>NC_088207.1:10181213-11381213 GCF_037126465.1 Ornithodoros turicata
ATCACGACGACACGCCTCGCCATTCGCCAGCTTCGCCTGTTTGAAACTTTGAAACGGCGGTTAGAGAATGTCGATGGCGATGAGGCAGACGTCGTAACGCTTCTGGCCTGCGCTTGTTGGGAACTTCATTTCTTCCATAACTTAAAAACCCGAGACTAGGGGACAAGAAACGACAACACAGACACCCTAGTCTAGAGTTTTTAAGTGATGGATCTATACCACCACTCTCGCTTGCTACCTCTCTATCCTGTCGTTACCCCTTCGTTTCTTGTTATATCATTCGTGACCGATCATTGTAATTCCCGCGGAAAAGGTGAAATACGTTTTTGTGCGTGTTTGCTCATTGACTGTCGTGCGATATGTGATGAGTCATTTACAAAAAAGGGTGTGGTTATGACAGTCCTACCCGATAGTACTACCCATTAGTATTACCCTCATTACCCGTTGTACAGCACATTGATCTGTTTCATCAGATCGCTGATGAAACAGATCAATGTGCTGTACAATAGGTAATGAGAGAGTTTTCAAGAAAACGTGCTTCACGAACGGAACAGCAAATAACATGCCCGCCAACGCACGACATCCAAAAATCACCGTTTTCAATGCTGCTCTACGAATCACACTGCGTAGTTTACGTCCTGTAAAGCCAGAAATCAAAGTTGTTTTGCCTACAACAAGATGGGTCATTTCCGTTCACTTTGCCGATCCGCTGGACATTTACGGGAGGTAACCACTGAATATTGCGACGAGCGTGATCTACCTCCTTCGGAACACAGTCAGACATACAGCTAGGTCCTACAGATAGCAAAGAGAAAATAGGCATTTGCATCACGTTGTCTGCTTCAACGGCAATATCAACAGTCTTAGAATGAATCAGAGTGAACAACACCCCGCCTCCGTACACTAACCATATACACGACTACCATGACTCCACACACAATTACCCCGCCTCCATACTTGAATCTCGGGAATGATTCCCGAGATTCCATCTGAGACCTTTGAAATTGCCGAGCAAGTAGAACTGTTCGGTCCAGTGTAATAGAGTGTCCTTCCAGCAGAAGGCGGTCACGCAGGCGAGGAATATTTGTAGATTCAGCTATCTGGTCCCATAGCATGGAATCGGACGTGGACTGGAGTCACACGTACTAGCAAGTTCACGTAGAGCAAGAACGTAATCGTCAATGTCTTCTCTGGGTTGCTCCCGGCGTTGGCGAAACCGATGCCTCTCGGCAATGGAGCTCATAGTTCACTGAGTTCATAGAGCGTATAGTTCAACTCTACCAAATTGGTGGCGCTGTCGAACACTATGATGTCATTTGTTTACAAACAAAGAGATGCATTGATTACAGTTACAAATTACTGGACTCAAATTGTAGCTTAGTAACAAAAGTATATATGTTACGCGTTACTCGGGTCGTTATTTTCAATTAATGAAAAAATTATCCTCTCTGTGTGCTTCGAGAAAAAAAAAGTGTAAAGGCTCAACTCCCAAGACATCGCAACAGCTGAAATAGCACGAATGACTCGCACATGAGAAGAAAGCAATAATATATTGCATATCACAACAAATCAGCCACATATCGTTGCTACTTGCACACTAAAACAGTCACTGCTCAAATTTTTCGTCTTTCATTTCGCCGTGTTTTCCTATTAAGATAGCTATGCTGAAGACCCACTTTAGAGCAGCACTTGATATAAGTGTTGTGTTGTACCTGAAAAACACTTACCGTGTGGTCGGGTACTTGGTGAGAACTGACAAGGAAGCGTAGCTAGGATAAGAGAGGTATACCGCCTCTGTGTACCACAAACCGCGACACAACACCATTCCATCCCAATGACTTCGACCATAGGCATGGTGAAGCTGAGGTGGTACCAATTTTTATCGTTCCTTATTCGCTTGCCGACTCCAAGTCCCTTCCTCCGCGAGATGACAGCATCGCAGAAGTGGGCAGAAGAACCACACCTAACAGAGACCAGCTTACCTATAGGCAGCCGACTGTACGACAACCATGTTTATTCCCTGTCAAGACGTTGACACTTTTATGGCTCAACAGTAAAAAAATAAAATAAAAAATAACCCTAAAGGACTGACAATTAGTATGTCACTAATCACTAGGAAATTGCACATGACTCACTAGAATTCCTGAGCATGACCTACTCTGACACCGCACACTGGGGAAGGAGGAGTAGGGAGATTAGGAGGAGGGGCCATATAATTGAACCTCTGTATGCCATAAGCGGATAAGTCGACTTACCCCCGTATTCCCAAACAACCCTGAGGGCTCCCTATGTAAGCGCCGGCCCTGAGGGAGACGAATTTTGTTTCCCAAAGCGCCCGTATCTGCAAGGGGCGCCCAAAGGGCGCGCGCCAGCCAAGCAAGCTCGCGAGCTCCCTGTACGCTCCCTGAGGGACGCTCGCCTCGAACCAAACATGGAGGGCATGTGCGATTTCATTCATGGATCGCGTCGAGCGATTCCATAACGGTTTTACGCCGACAGTGCGACTAATTCGGGAATGGGAAAAACCATCTTGAGCGGTACGACGAATATGAATTCAAAGAAAGATACTGCTTATCGAAGTCGTCTGTGCATTATACCAACGTCTCAACATCAGGAGGGGCATGAACAATCGTGGGTTCCCTTGTCCGCCCATCCAGTGATTGTTACAATCTTGCCATTTTAGCGCAAGACACATACACACATAAAGAGACGATGATGAGATGGGTACAATTCATATTCGCAATACCCAACAGTTATACAACATCTGAACACAATACTGACATGAAGTTTGCAAGACAACGCCAGCAGATACCAAAGTAGCAGACGACAGCCGTCGGAAGCGGAAATGAAGCGCGGTCATGCGCATGCGCTTCAGCTTCGTTCTACGAGGAATCGGGCCGAATCCCCTTCGAGCCTCCCGATGACCAGCCCTTCGCTGAGCGCGTGCACATTTACGTTTGAGAAACGCATGCTGCCCTGAGGGGATGTTCGCCCTCAAGGGTCCCTGGGCTACGGGCGCCCTTAGGGCGAAGTTGCGGGTGGTTTGGGAATACGGCCCTTACCCTCTTTTTACTATTTTTGTTGCAATGACATCTACATACCAGTATGCACCTGCCAATGAAAACTTAGGACCTTATTGCGATTTGTTGGCCCGCTACAGCATGGTAAAAAATGGGAAATGCATGTGTGTCAATGGGACGGACAATCATATCAGGCCCCTTTTCTCATCTTGGGATTTTTCGACTTATTCCCTTATGGCATACAGAGGTTCAATTTCAGAACTCGTTTTTTTTTTTTTTTCATTATCGTTTATTTTCTATCACGTACATTAAATGGGCAACTTTACAAAAAGTTGCCATGGCAACTTGACAAATGCTCTACTGCCCAAAAAGGCTCAGCAGTAACAATACAACGTCATATGAATAAGTGACATGAGTACAGAGAAGAGTGAACAGTAAACAAGGAAATCGAGACCAAATCATCTACGCATGTGCGTAATAACAAGGAAAAGTAACAAAGCAAAAATGCAACAATAATATTAAAATAAGGTCGATTATCGGTCAATGCACAACGCCCGAAGGTGCCTTCCACTATGATTGGTTACAATACTCCTGTTATTAAGATACACATTAAGTGTTACCGGTAAATTGTACCGAAGCATCTGATTCCCAAAGTTTGTTCGGCAGAAACGGACCTTCCATTCCATAGCACCGCGAAGGCAGATTGAGGTTTTTGAGTTATGCCGTTCAATTCCAGAGAGGGATGTCAAAAAACGCTTATAAATGCTATTATCAAATATATAAGCACAAAGTAACTAGTAGGTATACTTATTGTGCATTTTAATTATGCCTAGCGTTTCAAGTAGTTCTTCTGTCGTGCGGAGCTAAGATATGCTTGTTATGTAACGAATGGCTTTGTTTTGTAGATACCGTGCTGGACAAAAGTTTACGGAACATGCTTCGGCACGTTCCTTCCTCGGGGTGACACGATATAGCTGCGAACTGGACCGCACGTGCTTACAGACATGTGCCTAGCTAACCCAGCCACCTGTTTTCATGTGCCTACGGTACCACTGGCTGCTAGCGTCTCACTCTCAGAAGGAACACGCCGGAGCATGTTCCGTACACTTTAGTCCAGCGCTGTACAAGTATTTTGCTCAGGTTAGTCAGGTTCGTCAGGAGGTTACCAGGAGACAGCAGTTTAACGGCGACTGGGACAAGGAACAGTAAATCTGTTGCCTAATTTTCTTAAGCAGGAACGAGTGACGTTTTGCGATTGTACCTACAGGCCTTGATAACTTTAATGTGATGTGGTTAACGTGTGTATTCCATGACATGTTTTCGGAGAAATTAACGCCGATGGCCTTAAAGGAGGGGATGATACTCGAAAAGTAATTGATTACAAGCAACGCAATTACTTGTACCGCGTTAGCTACAAGTCTGCATGAATGACCAGACTCCCTTTTAATATATGGCTCTATCTTACCTAAATTTTGCTAGCAAATACCAACATTTCGTTCTTGCGCTCCTTCTCCATTATATGCACAGCTGACATTGCTAGTGCTATGAGTAATTCGTGACTTCACATCGCGAGACAACTGTGATCATGAGCGACGCCACAGTGACCTGTGGATTGAGTTTGAGTATAGAAGACCCGTGGATTAATTTTGCCCATCTGGGAGTTTTCTAACCTGCGCTAAAATCTCATTCTCGACACACGAGCTTGCCAATGCAGGCACAGTGATGTGTCTGAAAGAGACTACGTCGAAATGATATGCAGTTCTCAAGGGATGAAACGTTCCCTGGTGGTGACGAGACTCCCCACTCATTATCATTTAAATAATGTTTGTTGGTTCTCGAGGTTGGAACTCTTGGAGGCTGGAAATTGGACTCTTTGTTGTATTTTATATGTACAATCTAGCCTAATTCTACTGAATTCACATCTTGCACCGTGCTATAACTCACGGTCCATTTCTTCTAAAAAATGTTGCCTTGTGCAAGAATGGACCATTTCTGGGTACGCGTATGCGCATGCCCAGCCCCTTCTGGTGGCAGCCACCATGTTTGTTGCCATGAAAACATAACGGCGGCATGTGCTTGTGTACGCTGTAGGCTGTGATCGCCTTGGAGAAACTTTTTCTTGCAATGCCTGTAATGTGTTACGTCGTCGACTGCCGAAAGATTTAATGCATAAATGTACGATTGTTGCACATTCCTGCACCGGAAGCGCATCACCGAAAAAAGCGGGAGCTTTCGGTTCGCGCCGTTGGGCGCACGAAGAAAGATGGTTCCGTATGGATGCCGGCGAAGAATTAACTCACCTGAACCACTCACGTGGGGAACTTTCTTTCTCTTTGTCAGTGTGGGCGCATGCGCCTTGAAGCTGTCTGCTTGTGTTGCTTCTCCACACAGCATGCCAAACTGTACGGGCATCACAGTGATCGTTGACATGAAAACATGGCGTGTTATGAATATGCCTTAAGTTTTTGTGTGGTTTTGGGGGTACATTACGTGTCGTGTGCTTCCACATGTGCAGGGTATTCTATTATAAACAAATGTTATCCTATGCTATAGCCTTAAAAAATGCCAGCTAAGTACACATGGCGGTACTTCGTCATCTCGCCGCCAGGAGCGACGTGTACATGGAAATCGTCCATCCTGTCCAACTCCCACGTGGTGGGGGCTCAATCTTGATGTGCACATAGCGATCGTTATAGCTATTTTTCAAAATTTGCGCGCTCATTCCGTCACGCGCATTGGCCGTCAACCGCAGAGCACGAGCGTTTAGCAAGCGTTACGGGATAGCGAAAAGTTCAAAATCTAGCCCGCAGCACACGAGATGCACGTGAACTCGGATGAAAAACACCTCAAATAGGAGATTTCCGCTCTTTTTACTGGCGCCTGTACACTCTGATAACTGCTTCGTCTGGCAGACAACACAGGCAGCTATCACTCATTTTCCACCCGAAGCGGAGATAACCACCCTAGAAAGGATCCGTGGACCACTGTTGACGAACACTCGAAATAGTGTTGTTATTCTCCGCTGACTATACGTATCCGGTTATGCGAAAAGTCACCCCATTTCCAGATTAAGGCCGGTTTCACACGGCCGTATTCGTCGTCCGCTAGCTTCAGAAGTAGAAGCTAAAGGCGGCCGGGCTCCATAGGCACCACTGGGTTCCCGTTGGCTCCGTTAAAGACACGGCCGAGAAAAAAAACGTTCGTGAAACCGGCGAAACCGGCTGTAAAGGAAACACTGATGACTACAGTGCAGGTTTCTTTATAACTGGGGAAGAGAGATACCGAAACTAATATTTAACCTAATCCGAGGCAGCACCCCAATGTGGGTTTCAGGCTTCAGAAATATTGGCTATCTCAGATTCCCAATGTTGGCAAAATTTTTCAACCCGGCCTAAGGAAGGCCTTAATATTGGCACGCTAATATCCAGCTCCAGTATTGCCAATGTAGGTCCCGCAACCCAAGGTGGCAGCTCAATATTGGCCTCACATATGGTCCATTATTGGGTAAATGGGAAGTCAATATAGGCCCAATCAATGTATAATATATGGACACGACCACATCCAAATACCGGTTTGCCAGTTCATTATCACATTACCCGTCTTTTAACCTTTTATAGCACTTCCTCCATTACTCGCAGGCCTATGAACTGAATTACGACGTTCTGACCCAACCATTTCGTGCGGAAAGGGAAAAAAAATGCATATCTCTTACGACTCGTGTAATGCGAAATTCGGCGTCAGCTGTGCGTGTGCTCAAATGAGGCCTGATGAAAGTGTGTAGACAAATTCGTTTAAGCGTGCCATGAGTATATATTTGTGGTCGCTGAAATGATGGGCAAGGCGAGTGGTGTCCTGCACGAACGGGCCGTTCTGGAACACCAAGCCATGTCTGGTTGTGGGTTGGCGGATGTCGGTGCACAGCGTAAGGTCCAGTTCTTCGGACGTATCATTTACGAACGTGGTATTCTGGGCCAGTGAAACGTCCACGTTGTGGTCTCCGACGACGAGAATCTTGCGCGTGCGGTAAGGCGCGAGTACATACACGGTAAAGCGCCGCGCAACATTTCCCACGCCATTGGCAATTTTTACTGACGGCTTCCTTCCTGGCTCCCTTCCTGAGGGATGCCAAGCTGATATACCGTCTGTAAGGACACATCACAAGTGGCCCTTTCGCCGAGTGCTCTTCAACACCTTAGTCAAGCATCCCCGCAGTGATTTTTATTTTCATTTTCATTTGCTGGTGTTCTACCGCTCATCGCTCAACCCCTGATTGAACTTCACTGCAAATCCGAACCTACAGTCCTGTTTTCACTTTATTTTTTTATTTGTTACGGACCTGCGTTAATCGTGACGATGTACCGCCTTGCGAGGCCTACTACGGCAAGCAGTTGCACCACCACTACCACCATCTCACTTTTCATCGATAGCGGTTGCAAATTGACGGGATTCCCCTCGAACCCACATGCGAACATGTGAATGCTGCTGACGACGACGCGATTTCAGGAAAGTCGCCACGATACATATGACGCTGTAAAATAAAAGGAAATGAAGACGGAGAAGTGAGCCTGATAAAAACCGACAAAACTCGACACAAGATGCCTATACGAGCCCGCAGTGGGTATCTGACCACAGGTTCCTTGTTATTGTTGCCCTTCAAACTACTCACCAGGGTATACAGTGGTTTTTAGGGAAATATATTTCCGGAAGCAGCACCGCAAAGGGTACTTCTCCGACGACCGGTTTTGGTTTTCACGATGTCAGCATGTATCCGTATCGTAGCGAAAAATCCGGTCAGTGTTTTTTGTTCGACACCGCATTAGAACAGACACAGACTATTAAAAACAAGCCCATCGGGGCAGGGTAGGACGAGGGAGTGAAACACGCCTGTAACGGTCTGATGGTGACGTTTTAAAGGAGTACAGAGGGCCATCCAACAAAAGTTCGGATTAAGACATCTGATGAAAGTGTGTGTGTCATTATACCGAATAGCGCGAAAGGTTTTGATCTGTGCAATTTCTTTCCCAGAAAAAAAAACTCTCATAAACGTGGCTCCGCGCGTTCACGCTTAACTCGCGGCTCCAAGTATAACGAGGATGAGGAGGTATGATGCCACGTCACCGATGACGTTATAAGGAGAACTGGTTGTGGTTCGCCGGTCAGTGGGGGTCATCGCCTTGTCCCTTTGCCGCCGTAAACCAGTTTTGCCAGTTCTACCGGGGAATTGGGGTTAGAAGGAGCGGCCGAATCATTACCGAGGAGAAAGGCTTTTTCAGAACCCCGTCTGCTTTTCTCTAGGCCAATCAGCGAGCGTTCTCCTTATAGCGTCAGCGCGAGGTTCCAGGCAGATCACAGGCTGGTTCAGCTCTTCACCACCGTTGGGCACGGTCGCTTTTTTGCGGCGTATTTTAAATTCAATATCTGCGATAATTATGACTCTGTAGTGTGAATTACTTCGCCCGGCGCATCTTACTCGCCTACTTAACAGTTTTATATGAAGAAAACATGGTGTTAAAACTGACTTCTGTGCTACTTTAAGCCTCGCCAAATGCAAATTGTCAAACAACTTCGCGCGATGGCACCAACAATTCTTGACGACTCGTACCCGGTATTGTCTCTTATTCGATCTGTCACCCGTATTGAGACAACCTATTCCCTACCGAGGTCCGTACAGAAATGTTTTCCGTATCACTGTAGGGACTGATGTGGCAATATGGTGACTGAATGAGGGGATGTAAATATTTGGCCCTTCTAGGGCAGGATCTTATTTGGGTAGTTTCATTTTAAATCGAACAACGTGTGAAAGTCGTACTTTTTAATTCGCCCAGAAAAAATATATGTTAGACGACAGTTCAAACGACGCAAATCGCGCCACGTGCGACGCTCGTGCGTGGAGTAGTTTCCGCGTAGGAGAGGGGGAAAGTCGGAGGCTGCTTGGGCGCGCTTTCTTCTGGACCGGCTTTGACGGGATCTAGCACCGCTGACTTTGTGTCTAGGAACTGGAGGATTTTTGTGATTATAGGCTGCACCATAGACACTGTCGACAGCCACGCACAGAACTCTGAGAGCCACAGATTTTTTGTTAAAAAATGCCAAACTTGGCGTGAGAACATCGAGCTTAGTCGCATTCG
Source organism: Ornithodoros turicata (assembly GCF_037126465.1). Taxonomy (NCBI): domain Eukaryota; kingdom Metazoa; phylum Arthropoda; class Arachnida; order Ixodida; family Argasidae; genus Ornithodoros; species Ornithodoros turicata. The sequence goes on from NC_088207.1 coordinate 10,190,362, forward strand.
ATAGGACGTTGAAAGAGCTTTCGTGCTGTGTAGAATTCATTTTTCTGAGCCCAGTTGTTTCTGTGTTATTAGCTTGAGAATCACACATGGTAGGTGAAAATTGCCAATGTTGCATCTCAATTTTCTCAAAGATGCCATCTTCGGTTTCCTTGATTATTTTTCAAAAGGTGGCGTCATGTCTCTACTTTAGACGCCAAGTGAGACAATCTTTTATTTTTGCTTGAGATACGCGCAGCGATTTTTTTTTTTTTTTTTTGTCAGGCAGGGTGCACGAGGCTGCGGCCTTGCGCGCCCCACCCACGAGCACGCGACCTTCAACCTCTTCTTTGCATGTGTCCCGTTGACGGAGAAATCAATGACCACACTGCGTGAGCTTGTTGTAGTGTACCCGGAGCATCACTTTACGTTTACCCAATGGTCTCTCAGTTCCCTCAGGCTCATTCAAACCGTGGGAGAGTACACGAGTTGCCTGTGCGCCCTTGACGAGAAGCCCCAGTTCGACGAACATACCGACAAGGCAGTGAGAAGAAACGAAGCGCTTCGTAGAGATCTTTATCCACTGGTAACATCTTAGCTTTTGTTTCAGGTTGCCGCCAGTCCCTCAGACAGTGTGAGAGGCACATCCTTTTCATTGGTAAAAGAACGAAAAACGGAAGTTTCGAACAACGTAAAATGTGCCCATTGCGAGACCCCTGCAGGTGGTGGCTGCCACCATTGGATTAGCATCATCCGATAGCTTTAGACATGACCTTTCACATGATATAAAGCGACTGGGTTCAAGCGTATTCTTTGTCCGCCTACTATCGCAAAACCACGAGTGGTACGCGAAAAATTTTGCATGTTCCATCTTAATTATTTCTAAAAAGGCGGAATATTTTTCACGATTTATTCCACAGGGGCAGAATTATGCCGGTACTTTGCACTGCTGGTAAAGTATCTTTTCTCTTTTTGATTGAGACGTAGGGCTACCTTTCCGCGGAGCGATTTTTCCACACAAAGGCGCTCTTCGTATGTTTACGAGTGCGTTTTGCTTCGTAGTCTTTGCTTTGTAATTTAATGCCCAGATGTTGCATTATGTACTTATTTTGCACTTATGGTACGTATGTTTATTTTTTCCTTTGGAGACGCAGGGCAATACTTTCGTGGGCGACTTGAACTTGCCATTCGCACTTTCATGGGAGTCGCACGCACGACGTGTGCGTATACGCACGTGCGCATATTCCCTATTCTCCCGCACATGTGCTTGAGGCAATGCACATACGCACGCTATGAGGCTGTCGTGCAAGTTAATATTAAGAAGGCAGAACTACGGCCACAGGGGACAGAAAGTTACAACACCTGAGAATACAAATTTGTGGTCGCGTGGTTGCAGTCGCCTCTTAACTTGGGCGCAATAAGTGATAGTTCCGAAGGTGTGCACGCTATCTTTAATTAGTTTTATGCTCCGTAGCGTTATTTCGGAACCACGACGAGTGGCACAAAACCCGTAAGACCGCTGTGATGACAGTTGCTGCTCTCAAGTATAACAGGTTCGCCCTCACCGAGATGTGTCAGTGTCACCGTGGGAATCAAAATTTCCGACAGAACAACGCACAACTAAAATACCTCGTTTCCGGTAGCCGTAGGTACCTTAAACCCTCGGTGTGGTCTTCAGTAGTCCTTCTAGCATCCATGCGCTTGAACCCATTCACTTTATATCATGTGAAAGAACATGTGTAAAGCTATCGGATGATGTCCAATGGTGGCAGCCACCACCTGCAGGGATCTCGCAATGGGCACATTTTATGTTGTTCGAAACTTCCGTTTTTCGTTCTTTTACCAATGAAAGGGATGTGACTTTCACACTTCCTGGGGGACTGGTGGCAACCTGAAACAAAAGCTAAGATGTTACCAGTGGATAAAGATCTCTACGAAGCGCTTCGTTTCTTCTCACTGCTTTGTCGGTATGTTCGTCGAACTGGGGCTTCTCGTCAAGGGCGCACCGGCAACCCATGTACTCTCCCACGGTTTGAATGAGCTTGACGGAACTGGGAGACCATTGGGTAAACCTAAAGTGATGCTCTGGGGAAACTACAACAAGCTCACGCAGTGTGGTCATTGATTTCTCTGTCAGCTGGACACCTGTAGCAAAGAAGAGGTTGAAAGTCGCGTGCTCGTGGGTGGGGCGCGCAAGGCCGCAGCCTCGTGCACCCTGCATGACAAAAAAAAAAAAAAAATCGCTGCGCGTCTCTCAGGCAAAAATAAAATATTGTTTCACTTGGCGTCTAAAGTAGAGACATGACGCCACCTTTTCAAAAATACTCAAGGAAATCGAAGATGGCATTTTTTAGAAAATTGAGATGCAACATTGGCAATTTTCGCCTACTATGTGTGATTCTCAAGCTAATAACACCGACATAACTGGGCTGAGAAAAATGAGCTCTACACAGCACGAAAGCTCTTTCAATGTCCTATCGAATGGCACTAAGCTCGATGTTCTCAGAGGTTCCATCATGAAGGAAATATGTAACAAAGTTTGGCCTTTTTGAATGTTTATGCGAAGTTTGGCATTTTTTAACAGAAAATCTGTGGCTCTCAGAGTTCTGTGGGTGACTGTCGACAGTGTCTATGGTGCAGCCTATAATCACAAAAAACCTCCAGTTCCTAGAGATAAAATTAGCCATGCTACATCCCATTAAAGTCGGTCCAGAAGAAAGCGTGCTCAAGCAGACTCAGACTTTCCCCCTCTCCTACGCGGAAACTACTACACGTACGAGCATCGCACGTGGCGCGATTTTCGTCGTTTGAGCTGTCCTCTAACATATATTTTTTCTGGGCGAATTAAAATAATTTTTCACACGTTGTTCGATATAAAATGAAACTACCCATTTATAAAATTGGGCCGTTGTTGCCAATATTTGGCCAGTGTGGGACCAGATTTGTCATACTGCTGCACAACAAGGTGAACTATAAGGGCCTAAGGAACTAAGGTCCCACGCTGGACAAACATTGTATAGAATGTATGCTAGTATATATACTTACCTAATTGGTACAATATCGGAACTACAGTGACCATATCTGAGCCGAAAGCAGGCATGCCGATACTCGACCACTCTTGGACCAATCTGCAACTGCAAAATTGGACCAATAGTGGCATCCGATATACCCAATATAGGCCCACACTAGCATTCACATCGACCGAATTTCGTGGGATATACTGTTTGGCCGGCGTCTATATGTATACCATGTATTGTCCGTTTTCATCCAATATTGTTTTGCCGACGGCTACATGTACACAATATCTTGCCCATTTTAATGCAACATTGTTTGGCAGCAGTATGTAGCATGTATGGCCAGCAGTATGTAGACCTTATTTCCCACTTTCGTAGAACGTTACTTGGCCAATGGCTATATGGAAACCACGATGCCCACATTCAGCAAATATTGTTTGGTCGCAGGCTGTATTCGGGCCGAATTGCCCGCTTCCATCCAATATTGTTTCGTCCTCGGCTATATGTAGACCATATTACCCACCTTCAGCAAATATCGCATGTTTGCTGGCAATATTTCGACCATATTTGCAATGACCAGTCAATATTGACCGGTTGTTGGCACTCTTGGACCAATATTCCCTCGATGCAACAATTATTTCAAGAATAATGGAAAAAAATGGCCCTTTATAGGGCCGGTACTTCCAGTGTCCCGACAATAGTGGACCAAGTTAGTGTGCTGCCTGGGACGTTTTCTGCGGGGGTGATCGCTCTACCGCCTCCCCCCAACCCCCCGTGGATCCGCCGCCTGCGATGGCACACTTCGACACCATTTGGCTTCAGAGCATGTTCTCAGTTATGGCTCCCCAATAGAGGACGTCGGCAGAGACGCCAATTCATTGTCGCTGCTGAAATGCTGGTATCCACGGGCACCGTAGAAGCGCGCCGTTTTTGACCGCATTTTATCCGCGCGGATTTCAAATCGCTATTTTGCTACCACAAACGAAGATTTCACGCAGATCTTCGCGAATTGGTTATAATTAGTACCAACGTCGCTTGCTGGTTTATTCTCGATTGAATAAATGTGCACTACCTGCGTCTATTCTCATTCGTTTTAATTAGAGATGGGACGAATCCGGAATTTTCCGAATCCGAATCCGAATCCAAGGAAGGTTCTGCGAATCCACGAATCTTTCGAATCCTTTCTTTAAAATGAGTTGAAAAAGCTAAGAAAAAAAAAAACTTCTACCGAAAAGTGTTTTGAAGCAGAATATGATACATTCAAGAGAGAACTGATGTTCTGAGGCTGGAACAACATAGAAAGGACAAACACATACAAAGCCTCAAATTGCCTAAGAAATGAACAATGAAAGTCACTGGAAAGGTTAGCCAGCTGTAGGACTCGAACCCACACTTTCTGGATTACCTGCTAAGCTGAGGTTGATGATTGGAAGTTTAATGGCGCATTGACAACAAAGATCAATATGCGCCATAAACTGAGGTATGGTTGAGACAGTGGTGATGTTATGGTTATTTAAGAGTAAACACGATGACTAATAAAAGATGAGTGTATACGTGTACGACTACAAAAGGCTAATAACGCCAACGTCTCTCAGGAAATCAAAGACGCTTGTAAAAGGGACGAGAGCCTCGTCACCAAGCAATTGAGCTAAGCTGAGTGACTTTCATCTTTCAGCGTTCATTTCTTAGGCAATTTGAGGCTTTGTATGTGTTTGTCCTTTCTATGTGTTCCAGGCTCAGAACATCAGCTCTGTCTTGTTCAACAGTTGCCGCTTGCGTCTATCCCGTCGTATGAATGTGTGTATGAGTGAGCAAAAATGTAAGAGTGAAAGGAGGATGAGTGAGAGAGAGTGGCTGGTTTGTCCCTTCAGATGACGCACCCTTGGAAGTCGCTGAGAAGGCGTGTTAGCTTAGCTCAGTTTGTAGAGCCCTGGACCGGTAATCCAGAAGATCAGGGTTCGAGTCCTACAGCTGGCTAACCTTTTCAGTGACTTTCATCTTTCATGATACATTCGTTTAACGAAAAAGAAAATACATAACATAACAGTTCAGTTTCGGGAGAAAATATACCCGCATAGTTCATTTATTTAAGATATTGTTCATCGACTATACAAGAAATACACAAATTCTCGAGTCTGAATTATTTCCATAAAGCTAAATCAACGATCAAAGGCAAAACCACATTACTTTTTTAACTTGTAATGGAACAGTTCGTGCCTGAACTCTTTCAGTCTAGAGCAATGTAAACAAAGAAACAAGAAAACACCCGTCGGTCAATGAGGCTTTAGGCGGACTCCCGAGGCGCCAACCTGGAAAAAAGAAACGAACAAACGTGGTTGGTCGATTCGAAAGATTCGATTCGCCGTTTTGGGCACTTGGATTCGGATACCCGAATCTCGAATCCCTGCCTTAGGATTCGTAGATTCGCGGATTCGCGGATTCGGTGGGCACATCCCTAGTTTTAATTCAGCTATAAGACGGTACTGACGATAAATTTGGGCGCGCAATATTCTCCCCAGAGAGGCGCCAATGGAGCAATGACATCCCTTCCCGGCGATATCAAGTACGATGCAGCTTGCAAAATCACCACACAGGCTGCGCTGATACCTACAACTGAAGCCAAGGCTCGTATTCTCCGCAAAAGCAGACATCTGGATAGCAACGGACGCTCTGTAATACGAGCTGAGATACTGCAAACGCTTTTCCCCTTTATTTCATTTAAGCGTCACTGGGGTGGCTCTATAGGGACTGTGCGACAAACTGGTGGCGCCGCGATGCGGCCTCCGGAGAAAGTACCTTGCGTGATAGCTGCCGGGTAGCCAGCTTTGTTTACATGTGAAGTGCGGGCATCTTTTTTTGCCACACTGAAACTGTTGCATCGCTAACTGTGCCAGCACCTAAAAGAACTCTTCATTAGGGACCAGATGTTTCATTTCTCGTGATTTCTATGCTTCCAATACCACCGAGGCCACTAGACTCGCAGCCAATAGCGTTTGTGACGCGCGTTCGGCCATTGCATGAGGTGTCCACAACATGAGCGAATATATTCTATTTCTTTTGTTCTGGTTTCAATGAAACTGAATGAGGACCTGCAAAATGATCAATGATTTACAGTCGCCACTTTCGTGACGGTGAAACGCCGCTGGATACTGTATCACCGTCAAATGCACAGACCAAACGGCAACCTATTTCGAGATAATGATTGAGGTGTTTCATCGCCAGTGCCCAGAGCCGATATTGCTTCCGGTAATCTGGTTGACGAGTCTCACAGTGAGAACGGAAGTTCTACGTTGTCCAAAAGGTTTAGTATTTACGCACCGACCATTTCACAGCTGTCGTGCCGCAAGCCTACGGCGGTAGCCGAGGTAAACACTCATATAATTTCTTCTTTGAGGACCTCTTTAGCGTTATTGTATCTGAAGATACTGGAAAAACTGCAGTACAAGTTCAGACAATAAGTTGTGACCCCACGTGTTTATTTGTATGGATAAACCGGACGCACGATGTAGATTTCACTGACGAAGCTATGTGTGTGCAAAGATGACGAAAGGGATACAAGGCTCAGTAAAAAACATGATATTAGAAATGGTTGGAGTCAGAGGAATACACATATATAGCCTTCGCTAGCAAGCCAGGATTTTGTGAGGAGTCAAACAACCATCCTCTCGACGTATCACTTACAGGTGTTTTGACCAGACAGACGCGAGTGGCTGTTCTCCTTCCGTACTGTGAGATACATTATAAATACGGTGGTTGCTTCTGTGCAGTTTGTCTCCATTCTCTTCGTTCGCGCCCAGGTTCGCCCAGGTTCGCGCAAAGGTTACACATTATTTCAACTTTGAAAATTAGCCCTTCTAATTACGGCGGTCGCCACGCAAGCTACGGTTCCACTTGAGAACGCATAGAACGGGCGGCGTGGTATCACGTCGGATACTTCCAAGACCACCACTGGCGGCGCTGTCGCGGCGGAGCAGCGCGCCCCCTTTAGGTGTCGCACGGTCCCTATATAACCGTTCCGCAGGACGGAACTGCGTTGAAGTTAACTCTGCAGTAAGTTGCACCAGCGAAGTAGACGAGTGGATGCAGCATTCGCTCCAATCGTGATATGGCTCACACATGATCCCGTCGAACCCGTCGTATGATTGTGTGTATCAGTGAGAAAAATGTAAGAGTGAAAGGGGGGATGAGAGAGAGAGGAATGGTTGATTTGTCCCTTCAGATGACGCGCCGTTGGAAGTCGCTTGGGGGGTGTGTTAGCTTAGCTCAATTGGTAGAGCCCTGGACCGGTAATCCACAAGATGTGGATTCGACTCCTACAGCTGTCTAACCTATTCAGTGACTTCCATCTTTCATGGCTCAAACGTTCACGGTAATCTGTTGACAACCCCCCCCCCCCCTCTCCCCACCATCTTCAAAAGCCGTGCTGAAGACTGGAAGGCTGGGGAATCGCATTCTACTACCTACTGTTTGAACTCGAGTTTTTTCTGCGTATATTCCAGACAAGGGTGGTCGTTCTCTTTAATGCTGGCCCACGACGCATACTGAAGTAATTTCTCTCTGTCTCGTGTCACCACACAAAGCCGTAGTTAATTCGCGATACCGTGCACAGTCGGAATAAAAAAAAATACTTTCATTGTCACGAGTGCGCAAAATTTAAATTTTTCGTGCAGATCGTCTGCACTCTTAAAACAGAACTAAACCGCATAGCACGCTGTGTGCCAACCACTGCCACGAACGATAGAGCTATCGCCTCTCATCCGAAGAGACGCGAAAAGTTTGGGCCAGTGCTGTACTAGTGGAAAGCTTGTGATGTCAAGGTACTATGCGATAAACTGTGTTTCGTGCGTGCGATCATAACAGAGAAAGGGAGCATATCAGTCAGATACGCGGTGTGGGGCACTGGCGAAGCCTGTATGACGCTGCTACTTTTTCTTCCGCACTCCCCGTTGCGAAGTAAGCTCAAGAACACGTAATTCATTGGTGGATAAGGGAGTGGAATAGCATCCGTTTGCGATTCACCGCCACCAGCCGCGACAAAAGTATGTATACCGAAACCAATTAATTACTGCACATATGACCCGCTTCCGTAGCAGATTTTTATCGAAAAGGTGTCCACTGAAGCTCCTAAAAGCAGAGTTGTGCCTAACTCGTTACAAGTAACTCGTTACTTGGTAACGGTTACTTTTTTTGGTGACGAAGTAACGATTCAGTTACTTTTTAAAAAATTGTAATAGTAACGGAATCAGTTACAAAAAATGGTAACTCGTTACTGACGTTACTCGTTCCTTTTCTTGAGCACGGGGAGCACATTTCGGCATTCCGTGTGGCGCAATGCCTGCAGACTTGACCTGCGTGACGTGTGACTCAAAGTATTATTGCAGTGTCTCACTGGATGTGTTGTCCTTTCTCTTGTTTCCGTAATCTCCGACCATCACTCCTTCCCAAGAATGGCCACCAATTGTGCTATGGCTACAAAAAACGCGTTTCGACTTTTCTTAAAGCTTCTGAGCGCTCTAAATTATGACGCAGCCCCTCGTCTGTTTTGGGGAACCGTTGGTGATCTGTGGCACGAAAACCAGTGTTTTTTCTTGTGTTTTCGTAATCTCCGATCACACCCACTTCGGAAACAAGGGAGAAGGTCCAGGCAAACTGATATAGATTCATGGTAACGGGCCGAGAGACACGGAACACGAAGGACGGACGACAAATTTCGAGTATCAGCTTCTCCTGAAGTGCAATTCCTCATTAATAAAGAGTTGAAGGCAAGTGACGGCGTGTTTGTTGGCTCCTTTAACTATGCTGCGGTAACGCAAAAGTAAATCGTTACCTGTGAGTAACGAGAACTCGTTACTTTTGTATGTTGGTAACGAGTAACGTATTTAGTTACTTTTTCTGGAGTAACGGGTAACGGTATTTAGTTCCTTTTTTACGGTAACGGGCACAAGTCTGCCTAAAAGCGGTAGCACCCATTTTAATGCCGACGGCGCCCTTCTTTAGAAGTTATGTTTTTCGCGAAACTCGTTTGAATTTTTACTTAAATAATAAGTCCCTCCCACTCATTCACACGGTGCGCAGCTTGTAGATGGTATCGGACAGATACTTGTAAAAAAGAAAGTTATTCGATTGGTGAACCCGTTTGCGAATTATTTAGCCCGGGGATCTGAGACACCCTGTACAATGTAGTCTAAGGTCAATGCGGCCCGCGACATGACTTGAGTATAAGACTCCTTTGCACGGTTGCAGAAAAGTTGAGTGTTAGTATGAGACTCTTTCAGTCTGAATCTCTCTGATGGTGAATTCCATTAGGAGAGCAATGTTTGCCCCGCGCTGAGTGGGGTTCCGTGCATGCTCCCGGCGGGGTCGCACGGGTTTGCTTTGTCAATGGAATGCTATCATTTAAGGTACGGTGCGCGCTCTGCGCAGAACACGTCACCTGCGTGCTTTCTCGGCTTTGCTTTCGCCACGTCGGATTCAGCAAACTGCTTCGGAATCGCCCAATATAATTAGAAACAGCGGAACGATGGTGGTGAAAGGGCTTGCCGTTGTCGGCCTCACGTATGTGGGCAACGTCACGACTGACGCCATGGGGGAATGTGCGTCCTGGGCCGACTTCTAAGGGAACTGTGCCGAGGAGGAAAACCCGAAAAAACGTCTGAGGAAAACCCAGGAAAAACCCCAGACAGCACAGCCGGCACCGGGATTCGAACCCGGGTACCTCCCAGTCTCGACGTGACATGGCCAGCACGCTAACCACTGAGCCACGGGAGCTGGTACGAGCGGAACGAGCGAACAGCTGGAACAGCGGAACGAGCAGTGTTTGCTCTGTTCAAGAGACGCACCACTACCTGCGCGACACACGGGTAAACAGAAAAAGAAAAGAAAGATCGAGCATCACGCCCTCACTTATCGCGCGCATGTCTCTTCTCCTCGGCCGTGTTCCGCTGAGGTAATCGCTGGGTCAAAAACTATTACCCCTTGGAGCAACTTTTTTGCCCCTGCTCCGCCAGGGGAAGATTCAACGCATGTCTCGATTCTGCCATGTCTCGATTCAACATGTCTCGATTCTGCCAACGGAACAGTTTTTGCCCCTTCCCGGAGCAAAACTTCGACCTATATCTGCCAACGGAATGCGCCATGAACCTCAATAGTATTGGCAGTGCATTGAGCACGCAATGTACTCCCAATCAGGCTCGTGCAGATGAGGTCACGTCATGCGCAGCCTTTCAGCGCCTTGGAGCCGCGTGACATGGGAAAACAGTGGTGAAAGAAGGAAGCCACTGAAAAGGTTAGCCAGGCTGTAAGACTCGAACCCACACCTTCTGCATTACATCAATTGCCGATCATCGATCAATCATCAATCATCATCGATCAATTACATCAATCAGCCATGCCGAATGAGGCAGAGGCGTGTGTTTTTACAATTTCCTCTCGTAATTGCACGCATACCGCAACAACTCACGGCATGCCCCCCTGCGGCAATATGTTTTCAAATGTAACGTGACCAAGAGTGACGTCACTGCACAGGCCTCATTTGAATTTGAAATTGAGCACGCGATCGCGCCTCGTGCGGGAAGTGCTCCTAAAGCTGTCGATATTCAGTCAAAAGTTATTGTGCTTTCAAGTTTAACGTCTTTTTTTTCTTTTGCGAACTGGCCAAGCTGGTCTAGAAAGCCACCATACAAAAATGAAGGCTTCGCGTCTTCTTCTTCGTCTCGCTCTTTGTGCCTACGATCACGAGAGCACGTTCGTATATGGGAAGTGGGTAGGGCTCCTATCTTTTCACAGCACGCCCTCGTAATTACTTAGATGAGCGACATTTAAAAAAAAACAATAATAAGAATCACTTCGTTGTAATATTAAAGCAGCTGACAGGCCGTTTATATTTAGTCAGGCGTAGGGTTACAGTCTGTCGCTTGTAAACCCAGCGCAACAAGATACGCTTGTGACGGAGCACTCGTAATATTTTTTTTTCATTTGCTATCAGACCAACGGTATAATAGTAAAATAGTAAAAGGGTTCGGGCAGACGTTTAGTGTGAACCCCCCCCCCCCCCCCATATTCGCCAAGGCCAACTTTCGGCCACTTACTTTCTCTTTAGTCCCAGTGTTATGAGCATTGTAAACGCGCTTTTGCGCCGTATACGTGATGTGAATTCGGTGACAACTCCTTCATACACAAACAAATAAAAAAAAGGAAAAAAAAGCACGTACACACACACGTTCAGATACGCGTATATGCAGATATATTCATGTGGATTCTGGAACGATAGGTCCTACTGAACGTCTCCAACAAGGTGGCAGGAGTTCAAACATCATGTCCCATCACGGTAATCAGATCGAACGAATCCTGATAGAAGCATTCCAGTTAAACGTAACAATAGAAAGAGTACGAGTGAAAGCAGAAACCTTTCGAGCATCATGCTTTCTCTTCCGACAACTAATCTTATCCTAGTATGAAAGTTCAACAGTGGAAACTCTCTATACGAGCAGCCTACACGCTGCCAAAATAACTCAGTACAACTGACAGGGATAAGCGCGCTGGAGATCACGCCATCGGCCAGCTGACGTTGTACGAGACAGTGTCATGATAATGTAATCGGAAGTCGAGAAGCCTGATATCGAAAGTCGTCTGCTTGCCAGTTGGGCTGCGCATGCTCGAGAGCTCTGATCTGATCAACAGACTGCTGTAAGTGTTATGCATCGTTTAGATCCGCTCTCCTACATATGAATATCTTTGGTGGCATGGGATATTTCTTATCTCGGTATGGCCAGTTAGTGGAACACGTAACTAAACATCGCAGAGACTGAAGTGTGCGTAGAGCATAGGCGGAGAGTTTTCAATCTGCCGGAGGGGGCCGGGGCACAACGCCCCCCCCCTTTGTTTGTTTGTTTGTTTGTTTGTTTGTATATGAGGTGAAGAGTGGTTGGCCATGCGCAGCAGGCATGCACAGAGGTCGGGTAGGGTGTTGGAAATTCCGTGTTGCGACGTTGTGAGGCAAATTTTTACAAGCGCAGAAAGTTGGGCTAGTTGGTGAGACAGCATACTGCAGATGTTGGGACGCGGAAGACAGGGAGTGAAGGAAGCACACAAACACAAGCGTCACTCGCAACTAATATGTATTGCAGGCAAAAGAATGCTTTTAAAACACAACCGGTAGGCGTGTATCTTTACGTGTTGTCCTTTTCTAGTTCAAGTAGTCTCATATGGCCGTCACACAGCCATAGTGATGAAGATGTCACATGCTGTCTTTTCCGGTAAAGTCAGGCGAATATAAAGTCATGCTCGCCTTCCAGGGTCACAATATTTGCTCCTCGTGAAGCTTCCTGTTTGAGGCTATCGTGCTCGTTACGAGCTATTACGTGTTGTGACGTCACCACCCTGAACGAATAGCCGGGTGCCATCGAGGTGCGATATGTCTTTGACCTATACGTTTTTTTTTTTTCATTTTGTTTGGATAGTTCGCATGCCTTGTCATTGTTTCTTCTTCTCCGTCCTTTCGTATCGCGCTGCAGCTTCTCGAGAATATCTCGCACCCCTCATGTAACCGCTGGTGTAAATGCGATGAAAAGGAAAGGATGTCATTTTATGATGCACAGTCGTGGCGCAATACATGTTCGTTTCTGCAGAAATTCAGTTTCTCCAAATCTCCAAACGAAAAAGTTGAATACCTTACGAGTGGGCAGACCTACTCGTAAGGCAATACATCTCCTTCGATCGCTACTGGGCCCGGATCTTCAACTTTTCCATAGCGATCGTTATCGTTATATTTAAACTTCGCACGCTCCAATCTCCATCTGGTAGGCTCGCGCAAGAGCTCGCGGCGAATCACGTGGTTCGAATCCCGGTGCCGGCTGTGTTGTCTGGGGTTTTTCCTGGGTTTTCCTCAGACGCTTTCACACATATGTCGCCACAGTTCCCTTAGAAGTCGGCCCAGGACGCATATTCCCCCAGGGCCTCAGTCGTGACGTTGCCCACCTCTGTGAGGCCGACAACGGCTAGCCCTTTCACCACCACCATCACCACCACCACCACCACCAGGGGCGGAAGTGATACATTCAACACGCATTATGTGGTAACGATGAGCTGAAGATCGGGCCCATGGAGCGAGAGATTACTGTCTTGTCACGTTAACGAAAAGAGCGCGTCGTAGCCCACGTGTCCGAGCTCACGGGTGCCTCGCACTTCGTTTGATCATGAACCATGTAGACGATGAAGCCTGAGAGCACGTGAACACACTCGTTAGGCAGACGTGAGTCGTTACGTACGCGAGTAGGAGATTACGCCTTTGTCCCGCAAACGAAAAAAAAAAACAAAAAATGACTGTACTCTTTGGCGCACGTCCAAACGCGCATGAAATGCGATAGCATTACCGCGTACGAAGAACAACGACTCCATTTCGGGTGCGAAAGAAGTCCATTTCCAGGAGTTTTAGGAGCTCGGCATGCACCCTACGGAGAGGATGCGATAAACGAAGCTGTGAAATCGCAGATCGACAATGACTTGAAAGGAATCGGGTGATTGACTTATCATGTGTTCCGAAGCGTTATCGTGAAGACCTTCCGATCTGATAAAAGTCGCTATTTACTCCTAGGACCATGGACCTGAGCGTACACTCTTAAAAACGAACTTCACCACATATCACGCTCCTAGCCAACCCATCATCCCGAATGACAACGTTTTCGCCCCTGATTTGTTGAAAATGGGAGACGGAGCCTATTTTGTGCCATTATGCACGGCACAGATTAGGCTCCGCCTCCCGTGCAGAAACATCAGCTTACAAACTGTACTGGTATCAATATTTAACTCTACTGCGGAAAACAGTTGTAGAAGCTGTGAATATGTTTATGGGAGTTTTAGTGTAAATAACTAACAAGTAGTCAAGCAGTCACGAAGGCATGACTTTTCTTGCTCTCTTTCGATTACTGGAACACACGAATGCGGAGTTTTCCGGTAAATCCGAATTCCTTCAAATGAAAAACAATAGACGTACTTTTCCCTGTACTTTTTCTGATTTTTTTCCCATAAATCTGAAAACGCGGAACCCTAAATATAAAGTTGGTTGGTTGGTTGGCATTGTCATCATCTAGTGTTGTTGTTGTTGGTTGGCTACTATTGCGCTTAATGTGTGTACGTTTTCAGCACAAGAACAATCCGTGCCAGGTGTGCTTCCTAGCGTCCAAGATGGGTACCAACGGCCCTGTGAGCGAGTACATCACCTTCCAGGAATTCCTTGACAAGAAACAGTACACACAGAACTCTGTGCGTCGCTACGAGTGGATCTTTGGCGAGACTTTCCTCAGCAGTGGAGGCTTACCTACAACACAGGTACTGGTTTCAAGTCATAGGTGGAGGCACCGCTTATGGAACGCTTATACCCACTGTCACACGCCAAACTGAATGTCATTCTCAGCGGATGACCATCGCACTGAATGACATTCGTTCCGTGTCACACGGTTAAACGGCATTCGCACGGCGAATGAGTTCGAAGAGCTCATTTGTTTCTCCACTCTCACACCAAACTGCGTACCCTCGTCGGTGGGGAGGTAGCAAAAACAACAAAGATAAACGTTAGGAAAAATTAAAAACGAATTAAAAGTTGTACTCCAGTATTTTGTCACGAATTGAATAACTTTTGACATCAAAGAAGAAAGGCTTAGCACTGTTTTTCAAAGAGCCACCCTCGTTCCCGGTCACCATATTGCCAAGTATGGTCGACAGGCTTCTTACTTCTCTTGGCTTGTGCTACTTATCCAACAGAGCGTCCTCCAAAAGTGAACAGTTTCGTGAAATAGTCTTATGTTTTGCTAGTTTCGAGAAAAAGAAACAAAATACAACGAATGTACGGCTCCCGTCAAAGTTAGCTTGAATACCGCACGAACCTGCGAAGCTGGAAGAGGTCCACCCTCGCAAGCAGAAAACAACGCCACCATAACGAGGATCACCCCTGTAACTGTAAATTGATTAGCAAAACACCCCCCGCCGTTATTTCAGGCAAACACCGCAAGGCTCCGTAGGCCGGAATGGCGTTCAAGTTAACTCTGATGTGAGCTGTACCTGTATATAGCTTCATATGTTTGGGCCTGGTGTCTTAATCATAAACGTCTTAATACTTTACACAGATTCAAGGAATCTAATGATGGCAATGAAAACAAAGGGGCAAACTAAAAATGCTCGTCTCCATAATCTATTTGTACGCCTTCACAAACGCTCTGGTAAAGGGCATGAGATACACTTTTTCTGGGTCCCCAGCCACGTAAGGATTGCTGAAAATGAGGTAGCTGATGCTGCAGCAAAAGCTGCATCCCTGTGAGCAAACTATGCAAATCCCCATTCAGGACTATTCAGGCCAGGTCTAAAAAAGGCTCTCGTAACACAGTGGCAGCTGGCATGGGACACAGAAAGTAGTAACAAGTTGCATTTAGTAAAAGCGATAATTAAAGAGTGGGAGAGTTCCTATCGATTCTTCGAACACACCAGCACCTGCTTCTTGGACAACGGCAGCCCAATACTGTCAGGAGCCTTTAACAGTAATTCACATCTTAATGGCGTGTCCAGCATATGAGCGGTATCGTTTGACCCAATTTTCACCGTTCTATCGGTATTGGATACAGTTTCATCCCTCACTTTTGCTTGGCAACGAATCCATCATTCCTCACCTGAATCTTCTAAGCTTTTTGATTGTATCAAGATTTTACAGAGCATATCAGTCTTTTAGTCTTCATTGGTATTTTACTCTTTACAAGACACTTCTAGCGTTAAGTTTTACATACGAGCATACACTTTAATGTCTATCTGAATTTAAACAAATCACTCATTACATAATCCACAAATTTTTTTCATCATGACTTGGCGCTCTGCATGAAAGCTCTGTTGCTGTTCTCTCATGTCCATTTGGATATGTTCACCTGTCTTACAGTGTTTTACCACACTCAACGAAACGTTGCCAACAAATAGTACATGCACCATCTGTCTGGCTGCATCCTGCTTTGCTCATCTATTGACGTTTTGACGTCGTAAAAGTATTGGGTTTCAGTGTGTTGTGTGTGCCCGTTTCTAAGTCCCGCACTGTCAAGGTTTTTACCGCTTTTAATTACGGGTGAACCTACTCGCCATCGATAATCTGCACTTCGCAGGAGACCTACCAACCCTGTACGTTTACGTGATCGTTCTGGAGTGACACGATCCTTCGTCTCCACATTTTTCTCTACTAGCATCAGCAGCGCCGGAGCTTGTCCATCTCTGATGTTGCGGCAGACATCTCTGCCAGTAAGGCGGCCGCACGAGAGGTCACGTGATTACGAGAACTAACAGAAATGTCTCTTGCTCCTCCGATATCAACTTCGAGAAAAATATGTTTTACAATTCTTTGACTTTCAGTGCATCCCGTGCATGACGCAAAAAATATTTTTAAAGTTAATTTTTATTTAAAATTATTTATCGGCCATACGTTTGTGACTTGTTAGTGCCACATGAAACATCGACGAAGGGACCACATGAGTGACGCCACATGGAAATCCCTCGAAATATGCAGCGTAGTAGTGCTGTCGTACATTGCTTTGACACGTGAATACTCGTGAATCTGATCTCGATGCATTGTTCTCCATATATTTGGAAATGTTTTTTTTTCTATACCATGAGCCTTTCTTACAGGAAATTGTGCAAAAGATGCATATCAAAGATGGCGATCGCATCCTGGACGTTGGTTGCGGAATAGGTGGACATGACTTCTACATGGCAGAGGTGGGTTTGTCGTTCCTACTCGTTCTTTCTTCTCAAGTGTTGTACCTCCTGCGAAATTTCCTCGCCTACAGTTTGGTTATACTAGTATAAAATGCAATAAAAGTTTAGTTACGCTTTAGTTAGTTTATTGTCCGGTCCCTTGAAAAAGCATCGTAGTTGCGCACGTCGAACAGGAGCCGTACATACAATGCCTGCGAATGAAAGTCAAATGCCATCCGTTCCCAATAAACGGATGTGTCCTTGCCGTGTTGCTACGAACTCGGTAAATGCGCTAAGCGAGTTCATTCCTTTCTCTCATAACGCCTTCCTCGTATTATGCCCTCATTGACTACAGTCTTTTTTGTGCCCCCGATGTTTTCAAACAAAAATTTCCATAGCCTTGCTCCCGTATACAGGGTGTTTCAGTTAAATCCCCGGGCTAAATAATTCTCGAACCGGTGCACCAATCGAATACCTTTCTTTTTTACAAGTATCTGTCCAATACCGCCTACAAGATGCGCACCGCGTGAATGAGCGGGAGGCGCTCATTATTTAAATAAAAATGCAAATGAGTTTCGTAAAAAAGCGTAACTTCTAAATCAGGGCGCTGTCGGTATTAAAATGGGTACTACCCCTTTTGGGACCTTCAGTGGACACCTTTCAGAGAAAAATCTGCCACCGAAGCGGGTCATTTGTTGCAGTAATTAATTGGTTTCGGTTTACGTATTTTTGTCGCGGCTGGTCGCGGCGAAGCGCAAAAAGACGCTCTTTCACTCCCTTATCCATCAATGAATTACGTCCTTACACCAATGAATTACACCAATGAATTACGTCCTTTTGCGCTTCGCCGCGACCAGCCGCGACAAAAATACATAAACTGAAACCAATTAATTACTGCAACAAATGACCCGCTTCGGTGGCAGATTTTTCTCTGAAAGGTGTCCACTGAAGGTCCCAAAAGGGGTAGTACCCATTTTAATACCGACAGCGCCCTGCTTTAGAAGTTACGCTTTTTTACGAAACTCATTTGCATTTTTATTTAAATAATGAGCGCCTCCCGCTCATTCACGCGGTGCGCATCTTGTAGGCGGTATTGGACAGATACTTGTAAAAAAGAAAGTTATTCGATTGGTGCACCGGTTCGAGAATTATTTAGCCCGGGGATTTAACTGAAACACCCTGTATATGTGTAAGTGACATCCTTACCAGTCAGAGGCTTGTCGTTGAAACCCTTAAGGTAAGGCAGAGTCAGTTCAATGCAGTGTATAGGTTTGCGAGAAAGAGAAGTACGACGAAATTCAATTTATTTGTTTACGCATAGACCTACTACACCCGAACACTCTCGGAAAAGCAACGGATAGTAAAAGTAAGAAAACGTTCGATTCTTGACCGCTATTTTACGTGTCATCACCTTACGCTTGGGGCGATGACGGATAGTAAGGGTCAAGAATCGTTCGTTTTCATACTCTTATTTTAAGCGGCAACGGCTGACGGTTACGCCATCCGTCAAATGTTTACTCTTATAATACCGCCTATTGCAGCACGTATACCGCATAGCATGAGTAAAAGAAAAAGCTCTGTAGCCCTCAACGGTGCAAGGTGCCCTCCCTTCGAACCCCCAAGGCAACATCGTGCACCCCATGTGCTCGCATCGGCTGCAGCGCCAACAAAGAAGGACGACCTCCGAAGAAGGAACGTTTGTTGCCGCCTCATACGTTCCATCTTGGTTCTGAAACCGGCAATTGCATCATGGCAATAAGACGAACCGATGCAACAGCTGCACCTATAGCTTTGATAATGAAAAGCATCGTTAGTGAAATTGTGTTCAATGTGTGGGTAACTCACCTACAAGACCGTGGTCTGCTGGCGGGTGGCCACACATCAAACACCAGCCAGGGGGGCATTTAGCATAGGCAAACGCGTCTACAGCCCGCAGGTATCCCGAACAGTCGCAGTTTTGACAGCGTCCTCGCAGCTGACCAACTACGTCCGTTGCTGTTGTTTGTGCCATCTCTCCACTGGCACTTGTACAACCATCACCTGTGCTCTGTATAACAACGAGGGGCATTCACACCGAATAAAACAAGAAATCGGCAGGGCTCGCCCACGTGCATGGTCCTACGAAAAGTCTGCAACACTCACCTCCTGAACGCGCTCTACTCCACGACAGACGCACGTGCTTCCCGCTGCTCTTGAAGTCCAGGCTCGGCAGTCTAAACGTAAAACGGCACGACACGACGAAGTGGCGCTAGTGTTCATTTGATAAACATCGTCAAGCGGCCGCGAGCAGAGTACACACCTGAGGCACCGCAGCCGAAAACTTCGGGTTGCTCGAAACCCGGAAGATCCAATCGAGAAAGCCTAGCTGCGTCCAAACTGTGCACGCACACGCAGACTTTCTTGTTTTTTGGCAAGGTTCACCAAGAATAAGCGTAAAAGCAGTGACGTCATGAGTCCGAGGTTGGTTTATTCGTCAAGGGGAAATTCTATGCGTCAATTTCTAAGGGTAAATGCACAAATGACGGTGAAAACAAGTGTCTTAACGGATACAGTGCGGGGTTTAACGGATACGACAAGTAAAATACATGATAATGGATAGGGCAGTTGGCGTCGTCGTTGCATATTACGGTTACTAAGAGTAAAACACGGAGTAAGAGTTATTTTAAGAGTTGCTTTTCCGAGAGTGAAGGCAGTTTCACAATTTCACATCCCCAATTCAGCAATCTTGCTCAATCTTTCCATATCCTCCTCCCTAAATGGCAAATGAGAAGCAAACCTAGGGCTAGATTTTGAACTTTTCGCTATCCCGTAACGCTTGCTAAACGCTCGTGCTCCCCGGTTGACGGCCAATGCGCGTGACGGAATGAGCGCGCAAATTTTGAAAAATAGCTATAACGATCGCTATGTGCACATCAAGATTGAGCCCATAGACCTACATTGCCTTCCTGGAGGCACCAATGCCGTGAAGTAACTTCAAAAATTTGTGAGCGAGAGTTTGGAGCGTAACCATGTCAGAAATATATGTTTTACAACATTGTTCACGAAACTTTTGGAACGAATTATACTACAAGCCATGCAAATTTTGGTTTTGCTTGTGTTGCTCATGCATACGGTACCAGAACAACGTCAGATATTAGGCAACGTCAAATGTGTGTGTGTGTGTGTGTGTGTGTGAGAGAGAGAGAAAGAGAGAGATAGCTGAGCTCCAACACCTCCCAGAACCTACGTCTCACTCCTTCGCACATAGGCATATAAAACCCACCGATCGCTGCAGACGATTTCAAATACAGACACAAGAGTATGAAGTCGGGGCATGGCAAACTGACATTTTAACTTGACAAGTATAGTGTTTATCTTAGGAGTAGAAGAACACGTCGCGAGACGAGTTCAATTCCTCATTTTTTTCTTACAAGCAAACAGACAGAGAGACAAACAGACAAGGACATATAAAGAAAGTTGATGGTACGACAGGTTAGGCTGCGTTCCAAAACAAACGTTCGCTTAGGAGTTGGTCTCGTGACACAGTTGTACCACGTGACCAAGAGAGTACCCAGACAGCACAATGTACTGAAAGTCGAGTGCAATAGGGGTGGACGGTATGTGTCTTATCGATGTTCTTTAGCTTCACGAGTGCGTTCAAGGCCTTCCACCTACCCGCCCACCCCTATTGCACTCGACTTTCAGTTGATTGTGCTGCCTGTGTAGACGATCCTCAAGTGGGTTGTGGAACGGGCGCGAGTACGATTCTCGATATGGCGACAGCAGACGACAGTGACATTTGGGCCGCGGGATATCAGAACCGCTGGCCTCTGCTAGTTCTGCTGTGACGGTGTTGACTTCGGTGTGGGGTCATTATCGCGGGGTATTTATTAGGGATATTTATCACTCATTCCGAGAAACGGTAGCGCTGTTCTCGTCCACAGCCAGCTCTAAAACGCGTACAATCAGCTTTCGACCTTCACATGCAACGATCTGATGTGCGTTGCATGTATGGTTCCGCGCATGCTGCTCTGCAGGAAACATCAGATCGCAAAATCCGCACTGGAATTTCTGGGCGTCCTCCATGATGCAGCCGACCTGTGTTGTCGCTGCGCCACAAAACCCCCAATCATCATCATCATCATCACCATGATGCAGCCGAAACGAGCAGCAGCAAAAGTAGACGACCATAGATCTCGATGGAGACGACAGCTCTGAGGTCACTACTCTTATCTGCTCCCATCTTATAGGGAGCAGCCCGAGTCTATCCGGAGTCGCTACTTTCGGGTAGGCGACCCGTTTTCGGAACGCAGGTTGTGACGTAATCGGGTTGATTCTGAAACGTAAAGAGTATATAGCTACCATGATAGGCAAGCCTAAGCGATGGGCAAGACACGTAAACAACACAACACGCCTTCACATGCAACGATCTGATGTGCGTTGCATCTATGGTTCCGCGCATGCTGCTCGGCAGGAAACATCAGATCGCAAAATCCAAAATCAACACGAAGGCTCGAAGGCTTTGAGCCTTCGTGTTCTGTTGTTTACGGGCCTTGCTCATCGCTCATGCTTGCCTCTCATGAAGTTTGCCCACCAGCTGCCCTGCATTCACGCCATTCTATATAGTAGGTAGCAACCTTCAACTCTCGGGTCGGCCGGTGAGTCCTGAAACGCAGCTTAAGAAACAATTTATTGTGCAAAGAGCAATAGAACAAAAAAGGAAGAGGGAAAGGGTTCCATTTTGTAAGCTAGCTGATATCAGGTTATCCTGCATTTTACATACTGCGCCTCAAAAACATCCAA
Organism: Ornithodoros turicata; assembly: GCF_037126465.1. Taxonomy (NCBI): domain Eukaryota; kingdom Metazoa; phylum Arthropoda; class Arachnida; order Ixodida; family Argasidae; genus Ornithodoros; species Ornithodoros turicata. Next base: position 10,211,853 of record NC_088207.1, read on the forward strand.
AAAAGACAAGACCCAGGAATCAATTTCTAAAAATGGGCTTCTTGCCCCTACCCTTTGTCTGTTGTATCCTTCTTCATCAAATAAATTTTTCCTTTTACTTCTGAGTAAGCAGGCGTAGCGTGTTGCCTCTGTCCGCTTTCAGTTCAAATGTCAAATACCGGCTTTTTGCAGCAACGAGTGCCTTGCCATGCGGCTCTTTCCCCGATCTGGCGGCCGAGTCTTCCCAGCGATGGCCGCCGGCCGCGATTGGCAGACTGTTGAAGGGGCCATCAGTCATGAGTCATGAGTAAAGTGTTAAAGGGGTTGCGACATGTCATCTCGGGTTATCCCAGATAAACGTTAAAGACGGCTATTTGTGCCCATCTGAACTTGCATTGAGAGTTTAACGGTGAAGAGGGTTATTGAAGAGGAGAAAATGGGCACCGAGAACACCGAAACTCATGCGAAACTCACTCTGACATCATATCCTCCGCTGCCGCCGCCAGTGAGGCAGCGCATGAGAAGCCACGTGCTTACGGCTGCCAATGGGAACTCTGCGGTCTGTCACGTCTGCACTTTGCTCGGGAGTGTGTTCGAGAACTTGTATCTAGCTAAGTACGGGGGGGGGGGGGGGGCGGACACGTAGAAGAACAATTATTTTTTCCTCAATATTCTTTCGTGCAATACAATGTGTCGATGTAGTAATGAACCACACGTATGAAAGTGTCCCAAGCTCTTACTTAACAGGTGTGTTAGACACGTAGGTGAGCTTGGTAGGCCCAACAGTCTTATACAAGGTACAACCTACAACCCGCGAACGTGGAGGAGATGGTGCCCGTATGCTATTGCTTCCACAGCTTTACACACTGAGAGAACTGATGCATGCTTTCTTTAGTCAATCTCTCTCTCTCTCTCTTTCGCTTTCTTTCTTTCAACGAAGACACAAAGGCATGACTGTAAGACATAGGTTTATTCGGCCCTTCCTCCGGTTTTAACTACATGACTTATCCTATATATACAAAATATTCCTACGTTGAGTAATGACTGTGCCTATATATGTGCCTAGCTGACAGGTTTTTACCGCCTATTTGAGGCGTTCACGAAACTGAGGAAAACATTAACTTCTTCCTTACAGAACTACGATGTACAGATTCTAGCAGTTGATCTCTCCGTCAACATGATGTCCGTTGCTTTGGAACATTTCTCCAAGCGTCCGCACTTGACCAAGAAAGTAAGTTTCACGTTTCTAGCCTTCACTTACGTTACGTAAATGTCATTGCTAGTGTATCACAGCAATGCTGCGTTAGGTCTGTGCAAAACTAACGTATTACGCAGCACGTAGCCAGCCTATTTAGCTAAGTGTCATTAAATGAGGTGGAATTAAATGAGTTTGGAAGCCTTTCTCCTACCCACGATTTTTCCGCATGTAGATGACGCCAAGTTTAGATCAATGTTAGGGTGTCTCGATACAATATCCTTCTTTGTAGCATCAAGACGCGCGCGACGTCCGCTACAGTGTTCGCGATATTTACTTCGCAGCGCGCGCTGTATTGATAAAGCTACACACTTCACAGTATACAGGGTGACCCAGCTAACTGTGAACATATTAAAAAAATATATATATAACACCTTTTCCAAGATGAAATCAATTACAATATAGCATATGCTGAAGGGCACTCCCTAGGAGGGCATTTGCAAAGTCCAAAGGCAATGTCTTAATTAACTCTCATTAATTAACTTTTTAATTATAAAAGCTACAGAGTTGTCCCAATGAGAACATCTGTTCCTTTCGGTCACCTGATATCGTAGCCGTTTTCAGAACAAAAATGCGTTCGATTGATCGCCCGCAAAAAATTAGTGAAGGAACGCCATTTTTTCTTTATTTTGTTCATTGCGCATCTTCGCAGACGCGTATTTCCTTCATCCCCAACGTGAAAGGGGAAAGGAGTGCAGTGGCGGCCTCATGCGTCGAAGATGAGCTTTAACTTGCGGAAACAAAACAAAAACAAATGTATCGGGTGACTCTATCGGAACTGGCCTTATCTTGGGTTGCATTTTCTGTTTCCTTTTAATATTTTTCCAGGACGCGAGAGGCGATAGTGTGCTCTTTCTCCCTCTCACATTGGCGGTGAAGGAAAGACGCGTCTTCTAAGAAGCGCAATGAAAAAAAAAATAAAGAAACAATTGCGTTCCTTCACGAATTTTTTGCGGGCGATCTATCGAACGGATTTTTGTTCTGAAAACTGCTACGATATCAGGTGGCCGAAAGGAACAGATGTTCTCATTGGGACAACTTTGTAGCTTTTATAATTAAAAAGTTAATTAACGAAAGTTAATTTAGACATTGCCTTTGGACTTTGCTAATGCCCTCCTAGGGAGTGCCCTTCAGCATATGCTATAATTGATTTCAGCTTGGAAAAAGTGTTACATATATTTAAAAAAAATGTTCACAGTTAGCTGGGACACCCTGTATGCGTAAATATACGTGGTACAGTGAACAACTTAAAGAGGCCGTTCATTTATAGACTCCAAAACTATAGTGTCGTTTTATTCCTCGTCGACCACTGGCCACTCAATCGAAAATCCCACGGGAAATAGTGGCGTAGTTTGATAGTTATTCGATAGAATACCTGACATGAGCAACCGTCAGATGTAGAGAGTGTGCCGGAATACCATCTCTGCAAAAAGACGAAGACGTCATACTATGCAGTCTACACCAAGGTTTTACATCAATCCGAACACGTCCTTGAGAAATGCTTGCCGTTCTCGTAGTTCCCGTTCACATCATTGCGTTGTAGCGTTACGTTCATCCTATAAGTGGGTGCTTCCATACAAAGTGCTTGAAAATACCCGTCAAGTAGATTACATTGTAAATTTAGTATCTTATTTTATGTCACATCACGTTTTTACCATCTGGTAATGGTGCACAGTAAGATAGCTATCACTGCTGTCAGCTATTACATATACAAGGGGCATAACCTGCAGAAGTAGGAAATAAAGCATTCCATCATGTTAGAGAGACGGCTCCACAAGTGTTCCATCAATTATGCGATGAGGCGGAAGCTTCATCCTCGCCACATGTGAACCACAGCCTCATCGGGTCATTCAAGGAAAGTCTGACTGTCGTGCACGTGTGACGAAGATGGAGCCTCAGCCTGACGCGAACATATTTCTATTAGGATATTGTTCACTTTCTCACGGTGGGCGTATCAGGTTTCCAGGGATGACTGCACTGATGCGACAGTTCTGGGGCACTAACAAAACCTTATTATTATTATTATTACTAAATATGCGTTTTATAAGAAATCTGCTAGTGCCTCAACATGTGATTTCAGAGCAAGAATGTCAGTGCTAGCCACTAGGTTTTTGAGGTATTCCTCACACCGTTAATTAATTAATTATTCATATCAATACTTCGTGGCTTTACATCTCGAGACAACTGCGATCACGAGCGACGCCACAGTGGGCGGGTCTGTGGATTAATTTTGTCCACCTGAGGGTTCCTTAAACGTGCGCCAAAACCTTGACACACGGCACACCACGTTTAACGTCCCTCGCGGAAGACGGCGTGTCGAATCAACCTGTACCCTCCTCTAGAGTAGAGCAAGTTATTTCCACCAGTCACGCCTTCCTTAAGAGCAGTCAGGGTGCCGTACTGGCTGTCTACCGCCAAGAACAACTCACCCGAATTCTTCACTATTGTTTGCAGCTCTCGGCTATCAAAAGGATGACGCCCCTATAGGTGAACGCCTTGTCTTCCACACGGCGTCGTAGCCCGACGTTCAACATCTGTACTTAATTTGGAAGATTTGTTTGACTGTAGCCGGAAACCAGTAGCTCTCAATATTTGTGGCTTGATAATGCGTTGAATATATTCCAAACAACGGGCCTACACTACCATATTGTGCGGCCGCGCACAAGTAGGTTTGACTTGAAACTCAGTTGTAACTTTTTCTTTTTCGAGCAGATCCAATTCGAAGTCGTGGACGCAACCCAAGTCGAGTACGAAGAAGAAAGCTTCGATATTATCTACAGCAGAGACACTCTCCTGCATATTGCCGACAAGAAGAGCCTTTTTCAGAAGTTTCACGTAAGGAGTTTTGCCACTGTATCCAAAATTCCTTCAACCGCATGCGTGCTAGGCAATGTCAATATGGGGACACGCGACGTAGTATCCGTGGCACGGCAGCCATTTACGGGCCTGCTTCTCTGGGCCAGGTGGCGCGAGTGAGCAGCAACGTCAATGCCCCAAATTACGCAACATGCGGTAGTTTAGCAGACGACGCTGCACTTTCAAATACACGGTCTCGAGTTGTTCGCTTTTTTCAAAAAGCACCGCTTTTTCTGTGGATTTCCTACAGGTTTGTAGCTTTCCTTGGCACCATACCGTTTGAAACACCATGCAAAACCCACTGATGAAACTACCTACTGTTGGGATCCGTGGTCGTTTGGGCCCCAAATGGCTCTGTGTAAACTTCACTGCATCAGCCCCATCAGTCTTTTTTTATCCCGTGTTAGCGCCGCGAGGCAACGGTGGCTATGAGCGGCGTACAAATATGGGCACATGGAGAGAGGACAGAAGGTAAGGAGTGGGGGACAGGGAGGAGTTAGTATGCGTCCTGGGCCGACTTCTTGAGGAACTGTGCCGACATTCGTCTGGAAAGTCTTAAGAAACTTGAGGGAAAATCTTCGGACAGCATGCCGGTGGCAGGATTCGAACCCACTACCTCCGAGATTTTCAGCACAACCTTGACTACCACCAGCGATCCCGCCTTAACCCGCTCGGCCATGCCGCTGGTCGTTATTGGATTTTGTACATCCTACCTAACTAAAATCACGCGACCAAAATGAGGCCTTCATAAGCAGCCTAAGTGTTCATGAAGCATACACATACTAACACCCTGACCCCCACCCCTTCCTGTTGTCCTTTCTGTATGAACCACGTCTGTACCCTAATAGCCAGAGTACCAGAGTACCCTAATAGCCAGAACATGAAATCACATAGCTTTATATTTAGTTCAAGTTAGTTTTAATCGTATAGTTGTATTGCAACTTAAACTGCTTAAAGGAGGTACAGTAAAATGGCACAGAAGCCTACTATGTCACAGAATATTCCAGATGTCGATACGTCCACGTCGTGATGTGACATAGATATTGTCCATATGTTCCGCGTGTTGCTTCAGTAAAATATATGTCGTATCATAGTGTAAAAACTATACTAACGAAAAGGACGAAAATGCACTCCGCAGAAACCCCTCGCATATGGCACATAATAAACGGGGGAAACCGGGAACCCTAATTATCAGTTACAGCCGTTACAGCATGTTCCATATCAACCACGAATATGTGACGAAGGTGATATTGCAACGTGTACCAGCGTAACCGATACCGAAGATTTCGCGATTGATGCATCCCGTCTGATATTTAGGGCTTGACTTTTTTGGGTTGAAACCATTTACCGGGGTCAGGACCCAAGCAGCACAATATACTGAAAGTCGAGTGCAATAGGGGTGGGCGCTATGTGTGTTATCAATGTTCCTTAGCTTCAAGAGTCTGTTCAAGGTCTTCCACCTACCCGTCCACCCCTATTGCACTCGACTTTCAGAACATTGTGCTGCTTGGGGAGGAGTAAATCTGGCACTATTTTTAAACCTGTCAGTCAGAGGAGAATCGGGTGCTACTGACACATTCGTGTGTCGTGTTATTATGTTTTGCTTCCTGTCCAGCAAGCCGCCCGCGGTTAAAGTGCATATATTGGTCAAACATACGTGCCTGACGATAAATGTACGTTGTTATTGTGTTAAGTTAAAAGCGAAGTGTAATCTGGGCAGTTATTTGTGTAATTAGATAATTATGTTAATAAAATATTCTGAACTGCACCATATGTTGCAACATCAAATGGGCTTGGCATTGTTGCATCCAAACAGTATCTACAACACATTCGTATAAACTGCTCGTAAATAGTGCACGTGACACGCGGCATAAGCTGATACGTTATTGGAACTCTGGTAGAGACCGGGCTTAATCCGAATTGGTGTAATTTTGATTCGCGAGGGAATAATCGGGGAGGGGGGGGGGGTTAACCGGAAAAAAAAAAAAAAAACTCGGACCCTATACATATCTTTAGTGAGTTTAGAAGACGACAATATTCCCTTATCGTTCTGCATCTGAACTAGCCGAATACACGACATATTATATGCCTTGTGCGCTTGCAGAGGTGGTTGTCTCCGGGTGGAAAGTTTGTCTTCACGGACTACTGCAGGGGAGACCAGGAGCACAGTGAAGAATTCAAGACGTACGTTGCGGACAGAGGATACAATCTTCTCACCGTTCAACAGTACAACAGCGTAAGTAGCTGCTCCACGACGTCTAGCGCGTATTACGTCTCGCATTGATAAAGGACAGGCCTGTGTATCGTTGATATTCGAAAGCCGTCATTACTATAAAGGGCAAACTCCATGGAGCGAATGTACAGCGAAAAAGCTGCGAACTTCGCTCAGCGTCAGACGCCCTGGGCGAGGCGTCAAAAATGTGAGCGTCCGCAGCCGACCTGCCCATGCCAGATATTTTCGCCCAGCTTCCGCGATTCCGGAAGCGTCAACTGCAGATGAACCAATCAAAGTGCTCTTCCACTACGAATCTACGCCAGATCGCCTGCACGTGGTCGTCTGCTCTCGTGAATCATCGTCATCGTCCTCTTCTTGCAACTGAATGCTGTCGTCTGCTTGCTGTTTCGCCAACTGCATCGTTAGAACGTGAGGCATTCTCTGCCAAGAAACATGTTTTCCTTTCGCAGTAGTGAATATGCCTTTCGGTACGTTACTGGGCGCATCTTTTCAGACAGTTGTTGGATTTAGTTGCGAAATTTGTGACATTAAATGCACTTTTTCGAGCAACTGATTTCACTAAGCTTTCACCTTATGCCCTGGCAACAGTGACATCACAGCATGACTTCCCAACGCCGTCCGCTGGTTTTTCGCTCCATGGAGCTGGTGCCGGCGAACAACTGGCGGCGGAACGCGCGTGGCAGTCTGCCGCGCGAACTTCGTTGCAAAAATTCGCTCCATGGAGGTTGCCCTTAACAATGAAACATTGGTAACTGGCACATGTTCTACTCTGAACGTTGTGGGTCGATTTATTTAGCGATGGACAATGGTAAAATATATCTAATAAATAAACCTAATAAAACCTAGATCTTCCGCAAACCCCTCTCAGGCTAGCACTCACCTGCCATCCTGTTCTGCCTGCTTATTGTTTTGACAAACGTTACTTCGTCCTGAGCAAATCTTCCATCCTGTTTTGAGGGAAAGTTATGTTTTTCGTGTGCCCTGTCACAAGCGAGAAGCGCTCTGTTTTCTGCCACTGTCATACAGGATCACAACGTATAGAACAGTTTGAAATGCGTTCTTGTTACAGCTCATGGATGACACCGGATTCGTGAATGTACGATGTGAGAACTACTCCAAGAGATTCCTCGATGTTCTGGTGCAGGAACTGGAGAAACTAAACAAGGAGAAAGAAGACTTTCTCAGTGTAAGTCTAGGCAAATGTCGATACATTTGCGTCTCGCTGCTTTGACGAACCATGCACACATTTGATGCATTACGCGGACCAGTAGTGTGTGACATCAGCGCTCATCTGGAGCCCTTTGAAACCATCTTATACAACCCTGGCTGCGGGAATTATTCTCTGAAAAAAAAAAGAAGAAAAGAAGGCATCTTCAACAAGGGCTGCAATGCGGACTTGATGAGCTCTGAGTGGCAAACCGATATCGCATTAAACGTGTAGCCTCCAGGGATCGGAACCGGTATTTTTTTCGGTCCGGTTCGGGTTCGGGTTCAGGCATATCGGTTCGGTTCGGGTTTAGCTCCGCTGAACCGAAATTATCAGCTTGAATCGGTTCAGGTATATCAGTTCGGTTGGGGTTCGGCTCAGGGAGAACACCCCTCCGCGCACACACAGACAAAAAGGTCAGCGGTCGGGACATTTACAGGGATTGGAACCGTTACTTTTTTCGGTTCCGGTTTAACCGGTTCATGGGCATTAATTTTGCTACATGAAAGTGAACATACGTTCACCGTCAATAGTACAATTATTTCACCTCTGAACCGATTCTGGAACCGGTAACCGTATGGATTTTTTTCGGTACAGTTCCGGTTCGGTTCAGGACAAGCAAAAAAATTGTTCCCGTTCGGTGCGGTTTGGGTTCGTCAGAAAATAACGGTTTCTTCCGGTTTTCGGTTCGGGTTCAGTTCCGGTTCCGATCCCTGATAGCCTCGTGATTTCCGCATTCAAAGGACTACCATCTGACGGTCTCGCATTTCTCATACCTGATTAAAGCTGACAGAATTACGTCGTCGTTTCTTCTCGTTGATGTTTTACAAGTTTCCCCGAAATGTACGGGAAAATGTCATACAGTTTGACGACAAGAAGGAGAGTGGCCGCCCCAACGAATAGGTTTAGTTTGGAAGGAAAACAAAAAATGTGCAGATCTTAGTACCGAAGGGAAAAATAGGGAAGGCAAGATGAATATGCCGTCCAATATTATCTCGCGTATGGTGAGGAGGGTGAAATAAAGAAGACGCAACTATAGGACTGGGCGCACATGGTGTGGGTGACTGCGTTGGCGCTTTGCTAACTCCTCAGTTTCTCTGTCGTTAAAAAAAAAAAAGAACGTGTTGTTAGATAGACATTTCTGTTAGGGATGCGCCAACCGAATCCGCGAATCCTCGAATCCACGAATTCGAGATTCGGGAATCCGAATCCCCAAAATGGCAAATCGAATCTTTCGAATCCACCAACCACGTTTGTTATTTTTCAAATTGCCGCCTCTAGGGTTCGCCGAAAGCCTGATTGACCGACGTGTGTTTCCTTGTTTATTCATTTACATAGTTCTGGAGTCAAGCAGTTCAGGCAGGCAAACTGTTACATTACACGTTTAAAAGTAATATGGTGTCGCTCTTGATTGTTGCTTTAGCTCTATGGAAATAAGTCAGGCTCGAGAATTTATGTATTACTTGTAGTCGATGAACAATATGTTAAAGAAATGAACTACATTCAACCCCCGATTTATGAATTCCCTCGTTTGATGAACACGAGCACGGGGAACCAAACTTTTTCCATTCATTTTCCCCTCGTTTTATGAACCTCGATATTCGAATAATGAACGGAATTTCAGGGAACCAACTAGGAGTTGCCCAGCGTTTTTGCCCTGAATTTATGAACGGATCGTTCCGGGGTCAACAGAAACCTTCAAAGGGATAACTTCGTGGTCTTATCAATGACGCCTGAACGGAGAAAACGTTTTCCAGGTATTGCACCCTCGGTTCTTAACCCCTCGAAATCCGAACAACAAACGGGTTTTCCGGGGTCGCACAAGGTGCGACCAAGTGTTCCTGACCTCCGTTGATGAATAAGGTGGTGGCTGTCACCCGGAGATTAATAAACGGAGGTTAAAAATCCCGGAGGAAATCCGAGACCAGTCCAGTGCGAATGTGGTGACATCTCTTTTTTCCAAGATTGACACAGCGGAAGGCATGGTCCAAAGCAAAATTAAACAATTTAGTATTCCATAGTAAACAGAGTGTGAATGCGCTAACGTCTGTTCTTTGTGAGATTGATACAGCAGAAGGCATGGTCAAAAGCAAAATTACACAATATATGGCATTATAAACACAATCCCAACTCGGAAATACTGTTGCATTTGCTCGATAGTACTCAGTTAACTGAATTTTCGATTTATGAATCCCTCGATTTATGAACGATTTTTCGGGGAACCGAGGGTGTTCATAAATCGAAGGTTGACTGTATATGCGTATATTTTCTCCGGAAACTGAACTATTATGTGTCTTTGCTTTTTTTTTCATTAAAGGAATGTATCATATTCTGCTTCAAAACACTTTTCAGTAGAATTTTTCTTTCTTAGCTTTTTGAACTGTTTTTTAAAGAAAGGATTCGAAAGATTCGAGATTCGTAAGATTCATGGATTCGCAGAACCTTCCTGGATTCGGATTGGGATTCGCAAAATTCTGGATTCGTCCCGTCTCTAATTTCTGCCCTTAACTTGTAACTTGAAGCTGTGTGTAGAAATTGATCCCAAATCTCAGGCAAAATCGCCGCCAAGTCCCGGGATTGTGATATAATAAAGTTAGGTTTTCCTAAGAACGAACGTTTGGAAGGTACGTATGAAAGGAACGAACGCTGGTTTTGCCATCTCTGTCTTAAGGTGTCCCTTCCGCGAAAACTGTCCGTTGCATCCTGAAACCCATATATAACCACGCCGGAACACGTTAGCTGGTGACCCAAACCACCACGCAGTCGAGGACAGCCATCCACGAGGATTGGAACTGATGGGAAACCACAAGGCGAACTGCAATGCTGTTAGCAATGGCGTGGATACGCAAGCGCGTACTGTCCCATGCGACCTCGTTTCACAAAAATCCCGCTACGTGATACAAATCTAGAAATCCTGAAATACCGCAACTTTAAAAACAGCTCGATATTCTAAAGCCTACACACAGCATGATCACATTCTGATCGTTCTTTACTCTATTGCGTCATTAAAGTTCACACGTACAACTAGTCTGTGCTAATGAACCCAGCTCATTGTCTACTCGTGCTCGCAGCCTGTTTTTTTTCTTCTTTTTTTCTGAAAACTGCGCTCAAATGGATGCTCTGTTTCACAGACTAGAGCTAGGATTCGACCTTTTTAGGTTAAACCCTATTGCTATCTCTTGTTCCCTCCCGAATCAGTTTAGGACCAGCTCAGCTTAAACCCGGTTCCGCCAGAAATTCTAATCATGTATCAAGTTCTATCACGTACTCCGTTTATGAGCGTATGTACGCGCGTCTGATATACATATTAGTTGAGTGGAACAATTAACTATGTGAAGCACATTAGATGAAGTGGTCATACAGAATGTGGAGCTTGGCAATGTAAATTGCGAGGTGTGGGTGTTTGAGCAACGGATGCGCTTTAAGTGCTAAATGCATGCTTTTTGGACATAAAAAAAAGAACTCCGATAACACCAGAATGGATCAGTGGCACGCGACTTCACCTCGCATTGGAGATCAAAATATCCCCCTCCACGACTCCTGGAAAGACATTTGACCCGAAGATGCCTAACCCTAAGTATGATATACCTGCCTACAGAAACATCATCTTTGCCGCCGTTACATAGTTTTTTTTCTTTTTTTTTTATAGAGAGTTTTAGTAGACGGTTACGCAGAGAACGGAACGCTATTCTCCACGTGAGCAAGAGCGCGTGCGCGGGAACGGAAACGTGGCATCCGCGTTTCACGTTGGAACGATAGGCTCATCTTTTTGCGTTCCGTCCTCTACGTTGTTTTCGTCGCACATAACAACATGGCTGCCACCAACACCTCGTCAACTGTGTCTAACGTGAAGGCTACGAGACTCCGCTTCAGTATGAGGGACTACATCTTCTTCTTATAAGAAGCGGTATACCTTGTACCATTCGAAAACACGAACTTCTGGTCTCGCTGGATGCTGCCAACCAAATCCGTGCGAGCAACAGCGTCCGCCATAACGGCGGGTGATAGCGATGAACTGACCGGCAGGGAGTGTCCGTTATCCTTTCGTTTGTTGGTGGAACAACAAATTTTTCAAACGCAAAGAAAACAAGAACAGAGCACGAAAACGTAGTTATATTAGGCAATTCGTTCGGAAACAGATGCCTAGACAACTTGGGAACGGTAGATCATGTTATCGCCGTTGGATAGCAACACAGTTCTTACCGTACCGTTCGTAGCGTTGCCTGACGATCTGCAACCGCTCTCTTGCTATCCGTTTGACGGTAGCGAACTACGTACTCTGCGTTTACGTTCCGTGCGTTAAGGAACTGTCTACTAAAACTCTCTAATATGTCTGTACAGTTTTGAAACAGCAACGTCGTGTGTATAGAAAGGAAAGCCTGATGCAGAAAAGGCGACGTCTCTGAAGCCGTACTTGTCGCCAGGCAATACGCATTTAAGAGTAGTGCACTCACTGTATTATTCTCTATTTGCAAATTTGCAGAAATTTACCACTGACGACTACAATGAACTGAAGAGCGGATGGGAAGCAAAGATCAAGCGAGTTGGTGACGGCGATCAAGTCTGGTGCTTCGGCTACGGAGAGAAACGTTGATTTCACTTGCGTACGCTACCCGCTTCTACCGCATACATGATTCCAAACGCTTGTACAAATACGAATGCAATAAAAGTAACGATGAAAGATGAAAGCCACTGAAAAGGTCAGCCAGCTGTAGGACTCGAACCCACATCTTCTGGATTACCGGTCCAGTTCTCTCATGTGCAATAAAAGTACCGCGTAAACAAACGCATGCGTGAAGATATTGCATTGAATGACGTCTGAAGCAAGTGGGGGCCTTATTGGTCCTTACAAGACGGGTTTATTGGTTAGTAAAAGCCCCAAGGTGACCGTGCAGAAAGAACTCTCACATATAGTATGAAATCACAGTAGAATGACACACGATGTTCGGCCCATCACGTATGATCAGTACAATGGTGTGGTGGTGGTGGTCCCTATTGAAAAAACCATATATACCATATATAAAAACCATATACCTATTATAAAAACCATATATACTGGACAGACTGGAAACCAGTATCGAGCGTCAGACCGGATTATTGACCCAATCTGGATGCTGGTCTTACTGGATAACCCAGTGTGGGTACTGGTGTTACTGGGCAGTTGAGTATGGGCACTGGCCTTACTGGACATTCCAGTGTGGCCACTGGTCTTGCTGGAGTGTACAGTGCGGACACTGGTTTTACTGAAGAGTCCTGTGTGGTCACATAGGCGTGCGCCCATCGGCTTTTTCAAGTCCTATTCTACATGCAGGTGGTGGTGATGATGATGCAAGTCCTCCGTAGTGGGCCATGCTCAGGCGGGTAACGTCACGACTGTTGCATAGGGGAGGGGGGTAATGCATCCTAAGCCAACATCACAGAGAACTGTGCCGACGTTTGTCCTTAAAGCCTCTGAGGAAAACCCAGGGAAAAGGGAAAGGAAAAGACAGCACAGACGGCCAACGGATTCCAGGCCGGGTCACCTCAGGGTCTCGGCTGGAGACAATGGGGCATCCATCCAAAGTTCAACGTTCTAGGATGTCAGTAAGCTCGTCGACAGGAATTACACTTGTTTTACACAGGAATTACACACACCGCGGACCCTTGAGTCCTCGGATCCTAGGCAGGGATTTGACAATCCGAATCCCGGTGCCTAAAACGGCGAATCGAATATTTCGAATCCAGCAACCACGTTTGGTTGTTTATTTTTCAAATTGGCGCCTCCGGAATCCGCCGAATTAGCCGACAGGTGTTTCTTTGTGTGTTTGTTTATACATTGCTCTGGACTAAAAGAGTTCAGGCAGGAACTGTTACAGGTTTAAAAGTAACATGGTCTTGCTTTTGATTGCTGCTTAGTTTTATGGAAATAACTCAGACTCGAGAATTTATGTATTTCTTGCAGTCGATGCAAAACATGATAAATAAATTACGTTTAGATAAGTACGTTAGATAAATTACGTTTTAAAATAGAGAAGAACTATACGGGTATATTTTCTCCTGAATCTGAACTTTTATTTATTTCGCTTTTCATTAAACAAAGGAACCATATTCTGCTTCAAAACGCTTTTCAGTAGCAGTTTTTTCTGTCTCTCTCTCTCTCTTTTTTTTTTTTTTGCTTTTTAAACTATGTTTCAAGGACGGGTTCGAAGGATTTGAGATTAGTAAGATTCGTGGATTCGCAGAACCTTCCTTGGATTCCAATTCAGATTCGGAAAATTCTGGATTCGTCCAATCTCCACTTTTTAAAAATGGGTCCCTTTCTTTTGCAAACCGCACTGAAAACCGCTCACACACATGCAAACGTCTCAGTGATATCAAGTGTCATTCATGTCAGAAACGCCAAAAGGATTTGATAGCTTATCCAATATCGGTTGCGCCTTATTATACTGGTAGTATTTAGGTTCTCGACTGCGCAGCGTACCAACAACAACAACAAATTTATTACAAGATGATGAATGGGGAGTTTCATCGCCAGGGGCGATACTCTACCACATTGCTGATGGTCATGCGGGGAATGAAATAATCAGTCCCTTCACAATATGGATCGAAGTCATGTGGCGTCCAGAGAGGTGAAGAGAGCCTTGAGGGCAGAGCGTTGGTGTGCTGGATGTGGCCAGGGACCAAGCAATTTTGTGAGAGAGAGGGGGCCAGAGTCTAGTTCGTTAAGGGATCCGGAGAGTACGGTTCGGGAAGGTCGGTAGTGTGGGGAATGTAGAAGAATGTGCTCTAGATCTTCTACAGCACTACAGTGACTGCAGTGGGGAGAGTCAACTCGCCTCAAGCGGTAACGCCACTGCGCTGGAACAGCCACATCGAGGCGCATTCGATGAACTAATGCGACATCTTGACGAGAGGTATGTCGAGGCATGCGGAAATCGAGCGCTGGATCAACTCTGCTCAGCATGGCAGCGGTTCATTGGCGGGTAGCCGCACACGAAAACATATCACACCTTTTTGAGTGTAATGTTGGAGTTTGATAACTCACACCAAATTCGGTGTAAAGTCGGTAGGGTGTAAGAATCTACACCCTTTCGAAGGGTGTAAATTGAAATATTTCTTACACCACTAGTGGCATAAAGTTGATGTTTGATAACTTACACCAGTCCTGGTGTAAAAGCAGTGGGGTGTAAGAAATTACACCCTTTAGATGCATTGGCCGATGGTGATCTGTGGTTCAACTGCAAGGATGGGTACAATCAAGAGCCATCAGAGAAAGCTGTGTTGCATAGCAGGCTACCATTATGCGTGCATCCACCAGAGGACCTACAACCATGCTTCTGATGCAAGTAAAATGCTGGCATGCATTTTGAATATATTAATTTATTCGTGACTCTTCAGGCATGGACACAAAGTTTAAACAGAGACTTTCTGACTAGACATCGAGAGTGTCTGACTAGACACAGCTTGTACAGGACCATGGGTCATTTTCCCCACCAAAAATCACTTTGCATTAGTTAAAGTTAAACGCAGCAGTCAGCCGGGATATGATAAAGAAATCCACTTGATAGAAAGGAAAACAGCAAGTGCAGTTACGCATATGCTAAACACAGTTCGGTTGATATGCATCATTGCAGGTTGCATATGCAGCCTATCCGAAGTGGTAACAGCCACTGGCCCCCCTCTAATCAAGTCGACGTCCCTGTTTCGCAGGATGTCACTCCGCAGAGGGTTGACGCCGCTCGTGCGTTTCCCAAACTTTTGTCTCAGTCGGTACACCATTTTTACACCAAGATAGGTGTTGCTATTTTGACTGTCGGGTGTAAACTGTACAGTACACCATCTTTGCACCTGGTTAGGTGTTCTGCTTTTGGCTCTACGGTGTAAATTGCAAAATACACCCCTTCAACACCTAAATGGGCGTAAATATTCTTAGTCTGCAAAGGAGTCACGAGGCGTCGAAGTACGCACCGACGTTCTCCTCTCAGCAGCGCAATACGCGTCCGTCTCCGAGACGAGAGAGCTGCTTCTGCGGCGCTGTCGGCCTGTTTATTCCCTTCGACAGCGCACTGGGCTGGAACCCATTGAAGAACCAGCCTGTGCCTTGCTTCATAGACAAGGTTGTAAGCCATTAACACATCCATAATCAACGGTGCGGATGAGCATCCGAAGCCACAATTTTCAATTGCTTACAGCGCAGATGTGGAGTCAGTGAATACAACCCATTCCCGCGGGGTAAAGGGAACGATGTGCAGGAGAAAGAAAAGTATGGCATAGAATTCCGCAGCTGTGGATGAGGTTTGATGCGAAAGGCGATGTCCTTCCACTACGCCTTCGGATGGGATGACGAATGCCGAGACGGACTTGCCATTTCGAAATGCGCCATCGGTGTATGCTGTGGCAGAGGTAGAAAACTTATGCTCGAGGACGTTCTCTACGTTCCCCAGTTGAACTGCAATCTTCTTTCCGTTGGAAGGATTGAGTAGCGGAGGATGTAAGTGGCCTTCAGCAAAGGAACAGCTACAGTTGCTCAGAGCACTGGCGAAGTCATACTCACCGCAAGTCGTGAAGGACGGCTATACCGTGTTGAAGAGGTTCAGATTGCATCCAAAATGGTGAAGGCGAAAGACCCGATGTTTGTCGCATCGACACCTTGGTCATCTTCATCATGAAGCTGTCCGTCTCCTGTGTGGTACAAGCGAAGGCCACTGTGAAGTAGAGAGATGCACGACTTTTTGTCTGGGAAAATTGAGACGACGAGCTTTCACAAAAGGTGAAGCAACTCGAGCTTCTGCGCCTCTGGAGCTGGTGCACTGCGATGTTGTTGGCAGTATCATGCCTACGTCTAAAAGAGTCTCCAAGTATTTCGTGACCTTCATCGACGATTATTCTAGGTACACTGTGACGTATTCGATGAAGACCAAATCAGAAGTGCTCCAAAAGTTCGATGAGTTCAGGCGCATGGCGGAAAACCAACACAGCAGGACCATGAAAGCATTGCGCCGTGATAGCGGAGGTGAATACACCAGCAAGGAGTTCACGGAGTACCTTCTCAAGCGACGCATAAGATGTCAGCTAACTGTCCCTGGTACACCCGAACAAAATGGAGTTGCTGAGCGAATGAACCAGACTTTGCTTGGTGTGACAAGGTGTCTTCTCATAGAATCTGGCATCACGAAGGAGTTGTGGGCGGACGCGGCGAATCACCACAGAAGCTCTGTGGACAGGGGGAGAAATAGCCCTAGACTATTAAAAGTGTTTCGGTGCAGAGCTGGAGTGTCCGGAGTCGACGAAAGAGAGGAGGAAAATTGGATCCAAGAGCAGAAGAGCGCATCTTTTTCGGCCACCCAGAAGGTATCAAGGGGTACAAGCTGTGGATCTGCCAACATATTTCTTTGTTAGTCGGGACGTCGCCTTTGACGAAGACGTCTCCTCGTACAGGTTTTTAGAAGCTGCCAGCACCAGTGTCCATATAAGCAATAATGACGAAGTCACTGTTACGCTTGACGCTGACGGCAACGTAAGTGACCTGCAGGATATCCACGAAAGACATCACAGTGACGAAGACAAATGAAAGGGAAAGCACGGAGCAGCCCACCAGTGCGGAAATCAATGCAGTTGAGACGTTCAGAGCGGTTGGCAAACAAAAAACAACCCACACTTGAGGGAGAGGCTCGTCACGGGTCCTGCATGGTTAAGCATGGAGACAGCAGAGATCCAAAGACGCTAGACGAGGCACTCTCGGCGCCAGATAGAGGAGAATGGAAGGCAGCCATATGGACCGAACTGGACAACCTAAAGAGCTTCAAGACGTGGGAGCTGGATCCGCGACCAAAAGATAGACTAGTGGTCAGATGCAAATGGGTATTTCATAAGAAATATAATGGAAATGGTGAATTGGAAAGATATAAAGCTCGTCTGGTCGCTTGTGGCTATTCCCAGGTGGAAGCAATAGATTTCAAAGAGACGTTCTCTCCTGTAGTGAAGGTAAAATCGATCCGAACACAACTAACCATAGCAGTGGAAAGAGACTGGAAGATTCACCAGGTGGACATAACAGCGGACATATCTCAATGGAACTCTGAAAGAGACAGTCTACATGAAGCAGCCACGGAGGGAAGCCAGGATGAAGCCTTCTGAGGAAGACCCTATAGCGACAATCAGCACGGGAATGGAATTTCACTCTGGACGAATTCCTGAAATCAGAAGGTATGCAGGGTATGAGGAGATGCAAGGCAGACCCATGCGTCTATGTCAGTCAAGACAAATGTCTCGTCGTAGGAGTGTAAGTTGATGACTTGCTCATCATCTCAAGGACTGATGATGAAATTTTGAAATTCAAGGAACGATTAAGCCAGAAATTTGATACGAAAGATTTTGGGCGATGTCAATCATATTGTATCCATACACTTGAAGTGAGACAATAATGGAAATTTGTCGCTCGATCAAATGGTTACGTCGAAGAGATCCTAAGACGTTTGGAATGGTGGATGAAAAGGGGACGTCGTCTCCACTGGACCCCGGAAGTAGGTATCAAAAGACGGACAGGAAGAATGGTTTAAGACAAGAGCTCGCATACAAGTACCGGCAGGCAGTATTGGAGCATTCTTGTACCTTACCGGAGGAACGATACCGGATTTGGCCTTTGACATTTCGTACATGAGCCAGTTGAACGAGAGTCCAAGCGAAGAACACTGGAACGGCATCAAACATATTCTTCGCTACGTAAAGCAGACAAAGGGTCATGCACCCACGTACCATAGAACCGGAAAATGCATCGAATCTTTCTGCGACCCGGACTGGGCAGCATACAGAACAGATAAAAATCATTCAGCGGGTACGTCATCACTTTTGCAGGCGCAGCTATCTCCTCGAGCTGTAAAAAGAAGCGGACAACTGCGTTGGCGACAGTAGAAACCGAATACCTCGCAATGTGTCCTGCCGCAGAAAGAGATATCGTGGCTTCACCATTTCACAGATGACATCGGGGCGAAAGTGTTTGCGAAGGAGCCGCAGGTCATGCTGGTTGACATCCAGGGGGCAATTTCTCTCGCCGCCAATCAAGTCACGCCAGAAAGAAGCAAGCACGTGGAGCTAAGGTATTTCTTCCTCAGGGAGAAGGTTGATGAGGGAAAATTGCATCTTTGATACATCGAGTCGTCAAAGAACACCGCGCCCTTTCTTACGAAGGCTCTCTCTGGCGGAAAGACTGCCGAACATAGTGTATGCCTTGTCATCAAGAGACATATGAACATGGTGCCAGTGCATTAAGGGGGAGTGTCGGTATTTATGTTGCAATGTACTGCCACCTGTGATGTGGTATTATTTTGGGTTTTCGTTTTTGTCTTGAATTCATCGGGAGCTTTCTCCTTTCAGAACCGCACGCATTAAACTGTTGCAGCCTGTGAGCTACGTCGTTCTTTGGAATCAGGTCGCATTGCCTACACTTGTTTAGCAGTTAATGCACAATTTTCTCCTGCCCAGAAATTTTGACAGGTCTTTTTGAGGGGAAGTGATAACAGTAAGTACAATGTCATGCGACTTTAGCGTAGCTGCAGCATCTTCTTGATCCTGCTGCTTACAAAAAAAAAAAAAAAATCACAGGGTTGTGAGGTTGTGCTGTCATGTGTTGTACCCACATTTCGACACTGACAAGGTCAGAATTGTCAAGACGCTCCTCGTTCTTGATGTTAAACCAAGTGCTGATGTTATGGAGTACCTTGTTTCTGATGAGGTGGATCCGTGACATATTGGTCCCCGCTATGTCTCGAACTTCACCAAGGATGGCTTGAGATGGGACACCTTCACTGAACTTGCCTAAAACAATGCATTGCGACATCAAATATGTAGGTAAATCTGCTCTTTGATAGAAAGCTGGCAAGGCATGTGCATTTTCAATGTGAAGCAGTATGTGAAAAACTGGACCATGGCATATGTTTTGACACAATGATAAGGTTAAATATTCCCTGTTCTCGCGTCCAGTGTGGTTCTGACGAGAGTAAAAGCAAACATTGGTGGTGAGCATTCTTACTTCCTTTTTGTTGCCGACGATTGTACACTTTTCGGCTTCGAAGCTGGCTTTGTTTTCTTTTTCTTTTTAATTCTGTGTTAGCGCCACGAAGGAACAGGGGCTAGGAGCGACATACATATGAATACAGATGGAGAAAGGATGGAGGGGCTCAGGGGGATCAGTGTGCATCCTACGTAGACTTCAGGGGGAACTGTGCTGACATCCGTCTGAAAAGTCCGCTGGAAAACCCAGGGAAAACGTCAGACAGCACAGCAGGGATTTGAACCTGCGTCAACTCCCAATGGCATGGCTTGGGATGCTACCTTCCTAACTGCTACATGATGTGACCTGGCCATATTTTTTCACTGTCCAGTAGAATGCTGCTGTGCCTCATTAGTATGAATGTCCATCAAACAAACCATCCAAAAAGTGAGTTGTCCATATACTAATGAACTTTGGAGAGGAAGAAAATGGAAAGATAAAAGCTGCCTTGGACACCGCTCACTCATTTTGATTCTGAGCAGTGGCAATATCAGTCACTACAAAATAACATTCTTAATATTTCCTGTGAGTTCAAGGTTGATGTATTGCATGTTGCTAAATGTTTGACTAAGGATGGCCGAAGCTACACTCATACGACTGCTGTTTATATTAATAAGACAGAACTTCATAGGACTATACATGTATATACATGTATTCGGTTTGTACCTTGCCCCACTGCCCAATTGTCATAAAAATTACTGTCGTACGAAGTATACCATACATTGAAAAAGCTTGCTCCAAAACTCACCTATAATTTGATTCGTGAGTATCAATAGGGAACGACTGTATTTGTTATACTTATAGTGCACTACAGCTATTGTTAGATAATGTGACATAGGCACCCTTTGCAAGTAGTAGCCATGTACTGAATATCATAATTTCGAGCACTGAATGTAAATGCCATATTGCATAATTGAATAGTAGCACATATTGTCGTTAGAGCCCCCCACATGATGTGCACACTAAAAACAGGTACGTCCCTGCAAGGGTAGCCTTTTCAGTTTGTGAGAGCCACTGGTGCCGAATGTTTGATGCATGGCCACAAGTAGTGGTCTGATAGGTCACAAAAAGCTTATCTTCTTCGTCGCCTTCCTTCGTTAGAACTTCTGCAGTTGAGAAGCAGCACCTCCTCAGACCTGCAGCTTCCCTGAGACTTCAACTGTCGCTTTCCAGTACCAGAACTTACGAGGGTGCCAAACGGTTGCAAACGAACTTCATTTTCGTGTCACCGTTCGACAAGCGGGTTGCCGGTGTTTGCATCACGAATTTGGCAAACTACTTATTTTGTTCTTCTTCCTTCTGTGTTTGGAAATCTGCATACATAACAACATGTAACCTTGTGCACTGAGAGCCGAAGTAACGCGCGCGCGGTGGACGCAGTCACCCATCCGCGTGATATGGCAGCACTCTAAATTTGCGTGCAGTATTACGTGACGCCTCAAAACGTGAACAAATCACGAGGAACAGAACTGTAGTAGGCAAGCTATGTGGTGTTAGCTTGCTGTTAACATTGCCTTGAGTGTGAGGGAAAATCAGGACAAGAAGCAGAGGTGGGCAAATGCCCTCACCACACTTTTCGTCCCGGATGTTTTTCCTCCCCTCACCTCATTTTTTGAAACGTTTCCTCGACTCACCTCAACCTCCTTTTTAAACCATTTCCCTCACCTCAATTTTTTTCTGAAAAATATTCCTCACCTCCACCTCAATATCTTCCACAACACTTTTTCCTCACCTCGCCTCACCTCAAAACTTTCTGCACTGGAAATTGCTGCTACAAATAGATTTAATGAATCCACTTGCTGCATCTAACGAGGAGCATCGACGAAGTTCAGCATGTTGAACTAAGTTAAGTGGAACTCCACGCACGCACGTACGTAAACTGTTGAGGAGGAGATACATGTTTTATATACAAGCTGACGCAGTCTGTACCAGTGTCTCAGAACGTTGTAAGATCCAATCCCGAAGCTTTGGATAGTAAATGTTGTCATTCGAAACACTGTTTGCTGTGTGACAAAACAATTGTGCTGCCTTTGACGGCATTTCTGTCACTTCGTGTTTGCGGATACGCATCGAAATATGTCGGTTGCAGTGTGAAGCTGAACTAAGCGCGCAGTTCACGAGATCAGCGCTGGACAGTACTGTCTTCGATGTGACTTTTCGTTGGAGTGAAGTAGTAATGGGAAAAGCGGTCGTTTTAGACTTGAATACAAATGTAACTGACAGTGTAATAGTAAACAACGTGAAACTAGCCGAGGCAGGCTATACCATTTTCTTGAGTTGCTTGGACACACACACACACACACACATAAAGGGACGATGATGAGATGGGGCTAATGCCGGCCAGCAGGCTGGGCGCTGCCCCAGTTCCATTTGTAGATAGTGAACGATGATGATGGAGATGATGGTTGAGGTGATAAAAGCAGGGTGGAGAGGCCAGTTGGTGACAGGAAATCCCAAAAGTGACGGAGACCTTGGCGTATATGAACGCTACTGGACCATGGGCCCAGCACCTATGGTAAAGGGGCGGTGGCCGATTGCATGCATTCCGTGGATCTCGCGCTCTCGCTGGTAGTCAGGGCAGTCTATAAGTAGGTGCTGCAGGTCAGCGCGCACATTGCATGATGCACAAAGGTCCGATGGCGCACGGCAAAGGGGCTGCCTCATAACTGGCGTAAATGTCACATTCAGCCGCATACGGCGAAGAAGATATGCATAGTGTCGCGGAAGGCGATGAGGAGGCGACAGAGAGTGAGACGGATCCACTGCGTGGAGCAGAAAGTAGGGTGTCATGTTGAGTTGCTTGGTTTAGTGTAGTAGTGCCTGGTTTTGAGATTTTACGTCGCAGACAGCCAGTCGACGAAGTGTACAAATGATACTGTCACGAAGCGAAATTGGTCGGCGAGTCGTCGAATAAACAGCGAACGGTTTATTAGACTACTTGGTAGCAAAACACAAGAGTGATAGCTCTCTGAACACAACTGAGTCCAAAGAATGAATGCTCCAGCTTGGAGCGCACAAGCATTTAAGCGTCGCGCCGAAAAGTCTAGAAAGAGCACGTGCGTTTGCCAGACAGCAGGCGATGTATCTGGAAGCTTCTTGCTTCTTCTTCAGCATGCGCCGGGATGAGATGTACCGTTTCGTGCCTGCCCTGGAAGTTTCGCGATGATGATTCGTGGCAATACTATTATGTTCTTGGCTTTTTGACGAAAGAACTTCACAGTCACGCCCACCCAATGCAGTACTGCGTAAACGCGGGTTAGTGTGGTATAACTGAATCTGAAATGAAGTAATGTCTTATCTACTGGTATTACTTGTATCTAGCCAAATTATCATTTGTAAGATTGATAATCATGGAAAGGAAATTTCGGGATAAGTTGCAGTCGGGTTCAGGCTATGATGCCAGGCTTTTCCATGAATACGTCTCGCGTGGTAACTGTAACGACAGACAAAAAAAAAAAAAAAAAAACTACGGACAGCATTGCTGGCGACGGAACCTCTGCCTTCGAAGCTGGTGGTGGTGAAGGAATGGTGAAAGTGCTCGCCGTTCTCTGCCTTCGAAGCAACTGCGCATTCCCTCCTGTAAACACCAATGGTGTAGCCCATCTTCCAAAGTAGGGGATGCTCGATACACAAACACACTTGTGTGGGATGAGAGATGAAAGTACAGAATATTGGAACGTTTAGTAATGCCTTAACATATGGGGTGTAATGATCGGTGAGGGCGCCTCAAGATATTTGAAGTTTTGAACGAGCCCGAAAATCTCATAGTGCCAAAAGGATTTCAGTATGCTGCTTAAATAGACCACTGTAGCTCTAAGAACCTTTGCTGCCCCCCTCTCACGCATATATATAATTTTTTTCTCCACGGATTTGCACAATTTGCGTGGGTGCGCCTGTGGCGGGTAGGCGGGGATAGACCCCCCCCCCCAACTCCCCTGTGGTTACGCTACTGGCAAACCCGCCAACCTCGAAATGGACGGAGGCTATAATACTACACTTCTTCCGCTTTCCGTACGACTTTGTCCTCTGTCGATCGACAACGCTCTGCCTTGCTCGCAGGCAGAACCGTTCTATTTTTAACTGGTGTTGTTGAATTTAATAGTCAGAGTAAAACATTATGATTTGCTGTCCTTAATATATTCACTGATAAGGCTTGCACTTCAGCGCTAATTGTGTGAAATTCTAGCCTGTATCAGTCTGCACAAGATACCAGTAACCTTACACTTTCGCAATGCAAACGAGATACACGCCTTCGGCATGATGATCTGGCGCAGACTTAGTCATTGTTTTGACTTTTGCGCGCGTTTTGTCGTGGCCTTCCAGCCTTCCAAGGGGCGGGGCATCAAACGGTGCTTTACGGCTTAAGCCTTTATCTTCTGTTCTCCGAGTGGCAGTTTTAGAGTCGTCGAGATTTCCAGGATGCCACTTACCATGGTGCCGTCTTTAAAGAAGCGTATTTGCGTCAGAAGCCGGAGGCGAGAGATAGCAGCCATTAGGACGATGCAGCAATGTTGATTCGCAAGTGCTCCTCAAGATCGCCGTGTAACAGTTAGGTATTCAGATCGCAAACGTTCCTGATATTTTTCCTCAGTTAACCATAATTTTCGAAAAATTTCACCTCAATGTAATTGTCGATAAATTTTCCTCACATTAGCTTCTTCTTCCCCACGTTTACATTCTCGGCTTTGGTCAATGTTGAATCTCCTGAGATAGCTCGGGAGATTGCCATGTCCTGTCAGGATCTGGCTCAGGAAATGCGAGGCTGGGGCGAAGTATTTCGCTTGTGCCACTTTGGGGATCCATAGATGGGTAGAAATCCAGCGAACCGGTAGAATGTAGGGAGGAGTTGCCTCAGGACAGAAGCCGCCGATATTTCGAACAGAGACTGTTCTTCTTCTGGGCCATTCTGGGGATCCATTGTTTGATGAAGCTGTCCGTCTCCTCCATGCCCAGCTGTGTTGCCATTTTTTAAGGGTTTCTTGTTTTAATAATTTTCTAATGTACTTTTCGCTATATTCCGTCTGAGCTCTGTCCTCGAGTGATCGGGCTTCGTTTGCTAATTTGTCTGCAAGCTCGTTTCCCTTGATTGCCGTGTGGGCTGGGAGGTGGGAGAATTGTACGTTGACCAGCTTTTGTGCTGTGATTATGTTGGCCCTTAAGGTTCGGATCCTTGGCTTGCCGTGGTACGGATTCTGGAGAGCTTTGAACACGGACAGGCTGGCCGAATAGATGGTCACGTTTCTCTTGGGGCTGTTGAGTGAGATGCTATCCATGGCCTGCTCTATGGCCAGCATCTCGACATCGAAGATGGTGCTGTTCGGTGATAGTCTGTGTTTCTCTGTATGTATCAGGTTGTCGTTTTTGAAGACGCAGAAGGCGGCTTCTACCTCCTCGTCTTTTTTTTTTTTTACCAATCCGTCAAGATGGAATATTCTTGGTACTGGACATTTTTGGTGACGGCGTAGGGGATACCAACCCGATTAGCTGGGTGGGTCACCGCTGTGTCTATGGGATATTCCACTACTCTCGGTTTGAAGGTTATATATCCGATATGTTTATTGGTTCCTTTTGTTGGAGAAGGAGGAACCTTTTGAGATCTGCGGTGGCTTGATGTCCGAGGGAGAGATATTGCATAGGGACGGCGGCGCTACATTCGGCGTTGTTCTGTATGCCTTTTATAATTGAAGTAGGGGAATCCGTTGTATGGCTTTTAACCGTCGCTGTATGTGTATGTGTGTTTGTCCTGTTCCCACCATGCCGGTACCCCGTACAGTATGACTTTCTCGATTATCGTTTGATCGTATCTTTTAAAAACGTCTGTGGATGTTCCGTATTGTTCTCCCCCCAAGCGTGACAGTTCCAATGTGGTTGTGATTACTTTTTGTTTGATGTCGACTAGGTGGGGGAGGAAGCTCAGTTTCCTGTCATACCAAACACCTCGGATCTTGATACTTTCCACATTTTCGAGATTTCCTCCTGTTAATTTAAGTTATCGTGAGCCATTTCGCTATGTTTGTCCCACATTCTACAGTCATGCATTGGGATTGCCTCGTGTTGAAATGTGAGGTCGTGGTCCTTTGCCCAGGACGCTATATGTCTTCCAATTATGGGTTCCCCGCTTCCTCTATTGTTCGTCTAGTTCTCCCCGGCACCGTTATCGTCACATCGTCTGCGTACTTAAAGATGTTACAGTTTGGGGGGGGGGGGGGGAGGTGGAAGGTTGAATTGATGGTAATGTCCCATAGAAGTGGGCTTAGGGGTGATCCTTGGGGGCATCCCTTTATGTTTCAGTTCTCTATTCGGCAAGTCTTCGTGATCATGATGTGTGTCCGTTCTCAGAGGAAGCTGTCAAGAGTTTTGGTGAGGTTATTCGGAATTGCAAGTTGTCGTATCTTTTTCATTATTTGCGGGTGTTCCGGTGCTCCCTGCACGTTCAGTGCGATCAGTGTGGTGTATTCCTTTCGTTACTTTGCTTTTCTTATCGTGTTGGCTAGGTCGTGTAGCATCATTGTGGTCGATTTGCCTCCGACAAATAAATACTGCTGCCTCTGTAGGGGCCCGAGGGTTTGGTTGTAATAGTATAATCTGTCATGTAGGATACTTTTGAATATTCTGGCTGAGATGAGTAAAATGGTTATTAGCCTGTACGATACCGGGTCGTTAGCGTCCTTCCCGTTCTTTAGAAGCCATTTGATTCGCTCCTGTTTCCATTCCCTTGGGTATTGTCCCTGGTCTAAGCAGGCGTTAATAGCAAGAGGACACATTGGACACGTTGGACATGGGAGGACTCGTGGTGCGTGGCAAGGCATTGGGAACGTGTATAATTAATTCCATCATGTCCCGCAGCTGTGTTCGCTGCTGTCCTTGTCAGGGATCTCTTCAGTTCGTGGGCAGTGACGGCCGGTTCGCGCGTCCCTTGATCTTCTTCCATTTCCGGTTCCTTTGTGGGTGGTCGGGGGTCTCCAAATGTGGCGTGATAGATTTTTTGCAGTGATTCCTCGAGCGTGGTAGTCACCTATTCTCTTCTATTCTTTACTGGAACAATTTATGGGAGGAGTTGGGTGTCTGGTGGGTTGGGTTCGTCCGGAACCGTTATACAGACGTTCTTGTGACGGGCGTAGATCCGACGCACCATCTCCTGCAATGGCCCCGGAGATATGTCTCTTTGCCAAAGCCCACCATGTCTATGACATACCGAAACACAGTGATGACGAGCTGATTACGTCGACTCTTCTTGTTCAAACATTCATTCTCCACTTCTTCGGAAGAAGCGTGGATATGGGGACAATTTTGTAAAGCGTAGTAGCTAAACATTTCCACGTATTGGCCACGGGAGCGCCGTGCGCAGTCCCGTTATAGGTCGTTTTCAAATAAAGGAGACTGGAACCGAAATTCTGGCTATTCTGCAGGCCTCGCCGTAGGTTTTTTTTTTATAGTTAGTTGGGCTACCAGGGCCAGTCTTGCCTTCTCCTTGGCCTGGATGATGCTTCTCTCATATCGCGCGACCGTTCGTTTGTATTCCATAAGGGAGGAGGTTAGGTTGCAGTCGCTTGTCTCGTTACAAATTTCTGCAGAGCCTTCTGGCTTCTTTTCTGAGTTCTTCGAGCTCCGGGGTCCAAAAATTATTTGTGGTGTGTTGTATCTTCACCCTCCTTATTGCAGCCGCTTTGTATGCCGAAATCTGTTTTAGCAAGGCGTAGAGAGTGGCGTCTACATTGAGCGTGGCTTCGTCGAAGCGCTTGGTGAGCCAGCCGAACCAGGTGTCCCTCCTTACAGTTTCCATCATATTTTCTGCGCTCTTTTTCGTTACCATTTGTATGCATTGACTGGTCTTGTGGAATATTTCAATGTATATGTATCTGTGGTCACTACCTGAGTAGGTGTCTAAGATTTGCCATTCGTGAAAAGCTCCCCTGTGGTTCTCGTTGACCATCGTGATATCTATCCAGGAGGTACCCCTGGGGCCATTAAAAGTGGGCAGAGCTTGTGTTGAGTGGTGCAAGGTCCTTGAGGAACATGAAGTAAATCACTGTATCTCCTCTGTGATCTGCGGTCTGGCCTCCCTAGAGCGGTTTTTTGGCATTGAAGTACCCCATGATCAGTATGTTCTCGTATGGGTTTCTGTCCATATGTGTACAGAGGTAAGGTCCTTGCTGGGGGCAAGGTATATGTTTGCTGCCGTGATTTCCTTGTTCTAGCTTCTTAGGGTAGTGGTGTTAACCACTCTTTGTGTGAGGATGGTGAAGATATCGTACCCATCCGCTTGGACGAGCGTTATGGCGTCTGCGTCGTCTCTGTTTTCGATGAGAGTGTATGCGGTCGTCGCTTAGCGTCGGGTCCTTGGTCGACAGACCCATATATGGCTCTTGTATGGCCACAATGTTTGGGCGGATTTCGTGGATCACCTGTAAGAGGGTGAGTGTGGCCACTTTGAATTTATTGAGATTGATCTGGAGTGCAGATAATCCTTGTCGGTGGTGGGCCATTTTGTGATGTTAATTGATGAGTATGCTCTTTACAGGTGTTGTTACTATGTGCGGGAAGTTCCGCGGCTTGGTCAGCATAGTTGTGCCCGCTGCCTTCCGGATTGTCGAAGCAACGATGGCACGTGTCGAAGGCCGTCTGTCTTTAGTGGTTCGAGGCCTGGCAACCTCTGCATGTTGTGTGATTGGGGAATTCACCCTCATGGTACAGTCCACAGTTGGGGCATCGGTCTCCCTGCTCCGTGTCCCTACCTTGCTTTATGGAGCACCTGTAGGTAAGGCAGGTGGTGCATCTTCTAATGTTATCTACTTACAGCTTGCCCTGGATTTCCTCTATGATGTCCTTGCTGGTTGTGTCTGGCTCGATGACGTTGACCTTGATTCTGGGCCTGATGCCTTTCCCTAGGCTTTCCAGGTGGCTTTGTCTCGAAGGTCCACTGCGGCTGTAATGTGACGCGCCAGGGTTGGCATACCTCTGGAGTTGTATGGTTCTGCTAGGATAATTCCCGTGCGGAGGATCTGCAGGGTGGTCTCCTTGACTTCCTGTTTTATCTGCGGGTTGTCCTTGATATTGTCCACATAATGAAGTAAACACGACGCAAAAGACAAAGGGACGGAGGAACAGACAGGACGGGCGTCCTCCGCCCCTTTGTCTTTTGCGTCATGTTTACTTCATTATGCATTCGCACCAACTAGCCCAATTGCTCGTCGTGTTGCAGTTCCTATATTGTCCACCACACTCTGGGGCCTTGTCCCTCGTTTTGGTCGAATGGATGCCGTGAGGGTCCGGCGGGGAGCCGCCTCTGGGGGGGGGGGGAGCTGCTGCGCTGGCGTAGGTTGCTTTGTTGCGTTTGAGGTCAAGGAGCTTCTGTTTGTTTTGTGTGGCCTCCTTTCTGATCTGCATCACCTCCGTCTGCAGTTCTTCATTGCATTTGCCAGCCTCTGTGCGTCGTCCTCCATCTTTCATAAGTGAGAGCTCTGCGTATAAGTGTGTTCTGCGTCCATGTGAGCGTTTACCAGTTACTCCAGGCGTTCTCCCACTTCTGTGCTTTTCGGTGTAGACAAATCCACTGTGGGGGCGCTGTCTGAGGGGGAGGTCGTGTTGGAGTTGCTCGCTTCCTTCGAGACTTGCACCCGGGGTGATGGGGTTGGTGGTTGGGATTGTCTCAGAGAGGTCTCGGAAAGTTCCTGTAAGGCTTGTTCCATTTGCCGGTCAATTTCCATGTTGAGTCCCTCAAAATCATCATATAATTCTTGTACCTCTGTTCTTAGCCACTCTTTTCGCATTCTGCTGTCATTCTGCCCATATCATTTCTCCTTGCCTTGAGTGCTTCTAGCTCCCTTGGAGCCTTGCCGAGGTGTTCGTTTCCCTGGTCTAAGGGGATGGTGTTCGGCGTCTAGGTCGCCATCTTGTTCTATTGTTCGTTTCGCTGTTGTGTTCTCTGATACAGCCTTTGATATAGTGTCTTAGTCTTGAAATGTCCCTTTAGGCCAACCCCGAGGTTGCCCAGGATTTCATTGTTTGATGTGTGGGGGGGGGGGGGGGGTAGTGGCGCGCTGCGACTCTAACCCATGTCCAGCTCCCAGAATCGAGACTGACGAAAAAAATCAATAACTCTTGAACTGATTGCCGTTTTTTGATGCGCTTTGCGGCCTCATGGAGGGGTCTTCCTCTGCTTTCGACAGGGATATCATTGAACCGTGCGAGACCTAAAGGGGGCGGGTTGCTTCGTCGCGCCAGCCCCGCCAGCGGTGGTCTTGAATGTATCCGACGTGATACAACGCCGAACTTTCGATGCATTTTAAGGGGAACCGTAGTTCGCGTGGCGACCGGCGTAATCAGAACGGCTGATTTTCGAAGTGCAAGTAATGTGGAACCTTTCAGGGGCGCGAACGAAGACAATGGAGACAAACTGCATTGGAGCAACCACCATAGTTATAATGTATCTAACAGTGGGGAAGAAGATGCAGCCACTCGCGTCTGTGTGTGTCAAAACACCTGTAAGAGATACGTCGAGTGGGCGGTTATTTAATGTCTCACAAAATCCTAGCTTGCTAACGAAGACTATAGGTGCATATATCATCGTCATCATGTATCTCTCTCTCTAGGTGCATTTCTCTGACCCCAGCCGCCTGTGACATAATGTTCTTTTATATTGCCAACTGTAGGATGGGACAAGCCTAAGCTTGCCCACATCACGCTTTTAAAATAAGTGCGCCACTTATGGCTCTTTTTTATCGTTCTTCTGTGTATTGGCATCGAGGCGGAAGACCAGTCACAAGGACTGGCTCCCATATAACTATCTCAACAAGCTAGGACTAAAACTAGAACTAGTGCAATGCCAACTCCTGCTTGTGAAATCACGTCACGTTAAGGATTGCTGTTCGTGCTTGTCGTCGCCATGCAACAGACCAAGACTGCGGAGAGTTGCGTACGGGATAACGGCACGAAAGAAAATAACGCTTAGTAGTGAACAACGTACCTTCCATGCGTTTCTTCGAATAGCACAGACGAAGTTAGCCAGCGTCTTCCGAACTCCATAGCACCGAGGACTGCTCTCTCCCTCTGTAAGACTCTGCGAATACCCGCTCGAACGAGGCTTAGAACGTGTGACGGCCCCCGAGCGCGACCGCCGTGTACTGCTATGCAGCGCGCAATCCACACTTGGTAATTTATCTCTACGGCTAAGAGAATGAACTGTCGTCTATCCCGGATTGGAACGGGGGGTTGAAGGAGTTTATGGTTCTTCTATTGAGTCTTGTATCGTTTTCGTCCTTTTGGCACATCACTGCTTCGTTACTGAAATCCACATTGTACCTCAATTTTATGCATACAAATATACGGGTGTGGTCAC
This sequence comes from Ornithodoros turicata, assembly GCF_037126465.1. Classification (NCBI taxonomy): domain Eukaryota; kingdom Metazoa; phylum Arthropoda; class Arachnida; order Ixodida; family Argasidae; genus Ornithodoros; species Ornithodoros turicata. The sequence continues at coordinate 10,242,752 of NC_088207.1, forward strand.
AACACATTGTCTGAACTTGTGCTGCAGATTTTCCAGTATCTTCAGGTACTTAACGCTAACGAGATCCTCAAAGAAGAAAAAAAATATATATTTATTTATTTATTTATTTTGGTACCCTCAGGGCATAAGCTTTACAGAGGGGAGTGAGACAAGAAACTAAAGAAGAAACGACAGGCACATACAAGGCAATTTCAATCGTAACATAAAAATGCAAAAAAAAAAGAAAAAGAAAACACGCAGACAAGGTGGCCTAGCAAAACTAATCACTGGCAGAGTAATGAATTGCTACTGATTTCTTGAAGAGTGTAATGTCAGTTATTGATGTTAATGATGATGGCAGTTGGTTCCACTGAAGCGATGTTTTAGGTATGAAGGACTCAGAAAACGTTGTAGTTGCACAGCGATGAATACCCACTTTCTGGCTATTATCGACGCGACGCGATATGTAATGAGGTGGGAGAATGAGCGATTCCTTCAACGAAGGGTTGTGGTGATAGATTTTATGAAAGAGGTTCAGACGACTCAATTTACGGCGCACAGACAGAGGTGGGATATGGAGGCTACTTTTCATTGATGATACACTAGCGGTGCGATTGTAATTGCCGAGAATGAACCGTGCTGATCGATTCTGAACAGCTTCAATAGCGTGAACGAGCGATTCTTGATAAGGGTCCCAGATAGCTGCCCCATATTCGAGTTTTGGTCTAATGAGTGTTTTGTACAGTGTTAACTTTAGATGAAGAGGTACTAGATAAAAATTACGTTTGATGTAACCCAGAGTGCGATTGGCACTACTGATAATGTGTTCAATATGCGTGCGCCAAGATAAGTCCGATGTGATATGAACGCCTAGATATTTATATGAAGAAACGTGTTCAAGTATGGTGTTGTTGATGCTGTACTCTGAATAGTTTGAGGTTTTGCGGCAAACTCTAAGGTGTTTGCATTTATTAATATTGAGCTCCATACGCCATGTGTTACACCAATCAAGGACGTGGTCTAAATCAGATTGGAGAATGCTGGCGTCGTCACTCTTCGTAATTTCACGATATAGCACGCAGTCATCAGCGAACAGTTTTATGTTTGAACGAAGGCTGTTGGGTAAATCGTTAATGTATATGAGAAAAAGAAGTGGGCCCAACACCGAACCCTGGGGAACACCGGAAAGGACTGGGATTAGATTGGAATCGTAATTGTTAGCCGTTACATATTGGGACCGATCGCTCAAGAAAGATCGAATCCACTCCAGAACCTGGGGATTAATATTGAGGAAGTTGAGCTTATGAAGCAGTAACTGGTGCGAAACCTTGTCGAAGGCGCGTTTAAAATCAAGGAAAATACAATCTATAACTGAGGAGCGATCTAACGCTATGTGGAGATCGTGAGCAAAGCAAGCAAGTTGCGTCTCACAGGAAAATGATTTGCGAAACCCGTGCTGGTAATCGCTGAAAAAAGCATTCTCTTCTAGGTGACGCACTAAATGAGAGTAGATGATATGCTCAAGTACTTTACACGGCACGGATGTTAATGAAATAGGTCTGTAATTATTGGGGGATTGTTTGTCGCCTGATTTGTGTATTGGGATGATCTTACCCAACTTCCAGTCAATGGGAACTTGTCCTTCAAGCAATGATTGTTGAAATATTTTAGAGAGAAAAATTGATGAGTAGACAATAGTGCTTTTCAGAAGTTTTGGAGTAATCAAATCACTGCCCGCACTGGATGACAATGGTAATGAATCGATGATCTTGCCAATTCCCACGTCATCGACAATGATGGGGTCCATGGGCGGTATGTTTCGCATACTGAGTGGAGGGCATTGTATGTTACAAACTGAGCTGAAGGAGTTAGAAAAAGCCATGTTCAAAATGCCTATATATGCCTATATATGAATTTTCATCTCATCTACAGCCGTGGGTTTGCGGCACGGCGGTTGTGAAATTGTCGTCAATACTAAACTCTTTTGGACAACGTAGAACTTCCGTTTTCAGTAGGAAGGGAGTTGCCTCAGGACAGAAGCCGCCGATATTTCGAACAGAGTGTCAGATTCTTTCAGTGTCAGATTCGTCTACCAGATTAGCGGGGCTCTGGCGATGAAACACCCCAATCATTATCTCTCCAAATAAAGTTGCCGTTTGGTCGGTGCATCGACGATGATACAGTATCCAGCGTCCTTTCACCGTCACGAAAGCGACAACTGTAAGTCGCTGATCATTTTACAGGTCCTCATTCAGTTTCATGGAAACAAGAAGAAAAGAAATGGAATACGTTCGTTCACGTTGTGTACGCCTCTTACAATGGCCGAACGCTATGCGCAGTGAGTCTAGTGCCCTCGGTGATATTGGAAGCATAGACATCACGAGAAATGAAGCATCTGGTCCCTAGTGAAGAGTTGTTTAGGTGTTTGCACAGTTATAGCTGTGTAACGGTTCCAGTCTGGCAAAAAAAAAAAAGAAGAAAAAGACGCTCGCACTTCACATGCAAACAGAGCTGGCTATCCAACGGCTGTTACACAATGTAATTTCTCCTACGGAGGCCGCATCGCGGCGCCACCAGTTTGTCGCACAGTCCCTATAGAGGCAGTCTTGTACAACGTTTTGGAGCAACTCGGTCACGTACCTGGGCCCACTAAGGTGGCCAAAGAAGTATGATCATAGAATCTGGTGTCCGTGTACGGTCGCGTCGCGAGAAAATCGCGCCATCATCCTTCATCGTTGCAATTGCAAAATTGGCGAACGTTGCTCTTCGTTCATAACCCGTTTCTACCAAGCCCTGATGAAGATGCGGACGGTATGGATGATGACCGGTTTTTTTCAATATCCGCCGAGCGCAGATATGATTACCTGTGTGCTCCTGGTGCCTTTGCACCACGACCCACTAGATTATAATGACCATGTCATAATCAGCAACCCCAATGAGGAGCCCGTCCGCACGATCCGCTAGAGGCGCTACTCATCGGCACGCCACGATTGGACGATGAAAATTTTGATTCTGTACGCGCAGAAGCGCATGTACGACTACCGTAGCAGACGACAGCGATAGCTCCTATGAAAACGCGCAGAATAATCAACCTAAGAATGAAACATGTGTGGAACGTCCACCGCTTGTTCAGAAATACTAAGGTAAGCTGAAGTACAAAGTATTGTGGAAGCAATAACTGGGACGATGAGAAGCGCCACCGCTAGCTTCCAAAAATGAGGCGCTGGGAAGGGGTGCCTACGACATGGTCGTTATAATCTAGTAGGTCGTCCTTTGCACATGGCACGATCTCCTTTACGTGAGTTGGCACACGACTCCAACCGTGGTTCGATAACAGATAAGAGATACCGTGATTTGATAACCGAGAGATAACCGGCCGTCTGCTCTTTACAAATCAGCACTTGTGCACGTGCAACGGTCAATGTTGTGCCAACGCTGCCGCTTTTCGCTTCTTCGTTGTTTCCTGAAGCCACATGACACAGCGCTGTGATGTTGCGCAATGGTGGGTTAGGCTCTCGCCTATGCTGAGGCCCACAAACCCTAACGGACATTTTGAAGCTAGCGTGTTCAAAACGCCATGCGGCGCAGGCGAAACCTTTTTCGCTGGCCCGTAAGTCGGAATCAGCATGATGTGGCTCTCAAACCAAAGTTCCTGAAGAATCAGTGGGAGACTAATCAAGCGTTACGAAATAATGAAATTTCGATCGTGGTGCGTGGCAGAATTTCATCATTATGACCCGAGATAGTTCCGTTTTCTAATCTTCTATCTGTTTATTTTTCCTCTTTTGAAAATGCGATGTGGCAACCAATTCGCAACTTTGTCATTCAAAAGTGTATGTTTTCTTATTTAAAGGTACTGTAAAGCAGCACCGATCAAATGTCATTTAGTGTGGCTATTCGATAGTCCAAACCACCAGGACAAAACTGCGTAAGTTTCATTCCAATCGACGGTGCAATTAATTAGAAAGTTACAATTAAAGATTACAAGCAACACTGTACTAGGTATTCGAAATGAATCCGTACTCCTGACACATACGGCGGCAACCACATTGCATGCGTATAACACTAGGCCTGACATAACAATCCACCACAATCCACCCCTGTAATCCACACAACGATCCACATGTGAAGATAAACGGATAAGCGAACTGAGATGAAATGCTGAGCAGTTGGAAAAATGTATCAGACGTTCAACAAGCCAGACAGCGTCGGGACTCGTTCGTTCACAGGGGTTCACAGAGAGAGTTTGTTCGTTCGAAAGAGGCCGCGAACAGAAGGACCGCGCAGGCGCAGCAGAGAAGTAGGGAGAGCCTCCATCGAACAGCGGCCAGCGCTGGGTTACTTCGCAAAAAACAGTTAACATGGGTTTCAGAATGCATAGGTAAACAAGAAAACTAATAATATGGTTACTAAAATAACGAAGTACCGATGCAATAGTGCGTAATACCAATTTTCAATGTTGCCCGCTGAACAGGGGGTCGTTTGACACCAGGCGTCGCATCGCTCCACTACACCGCATCTTTCATGGCAAATTAAAAATATTTATAGCGCGTTGTCGGTCGTATGGTTCGGCATATGGTATTTAGAAGCAACAAAGTCTCTAGTCATATCACCGGCATATCATGCTTGTCTACTGCTTTGCAGTACCTTTAAAGGATAATGGGTAGGCATTCATGTGCGACACCTTAAAATAGCACGGAAGTCACTTTTAACACCCTGATTTTTGTCTATAAAACTGTTATATACGCAGTAAAATGCACTCTAAGAAGTGATTCACCCAACAAAGTCGTAATTATAGCAGAAATTGAATGTAAAGTACGCCTCAAAAACCGATCCTGCGCAACGGCGATGGAGAGCTCTACCAGCCCGTGACCTTGCACTGATGCTACACAGTCTGCGCTCGCTGCTCGGTTCGGAGTAGAGTCACTAAATAGAGAGCAGAGTAGCAACCCTCTACCACGTCGGCGAGCTAGCCCGCCATCTTGAGTCCGGTGATCCTGCGTCGCCTAGCGGTGGGACGCCAATCCCCCCCCCCCCCCTTCTCCGCTGGAGAACAATGAGCGGTCGAGCCTAGAGTCACTAAATAGGGAGCAGAGTAGCGACACTGAGCCACGCCGGCGAGCGAGCCCGCCATCTTGAGTCAGGCGCGGCTGCATCGCCTAGCAAATGGACGCCAATATCCCCCTTCTCTGGTGGAGAACACCGCGCAGTAGAGCAGCTCGCAACCCAGGAAACCGGTTTTGCATGGAGGTGACACAACATGGACGGCGAATTCTTGGAAGGAGAAACCACGTGACACGATCGGCCCAATCGCGGACCCCGAACGTCGGCTCCGGCACGGAAAAGGAATGCCATACTCTCAACCCCTATTTAGTGACTCTAGTCGAGCCAGCTCGCTACGAGGGAAACCGATTTTGGATCGAAGGGACTCAACATGGAAGGCGCGTTCTTGGTAGAGGAAACCTACATGACATGATCGGCCCAATCGCGTACACCGAACGGTGGCTCTGGCGCGGAAAACAAATGCGATAATCTGTGCCGCAACTTATACCCCTGTCACATGGGATAATTTAGTGTCATCTTCGTGTAGTGCACTCCAACCAGTGAATGTCACTTTCACTACGTGCGTGCTACACGGCTTAAGTAAGTAGTGTCACTTATGTAGTTTATGGCAATTACGATGGATAAGAATAAGCGGCGGCAAAATTTCCGGGCGTGCGCTATAGTACCTTCCTCAGAATGTTTTCTTTGATTTAGGAACACTTCCTGTTAATTTTCTTCCAACATTAAGAAAACTGGCCTCAAACATGTGCCACAACAAAAATGGCCGCCGCTGGATTGCTGAGACCACGAAGTTGTCACAGGCTGTTAACGAGAGTTTTTGGCACCGTTTTTGCTTTTTGGCACCGTCTCACACTGTGCTTAAATGAAATTAACATGCCGTAGAAAATACTTCATTAGAACTATTGTGGTGTCGGGACGCCTCGCATTTTCTCAATATTTTTACCTGTGCCACAAAGCCTGCCGTCGAGGCTACACACTTTGTCTGCCGAAGACAAGTGAAGCGAGTTTGGGGAGCTCACTAAATCGTTCGTGCACTTTCTGTCGACTGTCACTAAAAGATGTCGTGTGACAGCATAGGAATGACACTAAGTGCAAGTGTCACTCGCTGAAAGTGACACTAAATTAGTCCGTCTGAATGGGGTAATAGTGACTTTAGTTCGAAGTATCTTCTGCTAATACCCCTGCCAGACGAACTAATTTACTATCATTTTCAACGAGTGACACTTGCACTTGGTATCATTCGTGTGCTGTCACACGATATCTTTTAGTGACACTCGAAGAGTACTAACGATTTAGCGAGTTCCCCAAACTCACTTCACTTTTCTTCAGCTGACCGTGTGTGTAGCCTCGACGGTAGACTTTCTGGTACAGGTAAAGATATTGAGAAAAAGCGAGAGGGCCCGGCACAACAACATTTTTGAATACATATTACCAACAGCTTGTTTATTTTATTTTAATACAGTGTGACACTGTGTCAAAAAACATGTAATTACTCTCGTTAACAGCCTGTCAGAACTTTGTTGTTGGGCATTTTTGTTGTATCGGATGTTTCAGGCCAATTTGTTTAATGTTGGAAAAAGATTTGCAGGAGATCAAAATCAAAGAAAAACATTCTGAGGACAGGATTGGGACGCACGCCTCAAAATTTGGAAGCCGTTTAGTCTTATCTATCGTAAGTGCCATTATCGCTTAAGTGACATTTACTTAAGCCGTGTAGCAAACGCGTAGTGAAAGTGACATCCGCTTACTTGCAGTGCACTTCATGAAATGACACTAAACTAGCCCGTGTTAGCTGTTCCGGCTCTGGAGAGGTATTGCACACACAGCAACTCGCGCGGGACAATGTAATCTTCCATACCCAAGGTCATCCTTTCAATTGACCTTTTTCATAATGACCTATGCGCATGCGTATGACATTGAGGAGCCAGAGAGGATTCGCTCCGTCTGCAGTAGATGGCGGACTATGGGGACGACAGACAGAGCCGTTTATAGGGAGAGTTTGGCCATTAGGAGGAGCCTAACTTTAAGCGTGTCATGCGACGTCACGGCTAAGAGACCTCCCCCGCCGTGCTCTATTGTTGTCCCGTAGTCAGGCGGTCTCCGTCGCCATATTGATGCTGATCGTTGTTTACGGTGCAAGGAGGGAAGACAGGTGCGTACAGCGTCCTTCGAGAGTCCTTCGTCCTTGAACTCTTTCAATTTGGCAACAAAGCCCCCATTATCCCAGGCGGCTGTGGGTCAGAAGCCGGTTATTCCTGTAGATTGCTTTCAGTGCGACAACAAAGCTGTCGACCAGCTGACGGACAGCATCAATATGGCGCGCATCGGATGGCTGAGAAGCGGATTCTGCTTTGATTCAGGCTTTTAGGGCGGCGCAACGACGACTCTGACGTCAAAATAGGCTCCACCGATCAGGCGGCAAAAGATCAGAGAATGCCCAAACTCTCCCTATAAATGGATCTGACGACAGAAGTGGGGACAAGTGGGGAGACCGCAGGAATGGCGTGATCTTGTCGGCCCCACTCCGGACCGGTTTTGGTCCTTTGCGCTACAAAAGTGCATTTGATTTGACGTGCGCCGAGCACGGTTCGTTGGAGAGCCGCTCGGATACGACGCATATGTGAAAAAGCAGAGCCATTTATAAGGAGAGTTTGGTCATTCTTTGATCTGTTGCCGCCTCATGGGAGGAGCTTATTTTGACGTCAGAGTCGTCGTTGCGCCGCCCAAAAAGCCTGAATCCGAGCGGAATCCGCTTATCAGCCATTTAGTCCGTGTCATATTGATGCTGTCCGCCAGCTGGTCGACAGCTTCGTGGTCGCGTTGAATGTAATCTGCAGGAATAACCGGCTCATGACCCACTGACTCCATTGATAAGAGGGGCTTTGTTGCCGAACTGAAAGAGTTCAAGGGACGAAAGGCTTTCGAAGCAAGAAGTACGCACATGTATTCTCTCCTTGGATTGTAAACGACGATCAGTATCAGTATGGCTTCGGCGACCGGTTGACGACTGGATAACAATGGAGCAAGACGAGGGGGGGAGGTCGTTCAGCCGTGACGTCGCGTGACGCGCTTTAAGTTAGGCTCCTCCTAATGGCCAAACTCTCTCTATAAACGGCTCCGTGAAAAAAGGTTCATTCCTAATTCCCCCAAGGGAACAGGTTTAGCGATTACAAAACGACAAAGCCCTCACACGCACAAAGAAAAACACCGGCGCCGACCTCGATTGACCGAGCAGACGTTATACCGTCAGAGGTCGTCTTTCCCGCCCTTGTAGCACCACGGGGACGAGTCGAGAGTGAACGAGTGTGGCAGTTTCTGTACTTTTTGTTCTTTTTCTGAAAGAAAAAGCAAACATAAAAAACGGGCTGTATCAAGACCTTTTATGCAGTTCGCGAATCGACGCATGTACTGTTGTCAGATGGCTTAAACTGAAAATATTTGGCTGGCCCCTTGTAACTCCTTTACCATTTAACACCGGTCAAAATCCTGCCTACTCTAGAAAGCTATCCACCAGGAGCCGCCATGCAAAATGTTTTTGCTCCGCGATGCTTTATAGCTGCGCAATCGAATTTACAAAAAATAAAAATGAAAAAGAAACAGTAGTAGAAATCAACCGCAGACGGCCAAGACGATTCTCGCGTGACGTACTGGAGGCTGCGTGCCTTGTTTCTTTTCTCTCTCTCTTTCTTTCTTTTTTTTTTTCTTCGCAGCTCACGCGACGTTTATACGCCCTTGAGCTGTGCCACTGTCACCCATCACGCGAGGGCAGTAGCATGGATCGCGATGTCCTCCCGTTCTGCGATGCGCTCGTTTGACGAGGAAAATGATTTTTTCAGAGGTGTACGGAACAGAGCCGTCGCGCTCATCCTGTAGGTCACCTACGCTTATGGTTCATTCGCAGGAGCTGAGTTTATTCGTTGGAGAACAACCTGCACCGAAAAATGAAACGAAAAAAAAAAAGGGTGTCACTTCAGTGCTCCTCTAGGCCAATTAACTTGGTTGTGGTGGTCGCGCTTTATGGTTTGGCGTTCGAGTGCTCTGCCTAGCGTGGCGGCATGCTGCTCGCGGGGGACAGTGCTTCCTGGGGATACTTGGCGGTTTTCTACGCTGGTGTCTATCTGGAAGCGTCTGAAGAAATCTCGAAAGAGCACACCCCGTGCTAGTATTCAAGCCCGCGGGTGGCTTCCCAGTTGCCTCTTAATAATTTTGTTCTTTTTTTTAATTCCGTCCTAGTGCCGCGAAGCAACTGTGGCTATGAGCGGCGTATAGACGTAGAAAGATGAAGAGAGGGCAGCAGGAAGGAGTGGGGGACAAGGGGGGGTAGTATGCGTCCTGGGCCGACTTCAGTGGGAACTGCGCCGACATTCGTCTGGATCGTCTTCGGAAAACCCAGGGAAAACCTCAGACAGCACAGCCGGTGAGAGGATTCGAACCCGTGTCACTTCCCAGTCTCGACATGGAAAGCGATCATCCTAACCAATACGCCACGGGAGCTGGTCATTTTGTTCTCTCTGCACAACTTCGTTACAAGTAGCTGGACAGTGAACGCCCCGAACGTCACAAGATCGTCGAATAAGGACAATGCGTCGCTCTCCGAGCAGCTCGCATATAGCATGCATTTGGTGTCTACGATTAGAATGGTGTTTCATCCACGCATTCACTCGCATCCCATATGTCATCGTCATCATTGCTAGGGCATTACATGGGAGAGTAAAGAAGAAAGAAAATGAATGTGGCGCAACGGGAAAGGAAACCACTCCCAATGACTATTATTAGGAAGAATGAAATATGAAATGCCGGGGACTCAACCCCCCCGAAATCGTACCTTTGGTAGTGCATTTGAAAGAGGGACAGCGAAACCCTCTTCCAGATGTAAAGTTCCCGTAGAGCCCCCACCCCGAAATATTTTTCTAGGTACACTTTACTGAAGTCACGTTCAGTCGAAACAGAAGAACAATAAGTACGCGAAATGACTCTCGAGTTTGAAGAGGAATAGGACAAAGTGCTTTTCAGGTGTCACCAAGTTGTCGTCGAAATAATGTTAGAATGATGAGTAAAGTTAGCAAGATGCACGACAACCGCAGCTGCTGCTCTTCTGGCTCTTCCTCGGCGTTTACGTCTTATAAACGCTACCAAAACTCAGTAATCGAAATAAACGGCATTGCTGAAAGACAAGAATGTGGGCTCGCTTAGAAACGTTAGGACACTCCCTCTCTTTATATCACACAAGGCAGGATTGAAGGATAACGAGAAAGAAGAATTAAGCCCAGGCACATGCACTGAAGAAGATGCAGTGCATGCAGTGGCCATCCCGCGAAGCTGATCACCCGGTCCTGTGATGCCGTATATGTCGTCGCACCGTCCAAGGTGAGTGCTTACCGTCATGTGCTCCTACGTGGTCCTACGAACTGATGTTCAGCTGCAGATGTGGCCCCAATATTTGTCCCTGAATCTGCACAATGGCGCTAGAAAGCGCCTATGCCATTAACACACCGCATGCTCCTCCGTGTTTCTACGGTATTGGTTACAGCGTGAGAGGAAAGCGTTATCTATGGCACGAGATGGCGGTTGTGAAATGACAAGATTCTTGTCTTCCCTATTAACACTTAAATTCCACATAACGGTCCGTTCATGCGGGACACGACACCGTGGAAAAGTAAAACGTGGACTCGTTAGCTGTCGACCTTGTGAACTCTGCACCAGTTAGCCCATTCGTATACCTAATACAATTTCATAAGGAAAAGAACTGCATAGACGGCGGGCGGTATAGACCTTGTGCCTTATGGTGCTGTGTGGGCAGTTGCGATCAGGAGCATTCGAAGTCCCTCGCCACAAAGGAGGGGGGGGGGGGGGGGCACGCTGAAGTAAGAGCTGGAGCTATGCAAACCTACATCAATAAAATACGAAGTCAAATCTAAACAACAAGCAGTAAAATAGCATGTAATCCAAATAACATAACATAAAATCCAAATAACACGCTGTGTGGAACGACTTGATATACACGGTGTTTTTCTTTTTTTTTTTAAGCCTTTGCAGAATTTTTATAAAACGTTGTGAGAGCAGCACAGATGTCGTTTTTGCAGTTGAGTTATATGTCAAGGCGGAGGAAGTAGTTCCGTAGCCGGGATTATGTCTTTTTTTAACAAACGGAAATAGACATCAAATAACAGATAATTTTACCAGAAAGATGAGAAAATTACGGACGAAATCAAACAAGAATCAACGTCGATTGACGTGCCAAACGTGTAAAAATTAAATTTTATCGCCCGTTTCTTCAAGGCGATACGCCATCTTTACTGAGGACCGTCTTACCTAATCCAAGGTACAGTCTAGACGCGCGCACCGCCTAGTGCGTGCCTGTAGAACCTAACATGGGCTAAATTAACGACCCTACCTTTCTTAAGATGTCTAGTTTCGAATCCGTTATCCTTAACATTCCCGTGTTTCTCCTGCGCTAGAAGTCCATCAGATGAGGTTGTTGAAATGCATATACAAAAACTTCTAGACCACACATTTTTGTAATTCTTGTTGTTCTATATTACGTATATAGCCTTCTTTCACTTCAGTACATTATTTCGCTTTTATACACACAAACAAGAATAAACGTCGTATAACGGGCCAAACGTGTAAAAAATTAAATTTTATCGCTCGTTTCTTCAAGGCGATCCGCCATCTTTACTGAGGACCTTCTGACCTAACCCGAGGCACAGTCTCGACGCCCGCACCGCCTAGTGCGTGCCTGTAGAACCTAACGTAGACTACCCTCACTAAACTCGGGTGATTTAGCCCGTTTCAACGACCCTACCTTTCGCAAGATGGCAAGTTTCGAATCCGTTAGGCTTAGCATTCCCGTGTTTCTCCTGCGCTAGAAGTGAATCAGATGGGGTCATTGAAATGCGTATAAAACAACTTCTAGACCATACATTTTTGTAACTCTTGTTTTTGTAATTCGACGAAGAGCTCATTGTGCCCGTTAACGGCTACGAGGGCGTTTCCTGACGAGGCAATCGACGAGACCCAGGTAATGCTGCAGGTGGAGTAGCAATCTACCGAAAGGAAAGTTAGGTAGCAAACGAGCTGGTGGCGAGCTGGGGGTTTGTCTATTATCGTCCCTACCTCGTCTCGGGTTTTCAAGTCATGGATAATCTACCGAAATTTACAGGGTGCAACTACTTGTCGGCCTATGGACGCCACCGTCGAGAATCGTATCTGATGTACCTGGGGTACAGTTGGTGATATTTGCCTGATGGAGAATAATGTGCGCTCTCGAATGGAATCCGTTCCCGTCGCCGAGGTACTCACCTCTTCTTCTCTTAATTTTCGGTACCATACACAACCATTCTACCATTATCTTCAACGGGATATCAAAACTCCGATTCTATTGCAAAGAGACTTTAACGTTGATATTACCCGAAACATGGCCTGCGTGTGAAAGAAAATTTGGTGTCAAAACATCTTGCTGTGACAACGTCACATCCCACGCCAATTTTAGAGCGCAGCTCTTATAGGCGCCTGCTCCTGCGTTGACCGGCGTCGGCGTCGTAACAGGCAGAGCGAACGAGGAGCGAAGCGAAGGATGGAAGCATGGGAGAGCGAGAGGGGGAAAGAAGTGGAGAAACGTACGGTGTGAGTGAAGAGGGCGCGAGGAGGAAGGTCAAGAAAGAGGGCACGCTTGGGAAGAAGGAACGCATCTGGTTGCAATTTGGTGAGCTTGGCTCCAAACTTGCGACTGGAATCGTCGCGGTCGCAAAATTGCACGTATGAAACAGTCGTGCACTCCTATACCAAGAACCATCTGCAAAAGTTGGTACAACCCTGCTGTACCTCACCAACGTGGACAACGACTCTACAACAATTTCGCAACGACTACCGGAAGATAAAAATATCAATGTGTAACTCAACAGGTGCGCTCGGATTTCGCATTACCGGCTGTCGTCCAGCGAATTTTTTTGTTTGTCTTTCTGACGACGATGAAGTTGGTCGCTATCAGTATGGCCGATCACTTACTTTCCGGTCTGGGGCACATGGCACGCAAATACGCTCCGCGGCGAACGCAAGATAAAAGTGTACTAAAAAGTATTATGCTTTAGGCGTACTTAACTGCAATAAATTTGAAAGAGTTCTTTTTGTGGAGGGTGTCTTATGCATAAAAGGTGTGTCAATTCGGTTTCATCACTACCATCTGTGCAGGTGACGACAGGATGGCAAGGGATGAATATTGGAAAAAATCGTCTTTTCCGATGGCTGCTCCGAGGCACGACAGCGGAAAACTAATCACAAACGACTGGGTCATCTGGGACTTCCGACTCCGTCAAGAGGAACCCGGCCGATTGATCGCGAGTCCATACTTTAGGGGAGGACTGGCCTCCTGCAGAGCCACTTGGCAAGTGCACATCTACCCAAAAGGACGGGACGAAAAATGTTGCCGGTACCTTTCCATCTACCTCACCCTCGAGAAAAGTATGTCAGTCGTTCAGCGATGTACTGTTGGGGACACGGTTAGCTAAAGTCACCTGTCAGTACTTTGCCGTCCAGTATTACCTCGGTTGCGCTTGACAGCGTTGAGCCAATGTTGTATTCGAAAGTGGACCATGTGCTGCACGTGTTTATTACTCGAAAGAAATGGTCTTGCAGCAGCTGGAGATTTGAGATGAGGTAAACCAGGGAGTGCTGATTTTAGACAACCGTGTCCTCTGGAGTACCTTACAGCTCAAGACCAAATGTAATATCAGTTATAAGAAATCCAATATTAAGACCAAGGGATTGATATCACTCACATAGTAGAAACACACATTCTGATGTTGAAACGAATAGGATCCACGATGTAACCATATCAGGACCACCGATCCGAAGCGCTGAACTATACTAATGCGTGCCGTTATAGAAAAGAACGAGGCGGTAGGAAGTGGACCAGATCGGACCATTTAACGGACATAATATGAAACTGACGCGCGGTATTTCTTCTTCCATTCCAGCCTTTGCCCTTTTCACAATATTCTCGCGTCGCACTTGCTTATTGTCATCGTGCGTCTCCTGTAGCTAGATTCGTTACTCCGGATGCCCTCTCTTGTTCTTCTGTGGGCCTGAACGTAAAAGTACGCGAAATGCCATCTCGTCCCGTTCGCTCTGCGACCATTACTGGGGTATTTGACATTAACGGGTTACCCTTGCGTCTTCCACGATGTCTTACGTTAGTCTTGAACTGGTTGACAAAGGGAGGCCTTGCGCCGATTGCAGCATGTGCGAGCATTCCCTCTTCCCGCGTTTCCCGAACCTTTTGAGGTCTTGCACTTGAACTTGCCCCGGTCTCTAGCGTAAACCTTTTTCCTTGCTGCCTGGGGTTATGGACTGAGGTAACCCTCGCCAAACGATTCGCGATTAAGAAGTAGGATATTGCGATAGGTGATACGTTTCGTGAGCGTCAGCATCTATACAGGTTGGTGGTATGTTGTTCACTGCTGCTTCGATGACATCAAGAACAGTAATCAGTTCTTCACATGACCGGCTACTCTTTTGCAAGTACAATCTTCGAACACGATTTTACTGGGTGTACTATCCTCTCCCACGACCCGCGCTGCCATGATCAATACGGAGTGTCGCTGGATTACTAAGATGCGCAAAATGCTGGAAAAGTCCTGGACGTGCTTGGCCGGCAGTTACAGGGTCAGTTGAATTATCTTGCCCGGCGCAGTGACGCAATGTGCAACCGACTGTTCATGGCTCTGTCACGCGGCTCTGGACGATGATGGGTGTCTGCGGCGGTGTGCCGGTAATCCAGAGGGCGTTGCGGATATGGAATCACCCCAGAAGACTGGAAGATTCATGACAACAGGGACTTTCTTTATGTGAGTCGGTGGTGTCTCTGTGACGACGCAGGCGCGAAAGTGAGCAATAATCATTCTGCACCTGCTACCATAAGCACTTCTTCACACTATAGTTTTTAAGTTGAAATCAGATGAATACAACCAATTCGAGTAATAATTATTGTATTTGATGTATCATAACACTCACTGTAAGTCCATTAACGGCAAACCTGAGCGGGGCAAAAACATATAGACAACACGACACAGGAGCTCAAACCAGAAGAAAAAAATATATATATTTTGCTGGTTTCCACCAACTCCCCTGTGTCCCCAGTGAATGTAGCGGTGGCGCTGCTGTAGACACCATTTGAAGATGCTTCGTTTGCTGATGCACGTGGTTAGCACAACGTGCTCTGTTTCCGTGCATGTATGGGACCAAAACGAAGGTTGAATCACTGATACTCTTGGATGTAGAACAGGATACTCTAGAACATCGGACGACCACCGAAATTGCAAGATTTCACTGTCCCAAGCCCCCAGAAGGCGAGGAAAGAATGAAAGTGTGGAAGCAGAATTTGCGTCGGGACGATAGGATCCTGGATTCTGAATGTGCTCTATTCGAACCACGGTTCATTTTGTCCTATTTTGTGCACATAATCAATGGACAAGAGGCACACATACCTCGCGGAGCCTCAACGTTGACGCCAGATGCGGTGCCCACAATTTTACCGAACCTGCCAGAGCGCCTGTCACACCGGCACCCACGGCTAAGGCCGACTCGGAAAAGCAATCTGTGCGAACGCACAAGAGCCATCATAGAGACGTCGCACTGCAGGAGGAGTCAACAGCAAGACTTCTGAAAACGTGTTAACGTTAGAAGCACCTGATGGTACGTGTTCGGCCAGCGTTGCGTACAGCAGGCCTTCCGTAATTGTTGCCGGCCTTCCTCAGCTACAGCCTCCGTCGACAAAGTGGACACGGCACGAATTTCGAATCTGAACGGAGTAGCGTTCAGATTCTGTCTGCTTGGCGCAACGATTAAGGGAATAAACGTTGAGAAGGCAGTGTTCTTCATCTTGGAAGACGAAGAATGCCAAGCGCACGTACTTTCAAAACTTGTGCTTGGCGTTGCGCTGAACAGACCAGAGGATGCGCAAAGGATCTCTTCTAAGGCTGTCTGCTTGCCGGTCTGTTGTGGTGTGATGGAACTTGCGGCAACAAAGCAATATTCTCTTACAAAAGATATACACGTAAGGGTGACCACAAAAGGAGACACCACATTTTCTGTGAACTGTGTATACGTGTAGTCCCGTGTATAATATATGCAGCCAAATGCAATACGGTTCCGCGTATATCGATATTGCAGCTGGTTTCACTTGTATATGCAATATACATGGATATGCAAGTGAAACCATGTGTGCACATGGAACCATATGCAGTATACATGGAAGAAACCAGGATAACCTGGATAAAGTGTAATCTGGATATACAAGTAATACGTTAATAATGTATTACTTGAAATAGCCATATGGTTATTGCATGGAACCGTATGGGCATATGGATATTGTAAGGAATACAGTGCTGATGTTTTTTTCACGTTTTCTGTTTATATGTAGCAGCAATTAGCGCAACAAAGTGGGGTCGTTCCTTTCACTCCCTTACGCGCCATGAACCTCGATGACTTGCGCGATGGAAGTTATCGTCAGTCCCTTCGTTCAGCCGCATTGGTTCATAGCACGGCTGAGCTATTGAAGAATTCATATATACTACAGCATTTGTGTACATAAGTTGCAGAATAATTGCTCACAGAGCGTCAAGCCGAGCCATTCACAACTTCCTTTCTTGCGAGTATAAGAGGATGAACGAAGGTGCGTCGAACATTACTCGTCTAGCTTTATTACATCGTCCGGAACCACTCCAGTACGATCTGCGAGCAACATAATTCGAAATAAGTGCAAACGATGTACTTTAAGACGTTAAGACGGTGTGCATCTGTTTGCACGGCAGATGGCTACGTTGTGAATTGCACCCATTGGACGTTCTGTTGAAATTGTACGAGTACTATTTTGTCTCGTAGAGTTCTTAGCTTTTGTTTCTGAGGAGTTGCTTGCTATTTCTCTCTGTGCAATTGACCTTCCGCAGCTTCCTGTATTTTTTCAAGAGCGTCTTGACAGCTGGCCCAGGTAGTAATGTGTTTAACCAAAAGGTGGCTGAGTATGTCCATTTGAATATCAATTGCTAACTTCTCGCGCAATAATGTATTGATCAATGACGCTGGGTGTTCCTTTTCGGCCCTCGTTGTCGCTGCGCCAGAAACTTCCCAATCAATCAATTAGTTCAATCAATGCCTTTTTGTTTCTGTGAGGAGAGGAATTTCCTATTGTGCTCCATTCGTCTGAGCATGCCTAGAATTAATGACGTGTAGAGCACAGCATTGACGACAAACGGATGTAGGAATTTCAGACCTCTTATTGACTTCTGCTGGATGAGTTCCATGTTAGCTACAACCATATCCTTGTTGTGCATCACCAGAAACCCCCAACTTTCTGTGCCTGATAGTTTCTGGAACGCTGCATCTGCATAGTCCCCAGCTATGTACGTTATTGCTGGCATTCTGGACGACCATTGCCGAATGTCATGTTCTGTGACTCTCACTGTGTAGCCCTACAGGTCCTCACTCGATAATTGTGTAGCTGTGGACACTGCTATCATGTCTTGCATATCACGAAGCGTGAGCATTTCCTGGAGGTGCAGCTTGTTTTCACATTAAACGCCTGCATCACTGAAATGTGGTACTCATGTGTTCCTGCTAACTGGCAATATTTACCAAACCGATCGTCTGGGCATCCCATCTAAAACTGTTCTGAAAACTCTGTTCCTCCAAGCTGTACCCAGACAACTCAATGAGACTGGACGAGGTGAGCATAAAAGCCGAATGTGTCTCTGTTGTCAGTGTGCAGGTGTCCATGGGTATCGCCTTCCACGTTCAGAGACACGTTACCACACAGTCCATGATCTGAAGCTGTGGGTCGTAAAGTGAGGTCACGGGTGCTTGAAAAATGTCCCGAACTCTATTACCATTTTGTGGGGACTCTAGGTTTACTTCACTTCCACATAATGCGAATGAATGATGCTGCGCTTCCTGTCTAGCTCAGCTCCCCGGAGTATTCAACCCCTCGACTATATAAAAGGGCTGAAGATCTTCAACGCCACGTTCTGTGGCTAAGTGTTTGTCGGGATGAGAGCCTTAAATGTCAGTCAAAGCTCCACTTTTATTAGGCTGTTTTCCCCATGAGCATAGACTTGACGTAGTGCATTAAATGATGCTCCTTCAACCTTCATTCATTTGCCACTCTCATTGAATCTTGGAAAGAAGCAACACCTTCGAGCATTTTTTATGGCGGATACGTTTTAGGAGGTGAACTGAACATAGTAGAAAAGGGGCTTTTCCTTTTGTCTATAAGGTTGCAGCAGGGACTAAAACCGGAACGGAACCGAAAAACGCTTGAAACCCCCCCCCCCTTTTTTTTCAAGTGCCGTAACCGGAACATAACCTCAATTCACCAGCGGGAGTTAACCGTAACCTGAACAAAAAAAAATTATTTCGGTTACCGGTTCATATGAATCGGCTCAAGCGTGAACGGGAACAACATTGGCTGCGATATTTGTATCGCTTTACAACTCTGATTGATGACAACTCTGATTGATTGATGAGTGATGTAGTACGTGCTTCTGTTAAAGTAGATCTCTTCGTCACGTGTTTTTAGTTCAGAAGTTGTGTAGAAAACATACCATCATATGCGCTTGGACGCATAGTTCGATGACATACGCATCGTATCCCAGTCTAACATCACAAGCTGGAACTATTTTGATACCAAAGTGGTTCCATCCAAGCTGACTTATGGAACAAATCCCAGCACAGACCAGCTCAGATGAATCCACCTGAAGTCAGCTTTGATGGATCCAGCTGGAACCCTTTCAACTGTGTATTATATCCAGCTTTAACTAATTGCACATGGACTCCATTTCTGCTGCAACAGCCTCGGCTGGTAAAATTTCCTGCTTAGACCATCTCAACTGTTCTCCCGTGGTAAACTGGAACCAGTTCAATCCCGCAAGAACCATGCAGAACCAGCATGACCCCTAACTGGTTCCAGCTTGTGATCTTCGACAGGGACGACATGTACGAGGGGCGTTCAAGTCAAACAGGGACTTTTCATTTTTCGCAAAAGTAAAATGAACTTACAGGCGAGAAATTAGTTTTATTTTTCAACGTAATCTCCAGCTGCACTAATGCACTTGTCCCAGCGTTTCACGAGGGCTTGGGTGCCAGCGGTGTAGAAATCCTTACCGGCGCCTAGCAGCCATGATCGGACCGCATTCTTGACCTCGTCGTCGCAGCTCAAGTGGCGGCCCCCAAAGAACGCCTTCAGTGGCCCGAAGAGATGTAAAGCGCTGGGGGCGAGGTCTCGGACTGTAAGGGGGATGTGGCAGCAACTCCCAGCCAAGTTTCATTAAGGTGCGTGTCGTGAGATGTGCGCTATGCGGGCGTGCATTGGCGTGTAGGAGGAGGACTCCTTTGGTGATGAGGCCCGGCCGCTTCTGCTTCAGCGCCTTATGATCATCACTGAGAACCTGGCAGTAATATGCGCTATTGATGGTGGTACCTCTGGGCAGAAAATCAACATGAACAACGCCAGCCTTGTACGTCCCAGAAAACCGTCGAAAAGTGTTGGATGTTCTCAGGAACTCTGACACTGGGCTCTGAGCCGCCCCGGCCGGGATCGTCCTGCACTGATGTACGGCCGTCTTGGAACCGTTTGCACCACTCAAACGCTTTGCTGCGGCTAAGTGCATCGTGGCCATACTGGGCCTGAAGTCTTCTGTGAATTTCAGATGACTTTACGCCTTCATTCACGAGAAACTCCATGACTATTCGCTGTTCGATGTGCGCGCTTACATCGTTGTCGGCCATCTTGTCCAGCACGTGGCTTCTGTTTTGCACATACTTTGGACCACCACGTGGTGAACGCGGAGGCCTGTCGCGTGTGAAGATGACGAAAAAGAAGTAGCGCGAGCCATTTGTACACTCAGGAGACAGAAAGTCCCGTTTTGACTTGAACACCCCTCGTACTATGTGTACGTCCCTTTTGGGTTAGGAACTGTACTATAGTGCCAACCGTTGCACGTTGTTTGTGCCCACATCTGTTTGCTTATCCGCTGAACGCATGCAGTTTTTCTTGCCGTGTGGCTTGTTATAGCACGAGCGAAATGCACGTGCACGAGAGAATACAGGCAGCAGCAAGTTATTTTACGGAGAACGTCGTAAATGGCCAAATTGCGTCGAACAAATAGTTCACTCTTCCTTCGAGCTGGCATATGGTACTGCACCACCCTTTCGGGGCGCAACAGATAAATTCGGAAATTTTTATCTGTTTCCACTTTGTAGCTCATTTTGCGACATTCACGCAGCCTGCAGATACATCGTAGGGAAAAAAAAACGTTCAACTGTTTGGTTACTGCTAACCGCCGCAAATATTAAAATGGCGAATCCCGTAACTGTAACCGCTTTCACAGTTCTGACACTGAACCGTAACCTAACTGATATTCGCTTCGGTTTCACTCCCTAACTTTGAGAGGGTTCCCATAAAATCGTTGACTTTCTCAGGCATGATCTCGCCGTCATGCGGCTGGCACATCCTGACAGCCTTCAGTTAAGAGTCTATAGCCAGATCATTCTCAACTGTGGCCGAACACCGTATCTCTGGGCCACCATCACCAAGAGCATGTATGACTGTCCAGAATCTGGAAAAGTTATGCGAGTGAGCCACATTCAGGAGCTGCTGAAACGATTTAACCCGCTTTCGCTTTCTTCTTGTTCATGGGCCTTCATTGACTCCATTATAACATCGTTCCAGAGCACGTGCTTCAGTCCCCGCTTTTGTCCTTGTCAGGTGCCCATCGTAATGTACTTGGTGTAGACAAATAACTGGGGCAGGCGGGGAACATGTACATGGCACAGCATCAGGAGTCAACCTTGGGACCTCCAATCGGACTTCTACAGGTTTTCCTGCTGTATTTAATCCTTATACCGCAGAAATTAATTTTTATAGCGTGGAATTTAATCCTCATGCCGGCTTTCTTAATCATTGTTTCGCTGGATGTAATCCTTATGCTGTCACTTTTAATCCTTATATCGTGGGATTTAATCCTTCTGCTGTAAAATTTAATCCTTGTGCTACCAATTTTAATCCTTATGCCGCGGAATGTAATCCTAAATTTTCGGGTTATCTTTTCATTACCCTTTTCACTACGATGCGACAGTGTGGGACTACCTTTATGATTTATGGCCTCTTTCGACTATTTCCTCGTTTACAGCCATACACTAACTTTTTGTGACTATCACTCCTCAACGCGCTACTATGTGATAGTATGGGACTACCTGCATAATTTATTACATGTTATGAGTATCTCCTTGTTTACGGCTATAAATTGACTTTATATGATTATGCCTACTCTATGCAGTACTATGGGATGCTATGGGACTACCTGCATGATTTATGGCCTCTTTGGACTATATCCTCGTTTATACTTATAAACTGACTGTTTATGGCTATGGTTACTTTAAGCACTACTATTGGGTAGTATGGGACTACCTGCATGATTTATGACCTGTTTTGACTATTTCCTCGTTTGCAGCCATAAATTGACTTTTTTGTGACTATGCCTAATTTATGGATTGCAATGGGAAGGTATGGGACTACCTGCATGATCTATGACCTGTTATGGCTATTTCCTGCTTTATAACTATAAACTGACTTTTGTGACAATTACTGCTCCTTGGAATACAATGGGATGGTATAGGACTACCTGCATTGTTTATGACCTGTTTGACAATATCCTCGTTTACAGCCATAAACTGACTTTTCGTGACTCTGACTACTGTATGCACTACTCTGGCATAATATGGGAGTACCTGCATCACGTATGGCCTGTTATGACTATTTCCATGTTTATAACTAGAAATTGCCTTTTTATGACTGCTCTATGCACTACAATGGGATGGGATGCAACTACCTGCATGATTTATGGCCGGTATTGACTATTCCTTCTTTACAGCTATAATTTGACTTTCTATCACAAGGACTACTGAGTGCACTACAGTAGGGTTTGATGGGACTGCCTGCATCATGTGACATGTTATCAGTATTTTCTTGTTTAGACCTACACAAGAACCTTTTATGACTATGACTACTACGTGTCTACTATGGGATAGTACGGGACTACCTGGAACTAAAACGACTTATCTGGAAGTTAGTTGCCCTGAAGCTGGTACATACAAACTGACAAACACAACACACCCTTCAAGTTGCTTAGGAACAAGAACAATTGAAATATGACATTAAGCAGAAAAGCCCCTTCTTTTTCACATCTCTTTCAAAATGTAAGTTGGTCAGCAATGACATGCACATCACAGTATCACATTCTGGTCATCAGTTCTTTATAATGCTCTTCATGTTTCCCTACAATTTATCGCTACATTGATCTCTTTCCGCGTCACCGGCCTTCTAGGGAATTGTCATAACAGGTCATATATTAAGCGGGTAGTAGTTGTATGCATATAAATCAGTTTGTAACTACAAACGAGGAAATAGCCATGGCAGGTCATAAACCATTCAAGTCTATTAAATTATCCCATGGTAGCTCAAATTGTACTCATAGTCATAAAAATCAATTTATTATTGTAAACACGGGTTGAGCACAGCTTTTGTATTACGTTCATAATAAGTTTTCTGCTAACAACAACAAAATAGGCATAACAGGTTATAGATCATGCATGTGCTCTCATACTGACGCATAGTGCATTTACCAGCGACAGTCAATTTATAGCTGCAAATGAGGAAATAGTCATAAGTGATCATAAACATTACAGGCAGTCTCCCACATTACCCCATAGTAGTCCATGGGGAGGAGGCTGTCCTAAAAATTAAATTTATAGCCAGAGACAAGGAAATTGTCATAACAGGTCACAAAGTATACAGGTAGTTCCATACCATCCCATTGTGGTGCATGGATCAGTCATAGTTATAAACAGTCAATTTATAGGCCTAAACAAGTAAATAGTCACAACTGTCTATAAACCACGCCGGTAGTCTCATACAATCCCATAGTAGTGCATAGAGTAGGCATAGTCACCTAAAACTCAATATATAGCCATAAACAAAGAAAATAGGGCATTGTTTTGGTAGGCGCCACCATTCCCCAAGTCGGCTTCACCTAGCGCACGGGTGCATTAGGTGAAGCCCACCTTACAAAACTACCATTGTGGCCAGATTGTAGGTAAGTTTCCGCCACGAATGGCGAAATGTAGCAATTTTGTAACGGGTGAAGCCCACTTTACGGAGCCGCTTGTGTTGCTTCGTGTCGTTTTCTCCCCTTCTTAGTAGCATTCCGTAGATCCAAAAATTTGCGCGACATCCTCACGTCATCATGCATCATGAAGCGCTCGCCGGGTTGTTATCCCTGTGGTAGTGCACGGTGCCAGACCTGTAAATTTATCGCACCGTCCACCATTGCCCGTAGTACTTTGGGTGACTTCTGTTTGAAAATTCGTCACTCACTCCACTGTAATTCACCCAATATTTGTTACTTGATATTCTGCTGCAAGTGCAATTCACAATACATCGGTGAAACCTCCAACACAATGAGAAAAAGATTTTACGGCCACAAATTTGATATCCTAAATGCCCGCCAAACTCCTGTCGCCATTCATTTCAATCAACCTAATCACGATTTTGAAACTGATTTGAAAATTATATTGTTAGAATCTGGGTTCCGCACCGACATCAAACGTAAGAATAGGGAGTCCTACTTAATTTCGCAATTCAAGTGTCTCGCACCAAATGGTCTGAATCTTAGTCCTGGCTCGTTATATCCGCTTATGTAAATTTAATAGTTATATATCTATATTTATTTGTGCACAAT
Source organism: Ornithodoros turicata (assembly GCF_037126465.1). Lineage (NCBI taxonomy): Eukaryota > Metazoa > Arthropoda > Arachnida > Ixodida > Argasidae > Ornithodoros > Ornithodoros turicata. The sequence continues at coordinate 10,266,583 of NC_088207.1, forward strand.
TCTTGAATCTTCGCTTCAGTCATCGTCTGGCACTCCGTTAGATAATCCGTAACCTTCCCCTTTGTCCATTCTGGGCCACTCGTTTCCCATACTCCTGACCCCCCCTTCCGCGAAACTGGGTTGGCGAGCCTTTTTGTTCACAATAACACCTTTTACTGTTCTTAAACGGTTAGAGGTCACCTATCCGTCTGCCCAGCTATTCATTGTACACAGACATGTGGCACCATATCTCCTTCCCCTTCCCTTTCTTTGTACAGCAGTATGTTTAGTCGTGTATATGGCTATACTATATATACTTATGTGTGTCACCACTTCACTTTGTACCTGAGGAAGCGTGGACCTCCACGCGAAAGCTTGTACAAATTAAACTTAAACAAAAATCTTCAGTGTCGGTTTCTGTATTTTGTTTGTGATCTACAGGACTTGACTCCCCTCTTCGTATACGCTTCTTCTCCTTTGTAACATTATGTGCATTTCTATTTCGCACGATTTCTTTCTCTTTTTTGTTTTCGTTTTGGACCTTCCTTGTTTGCATTTTTTTTTGTACTACCACAAAGAATTCCCTGGGGGGCGGGGGGGGGGGGACAGAGGAACTTACAACTAACAGGCAAAAGACTAGCATGAGGGCAATCGAAAGCTCGGATATGCAGACGGTGATGAGGTTGAAATCACTATTATGAGATAACTAGGGGGGATATATTTATTAAGAAAAAAGACGGAAAGGTTAGCTCAACTGTGAGTGAAGAGCCGGAACTCCCCTCGCCTGGCCCCCTTCCCCCGTACCCCCATTTATTTTACTAACCTCCAATTTTACTAAACTCTCCTTTGCTTTTCCTTGTTTGTGTTGTGGGGTCGTGTACCCCATAACGGAGTGGCTCTTTCAACTTGACAGTAATGAATGTATAGCGTGTAATGTGGTGGAACTTGCGCATATGGTGTGGGTTATCAAAGAAAGTATTTATTTACCTCGTGAACGCGACCTCGTCTCCGTGGGGTCAACGTCCACCAGCTATAGTCCACCGGTGACATCACGCTGTGAAGGTCGTCACGGGAAAGGAGCATGTGAGCGCTGGGTTCGGCTCCATGAAAGGTCGTAGCGATTAACCACAACAATAAAAAAGAAAAGCAAACAACAGTGAGACATGCGCCTGTACGTCATGATTGCCGGTCAGGTGCGATACTGGATCACGCGGGGCTGGTCGTTCTGTTTGTCCGTCTGTATGTTCCAGACTCACGACACACCTTACGGAGCAGCTTGTGTTGCTTCGTATCGTTGTCTCCCCTTCGTATACTTTGTAACATTATGTGCATTTTTGGCACGATTTCTCCGTATGTACCATGGGCGTCCCTGTGACTTTTTTTTCAGCGTAGGGCAAAGGATTCCCGAAGGGAGGGTGGGGGGCAAAAACGTACAACCAATAGACCCAAGACAATAGCATGAGGACGATCGAATGCTATGATATGCAGACGGTCCTCTGATGATGTCCAAATTATTAGACGATATCCGAGTATAATTCTTGACCACCTGCGAGCCTGTGATAAGTCGGTTGACACCAGCATCAAGGTCAACGCGGCGCAAAGAAAGGTAAAACAAGAGGCGGGAAAACTTCCTCCTCTCCCCGCAAATACCGCGCGCTTTTCTTTGCGACAATGAAGTAGGCGGGGCTAACGCCGAATTTATACTAATTTTTTAGACTATTTCTGTTTCTATACAGTGCATAGTTTCGGTTGGGTGTGTGGTTATCAGTGGAGGACTTCATATTTCTGTGAAAAAAAAATGAGGTTCGCTTGGCAGTTTTCAAAGTTGAATTGAAAAAATAAATTTTTCGCAATTAAAAATTGTCCAAACTCTTCCTCAATCGTCGCAAAAGTTTCCAGCAGGTAATTTCCGAAAGTCCGACAATCCTCTGGGGAGTACGTAGCCATTTAGAATATTTTATCACCTTAGGTGAAACACCCTGTATAGAGGTCTTTGATGGTACGTTTGATGACTCGTGAGGCATACCTGGCTGTTTTGCCTGAGTCATTGCCAGAACAATCGACAAAGCCTGTATAGTGCAGTTGTAATGATAATTTGCAAATCGCTGTACTTTTGACAAGAACAAAAATAGAAAAATGAAGAAACACGCTACCTCTCACTTACTTCTATAAATTTATCTTACCGCATTCATTGAAAGCATCAACAAGTATTTCAGTTTCTGGTGCTGTAATGTCAATTTCTTTTTCGCCTCAAGGTAATCAAGAACGCGAGATTGCCTTCCCTATCCGCGCTACAACCTCCACCGTTCATTGGATTACTTGGACGACTCATTTTAATGAGCATGTCAATGGCTTCCATTTTTATATTTGTCGCACTGCTCAATCTAGAACACCATACACGGTAGTGCTCTCCTGTAGGTTAGGTTAGGTTGGGTTAGGTTAGGTTAGGTTAGACGTTAGGGTACGTTAGTTATATGCTAGGTGTTAGTGCCCGTCACGGGACACACAAACTTCATGTTGTGATCCATAACTTAAAAACCCGAGACGAGGGGACAAAAAACGACAAACACAGACAAGGTTCTCAATGGTTCTCTTGAATTCAACTCTTCTTCGTTTTTTTTTTTTTTTTGGTCCCCTAGTCTCGGGTTTTTAAGTTATGGATCTATACCACCAGCTCGCTTGCTACCTCTCTATCCTCTCGTTTCATGTTGTGGTTAACTGTTGCGTACTGCAAATTCATGTGTGTCCCGTTGACCCCGCGCAGGTAGCTTATACACCTGTAGTCTTGTCATTCGTCTGTCGCTACTTTCGTGCCCGGTGCGACGCTCTGCCGAATGAGTGGGCCAGGTGTAAAGAAATCAAGAGCTATACTCAGATATCGTCAAAATTGTTTGAACATTATCAGAGCATTCGATTGTCCTCATGCTTGTCTTGTGCATACATGTCCTGTGTTTATCTATTGTACGTTCTAACCCCCTCCCTGTGAATGAATTACTTTGCCCTACGCTAAAAAAAAGTCACACGGACGCCCATGATACAGACGGAGAGGCGAAAAGAAGCAACGTTGCGGTCACTGTCCCATAATGTTCGTTATTTTTCGCTCACTTGCATAGTACACGAAAAGCAAGATAAAAATGCTCAAGTAAAGTTACAAAGGAAAGAGCAAAATAAAAAATAAAGAAGAAAAGAAAGTGTGCCAAAAATGCAATTTTTTTTTACAAAGAATACCAAAGGGAGAAAATGACACGGAGCTACATTAGCTGCTCCGTAAAGTGGGCTTCACCTGACATCAAAATGTGACATTTCGCCATTTCTGGCGGAAACGTACGTACAGTCTGCCATTCTGGTAGTTTTGTAAAGTGGGCTTCACCTAATGCACCCGTGCGCTAGGTGAAGACGACTTGCAGAATGGTGACGCCTACCAAAACAATGCCAAATAGTCATATCAGGTCATAAATTATGCAGGTAGTCCCCTACCATCCCATATTGTACTGCATACAGTAGGTACAGTCATAAAAATTCAATACATGACTGTAAACAAAGAAATAGACAAAACAGGTCATAAATCATGCACGTAGTCCCATAAAGTCACATAGAAGGGTAGAAATCCAACGAACCGGTAGAGATGTAGGAAGGTGGTTGCCTCAGGACAGAAGCCGCCACTTAAATTCACATAGTAGTGCATCAAACAGTGATAGTCACAAAAAGTCAATTTATAGCGATAAACAAGGAAATAGTCATATCAGGCCATAAATCATGCAGGTAATCCAATACCATCCCATAGTAGTGCATACGAAGAAGGTATAGTCATAAAAATTCAATACATGACTATAAACGGGGAAATAGTCAAAACAAGTCATAAATCATGCACGTAGTTCCAGTGTCACATAGTAGTGCATTGAACAGTGGTAGTCACAAAAATCAATTTATAGCGATAAGCAAGGAAATAGTCATATCAGTTAATAAATCATGCAGGTAGTGCCATAGCATCCCATAGTAGTGCATAGAGCAGGTATAGTCACATAAAAGTCAATTTATAGCCATAAACAAGGAAATAGTCATATCAGGGCATAAATCATGCAGGTATACTCATACCATCCCATAGTAGTGCATACAGAAAGTATAGTTATAAAAATTCAATACATGACTATAAACGAAGAAATAGTCAAAACAAGTCATAGGTCATGCAAGTAGTCCCACACTGTCACATAGTAGTGCATTGAACAGTGGTAGTCACAAAAAAGTCAGTTTATAGCGATAAGCAAGGAAATAGTCATATCAGGTCGTAAATCATGCAGGTAGTCCCATAGTATCACACAGTAGTGCATAGAGTAGGCATAGTCACGTAAAAGTAAATTTATAGCCATAAACAAGGAAATGGTCATAAATCATGCAGGTGGTCCCATAGTATCCCACAGTAGCGCATAGAGTAGGCATAGTCACATAAAAGTCAATTTATAGCCATAAACAAGGAAATAGTCATATCAGGCCATAAATCATGAGTTGTCCCATACCATCCCATAGTAGTGCATACAGAAGGTATAGTCATAAAAATTCAATTCATGACTGTAAACGAAGAAATAGTCAAAGCATGTCATAAATCATGCACGTAGTCCCATACTGTCACATAGTAGTGCATTGAGCAGTGACAGTCACAAAAAGTCAGTTTATAGCGATAAGCAAGGAAATAGTCATATCAGGACATAAATCATGCAGATAGTCCCATACCATCCCATGGTAGTGCTTAGAGTAGCCATAGCCATAAACAGTCAATTTATATATATAAACGAGAAAATAGTCCAAACAGGTCATAAATCATGCGGTAGTCCCATAGCATCCCATAGTACTGCATAGAGTAGGCGTAGTTATAAAAAGTCAGTTTATAGCCGTAAACAAGGAAATACTCATAACATGTCATAAATTATGCAGGTAGTCCCATACTATCACATAGTAGTACGTTGAGGAGTGATAGTCACAAAAAGTCAGTGTATGGCTGTAATCGAGGAAATAGTCAAAAGAGGCCATAAATCATAAACGTAGTCCCACACTGTCGCATCTTAGTGGAAAGAGTAATGAAAAGATAACCCGAAAATTTAGGATTACATTCCGCGGCATAAGGATTAAAATTGGTAGCACAAGGATTAAATTTTACAGCAGAAGGATTAAGTCCCACGATATAAGGATTAAAAGTGACAGCATAAGGATTACATCCAGCGAAACAAGGATTAAAAGTGTCGGCATGAGGATTAAATTTCATGGTATAAGGATTAAATTCCGCGGTATAAGGATTAAATATGACGGGAAAACCTGTACTTCCTCCCCAGTCTTGCGGTCAACGCAGCTGAATGTTTTTCTGATGTGCTGTATATTGAAGTGCACTCGAAATGTTCTAATTTTTACAACTAAGACCTTATATGCAGTACTGTTCTTTATGAAGTAAATATGTAGCTTATGTGCATGTATCTCCATCCTTTTGTTCTGTTGGCAAGGTTTTGTAATAGTTGAACAAGAAAGAAAAACTGTCATGGGCATAGTTGGCAGCTTTAATGACTAGTTTTGGCCTTGAGGTCTCTGAAGAATTAAAGTTATCAGTGGAAAGGTTCCCCTGTTCCGTGGGAAAAGAACCACCTGTGTTTTAGGCCTGTCACAATGGGCCATTTCAAAAAATGTTAACGGAGCATGAGTGGCGTAATCTATCGGGACTTCACCGAAACAGTTTGGTTGCAATTCGTCGTCTGCCATTTGTATTCCCATGGTGTCGGGTTGCACATTTTTGCGGTAAGAGTCAACATTTCGTGAACTTATGGAGCAGAAGATTTTTTGATGAAGATGGTAGTAGCAATGTTCGTTCAGCAGTTGCAAAGTGAGGTATAGCATGGGGGATAAGTTTGGCTTTTTTCGGTTTTCGTGCAAACGACTGAACCCACAGCAGAAGTCCAATGTCTACTTGCTGCTCGGGCACAGAGCACCTGTAATAACCTTAATCCAGCCTGTGATGACAGATGCGTAGCCCCCAGTTACAATGTTGCATCCCGGACGCTCCGTGGACTTCAGGTTATGCCCAATTAACCCTTTAATTTTGTGACTCATCGAATCAGTCAACCATACAACACTCTATGACCAACGGAGACAGCACGCACATGGAAACGCCTTCTCTCATGTCCAGACGCCCGCGCTAGAGTCACTAAATAGGGAGCAGAGTAGTGACACTGAGCCACGCCTACGTGCGAGATCGCCATCTTGGGTCCGGCGCGGCTGCGTCACCTAGCAATAGGACGCCAATCTCCCCCTTCTCCGCCGGAGAACAGCGCGAAGTCGAGCCAGCCCGCAATCGAGGAAACCGGTTTTGGATGGAGGTGAGTCAACATGGACGGCGCGTCCTTGGAAGGAGAAACCACGTGACACGATCGGGCCAACCGCGGACACAGAACGGCCGCTCCGGCGCGGAAAAGGAATGCTATACTCTGAACCCATATTTAGTGACTCTAGCCCGCAGAGCCGTGGCATTCCTTCTCTCAAGGCCGTACTGTTGTTTGTGGTGTGGGGAATGACGTCCTCGCCCTTTTTCCAGAGAAGGAATTCAAGCATACTCACAACACTCGGCGTCTGCTCTCGTGATGTATTCCGTACTATTTCGCGTGGAGATTTTCGATGGTCGAGGAGAAATAAAGTGACACTATAGATTCGAAATCGACTATAACGGATATAATGCTTGTCTAACGTACTGCCATTTTGTTACGAGAACAGTGCGTAATTTTTTTTTTCCACCGCAGGTACCGTGCGTTCTATCCGTGCATCCTTCGCTTTTAGCTGTTTGAAATTCCATACAATAGTTGGACGGCGGCTGCGCTCGAGATACCCGCACATTTTTCAAGTGGGATCCAGCTTCGGATTCCGCAAGTTCGTGCCCCTCTCGCTGATCACTGCGCCAGGGTCGGAGTTCCTGCCCAGAGGGAATCTTACAATTCACACCGAGGTCACGCTCTTCGAGGAGGATATGGACGCAGTCGACTTCCACGCCGCACAGCTATCGCGGGACCTTGGGCAAGTTTGACAGAGTTTGACGCACCATAAATCAATCTGCCTTTGTCGAGAGACAATACGCTACATGCGAATCTGATTGATTTCTGTTATCTTACTTTTAATTCATGTTCTGGCTGTTTCTTTACCATCAAGTCTTCTCTGGTAGGCAGCCTTCATATAACGCTGGTTATACAGCAATGTCGTGTTATTTTCATAGCTGTTGCTCTCGTACAAATTAGGTGCCCGGAGATACAGCAATGCGAGCTTTTTTTTTATACAACATAAAATATTTTAAACCCAGAGTTAGCCGCGTTTTTGCACAGTTTTAAAATACATTGGAATCATGTTACAAAAGAGGGATTGAGGTCACCTCCGTGTATATACTTACTATGAGCCTACTACCTTGAGCAATTCACACAGGGGCTTGTCACTGGCTATGCTTTACTGAATAAAAAGTGTTACATGAAGGCTGCAAACCAGTGAACCACTTGGAATGACAGTCTCATCCGCAAACCCATGTATGAAACCGATATCACTATGTTCGGCATCGGCCGAAAAATCTACTTGGCGATTATTTTCGTCAGCAAAGTGCTTACATACTAAATAAACGGATTTTCACGTACAGCGCTGCTTCAGCAGCTGCAAAGGCTCCGTCGATGTGACGTCACTACCTAATCGGAGGAGTGAGAGGGCAGCGAACAGAAGAGAAAGGCCCCGTCCAGAACGCAGCACAACCGCGGCATTCCTTTTTTTAGGGACCGCGCTCTTATTGGTGGTGTAAGAAATAACGTTCTCGTCTTTATTCAGAGAGAGAATTCCGGCATAGTCCCAACATCCGGCGTCTGCTCTTGTCACATATTCCATCGAATAACAGTCAAACTACGCCACTATTTCGCCACTATTATTTTATTTATAAAAGCTACGAAGTTGTCCCTTCGGTCACCTGATACCGTAATTCGTGAAGGAACACCATTTGTTTCTTTGTTTTGTTCATTGAGCATCTTTGGAGACGCATCTTTCCTTCACCCCCAATGTGAGAGGACGAAAGAGCACACTATCGCTTGGACTCTTTATCTTGCTCTGCACTCTATCCTGTAAAAATATTTAAAGAAAATAGAAAATGCAACCCAAGATAAGCGCAGTTCCGATAGAGTCACCCGATAAACTTGTTTTTGTTTTGTTTCCGCAAGTTAAAGCTCATCTTCCACGCATGAGGCGGGACTGTGCTCCTTCTCACATTGGGGGTGAAGGAAAGACGCGTCTCCGAAGATGCACATTGAACAAAATAAAGAAAACATTGCTGTTCCTTCACAATTTTTTTGCTAACCATCTATCGAACGTATTTTTGTTCTGAAAACGGCTCCGGTATCAGGTGACTGAACGGGCCAGATGTTCTCATCTGGACAGCTTCGTGTCTTTTATAATTAAAAAGTTAATTGAGACATTGCCTTAGGAGTTTCCTAATGCCCTCCTAGGGAGTGCCCTCCAGCATATGCTATATTGCAATTGATTTCATCTCGGAAAAAGTGATATATATATATATATATATATTTTAAATATGTTTGCATTTAGCCTGAGATCTATAGACCGGATTCTCTGGGCCAGGTGGCGCGAGTGAGCAGCAACGTCAGCGCCCCAAATTGTGCAACACGCGGTCGTTTAGCAGATGACGCGGCACTTTCAAATACACAGTCTCAAGTTGTTCGCACTCTTCAAGAAGCACCGCTTTATCTGTGGATTTCCTACAGGTTTTGTAGCTTCCTTGGCACCATACCGTTTGAAATACCATGCAAAACGCGCTGATGAAACGACCTACTGTTGGGATCTGTGGCCGTTTCGGCCCGAAATGGCGCTGTGCAAACTTCACTGCAACAGCCCTATAAGCGTTTCCAACATCGTCCTTTTCCACACTTGGTGGCTGCTGGACTAAGCTTTAACTATCCTTGAAAAGGCTTTCTTGCATTGTTTCTACAGGCTGTGCATTTTGTGCGCAGAATGTAATGCAAGGCGTAACAAGTACAAAAGGTTGCCACAAGGTGTGCAAAATATGCACCGGAGTGGCGCTTCCCTTCGTTTACCAATCAGAATCATCTGCACTCTAAGAAAAAAAGGAATAAAATAGGGACCAATTGCAGCTTTTAGTTCCCTAAATTGCAATTGCTCTCTATTTCAGTCCCCTAACCGCGAGATTTACTCCCCAGGACTGCAAATTGTCACTGAACTTAGCGAATGGTCTTCCGAATGCAACAGTCTACGTAAATATCTGCTCTTGGTCAATTTGATGGCATAAGGCTGTATAATTCTGCCAACTTAGAAATTTTCCACCCACACAGGGTGAGAAACACTTAGCGCTTCTTTCTTCGCAAATTGTGCCCTACGTCGCAAGATTTCATATCACTCTATACACCACGGTTGACGGTTTGATTTAAAGTAGTTTCATGCACGAACACCAATTATGTAACTGGCACTCTTAGAACAGAGCGTGAATGCAGTCTCCACTATGTGACATTCATTTACTCCCGAAAGGGACTATTTTTGTGGTAATGCATTTAGTCCCCACAAGGAGTAAAATTACTCCTTTTTTTCTTGGAGTGTGTTAGGTTTTCGGCGTCGTTCCCTTTTGTAGATAGTACGTCCAAAGCACTCTAGGAAAAAAAACACGGCAAACGAAGCTATACGTGATGCCAGCCTCTTCAAAGGATGTTTTTTTGGAACCGTTCTAGATTCAAAATAATAAAGCTAGTTAATATACAATTTTTTTCACAGTTCCGTGTTTCTTTGTTTCAGGCAATTCGTCGACGACCCTCTCCTATCGGATGTGACATTCCTTGTCGACGGCACAGAATTCAAAGCGCACAAAATTTTGCTAACAGCCAGGTCCCCAGCGCTGGCTGCCCTGTTACGTTACAGCGACGATAACAAAATAGCTATCTCCGATATTAGCCCGGATGTCTTTCGAGAGCTTCTGTGCTTCATCTACACTGGTAAAGTTCCAAATATAGACGATGTCGCCGATAAGCTTCTTGTCGCGGCCGATAAGTACCTGCTTCATGATTTGCGGGTCATGTGCGAAAAATCGCTGTACAATCAGTTATCTGTAGAAAACGCGGCGGATACACTGTTGCTGGCATATCACTGCGGAGTTGGGGGTCACCTTAAATCGGCTGTAATTGGTTATGTTCTAAGTAACTGCGAAGAAGTAATGAACACTGAAGGTTGGAATAACCTCGTCATGTCTGCCGAATACGAGGCCCTTGTCACGGAAATTGACGAAAGGCTTCAGGGACAAGTGACGACGTCATGCAGCGCCGAACCACCTCCGAGGAAAAAGTTCAAGGGTGAATGAGAGAAGCTACCAATTGCAGACATATATAGACTGACAAGACACCGCTGCATCAAGTCAACGGAATAGAGAGCTTCAACAATGGAATGAATAAAATTAATCGAATGTATTTCGAAGTCTTTCTTTTTCGTTGAGTACTGCGGATAATATTGCCAGCCCTTGAAGGGTATGAAATGAATGGTCGGAAATTGAAAAAAAAAAGTGCGTGTACAGACTGCTGGGTACAACCAATACGGTTTCCCGAATATAAAAGAAAATAATCCTTACCGAACATTATTTCCCTGGTGCTGCCAACTTTTTCACTGCGAGCCTCGCTCGTTTCGTCTTCTCGCACCGCACTGTGACTGCTGAACCCTTTGCAGCCCAAGGACAAGTGAGCGATTTCATGAAAGTTCAAAATATACCTGTAATGAACGAACAATAGCAGCCAGAAAAAAAATCCCCCTGAGTTTGGGACCACGCATGTGCCATTTCTATTGGTGCCACATTTATGGCACACAGGAACAAAAACAATTAAACTCTCTGAAAACTTAGCGATATGATGTTCTCACGAATTATGGAATTTTTCAAAACATTAATGACGATGTCCTTGTTTTATCCTGTTCCAACATTTTTTTGCCTTCTTTTTCTGTGTAGTGCTCATTACAGGCTCATTGTAACTTTCCGTCGAATAATCGTTTTCGGTATCCGATGCTCGTATTGATGAGCAATACTCGTTGTCGCTACCTGACTCATCTAAATAGTTGTCTTCCCTCCCACTGGGTGCACAAACATCATAGAGAAACACGAGACAATTGACCGGTAATCTAGAAGATGTGGGTTCGAGTCCTACAGCTGGCTAACCTTTTCAGTGACTTCCATCTTTCATCATAGAGAAAACTTCGTACGTGAGACCAACAAAAAGTTGCACGTTTTGTGTCTCCAAGCACGTAAGTATAAGGCGCCAACCGCATGGAGCGTATTTGCTCGCCGAATTCAAGCGGAGCGTGCAACCGAACGGCAGAGCAATAGGCACACAGCCGAAACGCTCATATCTGGCGGGATAGAAATTTCGGCAGTGACGAGCGGAGCGGAATCTGGCCAGCCAGTCAGCAGCGAGAGGAAAGTGCACGTGACCGCCCTCCCTACAGCACGGCGAGCATGGCAGATAAACAGAAAACATGGCTGCCCGATTCGTGGTGTGCTACGCGTGTGGTACGCTTGGAACATGAAGAGGGACGAGTACAATGACGTGACCAATCATTTATTCTAGACAGAACTCGCGGACGAACGAGTGTATTTACGTGTTTAAGCAAATGTATTTATACTTATGAAGAGCGGTGAGGATTGGCGCAGTTTCCGTCGATGGCGTAATCGACAGAGAAAATGTTAGCCAGTTTTTAAACAATATATATGTGAGTCAAACTTTTTTGACAGTACACTTCGTGTGTGTGTCGCCTTTCTTCATGGTGTCGTGCACTTACGATGACTCGTTCCTTACACTGAAAAGGTACACTCTAAAAACAGAACTTCACCGCATAGCATGCTGTGCGCCAACCACACTCTTAAAAATGAACTTCACCGCATAGCACACTCCTAGCCAACCATAATCTCGAATGATATTGTTATTTGCTCGGATTCGTTGAGAACGACAGGCGTACGTCTTTTTTGTGACAATTATGAACAGCATAAGTGTCAGAAAAAAGGCGTACGTTTTCACAAATCAGGGACGAGAACGTTGTCATTCGGGATTATGGTTGGCTAGGAGCGTGCTATGTGGTGAAACTCATTTTTAAGAGTGCATTGCCGCGAATGTTAGGGTTATCGCTCTTGGAGAGAGGAGAGAGGGAGGCGTACGCCTTTTTGCGGCAATTTGGATATATCGTAACTGCCAAAAAAAGGCGTACGCCCCCCTCTCTCCTCGAATCAGAGGCGATAACCCTATCATTCGTGGCAATGGTTGGCGCACAGCATGCTAAGCGGTGAAGCTCTGTTTTTAGAGTGCAGACACTGAAACAAAACATGAGTACAGTCGGACTTGAAACTGTTACTAGGCTGCCCCCCGTAACGCCGTTCCACGAAGACCTTTCTCACTTCACAATTGTTCGTGTGCATGTTTCTTCGCCGCCTACAATCGTCTGCACAGGTAAACACTGGCGATTTGTCTGGACATCATTGCGCTCAAGACCGAAGGAAGGAAAATAGCGGCGCTTCCAATTACAGAAAGCTAGCGAGGCCAAGCCATCAGGGCGAGCCAAGCGGTTGGCGGTACTCCGAAACTTGTTTTTCTAGTGCTCTACTCTCCGTTAGGGTGCGTGAATACTAGCTGCCTCTGCAGAGGGGGAGAGTATTGAGACACCCTTCCCTCAGTCACCCCGTAGCGCCATCCTGAGGCACCGTGTGTTGAAGCCGAATCATTCCAGCTTAAACGTCCCAGCGGTGTTGCTCGACCAACGGCGATTTCCAAGACAGCGTGTCCCAGCTAAATGCGAACATATATTTTTAAATATATATGTCACTTCTTCTGGGATCAAATCAATTGCAATATAGCATATGCTGAAGGGCGCTCCTTAGGAAGGCATTAAAAAACTCCTAAGGCAATGTCTTAATTAACTTTCAACAATTAACTTTTTAATTAAAAAAGCTACGAAGTTGTCCCAATAAGGACATCTGGTCCCTTCGGTCACCTGATCCCGGAGCCGTTTTCAGAACAAAAATATGTTCGATAGATCGTCCGCAAAAAAGTCGTGAAGGAACACATTTTTTTCTTAATTTTGTTCATTGCACATCTCTAGAGACGCGTCTTTCCTTCACCCCCATGTGAGAGGGGGAAAGGGCACACTATCGCCTCTTGCGTCCCAGAAAACGATTAAAAGAAAACAGAAAATGCAGCCCAAGATAAGGGCAGTTCTGATACAGTCACCCGATACATTTGTTTTTGTTTTGTTTCCACAAGTTAAAGCTCATCTTCGACGGATGAAGCGGCACTGTGCTCCTTCACCCTGTCGCATTGGGCGGGAAGGAAAGACGCGTCTTTTAAGACGCGCAATGAACAAAATAAGGAAAAAGATGGTGTTCCTTCACGAACTTTTTGCGGACGATCTATCGAACGTATTTTTGTTCTGAAAACGGCTCCGGGATCACGTGACCGAAGGGACCGGATGTCCTCATTGTGACAACTTCGTAGCTTTTATAATTAAAGAGTTAATTATTGAAAGTTAATTAAGACATTGCCTTAGGAGTTTGCTAATGCCCTGCTGAGGAGCGCCATTCAGCATATGCTATATTGCAATTGATTTGACCTCGGAAAAAGTGATATATATATATTTTTTTTAAATATGTTCGCATTTAGCTGGGACTCCCTGTATATGATGTTGAGACATGTTTAAAGGTCCACCAGAAACAATATTTTTTCCTAACTCAGTGTAGAACAGCCGTAGGGGGGGATCGAATGTCGGCTCCTGCACAAAAACCAGGGCGCGCTTTGGCACTTGTGGAGGGAATACGGCTGTAAATAAATAAAAACTTCGTACCTCAAGCGATCAGCGCATTACGATGTACTGGACAAGCAAAGTAAGCGCACATTGTGCCAAGTTCGGATTTATTTTTCTTAACAACGGTTGGCTAAAATCAGCCGATTATATTTTTCTCTGATAGTAAAGTACCAATACATTGTCCGGAAAAATATTTTAGGTCATGTGACAAATGGTTTATTTTCTAAAAAAATGTGAAGTTGGCCTTTTGAGCAAATATCGGCAATTTCAGTGTGCAAAAAAGGGAATTGGTGGACGAGTTACGGATCTGAATTGAACACCGAGGTACGCATCATTATCCCGGCTACCTATACTGAAAGTATCTCAAACGCGCTTTTTGTTTATCGCGCGCGACGAATGTTTAAAGTTAGCATAATAGGAGAAACATGAAATGGCGCTGATCAATGCTTTCGTGACATGCAGCGGCGTCACTGGTGACCTTTTAGAGTGTTTTTTGAAACTGTCGGAAGAATAGCATCATCAGCGACAAACTTTGATTTGTATCAAACAACTGAGGTGCACAGTGGAGGACCCCGCGGCATCATGACCCCTCTATCTCCTGGGGCATATTGCGGATGTTATACAGTCGACCCGCGTTTATCCGGACTTCATTTATCCGGATCCTGCGCTATCCGGACAAAAAAGCATGGGGACGGATTTCTCCCCATTTATTTCGCCCTCGTTTATCCGGACTTCAGCTTCCGGACTCGGACGAAAATTCCAGGGAACAGAAGTGACTAATACCCAACAATCGGCTTCAGTTATCCGGTCATTGTCCAGGAATGACACTTGGCCCACACCTAGTTAAGCGAGGTCGAGAACCCTGGTCGTGGCCTCGTTTTTACTGACACAAAACGGTGTTGCTGGGAAGAATTTTCTCCCTTTCCGATTTGCACGTTACACAAACGCAATTCACCTGAGCAGTCTGGTCATTTCAGACTGAGAAGGTACGCAACGAGGACCCGTCGCTGCAATCACAGATGACGACATCATCAGTGTCGTCGCTTCCGATAGTGTTCAAAAAGAATCTGATGATGAAAGCGTGGATGCACCAGCTGTGACGGTACAAAATGCGCGGGCAGCACTGAGAACAGCGCTATTATTTTTTGAGCAACAGAACAATATTTCGCAAGTCAATCCCATTAGCAAAGGTTTGCAGGAACTGGATGCGCTATTAGAATGAAGCAGACGACAATGGATAGTTTTCTGTGTAATGGTCAATAAAGATGTCCTTTTAGGATCACTCTGGATTTTCGTGTTCACTTATCCGGTTCCACCGCTATCCGGACACTTTCACAGGAAACGAAGCCGTCCGGATAAACGCGGGTCGACTGTACAATACTTACGCCCTTATTGCGCATTCTGGTCCTACAACCGTGGGTCTTTTGAGTAGCACTCATTTTGTTTCAGAAGTGAAGAAACGACATTAAGTTAGTGATATCAAACATCGCTTTATTTCTTCAAACGCCCCCATGCTGCAGTGGTCAGATGAAGGTTCAATGTAGTATAACCACCGGCCAGAGCAATGGTGTTATTTCATGAACACGCGGAACACATTGTTTTTCGCCGACGTGCAAGTCACCTTTGCGCCCTGACATGAATTTGAGAAACTGGCTCAAAGACCTACTTGCGAGTGCCAGGGACAGGAACTGCGTGCTGGGATCAGAAAGACAACAGTCGTGCCCCGTACGAAAATTCCGGAATCAAATCGGATTCCGGGCCGGATAGCGGAATCCTTTGATTCCGACTCGAATCCTAAATTGGACAGGATCACCAATCAGAAACAAATCCAGATTTAATAAAGAACGGATCAGTTGCGGAACAGAATTTGTTCGCCCTTGTATCAAAAATGGATCAAGATCTGAATCATGCCGGAACAAATCTGGGTCATTTGCGGACCAAGTTTTGTCGAAAAACCACTCGTACCGGCATAAATTCGGACCACAGTCCGAAATTCGGATTCAGGTTTTATTTACTCTGGATCAGTTTCTGATAAGCTGCTCTGACAGGACGGCTCAAATCTGATTAAATCGTGATGTCCCTTAACCTACCCAACGCGATCCCGTATTGAATAAGAAACAAGGGAAGTGTCAGCTTGACGACTTTATTTGTAGCCATGCGTACAGTGGTGGACAAAAGTTTACGGAACGCGCGAGCGGCGTATTTTCTCTGGGCAGGGACACCGTAGCGGCGAGCGGAAGTGGGCGAGTCACAGGGATGGAAGAGCGCGCTTGCAGCGACCCACCGTGGTAGTAGTGATAACGTTGCTTTTGAAATGGTTTCGTTTTCGCTCTACTACACCGAGCGCGAGTTGCTATCGCGGGAAGGGAATCTCACCGCTATCGTAGAGATCACGCGGCACTAAGGGTGCGTTCCAAAACCTACTCGAGTCAACTCGGGAGTAGCTCTCTACCCGAAGCGCCGTTCCAAAACCGGGTCGAGTAACTCGATGACGTCACTACCCGCGTTCCAAAACAAGGTGGAGTAACCGGAGAGCTACCTCGATTCAACTCTCCTCCGAAGGCCGGTCAGGGAAGGTTCGCTCGAGTAATGACGTCACATGCTTTTGTCGTCTGCTCTTTTCCGCGAAAGCGCGGCATCGAAACCAGCTGAACGTGTGGTTGTCAAAAAGCCTCGACCTCCACTACGGGTCATCAATACACAACTGGACACCGAAATGGCAACACTCTTCCGATGCGGATTGTGCGACATGGTTTTTGAGGACCAGGCGAACGCCCAAAGACATGTGAGCCAGATACATTTCCCAGGGGCGTATTACTGGCCACTTGTCGGTGCGTAGCGCAGCGTCGTCTCCATAGTAACGCGTGCTGCACGTGACCCGCTTCGTCGTGAGAAGGAAGAAGTGACCTTACTCGCAGCCTGCCACCGTCGCCGGGCGTGTGGCGTTCGTAGCCATTGGGCGAGGAGGTCAGCCGACGCAAAACGCTGCGATGTTCGTCGTTGAAAATGGCGCTTGTGTACGCGTTTCTAGTGGAACAAGGAGCCGCTTCAGTGAAGTCAACGAGGACATTTCGTGTTCACAAGGGGTGCGTTCCAAAACAAACCCTCGAGTCGAGTAGGCCACATGACCGAGTTGTACCATGTGACCATAGAGTACGCGCAAGGTCGAGTAGCTTTAGGAACGCATGGGGGACTCCGACCGAGTTAAGATGGAGGCCGGTGTCATCACCGCTCTCAGCTCGCGCGCGTCAGATTTATTTTACAGAGACGACGATAACGACGACTGGAAATGTATTGTGAGCTGTTTACGGGAGTCACCATGCCCCATCGGACATAGTTGAACTCTGTCTTATCGGCCCAGTGGGCATTTGGCTTTTTCATCACTTTGTGTATGTAATTACTTACTGGACAGTTACATTCAGAGATTGCTTGTCTGGTAGTATTTCTTCCAAGACGCTGCAGAATTATTCTTAAGCCCCTCTACTGGAGAATGAAAGGGAAAAGCAGCTGACATTGTCGCCATTTATTTGTTAATTGTTTGTGGGATGGAAGACTTCGCGTACCATTAGCTACCCCAAATGCATGAAGTGGGTACATCCCGTTGCATTTGGTAGTCAAACGAAATAAAAAAAGAAAAATGTTAATATCATGACGACAGAAGATGAAAAATACAAAAGGTGGAAGCTGCTGGTTGGAATCCTGGACCTGAGGTAGCGGTTGTCGTGTCTTGCTCGGACCACAGCCAGTTCCAGAACACTTTATTGATCACGATGGCACTCGTGCCGCTACACATGCGCCATAGTGGCGACACCACAGCGGTGCGGCCGTGGTTTGGGTCATGGAAATGTCCGCCGAATTCGGAGTCGAATGTGAGCTGAACGGCTGAAATAAGACACGTAATGAGAGCGCGATGAAGCGGTTCTGATAGTACACGTATCGCGAAGCACGCAGAAGCCTCCTGTTTCATTCACCTTGAAAGAAGTCTGAGCTTCGGCGAAAAGACGGGAAATTCGTGACAGAGTTCTGTTGTTTGTGTTGTCCCTTCGTTCCACAGCTCAGAATTTATCCAAGTTCCACCCAGGCATTTATCCAACAGCTAGCCTGCGCCTATGGTACATATTTTATATGAAACCTGTTCACACCAACGTACCGACAAACCATCCATCTGACAACTGTGAAGGTGAAGGAAGAAAAGTAAGATTCCATTTAAAATCCCATTTCGGACACACGCACACAAAAGTAATAATAATAAAGCTTGTCAGTAAGAGCCCTTGCTCCTAATATAGTTTTGAACGTTTCAGATAGAGCTGTGCCGTTACAAGCACCACGTGGCTACAAGGCAGTGAAACAAATAAACATTGCAGGGCAGCTGTTAGTGAACATATGCTAAAGAGATAATGGAAGAGCGACATACATGAAGACAAAATAGAAAGGCGCACCAGCACACTTTGTCCACGTTGTCCTGGGAAATGTATCCGGCTCACATGTCTTTGGGCGTTCTCCTGGTCCTCATAAACCATGTCGCACAATTCGCATCGGAAGAGTGTTGCCATTTCGGTGTCCAGTTGTGTATTGATAACCCGTCGTGGAGGTAGAGGCTTTTCGACAACCACACATGCAGCTGGTTTCGATACCGCGCTTTCGCGGGAAAGAGCAGACGACAAAAGCATGACGTCATTACTCGAGCGAACCTTCCCTGACCGGCCTTCCGAGGAGAGTTGAATCGAGTTAACTCTCTGGTTACTCCACCTTTTGGAACGCGGGTAGTGACGTCATCGATTTACTCGACCCGGTTTTGGAACGGCGCTTCGGGTAGAGAGCTACTCCCGAGTTGACTCGAGTAGGTTTTGGAACGCACCCAAGGATGTCTTCACGTGGTTGTCGGAAGAGCAGTTTGTTTCCTTCTTCCGACTGTCCAAAGCGTCAGTATACACGTACAGGATGTATATGGAAACATGGACATGACATCGAGTGTTTCCCATGTAGCTAATGTTATCACCCGCATAAGCTGAGTTAGTGTGTTTGTAACCCACCATTGTGAAGCTTGCACAAACGTGACATTCCTTTATTTATGAAATATTTGGACACTGCAATAAAAAAAAAACTAGCAATACTTGCGCTATTCATTTGTATGCGCTTTCTGCAGAAGCGTGCGCGCAAAATATTCTGATATTGGAACCGGTTCCTACGGGAATGAGCCAGCACATATTTTATTGTCCGTATCGTTAGTAACTCTGATTGGCATACCTAGTATAGGCGGTCAATGCTTCCTGCGGTCCGCCGTTGTTTTTCCACCATTCTCCTTCGTTCTTCAAGGAGTTGGTGCGGTATTGATGGTGGCACCTGCCTCCTCCTCCGTCGACATCTGCCTCCGCTCAGCACATTTTGAGCTTGGCTGCTTGCTGTAGCCGGCTGTAGCACTCTCTGGAAGCCTCTCTGTGGAAGCCTCAGCAGGGTGTGTGTCTCCCTGAGCTCTTACCCGAATAACTGCTTAGTTTAGTTGTACAACTAAAAAGGAGGAGGAGGTCACTCGAAAAGCTCAGCAAGCACATCGTAAGTCCACCATTTAACTTTATCCTCGTCAGTATAGCAATCTTCCACGCGGCGTATAGTGCACAGATCACCGTCCTCGTCTTCTACGAATGTAATGCTAAAATAAAATACGCAATTAATCTTCAACACATGTTTCGCGTGAAAAGAAAAAGAGACAGCTCCGAGCACCGAAGGATTCTCTTCGAGCCGATGACGGCAGCAGACGAAACTGCACTGCATTCGCAGTGGCTGATTCGTGTCTTACGTGCTCATCTACCGAAGTATGTGCAAGAAGGCTTCTTTCCACGCGGTAACAAAATTTATATTTCGTAGAGGTAAATACAAAGTAAGTTAATGTCGTCAAATTTAGGCTTTTTGCTTGACAGACTTGCGTCTGCCATCGAGAGTAGCGTCATTGCTCCAAGGTACATATAAATGGTAGCGAAGGCGAGAAAAAATACCAAATCTGTGTTAGCAACCGTGCGCCCTTCATGATACACATGCGAGCGTGGTTGTTGAGGGGCAAACTACGAACGTAAACAAAAATAATTTGATCGGAGGCGCGAATAATGTGTGTATTAATCCAATATGCATATTTTTAATATAGCAATTCGCCCGGTCTGCCAGTAATACGTAAGATTATAGACAGAGCCGAGTACGCTTCCGGTTCCTGTCCCTCAGCATGTTGTTAGCTACGTACGAGTTTGCCGTACGTTGACTGCGCACTTTGTGACTGTTGATAGCCGTTTTCTTCTCCATCGTCGTCTTTTCAATTTCAAACCACAAAGTCAAACAGGGGACACTTCTCGGAGAACTAAGGTAAGGTAGGCACACACGAACAATGGTAAAACACAACAGAACGCCGGTAAACCTGTTCCTGCAGGCTCTACCGGGAGACGCAGCATGTCGAGGCGCGTACATAAGCGGTGCCTCCTGAAGGAGAAAGGAAACTGTGACGCCGATGACACTATGGGCGGTATAAGTTTCCACCGTTTTCCTCGGGACCCCTTGAGGTGAGTTCCTATATATTATAAGTGTCTACGGCCGAGAACGGAGCTGAGTCACTTGGTTGAGGACGTACAGTGTTTGCTGAAGTACAATGCGTACCTCTCCCCCCGAGTTTTATTGAGAGCGGTGAAGTGAACATAGTGCAAGTTACATAAGATTAATAGCGTTTCAATGGTATCACCTGTTTTCCAGCTTTCAGACTGTATGGACACTCCCTGGATAGGTCATCCTTCCACAGTGAGGTGGTAAACATGTAAATATTTAAGCACGTGGCTGCTGGGCTGCTTTCAACGAGGAGTTTTGCAACGGTTTGCATGTACGGGACACAAAGGGCTGTGCTGCATGTGCTTACATGTACCCAATGCTAGCATGTTGATGGCTTGCTTTGCTTGCTGAATTTTTCTTTTTTTTTTTAGCTCTGAATGTAGGGCATACAGGGTTAGGCTGCTGTAGCTAGTGCATGTTTTCGTGGCACAGCTTTGCATAATTCTTCAACAATAAAACTGCTTCGCAGGTATAAGGCGTGGCTGGAGTTTTGCAACCTGGAGGCGGATACGAGTCTAATTTCCATTCGCTCTAAGGTCCTGTGCTCCCAGCACTTCGCACCAGTTGCTTATTTGCGCACAGGAAGGCTTCGGTGGGATGCAGTTCCTACATTGAAGCGCACACTGCATGGCGTTGGTAAGTATAATACAAGTCGGTATGCTCAAGTTATCACATGAAAATGTTGTAACTCTAGAGGCAATTATTGCGAGTGCTACTGGTGGTTTACAGGAGGAAGTAGTGCCTACGCCAATCAGAGCAGACTTGAAAGCAGTGGGCCTTCAACGGAGGAACGTGTGCAAGCTGTGGTAGCCTGCGATGACGACAGTACAGGAGCAATACACCTTCACCAGATGAGTCATCCTTGCCATGCTGAAGGTATACTTGAGTAACGTTGTTGTTGGGTTGGCTAACTGTACGGCATCATCTGCTTCATCAGAGTGTGGCACTGAAGAAAGTCAGCAACAGCGTGATCTGTCTCATCAGGACCATAGCTACGCACAACACGCACCACCCTTGTCAACACAGAGCACTGTTGTCTCCCCACTAGCTGCAGTTGTCACTCCTCTGCCAGGAACGTCGTCTGGTGTACTCCGTGCAGTCTCGTCACCTCATCACTTAGGAGGTATGTGACGAATACTCTACCGCCATGAAGTCCGCAGACTTGTGAATGCTTTTTGATCACCATTTGCAGGTGGAAGTGGCTGGCATCCCCCCAAAGATTGCCCATCGTCCAGTAGTCTGGCAGCTCCAGCACAGCCAACAAAAGGCAAGCTGGATAACCTCCGCAAGAAAGTGCACCAGTTGCAAGCCCGCAACAAGAAGCTTCAGAGAGGCCTTGAAAGGCGTAGGCGAACGAGGACCATCCGTGACCTGATGAAGCATGTGAGGTGTCACGTCTCTGGAACTGTCGCAGACTTCATTGAGGCACAGATAAAGATGGGAGGTGTGTGCAAATTTGGGCGCCGTTGGTCACCACCAAACAAGACATTCGCGCTGAACTTGTACTTTCACAGCCCCCGTGGCTACAGGTACTGCCGAAAGCTGTTCCACTTGCCGTCAATGAGGTCACTACAGCTGTGGATGAAACGTATCCCACTACGACCTGGATTTTCAGATGAAGTCTTTGATGTTGTGAAGCGAAAGGTAACAAACTTCTCTGAAATGGACAAGCTCTGTGTGATAATCTTCGACGAGATGCACATCAAGAGGGAACTGCACTACAATGCAACAGAAGACTGTTTTGAAGGATTTCCGAGCTGTGGCAACGATGCTCACTCCGAGTTGGCAAACAAAGCACTTCTCTTCA
Organism: Ornithodoros turicata; assembly: GCF_037126465.1. NCBI lineage: Eukaryota > Metazoa > Arthropoda > Arachnida > Ixodida > Argasidae > Ornithodoros > Ornithodoros turicata. Next base: position 10,288,793 of record NC_088207.1, read on the forward strand.
TGGCTAGAGGCATTTGTACCCCATGGAAGCAGGTCTTAGGCTACTTCTTCACTCACAGAGCAGCATCTGCTTCAGACTTGCTTCAGAGAAACTGCTTGAATGCTACCACCGCCTCCTGAGTGCAGGATTGAGGCCAAAAGTTGTGACATGTGACCAAGGAAGCCAGAATATCTCTCTACTGGGGAAGCTGGTTACAACTGCGAAGCCGTATCTCACTATTGGTGATGAGAAGCTGTTCTTCATATTTGATCCACCCCACCTGCTGAAATGCCTTCGCAACATGCTGTTAAAGTATGACTTCCAGGTTGGCAACCACATCATAAGGGCGCAGCATATCGGGGATGCTTTTGCCATTGACAAACAGCTTGAAATACGGTCCATGCCACGGCTAACTGATGGGCACTTCAATTTAACGTTCAGCTCAAAAATGAAAGTCAAACTGGCTGCACATATCTTCAGCAACCATGTTGCAGCCTCAATGTTCACCTTATCCACTTTCCACCAGCTACCACCTGATGCCATCCACACAGCCAGATTTGTTGAGCGCGTCGACCGTCTCTTCGACACTCTTAATAGTAGCCACCTGCATGGCACGACAAAATATTCTTCGGCAATACAACAGGGGTCTGCTCACAAGGACTTCTTGCTGGAGTGCCTGTCCGAGTTTGAGAAGATTACAGTTCTTGGATGCAAGAGACCACCCCCGTGTATCCGTGGCTTCTGCTTGACCATGACTTCCGTGCTTCAGCTCAGCGAAGACCTGCGAAACTCTGGCATACAGTACCTCCTCACTCGAAGGCTGAACCAGGATGCACTCGAAAATACGTTCTGCATAATTAGGACAAAGTGTGGAAGCAACCCTGACTCCAGCTGCATTCAGTTCCAGGCAGCAGTAAGGCATCTGCTACTCGGACAACTTTTTAAGACTACGCAGGGCTCAAACTGTGCTGAAGACGTGGACTCCCTCCTGGCGGCAATACCTATTGGTCCTAACTACATGAGCAGACTTGGATGTTCTGCTGCCACGCACATTACTGACGATGTCATCGTGGCACCCAGTGAGTCGCCATCACCGCTAGGGTCCAACAGCACAACATTCTTTGCAGGGTGGCTTGGTGCAAAATTTCTCGCTGCTCACACTTGCCCCTCTGAGCAGAAATGCAAACTGCTGGAAGACAATGCCACATTTCAGGACAGTACCCTGCTATTACTTTATTTGAGTGTAAAGAATGTGGACAATACTGACTTTGGAAAGCTGTCAGTTCCTCTTCCTGCCTTTGCGACGTTTGTGGGTGCGTGCGAGGAGGCCTTCAAAGCAAACGTCAAGACATTCTTCACCTCCCAAGGGGTCAGGTCCAAGCTGTGTGAAGTGTTGGACACACTTGTGCCAAAGACATTGAGTTTATGTTCTTCATCAGTGTATGATGATTTATTTCACTTTTTTCTCAGGGTGCGACTGTTCTGGTTTGCACGACATAGGAATGAGGAAGTACGAAATAGTACGTTACGTCAAAAGGCACTGCAGCAGGCAGTGAGACTAAGTTCATAATCTGTGCACGTTGTTTTGATGTAACCAGAAGTTATTTTCTTTCCATGCAAAAGCATATGCATGGTTCTGTTGTCTATCCAGTTCTTTCAGTTGTAACCTAGATTGCACATGATCTCTTGTGATTCTTTCATTCCTGTGTAGCGTACGATTGTCATAGTGCACTTTTACACATAGTTCCTTACTGTGTTGTTTGTATTTTGACAGCCATGCAGAGTTCAGTAGTGTGTGCCTATTTATATGTTTAGTGTATGTACACCTGTGTTCATAGATACCTAGCATACATTTTCTATTTTGAATCTTCAGCAGTTTGCTATTCTTTGATACGTATTAGGTGTATCCCTGTGGAAGCCCCAGCCATCATCCCATAATAAAGTTGTTGTTTGCTTCCCCTTGTATATAGATTCCTAGCATGCATTTTCTATTTTGGATCATCAGCAGTTTACCCTCTCTTTGATATGCATTTAGTGTATACCTGTCTACATAGGTCCCTAGTACGTAATTTTATATTTTGGATCCTGTGCTGAGTTCAATAGTTGTGTGCACAACTGCCAGTATGTACGTGCAGTTATGTGCAGGGCTAAGCACTTTGTGCAGCTTGAAAACCTACACCACGTGGCAAAATGTGCACAAAATAGCAGAAGCAGAAAACATTGTCAATGCTTTGACATGCCTTTAATACAAAAATGCGTTGTAATCAAAGTAGTAGTCATGAACAGTGTGTATGCTCTGAACAAGGTTGTCATTGCTGGAAGCTGATATTATTGTGGCTGTTTTGCAAGATAAAGTATCACAGACTTCTAAACTGAGCTAATGGACTTGTGCCTTCTAATTCCTCCATAGCATTCATTACGAATGCCAAAAACTGTTGGGAGACATAGCACCACACAGCATGCAAGTATCATATAATTTGACCCAAAAGTACAAATATGTTCACTTCCGCCTTCTTGGTACGAGAGATATGTGGAAAGCTCCAGATGTGCATGGGGACAGCAATGGTCCTGGGCCCTATCTATGTTTGCTGGAATTTGTACATTATCTTTTTGTGCTTATTCACTACATAGGCTGTCATACTGGTTATTGCACATTATTCTGTCGTGGGTGTTTATACTGGAGTTGGACGGACTACATAATACTGTTTATACTGTATTTATTCTGTTTACAATGCCATGGCGAATTTACCTGTGATAAAAGAAAGCAAGCCCCCACCTGGTCTCCTGTGTCCTTTGTTGCACGCATGTCGCTAGAGTTAATTCATCTCTGTTCACAAATTGTTCATGAGCTTTTGCTCTTGGATTTGCTATCAACAGCGATTGTGACATTCTGCGGCTCGGCATCGCGGTGGAAGGAACGCGCAGCGCGAGCGCCTGGCACGCCACGTGCTATACGTAACGGTGACGTACCACGTGACGTCCATGTGACGTCATTATCACGAAATTTGTAGTATGCCCCGCAACGGATGGATGGCGCTGACGGTCTTTATCATGGCCGCCCTTGAAGACGTGGTGGCCAATGCAAGCTTCGCTACCATTAATATGTACCTTGATTGCTCCTCGCGCTGGCGAGGCTCGCCTACCCAGCGGATGACGGTGGTCTTACTGACCACTTCAGACCGTGCGTCGGCAGCACGCGCCTGCCCAGACGGTGGGCGTTGCCACGTTAGGCCGACGCACCGATGCAATGGCCAGTAATCCGCCCCAGGAGAAAGTGAGTCTCGCTGGTGCGCTTTTCCATTATCTATTTATCATATGTTCACTAACAGGTGCCCTGCAATGTTTATTTGTTCCACTGCTTTGTAGCCACGTGGTCCTTGTAAAGGCCCAGCTCTATGTGAAACGTTCAATGCTATATTAGGAGCAAGGGCTATTACTGACCAGCATTATTATTATTATTACTTTTGTGTGCGTGTGTCGGAAATGGGATTTTAAATGGAATATTACTTTTCTTCCTATACCTTCACAGTTGTAAGATGGTTTGTCGGTACGTTCGTGTGAACAGGTTTCAGATAAAATATGTACCATGGGCGCAGGCTAGCTGGTGGATAAATGCCTGGGTGAAACTTGGATAAGTTCTGAGCTTTGGAAGGAAGGGACAACACGACAGAACTCTGTGACGAATTTCCCGCCTTTTCGCCCAAGCTCAGACTTTTTTCAAGATGAATGAAACACGAGGCTTTTGCGCGCTTCGCGATACGTGTTCTATCAGAACCGCTTCAGCGCGCTCTGATTACATTTTGTGGTTTCAGCCGTTTAGCTCACATTCGACTCCGACGCCGCAGACATTTCGGTGACCCGAACCACGCCCGCACCACTACCTCAGTTCCAGGATTCCAACCAGCAGCTTCCACCTTTTGTATTTTTTATCTTCTGTCGTCATGATGTTAACATTTTTATCTTTTTGTTTCTTTTGACTACCAAATGCAAAGGGATGTATCCATTTCATGCATTTGGGGTAGCTAATGGTACGTGAAAACTTTCATCCCACAAAAAATAACAAATAAATGACGACAATGTCAGCTGCTCTTCCATTTCATTCTCCAATAGAGGGACTTAAGAATAATTCTGCAGTGTCTTGGTAGAAATACTACCAGACAAGCAATCTCTGAATGCAACTGTACAGTAAGTAACTACATACACAAAGTGCTGAAAAAGCCAAATGCCCACTGGGCCGACAGGACAGAGGTCAACTATGTCCGACGGGGCATGGTGACTCCTGTAGGCAGCTCACAATACATTCCCAGTCGTCGTTATCGTCGTCTTTGTAAGATAAATCTGACGCGCGCGAGATGAGAGCGGTGACGACACCTGCCTCCATCTTAACTCGGTCTGAGTCCCCCATGCGTTCCCAAAGCTGCTCGACCGGGCGCGTACTCTGTGGTCACATGGTACAACTCGGTCATGTGACCTACTCGACTCGAGGGTTTGTTTTGGAACGCACCCTAATAGCGAATTCGGGTGGTCATTTCGTAGCAACACGGCCGAGGTCTCGGAAATTGCTAGTTCGGCGACCGAGCTGGATCACGTGACCGTTGCCACCCGAACATGATTGCTAGGAATCTAGCGGTTTTAGGTACTTGGATCACACTAGGGGCGTCGCGGTCGCAAGTCTTCGAGTTTTGTCGTCTGCTAAACCACGTGATTTCAACATGCGGGCCAATGAGGGCACTCGCCACTGTTGCAGTGCGGATGTGACGACGCCGGATACAGTTGAGCAATCTGCTGCTCGATCGTTTTGAGACCGGGCAAAAAAAGTGCTAGCTGGCAAATTCCGAGCGCTCGGAAAGCTTCACGCGAACATGCGAGATTGCTTGATTTTGACCAAGCGAACATGACTGCTCGAGACCTGGCAAAAAAAGTTGCTACGAAATGACTACCCGAATTCTCCATCAGATGAATCAGACGACAACGGCTTCAGTGGCCTAGCTTTTTCTTCATCTTTTTTGTTCGACAAAACAGAAGAAAAGAGCATGTATCCTTGAGAACAAAGAAAAAGGGAAAGGGGGATACAATGCTCTTTTAATACTTTGTCGGCCCCCTGTCACAGCAATAACGGAGGCCGTGCGCACTGGCAGGGATGTGTATAGCCGACGGACAAGGTCCACGTCTTCACGAAGTATACACCACTCTGTTTCTATAAATTCCCAGACTGCATCCTTGCTCCTTGTAGCCACGGCAAAAATCTGGAGTGGGACCACTTCAAAGTGGTTTATTGGACGGGTCCCACTTTGAATGTGGGACCATTTAGTGAATGGGACCAGTTGGAAGTGGAACCAGTGGAATTCATCCAGTGGTCCCCTCTGCTAAGTGGTCCGGGATCCGCCCACTTAGGAGCTGGGACAACTGAATGCATGACCGAAAATAATAATGCGTAGAAATGCACATATTGCTCGAGTAAATACTGTTTATACTCCTACAAGCATACACTGAGCAGAAATAAATAATCAATACATCTACATGTACGTACTACGTAGTACAAGTCTGATCACTCACTGTGTCTAACAAGGCATATGCCTGACTGTGCGATGAACTCTCGGACCACAGGGAGCTTGACGTTTTGTTGGCCACCTCACATCTTGTATTTTCTCAGAGAAGATTACACATGACACCCTTGTTTTATATGCAGGTCACGACATATCCTCCCTTCCTCTTCACCATACGTTCGGAATCTTCTTATCCTGTTTCTCTTCAAGTTCCTCCGAAGTTTCTAAAATGAAACACCTAATTAATAGCAATCAAAACATCACGGTCCTCACTCATACTTGCGAACATCACGACAAGCACTACTTGCAGTCGGGTTGGCATTTCACCGTCCGTTTCTTCCTTTCTTCTTAGCGTCAGAACTCTTCCGGGGAATTGACAATGTGTTGCACAGGAACCATTGTCATGGCATTGTCTTAGAAAGCGCACTGAAACACACGCGAAATTCTGCACAGGAGATACGCACACGATCCTTGCCACAGCAACCGAAGACAAGACCAACTTGCTGCGACGCGTCCAACTTCCAACCAGTTCCAACTGCCACTCTCCCTTCTCACCAGGTCCCCCAAACTCACCTCGGAAAAGCGTGCAACGAAGAAGGCCGCCACTAGATACCCCACTGTTGCCGTTCCAGATCACTTCAGCGCGCTGAGTTTAGCGGCAAAATGTTTTTGTTGTTTCTGCGAATGAATCTAGTCTTTATATGTCCAAATAAAACGCGTATAACAACTTTCTGTGTCGTGTTTCACTTTTTGGTCCCGTTTTTAAACGTGTTGAGCGATCGGAAGGATCTAGTGCACGGCTGCGTGCATCACATAGCGTACCTGTCGTACCAGGCGCCGCAGGCGCAGTCGTCCATTTCTCCTTCGGTGACTTGGCCTGGCTTGGATTGTGCTTCAACTGGATCTTTAGCGCGCTACAATTCAACGCAAGCCAACGTCTGGTAACAATGGGTTATCTAAGGGCGGCCTCCGGCATTGCACGCATCGGGATAGGAACAAATACATGGGAAAATGGCGACCTTGGGGGACCTGCTTCTCACCCTCTCGCCGTTTGAAATGGTTTGAAGCTTGGAATTTGTAGCCGCCGTGGCGCCTTCATGGTTAATGCATCTGCATTGCATCCGCCTCTGGAATTACCTTTTCTTCATTTTTTTTTTTGTTTTCCTTCTTCTAATGATTTAGGTTAGTTTTTGTCGTTGTTGAGATGTAGTTTTTTACATTTCGCTGGTACTTCATATCTTGTGAAGATATTTACCTTCAGATGAGAATATGTGCACGAATAAGTTACGGCATATATTTTATCGCAGACGCGCGCACCTGGATAAAAAGCAATAAAAAGAGATCATGCACGTGCTAAAACAGATGAGAGTAATAGATCAAACAAAACCAGAAGGATATATGGCACGTGTGGACAAGATGAAATCTCAAAGGGGGAAGCCGGGAAGCCGGCCAGCTTGGAATCTCAAGTGGGAATTAATTGACCATTCTGGGAACAAAATGGTACATGTGAGGCTCCAGCTGGAACTTCTGGAACCATCTGAGACCAGAGTGGTACCACTCATGTCACCAAAGTGGAACCAGCCATCTCACTTGAGAATCCAGCTGGGACCATCCACCTTCAACTGGAACCACTGCGGGACCGTCTAACACCCAATTAGAACCAGTCCAGATTTTCGCCTGGGAGGCGTCTGTCTATTGTTCGTTCTATTCTTCAGGATTCCCGAGACGTTTTCGATAATATTTAAGTCCGGGCTCTGCGCAGGCCATGTCGGCTGCATTACGCCGAGGGTCGTTTTTGTGGAATAAAAAAACAGAAAAGAACAGCTAGGCCACTGGAGCCCGTAGTCATCTCAATTCATCTTGGCGCCCCGTTATCTCTACGATAGCGGAGAGACACCTTCCCGCGATAGCAACTCGCGCTCGATGCAGTAGAGAGAAAACAAAACAATTTCAAAATCAAAGTTACCACTACGACCACGGTGGGTCGCAACAAGCGCACTCTTTCTAAAGTCACTGGATGACTTTAACTCTTTCATCCCTCTGAACTTGCGAACTCCGCTCTTCGCTTCCGCCCGCCGCTAGTGTGTCTCTGCCTAGAGAAAATACGCCGCTCGCGCGTTCCGTAAACCTTCGTCCAGCATTGTACAGCACTGATTTCTCCGGAGTTCGCTGAGCCGTGCTCCCATGAATTTGACTAGCTTAGCCCTTTTTGCGTCCCATCCAGCTTTGTTCGTGCCCTCGAGCGCCGTGAAATCTGCAAAATGCACAAGATAATCAGCAAAAAGTAATGTGTAAAGGCGTATAAACAAGATGGAAGCTAGTTCTGCGTACCTAGAATGGGTGGTACTCCCGCTTCGTACTGTCCAGGCCGCTGTTGATATACCTTGCCCCTTGGCTCCTTTGCGATACCGCCATAAACGGAGCAGGTTCGCAGCGCCTCATCTGTAAAAAAACATAGGCAAGCAGCGCCCTTGCCATAACCGATGCTGTCTTTGCCAGACAAGCTCCCGCAATGACAGTAAAGGCACGATGATACTGGACCCCGCTACCAGCTCGGCAACCTGCAGTGAAGCAGGGATAAAGTGAGTCGCAAATCTAGATACTGATGGGACAGACATGAAAGTGACCATGAAGTGCGCTGAAAGCATGGAGAACGCTGATCACCAACATCAGACACCCATGTGAGCGAACATTTGTCCAACCAGCAATGACAACATACCCCTTCTTCAGTGCCATGATATCGCAGGTGACCCCTGTTTGCGTCTCTCAATGACGATAACTGCCGTGTTGATCCAGGAAAAGCAGCGCCCAAAGTATTTCGCTTGGGCTGGCTATGGGATTACTGCGTTAGCACAGCCGGAGCATTTGTACTGTCGCCCTCGCCGGGCGATACTTTCTCTAGCTTCCGCACTAGCCTGCGGGCGTTGCGAAAAACATCGCTCAAGTCTATTAAAATATGAAGGAAAACAGGGATCACTTAGGAGGAGATTACATATAGACTAAAGATGGCACAATGTACAAACGGGTAATGTAAACAAACCTCTATGCTGTTCAAGTTCGTCTTCCAGCTCGGCAAACCTTTTTCGTGGCGTTGCCACCTCTGTACGCAGTTCTGCGACGTCGTCTTGCGACTGGATCTCTGCTAGCAGGTGCCTAGCCTGCATGTTAGCATGTCCTGGCACCATGTGCCCTTTCTAACAATATATCGCATGCCTAAAACAATACCAAACAACGGAAACTACTAGAAATGAAGTGCCCTACGCCCCAAACTGTACATAAGTACCGGGTCCTACAAAGTCTCTTTAAGAGCAAAAAGTATGATGTTGTTGAAACGGAGAATGGACTTGTTTTGGGCAAGACAGGGAAAAATAGATATTACTTGCAAGTGCAGCTGCAGCTCTTCTGTTGTCAGAAGGAACAACGTGACTTTGTCATTTGGACACCGAGTGAAGAGCATATTGTTGAAGTGCTCTATGACAAAATTTTTTTAGAGAGTTCTGTTCCAAATCTGAAAAAAAAAATATTTATAAATTATTTCAGTTACTCGCTACCAGCCATGGTCAAACGTCAGCAGTAAAGGCCCGTACCCAGTTGAAAGAAAAGAGAGAAAATAGAATAAACAGGACAAAGTCTTGGATGCAACGTTGTCATTTATGTCTCTGAGTTTTCTGTTGCTCCTAACTCCTCGCTTGTAGGGGATATTGTTCAGGAACTTTAGCACAGTCATCCTTTATCAAGAGGGGCTGAAGTTTGCACAACCCAGCTATGGCTACAAGAACATCTTAGCCAGTGGCTTTTTAGCAAAAATGCTGGAGGGAAAATGTTTCAATATTCTGAAACATTTAAGACGTCTGATTGAGCGCTCAACGTGAATGCGCAGCCTAGCTAGGCGACGTGAAGCCACCACTTCTGGAACACCAATTTGAGGTCGGCCCTTTGAGAAGCTTCGCAGCGCGAGTTTAACACCTACAGGAATTATGTCAGATATGGTGAACCCCCGGTCTGCAAGAATTTCATCACCTGGTGCGAGGAGCTTTACAACGCCACTGTCTGACGTGATGAAACGATCACTGGGACGACCACCGTATGGTATTGAGATGGACATCACAAAACCATTATGTGCAATCACATGCAAGACTTTTGCAGTGTTATGTGATTTGTACTGACTGTAGGTTGTACTCCTTCGATTAAGATTAGTGGGTCTCTCCATAAAGAGTTCAAAACAGTCAATGATACACGTAACAGACTGGTAGTCGACGAAGACGTCCGGCAATGTTCTTTTGATTGTGTCTCTGGCCAACCAAAACCCCAGATATTTCCTTGTGAAACTGGCAAGCTCCGACACAATGCAGCCGAAAACCCTGCTGACAGCATCTGTTGATACTTCAAACCGAAAGCTGAGGTCATGGAGAAGCAGTCCCAGGCGCAACCTCATCAGTGCCACGAGCACTTGATCATCAAGTGCCATGGCAAATTGGGTCTTCACAGTGGTGGCAAGTGCCCTCATCAGCTCGTTAAACACTGCCTTTGACAGGCCAGTGAAAAAGCGGAACTGGCTTGGTGGGAAGGTGGAGTACACGCTGAAATCTGTTTGGCTTGCGCTTTGCACAGACAGAGGAAGCTGCTTTGAACATGTGATGTACATGTGGTCTCAATTAAAATCTTGCTGCGCTTGAACTGCCTTTTCTGACTTGTTGATGTACTTGCATTGGCAGCCGCACGAAGGGCAGGTATCTGCCAGGGACTTAAGTCCTTCATTTGTCCTGCACAACCGATATCATGTAAGGATGTAAGAGACAGCATGGCGGACCAGTTATGTAAAAAGCTCATATTTGATACCACGTGCTACGAGATTCACTCATGTAAAACTTGGAAAAGTTTGCAAAAATATTGTTGGATACCTCATCATACCTGACAACTTGCTGGTATATTGCGGTGACGTTGGGAACGATGCCTTGAGCCTCAGGTAGATATTCATTTTCTTCGCGTGTGAGGCACTCATCTGCACAGTAAACTTTTTTACACTTTTTTGGTGTAAATGGCTTGTCCCATGGCGCACACCTTTTTGGTGTTGCCTTTACACTCAAATGATGGGTGTTTTCTAATGCACCCTTTAGTTAAGTGTATTCCTAATAAAACACTGTTATAATGGGTGTTTAAAAACAAAAAAACACCCTTAAAATGGGAGTATTCTATTGAAAACACCTTTTATGATGGAATTATTTGCGCGCAAATATTCCCTCGCAAATAGTGTAATAGGAGCTTCCGCGGCAGCATACCGACACCACTGGCCGAGACATACAGTTCGACGTTCTTGCTTCTATGGCAAGCAGCACCGCGAACGCGGTAGACTTCCATCCGTGGTTCCATTGTAGAACCTAAACCAGAGTGCAATGCGTCGCAGGCACGCCTCGTTAGCTTGTTAACACTGTGGGACCAACGTGAGTGCAGAGGCATAAAGAGACCTGGGGCACCCTCAGTAGCCTATATTGGCGTGTCGGATGTATCATATACTGAAATAAAATTTCTTGGGGCACGTTCGTTAGATGTGATGGGGCGGGAAACGTTTGTAACGGTGGCGGGAATATGTTTTTGCAATTAGCACCCACGCTTGCAACGAGTCAAAGGTATAAGCTAAATTTCTAACATCCCTCCCTGTCAAATACTGTGTTTTTAACTCAGGTTATCGTCTATAATGTGATTACTTGCTGAGCGGAGCTGTGAAACCAGCATAATTTTTCTCTCACGAAATAAAACACCATTTTTAACACCATACTCCCAATTCAAATCAGTGTAAAAAAGGTGCATTCGACGGAAAACACCTGTTTCAACACCTCACTTTACACCCTTAATGATCCACATTGGATAAGACGTGGTGTATGTCGATATTACACCTTTAGTAATGCACTTTTTGCACTCTTTGTGGAATAGAAAAGGGTGTTTTTATAAGAATACACCTTGTTTGAGCAAATAAAGGTGTAAAATGATTTACTGTGTGTGCTACTTCCTGCTGATGATGCTACAGGCATTGCAGGTGTGGTAACATGCCGTCTGAGCTCTCGTCTACCTTTGTGCTGTGCAGCCTGATATTGCATGAAATACAAACATAAAAGGTAACAGCATAAATAACACATGGAAAAATATTTCACGAGAGAAGCAAGCGTTTTGGTACCTACTGAAGGTGCAGCGTTGGGTATGGGTTGTCTTTTGTTGGACGACCATCTACGAAATGGATTGATCCCACCTGTAGGAAGAAAAACCCCATGCGAAAGATCACGTGCTATCCTCTATCGCCGACACGCTACGTCCAACAAGGCTGCACGTATGTCATAGAAAAAAAGCTTGGGGCCTAAGCTGCCCTTGCGCCATTAAACCCCGAATCATCATCATCATCATCATCATCAAAAAAGCTTGGAAATTACACGCAGTACTGTGAAGACAACCGAGAGCAGTTTTCTCTTGGAGCGCTTGTGCTACACACTGCCATGGCAATATATGATACATGCAGCGCCGCCCATAATCTGTTTGCACTGTCAGACGCATTCAATCTAAATAAACGCTAGGCACAGCGCCCCATCGGCTGTTCGCAACCAACTAAGCGCCGTAATTGCTGCTATGCAACTGGCAGTATGACACTTACGGCGCAAGTTACTACACGCATGACAAATAGGTTATGTCAATTACTTACCCTCGCTGATTTTCCCGGATTGCAATCCTTCGTCTGGAGATTCGATACCTATCGTTGTCGGACCAACCTGTTTTTATCTCCCTGTGGAAACCCGTGCATTGAAAAACGCCTCAAACACGGGCAGTCTTTGTGTAGCGACGGCTCATGAATTTGCTTCGTTCCACACGATCAGGTCTCTGTCACAGTTTCTACATTCAATCACGGAACAAGTCTTATTCCCTCTGCTTTTCCACATTTTGCACAGAACTGTAGCACAGCGGCAAAAAAGCTCGGAAGCACTGACATAGACAAAAGGCATACAGGTACTCGCATATAAGGCAAGCAATGGCAGGACTAGTGTGGCGCCATCTATTAGCGGCCGAAGCAACTCGCTACTGTAAACGGTCTATAGTTCCTTCGTGCGCGACATCGCCGATAGGGGACTGCTCGGCCACGGGCGGGAGATTTTAGACAACCGTGTCCAAAACAGTACATCGCAGCATGTGCCTTGAGCTTCCTGATGTCCTTCGAGGTGTCACTATGACGTTTTCGTCGAGCTCCGTGCGCAGGTTAGCGTGCGTCATGGAGTCCACAGAAATGCGGTTCCATCAACTTGACGGAAAGAGAGAGAGTGTGTGTGTGTGCCTAAGCAGCACCCCAAGCAGCAAAATGTACTGAAAGTCGAGTGCAATAGGGGTGGACGGGTAGGTGGAAGGCCTTGAACAAACTCGTGAAACTAAAGAACACTGATAAGACACATACCGTCCTCCCCTGTTGCATCCGACTTTCAGTATTGTGCTGCTTGGGACAATGTACTGAAAGTCGAGTGCAATAGGGGTGGACGGTATGTGTCTTATCATTGTTCTTTAGTTTCACGAGTCTGTTCAAGGCCTTCCACCTACCCGTCCACCCTTATTGCACTCGACTTTCAGTACATTTTGCTGCTTGGGTGGGTGCGCGCGCGCGCGCTTTGGGGGCGTCAGAGGCAGCGTTACTTCCTTCTTACAGGTCTCGGCAGTACCGATAAGCGATAACTGTACGAGGGCGTTGCATGTTTTCTCATTGATATTTTACTGGTGAAGTAAAGATGACGCGGTTCTATTACAGCATCACAAACAGCAAAGTGCTGCAAAAGCGTCTCGATGTCACTTTTATGTAAGGAGATGTTTAAACGAAAATTGCTGGAACTCGGCGATGCACTACCATGACCGTATGCCCAACAAAGGGAGTTGTGCTTGACCTTTACGAATTCTGCTCCGCTGCTGGACAGTTGCTCTTCCGCTTGATGTACAGTGCTGGACAAAAGTTCACGGAACGTGCGAGACCGTATTCTCTCTGAGCAGAGACACCCTAGCGGCGAGCGGAAGCGGGCGAGTTCACTCGTTCAGAGCGATGGAAGGGTGCGCTTGTGGCTGCCCACCGTGGTAGTAGTGGTAACTTTGCTTTTGAAATGGTTTCGTTTTCGCTCTACTGCACCGAGTGCGCGTTGCTGTCGCGGGAGGGGAGCCTTCCCGCTCTCGTAGAGATAACGGGGCGCTAAGGTGAAATGAGGCGACAACGGGCTGTACTGGCCTAGCTTTTTTTTGTCTCTTTTTTATTCAAAAAGAGAAACATAAGAAAAGAGCGCGTACCGTTGAGCACAAACAAAAATAGAAATGGGGATACGATACCCTTTTAATACTTTGTCGCCCTCCCCCACCCCTTTCGCAGCAATAACGGAGGCCATGCGCACAGGCAGGTATGCGTATTCGCGTTTTCGACGACCTATAGGTTGCGCATCTTAACTCCAACATGGCGGACGTATCCAGGTTGTCACTTAGTTTCGATTTTGAGATTGCTGAACTGCAATGTTGATTCTCGATGCGTTGAAGGCGAACGAGTATTAAACGCTGCTCATGTACTTCTGGCAGGCATAACCGAGTTGTCCAAAGAGAAGGCTATAGTTGTGGCGTATTATTTGCGAAGTTCCGGCGTGTTTGATCAACCACATTTCGTGAAGGTGAATTTCACGTTTACCGGTTGCGAGGCCGAAATAGCAAGCAGCGAGTGTCCTGTGCTGCAGGAATGTCAGAGGCATGCAAGTACACGACATCTGTGCTGCAGTTCTCTTACAGCTAACATATTCTAAGTCTGTAGCGCGTGTACGAATGTAGTTTACAAGTTACACGGTAATATTACGACATCCGTGTGTCACTGGTGCGCATGTTATTGGGAAACGTTAACGAAACGTCGCATTCTTTCTGCATTCTTTCCCAAGTGATTTGACGCGCTGATTCAAATGCACAGTTACAAAACTGACTTGTTATACGTTTTCACGCTATCTCTTGCGGTTTCTTACACATAATGGCTACTCAAGTTTGAAAAATATTGTTCTGTTTTGCCTAGGCTAGATTTTGCTTCCCTTCCTGACGTGAGTTGCACAGAAGTGTGCTTCAGAAAGAAAAAAAAGAAAAGAAAAAGAACATTCATCAGATATGTAGGCAGTACCGCTCCAAGAGCTCTGCCATGCACACATAAGCATTGCTGATGTAACAGGTTTGCTGATTTTGCGTCGCTCCATCCATCTTTTCCGAGGATGCGTCAAAGTAGGCGGTGTTCCATGTGTGGAAAGAAGAAAACGTGGAAAGTCAAATACTGCTGTCCCCTCGGCGCGTATAGTCGCGTTGTGTCACAGAACAAAAGTCGTTGAGTTTAGTTTGCTGGTCGTTATTTGCACTATTTCCTTCATCCATGATTTTAACAGCAAAATACAGGTGCAGCTCAGCGACCCATGCGAAAAGCAGCAAGTTCTCCGCAAGTGAACGCGGAGTCGGCCGTGTGTACCTGGATCGGCTAGTCCCGAGTTTCACCGCTGTGCAGCGTCGATTTGGCGAAAAACGCGAATAGCCGACGGACAAGGTTCACGCCTTCACGTAGTAAGGAGCACTCTGCTTCTATAAAGCGGTGGTGGTGGTGAAGGGTTCTATAAAGCTGTGAAGCTGTATCGCAAGCTGTACCAATTGCGCGCATACTATGTGTGAAATGCTTTCCTTCTTTCTTTTCTTTTGCGTGCACAGCAGCAGGATGTCCGACAGCAAAATGAGACGCGACGATGGACATTGGATGACAACGGACACAAACAATTTTTTTTTGTTTGTTTGTTTTTATTCCGTGTTAGCGCCGCGAAAGCAACTGTGACTGTGAGCGGCGTCAGATATGGGCAGCTGGAGAGACGACAGCTGGAAGTAGCGGGGGACAGGGTGTCAGTATGCGTCCTGGGCCGACTTCAGGGGGAACTGTGCCGACATTCGTCTGAAAAGCCTTCCGGAAAACCCAGGGAAAACCTCAGACAGCACAGCCGGTGCCGAGATTTGAACCCGCGGGAATCAGTAATTCTAAGCACTATGCCACGGCAGTTGGTACATAGTTGGTACATTGTGTAATACACGTTATCAAGCAAACAGAGGAAAAGCGACCCGAAACGCCCGTCATCCATAGTCATCCATGCCCAATTATGTCATAAATCAGCTGTTTCGAGGACAAATCGTAAAGAACAAAGGTGGCGTGGCTGATTCTGTACTTTTGGGACTTTGGAAAGACGTGTTCGTCACTGGGATGTGTTGGAAACCTTCCGGTTAAACCACCACCGGGACCACGCCCGTTCATCCGACCCGGCGCAAGGAACGCAGACACAAGTTCGAACAGTCAACAAAGGTTTTATTTCATACCTTCAAATTGCGCAACCTATAACCTATGCGCATAACCTATTTGTCATGCGTGTAGTAACTTGCGCCGTAAGTGTCATACTGCCCGTTGCGTAGCAGCAATTGCGGCGCCCAGTTAGTTGCGAACAGCCGATGGGGCGCTGTGCCTAACGTTTATTTAGATTGAATGCGTCTGACAGTGCAAACATATCATGGGCAGCGCTGCATGTATCGTATATTGCCATGGCAGTGCGTGGCACAAGTGCTCCAAGAGAAAACTGCTCTCGGTTGTCTTCACAGTACCGCGTGTAATTTACAAGCTTTTTTCTATGACATACGTGCGGCCCTGTTGGACGTAGCGTGTCGTCGACAGAGGATAATACGTGGTCTTTCACATGGTGCTTTTCTTCCTACAGGTGTGCTCAATCCATTTCGTTGATAGTCGTCCAACAAAAGACAACCCATACCCATGCAACGCTGCACCTTCGGACGACCCAAGCTAAGGCTTTCCCCCAAGAAGAAGAGCGACCCTCTCCGGTCCGCCATCACATCTTAAATAATGAGTCCTTTGGGTATCCGCCCCATAATCTATACCGGCAAGCGACACGCGCCAACAATCTATCGCGACCCCTGTCGACAACACCACAAAACAAATTCCACCGATGTTACCAGTATCGTTTGAATATCTAGCATTATTTGCGCATCAGCAATATTAGCGCTAATTGGAGCATGCGAAGTTCATGCGGAAATGTGCAGAGGAACCACCCACATTGGGGCTCCCAGGTGAAGCTCCCTCAACAAGCCGAGTTGAAAAGTTTGGAACCTCAAAGGAACCTGACAATATTCACCCACAAATCTACATTTAAATGTATCACCATAAGAAAAACAACGCACTACACGCGCTCTTTTATTTTCAATACGCGCATCCCGCGGCGGTAGGTCGATGAAGCCTGCTTTACGATGCGAAAGGACTCAACTAACTGCATCTAAGTCGACCTCTGTGCTCATATCACGATATTCCTTGCGTGCGCGCCGCTGGCCTCAGACCTCCTCACAAGCTACGTGGGTCGAAGTAGCAGTCTCGTGACATCAATATGTTTCTTTTTTTCTTTGTTTACATGCGCAACAAATCCTGCGAACTTATCTGTCTTGTAGGGTGTTTGAGATGCCGTATAGAGGATTCAACTCACGAGTTTCTTGCAAAATATACGGTGTATTTGCGCCAACTCACCAGGTTGATGGCTTCAACTTGCGCTTCTGTGCATGTCGTGAAGCCTCCTTTACAGGTCGGAAATTTGGAACCAAGATGGAACCTCGAAAAACCCCATATTCGTCAACGAAACTTGCACAAAATGTTTCGCTATAACACAGGCAACGCCTCACTAGAGAACGAATGCAAAGTGGTAACAACGGAACGTGCTGCATACGCTTTTCAATTCCTAATACATGGCTTCTATGGGACAGATCAATCAGGTGAAGCCTGCTTTACGTTTTGTCCTGAATTGCTCGGCATGCGTACTTGTTATTGTATTTGACTTCCTTTACTGTATCCTTACCGTAGAGCGTTTGCGACCTGACCAAACTCACAGTGCGTTTCGTTATGTCGTGAATATCGTCCGACAGGACGAAGCTACAACGACGTAATAACGACAAATGTCGATGTGCGTGACGGCATCGTTAACGGTTCGATAGTGGCTTTCAAACTCATCGAGAATGGTGGAGTAGGTCGCATCTTCATTCTATGGCTCCGGTCTCCTGGCGAAGTAATGGGTCGCACCGGTAAAATCAAGGCCGCCTCGCAACGTGCCATCAACCTTGGCTCAGTTCGGACAGGGTTTCCTTGTAGCGGCCATATGGCCAGTGTCATCATCAGCGCCGGTAGCGCAGTTGGCGCGAGCATTAAAAGCTGGCGGACAGTTTGGTTTGGTCCGGCCGTATTTCCTGTCTCTCCCTGACTCCTATTGCCTATAGTCGCGACATCACGGTCACCACCATGATGTCAAAAAAAAAAAAAAAAAAAAGAACGGGTGTCACTCCCGTCTCGCCTAGGCCACCGCCACGACCACTCATAAATTGCAAGGTGCGACCTACAACAAGGTAGTGTACCCCTATAGCAAGTCACAGCCGCAACACTTCGTCTATGTTGCCATGTCGCGAGTGACTACACTCTTAAAAATGAACTTCACCGCATAGCACGCTCCTAGCCAACCATAATCTCGAATGATATCGTTATCTGCCCTGATTTGTTGAAAACGGTAGGCGCACGCCTTTTTTGTGACAATTATGAACAGCACAAGTGTCACAAAAAAGGCGTACGCCTCCCGTTTTCAACAAATCAGGGCAGATAACGATATAATTCAAGATTATGGTTGGCTAGGAGCGTGCTATGCGGTGAAGTTCATTTTTAAGAGTGTAGCCTCTAGGGCCTGTACACCACTAATGTCGAGGGCTACACGAAGAGTTCCGAAGACTCGAGCGCCAGAGGCTCGATACCGTTACGCGACGCGCAGAGAGCTTCCTCGAGTCAGTCTAAGATGGCGAAAACAAGCGCTCCTGGTATGATCGTATCTCTCAGCATGGCTGCAGCGTACGTTCAGATTTTGCGGGCACGCAGGGCGTTCAGGGTGATGCGATGTGTACGAAGGCGCACGTGCTGGGATTGACGGAAACGTGAACTGATGGTTCGTGTGACATAGGCCGATGCGAGTGCATGTCGATCCGCATGCGCCAAGAGAGTAAAGTGGCTGGTGTCGCACTTTACACCAAGCAAGGAAAAAGTGCGGTCACTCCATGCCTTCTGCCCATAAAAACGAACCGATAAGCGGAGACATTGGCGCAATCGATTGCACTTTCAATGGTCGCAGAACCACCATTGTCGCTGTCTACGTCACGCCAGACGTTCACGAGACGACATCAAACGGGTGTACCTCGAAATAAAGTAGTGATCGAAATCTCCGTTGGAAGATAAGCTACTGTAAATAAATGTTATCTGACTAGAAAGTGCACAGCCGCGCGCGGAAAACTAAACTGCAAACGGCAAACTTAGACTACCCTGGACATAAAAATACGATCACCGAACTTCATAAAAACGAATAATAAACTAACCAACATTCTGCTTCGTCGTGCCCGCCCTTCTATGCCTAACGGCTGCTAAAATGTGCCTTTCATCCGCTAAAACGATTTGGACCGACATCCAAAACCCGTGAATTTTTGTGGTTAAATATTGACGTCGTGTTTTTAAACGCAGCGTATCATCGTATGAGGCAATCGCGCATTCTCCTTGGTTTTCCTTGTTTGGAGAAAATGAATTTAGAGGTCGGGGATTTCGCAACCGAGAATATCGACATCCTCCCCATCAAACTATTCCTCACTTGGAATCTCCTACCGTGAACTCCCACAACGCAACTAAAGTTTCCCGGGATAAAAACGGCGCACTGTGTACCAACGTCCCGCTCATTGTGTGTGCAGATAAAAACAGTCTTAGATAAACAGACTATTAACGTCAGGGACGACAACAATGGGTCGGTTATCGACGATATGAAGGAGACGTCCAATTTGCACATCATGTGTGATGTGAATGTGCCGTCCACACGCGACGGCACAACACTAGACTATGTATTCGCGAGAAGTGCATGTTAGTGTGCTCTACATGGACACAGCACACCTCCTGCTACAGTACACACAAACATATTATATGTATCGCTAGAACTGAAGAGCACTCAGAGAAAGGGGAATCGTCCGAGTGATCGTGTACGGTGACACGTTACAGCAAAGTTTTTTTTTTCTTCCTATCCTACAGTTACGCATAAAGTTGCAAAGCCAAGAAGACATGTGCACCGTTCATGCCTGACATTGACACTTTCTGAAGAACCCATCGTTTTGGCGAAATACAAGCAAAAAGGCACGCCAATGCGTTCTGCCATGAGGCCAACGCGAAAACGCCAAGGCGAAAAGAAGTCCCCCAGGAAAAAAACTGTGACGCCCTTGCGCTTCCATTCCGCTTGTACAATATCGAGGGACCCCTCATAGAAACACCTAAGTGTGGACACTTCTTTCTAAAGCTTGGGGTGTACGAGTATCCTAACAAAACCAGGTGGGATGCTTTATCGCAATGGAGGGCAGCGAGTACGCAGGTCAAGCCAACTTTTCTTTTTCTCGCAAATGAAGTTCGCACGAAGCGTCAGGCAAGGGAGTCAAGAGATGCAAAGCATTTGTCTCAAGTTGGTGGTGAGAGCCCAATCTCGCCGAAGTTAGATGGCGTCTCACGCAAGCAAGGCAAACTGGACGGTGCATCGCTAGGCCACAAGTGTACGAAACACAGACGAACATGATGGAGAATTTTTTTCGACGCCGCTCTTCGTTGTTCGGACGTTGCGAATATGTCCCATGGGTTAGCGCTTTGTGGGATACGACTATATGTGTTGATGATGAATGTACGCTTTCATAGACATGTAAGTGCTAAATCGAGTTTCTGCTGCTGCCATTTACTGTTTCGTGTAGTTTCTTGCAAGCGATGCTTCAACTAATATTAAATATTCACAATTTTGCAATACATTTGAAATAACCGTTACGTAATTTCATACCAGTGTGCATGCCTTGATTATGTCTGTATCATCGAAGGAAGTCAACATACAGGGTGTCCCAGAAAACGTGTCATTGAATTATAATAAAAAAAACTACGCCACCTAGAATCATGCGGTCAACGGCATTTGTTCTTATTAGGTTTTTGCCACCTTGTAAAGTTAATGTCATGTACCCCAAGTTTAATTATGCAAATATTTGCGAACTGAACTCAGAAATTTGCCAAGGGAAGGTCACTTTTTTACCCCACCAATATGAAGAGCGTGCCGAATTCACTCCAATTCATGATAATTGACAGTGATATTCACGAGCTATCCCATCGGAAAAAATAGCCGAATATCATGCTTTTCGGAGCACCGGACCATAACGCGCGATGTCTTTTTGAGCGCAATCGCTCGCAGTGCGACGAAAGGAGGTTCCGAAGCCAGCCCAAAGAGTGATAGTAGAAAAAGTAGTGTTCCTAAAATTGGGAGAGGGAAAGCATTATCCCAGCGAAAATCGGACGTGATAAGCCATGCCAGCGTTATCTCTTTTTTGCGATGCCGGGGTGGGCTGGGTTTCCAACCTCCTTTCGTCGGACTGACGAAGATTGCGCTGAAAAATTCATCGTGCGCTATTCTGTGCGACCTCCGTAGAGGATGATGTTCGGCTATTTTTTCCGACGGGATAGCTCCTGAATATCCCTGTCAATTATCATTAATTTGAGTAAATTAGACACGCTCTTCACATTGGTGGGGTAAAAAAGTGACATTTACTAGGCAAATTTCCGAGTTCAGTTCGCAAAAATTTACATAATTAAACTTACGTTACACGAGATTCATATGAGGAGGTGGCAAAAACCCAGTAAGAACAAATGCCGTTGACCGCATGACTCTAGGTGGTGCAGTTTTTTTTATTATAATTCAATGACACGTTTTCTGGGACACCCTGTATATGGAGTTTTGTGACATGCACTTGTCTGTTTCTATCTCTGGTGTACCAAACCAGGGTATTCTGGATTGTACCGCTCCGCCGACAGGTGTAGTGTAGAAGACGAAATTAGATGTCGCACCAGAGCATGGGCTTCTGAGAGGCCCTGTCAAGCTGATGGGTCCTCTCAGCACAAGAGGCTGGAAGGACCTCTCAGTCCCACAACACATCAGACCTGCGAGGTCTTTACAGTAGGGCCGTGTTTGCTTCCTACAACATTTTGTTACTCAGTCCTGCATGCATTTACATTTTTTTTTTCTTTTCAAGCCGCTGCAACAGCATGTCGGGTACCTCATGCACAACGAACCTGGACCTGCTGTCACTGCCCTGTGTGTAGGTGCTGCTCAACATTTCTCTTTGATTCTTGTTTAGCCTGCTTTTCTTTCTTTCTTTACAGCATTTGAAGGAGATTCTGAAGCACGCTCTCGGTCACCTGTGGTGACTCCTCATTCAATGGGTTCATCTCGTTGTTGTCGTTTATCAGTATGCTTCCTGTGTGAGCGATTTGTGTATTGAATGAAATGCTAGCAGTTATGAGGATATTCCTAAAGGAAAACCAGAAAATGCATATTGGTAACGAAACACCAAATGAGCCTCAGCTTGTTGCTCAATTGAAGCATACCTTTGCAAGCAAAGATGTGCATGTGACATGTAAAGGTAACCGCGTGGATGCTGAGCAGAACGTGGTCATCAATGAGCTGAAACACATGCCTGGTTCTTCTGTGGCATCTATTCCACCAGAGGAAGCTGCGCCAGAGTACCAGAGTACGACTTGCGACACATCAGATACATATCCTATTCTAACATTTATCCTCGTGAACTAAATGCGCAGTTTGCATATGCAGGACACCTAGTCAAGTTGTTCCTTAAAACGTCCCGCTGCAATGAACACCTCCAACTGACAGGTGGTTTCTTTGCGCGGTAAAGAGCAAGCTTATCTCTTGAAGTTTCTTCTTTGAAACTTGAGAAGACATTTCGAGAAAATGCTGGTCACCTTATTGCACACACACACACACACGCGCACACACAAAGAAAAAAAAGTTAAACGAAGATCGATCGATCTCAAAGCAGTCCAGTTCTGGACCAGTTTGCGACGCGGCTTGCATGACAAAATTCCTTTCGGTGTTTGCTCTCTTGCGCATAGAGCACCACGGGCAAAATTCAACAGAGCAGCTAGAGAGCAAAAGACAGCGCATAAACCTGTTTGATGAAAAGAAATACAGATACTTGTCATTGCATAATGACAGTGTGACTCACGGAAGGCAAGGCCAAGTTTACACGTGAAGGGGAAAAAAGTTTGACTGGACGTACACTCTTAAAACAGAACTTCACCGCATAGCACGCTCCTAACCAACCATAATCTGGAATGACATCGTTCTCTCCCCTGATTTGCTCGAAACGGGAGGCATACGCCATTTTTGTGACAATTAGGAACTGCGTAAGTGTCACAAAAAAGGCGTACCCCTCCGGTTTTCATCAAATCAGTGCAGATAACGATATTACTCGAGATGATGGTTGGCTAGGAGCGTGCTATGCGGCGAAGTTCATTATTAAGAGTGTGCAACGGACATGTTTATGGCACCAATTTGTCCAAGTTAGCCAGTGACGTTCTACATGTGCAGCTGTTATGTCCACTTGGGACCACTTCTCTTTTAGATCTTCATTAATGTAATTACTAAAGACATTTCTTTACAGTGCCGTATTTTCGCCAATGATTGTATTATTTATACCAACGTTCACTCTGTGAGTGACGAACTACCGTTAAATGAGCGCCTGCGAAAAATCGTCGATTGGTGTGACTCCTGGCAAGTGGTTTTAAACGAGAAAAGATGTGTGTGCATGAGCATTACTAAAAAAAGGAAGTTCTTCGTCTCCATTATTAAGTCAACACTCATGTTTTGTCAATGGCGGATAGTTACAGGTATTTCAGTGTAACAATGTCAAAGGACTTATCCTGGAACTTGCGTACACACAACACTGTCCGAAAGTCTTCTATAGATTGTGGTTTTTAAAACGCACCTTAAAACGTCCTACTCGGGAAACCAAGGTAACAGCTTACAAAACGTATGTCAGACCAATACCAGAATATCCCAATGTTGTGTGGGATGTATTTACAGCTAGGAATGTTTCCCGGATTGCAGCAATACGGAAGATGTCGTTCTGCTTCATATTTAATACGTATAGGCACCTCAGTTCAGTTAATGACCTTTATAACACCGCAGATTTAGAAATGACGGAGCAAAGGAGCAACACTCAAAACTCTGTATTTGATGGTGAACATGAAAATTAATATCAACACGGATCGATATATTGCCTTACCCAACAGGCGTGCCACACGCAACACACGCACAGTCAATACATTAAACCTTATAGCTCTAGAGCTGACGGATTTAAATTTTCTTTTTTCCCTCGCACAATCATAGAATGGAATAGCCTACCGGACGATGTGGTGTCGACCGGTACCGACCAGTTCGTGTCTAAACTTAAGCCTGTGATGTATTGTGAACTCATGTTTTGTGCAGTGAAGCGTTTACGCATCTTGTACCCCCTCCTACTTGGGCCTCTAGGAGGAAGCCAGTAGCAGAATTTGTAAATAAGTATTAAAACTGGTTGCACAGGACTTTCAGTGGTGACAGATGGCATCACATTCTCTGCGACTCCACCCGGGGAAACGTTGCCTACCTGTGCACTGCTGACAATGGCCCATAATGCCGAAACAGCTGTCCAGTGCCGGCATGGCGACATTTGAGTACTTGTAAACAAGTTTACACGTGGTAGTGCATTGCCTTTGACTGTGCCTGCTGTGGGCTCACTTAATACTGGTAAAACAAGCTTTTGGGCAGTACTTGCAGAACAGTGAATCATCTACAAACCCCAAGTTGGTTAAAGTAAAGGGGATGTAGATGCTTTTTACTTTTGGCTTTCTTGAACAGAGTGTGATTGTTATACATGTGTTGCCCACTGTGCATATTGTAGCCTCATAAGCAATAGCAATGTTCTCATTCCCCTAACATCTAGACCGCTTAGACGTAAGACAGCAAGAAAGCTCCACACCTGCATAGTATCTTGCGTGAATACTAAATTGTAACAAGCATTAATTCATTGAATGCGGCTCGATGTGACTTTTACAGATCAGTGGCGTTACTGCTCGAGACAAGTTGACTCTCCCGTGTGCTGTCACTGCGGTGCTCTAGAAGCGTTAATTCATCGAATGCGGCTCGATGTGACTTTTACAGCTCAGTGGCGTTACTGCTTGAGACAAGTTGACTCTCCCATGTGCTGTCACTGTGGTGCTCTAGAAGATCTACAGTATATTCTTCTTCATTGCTCACACTACCATCCTTCCGGAACCGCACTCTCCAGGTCTCTTAATCAGCTGGAACTTCGCCCACCTCTCCCTGTCAAATTGCCAGGTCTATGGCCAAATCCGACCCACCAACGGTCTGCCCTCAAAGCTCTTTTGACCTTTTTGGATACCATAGGACTTAGATCCTTATTGTGAAGGGGCTCATTATTCCATTCCCCACATCGCCGTCGAGAATGGGGTAGAGTATCGCCCCTGGCGATGAAACTCCCCATTCATCATCTTTAAAAATAAAATTATTGTTTCTTCTCCTTCTACAGTCATCCATGATCGATACACTATTTTCTTGTCCTTTTTATTTAGTGCACCCGCTGACATCGGCGACAACGACACACCTGGGCTCGGCGGTTTTCGGAACCTTTACCTGTACCTATTGGATGTGCGGACTGCAATTTGCTTAATTGCTGTTCTTCAGTGTTCCTCAGGCTGAAACAGAACTTCACCATACAGCAGGAGGAGGAGGAGTGTCGTTGGCGGCATGTTTCTCGGGAAGGGAAAGGTGGTGGAGAGGCGGAGAGGAAAGGGTGAAGTGGAAGACCGAGCGGAATCCGCTCGGGGGGAGGATAGCTGCGTCCATGGGCCGACTTCAGGGGAACTGTGCCGGCATACGCCTATTACACATCTGAGGGAAACCCAGGAAAAACCCCAGACGGCACAGCCGGCCCGCGGATTCGAACCGCGGACCTCCCAGTCTCCAAGCGCACGCGTTACCGCTGCGCCACCGGAGCTGGTACCATGCAGCACGCTCGAAGGCAACCAGCATTCCAAATGATATCATTCGCTATCGTGATTTGTTCAAACCAGGCGGAAGTGCCTATCTGGGCCTGGCATAATGTGTCCCTTTGCTGCAGCACGTTAGCACACAAGGAAGGACACGCTCATCACGAGTTCGTGCGCAACATATGTTCGTTATTGGGAATAGGCTGTGCGTACGCATTCAAGTTTGAACTTGGTTGCAGTGTGCCAGTAAGGACGACGCAATGAATTGAAGTAAAGTTCTGGTAATTACAAGACTCTCCAGAGCTGTTTTGGAATCACGGAATGTCTGTAAGGCGTGCGTGAAAGGAAGAAGACCCAGAAGCCTGATAATATGCTGGAGACCTGGACATGTACAAAGCTCCCATTCGAGACAAGTTACCATTTTACTTGTTTTCAAGAACAACAGCGACTCTTGAAAAGCACGATCCACTCTTTCCTGATCACACGATATCTTGATGTGGCGTGTCGCGGCGAGTGGTCTGTTGGTGTTCGTAAGGTCATTTACGGCTTGAGTATTACTTGTACAGTCTCGCTGTATTTTCATATTTTGGACGCGAATAGACTTCTCAGTATCTCTCTAAAGTCTTCCTGTTTCACGGCTGCCGTACAAGTACCTTTCGCATAAGAGCGTTGTTGTAAAAACTACGAACTTTTGACCTATTGTGTCGTTAACTGGACTCGTTCATTAGCGCATCACTGCTTGCTCTTTGTTGTGTTACTTGGACACCTTGCGGTTACATTTGTTTTCTTGTCCCACTTTCTCTTCTATTTACGTCTTGTGTCACGACTCCGTCGAGATTCACATCTCCGTATTTTTCTTTTTTCGGTAAATCAATGATACAGGGTGTCCCGGCTAAATGCGGACAGATTTTACAACATGCCGCTTCAATTTGCTGGTGCCTTCCTAAAGAGTGCCCTTCAGCATATGCTATATTGAAATTGATTTCATCTAGAAAAAAGTGATATATATATATATATATTTTTAATCTGCCCGCAGTTAGCTGAGACACACTGTATAGAGTATGGCGGACAATGAAAATAAGCACCAACCCTTGCAAGACCTATATCAATGCTTTTCCTGACCATGCAAGACCAAGAGTTTCCTGAGGCAGTGCTTTCTGCAGTGGTTGGTAAATAAACCCTATGACGGTAGCGGTTGCGAAGGAACACCACGTTGGGAAGGTTGCAGTGCTTACCAATCCATCACAGTTGAGACCGATACGTGTACCGGCCTCTATGGAAATCAAATGTGAACCCAATATGTATCGGGTATGCCACGATATCCGAGCATTCAAAATCCCAACTGTCAAAATCCACAATACTAACATCACAAAATCTAAGCTTATATCTGCGATGTGTGAGAATGGTCGTGTGTGTCATTTATTTTGATATTTCCAAAGCATTTCGCCTAATGGATCATGATATTCTTTTATGTAAATTGCAATCGTATGGAGTCTCCGAATATCTCATTCGTTTTCTTGAAACGTACTTACACGAGCGCACATGCTCTGACGTCGTCTCTGGTTCTCGCTCTAACGTCTTCATTCCTTCTTCTGGTATTCCTCAGGGGTCTAAACTTGACCCGTTACCCTTCAACATTTTCATCAACGACCCTGCATCTTCTGTTAAACAATTCAACTCTGTTGAAGTAAGCTGATGATATCAAAATAACGTCATCACCTTCAGATTCTGCTCTCTTACAGGAAGACATAACTAATATACTTAATTGGCGCTCTAACAACCGCCTCAAGGTTAACGCTGCAAAAACTAAGGTTGTTTCGTTTACCCTTAAAACCGATGTTACTCTCTTTCGCTACATGTCAAGTGCTGAAATACCTCGGGTTAGTACTCTCCGTGATCGTGAAGTCAGCTTTGATGCCAAACCGACGTTCCATGATCATGTCGCTGCAGTACGTCGTTCTTCTCTTCGGACACTGAGTGACTTAACTTATACGTGAAAAGTTTTTGGCACTCTATCTGTTGTTGTTAAACTCTACAAGACATTCGTTTTACCACAACTAGAGCATGCATCTGTTGCATGGAACGCTTTGTGCCTTACGGAGAGCAATCGCCTCGAAGCTGTTCAGAAACGTGCACTTCACTTCGTTCACAATTCTTACCTACGGGATATCCCTGGCTTTGAACCGTTCGGTTACTTGAGTCCCCTAAAATACGTTTAACTCCTCGCCATAACATCGCGGCGTCAAATTGCTGATGCCACTTTCCTTTTCAAGTGTGTACATTCCATTGTTGACTCCACATTCTTGCTAGGACGCATAAATTTCAGGTATTCTTGCGCGGGGGGGGGGGGGGCTCTTCGCAACCCCCGTGATTTTATTTACACAAAAAAACCTGCCCTTATGACCCACTCACACGTTGCCGAATTTTGGTAAACACTTTTTCGTCCTCATGTGATATTTTTTCCTCATGTGGTGAATTTAAACGTAACATTGCATATTAATTACCTTAACTTCAGTTGCCTTCATCTGCTTCTGTGCACTAGCTGCCTTCACTTTATTGTTTAGTACCATTCCTTCTTATCATTTCACTGTCTCATGTATTGTTTCAAATATTGCAATTTTGGTGCCCAGTCCCCAATTAACATTTTGTCCATATGTCCATCATCTATGTGTATAATTATTTCCCACCTCCATGTTGGGGACACGGTTAGCTAAAATCGCCTGTCAGTACTTCGCCGTCCCATATTACTTTGGTTGCGCTTGAAAGTGTTGTGTCAATATTGTATTTGAAGGTGGACCAGGTGCTGCACGTGTTTATTACTCGAAAGAAATGGTCTTGCGAAATCTGGATATCTGAGATGAGCTACACCACGAAGTACAGATTTTAGACAGCCGAGTCCCCTACAGTACGTTCGATCGTTGCATTCTTGCCTTAGTTCTTTTTATTACTTTAACGTGTTGCTATATGTATATATTACGTCTACTTTGCCGTAATCTGATAGTGCGCCAACAGCAAGGCTCCTGCAGCCGTTCTTGGGTACATTAAACTCATTCATTCATTCATTAAACTCATTCATTCATTCATTATCGACAACAACAACAACAAACAAATCTTGACTATGACTATGTTGCTCATTTACTAAGCAACGTGGAAGCTTCGCGTGTTTTCGATGT
Organism: Ornithodoros turicata; assembly: GCF_037126465.1. Classification (NCBI taxonomy): domain Eukaryota; kingdom Metazoa; phylum Arthropoda; class Arachnida; order Ixodida; family Argasidae; genus Ornithodoros; species Ornithodoros turicata. Next base: position 10,317,475 of record NC_088207.1, read on the forward strand.
CCATCGAAGTCGTTTTACCGGATGAAATATAGATTTTGCCGAAGGATAGGCTTAGCAGGGCGGAAGTGCTGGGGCAACACAGGATGAAGCGGCGTTGGTAAGGTTATCGTCACGAGAGAGCCAGTGGTTTATCCAGAGTCGCAAACACAGAGTTGCATTGCGAAAAAATGGGAGGGGGACACGACAACAGTTTACTTTGTAACAGCTTTACGCATCATTGGTGACATGTATCTATGCTGAAATAACACTAAACCCCTGTAGGGGATCCACAGGGGAAAACAATGTTAGGGGGTGTCGCGAAACATTTCGGGGGGTGGGGGTGTAGGGGGTCTGGATAAACCACTGCGAGAGACCGATATCGTTCTATAGTGAGACAAAAGCTAGTGCAAGTTTGGTGACTAGTGGTCCACGCTCGTGTACTAGGCGGTGCCAACATTAGACTGTGACAATTTGGGATTTTGAACGCCTGGGATTTGGAACATGTGTATAGTTAACTGCGGGATATCGGGATACCCGCTTTTCAGAAGTCCCATTCTCAATGCAAAGTACATCACGAGGAAAAAATTTAATCCGCACATAACATATATAACTGGGCAGCGATTGTTTAAATACAGTTGTACATCTGTTCTGCTCAAGTAGTTAGGTATACTATAAATAAATAATACGTACACTCCGGCAGTATTGCGTAACATTCACCCGTTTAAAGTACTGTCCTTCCGCGGAAGAAAATAGTGCTGAATGGTCGCCCAGTCAATCTACAGGGACGTTAGTCTGATGATTTTCTCTGTAGAACGAATACACTGTTCACGGTCGCACTGTGTCGCACAGCACACACTGTCACTCACAAACGTCTGCAACACTTGATCCGCTCTCAGTTTGGAGGCACTTTTTGAGATCGTCTATGTCCAGCGCTTTGCCGTCTTCCTCATACCGTGTATTCACACGAGCGATATTACCCCAGAAGCAGAAGATGCGAAAAGCGTCATAGCTTTCTGCTGTCACGAGCGCTCAATGTCGCGTCTTCACGTGCACTGCTAACCGTGGGGAATATCCTACTACACAGCCACAAGATGTCCCGTAGCAGACGACAGGAAAACGCGCTGACGGTGTCGTCTGCTGAGTGTCGTCTGCTAGATGCGCAGTAAGCCACGCCCGATATTCTACACCGTGTGAATGCTCACGTAACACGGGACGGAACTTCGTCTCAGTAAGCAGTGTTTTTGCTTTTTCGTCCACTAGAATATTCCCTGAGGATGTCGCTGGTGTGAATACACGGATACTGTACAATGCGTCTATTGTCCCGCGGCCACTTTGTACTCACACACGCTAACACTTGGCAGAGGTAGAGAGAGCTCCTTCTCGTCGGATATGCTCTGTCGGTGTCCCTTCATGTAACTATTTCTCTGGAGGCCGCAACACAAATGGAACAGCCTTATCCTTCGGTGGGCAATAGTCAAAGTCACTATTACAATGAGCGCGAGACCGCACACCCCCATAACTGCCACAGTGGTGTACACGGTGTCGAATTCCCCGTGTGTCGGTGAATTCCGCTGGGCATGCGTCGTGTTCAACGGCGGGAATTCCACACGCCGTTCGCTCTGCTCAAGGGAAGGCTTGGTGCTGCTTGCCCTCGCTAGAAAAAAAGGAATGCGTTCGCATTAGAGACATCGCGACAAAGCGACGAAAGACGAGTAATATATAAGTCAATCAATAATATTCGTCGCTCTTGTCTCATTCACACAGTGTACAAGAGGCTCAGAAGGAGACGTACAGGACGTGTGCGGATAAAGTAGCCCCACATTGATGCATGTAACGCGTTGACTGCTTTTTTTTTATTTAGCAATACTGCGATACCATGTCGGGCCCAAGCAGGTGTCATCACAATACTCAAAAGTAAGCACAACAATACACCAACTAGCAATGACATTAAAAAGAAAAAAAAAGAGAGAGACTAAATAACAGATTATAAGATACGTAACATGAAAAACGGTTAGGAGCAACTAATATTTATTCGAACACGAACGTTCGTACAAGAGACTGCACTTCTTCAGGTGCCTTTGAACCTGAAGAAGTGCAGTCTCTTGCACGAAAGTTCTTGTTCGAATAAATATTAGTTGCTCCTAACCGTTTTTCATGTTACGTGTGTGATTCCCTCTTCGCGGGCTCCTTGACAGTGTTTTATTTTTTTTCCCTTTTCGACGTATTATAAGATACGCAAAACGAGGCCTATGTGAGCAGCGTGTGAACGGCATTAACAAGTCCTATTACAGAATCAGTGGATACATTGATTGCTTGCGGTACGAAGTAACGGTTCACGGCGCATTGATGCGATGAAATCCGGCAGAAATATGGTAGAAACGGAACTCTGCCCAACAAAGAATATGGCCTAGCAAGCTTTCCTCTCCGTGTCGACGAAATGGGATATCGCTGTTGGTTGACGTACTGGGCGACCACCAACCGGGCCTCCCACCGTTCCGACCTCTTTTACCGTAATTTTGACAGCAAATTAAAATACTGGGGGAAATGTGTCACCTATTGCGCTGGGTTTATAAGCAGCGAGCGAGCGCTGTCAACGTAAACTGCCTGTGTGCCGTTTTGTAGTACCCTTTAAAGTGGCACAGAAGTCATTTTTAACGCCCAGTTTTCTTCTTATAAAACTGTTAAGTTTGCCAGTAAGATGCACCATGCGAAGTAATTTACACCACAGAGTCATAATTATGGCGGAAACTGAATTTAAAATATGCCGCAAAAAGCGACCGTGCGCAACGGTGGTGAAGGGCAGTACCAGCCTGTGATCTGCCTGGAACCTCGCGCTGACGCTATAAGGACTCGCTCGCTGATTGGCCTAGAAAAATGTTGTCTGCTACTCCGCTGTCGTCTGCTACTCGGCTGTTCGGGGTTCTGATAAAGCCTTTCTCCTTGCTCGGTAAAGCTTCGGGCGCTCCTTGTATCCCCAATTCTCCGGGCTAACTGGCAAAACAGGTTTACGGCGGCAAAGGAACAATGCGCTGACCCCCACTGATCGGCAAACCAGAACGAGTCTCCTTATGCCGTCATCGGTGACGTGCCATCATACCTCCTCATCCTCGCTATAGCTGGAGTGGCGAGTTAAGGGTGAAGGCGCGGAGCTATGTTTATGTGAGTTTTTTTCTGGGAAACAAATTGCACACATCAAAACCTTTCGCGCTACTCGGTATAATGACACACACACTTTCATCAGATGTCTTAATCTGAAATTTTTTTGGATGGCCCTCTGTACTCCTTTAAATTCGCTGTCTGCCTGCACGGTAAGCCCCGTGTAGTTTCTGTTGGTCAACAGCTCAACCCGAGCAACCTTTTGGAAGACGCCGTCCAAATTGCATTAAACACCTCCGCCACGCGTGCCATGTGAGTACTTATCTACCTGGCGCTTAATATCTGGACCGGACATGGGAAACATACTAAACAAGCTATATAACGCTATATAGTTACACTTTGACCCGTTTTCACCAGATTCAGATGCAGATTTATTTTAGTCCATACAAGTACAGGATGAAGGGATCCCCGAAAAAAAAGCTGTCTACCAGCTTGACGAGTCCGGGCTCCCGCTGCACGCTCAGCTCTTGGCGACAAACACATGTACAAACATTGATTGAAAAGGATGCTGATTATATATGTGACAATTCAAAAAACATTTGTGGACGAGGCAGATATAATTTGACGCAACCCAGAAATTGAGAAGTTTCAGACTGAAAATTGTTTGAAGGTAAGTTTATTTAATAAATTAGGTAGTGCGCAACCCAAAGATTGGTTACCGTAATTAGTTCGTGCCCTACACTCTTAAAAATGAACTTCACCACATAGCACGCCCCAAGCCAACCATCATCCCGAGTGACATCGTTCTCTCACATGATTTGTAGAAAACGGGAGGCGTACGCCTTTTTGTGACAATTAACATTTCTGCATAAGTGTCACAAATAGGCGTACGCCTCCCGTTTTCAACAAATCAAGGAAGGGAGCGATATCACCCGGGATGATGGTTGGCTAGGAGCGTGCTATGAGGTGAAGTTCATTTTTAAGAGTGTCGGAATTTTCCAGGGATGATGACGACGTGTGTTATGTAAAGAACGTTTAGACTCCAAATACAGCTACAGCTCATCTTATCTAATTTCTCAAAAAGACAACATAGCCTACACTCTAAGAAAAAAACGTATGATTTTCTACTCATTTCGGTAGAGCTGCAATGCAACCACATTTCTACTCCAACCAGTTTTACCTTTTGGGTATAACTGCAGAGTAGAAACAGACTACAGAATAGAATCTGTCGTTCTACCAGCTTGGGTAGGAAATTCTACCATTTTCTCTTGGAGCAAACGTGAGAGAGAGGAGCAAGGGAAAGGGACGCCGCCGCTTATACCCGCGGGGGAGAAGTCGCGTATGTATTGGCACAGCGTGGTAGACGCACTGTCCTGTTGCAACTTCGGGTAGGAAATCCTACCTTTTTTTCTTAGCGTGTAAAGTCATACAAGCTAAATACATCCAATAACAGTGTTACAGCAACAGTTACTCTTTGAAATGTAATTAGTTACAGGCACAACCACTTTGCTTATGCACGCAATTGTAGTGTCCTAGCATTATACACTCTTAAAAATGAACTTATGCACTGCATAAGTGTCACAAAAAAGGCGTACGCCTCTCGATTTCAACAAATCAGGGCAGATAACGATATCATTCGAGATGATGGTTGGCTAGGAGCGTGCTATGCGGTGAAGTTCATTTTTAAGAGTGTAGTTCTATCGCGTTATAAACAGGGGATTTCTCATCGACTCTGAAGTCCGTCCGAGGGAGTTCGTCTCTGGCCATCCCGGCTGCGCATGAGAATTACTGGTTGGAGAAAACGGCAGTGTACTTGAATCGTCGACAAAACGACGTTAGGGAATTGATGCGTGGAAAATATTGCAATATCTGAGTCACTCGGATGAAGTCATATTTTACGTCTACTTTAACGAAAAGCGGTAGCTAGATACAGTTAGAAACTACTTTTTGTCGAAAAGTAACTAGTTTCTGCATAAAGCAAATATATAGTCACAATTGCTGCTTGTAACTTAGTTCCAACCCAACACAGGTCTGTACACCGAATCCTGTAACATTACTGGCGAGTATCTCATTTCGCCTCTCGGTGACGTAACACCGGCAAAACGAGAAGGTGACACATGAAGTTTCAAAATACAGAACACCGTACTACTGTTACTTCTCTTATGTGTGTGATGGGTCGGTTTGTAACCTCGTAAAGTGTGTCAAAGGCGCAGTTTTATAATTGTGCACTTCCGGGGGCTTAAGAATATGTTCTGAAGCGCACGAATATGAATGTCCTACATAAAAGCTAACTTTCTTTTTTTTTTTTTCCTTTTTCTTTTTTTTGCTTTGAGTGGCGCACAGATGGCGTACACGTCAGATGGAAAGAGGACAGCAGGAAGCAGTATAGTGGATAGGGGGATAGTTTGCGTCTTGGACCGACTTCAAGGGCCACTGTACCGACACTCGTCTGGAAAGTCTGTCGAAAAAGACAGGTAAACCCTCAGACTGCACAGCCGGTGTCGGGATTCGAACCCGCCACCTTCCAGTCCTCAGCACAATCTTGGCTGCCACCAATACCATGGTGCTGGTCTGACGTGTCGACTTTTCAATGAACTGAGAACTAGCTATGGACGGCGCATGATATTAATTTAGCGCTATATCAGTAACAAAACTCCCTCCATGTGTGTCAAACAGCATATTCGAAGTGTGCTTTATGAACACGATTCTGACCTTCTGTGTCGTCGCAGTTCCGCTGCAAAATTCAGTACCGCACGAAAGTTTCTAAAATATTGATATCACGTAAAGCGCGTGGTGTAGCCCTGGCAAGGCGCAGGAGTTCTAGGTATGACAAGTCACGCTTCAGTATTTGCATATTCAGAACCTGTACCAGGTCTTCCCCCTCCCACTCTTTTCTCTTTCTTTTTTTCCTCGGAGCAGAAAGCTGTGCAATTTGGTTGCGTTCCAAATAAGACTCAGCAAGAATGCCTTTTTTTATATCCGCACCTGGGTATCTGAGAGCGCACGCAGGTGCACCGATACTGGCAGTATTGCTTCGGAATGTTATCTACTGGAAGAAAAAGGGAAGAAAGCTGTGTACAAACGTTACGGCATTCCAAACCTCAGGTGCAAAGCAATATAAGCTTATCGAACGTAATCCAGAGATAAACGGGGTAGAATTGAGTCTAAAAACTCATTCCGCGTCGGTGCATAAATAATATGGAGTATGCAGCCAGTATGTGCCTGTCGGTCAAAAATAATATCCACACCAATACAATGACGTCATCTACTCTCGGAGAATCCAAATCTATAGAGTATGGCAGTTTATTTGGAAAATTCCTATAAGCACGTGCGTTTACTGACAGCGTTTGTATTGTGCGTTCTGATTCTTTGTGCGAGGATGCATGCCATGAAACACAAAATGAAATAAATATCATAAATAAATAAATAAATTGGCTAGCCTGACTCGCGTTGACTACCATTACCTTGACTCGCATTGGCTAGCACGTCGAAAGTCACGTGGGTTTGCTGACGATGAAACCCGAAGACGAGCGACCGAGATGCCATTGTAGCGTGATCGAAACCATAATATTCATGTTCAGCTTATGAACGAAAGGAAATCTAGTCCGTCAGCTCTCAAAATATTCCTGCGCCGCAGATAGGATGGCTGGACGCAGAAGGGTGACGCTCTCTCCCTGCGCCAGATAATGTAATCCACCATACTCACTCTTCTGCGGCGTTGGTTGTTAAGATTGGCCGCATGACAATACACTGCGGCAGAAAGTGGGCTTCCCTACTGATTGCGCATGGTCGCGCTGCAGTATTTCTCCTGGCGTGCTATTGGGTCGCCTTGTCTTCAACGGCGCATGTAGTTGACGGACTCAATTTCTTTTCGTTCTTAAGTTGAACACGAATATAAATTATTGGCACGCATGTTCGGGTGAAAACGATCACGTGATCCAGCGCGGGCAATTTGCGAGCACCATGCCGTGTTGACATGAAATTGGCCGTAAGTAAAGCCCTCTGGAAATACGCCAGTTGTACAATGCCAACTAGGGGCTTTGAGGCTCGTGGCTTTGAGGCTCGTCCTTCCAGCTTTACTTGTCTCATCTACTACTGCGGTAAATACGCCGATTTTTCTCTCATGAGAGTGACTAATGACGCAACCATGTAGCGTGAAACACGGTGTTAGGGCCAGTTCTCACTTGGCGACGCCCGACGCGGCGTCTTAAGCGCGCGGCGGAAGTAGAGGCGCATTTCCGCCGCCCCGTCAGCGCCCACGATTTTCATGCTCCCATTACAGTGGCGTGCGCCGTCGTCCAAAGCAGACGAAAACTCAGGATGCGTGGCGATTCTGTCACCTTATTGGTCGCCAGCTGTCGTTCTCGGCAGCTCTCGCCGACGTCGTGAAAGAAGTTCGGCACGGCACTTTTTTTGGCTCGACGTCTCTCCTCTCCCGACTCCGGAAATGCGCGTCTATATCCGCCGCCCGCTCACGACGGCGCGTCGGGCATCGCCAAGTGAGAACTGGCCCTTACCATCTCGGCTGTAACAACACGTCCAGCGGTAACCCAGAAACAACATTCCGACATTCCGCGAGCCGATCACAGACCACCGCGACTTGAAGGCTCCCGCGCGCCTCGTCGGCAACCAAAGGGCGCTCCATGATTCGACTTGTCCATCTGACGTTTTCCCCGATTTTCAGCGAGTTAATTCCAGCATACTCTCAGCGTCCGGCTTCTGCCATTGCCGTGCATTGCATCAAATAGCGCAAAAACTGCTCCACTGATTCGTACAGGATTTTCGGTGTTATCGGTGACGAACGAAGAGCGAAACAGCGATGTAGTTTCGGAATCGCCTGGGACGGATATGACGGCCGGAGGGTCGATCCCTAGTTGCGAGCCACCAGGTTGCACCCTGTGAGCAGCGAAGATTTGGTTGCGCAACCCCAGTGGCAGGCGCTGCACAAGCGATATCTCCTGCAACACTAGGAGCAACCTGTCAATCACATGGCTCCTCCTCCCTAGCGCGTCCGACTGGCTGTCATGCACAATTTCCGTGACGAAACTTCCGCGTGTCAGCTGTTGTGGCGGCCGTACGCGGGACGCTGAAATTATGGAAGTCGTAGCAGCAGTTGAGGAAAAACGTTTAACGACAATGTAACATACATGTGCTTCGTTGCATGCTTCATTTAAAACGACGAGAATTATCATTTTTTTACGCCATCTGGCGGGCACGGTGACTACTACGGCATTCCGAGTTGCTCGCCGTGTGAGAGGAGGCTATTTGGTGAAACCAGTCTGACACCGGTTGCGCGAAATATTCTGAACTGAACGGCGTGTTTTGGTCGCGGAATCTCGTCATTTCAGGGACAGAGAGATTACGTCCCTCTCTGTTTTGTTCACTACACGAAGGAAACGAACATGGAGTGAATATCGCTTCCTTTCTGATACCCTAGACATTTCATTTCCCGTAGCATTCACCGTGCATTAATACATCGAATGCGACTCGATGTGGCTTTTACAGCTCGGTGGCGTTACCGGTGGCGTTGAGCCAAGTTGGCTCTCCCAGATGCTGTCACTGCGGTGCTCTATCTGGAGCACGTTCTTCTTCACTGCCCACACTACCAACCTTCCCGAAATTCACTCTCCGGGTCTCGTAGTCAGCTGGACTCTCGCCCCCTCTCTCTCACAAAATTGCTTGGTCCCTGGCCGAATGCAGCCCACCAACTCTCTGTGTTCAGAGTTCTTTTGACCATGTTGGACACAATAGGACTTGGATCCTTACTGTGAAGGGGCTCATTGTTTCATTCCCCGTATCACCACCAGCAATGGGGTAGAGTATCGCCCCTGGTGATGAAACTCCCCATTCATCATCTTTAAATAAAGTTGAAATGATATTCATCATGCACGACTAACGGGGGTATTATTCCGCGCTCTTCGTGTGATGTTCTTTAGCGCGCAAAGGTGACTGTCCATTGAGAATACCTACACTTCACTGGGTCGCCCGGTTGCCGAGGTAATCCCTTCTTCCGACTGGGAAGAGTGAGACGGGCCTCTTGGTTGCACATGTTAGTACTGCAACACACCAGCAGGGGCCACCTGGCAGATACCACTGCTGGACGACGGTTTTCACACAGCAGCGGTGTCTTGGTGTCGATGCAACCGCGCGTGATTGGATCCGACCCGTCAGACTGTAACAAAAGTTGGGACTCGTTTAACACGGGTCAGTCGAAGATTACAAGAACAACTCTGGGCAATCAAGCGCAGTCCTGCGACTGTTTCGTGATTCCCGGAGCGCAATCCGTCACAGGCACGCCTCGTTAAGTACCGTAGGCCGTAGGCGTGAGTGCCGAAGCTTGAAGGGACTTGGGCGCCCTCGGTGTAGCCTATATTGGCGTACCGCATGGATCATACATACTGAAACACAATATGTTTTTGGCACGTTCGTTAAGTGTAGTAGCGCGGAAAACGTCTGTAACGGTGACGGGAATTCGTCTTTGCAATTAAAACGTACGCCTGCAAAGAGTCAAGGATGCCATTTAAATTCCTGACATCCTTCCCTGCAAAATACTGCGTTTTTAACTCAAGTTATAGTCTTTTTTATGTGAGTAACTGCGGAGTGGAGCTGTCAAACCAGTAGAATTTTTCTTTCACGAATGAGAACACCATTTTCAGCACCCTATTCCCAGTTCAAATGGGGTGTAAAAACGGTGTATAGAACGTAAACACCTATTTTAACACCGCACTTTACACCCTTAGCGATCGACATGGGATAAAACGTGGTGTATAACGATATTGCACCTTTAGTAATGCTCTTTTTACATCATTTGCTGCAGTTTGCGGCATAGAAAATGGTGTTTTTATACGAATACGCCTGTTTTGAGCAAATAAAGCTGTAAAATTATTTACTGTGTGCAGGCTCCAATTTTTTGGTGTGGGGCACGTTGCCAGACTTAAAATCAGTGCCTAACTAGCACCACCTAGGTAGAGAAAGCCTGTTTACTCGTCGACGTGACGTAACAACTAAGAGTCAGCCAATCAGGATCGTGTTTTGAACGGCGGTAGCCAATCACGAACGTGCTTTCAGGGGTCGTGGCCATGAAGACGAACCACCGTGGTCTGCGAGTTGTGACTGAACGTTCCCTCATACTAAATCGGGGAACGTTGAAATCAAACGCAAAACGGTCCCATACCTTCCTCAAACCTGATTTTCTGGAAAGCGTGTGGCACTTTTTGTCAGAGTTCGAGGTAACTCGTTACAAGTAACTCGTTACTGTAACTAAGTTCCTTTTTGGTAATTTGTAACTTAACTCGGTACTTTTGCGCCGTGGTAACTTTCAGAGGAACTCGTTTCTTTTTCAGGTAACTTTGCCAAAGTAACTTAAGTTCCAAGTTGCTTTTAATTCGCTTTTCACTCACGTCCACATAGTTTCTTGCTTTCTCTCCGGTTCCTTCATGGCATTTTTTGCCATAAAACGTGATATTCAATCAATGACGGTATTTTATTCAGGAAGTAAGAACCGCTGCCATTGAAATGAAGCTGACCCATTGTGCGCCCACGAGGAGTAAGATGCAAAGCGTTCGAACAGACCTCTACAGAGAAACGTCATCATGACATTGGTAGACAGACTGAAACCGAAACAAATCGGAAGGAGAGGGCTGGGTTCCACGAGCGGGCACTTGTTCCCTGCCTCACATTGAAAGAAAAGCAGGACCGAAGGTCGCGTACCTTTCAGGGATCACCATAACCCCCCCGATACCGTGGGTTTCGGCCGCGACCTTGTTCACCTCTAGCTTCGAGCGTAGTTCAGCTCTACCAAATTTGTGGCGCTATCGAACACTGTGACGTCATTTGTTTACAAACCGGGAGAGATCTATTGTTGGACATAAACGAAAACTATCTAAGCGTGTTGCACTCCTCCGCAGGCAACTCAAGGTCTAACTCAATAGACGAGTTCAGAAAATCCAGTACTCTTTGCGCACGCATTGCATCCTGGGCGCTTACTGAGCGGGGGAACCAAGAATAATCTTTCACGTTTTGCTTTCGCTGACCTTGACACGTCGTAAACAATGGACCGGTAGGGAAGAAATCGGAACAGTTTGGAGGCCACCCGTTTCTTTCGTATTAGTAAACTCCCACAGTTCAAAGCGGCGCTAAGCACTCTGGGATTTTCTGAACTCGCCTATTGCTCCCGTGCGCTGCACCTGCGTAATGCTATTTTGTGTCCGAAGTAATTTGGAAGTAACTCGTTCTTTTTTTTTAAGTAACTCAGTAACTGCGAGTTACATTTCAGGCTGACTTGGTTATTAGCGTAGTTGCATTTTTCACACGGTAACTTAACTCGTAACGAGTTCTTTTTGACGGGTAACTTCTCAATCTGTGCTTTTTGTCTACAGATTCAAGTCTGCAGGTTCCAAGGTAGCTGAAATCATTTGCAAGTTGCAGAAGGGCGAATCGCAGTAGCAGGCGAATTCTGACGTTATATATCCACGTAGCGAAGGAGGGAGAGGAGGCAATAAGAAGGCCTTCTGCGTCTATACACTCTTAAAAATGATGGTGGTGGTGGTGGTGGTGGCGGTGATAGGGCTTGCCGTTGTCGGCCTCACATATGTGGGCAACGTCACGACTCACGCCCTGGGGGAATGTGCGTCCTGGGCCGACTCTTAAAAATGAACTTCACCACATAGCACGCTCCTAGCCAATCATCATCCCGAATGACAACGTTCTCGCCCCCGATTTGTTGAAAACGGGAGGCGGAGCCTATTTTGTGCTCCATTATGTACGGCACAAAACAGGCTCCGCAGCTCGTTTTCAACAAATCGGGGGCGAGAACGTTGTCATTCGGGATGATGATTGGCGAGGAGCGTGCTATGTGGTGAAGTTCATTTTTAAGAGTGTAGGTGGCGCTGGCCTAACCCTGATCGGATCGGGCTCGGATTTTCGCGCCCTATTTCGAATGCTAGCCTCTGCTTCACGTGTCAACCAATTTGCTTTGGCAAATTCCCGCTACGACCCGCCACCGTCTCGCGCATGCGTTGCGTAACCGTCCCTTCTCTCTCTCTGCCTCTTTTTTTTTTTTTTTAGTGTAGTCACGCAGCGTTTCCCGGACGTCCTCAACAGGCCAAGTTGCTATCTATACAAGAAGCACTCACCTTTTGTAAAAACTGGGTGTAGCACATGGACGTGGTATTACACCGGTTGGTACGCTGTAGCCTGCAGTGGTCAGTTGAGCAGACGCAAGACATAAATTTCCCTGCGAGAGAAGAAACACATTTCGTTAAAACTACGTTCGCGTAATAGTCAATAGCAAGAAGCTGGGTAATAACCGCCTCATATTCTTTCCAGCTTCTGATCTTTCACGGCACCGGCTACGCATCCTAAAGTACATCCTCAAATACAAGAATAGCAGTGGCACAATAATCAGATTGTTGAGCCATGCGAGTGGCTAGCTATGGCAAGAACCAATTAAAGGTACAGCAAAACAGTGGACGTGCAGTATCGTAAAATTTATCTACTCGATAGCCTGAACCCCCGTACTCTTACGTCGCAATTTTCGTCTCAATTGCACTCGTAGATTTTAGAAAATTTAAATTGAAAATTTCGGGCAACACTTTGCAGAAGTCGCCACCAACTGCACATTGCTCGTCGAGTATACGGCGGTAAAACTACATTGCATGCGCGTAACACTTTGTCCGGAACAAAAGAAATCGGCTACATGGTCATCATGAGCAGCAAGTCATTCGGTTACATAAATCACTGTTGCTTGCCAAATTGGGGATTATTTCCCATAAGACGTCGCCCGGAGCCGGGTTGCCGCAATTTGACATGTAAATAAAAACAGATATAGAAATATTTAGCGTTCAGTGTCACGTTATATAACTTGCTGTTTACAAGCAACAAGTTATTAAACTACGCCGTCGACATAACCTGTCCGTCTTCTGCTTTGCGGTAATTTTAAACCGTCAGTGACACTACACAGGTTCTCATAAAAGGACAGTAATGATTTTATGAGACGCTACGTTTATTAACATTTTACCCGCTGCAGTGCTAAAGACGTTATATGCTTTTTATGCAAATTCGTGGTGCTACTCCATTTTTGGAACTTTGGCGCCATTCATTTTATCGAAGGTACACTATATATGGTAAACACACTTCTTGAAATAAATGAAACACGCAGTCTGCTACTTTACACCTACACGACTACTCATCTTGTACTCTTGATGACAAAACAGACATACAAATAATAATAATGATTATTATGGCCAAGTGGATATTGTTACCAACATGCACCTAGCTCGATGGTATCGGAAATAAATGCAGATTGTGCGTAGGTAAACCTTAGCGGCTTTTGCATACGTAACTCGTTGTGTACTAACCTGACGTGCATGGCTCGGAGGCCGACACGACAGCGCATTTATGCGTGCGAAAGCTGCAGAATAATCGTGGAAGCCACCGTAAAAAAGCAAAAAAGGAAAATAACATATTATCAGAGCGACAAAAAACGCCGGTTCCCGCGCAGTAAAATAGGACAACATGGCGGTCTTCGGATATAGTTGTATACATGTTGATGGACATCCATTCGGGACATCGTTTGGATTCTTGCACCGATATTTCCCATACACTCTTAAAAATGAACTTCACCACATAGCACGCTCCTAGCCAACCATCATCCCGAATGACAACGTTCTCGCCCCTGATTTGTTGAAAACGGGAGGAGGAGCCTATTTTGTGCCATATGCACGGCACAAAATAGGCTCCTCCTCCCGTTTTCAACAAATCAGGGGCGAGAACGTTGTCATTCGGGATGATGGTTGGCTAGGAGTGTGCTATGTGGTGAAGTTCATTTTTAAGAGTGTAGTGGCATCTGAATACAACTCTCCTTAGACCACCATGTGGCCCTATTCTCTCGCACGCAAGCCGACGTTGTCGTCGCTCTGTTTATTTTTTTTGTCCGCTAAGTATGGCTTCCTCGATTTTTCTGTAGGTTCCGCACGCAGAAATGCGTCTTTCGTGACATAAGTAGACAACGAGTTACGTGTGCATATGCCACTTAGGTTTATCTGTACCCACCCTGTAAATATGAGAGTCCATCCGTTGCGGCATTTCGGAAAGCCTCTTTCCGCGACTAAACAAATGACACGTCTAGATTTTGCGATAGCTGTCGCATTCCGTTCGCTTGCGTATTCCAAAGGGCTTCTTAGTGCATAGGGCGCTGTGTTTGTCTGCGTGGCAGACACGGCGAGCAGTTTTCCGTATGCTTGGCAGAGACAGGTCACAGGAGAAAGAAAACGAGCTTGTCTCACTGCTCTGTTCAAGGCGGAACCTAGCTGAGAAGTAGGTCCCACTAAAAAGGCATACACTCTTAGAAATGAACTACACCGCATAGCACGCTCCTAGCCATCATGATCTCGAATGATATTGTTATCTGCCCTGGTTTGTAGAAAACGGGAGGCGTACGCCCTTTTGTGACACAAACAGCATAAGTGTCACAAAAAAGGCATACGGCTATGATATATGATACTATCATGCATTAATACTATGATATATGATAATATCATCGCTCCACATGGGTTCCGCAGGCTTCACCTAATTATGTCCTACAACAGACGACCACTGGACTCTTAAAATTGAACTTCACCCCATTGCACGCTCCGAGCCAACTGCCATCCCGCCTTCACCGTGTTATGTTATCAAGTTATGTTGTAATAGTGTTGATAAACACCCCTAGCTCTTTGAATGCGTGGCGCAAAACATACATTGCTCTTTTGCCGACGATACCATCAAGACAGCTTCTTCGGTCAACCTTATCCCGTGTGAACGGCCGACGGGCTTCATCACTTGCACATCACATGCACGCGTAACGAGCTGACGAGAGCCGGGACACTCGTCTAGAAAGGCACGCGATAAATCGCGTGCACGGCGCTGTTCGCGCGATATCTGAATGGCGTAGCAAACGTCACAGGCCATGTGTCACGTGGCCGTCTTTTCGAGTTTCCCGCCATTCGTTATCTCGTTAGACGTGCCCCCCCCCCCCCCCTTCTCAGTTTAATCGCTTCGGCCACGAACGTGATTCTAAGGATCCCCACGTCTGTCTTTGCTGTTTGTTCCTTATGTAAGGGTGTTAAAAATTGGGTTCTTTCTTTCTCTATTACAATGGCGGAAAACCACTTAAACGTGCGACACAAGACGCAGCACTTTACCTTCCTTCCTTCCTTATTTAGTTTCTTTGTTCTTGTAATTAGGAGGACTCTCCATGAGCGACACGATCTTCATTCTACACGGTTAGTCTAGCAAATGCTCTACATGTCGATCGCTTCGTAAAAATAGAGGATGGGGTACCCCCCCCCCCCCCACCTCACACTATGTACACTCTGAGAAAAAAGGGAGTCAAGCTGGAGTTAAGCAGGAGTAAAAGTTTATTTTACTCCCACCGGGTCAAGATAACTCCATTGAAAAGTCCCACGCTCGCGGTTACTCCGTCTTGCTGTTATCGTAACTCCTTCGACCCTTTCTGTACTCCGTCATGAGAGTATAATAAACGAGCAGGATCGGCGGCCAATTTCGCCTGGAAGCGTGCTTCCCCTGCAATGCTCCTTAACAACGCGTTTTCGCGAAAAGCGGTTAGAATTTTTGCAAGTGCGCAAGCAGATTCGGTTACCTCGACGTGTAACTTACTTAATAAAATACGGAGCACACACCTACCTCTAATCTCTGTTGTTCCCCTGGCGAATAAAAAATTATACATGGTAGCCTATGAGAAAGAAACCGAAACTGTGCTCTGTCGTGATTTTCAGTGCAGTGCCTTTTAGCAAGGTGCGCAACCTGTTTCACGATTACTGTGTCGCTGTCTTGCATATGACATAAAGGTTTCGATATTACGCCGACGAGATTTTGTCCCCGTTCCCAGAATTCGGGTTGCCGCCAATCCTGAGAATGGACGAGAATGGCGCGAACCAGGTTTGACTTACTGCAAGTACCTCTGCTCTGGCTGTTCAATGTGAAGCTTATTACTTTCCCTGGGACAGGGTTCAAATTGAAAAAATTCAAATGGGAAGTGTGCAAAGGAGAGTAGACGAAAAGAAAATTCCTTGGCTCAACATAATAGCAGCATTTCGTGTTTGTCTCGTACTTCAAACAATTTTCCCAAAATGTGACCTCTTGTCTGTTCTGTGCATCTGTAGCATGCATGAACCAAGTGGAAGGAAAGTAGGTCATTTGATATGTATACCATACGAGTGAGTTTGAGACCTGTATCTGCTGTCTTGTGATATTTTCCTCACGGTGAGGCTACTAAATAAACCCAAGCAGCACAAAGGACTGGGATTCGGCTGGGAACGTAACGGGGATGATGGGTTCGAGGTGGCCGATATCGCCGTCACGAGCCCGACTGCTTCCCGACTATGTGAGGGGGAAGAATTGAGGGAGAGGGAAACTACATAAAATTATTTCCCGATAGATCCCCGTTCGTGTCCCGGTCAGAATTCTTTCCCGATAGATTCCCGTTTGCGTCCCGGCCAGGATTCTTTCCCGATGGATCCCCGTTAACGTCCCGATCTGCTGTGGTGTACTGGCTAAGTATTTCTTCCCGCTCGTCTCCCGATGTTTATGCAGATTCGGTAACACGTGATCGGATGGTACAGCTCGAGACAAAGTTTCTGAAACACGGGTTTTCTGTATTGGACTTTTCCCAGCCACCTTTGGGAAATGCTTGTTGAGCAGAATCCTTGGGGATTCTGTTCAACAAGTGTTCCCCTTAGGCCGCAGGGGAGGCGTAGAGAAGTGAAATACAAAACACCCGTGTTTCAGAAACTTTTGTCCCAAGCTGTACGAGACAGTGAAGCATCCCTTCAGGAAGGAATTTGGCTGTCTGGTATGAGGTAACTCTTTCAAACATTGGGCTGCAGTTCACTTCATGTGTTGTGTTGTGTTGTATGACGGAAAACATGCACACGCAGCACCCTGAACAGAAGTATTAATGGAGCCTCACTGCAAAGCACGCAAGTACAAGATACTCGGGAAGAGTCGGCCACGCCCGAACGAAACGACCGAATCTCCCGAATCGAAAAACTCACGTGAAACGAAACGAAGAGAGCTTTAGCAAGTCGAACTGATCGGACGAAAACCGCTGCACCGAAACCCGCAAAGACTACGCTGGAGCTCCCTGCATTTGGGCTACCGCGACTGCCATCGCCATCATCTTTGTTTTGGTTGTCATTGCTGGGTGCAAATGGCCGGCGTGTGTGTTCTTAATGTTTCTGAGCAACAAGTTTTGCAAAGTTTGGTTCGGAGGGAGTATGGAACGCCGTTTTGTGGTCAACGTGGCCAGAGTGCCTCAAAAGTACTCCTGCCGCATTCTGGTCACTGTTATAAATGTGAATCCCTGCCACCATCAGCAGCTTTTAAGTAGATTCATGGCACATGAGGAACCTGCGATGTACACCATCGCACACAGTCAAGAAAAATGTAGCATTTAACCTTGCTTTCCTTCATTATAACAAACAAAAAAAAAGAAAGAAAGAAAGAACACTAGAGAAAGGGTCGGCAAAACAGTGAGTGTTTTGTTGTTTTTGATTCTATTGATCTCTCACTGTCAGGTTGCACTGCCGATCTGTTCACAATCATAACTAACTAATACCTTAGCTTTGGCCAATCTCATGTTGCAATTTTGCTTCAAACACAACATTCAGGGATTCTTATGAAAACAGCAGCATTTCTGAAAGATCCTGGAACGGCCACAATCTCAAGAGGTAGTACGATTCTACCCGTCGTCATATTTCGTCCGCCAAGCCATTGCGCGGAGATGTTGGCTCCATGCCCATTTCAACACAGGCTCACCCGCGCTCGCTCGCGCGTCGTCGCTTGTCTTCCATGCCACCAGCCAGCGCTGCGCGCTGCCTGTCGCGCATGCGCTGTTCTTGTTGGCTTCGCTTTGGCTGCTGTAACGGTCGTTTCTCGTCGCCGCGTGTAGTTCGCGTAATTGCGAGCGTTCCAGCAAGTCTAAAGCGTTTTAGAGGCTTTGTATTGTTGTTCTCACCTGGTGCTGTCGTTCTTGCAACCCGTCTGATATTGCAACTGTCTGTAAGTGGAAGCGTTTCTTCTAACCGCGAGCAAACCAGTCGGTCTCGTTTGACATGTCAAAGAGTGAAGACGCTACCTTGCATGTGAAGCCAAATCGTTCTTCGCCTTCAGGATTATTGCCGTTTCAGGTGTGTAATTAATATAACTCTGAAGTAATATGTTCGACTGCGCCATGCATTCTCATTGTTCGTTTTACTCTATTTGCAGGGATCTGCGCAACGACAGGGAGATAGAACGCCAAGTGAAGTCGACTGTGTACTTTGTGCAGACGGTATGTCATATGTCTCTACACTGCTCTACATATAGGTGTCCTGCCATCGTATTTTCTGGAACGATATTTCTTGCAGGTTCAGCGTGTATGACGCAGCGGCCTTCAGCAAGAGAAACTCAAGCACCGTGTTCAAATGCAGTGGGGACTCTTGCTGGCCATGACAACGCTTAGAAGTGCTTTTTCGGAAGAAGGACAAGTTGGACCGGAAATGAGGACCTAGGTGTGCTCTTTTGCGCTGTTGTTCACCGTTCGATCATTACCAGTTTTTGTGCCCCCGTGAGTTCAACGCTTAGGTATGTTGATGATAAATGGATATGCGTTAAAAGGTACGTACTCCGGAGTGGTGAATTGTTCTGGTGAAGTGATTCGTTGCTGCTATCTCCTGTTTCGTGAGGGTTCTTGTCGGTACTCATATACCGCAGGCATGAGGGGCTTTCTTTGCAGAACATTTCAGTAAACCAAGACTGCAGCATTTTCAAGATTGCCATAACCAGCATCAATGCAGCTCTCATGTCAACATCAGCATCAAGACAGCTCTGATGTGAGCATCAGCCAGCGCAGCTCTGATGTTAACATCATCAGAGCAGCTGTGATGTTAACATGAGACCTGATGTCGCTTTTTTTTTCAATAGGGATGCTTCTCCTTGACCATGTTTTTTTTTTGCTTATTGACGTTTTTGTGAAGGAACGCTGAATATGCGCACACCATTGACTGTCAGCTCTAGTCCCGGTCAGCTGTCATTTTTTACAGTTTTCGTTGTAGTAATTGCTAGTCATTTGCACCAAAGGCGCTGGATGTGAACTATTTTCTCTTTCCTGGACTTGCATTTCTCCCAGTCGTTGGCTTTGTCATTTTTTCATAATTTAAATTTTCTCTTGGTAACTCTTGAGTTTCGTAATCCCTACGCTGTGCATTTTACCATTTTTGATAAAGCTCATTCCACGTACCGTGCACATACTATTTTGTGCTGAAGTGCAGCAATTGTTTCGTTACGTCTAATGTTACATGCCATTCATTTTTGTGTCTGGGCAGTACTGAAGCGTGAGCAGATAGGCAGACTGCCTATTACTGCATAACTTCGTTTTCTTTGAGGCACCACCACTTGGACAGGCAGACCGCCTCTTGCTGTATACTTTTTCTTTCTTTTGAGACACTGTTGACGTGCGAGTGGTTACGCAGGCAGGCTGCATATTACTGTATACCATTTCCCACCATGCAGCAATTTTACCGTTACGTCTAATATTAATGCTACAAGCCGTTCATTTCTTCCAGGGCCATTGCCGAAGTGCAAGTGGTTAGGCAGACTGCCTACTACTGCATACCTTTTTTGTTTCCTTTCAGAGACCACCTCTTACTGTGTACGTTCCCCCCCCCCCTTTTGAGACACCATTGAAGGGCCAGTGGTTACGCAGGCAGGCTGGATATTACGGTAGACCATTTCCACCCTTTTCTTTTCAGGCTACATTGGCAATGACAGTAGTTATGCGGACATGCTGCATATTTCTGTATACCCCTCTTTTTTTGTTTTTCATTTCAGACACAATTGGCATGCATTGGATGATGCAGGCAGACTGCTTAGTGTACACCACTCGTCGTTTAGTCTATTGAGGTGCTCCAAGTGTTGTGTCAGTCTATTTCCTCTCCGAAAATAAAATGTTGGGCTCTACACACACTGTTTACACTCAAAATTATTGTAATTATTAAAAATAAGCATATTAATGCCAAAATATGCATGGGGGGGGTAAATATGCATGGGGGGAGCCCCTGCCAGCATTATCGGGGATCCGCCGGGGACCTGCTGGGACCGAATACTTGCTGCCGATGTCGGTCCTTAATCATCCCGGTGTTGCAAACTGGAGGAAGGACCGGTATCGGCTGGTGGCATGCCCCCGACTTTGTAGGATTCTTTCCCGATGCTGGACCGGCTTCGCCCCGGTCCTTTGTGCTGCTTGGGAACGTTCTTTCAAAATTAAAGACTGCGGTGGTGCTTTTGAGTGCACTGTAGGGTCATGCTGTGCGTCCTGGAAGAATTTGAGGAAGCTAGTCGTCATTAGAGGTTTATTTTCACCCTGTAATAGACGATATGCATAAATCCCAGATGCCAGTGCAATGCGGTACATCTTGTGAGCCTGTTCGTTCCTTTGGCACCATCCTTCTCTCCCTCATTCCGAACCTGATGCCATCAGGAAGGAGAAGGAAGCGCCAGGGAATGAACAGGCTCCCAAGACACTGCATCGCACTGGCGCCTGGGATTTATGCATATCGTCTATTGGGGGTTAGTTGGACTCCACTATCGGGGTTAACATAACTCCATCATCAGAGCTTACTATACTCCCTCACTGGCATTTCATATACTCCCCCACAAGTGTTTGATAAGCTCCCTCACAGGCTTTTAGTATGCTCTTCCATGGGAGTTAGCCTAACTCCATTGAAGGTGTTTAGTGTACTCCATCACATGGTTTAACCTGAGTCCATCAGAGGTGTTTAATATACTCTGTGACAAGGGTTAACCCAACACCATTGGAGGGGTCCATCATACTCCAGCATATGGATTAACCCAACTCTGTCAGAGGTGTTCAGTATACTCTGTCACAGGTTGAACCCTACACCATGGGGGGTGTTTATTATACTCTGTGACAGGGTTTAGCTCAACTCCCTCAGAGGTGCTTAATATACTCCGCAACAGGGGGTTAACGGAACTCCGCTGTGGGTTTTTAACCTTACTCCCTCTTGTCCTGGAGTTAAGGTAACTCCTCAGAAGCCTAAAATTTTGCACCTGGGAGTTACAGCTTTTTGCCCCGACAAAGGAGTGTTTTTGACTCCCTTTTTTCTCAGAGTGTAGACTAACAGTCATCAATCTGCAGTTTTATTGATTTATCATTTCAGATACAGAGAAAACTATAACGTAGTCAAATCTCGCCCCATGCTTTTTGAACACACACTACCGCCATTTTTTCTTGCGTCTGCTTCAGGTTCACATCACCTCATGCAGGTGGCGCTGCCTACAACAATGTGACATGCCAATGCTGACGTTATAAACTAATCCTCTTCTTCTGTATGTTGGCGCCACTTGTGTGTGGTGAAATGAAAATGAAGTGCGCGCAGGAGAAAATGAAGTTTTGGAGTTACATGGGCTATGTCACTCTAAATAACCTTAAAACACGTCGCATGATTCAACGGCTGTCATTATTTCACCAGTTCTATCACTCTCCCGCGCTCCGCAGTCGTTACATCCGCTCCCCTTCTTATCTTTCCTGCCGCGTTGACCATCAGCGTAAGGTACTACTAACTCGGTCACGTACAACATCATTCGAGGCATATCCTTCTTTCAACGAACATAATCAGATTGGAATAAACTCCCAAGGCATATTGCAGAACTCACGGATCATATCCAATTTACCAACGCATTAATCGCCGAGTTTACTTGACCATTGTCACTCCATGTACACGCACATCATTGCTCTCTAAGCTAGATATATTATTTGCGATAGTTTATTTACCATCCTGTTATAATATATTTCTGTCTGCTGTTTTCTTTTTTTTTCCTTTTTTTAGTGTATGTTTGTTGTTTGATGTACACTGCCAGTGTGTTGCATACTGCTCACATGTGCTCATATACGTGCTCACTCCCTCATGTAATGGCCTAAAGGCCCCTTGATGGATCAATAAATAATAACAATAAATAATAATATTAAAAGCTGAACTTCACCACATAGCAGGCTGTGCGCTAACGATTGCCACGAGTGATAGGCTTATCGTGTCTGATTCGAAGAGAGAGGGAGGTGTACGCCTTTCTGTGTCAGTTATCATATATCCACATTGACACAAAAAGGCGTACGCGCCCCTCTATCTTCGCATATAGAAGCGATAATCCTGTCACTCGTGGCAATGGTTGGCCCACAGCGTGCTATGCGGTGAAGTGTGAGTGTAGAAAATGCGACATTCTGCTCGATTTTCCATTTTCTCGTATTTCCTCTTTTTCTTTTTTCTTTTCTTTTTTTTTTTCTGCTACAAGGATCATAACGCTCGCAAAAAATTCCAGCGCAACTCAAAGTTTGTGTTGGGCTACACCACGTGTTCTATTTTGACGGTGCGATCGAAATCTCTAACGTTTGCTGGACTTTGCCGTGTACTTTTTCCTTCTACAAAAACAAATCAGGCGCCGAATGCTAAAAATGAAGATGCAGTTTGTTATTTCTTTAAGTTGAGGCGCTCCAAACGCGGCACGTCAAAAGTTTTTGGTTAAGCTGCGATTTCAAATGAACGCCAGGATTGGGCACCGTGTTGGTAACAAATAACAGGGAAGCGATGCATCTATCGGACGGTATGGAATAATCAAAAGTTGAGCCTCAGTCTTGAGCTCGCACATACACTCACAAAACAGAACTTGAGCACATAGCACAGTGAAGACTAAACATTGCGCAGAATGATAGAGTTATCACTCCTGATCAGTGGATAGCGCGGGGCCTTTTTGTGGAAATTAACACAATTGGATGATGTCACAAAAAGGCGTACACCTCTCGCTTTTAACCAATTCATTCGTAATGGTGGTTGGCAAAGAGCGTGCTATGCGGTCAAGTCATACGTCCCAACTGGCACAAAAAGGCGTACGCCTACATCTCTCTCTCTTCGAATCAGAAGCGATTAAACCATATCGCTCGTGGTAATGGTTAGCGCACGGCGTGCTATACGGTGAAGTTCTCTTTGGAGTGTGTACACTTTTAGAAATGAACTTCACCGCATAGCACGCTCCTAGCCAAACGGAAGGTGTACGCCCCTTTTGTGACAATTATGAACAGCATAAGTGTCACAAAAAGACGTACGCCTCTGGTCAGGCACCCGCTATTCCGGGCGCACCTTCGGTTCACCTGAGTGTTTTTTTTTTGTTTTTTTTCTGCGGACACTACTGGGGGGGGTTAAGAGTGTAGATCCTGAATGGGACATCCTACAACTACGTATAAAAATTTACTGGCACCTACACGTTTTCGTTGCAATGCTGAGAGATCTACTATATCATAATGTAGTGTTGAAAAACATTTTAGAATACCCAGAGGCAAGGCATTTTCCAGGTATTGGAAGCCCCTTGCAGCCGTTTTTTAACTATTCTATGAGGCCAATGCGAACGTTCTAGTTTCGGAATCGATGTTTCTTCAAACCGGATATTCCAATCGAATAGATCTCATCCTGTCCCATCCAATAGATATAACTTAACATCGTCGCACTGTCGTTTACAGACTTGCACACATTGTTTACAAATGACGATTTGGTCACGTATGCCCCAAGTACTTCCCAAATCATTTTTTCTTGCACGTCCGTTTGACCGCAACTATTTAGTATGTTGCGCTAGAACACTGGCTCTCCTAAATGAATCTCGAAAGAACTTTATTCCACGATGTGATTTAGTTTCCGAATCCCCCGTATAGCTTTGAGTGCTACGATGGCCTTTCGCTCAGCGAGGATGTAGGATCCCACGAGAACCGAAAAGCCCGTACTTCCCCTCCTCCCTATCATTATCATAATGAGCGAAGGTATACATTCGTGAGTCCCTCGGAAGGAAACACAAAGGTGCTCCCCTGCAGGCGTCTCCCCAGAAACCGAGCAAACATATATATATATATATATATATATATATATATATATGTATAAACAAAAAGAAGAAAGAAAGAAAGTGTGTCTCTGTGATGGGTTTAAAATGTGACGCCGCATAAGTGACCGCCACACGCATTTCCGAGACGCTCCCCGGAATCTGTCATTATCTTCCCTCGAATGTCTAAGTGCCATTTCCTTGGAACCCAAATTGACCATTTTGCCCGCTTCCTTCGCTCCGTCTTCCTACGTCTGTTGTTGCTCACTGTTGTTTTTTTTTCTTTTGCTTCGGAGTTTCCTTTCGAGAGTTGGCCGTTCATCGACCAAACCGGTCTGAAGGTCGTGCATTCCTAGCCATTGATCCATGGAGATAATGCGGGTCGACGGGTTGCGTGCATTTCTCCCTTTTTCAGTAAGATGTCACTCGCCTATAGCATTGCCGATGACAGCTTTGCATATATCGAAATATACTGTACACTCTTTTAAAAAAAAAAGTTGTATTTTAACTCCTTTCCTTGCCACATATATAACACCCTTTTGGAGAGTACAACTGAACCTATGTATGCAGTAAGAGGATAAGTCGAAAAATCCCAAACTGAGAAAAAGGGCCTGATCTGATTGTCCGTCCCATTGCCACACATGCATTTCCCATTTTTCACCGTGCTGTAGCGGGCCAACAAATCACAATGAGGTCCTAAATTTTCATTGGCAGGTGCATACTGGTATGTAGATGTCATTGCAGCAAAATTAATAAAAAGGGGATAGGTCGACTTATCCCCTTATTGCATACAGAGGTTCAATTACGCTCAAAAGGGTGTCTCCTCACTCCCTCGAGGAAGTAGCATAACACCTTCTCCCTGCCGGGGAGTAATATTACTCTCCAGTAGGGAGAAAGGTGGTATGCTACTCCCTTGAGGGAGTGAGGAGACACCCTTCTGAGCGTAATTGTACTCTCCAAAAGGGTGTCATATAGGTACAAAAAAAAGGAGTTAAAGTACACCCTTTTTTTAAGAGTGTTTTTGGAGTTTTTTTTAACCGCTTATATATAAGCAGTTAATTTCGCGATGTTAATAATTGGCGAGTTCGGGTGGAGGGACATTTTGGGGCATATTTCGCGGTACGTTGATCCCGCACCACGGAGTTCCTAGGGGCTTCACTTGAAACTGGGGCACCAAGTGAAACATGCAACTATAGGTATTGTGAGGCTTGTGTTGTGCTTCCCTCTTTATTTTTAATTGCCTCACGTGCTGCGTTCCTAGAATCGTCACTTATTTCGCGGAGATTTAATTTCGCGGGAATGTGACATTAACGAAATTCTCGAAAATTACACTCGTCCAGCATTCCAGCTTGAGTGCTTTACAACAACAACAACAGCTGCATGCGTGACGATGGATTCACGTATTTCACCCAGCGCGTGTGGGTTAATATGAGAGATATATGTTCAGTGCCCTCATCGATTTTTCGCTGCTTGCGGTTAGCCTAATTCAATATTTTGTGAGTACGTGTGTGTGAGTGTGTGTGTGTTTTTTTTTTTCTTCTGTGTGATAGTGTCTGCAACTAACATCGGACGATCGCGGAGGATCCACGGGAACACGAGGAAACTGCAGAACCTCAAGTGGCGTCGACACCCGTTATGTTAAAAATTCCCATTTAATTTAACAGTGTAGGGTGTTACCCGACAAATGTCTACCTGCGCCAGCATGTCGTCCTCGGCAATTACCCAATGCAGATGAAACCTTGCGTTATCCACAGCTATGAAGGACATTTCTCTCTTCATAAACTGACCTCTCCTGATTGAGCGCCGCAATGCAAAGTTGTAACGCAAAACCATCGAATCCCGTACGCAAAACAACCACAATGGCGCTGTCGAGAAGGGTTTATGAAATGCTGCTCTCCAGACCGCGTCGTGACGCACAACAGTCAAGCGGCTAGGATAGCAATGAGCTGTCCTGCAATGACAGCCGCTTGAGTCTTGCGCAGCTAGGACATAGATAACGTGCCCCAGATAGGCGTCTCCTCCCATTGTCAACAAATCCGGACATACAGAACGGTATATCAGTAGGTGTGATATTCGGCTAGGAGCGTGCTATGTGGTGAAGTTCTGTTTTAAAGCCTGACTCAACCCCTCCCCTCCGTAGCCGCTTCATCGTCGTTACGGTCGTTACAAGCTAAGGAGTGGCGGGAAATTCAAAATGGCGGGCGGGAAATTTGAAAAGGTGGGCACATGATAAAGCACGTACACGCCGCTCTTCGCGCGATACGTGAAGGCCGTGGTACACGTCACGCGCAATGTGTCACGTGCCCACCTTTTCGAATTTCCCGCCATTCGTTAGCTTGTAACGACCGTACCCAAGCAGCACAATGTACTGAAAGTCGAGTGCAATGGGGGTGGACGGTATGTGTCTTATCAGTGTTCTTTAGTTTCACGGGTCTGTTCAAGGCCTTCCACCTACCCGTCCACCCCCATTGCACTCGACTTTCAGTACATTGTGCTGCTTGGGTAACGACGATGAAGCGATTAAGCCCCCTGTAGCTGCCGAGCACACTCTTAGAAATGAACTTCACTGCATTGCACGCTCCTAACCAACCATCATCTCGAATGATATCGTTATCTGCTCTGATTTGTTGAAAACGGGGGGAGGACGCCTTTTTGTGACAATTATGAACAGCATAAGTATCACAAAAAAGGCGTACGCCTCCCGTTTTCAACAAATCAGGGCAGATAACGATATCATTCGAGATGATGGTTGGCTATGAACGTGCTATGCGGTGAAGTTCATCTTTAAGAGTGCAGGCCGAGCACTGTGCAGTCTGCTTTGCAAGCGAGAACACGACGGTAGAAAAAGCGAAGTTCAGTGGTCGGAAAATGTTGCGAACTGTTTCAGATGTGCGCTAAAATAGCGTGGGTAGCACAACAAGTTGGAAGACTACATGAAAATAGACCGTTGCCAAATGTTTATGCACGTGTACCTCTGTATTCGTTCTCGATGTTTCGCGAGATTTAAGGAACCCTACGCAAATACGCGAAAATCAGGTCATCGCGATAAGAATTACTCTCACGCCATGAAGATCTACCATTCTATTATTGCAGCTATTTTCTAAAAAGTGAGTTACGCCGCACTGTGCCTATGCGGGGATGAATGGAGGCTATATACGTCGGCGCACGCACACACAACACTGAAAAAACACATCCCTAGCTCCCCGACTTCTTTTGTTTTGTTTTGTTAGCGCGGCAAATATTTACCGTGCGCACCGCTTTGCTTATAGCAAAACGTTTCTAGTCGGTCCTGACCCTTTCATCGCGTGCAACGAGCACCGGAAGAATATGTCCCACTCCAACTGGGTAACACGTGACTTGACGCCACAACAGTCATTCGAAGTATCCACTTAAAAAGCGTGCGCTGTAGAAACCCAGGTGTGGGCAGCGAACACCTGAATTTATTATCGACCGCAAGAGCGCAAATTCTTATTCCTTCTGCTTAAAAGTCTCCCTTTTTGTCTCGTATTAACCCGCGTTTTTCTTCTCTCTTTGAAGGCATTTAAGCCGATGCAGCTGTCGATGAATCTGCGTATCGCCTCGCATTTGCATTAAAAAGGTAGAAATTCCAGCGAACTCTGGGAAAATGTTTAAGGGAAGAGACTGAGGACGAGAGACTCCGATGTTTGGAACAGAGATTGCGACCCAGAAGGAAAAACAAACAATCTCTGTTCGAAATATCGGCAGCCCCCCCCCCCCCCCCCTCGCGCGCTTCCCCTCACATTTGTACTTACATGGAACGTTATTGCGGTTACTTGAGACAGCTGATACTCTCGTGGAAGATAGTTTTCTTTTTTTTCATCCTCTAGAAATTTTTTCTAGGTTGTGCGAGCAGCACTAATGCCATTTTCTGCAGGCGCGTCACGCGGCCAGGCCATTGATGTTTTCGCGAATATGCAGAGACAGCAGAATTGGAGCCCGTCATTATTTAAGTCCATCCTCTTTGTTAGATATCCTGAGACGAACACGTACTTTTGAGGTACAAATTGCCAAGCTTTGCAAATGAGCCGAAACCGAAAATACGCACCTCACGAGCGCAGGAACGGCATCGCTTCGGCTTATCCAGGGTCTCTCTGGGCCAACGGATCAGCTTCCGACGCGAACGCCCTTTGACTCTTTTCGCGCTCGAGAAGTGCTGCTCTCTCGGCATTTTCGCGAAAACATCAAACGAAAAGGTTAATTAATGAATAATGAAGTAATTAGTAGTCCAGAATTGTATCTCAAATTAGACGTTCGTTTCAGGACATTTAAAAAGGAGGGCGGATTTAAATAATGGCTGGCTCCAATTCTCGCTCTCTCGCGTTTCGGAGAAAACATCTAACTTATAAGTTAACTAATGAATTTTAAGTAATTGGTCGTCCAATAGTTGCATGCTATTCCCCACGAGATGTTCGCCTGGCCGCATAACCCATCTGTGGGAACAGCATAGAGGTAGCCCTTTAGCTTTATCATAAAAAATTCTGTAAAGGATAACGAAACGCACTGTACGGCCAGGTCCACTTCACAGGTTTTGTGTATGCGTAGGATCTCACACTGAGTTTGGGCTTGGGATAAGCTCAGAAAATACTTCGTGTTCAGCACATTCCAAGTGTTCCATGCAGTACAATAGTTCTTGCAATCATATTTCTCAATAGAATCGATTACACCTCTTCAGATTGCAACTTGTCGCCCTTCAAGCAGGATTGGCATGTCTGAAAATCCAGGGGTGGAGGGATGACACCTGCCTCAGCTGGATAACACCCGGTATATATATAAGAGAGACTGACGAAGAGGCGCGTCGTAATCCTTGTCTATTGTCTTTTTTTGGGGGGGGGGTGAGGGGGGAGGTGTTGGGAGAATGCTTACCCTCTTGTATGAAGTGAGCTCTAGCAATTTCGACCACTTCCCCACAAATAAAGCATCCCATGAGAAGACCATTTGGAAAGGCGAAGCCAGCATAAAAATTGGCTGCGATCTTTGACACCCGGTATGTACGTAGTTTTGTGTTTTTTTTTTCCATCGTGATAACAGTGGTGGAAAGCGTACAGTATGTGTCATGTACCAATCCTCTTTTCTTTGTTTATTTTTAAACTTGTCTCAAAATTGCTGCAGCGATACTTGGAATCGTCCAGCTTGTATAGACTGGCACTCAAAACAAAATGTGTCTTAGTGCCCCCTAATGTATACGATAAAAATGCCACGACGAACCGAATCTTATCGAGGAAGAGGAAGGAGACGAAAATGCACTCTATAATGGAGGAGTCTCGTCGACTGCACTCAGCCACCACACGGGGGGAAAGGGGGGGGTCGAAAAGGGAGAGGGCATACTGATTATCAGGAGGGATGGTACGTTGAGTGCTGCCAGGAGCGTCCATAACGTAAGCATGAAGGGCGCCGTGCAGACGCTTGGAGGACCGCTTTTCGGTGGTTTTCGTAGAAGACATAAACCAGTGGGAATGTTTCACGTTGTGAAATACCGTTTTGTGTATGTGTTACCGGCAAAGTATGAATTCCAGGCAATCTAAAGAATGCCTATAGGCATTCTGTAGAGTACCGAGCTGTTTTTCGCAAAGTATGAAATCTTGCTGCCCGATAAACGCTGATGTTGATGTTGACGAAGAAAAAATACTAGGGAGAGGTTGAATTCGTCACACGACAAATTCGGCTACTCCCATAAACAGAACCCCCCCCCCCCCAAAAAAAAGGTGAAAAAAAAAATAGAGACACCCCCCTCCCCCCACCTCTTGGCCTCCTGACAAGAGGGATGCTGCAAGATGGAAGTCACTGAAAAGGTTAGCCAGCTCTAGGACTCGAACCCACATCTTTGATTGTATTTGTCCTTTCTATGTGCTCCCCAGCCTCAGAACATCAATTTCTCATGTTCAAGACGGGTGCTGCCTTGTCAGCGCTTGTGACATTTATTCAGAGGTGTGCGTTGGAGCCACTCTGTTGTGACCATGTAATTCATAGTGCGGTACACTAACCAGTGAACTCGGCCTTTGGCCGATAGTTATGCCGGTAAACTTCTTTCACACTCTGCCTATAGGCATTCTGTACATTGCCATACCATACCCACTTCGGACAAAGTATGAGAAAGTTGTTTCTTCGCGGCAGTGAACACTTGTTAGCGAATGAAATCTCTTTTATGTCATTCTAAATAAATTGTTATTTCTGGTGGGTTTTTGGTCTCTATTTTATGTTTTTGTTTTTTTGCATAAACACACGATTAGATTGTGTCCAAGTAGACTGTTCAGCCGTCATAACCTACTTGGTTAGTTTTGGTCTCTATTTCCTTTTTGCGTAAACACGCGACATGCCACGATAAAAACAAACACTTTTCTACTTTGCGTGCTACGGGGTACGCATTCTATAGAATGCCTAGGCAATATATGAAATGCATTTCATTTCGTACTTTGCCGGCCGATTTCGGGCATTTTATAAAATACCCCGACGTTCTATAGAATGAATAGATTTTTTCTAGGTTGTGCGAGCAGCACTAATGCCATTTTTGCAGGCGCGTCACGCGGCCAGGCCATTGATGTTTTCGCGAATATGCAGAGACAGCAGAATTGGAGCCCGTCATTATTTAAATCCATCCTCTTTGTTAGACATCCTGAGACGAACACGTACTTTTGAGATACAAATTGCCAAGCTTTGCAAATGAGCCGAAACCGAAAATACGCACATCACGAGCGCAGGAACGGCATCGCTTCGGCTTATCCAGGGTCTCTCTGGGCCAACGGATCAGCTTCCGACGCGAACGCCCTTTGACTCTTTTCGCGCTCGAGAAGTGCTGCTCTCTCGGCATTTTCGCGAAAACATCAAACGAAAAGGTTCATTAATTAATAATGAAGTAATTAGTAGTCCAGAATTGTATCTCAAATTAGTCGTTCGTTTCACAAAACAAACAAACACTTTTCTACTTTGCGTGCTACGGGGTACGCATTCTATAGAATGCCTAGGCAATATATGAAATGCATTTCATTTCGTACTTTGCCGGCCGATTTCGGGCATTTTATAAAATACCCCGACGTTCTATAGAATGCCGGATTTAGCACTTTGTCGGTAACATATACACACACGTTAGGCCTCATTCCCGAATTTTTCACCAGCTGTTATCCTTTGATTTGTTTATTTTTTGCAATTCACTTGCTTATCCGCAGAAAGATATCTAAAAAAGAAGGCGTGTTGCTGGCGGTGTGCTATTCGCGAGCAACCTCAGAACACCCGGAAAACAACAAGACAGCACATCCGGCGCCCGAAGGTGTTTTCCCGGAAGAATTCTGTGGTGTCAAATTATTCATAAGGTTCGCTGAAACGATCGTGATGAGATTATGGGAACACTGGAACACAAGTGAACTGATTACGGTAGTAACCTGTACACACAACCAGCACCGCACAGGCCAAACGTTCATGTACCCAAAGCGTGCCGTCATCACGAACCGGTTTTGTGAGCATATTTCCGTGCGAAACCCCGTCTTTACACTCGTCCCACACCAACAACAACAAACAAGAACAGGAGTGAGAGAACCCTGTTTTAAATTCTTCTACGCTGGCTCATTCGGAATTGGAACGATCGATTACAACGTAGCATCTCGCGTGTTCGAGCGCAAAAACAAACTATTTCCCTCGCTAAAAAATGCATCCCACACAACGGTTCCATCAGGTAGCTTTGTACACTCACGAGAATACGTTTATTTTTTTACGTATTGAGTGAGTGGCCCCTAAGCCTGCGTTGACGAGTCTTTACGTCTGGCCTATGTCAACTATCGCCCTCCTTAATCCGCCTTCCTCTGATTTATTCTGCGTTCCTTCTCGGACCTGTTGATTTACTGACGGGGCTATTGGGGGGTAGCTTTTGAATCTCTTTGAAGGCCATATTAGTTTACCGCCGTCTTCTTTCTGTGTGGGGTTTAGGCGGAGTGGAACATCCAACATGTCTGGAATGACAACTGACTTACCGTTTCGGCCCTTATTAAATGTCACTGGTTTTGGAATAACCGGCAGTCTATACTGTTTACGCGTGAAAATATAGAGATTACGCGGGCTTGTGAGTGCGAGATTTCATTAGCGATTTCTTCGTGCGGGATACCGCCGTTCTTTGAACTATTCTGTCGGAAGGGGCTCCTTTTGCACCCTTAAAAATGAACTTCACCGCATAGCACGCTCCTAGCCAACCATAATCTCGAATGATATCGTTATCTGCCCGTATTTGTTGAAAAGGGGAGGCGTACGCCTTTTTTGTGACACTTATGCTGTTCATAATTGTCACAAAAAAGGCGTACGCCTCCCGTTTTCAGCAAATCAGGGCAGATAACGATATCATTCGAGATTATGGTTGGCTAGGAGCGTGCTACGCGGTGAAGTTCATTTTTAAGAGTGTAGACTGTTAAAAATGCGGTTGGTGGTGCTGGTGGGAGGGCTCGCCGTTGTCGGCCTCACAGTGCTGTGCAACGTCACCACTGACGTATTGTGGGAATGTGCGTCCTGGGCCGGCTTCTAAGGGAACACAACAGAACTTCACCACATAGCACGCTGAAGGCCAACCATTGAATGATACATAAAATGATACCTTCATAAGTGTTGATTTGTGGAAAGCGCGGACGTACGCCTTTTTGTTGTAATTAACATAAACTGCGTAAGTGTCGCACAAAGGCGTACGCCTTCCACGTTCAACAAACCAACTTTGATAAGGGTACGATTCTCTGTAGTGGTATACCTTCAGTGTGTTATGCAGTGAATTTCTTTTTCAGGAGCGCACCGCAACGAAGAATGGGAAACGCCCGAATTACCGGGAGATACCTTTACCAATACCTTTCGAGAAACACCAAGTGATAGAGAACGGGCGAGCGAGTCACCGATTGATTCGACCTCCGATAGCGTATCTGAAATTTAAAATATGAATCGATTTCTTCTTCTTCTTTGCAGGCCGAAAAAAGCAGATCAAGTACAAAATTAGGTGGCTGAGTGTCAGATGGCGGTTTGTCCACAGGGTAATGGTGACATCATCCTATAGGAATATGCATAATCGAGTTTTGCAGCAGATATATTGATAACGGAGCTCGTTTCCGCCGTAATCCCACCAACAGGCCTACATTCCAGTAAGCGTTGATGGTATCATATTCTTCGAACTGGACCTACGCAAGCTTATACCCTAGTCAGACGGCAAACTGAAGGCCGTAAACGGAACGGCCGTACACTCTTAAAAATGAACTTACTTCCCGCCTCGGTAGCTCAGTCGGTAGCGTGTTCGCTTTCTGATCCCGAGATCGCGGGGTTCGAACCCGGCCGAGGACGCCAGCAACTTGGTGGCAGGGTACAAGTTGCTTAGACACGCCGTCTTCCGGCCGCGAGGGACGTTAAATACGGGGTGCCGTGTGGTGAGTTTTCGTCGCACGTTAAAGAACCCTCAGGTGGGCAAAAGCGATCCACAGACCGACCGCTGTGGCGTCGCTCATGATCTCAGTTGTCTCGCGACGTAAACACCCAATTATTAAAGAACTTACTTCACTGCATAGCACTCTCCTAGCGAACTATCATCTCGAATGATATCGTTATTTGTCCTGATTTGCTGAAAACGGGAGGCGTACGCCTCTTTTGTGACAATTATGAACAGCATAACCCAAGCAGCACAATGTACTAAAAATCGAGTGCAATAGGGGTGGCCGGTATCTGTTTTATCAATGTTCTTCAGTTTCACAAGTCTGTTCAAGCCCTTCCACATACCCGTCCACCTCTATTGCACTCGACTTTCAGTACATTGTGCTGCTTGGGAAGTCTCACAAAAAGGCGTACGCCTCCCGCTTTCAAGAAATCAGGGTAGATAACGATATCACTCGAGATGATGGTTCGGTAGGACCGTGCCATGCGGTGAAGTTCATTTCTAAGAGTGTAGCTTCACCGGTAACCCAAACCATCACCTCGATTGACGTCGTTCTCTCCCCTGATTTGGTGAAAACGGTTGACGTACGCGTTTTTGTGACAATTACGCAGTATATAATTGTCATAAAGTCTGCCGTCTGACTAGGGTATTAGTTGCTGCCTTTCGTATTGTCCCCTACACTTTTAAAAGAGGTCTTCACCGCATAGCACTCTCGTAGCATTCAGCATCCCGAATGACATCGTTCTGCGTCCTGATTTGTTCAAAACGGCACTCTTAAAAATGAATTTCACCGCATAGCACGCTCCTAGCCAACCATTATCTCGAATGATATCGTTATCTGCCCTGATTTGTTGAAAACGGGAGGCGTACGCCTTTTCTGTGACAATTATGAACAGCATAAGTGTCACAGAAGAGGTGTACGCCTCCTGTTTTCGACAAATCAGGGCAGACCACGATATCATTCGAGATGATGGTTGGCTAGGAGCGTGATATGCGGTGAAGTTCATTTTTAAGAGTGGGAGCAGTACGCCTCTCTGTAACACTTATTTTCACAAAAAGACGCTTGTTCATCTGTACGTTGTTCACTGAGTCGCCATTAGCAATATTTTCAACTAAACTGGCAGCAGTTTATCCTCACCGACGCCCAAGCAATGATCCGAAAGACGGCAGTTGACGAAAAGTCAGCGAGCTAAATAAATAAAAATAAATAAATAATAACGGATACCAATTATTTATAACTGAATTCTATGTCCAGCGCTTTGGCTGTCGTGACCTCATTGTCGATAACCCGCAGTTTCTGTGGTGTGAAGCTACAAAACCACCGATTCTAGATTTTTTTTTAAATATATGAGAAAAGGATATAAAGTAGCCCATTGCATTCTACGATTGTCCGATTTTTCATTTACAGTCGTATCCGATATGTTAGTAGTATCTTACAGTTGTCCCCGCAGGAAACCAGTGCGACGTCCGCCATGGAGCTCATTCTTACCCCACTGTATAGCCGAAGCCACGTATTGCCATTGTTTTTTTCTTGTTTGTCTCAATAACTAAAGGGCGCGGCATCCACGCGTAACTTAGAGTAGGCACAGAACCTTGATCTCCCGTTAAGAACCAGCTCTCGTGGCCTAGTGGCATGGCATTCCACACCGAGACTGCATGGGAGGTGACCGGTTTCAAATCCGGACGCCGGCTGGTGCTGTCTGAGTGTTTTGCCTGGGTTTTCTTCGGACGCTTTAAGACGAATGGCAGCGCTGTTCCCCGTGAAGCCGGCCCAGGACGCACGGTTCCTCGCCTGAGCAGACTCGCTTGGGCAGACTTGTACGTATTTGGAGTGTTGTATTTAAAATACTGTATTCTAAATACAATTTGCGGTATTTTTGCACTCTACTCAATACTTTTTGTTTTGTGTATTTGTACTCTATTTACAATACATTTTATGGTATTTTCTACTCAATACTCTAATTACATATTTTGCGTATTTACATATCTCCCTCCCAAACTTTCTGTGTCTCGTCTTTTTATTATCTTGGCAGAATAAAAGCGCTAAAAACACGAGGACAACGGACACACAGTTAGCGCGCTAACAATTGTTGTGCGCTATTGTTAGTGCGCTAACTGTGTGTCCGTTGTCCTCGTGTTTTTAGCGCTTTTATTCTGCCATGCCTTACCAACAGGCCCAGTCTGAAGTTTTAAGTTTTTATTATCTTGCTTGTTCAGTGGAAATTTGCTGGGTCCCTCGGACTTGATTCGGATAGTGACTCTAGACCCGGACATTGGCCCTTCTTGGAAGTCTCCATTTAGAGATCTTGCCCCGTGTGTACTAATCCTTGGCCAGTGAAGGTTCTATTATGTGTGCCCTGACGCGGTGACGCCGAATTCTGACCACGCCGAGCAGGGACCTGCTAGAAGTGTGCTTTGTTCTGGGTCACTTATCACTTAGCGGAGTTATGTGGTATCACTTTGTCATCTTTTTGGGACTTGCGTTTAGATGGCTCCTATCACACAGCGGCGGCTAGCGTAGTGCGCGGAGTTCAGGTGATTCATGTGACATAGCGGCGACTTGCCGCATTGACCAGTGACCGGTGACTTTTTGCGTTCAAGGATAAATAGTATCTTAATTGTATTTCAAATACTTTTTCAATTATTTTGTACTCTATCTTAATTACTTCATGACTTCATTACATCTTAATTTTCATGTATTTATGCTCTATCTTAGTTACATTCTAACGTTAGTATTATTATCTTATCTTAAATACATTTTTGAGTATCTTGTACATGTCTGTCCTTGGGGCACTGGGGGAATGTTAAGTGAACAAAATCCTTGCGTTAAACTAACATAATAATTTTGTTCAATTAAACTTTCCTCATGGCCCGAAGGGTTGCTCTAATCGCGCTTGGGAACGAGACCATATTATTTCCAGTGTTATTATTAAGGTTGACTGGAGCTGTACATGTCAGGACGAGAGAGAGGAGGCCACACTTGGTGAAACGACCTACGATTTGGTTGCTCCATATCTTTGAGTGTAAAGCTTGTGAAAGCTTTCTAGGCCGCTTTTGCTTTTATTCATTTTATAACCGTGCAATGAGGCGGATTCACTCAGCTTATTACGTACTCAGAAGACACGTTACCTTTTTTTTCTCCTTTGTGTGTGTGTGTTCTGCTAGAATCGACCTTGTTTCGCGGGATAAAAATTACCTTGCATGCCTCGCCCTACGGGAACGCCTTTCGAAATAAGCACCACAAACAAAAAATGAATCGGTTATATTTATGAAAAAGAAGACAAAATAAAAGCAAGGAAGTGCATAAAGCGCATATTACGTATTATCCAATGAACCATGAAAGCATATTTTAAGAGAGCTCCCCCAGAGACATGAAAAAAAAGACCGTTATTGAATTGCATATTCTATACCAATATTAGAATATTCGTGTGCGGTATAGGATTTTGAGATTGGTCTAATTCCTTAATTAGGGAGATGAGGCTAAATCAAGCTGCAAGATTTGTTACAAAGACACAAATGTGAGCGGACTCACCTTAAGTGTCAATGTACACCCAATTATTATTATTATTATTATTATATGTTACAAAGAATTATTCGCCCCCTATACGGTTCTCGTGCTTAAAAACTATGCTGCGATTTGATTCTGGCAAAAACATGATCTGCGTTCCTGATAACTATTACCTAAGTAGCACCTAATTTTATTTCTGACTGCCCTGACCATACGTTCAAAATTAAACATTAAAAATTTTGAACGTCTGTTCTTTAAAAAAAAATATCGTAGACTGTCATAACAACACCTCAATGATGCAACTCCCCATTCATCATCTAAAATAAAGCTGTTGTTTACTTCAGTGAAACAATCGTCCACGTGACCTTGCCCTGTGTTGTTCATTTTCAAGTGCTATATATGTATGATTTTCTTTCTGTGCCCGGTTTCCTTTCTTTTCTTTTACTTTTTAACCTTTTCTTTACCGCCACAAAAATGGGTTTTTGGGTGGTTTGGCAAACATATTTTTATCTGGCTTACAGTATCACTTTAAAATATGTTGCTATAACGGAAAATCTAGCCAAATGAATGCCTTATCGAATGATGCAAGTTTCATAAACAATGCTATCCATGTAGTTCTAAAACTAATTTTGGAACGCAAAAAGTCGGTGCAAACAGCACGAAGCTCATTAAGATACGCGGGTATCATGAACAAAAACACGAATCTACAAGTTCCAAAATATACAAAATGTGGCAAATTTTATGAGAAATAATATATGGAAATATCGACACTCTGGATCAAGAAGTTCATGAATTCACCATAGCACGCTCTTAGCCAACTATCATCACGAATGACAACGTTCTCTCCCTTGATTTCATGAAAACGGGGGGCGTACGCCATTTTTACGATGGCGATTTTATGCCATGTTATCGATTCTGATTTAGGGCGTACGGCTTTATCGTCTTCATATATCTAAATTGACACAAAAAGGTGTGCGCCCTACTTGAATCAGATGCGATAACCTTGGCATTCGTGGCAATGGTTGGCGCAGAACGTGTTGTGCTGTGAACTTCTGTTTTTTGGAGTGTAGAGATCAGCGAGGATGAATTATTTGATACGACTTTTCGTTGTTTCTGTTTTGTGTGGAACCTGGACCCCAAGCTTAGAGCTCAGTCCAAGGAAATACGTTTAGCGATAGGCATGAATTTGCGCCACAAAACACTTAACAAAGGTTAAGTATAATTTTAGAAAGAACGCGTGTCAATAAAGTGTGCTGGGCACTGTCTACGCCGCCTGGATCCGTTTTCTTTCTTTTTTTTTTCACTTCTGCGTATTCTAGCATTTGTGTCGCTGTACAAGGGTGCTTCCTAAACTCTGCTGCCCCGCGACCCATTAAAAATATAAATTATGGCATCGCGATCAAACAAGCTGTTCGACTTCAGTGCCTGAACGTGTAATACACCAAACTCAGGATGACACTTCCTGTAGCAGTGAATATAGTTAATCAGCTGGGCTAGCACCGCACGCAGAAAATTAAAGGCACGCCGGCTGTATTGGCTGTACCTAGGTAATGGCCAAAGCGAGCTTGTTTTTTTGTTTTACAGCACAGCTTGTGAAAACAAGGGACGATCAACTCGCAATTCCGGCGCGATGTTGAGCTGTGACCTGTATTACTTTGCTCTTCATCGACGCCACCACTGAGGAGCCAGGTTGGCGCAAGTATGCCGTGGCAAAGAGAAGGAAGATCCTCATGACTTTAGTACAGAAGGGCGTGTATTTCCCTGACGACACTGACCAAAAATTCGGGAACTGGCTTCGCGACCCTGACCCACAATTTGGGAAGTCCTGCTGTACAAGGTTTATTTGCGTATTCCATGAACAAAATTGCAATGGACAAACACTTATGGCTTTCGTATTACGCACATTGATTGATTCACTGTGATATAGAAAAACTGTTGTGATGTGAGGCTCGTATTACGTGTTTATTTATTTCGTTCGCGGCCATAAGTTTTTGTGGAATGCGCAGACGTTTGCGTTTAAAAATCAGCGGATGGACATCACGGCAGAATCTGAAGTGGAATGAATGCATTACATTCAATTAAATAAGGTTAAAATTTGGGCGGGTTGGTATTTTTGGTTGGTAATTTGGCTGTGCGTCGTCCCTTTGTCTGTGTTCGTCTCGTCCCATTGTTTTGCCTTCGCACTGGGGTATTTTATCCATTTTAAAAGAAAACATTCAATTAATTGAGGCAACTGACACGGCCAGACCACATAGACTATACGATAGATGCCCTTTCCTTCGCATGCCCCCCACCTCTGATCTCCCCCAGCACACACGCACGCATACAGAATAAAAAACACCGTGGTCAATATCCGGATTGACATGACACGTCCGACATTGTCTACTGAAGGGACGTTAAGCACCCTATAATACGCCGGGAATTTTAGCACGTGATCAGGAATTTTCTTCAAGTAACAGTCGTAACGACACGCAAACCCTGAATGATCTGAAGTGGCATACACGACGCTTTCACGAAATAGACTTCCCTGTAACCTTATTTGTCTTCTTTTATGTAATACTGTTAACTGTTAAATGTTAATAATAATTTTAAATGTTGTTATGTATGTCTGTTATGTGTAAAAACGCGAGAATATTTTCCACGCGCGCGGCAAGATAACTTGTACAACATGAGAGAAACTGATGTTCTAAGGCTGGAACACATAGAAAGGACAAATACATACAAAAGCCTCAAGTGCCTAAGAAATTAACGATGAAGTCGAGCCCTACAGCTGGCTAACCTTTTCAGTGACTTCCAGCTTTCATCGTTTCTACAACATGTCACGGTTCGAACCTTCCAGTCAAAGTCCTGATGTCAATTTGAGTTCATGAAACAAACTGCATGCTCTATGATATAGACCGTGCCAAGTCTGCTGAGTGCCAGCCCGACCACGTAACAAATTCACGTAAACCTGAAACTGTGACCCCGGCCAAATTGAAACAGAACTTACCTCTCACTACAACCCAGCAGAGCAAGGACGCCGACAGTAGCAGCCGAGACCATGCGCCGCCATCGAACAAACACAGCATTTTCGGCTCTTTTTAGACCATTGAGAGAGAACCGATTCCTTGGTCGACGAGGAAAAACACGCGCGGTCGGCCACCTAACTCCAACAGGCCAGACTGGTCACACTGGCCTCCACTAAAGCAGGTCCACCTCTCTCTACCGGCCCGTTGAAGGACCCCGATTGGCTGGCGCCCCGCAGTGTCATTACGTCCCCTAATTACGTCGTATTATTTTCCCATCAGCCGCTCGGTGGCGGTCGGAGCCGGTTCTGTTTCCTCTTTTTTTCTTTCTTTCTTTCGAATGCCTTTCAGGTTGAGCTTTCTTCGATTCTTTTGCAGTGTATTACGAATGCACGTTCCTTCTTGTTTGCGCAGATAGGACTCGGTGCAGGCGGCGCTGAATGGGGAGGGGATTTCTTCGTCTGCGGTCTCTGTCTGTCATTTGGAGTCATTACCGCGGGGAGGGAGCCTTTCGAGGAATTCTAAGGTTCAAAAGCAGATGTTCCGGGTTGCGTTGAATCCGTGGCGGTGCATGCAATTTCGCTGACCCACCACCACTCCCACTCTCCTCAGTGACAACTGTCGCATCCTCCTTTTTTTTTCGGAATCCGAAATGAGGTGGTGAGAAAGGAAATTGGGCGTCTTATTATTATAATTCCGGGCTTACGACGCCTACCTGGTCCAGTGTTGCCATCCGTGAGAGAAATTCCCGACCTTCGAATCTTGGTAGATTTTGAAGGACATAGACAGCCGCTATTGACCAGGAAAATGCGTATAGACCTTCCACCGAAGGCGCGTATGAGACCTCTTTCAATTTTTTTTTTTAAATAGGGACAAAGCGATTAACATATACCTGGTCAAAACGATGAGGTTGCTGAAGAAACAAAACGCCGTCTTCTCTAAAAATTTAATCGCGCACGATTTATTTCTGTACATAGATTGTATCTGTGTGATACCTTGTTTATTTCGTTTCTTCTCCAGTATTCATACACGCAGTCTCGCACGTACTGCTGCTAGCATATATTCCCTACATCTTTTTTTTTTTTTTTCGACTAGCGACGTAGCGGTTTCGCTATATTTTGAATTTTTAACGCATAAAATACTCCCCTTACAAATACATAGAGCGTATTTTATTATATGCTGCCGCTACAGGTACAACTACGTTCTATAAAATGAAAGAAAACCTGACACAAACGTGAAACAACGATGCGTTTTTTTTTAAATGTTTTAATCAACTGTGTCGCTACTATAACATTCATGAGTTCAGATGCTTTACTCAAAAGTAGCTCGGGCACTAAGGGCCGTTACAAATTCGAAAATGTAACTGTACGCCGCTACCAAATAAAAGTAACGCAAGTACTTTTCCGCTATACTTATCATTCGGGTTCAGATCCCGGGTTCCCCGAATTGCGGCATAATTCCATGTCCCCAAATCCCGGGATTTCGCGAGGCCAAATCCCGTGGTTTCGGGATAATAAATTCCTGCTTTCTTGAAAATGGATACTATAGGCGGGTGGCTTTAGGCGATTTATCATTTATTTATGGGCCATCATCATTATCATTCATTTAGTTATCATTTATTTATATCATTTATTTATTTATGGGCCAATATCATTTGCAGTCCGAAACCGAACCACGTGCAAATTATTTTAGCTGCCGACTTATGCGAAGCGCGCAAACCACGTGGCCGAGAACAGCCCTCAAGTATAGCACTGAAACTTCTACGAAATGAGAAGAAATCTCCCTGTCCATACGGCTACGCAAAATATTGCAGAATCACCCCCCCCCCCCCCCCCACACACACACACCTCTGTCTCTCTCTCTTTCTCTGCAGAATTTATTTTATTTTTTTAATCCTCACGAATATGCTTGGAAGTGAAAAGAGAAAATGGAGACATCCTTTTCAGAATACTGTAGACTCAGTTGCTCCAGACGAGAACATGACAGATACTGTGGACGAATGAAAGGGGAGAAATAATACAAAACGCACCGAGGGCGCGAAAGCTTCAGAGCGCACTGCGCGTGCGTTGGAAGGCGGTATTTTGGATCGTCAGTCGTGAAAGAAACAAACGGGAGGGTGACTGCGCGACAGGTGTGTTTGAGAAGACGGTGTCTACCCCCGGACGTGCTGTCAATGGCGACACTCTTAAAAATGAACTTCACCGCATAGCACGCTCCTAGCCAACCATAATCTCGAATGATATCGTTATCTGCCCTGATTTGTTGAAAACGGGAGGCGTACGCCTTTTTTGTGACACTTATGCTCTTCATGGTTGTCATAAAAAAAGGCGTACGCCTCCCGTTTTCAACAAATCAGGGCAGATAAAAATATCATTTGAGATTATGATTGGCTAGCAGCTTGCTACGCCGTGAAGTTCAGTATCGGTCTATCCTTTATCCGTCCGTCCTTCTTTGTGTTTTGTTTTGGTTTGGGTTCTTTTTCTTTTTTCTTTTTTTTTTGGCTATAGTCGTGACGACGCCCACTTCTGTGTGTGGCCAACAATGGCGACCCTATCCTGCCATTACCCCCCCCCCCCTCATTTTTAAGAGTGTACTGCCGTCAACTCGTATATTTCTTCCTTCAATAGAGGAGAGGGGATATATTTATTACACGAAAGGGAAAAAAAACGGGGAACGGTCAGCCAAACGGGACGGCTTGCTATTCCGTCGGCTTGCTATTCCGCAAAGAAAAAAGAAAAAATAAACGAAAGAAGAATAATGAAATAGAAATAAAATAAATAAAAAGAAAATAATTAGGAAATAAAGGATAGACTTACAAACGGGGAAAGAAGGATGAGATGGATTACAGAAGAAGATGACTTTAAAACGAACTTCAATGGAGGCTATAAGGCCTTCTCTGCCAAAATGCTTTTCCGTGCACTGCTTGCCAGGTGCAAGCTCATAACTGAATGCACTGAGATACGAACTGAGATGCTTCTTTTTTTAGCATTAAACATACCCCCCCCCCCCTTCTCGAACTGAAACACTGGCGCACCTGAGAGACAACGAGTACATACAGGGTGGCCCACCAACCATGATAGAAATTCGTAGTAAACACACACTCTAAGAAATGAACATCACCACATAGCACGCTCCTAGCCAACCATCATCCCGAATGACAACGTTCTCGCCCCTGATTTGTTGAAAGCGAGACGCGGAGCCTATTCTCTGCCGTGCGTAATGGCACAAAATAGGCTCCGCCTCCCGTTTTCAACAAATCTATGGCGAGAACGTTGTCATTCGAGATGATGGTTGGCGAGGAGCGAGCTATTTGTTGAAGTTCATTTTTAAGAGTGCATAAGCAACGGGGAGACATGCGGTCGACGAATTTTTTTTTTCGGCAAGGAACAGTTGTCACGTGCTGGCACCATTTTTATTTCATTTCAGTCTGTAGAAATGTACTTTCGTGAATTGAACACCGAAATTCCGCAGGTCCACCTAACGTTTTCCACATTCTCGAAGACTGCAGCCAGTACGCAGGCGAGCTACGATCCTTTAAATCTCAACTTGAAATGCTGGATCAGAGGCCATTCAACATCTGCAAAGTTCTCGGCCCATGGAGTAACCCTGGACACCAGTGCCGTGCACTTGGCGCTCTTTTTTCCTTTCTGAGGGCCACCGGCCTCCTTCACGAACTGTAGGGATTTCCTTCCCTCGTCATCCATTCATGTGAACCTTTTTGGAATGGGGTATGGTCCTGCACTCAACGCAGGGAAACATCCCACATCATCATCATCCATTCATCTATGTTGTTGTTGTTTCCACGCGGAAATGGGTTCCTCGTGGTCATTTAACTCAGTACAGCACCCGATAAAACACGTAATGCAATGACAATTGCTTAAATAAATTCGCGGAAAATCCCTGTAAATGAGTCCTTGGCTCTGCCTCCTTTTTGTCGGCTCTACACTCTTAAAAATGAGTTTCACCACATAGCACGCTCCTAGCCAACCATCATTCCGAATGACAACGTTCTCGTCCCTGATTTGTTGAAAACGTGGGGCGGAGCCTATTTTGTGACACTTATGCTGTTCATAATTGTCACAAAAAAGCCGTACGCCTCCCGTTTTCAGCAAACCAGGAAAGATAACGATATCATTCGAGATTATGGTTGGCTAGGAGCGTGCTATGTGGTGAAGTTCATCACCACCCACCACCATCATTTGTAAGAGTGTGCTTTGCGCAGCAAAAATTGATTTACTTCCCTGCCTACATCCGGTGACCTCTTTTTTTGATAAGATAGCTCTGATTTTCTCACTCATTGGGTGAGTTTGTTCTGTGGGTTGGGATTATAACGCTCTCCCCCTCGTGTCGATGTAACCTCCTTTCCTCGCAATTTGGCGCTCAAACACGGGCAGACAAAAAAGAGACAAAGCCAAGGACTCATTTCCCGGGATTTTCAGCAATTTATTTCGATTCAATTCCAGCAATTGTCGTTGCGTTACGGATGCTTTACTGACTAAAATAACCACGATGAACCCATTTCCGCGAACAAAAGATTACGTCGACTCTGGAAATTTCGGACTTCAATTCAAGAAATTAAATTTCCATCAATTGAAATGAAATAAAAATGGTACCAATATGTGGCAAATGTTCCTGGCAGAAAAGAAAATTCCTTGACGGGGATTTTTTGCCAACGTTCTACCTTGACGTATACGCAATTCCGTCATCCTCGTCCCCTTGACTGCAGCTTGCCCCTGCATCCAGACAGATAGCCTAACTCCAGTCGTGCGCTCGCATCACTGTAGGGGGCGCTACGAGGCAATTTTCGGGCGCCACCTATATACACTCTTAAAAAAAGGGTGTACTTTAACTCCTTTTTTTGCCACATATATAACACCCTTTTGGAGAGTACAATTA
This sequence comes from Ornithodoros turicata, assembly GCF_037126465.1. NCBI lineage: Eukaryota > Metazoa > Arthropoda > Arachnida > Ixodida > Argasidae > Ornithodoros > Ornithodoros turicata. Next base: position 10,362,275 of record NC_088207.1, read on the forward strand.
CGCTCAAAAGGGTGTCTCCTCACTCCCTCAAGGGAGTAGCATAACACCTTTATTCCTACTGGAGAGTACTATTACTCCCCGCAGGGAGAAGGTGTTATGCTACTCCCTTGAGGGAGTGAGGAGACACCCTTTTGAGCGTAATTGTACTCTCCAAAAGGGTGTCATATATGTGGCCAGGGAAGGAGTTAAAGTACACCCCTTTTTTAAGGGTGTAGTGCACGTAAGTGGCATACCTCAGAATAGTCCAGCGGAAGACGCGAAAAACGTCACTGATTTTAGCTGCAAGCGAAAGTACAAGTGCTGAATGTCATGTCTTCTCGTGCACTGCTAACGGCGAGATGTATCCTGGGGTACAACCACAAGATATTCCGTAGCAGACGGGAACAAACAACAACAATTTTATTACAAGATGATGAATGGGGAGTTTCGCCCCAGGGGCGATACTCTTCCCCACTGCTGGTGGTGGGGAAGGGGGGGAGGAATGAAATAATGAGCCCCTTCACAATATGAAGAAGAGAAGCATTCCAATGCAAAGTCGATATTCCGACACGGCACAAGTGCTAATATACGCGTCGGTACTTTTGTCAGGTGACATAATTTTTTTTTCTTTAGTTTTCTTCCACTAGAATGTTCCGTGGGGATGAGAAGACACGCGTGTTGTTTCACAGTTTGTGATAGAATGGATGTACAGGTGGATTCTATACGGGATCCTGGGTACAGTCGCAAAAAAGAATCCCGATCCCGCCCCAGGATACGCGTTGAGAAATTCCGAAGTCTCGGGATCTCGAAGTCTCCCGAAGTCTCCTTATAAATATATCCCCTTCCCTCCCCCCCCCCCCTGCACCGTATAGCACCTTGTAAACACGGCTCGTGGTTTCGAACCTTGCTTAACCTCTGCGTCCAGGCACACCGTTGTCCAATGTACCTAGCGATGGTGGTCTATTTATATCCCTCCAATTAGCCGACGCGCAGCAAGAAATGCGCCTCAAGTTGCAGCCATGGAGCCAAGGTAATTGCTGTCGTTTCCAACATTAACACTGGGTATCTTTAGAAAAGGGCACCCACGCGCTCTGGCGCCCCAGAGATGTGAGGGTTGGTCAGCGCGCGCCCGGAACCCGCACAGTACTACACTCAATGCGCAATAACCACTCTTTCGTTCTTTTGGTCCCGAAAACACAAGAGTGCCGCATTCTATTCCTATATCCATTCTGTGCACTTACGTCATCCCGTGCAACGGAATAATTTTTCCAGAATGTTGCTATGCGAGAAATGCATCGTGCAGGGAATACAGTCGACCCGTGTTTATCCGGACAACTTCATTTTCTCTGAGAATGTCCGGATAGCGGGGGAACCAGATAAGTGAAACACGAAAATCCAGAGTGATCCTAAAAGGACTTCTTTATTGACCATTACACAGAAAACTATCCGTTATCATATGTTTCATTCTAATACACGCATCCAGTTCTTGCAAACCTTTGCGAATGGCATTAACTTGCGAAATATTGTTCTGTTGCTCGAAAAATACTGTAGCGCTGTTCTCAGTGCCGGCCGCGCATTTTCTACCGTCACAGCTGGTGCATCCACGCTTTCATCATCAGATTCTTTTTGAACACTATCGGAAGCGACGACACTGACGCTATCGTCATCTATGATTGCAGCGCAGGGGTCCTCGCTGCGGACCTTCTTTGTCTGAAATGACCAGACTGCTCAGCGGATTACTTTTGTGCAACGTGCGAAGTCGGAAAGGGAGAAAATTCTTCCTAGCAACACCGTCTTTGTGTCCGTAAAAAGAAGGCCACGACCAGGGTTCTCGACCTCGCTACACTATATGTGGACCAAGTGTCATCCCTGGACAACGACTGGATAACTGAAGCCGATTGTTGGGTATTACTGACTTCTGCTCCCTGAAATTCTCGTCCGAGTCCGGAAGCTGAAGTCCGGATAAACGAGGGCGAAATACATGTGGAGAAATCCGTCCCGATGCTTTTTTTGTCCGTATAGCGCAGGATCCGGATAAGCGCAGGTCGACTGTATTCCCAATTTCTATACTCACGCTCTTCTCTCTACTTAGGGTCAGTTCTCACTTGGCGATGCCCGAACGCGACGTCGTGAGATGGCGGCAGAAATAGAGGCACGTCTCCGCCGCCCCGTCAGAGTGCACGATTTTCATGTTCCCAAGCATAGTCCTAGATTTCATGAGGGAGAGTAACCTCCTAGGAATTGTCTGACAGCAAAGAAGAAATAGACAACGCGTGAACTGAGTGACCAACAACCTGTGACCAATTGTAAACTGGACCTATACTGTGAACAACAAACACTGTGACCACCTCATGTGACCAACTAATGTACTAACAAAGCTATTCTGGTGAAAGCTATTGTGGTGAAAGCTGTTATGGTGAACTGTATGGTGGGAACCGAAGGTGACCACCAGATGGCACAGCCAGCGAACTTTGCACTGAACGTATCCATTCTCTTTTTTCTTGTCTTTTTTTTTTCTCTCTCTCTCTCTGTGTGGCCGCCCGTATCGGCAGGCAGACCGCACTCCCTTTCTTATTTTTTCTTTCTTTCGATAAACGATACCCGCCCATCACCACCACCACCACCACCACAAACAAGCAGACGAAAAATCAAGAGGCGTTGGCTTTCTATGTTATCTTATTGGTCGCCAGTATATCGTTCTCGGCAGCTCTCGCGCTGACGTCGCCTAAGAAGCGCTGTCCCAACGGCGGTGTCCCAGAAAACGTGTCATTGAATTATAATAAAAAAACTACACCACCTAGAGTCATGCGGTCAATGGCATTTGTTCTTACTGGGTTTTTGCCACCTCGTCATGTGAATGTCCTGTAACGTAAGTTTAATTATGTAAATTTTTGCGAGCTTAAGTCGGAAATTTGCCTAGTAAAGGTCACTTTTTTACCCCACCAATGTGAAGAGCGTGTCTAATTTAGTCAGATTAATGATAATTGACAGGGATATTCAGGAGCTATCCCATCGGAAAAAATAGCAGAACATCATGCTCTACGCAGGTCGCAGAGAATAGCGCACGATGAATTTTTCAGCGCAATCTTTGTCAGTTCGACGAAAGGAGGTTGGAAGCCCAGCCCTCCTCGACATCGTAGAAAGAGATAAAACAGGCACGGCTTATCACGTTCGACTTTCGCTGGGATAATGCTTTCCCTCTCCCAATTTTAGGAACAGTTACTTTTTCTACTATCACTCTGTAGGCTGGCTTCGGAACCTCCTTTCGTCGCACTGAGAGCGATTGCGCTCAAAAAGTCATCGCGCGCTATGGTTCGGTGCTCCGAAAAGCATGATGTTCGGCTATTTTTTCCGATGGGATAGCTCGTGAATATCACTGTCACCTGTGACTGTGACGTTTACTTGGCGAATTTCCTAGTTCAGTTCGCAAATATTTACATAATTAAACTTGGAGTACATGACATTCACATTAGGAGGTGGCAAAAACCTAATAAGAACAAATGCTGTTGACCGCATGATTCTAGGTGGAGTAGTTTTTTTTATTATAATTCAATGACACGTTTTCTGGGACACCCTATATATCCGCCGTCCGCTCACGACATCGCGTTGGGAGAACTTGTCCCAACGGGGTGCTTTCTCAAGCATCTACACCTCATAACATACGACATTTTAAATTTTTAATTTTTTAATTATCAGTACTGTGCAGGCCTATCCTACACTCTTAAGAATGAACTTCACCGCATAGCACGCTCCTAGCCAACCATAATCTCCAATGATATATCGTTATCTGCCCTGATTTGGTGAAAACGGGAGGCGTACGCCTTTTTAGTGACACTTATCGTGTTCGTAATTGTCACAAAAAAAAGGCGTACGCTTCCCGTTTTCAACAAATCAGGGCAGATAACGATATCATTTGAGTTGGCTAGGAGCGTGCTATGCGGTGAAGTTCATTTAGAGTGTATAGGCACAAGCAGCTAAATTCAGAGTGTACGCTGTGATGTTTTAAATTAATGCACTTTAAACAACGTTTAAGGAGGGAATCGTTTTTATCACCAGCGGCGACAATCACCTCCCCCCACCCCGCAGGAGGACGGAAAAGGTGGCCTGGCCTGACCACGAGCTTCGCTTCATCTACACACCAGCTCTTTTGCCTCACCTATTTTGTCATCCAGAAACATTAATGCGCGCAAATTATTAAATGCACGTACGCGCTATGTGCAGGAAATTATGTCTTCAATGGAAATATGCTCTGGTATCCCTTCAAATCCGCGCAAGCGGTGGAGGGGGGCAAATGGGAGGCGGTCCATCATATACCGGAGAAGGCAGTACCGCTTGCGGTGCTGTTCCGGGTTCCGGTGCTGTTCCGGATATCATTTCCCAATGCGAAATGATATGTCTTGGCTACTTCATGCTGCATGCTGACTGCGTGAAAGAACGTAAATATTGCACCGTCTTCAGACACACGGTTACAAAATGCGGTAGCGGCAAAACTATAGTGTGATAGTAAATATTTACGTTGCGTTTATTTGGTAGTGGTATCGCGTTACATTTTCAAATTTGTAGCGACGCTAGTATTGCGCAACCTTTTTGTGGAGTAGCGTGAAGCGGTATTCGGTTACTTCGTTTTGGTAGCGGGTAAAAGACTGATTCCCAGTTGCGGAATTCCCATCTCGAAATTCATGGTCGCATAACAATGAAAATGTTCGATGACTGCGTGACATGATATGCGGTGTTTAAAAATCTGACTTCTCTAATTAACCTCTCAGCTTCACGAGTTTTCGATGGCTGTCGAAGCGGCTTCTCAGAGAATGAAAGCCACGTTTTAGCGATCGTTAGGTTTCGCAAGGCGGACACATACGGGGACGTTCGGCTGCCCAGGGGGCGCTCCTGTTTTCTGCCGTCAGCGCCACTTGTAGTGACAGCGATAAGATGTTTCGCGTAGTGTATTCTCTCACCACGTGTGGTGTGCGCTGCGTGAAGGTGATTAAACGTTATTGCTCGCTAACGAAGGTCAAAGAATCGAGGATATTTCCCCAGTCTCACGTTTGAGGAAGGGAAATCGTATACGACCGCATGTTTTGGCCGCAGAACATCTGTTCTTCTCGGATGACACAAGGCACCGAAGTTACCCGAGTATTTCCCTTCATTTATCCACCTAGAGTTCAACATTCACCATTCAACAAAAATTCATATGCCTATGTAACAGTATTCAGGCAACATTTAATATAAATGACAAAAGTCCTAGTAAACATTTCTAAATATAAGTGAAGAACACGTGGTTTATGTGAGAAGCGTACGTTGTTCTCATGAATGAGTATTATCTTCTGCAGCGAAGCGGAGTACGATATTGCAGGTCGTGCATCCCAACAAGTACAGGGTTCGCCAAGATAAACTTCGGGGTTTGTAACGAAGATAAAACAAGTAAGAACAGTGTCGACGTTAAGTAGACGTTAAAAGACGATGTAAAGTACACTCTTAAAAATGAACTTCACCGGATAGCACGCTCCTAGCCAACCATGATCTCGAATGATATCGTTATCTGCCCTGATTTGTTGAAAACGAGAGGCATACGCCTTTCTGTGACACTTACGCTGTTCATAATTGTCACAGAAAAGGCGTACGCCTCCCGTTTTCAACAAATCAGGGCAGATAACGGTATCATTCGAGATAATGGTTGCCTAGGAGCGTGCTATGGGGTGAAGTTCATTTTTAAGAGTGTAGACGTTAGAGGACGTATTATGCCCCCAAATTTTATGTCCATAATGCCGCCTAGTCTGTTACTCTGGTTACTCTGGAAAGGAGCTGAAATATAAACTGTGTTTGAGCTCCTTTCCGTCAGATGGCGAAGCAGTCGAGCGCGGCGTTGCAGACGACATCGAACATGTGGAACTGAATGCAGACTAGTTCTCTGCGACGCCGCGTTCGACCGTGTCGCTATCAGAGGAAAGTAGCTGGAACACAGGTATAGCCAATTAGGGAGCGGCGGTTTTTTAATTCTCACGATTTATCCGCCGAGTAAGAGACTAGGCGGCATTATGGACATACAATTTGGGGGCATAATACGTCCTCTAACGTCTACTTTAGCTTTCCGACACTGTTCTTATTTGTTTTACCTTCGTTACAAACCCCGAAGTTTATCTTGGCGAACCCTGTACATTGCGTACATTTCCTATTCACGTTTTCTCTTCTTTTCTTTTTTTGAACAGTCAGCGACACGAGCTCTCACTTGGCCGTCGAGAAGGCTTTTGTACGAGGATCGCTCGCGTGCCGGTGCTTAAAGGGAGACTTCAGAACATTCGGAGAAAAAATTGCTGCATATTGTACATGGTGTACTTACAAAAATGTCCAAGGATTTTCTAAAGAAACTCTATAGAGATATATTGTATTGACTAGAGAGCCCATAGAAATTATTATGAGATCCTGATGTGTCCCTACTGATCGTTTACGGAATATTGGCCACCGTAATTCTACAGAAACTCCAATGAGCTTCTAACGATTGAGTATCTATCGCTTTTCTTCTAGAATTCCCTGAGAGGTGTGTCGTGTGCATCTACCGCCATAAATGTTTATCATGTAGTACATACATATGAGGAACAAACGTTTTATTTATACTACTTGTAACTCCCTTGAGAGCAACGAGGAGAGGCCGCTCTTCAGTTGAGTATTTGATACAGAAGGGAATCTTCCAAGTGTGTCTCTCGGAACGACAATGTGCATTACGCGTACATAAAAATGACACAAAGTGCAACCGCTACTCATATATATATATATATATATATATATATATATATATATATATTATTCATATTATATTATAATATTATTATAATTATAATATTATTATACATATATATTATTCCAATTTTCCATTCTAGACATGATATATCTCTGCCCTTAGTGCTGTAGGAAACAAAAATAGAAAACAAGTGAACTGCGTACTGCATGCACTGTAAAATGGAGACACAAAGATGGATGATACAAAGATGAAAAAAAAAAATACTCTTTTTCTTTCGATACAGTGATTTATAAAAGAGCTATGATGGGATCATAGAGGCAGCGCTTGCAGGTGGATTCCACGGCCAGGCAGACTGTCTATTTAATGAAATATATAACCACTAGATGACAACTTAAAATGAAAATTCATCAATAGTTTCAATTCAAGCTTTTATGGCAAATCTGTGAAGGCATAACAGGAGGCAGTCCTTGTTTTAAGTCAGCCAATTTTGCAGATTTTTAAATTTTTCGGAAATCTTGAAAGAGACTTACTTATGATGAAATTTGAAATGACGGCCTGATCGAGCTGATTGCAGTTTGATGCCGCATGGCAGAGCTAGGTATCTGGGTACCAGCCAACAGAGCAGCCCAAGTTTCAGCATTAAGCTCCGTCACACCAATCTGGAGGATATTTCGTCGAGGCATTTGGCCCTCTAACATAAATGGTGGTTGTAGTACCTGCACTTCTTCGACAGCTTCGCCCTGCTTTCGGCATTGTCAAAGGAAAATCTAGCAATAAATAATTTGAGTTATGCGCTCTTTCAAGAACAATTGCCTCCAATTTTGCTAATCTTAGTATACTGTCCAAAAACCTCCAATTTAATTAATTAATGTAGTTAAGCAAATTTAATTTTGGTATTTTAATTAAGTAATTTTTATGTAATGGAGTCAGAACGCGTGACCAGAACGCCTTTGCATTTCAATTAGAACTCAACAGATAATATTTTGATATGCCTCATTATGAATACAATAAGGACATCATAAGACATTCTTTTAACTTTCTATGGGGAAAACTCATTAGGAGCTAATTTTCCACTGGGTTTCTACAGGCTCAATACAAACACAGTTGGTTCTCAATAGGTACTCATTTGGTATTTTTGTTGATTATTTCGCATTTTGGGGCATAATTAATCAAATAAGGAAGAAACAAAGGTTATTGTAGGTTTTTGGGAGCTATTATATAATAGCCCCTGAATACCTGCCATAACCGTTGTATCCTCCTTCTGTGACTAATTCTGTCTCAAATGCGAAATAATCCAACAGAAACTTGAACACGGAGAGGAGGACGCGAAAATCTCCCCAGGGCAACTGGGGCGGCGTGACGTCACTATGCATGCAGCGGACATGCAGGATACCACGGCGGGCGTAGCTATGCTGTGTTACGTTCCCGAAAGCGAAGCTGTGGGACAATATGAAGGAAGATTCGGGATCAGAATACTCAGACACAGACGTAAGATTATTCGCAGCGACGGCTTCATGTGAACGGTTCCGCGCGTGTGAGACGCATATTCGCAACACATCGATGCACATTCTATCGATGCTCGTCCAGTTGGGAACGTGAGGTAGCATATGCATTCTGAGGAATCCCAAGTGTCCGATTAAGAATCGCTCGGATGCAAGATATTTCTAAGGATTCAGTTTGCAGCACGCCCACAACGCACGTATGATGCTTTTTACGTCTATGCATGTGTGCTACTTGGTTCAGACTTGGTTGGTTACTTCCCTCAGAACATGATCTACTACCTACACAGGCAGGCGTTTCACCTAAAGTGATAAAAAATTCTAACTGGCGACGTGCTCGCCGGAGGACTGTGGGATTTTCGGCGTTTACCTTCTGGAAACTTTTGCCGCCATTCAGGAAGGCTTCGGACAATTTTTAATTGAGGGAAATTTATTTTGTTCAATTGAACTTTGAAAATTGCCACGCGAACTTCACTTTTTTAAACAAAAAGTCTGTCGTGGTAGAATTACGATGGGCACCTTCTTCTACATCATCCGAAGCAGCCTCAGCTGACTGGCGAACACGACAATATTTAACGAACATCACAATCGGCAGACACAACTGGACAGAACGCACAGGATCGTACGTACGCAGCGATTGGAAATACCGTGAGCACACCCACACACCCACTGAGGAGCGACGGCAGCCATAACTCACACGGGATTGGGTACCGATTGAAGCGGCTATTCTGCGAAAGAACATGCTCGGTGCACATTGTTTGCAGATGATTTCTGCTTTGGTACAAAACTAGGTGGCAGATTTTGCGGTGTTGGCAACAACCGTCCCACAAGATGGCGATCCCCGTTGTTTTACGCGGGGAATAGCCCGAAACACATGGCAAGATGTCGACTTTGACCCACCTGCAGAGACCCGAGCAGTTATTGTTAGAGCGAATGAAACCCCGCTGGACGTTCTTGGTGAGACGTGCCGACTTTACCTCCGCTTTATACCCCACCTATACCCTATCATCGGCGGCACCCGCTCGTTTCGAAGATTTTGAGACGTATGCACTGCAAGGTCCGCCCGGTGATTGCTCACCTGATGCTTAGCGTTCCGTGACGAAGACAGTGGCTCCCAGTACCATTCTATGGTCCCTGCCAAGCCCAGTCATGTGCCTAACTCTCCCTGGCCTGGATGGAAGCTGCACGGACGCGATGCGCAAACCGAAATCGCTAGCACGTCGCTAGTGGCCCTAGGTGGCAATTACAAGCGACTATCGGCAGACCGCCATGTTTACATCCGTATAGCCCATAGGAAATGCATGGACATGAAAATTTGTGTGGTCGTATATTTTGCTACGCATAGTTCTGGCATAAGTTACTCACTGTGCGTCAGCGGAAGACCGTCCGTCAAGTAGGTACAGCGTCACGTGCGAAAATGTGACTAGCCTTTTAGAGCACATACTCTGTACTTCGTTGGCTGCCACGGCGTGCCGTCGGGACTGCGATGAAAGTAGCCGTATAATTACATTTCCGTTTGCACACATTCAACATCATGAACTATCGACACAACACACTTACTTTACACGAAAAAACGCAGCGATCCACGCTTTTCTTCTGTCCTGTTCGCACCACTTGCCCGGAAACGGTCGGAACGGTACGGAAGGACTCAGGCCCGCTGTGTGTGTGTTCTGTGCTGTTTGTGCACTTTACAACGCAACAGCACTGCTGTCCTGGATTTTGTTGAGCTTGTTTCCTAGGGTGACATTCTCAGACATGCTTACACAGGCGGAAGGTCCCATACATCACAAAACTATACACGGGACCGGGTTCTTTGCTTTACGTACGCGCGAAGGATCTACGTATCTATATCAAGAAACTTTTCCTCCGTGTGCTGCCAGGGAAGAAACGCGGCACTGGTGTCTCCCGGCTCAACTGTAACCGAAGTTCCTATATTACCACTTTATTCCAAGTTCGTTGTGTTCATTTTCCATAAAAGTTAGCCTAAGATCGCTGTTGGGCCATTCCAGGTCAAATCCACCAAAGGTCGTGCTCCACCACCTGCACTTTTGGTTAAAAAAATTAGCATGGACCCCTTACTGCAAATAAAGATATTTTCCCGAGTTTTACGGCACTATCTTGAACCGCTGTAGATATAGGCGGTGTCAAAGTTCGTCAGAATCGCGAAAACCATGTTGCGAAAAAAGTGACTTATCCAGCAGGGGTTTAAGTCCAGGTGGACTTTAGTGACATAGAATGAAAGAGCATGGCCCTACCATTATGCCAATATTAAGTTCTTCCCGCGTGTTCCGTTATCGGCCCGCGAAACAGAGCTGCTTTTTGGCGCTATTTCTTACTTTGCGCCTTGCTAACGGCACTTTTCACACAAACTGGAAGTTTCCAAAAAATTGAGCGTGTTCTGGCACTTCCATACTTCAAAATCACTTGTTTTGAAGACCGAGCACATAATACTTTTTGCTACATTTAATCCCAAATGTAGTACTTTTGGCAAAGTTGGTCGTTTTCAACGCCATTTTTGAAAATTAAGCGTTCGGCCGAGAAAATCCAAATAGATGGAGATGACAAGTCAATGTCTATACTAACGCATATAAAAAAATTGAGAAGGTACTTTTTTATACGGACGCGGTAATTCTTTTTTCCCCATTTTTTTTAACTTTTAACTTTTAAATTTGACTTCTTTCGAAGCGGTAATTCATGCGTAAAACAGGAAACGTGACCTATTCAGCATGCAAAACCCTGCTGGATAGGTCACTTTTTTTGCAACATGGTTTTCGCGATTTTGACGAACTTTGACACCGGCTAAGTAAATCGACAGCGGTTCAACATAGTGCCGTAAAACACGGGAAAATATATTTATTTGCAGTAAGGAGTCCATGATAATCTTTGGAACCAAAACTGAGGGGGTTCGAGCACAGTCTTTGCGTGATTTGGCCTGGAATGACCCTATTGGCATTTTCGTTTTTACTTTTCCGCACGCGACTGTGCATTTTAGGCAGTTTACTTTGCAACGGGCATTTCGATCACATACGCTGTGCAAGTGCGTCTCTGCGCATGAGAGGAGGCAGTGAGAGGGAAGAGGGAGGGCGCCGCCTTAGCCAATGGGGCTTCCCGAGTGGGGTAACCGGGAGAGGAGATATGCGCAGAACGCTCGGTTACTTGCAGAGCGTATTATTTTACGACTGATATGACGAGGCACACCCGAGCTATGAAGACAGTCATATCATATCATACGTACATACAGGGCGTCACAACGAACATGCACTAAGACTTTCGACAAGGTAAAGAGCACTCTGGGCCAATGAAACCAATTGAATGTTGATACCACTCGTTTAGTCCCCAGTACTCTTCATTATTTGAATTAATTATTTAATAACACAAATTATTGCTCTTTTACAACGTTGGTTTAATGGCCTAGGCGTCGATAAGAAAGCCGCAGAACGGCTTGAGGTGTTTCCAAAGTGTGGCAACAAGGTACGAGCTGCGTGGCTTCTTTCTTTTTTGGCCAAAAATTTGGGATGTGCCAAACGAATCCGCGATTCCTCGAATCCACCAATCCTAGGCAGGGATTCGCCCAAAACGGCGAATCGAATCTTTCGAATCGACCAACCACGTTTGTTTGTTTCTTTTTCAAATTGGCGCCTCGGGAGTCCGCCGAAAGCCTGATTGGCCGACGGGTGTTTTCATGTTTGTTTGGTCACATTGCTCGAGGGATTGAAAGAGTTCAGGTAGGAACTGTTACATTACAAGTTTTAAAGTCACCTGGTTTCGCTTTTGATTGTTGCTTAGTTTTATGGAAATAATTAAGACTCGAGAATTTATGCATTTCTTGTATAGCAGATAAACAACAAGTTAAATAAATTACGTTGAAGAACTATATGGGTATATTTTCCCCTGAAGCTGAAGCATTATTTAATTTGTTTTTCATTCAATAAAGGCATCATATTATGCTTCAAAACACTTTTCACTAGAGCTGTTTTTTATTATTTTTTTGCTTTTAAAACTCTTTTTCAAGAAATGATTCGAAAGATTCGAGGATTCGTAGAACGTTCCTTGGATTCGGGGTCGGACTCGGATTCGAAAAATTTTGTATTCGTCCCATCTCAACCGAAAATGAAGGCTACACATGCGGGCACTCGTACACAGTATACTTGTGTTGCAAGGAATCCTCATTTTCATCCGCCGGTACACATACTTCTACATGTACACTCTTAAAAATGAACTTCACCACATAGCACGCTCCTAGCCAACCATAACCCGGAATGACAACGTTCTGGCCCCTGATTTGTTGAAACCGGGAGGCGGAGCCTATTTTGTGCCCATTATGCACGGCACAAAATAGGCTCCTCCTCCCGTTTTCAACAAATCAGGGGCGAGAACGTTGTCATTCGGGATGATGGTTGGCTAGGAGCGTACTATGTGGTGAAGTTCATTTCTAAGAGTGTAGTCGTCTCCATTTTCATCACGTGGCTATGTTCAGAGAGGCCAAGCCTCGCCTGGCGACGGCAAGGACATCGTTCTAGTTACACACACACACATAACATGAAACACTGCCCCCATTTATTGGCTCACCATCGTTTGCTGATCATCCGTTAGATCAGTTACTCCCCATGTTTGCCGCCGCACGCAGAACAACTCCTCTTCACACTACGACTCTCTATTCAACAGCAGTAGCCAAACCTACCGAAGGTGAAATCAACAACCTCTACCACTCTTCCTTGGACTGACCTTACTTACCCAACCCCTCCCTCGTTTTGTTTTTCATCCACGGGCTGAAGAAGAAAATGTAATGCGTCAGCGTGTCTCTCCAACGGACACACCCTGGCCATGATGGTGAGCCACCGCTATGTGGCTTACACGAAAGTGTTTACGAGGGTCCCGTCCACCAAACGCAGACCTTTGAGTGCTGCCTACGTTATTCTGCCCGACGTAAGACCGTGCAGCTTCTGATAATCACATGAAGCACCCTTCACCACTACACTCTTAGAAATAAACTTCACCGCATAGCACGCTCCTAGCCAACCATTATCTCGAATGATATCGTTATCTGCCCTGATTGGTTGAAAACCGGGGGCGTACGCCTTTTCTGTGACAATTATGAACAGCATAAGTGTCACAGAAATGGCGTACGCCCCCGTTTTCAACCAATCAGGGCAGATAACGATATCATTCGAGATAATGGTTGGCTAGGAGCGTGCTATGCGGTGAAGTTCATTTTTAAGAGTGTATACATGCACCAACAAGTTCCATCATATTATTCGCCATAAAATTTTGTTACGGTGCAAGAATATAACCTTTCAGCAAGTTAGCATATTAAACAAGGAGGAAACGCGTTGTGTTCCAGTGGATCATGAGGGACAAGCACCCGTAACTGTTAGGTTAAGAGGTACGTCCCATTTCGCGTATTCCCATATTTTTCGAAAGAAATCCAAATGTTTTCTCATGCTATACAAGGACGAATACCGTTATGGATAACTTACAAGTGTAATGCGGATTGCTTGACCGTTCTTGACTTGAGGACGCTTTTATGTTGATGAATGTAGCAGGGTTGACATTGATGTAGATGAGGGCAAGTGTAATCCTCTTATTGGGAGTTCTCTGACCTGTAGGCATGAGTGACACGTGACGCAGTACTATTTCTGTGCCAGGAAACTGCTTGAAAAGTCATCATTCGGGCATGTAGCTGGATCATCGCGATCATCGCGAGATCGAACGTGTCGGCGCGCTGCGGAGAAACGATGAACTAGCGTAGTGTGGGTATCTCCCTCGCGTCGTCTGCTTTTACACGGTTATTATGCGTTCAGTACAGTAAATGGAGCATTGGGAAACCGGACAGTACCGTACCATCGCGGCACAAGTGATCTTCCGGTAAATATACGCAAGAATTACAGGAAAGAATCATCAACTCCGGACATCGGCCGGCGTGTCATTCACACTAGAAGTGTGACGTTGTCGGCCCCTATACGTCGATCCCGCAGCGAATCGGATTGAACGGTGGGAGGGGTGATTGGGCGTTAGGCGACAGCGGGACTGCCGCACAATCTCATTAGGCGAAACGGGACTGTCGGCAAGTGGGCGTTCCATACTGACCCACCCCAATAGTGATTGGCGTGTGCATGAAATGAAGACGTGCTCATCAGTCGACAGTCGGACACTTCGAAATAAATGTGCGTCGATAGCACTAACATACCTCGGAAAACTCACTCATGAGCGGGCTCATACATGATCACTCGTGCTCAAACTGGCGAATGAGTTGGCCATGAATGAGCAACTGGAGAGCTGATCGGGGAGTGAGTGAGCAAACGTACAGAAGAGCGGGAGGTGAGTGAGCAAACGGTGAGCTGAGCAGATAGTGAGTGATAGTGAGCTGAGCGGAAGACGATTGAGCAGGAGTAAGCAGCAGTCACAAATGCCCATTCTCGAAATCAAAACGTTTCATGTGGTCGACGAATGAAAAAAGGAATGGATGGATGGATGAATGTTGAAGATGAAATAAAAAGAGTGATTGGTTCTTTTGCAGACTGCATAAGAAATGGGACTTGGTACTACTATGCAAAGTTGTTAGCACACAGACACACCCAAACGTTTTTCGTGTAACTCAAATAATCGCATTTTGTGCTGATGTAACGTCTAAAACATTCTTTTTAGTACTGAAATGTCGTCGCACGGTCATTTCAAAATATGCTTGGCTTCCTTCAGAGTTATAGTCAATTTATTAACATCAGGATATAGTAGTCTCCCAGGTCTGAATGTCCCATTACTCGTCGCTTTCCACCATGCACACTGACCTCGAAGCCGTAATCCATTGCCCAAACCCGTTTTTAAAGCAACTACAACGGATTTATTTTCCGTGCCATAAGTATTTCAATGAGCAATGTCTTTCGAAAACCGGCGGCGGTGCGTCGTGGACACATTGACACGGGCAGCCGATCCCTCGCATTCAGTTTCCGCGACATATCACAAACAGTATTGCACCAGACTGGCCTCGTTTATTGGATGTTCTTCTGTGACGAGTACAGTTGTTGGCCTGGTTCCCAATGCACTCCCTTTCTTTATAGTAACATAACTGGTAGCCATCGACTTTTCACACAACACGTGTCCTTACATGACACCTTTATTATTGGATGTGTGCCATGGAACCGCTTTCTTTCTTCACGTGACATGAATCAGTATGCAAAACGGGACTGCCTGCCGCATACATTAGGCGAGATAAGACCCCGTTGCTGGTTTCACGTCAGTTCAGGCAGGGAGGTCCCATCGACCTCCTGGATTTTCATTTTTGTTTTATATATTTAGAAGCTCATCGTACATGATAGTCAACAGCGGTAAAATGAATAATTTCTACCGAACAGTTTTCTTGCAAAAAAATCGAGAAAATCCGGCCCTGAATTCGAGTGTTTCAGTTTTGCTGTGTTTGCACGCGTATATCTCCTGAGCTTTAAAAGATACTGTTGTGATTTTTTTTTAATCATTTGTTATGCCTACAGACCAGCGCTCCGAGCGAAATTTTGGAGCGCAGGTGCAGCGCACCGTGCTATAAGAATGGCGAACATGCTCTCTCGCGCAGTTTTGTTCAACTTCGACGCATGATTTCTCTGGCTGTAGATGCCCCTTATTACCATACTTGGTATCAGTTCACTCAGATTTTAACGATGTTTCATCAGATATATCTACCGTGCGAATACCTCCTACAGGTATCTGGTGAAACTGGCAAATGTTTAGGCATATTTTCAAAAAACGAGGATTTTGCGCTCCGTTTTCTCGAACAGGCCCCCTTTGATTTCATTTATATTTTGGCAGGACATAGCCCCATGTGAGACCTTTCATCTGACGAAAGCATCTTCTGCTTCAAAAGGCGTACACTTACGATGAGCGTGTTACAACGCGGGTTTACTCTGCGTGCGTACGTGTCGCAGCCCGGATGGCGGTACCGCTAGAGTACCGCGGGATGGCGGATATCTGTTGATGTCGTACAAGAAAGGGGCAAGAAAGGGGCAAGAAAAAGCTCTGTGTGACTAAAAGTGGTAGTTTATGTCGATATGTTTACAGGGCTGCGAAAGCGGAAGCAGTATTTTGCAGTGACAGCGACAAATGATTTCATCCAATTTCTATGAAAAAGTCACTTTTCTGCATTCACTGTTACGGTGCGAGCTATGAATGTTTCTCTTGTTCTGCCACGCATGCGAACCTTGTATGCGACTTTGATGCGGTATATATTTACCCATTCTTTTTTCTTTTGCATTCTAAAAAAGCCACGTCCTCAGCGCGTTATCATATCTTCTGACCCTAGGATGACATCTTGCCCGGATGAACGCAAGTTGGGTGTCGTGGCATGGTGCTTGATTATTTCACCGATCCTTTCACACGCACGTTTGTGGCGTCTTCCTGTGAACGGCCATGTCCCGCTCGCAAAAGTAGATCTCGAGAGCTCATAGAGCCTATGGCGATTTTTAAAATGGCTCGCCGCAGGATCTGATACGTAAATTATTAGCTGCGAGAGGAACATTCCCGACAAGTCACTCTTCAACAGCGATGGAAGCTAACAGTGAGTGTGCTGAATCGTCTGCAATAACAAACGACGTTGGGCTAGTTGGTATACATAGGGCATGGTAGAATGCGCAAAAAACAAGGCGCATGCGCAAATGCGCATGGTATGCGTAGATGCGCATGCGTAAATGTGTACGCGTAGATGCGCATGCGTAAATGCGCATGCGCAAAACATGCGCAAATGTGCATGGTAGAATGCGTAGAATGCGCAAAAAACAAGGACAAGAAGAACAAGAAGAGGACAACACCAGCGCATTGTTGCGCTGGTGTTGTTCTCTTCTTGTTCTTCTTGTCCTTGTTTTTTGCGCGCATTCTACCATGTGCTGAACCGTGACACAAGTCTTCGCTCACCACATCAAAACTGTACGTTTCTGAGCCAGCTGTTACCGCACATTTGAATATAGAAATCTGTTTTCCTCCAGTGGAAGGCTAGGGCCTGGGCATAGCTACTGTCCAGTTTTTAGCGAAATCACGAAGTGATCCAGAGGTGCCGCTCGACCCCGCCCCCCCCCCCCCCTCCAGAATTTTATAGGAATTTTTTGGTGGTTCCTTATGACTCCGAAAGCAACAGAACATTGGTCTTTTCTAACGAAATAGCACTTTATGGGGCGCAGAGCCCCTCACAGATGCAGTGCTTGGCGGAAACCTATGTCGTTTTGAGCAAGCATTGCGGCTCAAGTAAGGCACGGAGCATGTTAGAAAGCCTCTTATTTGATAGAGGAGAGTTCATTTTACCGTACGTAAGCAATTTTCACCATCGCACTCGAAAGGGTCAAAACTTGTGGCATGCACGATATATATTTTTTTTTTTGCAATATAATATTCTGGAATTTCTTCCTAAAAATTTTTTGGCGAATAGCCCACGTGTTGTACTTTCAGCACAACAAAAAAATCCAGCCCCTCGGGTGCACTGTAATCGGGAAGTTGTGAAAATTCGACAAAATGCACATTTTCGACCGAAACATCGGTGTGAGGAGGTCGCGATTGAAGCGTGATGAAGGTGTCATTCGATGCATCGTCTTCCTAGCAATAAGACGTATAGAAAAAAATCTCAGGGGTACTTTTTGTTAAACTGAAATAATATTTTTGTTTTATTGAAGGTAAGTTCGCAAACGTGTGTGCGCGCTGCGGCGCATTGTAGCAAATGAACAACTGAGCGGGTAACTCACAAAACAGTAGATGGAAAGAATACACTATGCAGTCGCATTATTGAGCAGCAAATAAGGATTGCGAACATGTGTTTCCCTCCTTCGAGACCCGGCGCTTGTGGAGTGAGCGTCCATCAATCCGACCATCTTGTGCTCGAGCGAAACTTTAGTCAGCTCACGGTACTGGTAAGTGAGAGATAAGAAAAGACATGGGGGGGACAGGGGTCCATTCAGGCTTTATGGTAGTATAGGGTTGATTTTGGCTCTGTGGCATCCGGCGTACGTCAGTCGAGTCGTTGACATGAGTAGAGAAATCAATAATAATAATTCGGAGTTTACGTCGCGAGACAACTGGGATCATGAGCGACGCCACAGCGGTTGGTCTGTGGATTGCTTTTGCCCACCTGAGGGTTCTTTAACGTGCGATGAAAGCTCATCACACGGCACCCCGTATTTAACGTCCCTCGCGGAAGACGGCGTGTCTAAGCAACATGTACCCTGCCACCAAGTTGCTGGCGTCCTCGAACCCGCGATCTCGGGATCAGTAGGCGAACACGCTACCGACTGAGCCACCGAGGCCGGTCAGTAGAGAAATCACGACATGAACAGTGATCAAGCACTCTCTGCACCGAACACAAGCGGAAAATGCTTTGACTAGTATGACCACGTGTATAAAACGTACTTAGTAGCTGTGATGTACAACCTTTTCACTTTGTGCGCCAACAGTTGAGATGTACGTGTAAGAGAAAGATTTTGTCAGCCCCGACTTCTATCACTTTTGATATCGGATAAGCTATTTCGGGGCATTTCTGTTGTGTACAAAGCTATGATACAGCGTTATTCAGGTCAGGTCTAACGTTTCTTCAGATGTTATTTCAGAGAAACATGGGCGAGCGTACGAGGAGAGGCACATTCATACTGCTTGCCATGTGAGGACACTTTAATGTATAAGCCTGACCTTCAAAATGACGTCAGGGAGATCTGGGACGATTCTCAATAATTGAACCTCTGTATGCTATAAGGGGATAAGTCGACTTATCCCCTTTTTACTATTTTTGCTGCAATGACATCTACATACCAGTATGCACCTGCCAATGAAAATTTAGGACCTTGTTGTGATTTGTTGGCCCGCTACAGCATGCTGAAAAACGGGAAATGCATGTGTGCCAATGGGACGGACAATCAGATCAGGGCCCTTTTCTAGGTTTGGGATTTTTCGACTTATCCCCTTATTGTATGCAGAGGTTCAATTATCGGCAGCCAGTAAAAATTGCTCGCCTTGCTAGACGGCGGACCGCCACCGTTGCGCGAATTCTTGTAAATAAATTTTCCCGTAAGCTTCGATCTTCTAGAAAGAAATATTCCGCATGACAGTTCCTGAAGGAAGTATGTTCACATCTCACGGATGTGGACTCCGAGTGGCTTCCATGCTCATTTAATGCTCAGAAATATTAACCGGAAGGATGAAAGTCGTGGGACGGTGAGTTGAACCCACACTTTAGTACTTTAGTACTTTAGAAACAATGCGGTTCTGTACGTGGCTTGTTGTCTTTTATTTCGGCGTTTTAGTGAACCGTTTTCGTTCACACGGTCCGCTAACGGCTTTACAGCTGCCCAAACCAGGGGAGTCACTTCCTCACCCATTTGGCCCTTCGCGAAGGCGTTCGCCAATTGTTTTGGTGGAAAACGAATGACCAAAACGAGCTAATATTGCCGCTTCTTACAAAGGTATATTCATAGGGTTTCATTACAAATTGCTTACTAAAATATGTAGCTGACAAAGGGAGATCCGCTGATTAAAGGAGCTCCAAATTCAATTTTCTACCAGCACGTGTATCAGTGTAACGTGTTTTCCCAAGGTCAAGAATTCGATTTGTGTTGACGTTCGCGAGTTCTTCAATGCACGATTATTCTTCAATGCATCATTTTTCGACCTTGAAAAAAGACAGCTAACTATGTCACTAAACTTCAGTTATAGCTTCACAAACTATTCCTATAGTTGATAAGTTCGCACTTCTTGGAATATATTTTTCTCACACAATGGCAGTACCATTATGAACACGTGTAATCAAAAATCTCGAGAGGAATACTTTATAGGCATGCCTGTCTTCCAATCAAGGTAAAGCTGACAATTTATAATTGTTACAGCGCATGCGCAGTACTGCCACCTTGTATGGGGAACATATACCAAGAGAAATAAAGGATCCCTACTGGTACTGCAGAAAAACAAAAAGCAGTCCGAGGTGTCACTAATCCAGAATATAACTCTAGCACAAAAAGTATTTTCAGAGAGAATAGAGTTAAGATAGAAAGAAAAAAAATATATATGGAGGTGGTGTCTCCTCCAAAATACAGGATCCGGTTACTCCAAAACATATTTTCAGAATTATCCCTCATAACTGTGACAGAGATACATTGATTATCGACTATGTTGATCCCATAAACGTGCACATTATCAACACAGCTCTCGCTTTGACGGCCTACAGCAAAACTAGTTTGCGTAAAGTTCAGACTTTGCAGATTCGAAGACCGCGAACAAAATATGGTACACAATTAACAACCTACAACCCTACCAACGCTATTAATTACTTATGAACCGTAGAATCTACTAGCATTAATCGCTCTTAATAAGGACCTTACTCTTTTTCTATGATAGGTGATTGTAATCGTTCGACGAATATGAGTCGGATTACATGGCAATTCAGCTTACCTTGTGCTTGTATGCGTCTGTATACAGGGTGTTTCCCGAAAAAATCTCCCGGCTGAATAATTCGAAAACGGCGCCACCTATCAAGAGACTGTCCTTTTTTTTTTTTTCGTTTAGCATCCTTGATGCGCCAGCCGCAAACTGGCCACTCAGTGTCTGATTTGCATGCGCTCGTTAATTAAATACAGATTCTGACTTTTTTGTTTTACTTCGCCTGGCTTTGGTACAGTGCCTCTGAGACAGTGCCAAACCGGCAAAAAATAGCTTTGCCGTTTAACGATTTTTTCGAGTGATGAACTGGTTTCGGTCTACAAATTTCTTGGGCGGAGCAGTGCATGAATGCGTAATGTAGCTTTTTCCCCCCAGTATCCTGTATACTGTTGTTTAACGTGAATTCTTTGACGGGGTAAAAAGATCAAAATGAAATGAAATGATGCGCGACGTAGCTTCAATTGAACGGCTCCAGAGCCGTGTCAAGAGGCGGAGTTTTTCTTTTTTCGTCTATTCCGTGTTCACGCTGCGACGCAGCTGTGACTATGAGCAGCATACAGACGTTGACATATGGAGAGAGGACAGCAGGAACGAGTGGAGGACGTCTGGAAAGTCTGCCGGAAAACCCAGGGAAAACCTCAGACAGCACAGCCAGGGCCGGGATTCCAACTCGCCTCAACTCCCAATCTCGGCGTGGAGGACGGAGTTGTTTGAAGGAAATGTAAGAAATACGAAGGAGAAATACGACGTACTGCTTGCGGCACGGTGGTCTGAAATCAATACCTGGTTGTTTATCCCATCTCAAATCTCCAGATGTTGCAAGACCATTCATTTTGAATAAGAAACACGCGCAGCATACGGTCCACCTTTAGCTACAATGTTGGAACTAGAGTCACTAAATAAGCTTCGCTTCAGAGTATCGACACTGATTTCCAAGAGGGAGCAGGAGCGCCATCTTGTTTCCGCACTACACCGGTACCATCCCCATTTGAGGATCAAAGACGGCTAACCTAATCCTCCCCGTGGGATAGAGAAGCATGTATGATTGTTGTGCGATAATCTATGTATTGTCAACCAGAGCGTCCCGAGGATGTCACGGTGAGCTCAAGGCCGTCAACTGCTGCTTGCAAACGAAAGGAACATTTCACCCGCGCACGATAGATGGCGTCGTGCGCTAAAGTACGCAGTGCACGTGCGCGTGGGTGCCGTGGCGCGGAAACAAGATGGCGCATGCTCGCTCTTGGAACTCAGTGTCGATACTCTGAAGCGTAGCTTATTTAGTGACTCTAGTTGGAACCAGTGATGGAAAGTAGTTAACTACATGTTGTTAAACTACTAGTTAAGCTACCTGATTGTAGTTAAAAAGTAGTTAACAAAGGCGGTTAAGAGCATCAACTGTTTACTATATCCATAAAAACAAGACTTTCGTGCAGCAAGCTGCACTTCTTCAGGTGAACAACCAAACCTGAAGAAGTGCAGCCTACTGCACGAAAGTCTTGTTTTTATGTATATAGTAAACAGTTGATGCTCTTAACCGTCTTCGTTATTTTTGATTCTGCATCGCCGGAAACTTGTACATTGTTTCTTCTTCACGTTCTACGATTTAAAAAGTAGTTATGAACTACTTGCAGAAATTATTATTCTGAGTAGTTAACCACAGTAGTTAGGTTACTGAAGGCGCCAACTACTTCCGATTTTGCCGCAAGCTTTACGGCACGATTGTGCTTCCGACTTTTACCTTGAGCTTCTTGTTTGATGAGAACGGAGGTGCAGAGCAGTTGTGTCGTGCATGCGTACTAACTCTTCACTTTTAATGCGTGTCTAGTGAAGCCTCATTTGCTGCGAAATAATTCTGCAACTTAGTTTATCGCGTAGGCACAGAAAGAATCCCACCGCAAGCTTTGTATTTGACAAACGTAGCAATGGCTTGACCAAAAGTTTATCATTGCTTGCGATTCATATTTCGGGATTGGTGTTGATGGACAACGTTAAGTAGTTATAGATGTAGTTAAAATACACTGCAGTAGTTAAAGAAGTAGTTTGAACTACTCCCCTGAAAAGTAGTTGAACTACTAGTGAAACTACTGCATCGCTACGTAGTTAGTAGTTATAGTTAAACTACTGTAGAAGTAGATAGTGGCAATCACTGGTTGGAACAACATGTTCTAGGGCATTCAAAGAAATATAGGCTGCAGAACTAGTGACAAGCGATTTCGGACAACCGTGTCGCGAGCGGTACGTTCGTAAGTTGACCACAAAATGATTACGCGAACCAGCTGCTATAAACATGACCAGAGGGTCGAACCAAACCCCAACCGAAATCCGCTATTAACCGTTATTCTTGGCCGAAT
The DNA here is from genome assembly GCF_037126465.1 of Ornithodoros turicata. Lineage (NCBI taxonomy): Eukaryota > Metazoa > Arthropoda > Arachnida > Ixodida > Argasidae > Ornithodoros > Ornithodoros turicata. Next base: position 10,385,230 of record NC_088207.1, read on the forward strand.
CGGAACTGAACCGGAACCGATGCCGTCTTGGAGCTGAACCGGAAGCGAACCGTTAAAGAATACCGGCAACCGGTTCAAATAACGGTTCGTGCGGAACTAAGGGCGGAAGTTTGCATGTTGTATGCATGAACATAAAAACAACATTTTTCGTCTTTTTTTTTTCTTCCTCTTGTTCTTTTATTAGCTTGGTTGCCTTCCTGTTGCTTGCGGGAAGAGTCGACCCTGCACGGATGCTCTGGATTTTCTGGAGTCGCGAAATAACAACAAACATGGTAACTGAAAACTGTTGTGACTACTAATGTATAAAACATACACATGATCAATATAATCAATATGTAGTTATAAAGGAATGAAAGGCAAACAACGAAGGTAGGGGAAGTAAAAAACGGGGCGATTTATTACAATTTAAACTAATAGAAAGATATCTAGGGGAATGGTCAACGTTGCGGCGGAGGCTCCGCATTCTTCAGGACTAAGAGATTAGAAGGGTGTCTTGAAGCTTTTGTACATGTCTAGCATGACGTCACAGTCAGGTTTGGCGCCACCTGGCGGTCGTTAGGGTCAAGCTCGGCAATGTTGTTGTGTCAAGTCCAGGCGTGTGGTCATCGTCCTTTGGGTCGGAAGGGTGTCAGGAGTCCGGCTTAAAAGAAAAGAAAATGAAGCAGTACCTTATCTAAGCAGTTAGAATTCTTATTGTTGAGAACATACCAGGGTTTTCGTTAATGGCGGACTGGAACTTGCAGATAAGGTAAGAGTCCCGTTGTTCTCCTTCCGGAGCTGAACCCGGACTGGACACTTATCGTCGAACATAAACCCGAAGCAAACCGATAAACGTTTCGGTTCGACTCTGTGAGCATGACGTGGGCAACATGTCACTGAGCTTGAGATGAACACACCACCCCATATACGGGGATATATTGCCCTCTGCCTTCATGTTACTGAACTCATTTTATTCAGAAAGTGTGCTTGTCTCTCTTTAAGGTGCGGATCTAGGATTTTCCCGAGGGGGGGGGGGTCCACCCACGTGCATGCTGGGCAGTGATGGGCAGTACTTCAAGTACCAAGTGCTCAAGTGGTACCAAGTACATTTCCGAGTACTTACTTTATAAGTACATTTCAAATCGTGTACTTTGTACTGTACTTAAAGTGCTTCTTCTCAGTACTTCCCGATCAAGTACTCAAGTACCCAGACTTAGACTCCAGACAAAAAAAATCACAAAAAGTATAAAAAATGCACCCTACTAGAAGCGCTAAAATAACAACAAGAAAACGAAAACGTGTTGTCGTCTTCTTGCCATCATTTTAGCGCTTTTAGTGGGATGCAGTACCAACAGTCCCATTCTGACATTTTACCAAAAACGATTTTTGTGCTTTTAAAGAGCATATTTGTTGAACGAAATCTACTGTTGAGAGGTTTGAAATGCTGAAAAAGTACCAGCACTTCTGTGTTTATGTATGATGATGATGATGATGATGATGATGATGATTGGGAGTTTAATGGCGCATTGACAACAATGTGTTTATGTATGGCGAATAACATGCAAATGCACACACACATTATGACATGCAACCGGCAGTACGATTTCAATTGTCATTTCAGTTCTCCCAATGCATGGCCCTAGTCTTTTTAAGATTGTTTCCTTCATTGGCAGTTATAATCATTTTATATCACAGTGTGTGATTGGATTACACGATGAAGTAACGTAACAGCTGAAGACACACATGCTTTCAGTTTCACATTTTACGTTGCTTTAATTCGTCACATGGGTTACATTGCTGCAGATTACAGCCATATAAAAATGAAGGCCTACATTGTGCTTCACCTTCTTTTTTATTTTCTTCATAGTCTTTTTTAAATATGTTGTATTTCAGAAAGTAGCAACGAATGTCCAGAAATGTGTAATCTGTGTTGGCTTGTGCTCTCTTTTCCCCCTGAAATTTCCTAGCCTGTTATTGCCGAAGATTAGTAACGGAACATCACATTAGGCAGGCGATCTTGTATCAGTCAGGGAGGTATAATATTATTTTGCACAATTACAGACCAGCTGATTGATTGCCTCTCTACATGTAGCTGCAAATTATGTCGTCTGATTAAGTTCACATTCACGGCTTAGCACTTAATCTATGACTTTATGGCTTCATAGCATTTGTCAAGAATGCTGGCTAAAGCTTTTGCTTAAAAGCAAGACACGTCTACTAAACAGTGAAATTCAAAGTGATACAAATTAAATCGGCAGTGTACTTGATGAGTACTTGAAGTACTTTGCCTAGTCCTTTGTACTTTACTTGAAGTACATTTGGAATTGGGTACTTTGTACCGTACTTGAGGTACTAATGATGCCAGGTACTTGGTACTTTACTTTAACTACAATTTTGAGGTACTATGCCATCACTGATGCTGGGGTTGGTCTATTGAACCCTATGTTCAAGTCTGGAATTAAGGGGGTTCCGGACTCTTGGACCCCCCCCCCTCCCCCTAGACCGCGCCTGCTCTCTTCAACCATAGCAAGCGGGGCGATCCTTTTCTCTTTTTCGGCATCATACAGGCGCAACGCTTGCGAAACCACGTGAGACGCTCGGGAATGTTTTAGCCCTCCTAAAGAACTAACACAATAAACCAAAGCCGGTTGTGCACCGGCGGTCTATTGCTCTCATTCAGCGTCATTTCAGCTTACACTGCATAGTTAACGCTCCGTTTCACGTGGGCTTCATAACAGAACCTAACATCGTCTCTTGGTCGACGAGGGACTGAACACAGCGACGACACAGTAGGGAGATTAAAAACCACATTACAAGCGTAATTTGCAGGGTATTGGGCAGCTGCGGGGCTATTTTTGTTTCCTTCCGCGCGACGTTTCTTTCATTTGGACGGATTCCAAGAATCTCAAGTGAAAACTGACCGATCGTTTTCTTTTTATGTCGCGGTTTCTCTCTTATTAACTCGGTGAGTGTTTTTATATATGCGTACGTATACATCGCACTAGTCGCACCTGCACGCCTCTCAAACGCGCACAGGTGCTTTGAGTTTTATTTTTATGTTTTGACTAGAACTGTAGGGACACACACACACAAAAAAAAGGCTTATCTGTAGCGTCTTGTCAGATTCGAACAACCATCTTGAGAAGACTTCTTCACCTGGGGACCAAAGCGATATCGATGTTGGGTAGTGGAACTGATAAGCTTGCTAGTCTTATTAAATGGTACGATACACTGACCTTCAACTAAACATAATGCACGTGGAATTGCGTCACTGCTACGCGTAAAATGTGAAACACACGGAGTTGACGTTGCAAGTCAAGGGACCCTGAGGTAGGTAGATTGCCTACGGAAGACTGATGTTATCGATTCCCTAGAGTCACATATATTAAAATATCCCGAAACACTTTTATATAGAGATAATTTCGTATCCCATACATCGATGTGTAACCGTCCTAGATGATAAGGCAAAGCGATATTATTGAACAACGCCAGCACGAATGCTGCATTCATGTTCGAAATAGCAGCATCTGTTCCAGGTTTATGTCGTCGTCTAAAAGAAGTTTCAGGTGCGGAATGCTCCCGGAGTGCACCTGGAACCTAAATAAATCTGAAGAGGGATTTACAAGGTGATATTTTTGTACAGTGTGTCTTTTATTTGATACATATTTATATTTTTTATATTAATAAGCTACGAGAGGAGCGTACATGCTGTTTTTAGGCGGGTTAAGCGCGAGAACCGCATGAAAAAAAAAAAAAAAAAAACTGGATGAATTCTGGCCAAGCTCATGTCAGGACCTGTTTTTTTTGTTTTTTTTCGTCCATCGCCGCGCGCTTGCAAACTAGCACCCGAATGTCGGCCTATCTGAAGCAATGTAGTCTGCCACATGAAAGTACAGGTATACACCCTGAACTTTTTACACCCACATGGGTGTGAAACGGGTGTAATTTGAATCTATACCCAGGTAACAGCGATCACACTGGTTATACAAACCCTCAAAACACGGTTAACAACGTGCATACGAACATGATTTGCGTATGTATAAACGACTGACGATACAAAACGTGTCTCACAACAGTGTTTGCTGCTTCACTTGTTTAACAAAACAGGGCTTTCAACATGTACAGCAAACACAACCCGCAGTATATAACTGGTCACACATACGGGGCCGCTTATACACTGACATAACTACTCATCATCGGCCCGGTAACCGAATGGGGGTGGAGACGGCAGATGGAGCATGGCGGCGGGTTACTGCCTACACAGTTGAAAAAAATCCGGGTATTTTGAAAAAGATCCTCTCCAGTGGACTTTTTTGTATAAAACCCGGATATTTTTGAAGAACGTAGACAAGCCTATAGAATTGTGACACAGAGTAACAACAAATTTGTTTTTTTCTGTTCTTTTTGATTCCGGGTCACCTCTCATATAGTCGTTATGAAACTGCATGTCCCAGTAACATTGAATGAGTTCCCATTGTGTTTCGAAAGGTAGAGTCCCATGTACGCGGGGGTGAATGGGGTAGACATAACACGCCTGGATTAGCTGTCGTACTTCAGTTGCAATACCTCCAGGAAGCAAAAGAAAGCCTCTCCCTGAATGGGCAGAAGTAGAAGAAAACGGGAAAAAAGTTAAATCTGAAACGAGCAAAAAGTCAAGTTGAAAAGTTAAAAAAAGTTAGAAGATAATGTTGCGCGTACTTGGGGTCTGGTAAACAGCCGAAAGTACAATAAAATATAGCGGGAGTTTTCCGTGTGACGTTGAATTAAGATTGTCTTTCACGTCGCATCTGGAGAAAATCTCTAAAAAATCCGGATTAAATCGTGTGGACAAAATCCAGAAAAAATCCATGTGAAATCAATCCAAACAAACCTATGCTGCCTGTGCTGCCGATATATCCATTCGTCTAGGCTTGCGTCGTTTTATCGTCGATGTTGTTTGTTTGTGCTGCTGCGCGAACGTCAACACCAGCGGAAGAAAATGCATCGCACAGTGAAAACGTAAGTACAGTTCGAGACGCGTAATTTTGAGAACAGCAGAGTGTCTCGTTCCTCTATATGGCGTTCTACTTCTACGATATTTACCGAGCAACAAAAATACGACAATGCGCCGGTCCTTTTAAGTATGATGACTTGCCAGAAATAGTGTTTGAACCACAGCTGGTGATTGTACGTCTACCGTAACGTGAACTACGTGCCACATACGTAGCTTCGACAGCAACTGGAGGCAAGACTGGATTCTGACGGCCGCTCGCACTTTCATCCATTCTTCTTTCTTTTGTTGAATTCCAATGGCAGAGTCGGAGCAAGTGGCAGACTCGGCAATGGAGTGGCTTGATCAGGCCTAGAGCAAGTGATCCGAATCTGCGACTGGAACACTTGCGCCCAACTTGGAGTTTAACCCTGGCCAATCTCCCTTGGTGGACAACGACCAGAGACGGAGGAAGAAAAAGAAGAAGGTACCCAAGCAGCACAATGTACTGAAAGTCGAGAACAATAGGGGTGGACGGGTATGTGGAAGGCCTTGAGCAGAATTCTGAAAGTAAAGAACATTGATAAGACACATACCGGCCACCCCTATTGCACTTGACTTTCAGTACATTGTGCTGCTTCGGTACTCATGCTCCATTATAACGCCATGTTTTGCAACATCAAGGTCTTTCTAATCTCCTAACGTTGCCATTGTAATGTCTGACTTATCGATTCCTTCATGAAACAAAATCGCCAACGTACGACGGGAAATACTAGTCACGGCGAACACGCGTTGCGAGGCGGCCATGTTGGCGAAGCAGGGACAGGAAGTAGGAAACACAAGCGACAAGTGACACGTCACATAGAGTTCCGGTTGAATCTGCCTATTTTGGCGGAGCAGTCTGGGTTGCTCCCTGGAGCCCACCTTGGCTCGAATGCCGCCCCGAAGCTCCCATTGGAAGGCTCCAGAACTGTTCCCAATCTGCCAATCGAACAGAATTGCTCTCGGCGGAGCACCGAAACTTGCTCGCCGGAGGCGCTCCGAATCTGCCATTGCAATTCAACATTTGACGTCCGGTATGTTTCCAGGGAACTTGCTTCTATTAACAAAAGACCAGCAGCATGGCCGAGTTGCCTATAAGGCGTCCGCTCGTTGGTGCTAACCAAGGTCGTGCTGTAGACTGGGAGGTGGTGGGTTCGAATCCTACCGCCGGCTGTGCTGTCTAAGGTTTTCCCCGGGTTTTGCGAAGACTTTCCAGACGAATGTCGGCACTGTTCCCCATGAAGTCGGCCCAGGACGCATACTAACCCCCCTGTCCCCCACTCCTTCCTGCTGTCCTCTCGCCATCTGTCCACGTCTGTACGCCGCTCATAGCCACAGTTGCTTCGCGGCGCTAACGCGCAATAAAAAAAAAGTGTAGTTCTCTCGATTTTTTGGCTTAAGATGGCTACCATTGGACCGCATAGTCAGCAGAGTACACGCAATCCATACTGCACTTGGTGTTCATGTCGGAAACGGAAGCCACCTACTCAGCTAGAACGTCGCTGAACTTCACGTGAACGGCATTGAAATTTGACTGTGGGAAACACGAGTCAGAATGACTCAAAATAGATTGCTAGTACGCGATTTGCGGTAGGTCTGTATTCTTAGCTCTGTCATTCAATTCCGGAGAAGTCGCCAATAGCAATTTTTTCCGGGGACGTTTTCTCCGGGGGAGTGTTGCGGATTTGAATCCGCGGATTTGAATCCACGGATTTGATTTAAATCCGGATTTAAATGCACTGGATGGGTAGCGGATTTGATTTGCGATTTGATTTGCGCAAAAAAATACGGGCCGGATTTGGATTTGGATTGAATCGCATTTTCCATTAATGATTTGGATTTGGATTCAATAGCATATTCAAGGTAAGATTTGGATTTGGATTCAATCGCATTTTCCACGAATGATTTGGATTGTGATTGAATCGCCCCTTTCATTAATGATTTGGATTTGGATTCAATAGCATATTCCAGGTATGATTTGGATTTGGATTCAATCGCATTTTCCACGAATGATTTGGATTTTGATTGAATCGGCCCTTTTCCAGCGGATTTGCGCGCGGATTTCGCGAAGCTCCCTCACAACATGCATGGATCTGAAATTGAGCGAAGCGCCGTTTCGCATCCTACGCGAATTGATGTGACCTTGTCTGAAATCTGCACCCGCACTAGCGGCGTCCTCTCCCCAGAGCGACAGGAGTAGCCGTTTTGTTCCAATCACTTCCCCTCACCGCACTGAGGGAACACCAGGTGCAGTTGTTTGAACGCAGTTAACGTTATTCTGTCGATTGGACGGCACCTTTCCCGTGGATCTCTAGCTGAGTCTTCAAGCACGACCCGTTTCAAGCTTGCCAAATCATGTCGCGAAATTCTTGGTCTTCGCCATCATATTGAACGCATATAAAGGGTGTCCCAGAAAACGTGTCATTGAATTATAATAAAAAAACTACACCACCTAGAGTCATGCGGTCAATGGCATTTGTTCTTACTGGGTTTTTGCCACCTCCTTGTGTGAATTTCGTGTAACGTAAGTTTCATTATGTAAATTTTTGCGAGCTTAAGTCGCAAATTTGCCTAGTTAAGGTCACTCTTTTACCCCATCAATGTGAAGAGCGTGTTTAATTTAGTCAAATTATTGACAATTGACAGGGATATTCAGAAGCTATCCGATCGGAAAAAATAGCCGAACATCATGCTGTACGGAGGTCGCACAGAATAGCGCACGATGAATTTTTCAGCGCGATCTTTGTCAATCCGACGAAAGGAGGTTGGAAACCCAGCCCTCCCCGACGTCGCAGAGGGAGATAAAACAGGCACGGCTTATCACGTCCGACTTTCGCTGGGATAATGCTTTCCCTCTCCCAATTTAGGAACAGTTACTTTTTCTACTATCACTCTGTGGGCTGGCTCCGAAACCTCCTTCCGTCGCACTGAGAGCGATTGCGCTCAAACAGTCATCGCGCGCTATGGTCTTGTGCTCCGAAAAGCATGATATTCGGCTATTTTTCCCGATGGGATAGCTCGTGAATATCACTGTGAATTATCATGAAATTGAGTGAATTCGGCACGCTCTTCATATTTCTGGGGTAAAAAAGTGACCTTTACTTGGAAAATTTCCGAGGTCAGTTCGCAAATATTTACATAATTAAACTTGGAGTACATGACATTCCCATTAGGAGGTGGCAAAAACCCAGTAAGAACAAGTGCCGTTGACCGCATGATTCTAGGTGGTGTAGTTTTTTTATTATAATTCAATGACACGTTTTCTGGGACACCCTGTAGGTACACGCATTCACGTCAAAACAAAGTAAAAACTAACAATAAATATATTACATCCTATCATTTTGTGATTTCGGGAAGGCAAGCCTTTCCTACTCCCACGGACAATCATGGCAAGATGTGCCACTCTTCCTCGCATACCCATTTTTTTCCCCTTGATTACAACAGTCTGTAATGCGCGAGGAAAATTTTTACAAAGCCCCGAAACGTCAGCATTAAGATAGACCCATGGGCTACATGTTTAGTATAAGTATTCGTAACATGTCCCACGATTTATTAACGATCCCTTTAATTGTGACCCCCAGGGTATAGTAACCAACGACCTGTGGTCTTTTGAGTACTGATGGCAGAAATCGACGCAGGCGTGTGTTTTTGGGCGTAGCTGAGCCTAGGCTCGCGATAGGAATTCCTTCACTCAGGCGTGTTCGCCCGGTGCTAAATGACGAGGAGGTTCCTGACCCGAAATCCGCTTTTGGGAAGGTGTACAATACCTACCAACTCCACACTGTTCATGCCCCGTGAAGCCTAAGTCAACATCAACACGATACGTGATGATGGAGATGGGGGTTGTGCACCGCCCCTCCCAGACTGAGCCAGTCATCTACGATTCAATACACTTTTATCAGTATCACTTTTTCTATTTTGGTGTAACACAAAAATTTAAGGGCACTTAACGAATTACGTGTTGGCAATGCATCAGGAAGTGCGGCTGATTTTCGATAAAGTTTTACTATTTTCTTTCTGGATGCCTTCAACTCAACTCCCATCATTCATTCATTACATGTATTTTCGTTGGGCTTCCCTTTGCGCCCCTCTTCCACTGGCATTACGCAATTCCGCGCGGCGGAGTGGCCAGCTGTCGGCTACGCGCCGGCGAGGAGAGCCGTCTGAGCCAACGGGGAATTAAATGACGGAGGACGAATTTTTTTCAATGAATTTTTTCAATGCTATCACACTGGGTGGGCAATTGACAAGGGTGGGAAATTGACAACATTTAATTTCCATGAAAAAAATATATGTTAGATAGCATCTCGATTGATGACAAATCTAACAATTTCGAGCTCTATCCGATGAACCGTTTCCGATATGGAGATGCGGAAGGTTGCGGCGGCGAATGTTGGTTCGAATTTTTTCCCAACTTTGACCGCATAGCAACGCGCTTCTTGTTTTACCATATCCTTCAAATTTGGCTGATAAAAACTATGGGTTCAAGACAGCACGCAGAAAATGTCCCGTGACTCCTACTTTAAAGAAGCGCTACGAAAAAATTCCCGAACACAGCACTTCTGGCAAAAAATGTACGATTTCGAACTTTTATTGTTCATGAGCGGGTACACGCATTCCCTTGAAGGTAGATTCATTAAAACCGCTAACTCATTCTCTATCGAATGGTATAGATATCATTTGTATAGCTCCTGTGGTAGAGGGAGGAGACGGCTGTAAGTAGAAGCAACTCGACCAAATTGCTCCCCCCCAATCGCCCCCCCAAAACGTCAGTTTATACATTGAATTTCGCTCTCCCCCCTCCCCCACTACGCGCTCCGACAAAGAAACGCCCCCCCCCCCTCAAACCGAGCATCTGGATCCGCCCCTGACACAGGCTGATACGTGGTGACTAATAGTCTGGTACACGCCGAGCAGGCGTAACCGAAAATGTCTTTCTAAACTCAAAAATTTGTCCTAAAATATGGATAAAATTTCGGCCAGCGGATTGATAGGTTTGCCCTTTCTATCCTCGTCAATCAGACGAAATTGATTGCTCTTTGTGTCACGCTGTTATTTAAGCGTTGTTTAGTGAATACGTGCAGTATTAGTAATTTGTAGACACGGTTATAGGTCTAGTAGTGCTACTGCACGAATTTTGGCTCCCGGATTTGTCAAAAGATTCGATAAACCCGGATTTAAAAGCGGATTTAATTTAGGTCCGGAAAAACAAATCCGGATTTAAAAGGATTTGATTTAACGTGTCAAAATTAAATCCGGACTTGATTTGGATTTCATTTACTACCTTCAGAAGAAATGCGGATTTAATTTAAATCCGATTTGAGCGGCCAAATCTGCAACACTGCTCCGGGGACGTTTTTTACCGGATCCCCCGCACACCACGTTTGTTGCGCGCTACCCCGAGTTGTGCTGAGAGGGAACATTCCATTTTGCGGACACATGTAGGCTATAATATGAGGTGGGGGTTATGATACAAGATATGAAGGAAATCGGGGGTGGGTTTTTTGAGAAACGAGAGTAAAAAAAAACCAATTTTTCAGAGCTTAGCTGTACTCTACACCGCCTTGCCGGAAGGGGCAAGCCAAAGACATGAGCACTTGACATCAGTTTAAAGGGCACGCTTCGACCTACACGCTAGTACCTCATATATCTCGATGGTGTGTATAGGAGGAGTACAACGCAAAGACAAATATGACCAAAATCTGAATGTGGCAACTTTGGCGATTTTTAATTGAAGATCAAAACAGAATTGACCCCCGCTGTTTACGCAGGCTGAAAGCCGTTGTACCTGATATATTGAAAAAAAAAAATCTATGGTTTGGAACAGTCCGGTGGCGAGGAATAAAATGTCAAAGTCGCTCCGTCAGAAAGCTCCGCTGCAGAGTCAATTTCTTTCGTATTTTTCTTATTTTTTATTTTTTCTGGCGGACCACCAGCACACAGAGCCAAAATATTTATTGCTCCTGTGTGTATGCGTGTTGCGGTACAACATATATTTTTTCAAAGAAGATCGGCGATGGTGTCCAGACCACCCCGCCAGAAGGAAAACGAAAATTCCACGATACCAATTCGAAAATTCCACGTGTTCGTGCTGAGAAGGGGCCAGTCCATCTCTCAGCAAATTGTCATGCACCTTTGACAAACATCACTAGGAAGCAACGACGCCAGAAACAAAGCCCAGTGCGACAAGCTTCAACACTTTTTTATTATACCATCAACGCGGCACCCGTGCACAGTTATTTTTTAGTTGGTCCACATCACATAGACGTTCAACAGGAAAGAAAGGAAAAGGTCAGGACTGTAGCTCCAAGTAGTGTTTCTGAAAAAAAGAACCACAAAGGTGCGGACTTTCCTTCTTTTTTTTTTTTTTTTTGATAAAACGTGGATGTTCGGGTTAAAAAATAACAAACTGACGGCCTTCCTAGGATGTCAATCTCGGTACCAAAACATCGCGCAGTGACAATATTTTTCAACCTTAAAATATCTCGAGGGCGTTTCTTCTTATCGCCGCGTAACGATTTTTTTAAAATGCGGTACGGACAGCTTACAGCCCCGACGGAGTCCGCGCGGCCTTGAGCCAACTTTCCCACACAACACTCTGTTCACGCGGCATTTTCGGCGTGGTCGTGAAGCACTACTGGTTTAAAGGTCAGTATAGGTTTCAAAATATAAAAGTTTCAATATAGCAGGTACAAATATACAAGATGAAGACACCAGGTAGGGGAAGGGAACGCCACTTTGCCGTCTGAAGAAGCAACACCTGATATCTGATTCATTCAGCGGTTAGCGCCGACGCCCAGTAAAAGTAAAACAGGTGAGAGAAGAGACCGTTGTGGCCGAGAAGGGAGCCTTACGTTTTTGTTATCTGGAACCAAAAGGTTTAACTAAGCAAGGAGGGGAAGGAAAGCATCAAGAAAGTGGAATAGTCTATGTGGGGATGATTAGATTATAAATGCAAGGGGCGATAACTATGAACGGATTACTAATGCAGCTTGGGATGGGAGTCATAAAAGGTGCTTCCAAGGGTGTGCCAGAAGTATCATCTTTGCAACGCGATAGAGTTTTAGCCTCATTGATGAGAGAAAGATGATCAGAGCAGTTGTCTCAATGTTGGGATGGTTCGGAGGTTGCTGAATTATTGGAAACATTTGTGTACTTTCTTAAGCTCTCCTGAGTGCATCTTTTAGTCCGACCACTGTAGAAGGCTGCACATTTTAAGGGAGGGGGGGGGGAGGGGTCATGGACCAGCTGGCCACACCAGTGTGACCTACTTTTTCATTTTTTAAACTTTTATTTGTACAAGAGATAAACTGATGTTGTGAGGCTGGAACAACATAGAAGGGACAGATACAAACAAAGCCTCAAATTGCCTAAGAAATCAACGAAGAAAGATGAAAGTCACTGAAAAGGTTAGCCAGCTGTAGGGATCGAACCCACATCTTCTGGACTGCCGGTCCAGGGCTCTACCAATGGAAAGGCGTGTTAGCTTAGCTCAATTGGTAGAGCCCTGGACCGGCAATCCAGAAGATGAGGGTTCGATCCCTACAGCTGGCTAACCTTTTCAGTGACTTTCATCTTTCTTCGTTTTATTTGTATTCTATTTAAGGGAATTGAGTACGCCACGCTTTTGGAGCAATTCACATAATGAGACTTTTCTGGTTTGGGGTGCAACCGTTTCCAGTAGAGGGGCGTATAAACATAGTTAGATTTGAGAGTTTGTTAGGTGTCGTGTATGCCGCACGTACACGGTATAAACAGCAGTCAGTTTGCCTAGTGAGTAGGAAATACCACGGGGAAGAAAAAAAAAACGATGACAGGACGGCAGTTGGTAGAGCTTCTTGTAGCGAGATCGTTTTGAACAAGGTCCCATAAGAATTTTCTTATTGAATCTATTTTGTAGCAGCACGTAGTAGACGCAAGAGCTGGTGATGTATGGTGATGGTGATGGAAACCCTGTGAACACAATATTTTTTCATAGTAGCGGACAAGAACGATTTTATAATTCCGTTTCTGACAGATTTGGGGTGACAACTCTGGCCATGGAGGAGAAGTTCTTGGTTTAGCGGTCCATATTCGCAACAAAGTCCTGACTTTAAAAAAAAGAACGTTACGTCTAGGAATTTTAATGAAATATTAGAGGTGGTCTCTGTAGTGAGAACTAGCCCACATGAGCATTTTGTAGCACATCTGGCAACCTTGTCGAGAATGGATTTGACGCAAATACAATTATGTCATCAACGTAGCCACAGAAGTGTTGGTCGTGTCAAGTCCATGCCATGGAGTTATACTTTATTGCTCGTAACTCGAATCAGTGAGTATTAGAGCCCGAATTTTCGAATTTTTTATTGTTGACATGATCTGGTACTTGAGCGCTTAAAACACAATTCTAATCCACACCAATAGGACTGATTAGAAGAGTTCACCGGGGATGTAGCAAGTATAGGTTGAAGAAAAAAAAAAGCGTGGAACTTTCAGCTACCAAGCATGGAAGGAGGGGAATGTATTGCAGCGACGGCTACCTCGGCACTCAGGAACTCCGCACGACGTATATTTCCATGAATCAGATTTAAAAGTGCATTTAAAATTCAGGATATTTCGGCGCCTTATTTTTAAAGGTACTGTATAGCAGCACCGATCCAATGTCATTTAGTGGGGCTATTCGATAGTCCAAGCCAACGGGACAAAAACTGCGCAAGTTTCATTCCAATCGACGGTGCAATTAATTAGAAAATTACAATTAAAGATTACGGGCAACACTGTACTAGGTATTCGAAATGAATTCGTACTCCTGACACATACGGCGGCAACCACATTGCATGCGTATAACACTGGGCACGACATAACAATCCACCACAATCCACCATAAAATCCGCCCCTGCAATCCACACAACGATCCACATCTGAGACGGATAAGCGAACTGAAGTGCTCAGCCGTTGAAAAAAAAAAAAAAAAGTGTCAGTCGTTCAAGAAGCCAGACAGCGTCGGGACTTGTTTGTTCACAGAGGTTCACAGAGACAGTTTGTTCGTTGGAAAGAGGCCCCAAACAAAAGGAGCGCGCTGGCGCAGCAGAGAAGTAGGAAGATCCTCCATCGAACAACGGCCAGCGCTGGGTTACTTCGCAAAAACAGGGGTTAACAGGTTAAACTGTTAAAAGAGGTCTCAGAATGCATAGGTAAACAGGAAAACTAATAATATGGTTACCAAAGTAACGAAGTTCCGATATAATAGTGTGTAACACCAATTTTCAGTGTTGCCCGCTGTACAGGAGGTTGTTTGACACCAGGCGTCGCACCGCTCCACTACGCCGCATTTTTCATGGCAAATTTAAAAAAAATATATATAGTGCGTTGTCGTTCGTATGGTTCCGCATATGGTATTTAGAAGCAACAAAGTCTCTAGTCACATCAGCGGCATGTCATGCTTGTCTACTGCTTTACAGTACCTTGAAACAGTTTATTTCAGCGTCACCTATCGGATCGGACATGTTTGCTTCCTAGTTCTGGCTGTCAGCTGCATCCGCTGAACCAGCTGGGTCTCAACGGCCAGATAACCAAGGACATTGCCCTGTCAGGTACAAGCTGGCCATTGTCACAAGGAGCATCGTGAGTAATACTGAAATCCATGGGTCAGCACCGAGGTCAGAATGCACGTTATTTTCCCAATTCGTATGGGTAGTCCTGCTAATTCTAATGTACAGTAATTGCCATTTCAACCAGTATGACACGCACAGGATTGACCTGGGGACGGAATGATTCCCAATCACAATGGCCGTAGTACTTGGACGTGATTCTGTGTATTGGGTGCCGTGCTTTCATAGCAAGTACAATGCCATGTCCCCATAGATATTCTAGAGGGCGTCCCAGAAAACGTGTCATTGAATTATAATAAATAAACTACACCACCTAGAGTCATGCGGTCAACGGCACTTGTTCTTACTGGGTTTTTACCACCTCCTGACGTGAATGTCGTGTAACGACAGTTTGTTTATATAAATTTTTCCGAGCTTAAGTCGGAAATCGAAATTAAGTCCGCAGCCGGTGCCAAGTAAAGGTCACGTTTTTACCCCACCAATGTGAAGAGCGTGTCTAATTTACTCAAATTAATGATAATTGACCGGGATACTCAAGAGCTATCCCATCGGAAAAATAGTCGAACATCATGCTCTACGGAGCTCCCACAGAATAGCGCATTTTTCAGCGCAGTCTTTGTCAGTCCGCGAAATGGAGGTTGGAAACCCAGCCCACCCCTTCCATCACAGAAAGAGATAACACAGGCATGGCTTATCGACTTTTGCTGGAATAATTCTCTCCCTCTCCCAATTTTAGGAACTGTTACTTTTTCTGTCCCTGTGTGGGCTGGCTTTGGAACCTCCTTTCCTTGTGCCCCTGTTGCACCCTGAGAGGTCGCGATTGAGAAAATCGATTCTAAAGCAGCACTCGAAATGGCCAAACGGCCAATTTCATCAACCTGGGGGCTTAATATCATTTTATATAACAGTAATATTAAAGGCGTCCCGATCTGATTTTGTAATATGTAGATGTGAAATTAATATCACGGGGTTTGAACCCCATACCTTGTTCCCCTGTTGCACACTGAGAGATCGCCTTTGTCAAAATCGTTTCTAAAACTGCACGCGAAATGGCCAAATGGCCAATTTAATCAAATTCCGGGCTTAATCTAATTTTACAGGACAATAATATTAAAGATGTCTTCAGCTGATTTTGTAATATGCATATGTGAAAGTATGATCACGGGGTTTTAACCCCGTACCTTGTTCCCCTGTTGGACCCTGAGAGGTCGCGATTGAGAAAATCGATTCTAAAGCAGCACTCGAAATGGCCAAACGGCCAATTTCATCAACCTGGGGGCTTAATATCATTTTATATAACAGTAATATTAAAGGCGTCCCGATCTGATTTTGTAATATGTAGATGTGAAATTAATATCACGGGGTTTGAACCCCATACCTTGTTCCCCTGTTGCACACTGAGAGATCGCCTTTGTCAAAATCGTTTCTAAAACTGCACGCGAAATGGCCAAATGGCCAATTTAATCAAATTCGGGGCTTAATTTAATTTTACAGGACAGTAATATTAAAGATGTCTTCAGCTGATTTTGTAATATGTATATGTGAAAATATGATCACGAAATCGGAAAATTTATCAAGTAATATAGTGTAATATAAAAGCGATATAAAATATAAAACAGTATCATCTGTATATTACTTACTCAACGCAAAGTTCTCTGTTCTGTCAACCCTTTCGAGTTCCGGAAAGAATGACCGTCCGCCTTTCGAACTCCTTCAGGCCGGCCGTATAGACTCAGCGCATGCGTATTACGAAGTTTGAAGGTTGTGGTTGGTATGTGGCCTGGAGGACGTACAGACTAAAAGTAGGCGATGATACTACCAGAATTTGACTGTCTTTGTCGAAAAATCGTAGTCTAAACATGGGCCCCATTCAAAAATCAACGAAATCCCCATAGGCGGGATGCATTAAAATTCATTTGGCCAGGGTGCACTAGATTTATATTCTGCTAGCGCCTTTCATGTCTCCAGTGGCTCTTTACATGGTGTTCTTCTGTATTAGACGATGACATCTTAAAATTTCAATTCCGTTTTGCTCTAAATTGGCATAAACGCTGTCTCCCATTGTATTCGCGTCCTGTAAGCACGCTTCCCGCATTGCGGCTGAGTACAGTGGCGGAACGCACCGGCGAGAGTAACCGCGAGTTTTGGGATTGTACGTACAGTGTGAGACACCGTGATGTTTCAACTTGAAATTCCCTACATTTAGTGTGTAGTGGTACTTTCAATGTTTTTTGTCTTCTGCAGTGCGACGAACAACTTAAAAGCGTTATCTTTAGGAGCATCAGTACATCGCGTTTTACCAAAACAACACGATAAAAGGGACTGTCAAATGGAAGATCAACAACGTGATGGCAGCCACTTCAAAGAAATGAGGCCATTGCCTTATGTTTTCGGAACGTGATCGTGAACACCTTCGGATGCACTAAAAATCGATATTATGTACACGTAATTATGTATGTCAATGTAACCTATTACTATTTTCTGATGATGTTAAGATTTATCACATCTTACTTGGTGAAAGCATAGGTTGCTAGTGTCTAATTTACAACACACATACACGGCGTACCCACGTACATGGCACGACCCTCGGGTAAGAGATCGAAAAGGGCACTCGTCACACAGCAGGTGCTCGGTTGGGCCCAGATCTCTCACGGCCTGCGCCGTGCTCAACAAGTGCTCACAGTATATTGTCACGGATGAAAACAGACGAGCGAGACGGCGAATAATCGGCGAACGCTTTATTCTAGCTGCTTAGCTTGCTAACACAAGAGCGGTAGCTCTTAGACAGAACTAAGGTAAAGAATGCTCCGGCTGGGACGCACCTTAAATATCCTGATCACACTGCCGTCTTCACTGATGGATCTACCACACGGGACTGTTCGTCGTGTGCTTTTCTAGTCCCACCTGATGCAGTCTCACGTGAATATCGTCTTTGGCATTGTTCGCCATCAACATCGGCGGCCCTATATGGCAATCTACCCTTTCTGCAGCGGATATCTCAAGTTCCTCCGCGTGCCTGGGTTGCCTACACTCCTTCACGGGCTGCTCTGCAATGTGCGGCACCCATGGGGGCTTTGTGGGTCGCTAACCCCCATCGTAGTAGATATTCCGCATCAAGTTCAGCGTCTACATGATGAAGGTCATCATATATTCCTACAGATGATTCCTGCTCGCTTCGGCTTAACAGGCAATGTGGAGGCTGACAGAGTAGCAACGGCTACCCATGAGTCACGGACAGCCGTGCTCATAGTCATGTAGACAAGTGACAGAAGGACCCTAGTAACTGCGTTGTTTCAATCCTTGGCTGGGCAGCAATGGCGCCGGGACATCACGGCTCGATCTCTCATGTACGTGGTAGATCTAAATTTGTCGTTTTCTTTCCCTGCCCGTTTATTACCCCATTTTACCTCCCTCCTGCGGAGACTCCGCCGCAATGTGGATTTCACCCCACAATTCGAGTACATGATCAGATGCTGTCATACAAGCCTAGATTCTAGAACCGCAGAAGTAATTTTTAGAAGCATGGGAGCCCTCTCTAATAGTGGGGTAGTAAGGTAGCGTACATTCTGCAGTGCCCTTACTGTAACGTTCTCCTGCAACTGTTTACCTACTTCAGTACAGTTTACCTCAAGAGGTACAAATGCAAGTACTCACATAATTGTTGACAAAGAATGCATCACATGCCCTGAGCTGCCTCATATTTGCAGTGGTGGTTTGTGGGCTACGTGCTGTTATCAGATGTAAAATGAAATGCGCTATAACATTGTATTAAAGAAAAGTAATCAGGCCCAGCATTTGCACCTGGGTTGAGCTGAACATCCTGGAAAAGGAATAATGCAAAAATAACACTTACGCTTCTTACGTGTTTCGCAAACAGGTGGCGTGGACATCCCTTTAATTTTGTCCAAGAATTCTGGGTTGTACAGTGCTGGACAAAATTTACGGAACGCGCGAGCGGTGTATTTTCTCCTCGGAGCGACACCCTAGCGGCGGACGGAAGCGGGCGGGTTCATTCGTTCAGAGGGATGGAAGAGTGCGCTTGTGGCGACCCACCGTGGTAGAAGTGGTAATTATTATTATTATTATTTTTAGTGTAATGGACGGCAAAATGGTTTCGTTTTCGCTTTACTGCACGGCTGAGTGGCTATCGTGGGAGGGGAATCTCTCCGCTGCACTTTTAAAACAGAGCTTCACCACATAGCACGCTCCCAGCCAATCATCATTCCGAATGATATTATTCTGTGTCCTTATTTGTTGAAAATGGGAGGAGGCGCCTATCTGAGACGCATTATGCATGTCCCAGATATGCTCTTTCCCCTGTTTTGAGCGAATCGTGACACAGAATAATATCATTCGGAATGGTGGTTGGCTGGGAGCGTGCTATGTGGTGAAGCTCCATTATAACACCGTGACGACGCCCACTTCTGTGTGGCCAACAACGGCGAGCCTACCCTGCCATCACCCCCCCCCCCCCCTCCATTATAACAGTGTGTGATTGAGATAACGGCGATGACCCGAGGCGACAACCAGGTACAGTACGTGTCAAGCTTTTTCTTTTTCTTAATTCGACAAAAACAGAAGAAAACAGAGCGTGCCTTTGAGTACAAACATACAAACAAAAAGAAAAAGCGGAAACTATACTCTTTTAATACTTTGTCGGCCCCTCTTTCGCAGCAATAATGGATGCCATGCGCAAGGCAGGGAGACGTATAGCCGACGGACTAGGTCCACGTCTTCACGTAGTAAGACGTGGGCCTAGTCCGTCGGCTATCATCACGTAGCACGGTCCACTCTGCTTCTACGTAGTAAGGTCCACTCTGCTTCTATAAATTCCCAAAGAGCGTCTTTGCCCCTAGTCGGCCATCCGTCTACTGTTCATCTTATTCTTCAGGACCCCCCAGACGTTGTCGTTTGCGCAGGCCATGTTAGCTGCATTACGCCGAGGTCGTCGAGAAGGCATTGGACAGTTTTGCTTGGATGGACGGAGCTGCCGTCGTGCTGGAAATGGTAGCACCCATTCGGGAAGCGTATTTACAAACCCTGACCAGGCAGAAAACCCTAAAAACTCGGTGCCTCGCTGCCCGTACAAATAATGGCGACCGCTATGTTTGGAGGTTCGGAATGTTTACACTGATGGTTGATGACAAGCGAAAAGTAACAGATAGATTTGTTTAGGCGCCTTTGGATTACGATAAGCAACGTGCAAGTTCTTCGAACAGTTTATACTTCGCTTTTGAGAACGTGAGACCACGGATGGTAAATGTTTTCAGAGAATTGTGAGTGACGTTGTGCTTCTGCTTCTTGTCTCCGGTTTGCGATGACATCAATACACAGCAGGATCGTTCGAAATATTCGGAAATGAAACTGCTAACAGTGAAAAAATTAATATAGGGTAAAGGTATGTTGTGTGGAAGAACCTTCGACGGAGTGTAACAGTATGAGAGATGTCGCTTGTCAATCGTGTCGTAAGATATCGTTCGTTACTGCTATTCTTCGTAGCGCCCACTCCCTGTAGAGCTGCTTACGAAGAACGTTGGAATTAAGATATGAAAGAAATAATCCATCGTTGACTTGTGATGTTGTCGTGGTATGTCTGCAAAAACATCCAAATGGAATGCATGCACTGTCTGTGCAAGTCTGTGCGTAGTCCACGTGCAAAGGACAGCACTGTACTTTGTATGGATACCTGTACGTCTTTCCAATTTATATTTAGCGTATGACCTTTTCGGATTCTGTGTCATATCTGGAAACTTTGTCTTTTTTTTCGGGGGGGGGGGGGGGGGGAAGGTTGGTGCGATTGGATTGGATTGGATTGGAAAAGAAGAAAAAATATGAGGAGAGGTTAGTCCCGACCCAGTCAGAACTGTCTACTCCAAAACGCGTTTGTGGGTGAAGAAAAATAAGAAAGAAAAATGTGAGCTACGAAAAAGAGAAGAACAAACAAGCAGACAACCAAAAACAGGAAACAGGGAAGGGGTAGAGTGGGTGTAGCAGGATAAAGTTTGTAGCAGGATTTTATCTCCAGTCACAGTTTCTGAAGTTGAAAGCATACTGCGATCACTAGATAATGCATCTGCTGGTGGCGTCGATAATATCAAGGCGTTGCCTATTAAGTACATAATACCTCTTATCAGTAATAAGCTTCGTTATATCTGTAACTGTCTCTTGGAAACGGGAGTTTTTCCAGACCTATTCAAAAATGCTAAAGTTACCATCATAAGTAAAGGAGGTAATGAAAATGATCTTAACAATTACCGCCCCATTTCTGTCTTACCCTTGTTTTCAAAGGTAATCGAAAGAGTTATCAATAATAGGCTCTCAAAGTATCTCGAAGCACCATATCATATCAGACGCCCAGTTCAGATTTCAAAAAGGAAAGTCATCTGAAGCCGCATTAATTTCGGTCAGAGATAAGATCGTGCAAAATGTCGAAGACAACCTGTATACTGTAGGGTTGTTCCTAGACTTACAAAAAGCTTTTGATTCTGTTCAGCATGACATCTTGCTTCGAAAATGTTATTTGTACGGAATACGTGGTACGCCGCATGACCTAATAAAAAGTTATCTATCGCATCACTGTCAGTACGTCAAAGTAGACGGTATCGAATCCAACAGGCGGATAATCAAATATGGTGTTCCGCAGGTATCCATTCTTGGTCCACTGTTATTTTTGCTCTATATAAACGATATAGTTAATATTCCAAATACTCCGGATATCGTCCTGTATGCTGCTGACACTAACGTATTTTTCGCTAATAGTAACATGGCAGAACTTTGTTCAACTATCTGGAGGACCTCTCCATATGGTTGTCAGCAAATCGGCTCAGAATGAATACTAATACGACCAAATTCATGATCTTTAGGCCTATTAACAAAACACTTGACCAAACTTTCTCGCTACGCGTCAACTCGATGCAACTTATGCAAGTTAGTGAGACTAAGCTTTTAGGCGTTTGGTTCCAGGAAAACTTGTCCTGGAACACTCATGTCACCCACTTGGCCCAACAACTTTCGAGATCAATTGGGGCTCTGTGCAGCATTAGAATGTTGTTACCAAGTTGGTTGATTAGAGACATTTATTACACACTCATATACTCAAAGCTTTAATACTGCTTATTTATCTGGGGTAACACGACGCGTGAGAATCTACATAAATTGCATGTACTGCAAAGGAGGGCAGTGCGACTCATCGTTCGGTGTGCAATCGTGTCCTGCTAATACAACTGGGCGACGTCCTTTGTCCTCCTGTGCAGCCCTTGGATCATAGCGAAAGATGAATATCATGGTGAAACACATGTTCAACGATAATTACGCTCGTGAGCAGCAAATATTGTAACGTCGATTGTGCTTTGTATTCGTTATTCTCACATTCAACTAATATTCGTATCAGACTTGCGTATTGATTGCGACCAAGTAGTCTGCACCCAGTTTAGTTAATGATTGAAACGTGTCTGGAATTCAGTGAGAGTTGGGAGTTCAAATTCAAAGTGTTCAATTCAAGAGTTCAAATTCTTCGGGCACTGATTCTGGCATCCCTCATTTGTCAATCATGCAGGAAGAAATTACAAGACTGGGATTTGCTGGGATTTTCTTCTTGTGGGAATGTTGGGATTCAACCGGGTGGGTGTACTACCCTAGTATGACAACGAGGAGACCCGAGACAGGGGGGAAATTATCAGACAGCAATTTCTCAGACACAGGAACGAATTTTACTGGCCACACCAAGTTGATATACACAAAAACCTCCGGAGAGGAGGAATGGGCACAAAGGATGGCTCACTAACGCGATACGCCTTATGCATAAGTGCGCGCCATCTATGTGCGGAGACGGAGACTACGTTTACGCGCCATGTTTGAGTATAGCTGCCGGTGGTTTCGGTTTTCGCCACATCGCCTATCGCCAGCAACGCGGCATCCCGGGAGGTTGACCGGCAACTCCTCATTACTGCTCGTGCCACTGTGCACCCAAAAGGGCAATATTGGCTCGAATACCGATAAGGTAAATCCTCAGTTCACTATTATTGCCTCTAAAATAATTTAAAAGGCACGTGACACGTTCACGGTCAGAACATGCTTAGATTGAGGTTGTTTGACGTGTCACGGGACGGCAGCTTCTTTCAGAAGTAGGTCTATACTAAACGCGAGCTACAGAGGACCTCATTTATGTGCAGGAGTGTTGAATTTCCAGTGGAAGCGTGCTGCCAGACCAGCATTTAGAAGATGATTGGGAAAATGAGCTTTGTGCACTGTCTCTCTTAGTGGAGCATGTCCGTTTGGGACATTGTTGCTATAACTGCTTTTAAAAAGCAGCTATGTACCAAGCAGATAACCAAGTACGACACATCAGATTTCAGAGCAAAAGCAATGTGCTCTTTCTGATGTGCCGTTGCCTT
This sequence comes from Ornithodoros turicata, assembly GCF_037126465.1. Classification (NCBI taxonomy): domain Eukaryota; kingdom Metazoa; phylum Arthropoda; class Arachnida; order Ixodida; family Argasidae; genus Ornithodoros; species Ornithodoros turicata. The sequence goes on from NC_088207.1 coordinate 10,408,203, forward strand.
TGCATCACAAAGAAAATGGCATATGATGCGAGGAAATCGTCAAATCATCACAGAAAGTCTGGTTTTCTGTGTATCCAAGAAAGGGGCTCTTCCTCTTTCTTTGTGTGAACAGTCAGCTCCACATGACTTCCATCTAAAAAAGTATGTATCCGTTCACCTTTTGTTGGGTTATTTGTACCAAACAACTACATGTGCGCGTATGAAAGTACATCTGATATTTTACTGAAGGTACACAAAATGTGTCTAGTCACAGGTGCTCAAATGCTTTTTTATTCCGTTACTGAACAGGACCAGCAGCTAAGCAGAGAGTCCTGTAGTAAGATCATCCATCGCTGCTGCACATACGCGCATATAGGGACCCGCTACATAACTGCGTAACACACCGCACCAGAACACTCTGCTGTAAAGTTCGGGCAAGTAGTTGAGTATTCATATGTACAAAAGCGTCAGAGCCCCCAAAATTCCGCAGTTCGACGTGAGATTCAGTCACGAAGTTGCAGCTACGCCGAGCGTGCTTATCCGATGCTGTTTGCTCGTTGTAGAAGACAATAACGAAGTTGTCCGAAAGAAACGTTCGTATAACGTTAGCTTCGTGAGCTCGGCTGTGCATTCTTCCTGCTCGCCTGCCATGCTAAAAAGCTTGAATCGCAAGTTTCCCGACTTTCCAGCTGGTCCCGTTACACGAAATCGCACATAGCGAGACCGCCCGAATACTCAAACATGGCGCCGCCGCCAGCCGCCGCCACGAGATGGCAGCACTTATGAATAAGGCGTATTGCCACGTGTAGCTGTCTCCAACAACTCCATAAGCAACCTACGCCATCAGTTCCTTTCTTTACATAATACACGAGTTTGAGAGAAAATGGGTTCACAACTGTTACATTATTGTTACAACGGTTGTATTATGTAAACAAAGAAGCTTATGGCGTAGGTTACTTATGGAGTCATAGCAGATATCTACACGCAGAGTCGTAGCGATGGGAGGGGGAGGGGCGCCCCGGGCGCCCCCACCAGTGAAGGGGTCGGACGGCAGGTCCTAGAAGGTTGTTTGTACAATATAAAGCGAGAGTGAAGAAATGCATTTGAACTTACGATCTCGGCAGTGCGAACGAGCATTTTCTTTTCTTTGTTTATAGAGCTTCTGACGGCACTGGGAATGGGGTGCTTGATGTTTGCCCTGCCCAGGGCGCAAACTCGCCTCGAGACGGCTCTGGCAACACGTAGCAATTGCGTTTGAAAGCCTTCCTTTGTGCCCATTCCTCCTCCCCAGAGGTTTGTGTGTATACGGGGTGCCCCAAAAAACGTGTCGTTGAATTATAATAAAAACTACGCCACCTAAAATCATGCGGTGAACGGCATTTGTTCTTACTAGGTTTTACCAGGTCCTGGTGTGAATTTCATGTAACCTAAGTTTAATTATGCAAAATTTTATGAAGAGAACTCGGAAATTTGCCAAGTAAATGTCACTTTTTTACACCACCAACTTAAAGAGCGTGCCGAATTTACTCAAATTCATGATAATTGACAGTGATATTCAGGATCTATCCTATCGGGAAAAATAGCCGAACATCATGCTTCTCGGGGCACTTGAGTACAACGCACGAAAACGTTTTGAGCGCACTCGCTGACAGTCCGACGAAAAGGGATTGGAAACCCAGCCGACACAGTGATAATAGAAAAAGTGACAGTTCCTGAAATTGGGATAGGGAAGGTATGGTCCCAGCCGAAGCCCGACGCGATAAGCTATGTCTGTGTTATCTCTTTCTACCATGCCGGTGTGCGCAGGGTTTCCAACCTCCTTTCATCAGACTGACAATGATTTCGCTGAAAAATTCGTGGCGTGCTATCCTCTGCGAGCTCCGTAGAGCACGATTTTCGGCTATTTTTTTCTGATACGATAGCTCCTCAATATTCTTGTATATTATCATTAATTTGAGTATAAATTCGGTACGCTCTTCACAGTGGTGGTGTAACTAAGTGACCTTTACGTCTCAAATTTCCGAGTTCAGTTCGCAAAAATTTACATTATTAAACTTAGGTTACACGACGCTCACATCAGGAGGTGGCAAAAACCTTGTAAGAGCAAATGGCGTTGACCGCATGGTTCTATGTGGCGTAGTGTTTTTTTTTAAATTAAAATTCAGTGACACGTTTTCGGGGACACCCTGTATAAGCATGGTGGGCCAGTAAAATTCGTTGCTGTGTCTGAGAAATTGCTGTCTGTTAATTTTCCCCTGTCTCAGGTCTCCTCGTTGTCACTATGAACGTTGTCATTACTAATGCACTGTTCTTCGAGATGGTGAACGTCCCCTGAGCCTTCTAGCATACTGCCAACAGAATTTGTAACGTAACAGTAGACGAGGAGATTAAACAAAGAAGGACAAGCGTAATACAAGCAACAAAACAGACAATTGCGTGCTTTAATTGATAAGTGGCAGGTTGACAGCATGATTTAATGAGATGACACTTTCGTGCATTGAAAATTTAGATGCTACCAACCGTCTTCTTTTTGTCTTCTACGTACTACGATGTGAACAATGACACACCCATGGCCTCACAAAACATGACTGAGGAACCGGACGGACATTTCCTTGCCCCCTTTCGCATTGCTCCCTGAAGTTTTGGGCTAACCAACACGCTCCTTTTTGCACATCATTCGACTTCTGGTCACAAATGCTACCAATTATTTTTCCCCTTAAAAATATTTACAAAGAGTGATATATACGCAGTGCTTGTCTGTGTGCACCTACTTGTCGTTCATTGCCAATTATCGTATTTTCCTGTGTATAACGCGCGCGTTATACTGTAAAAAAGCGTTGTGAAGAGGTCCTGCGCGTTATACACGGAAATATTTTCCTGCCGAGAAATTCTAGCCTCTTCCAGAGTGTGCTGTGACTTTCTCCCATATCTCTTAGGGTCATTGACACAACCGGCGAAAGGGTACTGGACTTCATAAAAAGGTTAATGAAGCTGCTTCAGGATGCTATTCAGCAGTCAATAATCTTGAATTCATTCCAGAAGAATGGTGTGATTGGGAAGGGACGCGAAAGGGAAAGCAGAGAGGAGACTGAAGTATACGATGACAGCGATGCTGTTGCATCGGAGTTTAACAGATTGGACTAAATGAGTTTCAAATACAGGGTGTTCAAAATTAAGCTTTCACTAGCACTTTATAAATTGGCGAACAAAAGAAAACTGGCTGCTATTTTTCTCTTGCTTGAGTAAGGAACAGGTGCTACATAATTAGCAGCACCTGTTTGTTACACGAGTAACGTAAAGTTATCATCCGGTTTCCTGTCATCGCTGTGTTAATTTAGTTAATTTAGCTTTGTGTTAAGTTAGCTTAATTTTGAACACCCTGTATAGCATATGCATATATGATACACCGCTTTGGTTTATTGCGTATACTGGTGGCAGTACAGAAGGTTGTAGCACCATTGCGGTGCGCGTGATACATCAAACATTTTTCAAATTCAGCCCGTTTTAAGGGGTGCGCGTTATACATCGGAAAACACGGTATACCATCGCTGTCCGGAAATCAGAGTGTGTGGTTCGAATCTCACTGCTGATCCCTTTTCTTGGGCTATCGTTGCACGATTGAATTTGTGGCATTCACCGTGCGACAACTAGGAAGCAGATCCAAACTGTTTGCAAGTCTCTCATCTCATTGTAGAGGTACGATCAGCGTAGTACCCGCTACCAAAGCAGAGTAACGCAATACCGGTACCCGCTACTCCACAAAAAGGTAACGCAATACTAGCGTCGTTACAAATTTGGAAAAGTAACGCCATACCGCTACCAATTAAAAGTCACGTAAATGCTACGCCGCTACTTTTCCGCTGCTATACCCTTCTCTAGACAATACATTATCGTAGGCATCTCGTTGCCGCATTTGCGCAGTACTTATACAGCATGATGTGAGCCGTTCCTTGCAGCCAAGACATATTTATTTATTTATTATATATTGCTAATCCCCTTTTGGCGATCGTAGCAGGAACAGGCTACAATGTTTTGGATGTACTCGTATAAATGAAGAGCAAACAACAACAACAAAAAAAGATTCAAACAAAGTAATACATACAATAGAGCGTAATGAAAACCTAGAACAAGCACCAGAACATATAAAGAGGAAGGGCTTTACAGCAACTGTTGGACGATGGCTGATGAGAACGCATGTAATGATGAAGCATTTGTTATCTCGTACGCTAGTGCATTCCAGTGTGTTATTGTGCGCGAAAAAAAAAAAAAGAAAACATGAATGCACTTATTCGAGAAAAAGGGGCAACAAGCGTGTTGTTATGCCGGGATCGCACTGGTCTATTTTCGTTACGCGAGATATATTTGTTGATGTCGATACGAAGTTTTCCATTGACCATGAGATAAAGAAGTTTAAGCCTGTCGCGTGAGCGCCGAGCAGTTAGTGGTTCGATATCAGCTAAGGCGTAAAGGGATGTGACAGATGTGTTACGTTGATACTTATTAAATATGAATCGAAGTGGCAGACGTTGTACACGCTCAAGCAGAGTTGCGTTAGACTGTGTCCCAGGATCCCAGACATTATTGACATTATTGACATTGACATTATTTGACATTGAGCTTGCAATGAGAGTGTTTTGTTCCAGATATCCGCGAATCCCAACTTCAAACATTTCCGTCTGCTAACACCTGTAGGGAGTAGTTTTCGTGGTGCAACTGCCATCATAAGCCAACTCTCATCGAGCCATCAATAACTAGCTTCCACATGGTAAAATGATCAAACGAAAGGCATAATGGTTGCTCCATGATAGGCAAGCCTGAGCGAAGGGCAAGACACGTAAACAAACACAAACACGAAGGCTCAAAGGCCTTCGTGTTTGTGTTTGTTTACGTGTCTTGCGCATCGCTCAGGCTTGCCTATCATGGAATTTATCCACCAGCTAGCCTGCATTTACGCCATTCTGGCATAATGGTTGCTCGTACTGCGCCAGTGCTAACGGCTCCAAGAAGAATAGACAGGCTTCCGAGTGCCGTTTGCCAAGGCTGTACCAAGGCTTAGGTCTTCCAGGAATTAGGAGTTACTGTTGTTGCCCCTACACCTGCTTCCATTCTTCCAGCCACACGACGGCTTGCTTTCAAAGCGTTTCGTTACACTACGTTGAATTACGTCAACTTGCTACGATCAAACCACGTTCAGTACGCTGTTTTGGCAGTATGATCTCCTCAGGAAGAGATTTCTAGCGTCGATACCTCTATAATGAAACACTTCCAGAAAAAAAAATAAAAAAAACATATATATATATATATATATATATATATGACGTAAAATTTTCTAAACATGTCAGACGATGTGAACAATCCATTGCTTTAAAGTAATCGCTGCGCAAAGGGCGTTACTAAGCATATGTGCATATACTAGGAATGTGCCAACCGAATCCACGAATCCTAGGCAGGGATTCGAGATTCGGGAATCCGAATCCCAAATGGCGAATCGAATCTTGCGAATCCACCGACCATGTTTCCTGTTCAAATTGACGCTTCCGGAGTCCGTCGAAAGCCTCATTGGCCGACGGGTGTTTTCCTGTTTCTTTGTGTACATTGCTCTGGACTGAAAGAGTTCAAGCAGGAACTGTTGCATTACAAGTTTAAAAGTAATATGGTTTTGTTTTTGATTGTTGCTTTAGTTTTATGGAAATAATTCAGGCTCGAGAATTTATGTATTTCTTGTAGTCGATGAACAATATGTTAAATAAATGAACTATATTTTCTCCCGAAACTGAACAATTATGTTTTTTTTATTATTATTATTAAACAAATGTATCATATTCTGCTTCAAAACATTCGCCAGTAGAAGTTTCTTTTTTCTTGGCTTTTTAAACTCTTTTTAAAAAAAGGATTCGGAAGATTCGTGGATTCGCAGAACCTTCCTTGGATTCGGATTCGAATTCGGAAAATTTTGGATTCGTCCCATCTCTAGCATATACACTGACTCCAGAATGATGTTAGTATTTCATTTTCTTTGGCTCACATTCCTACAGTGTAACGTATTTAATGTGAGAAGATAACTAGAACGGCGTTCGGCAACAAGCGTTAGCTACTGTAAATAAATGTTGTCTGATTATAAAATGCACAGACGCGCGCAGGAGACTGCCAACGGCGAACTGACACTAACCCGGACATAAAAAGGCAAATACCGAACTTGGACTAACCTGATAATAAACTAACCAAGATGCCGCGCTTCGTCGTTTCCGTCCTGCTATGCCTAACGGCTGCTAACATGTGCCTTTCGTTCGCTGATACGACTTGGACGGACATTGCAAACACGCCAATTTGAATGGTTAAATATGACGCCGTGTTTTGAAAACTTACGAAACAATCGAGCGACACAATCGAGCATTCTACTTGATTTTCCTTGTTTCGAGAACGTGAATTTCGAGATCGGGGATTTTGCGACGGGGAATATCGACGCCCTCCCCTATCGCGATATGTCGTTGCGTCTCCGACCTATTTTCTTATTCCTGTTTCGGACGACACGACGAACAATAAAGTTGCAAACCGTAGTTTGAAATGTTCTATCAACACGCTCACACTATTCTTGCAACTGATTGTATACGACAGAAACTGTAGCATCGTAGCCCACATTATGTGGAATTATTACTTTATTATTTACAAACACTACTGTGCTCCTCCTATACACTCTAAGAAAAAAAGGAGTACTTTTACTCCTTTTCGCACTAAATGCATTGCCACAAAAAATAGTCCCTTTCGGGAGTAAATGCACGAAAGTAAATGAATGTCACAGGGTGGAGACTGCATTTCACGTGCTGTTGTAAGAGTCCCAGGTGCATAATTGGTGTGCATGCATGAAAATGCTTTGAAGCAAAACGTCAACCGTGATATATCGAGTGATATAAAATCTTGCGCCATACTATAGGGCACAATTTGCGAAGAAAGATGCGCTAACTGTTTCTTACTCTGTGTGGCTGGAAAATTGCTACGTTGTCTGAGTTATACAGCCTTATGTCGTTCAAATTGACCAAGGGCACATATTTACCTAGTCTGTTGCATTCAGGAGTCCATTCGCGAAGTTTAGTGACAATTTGCAGTCCTGGGGAGTAAATGTCGGGACTAAATGTCAGGTTAGGGGACTAAAATGGGGAGTGATTGCAGACTAGGGGCGTAGACGCTGCAATTACTCCCCATTTTACTCCTTTTTTTCTAAGAGTGTAGAAGCTCAAGTAGTAGTGGTACAAAATGCATAAACACTTCACAAAATATCCCAGGTGTTTCTTAAGTTTAGATACAAACTCATCGGTAGTCCCTACCGACACCATAACGTCCGGTAGGTTATTCTATTCTATGATTGTGAGAGGGAAAAATGAAAATTTAAACGCATCAACTCGACCGCTGTAACTTTCGCAGCATTCACGGTCACCCGTCCCGTCGGCACGTTCCGCTGCTATACTCAGCTGCCATGTGGGAAGGCGACCTCAGAGTGGGAAATTGCGTTTATGCCAAATAACAGCGAAGCAGAATAGAAAGTTTAAGATGTCATCGTCTAACACGGAGGAACACCATGTTAAGAACACCTAAGAACATGAAAGGCGATAACAGGATATAAATCTAGCGTACCCTTGCGAAATGAATTTTAATACATTGGGCCTATGGGGATTTCGTCAATTTTTGCACAGGGCCCACGTTCAGACTATGATGTTTCGACAAAGAAAGTCAATTTTTTCAAATGTCATCTTCTCTTTTGACTGGGACCTCCAGGCCGCAAGACTTGTAGGTGTTAACCTTGATGCACCCAGGGCCTCCAAAAATGCGACCCAGACACGATCTAGGCGCTCCACGGACTAGGTCCCAGTCCATCGTAATAGGCATGCGCTGAGACTCTAAGGCCAGTCCGAAGGAGCTCGAAACGCGATGGCATTCTTTATTGATGTCCAAAGGGCTCACACAGTAGAAACCTTTGCCGCATTGAGTGATTATTATAAACATGATACCGTACATTATATGTCGTTTTTATATTAAACTGTACAACTAGGCAAAATTGTCCATTTGACCTATCAGAGTCAGGAGCGGACCCAGACACAGACCCAGAACTAATGTGTAACTTCGCGTTTGGGGGAGGGGGGGGCAGTTGGTGGACGGCCGCCACTGATGGAAGTGCATGTCAAGGGAGGCTGTTTTGTCAAACGCTAAAGGGCTCTGCTGCCGCCTTTTCCCAAGTCATGGTAGGGGTCCAAGAGACACGGAACAAGAAGGACGTTCCGTGTCTCTCGGTCCCCTACCATGAGTCTATACCAGCTTGCCTCCACCCTCTCCCTTCTGCATTTTCCCAACTTTGCGGTAGCCTCTGTTGCAATCCCAGTAGTAGAGCGTAGCATAAGCCGTTGATGGGATCTCTTTGGCGCCATGATACATGTCGTTTAACTCATTTTAAAGGGCTCTGCTGCTGCCTTTTCCGAATTTTGCGGGAGTCTCTATTAGAATCCCAGTAGAAAGGCATGACATTACCCGTCGCGTATATGTCTTTGGCACTATGATTAAAGGGGTCTCGCCCGTTTTAAAGGGCTCTGCTGCAGCCGCCTTATACAAATTTTGCGGTCACCTCAGTTACAATCCCAGTAGAAGGGCATACAACAAACAATTGATGACATGCCCTTGGCAGATGATAAAGGGTTTCGCTCGTTTGAAGGGCTAAGCTGCCTCCTTTTCCGGTAGCACCCCGATTCGTCCAAATGTTTATTTCGTCCAAGTATTCACAACGTCCAAGTACTCAGCACGTCCGAAAAAAATTGGACATAGTGGGCATTGGACGAACTGAACCAAAGGGGGGGAAACTTGACCAACCCGTCCAAATAACCGTACCGTCCAAACGCTTGTTTCGTCCGAAAAGGGAGGGGGATCTCCGAATGCGAGTGAACAATTGCTTCGTTTACAATTGAAGGTAGGATTTAAACATTCACACCGAAAGATGCCATGCCATACACCAAGTAAAACGAAAAACAAGTGCTCAGCCTGCTCTGTTTATTTATTTTTCTTTCTTTCTTTTTTTTTTCATTCCAACAACTGACTTATTAGTTGAAGGTAAGATTTAAACATTCCCACTGAAAGATGTTATACACCGAGTAAAACGAGAAACAAATGCTCAGCCTGCTCCGTTTAGTTGTTCTTTTTTTTCTTCTTTTTTCCATTTAAACAACTAACTTATTAGTTAGCATGGCCCAGCAAGTGGGACATGCGCTGCAGGTATGCCTTGATGACATGAGCAAACTGCTCTGTTACGTCTGTGAAGTTTGCTTCGTTTCCCAGCATCATTTCCCCTGAGCTGTATTTTCCGTACGCCCATGAGAAGGAAGAGCGAGCCTCTTGTATCGTCTCCTGCTTGGCGAAGCCCCGTTCAACAGCAGCCGAATGCGTACCTGCAAATGGCGGTAAGAAACATGAATACAAAGAGAGCAAGCGAGGAAGTATATATGCTATTTTCTATTAATTATCATGATGATGTTCCCTGATTATGCGAATTTGTTTCTTACCTGGTTGTGCTTACATTGTGTATGGTTGACTCAAATTCGACGAGGAACTTCGAAAACGTCATGTGGGGTTGGCTCTTGAATTTCATGCGCAGCGAATTATGCCACCCTTCGGCGTGATCGTTTGTGCGGAGATCGTCCTCATCCGCAAACTAATTCCAGATATGAACGTTGGTAAGCCACTGCCGCTCGAAGTAGTCTACGTAAAGGCAAAGGGACGCAAGTTTCCTTTCAGATCCCTAGATGTCTCCAAGAAAGATCACTGACATTGGGAAACGCGGTACGTAGCGAGAACACAGTTATAGAAAACAATACATCGTTAACTGGACGGTCACTGTAGGTCAGCGGTCCTGTGAACGGGTTTGTGTTTTCTGTGATTCCCCGTTTGATCGATAATCCATTTGCTTTCATGAATACAGTCACCTGCCATTCACCCAGTGTCAAAATGGCCTGTGCTTTCATGAATGTAGCCAGGCAGTCGCCTGCCGAAAGGAGCAGATCCTTTGGGAATTCCCCCATTTGGACGAAGCGGGCTATTGGACGCGCTGGGCAAGTTTCTCCTCGCCTGTCCATTTCGTCCAAGTGTTCAGTACGTCCGATTTTTTTCGGACGAATTAAATATTTGGACGTTGTGAGCACTTGGACGAAATAAACGTTAGGACGAAATTGGGAGGGGTTACGCCCCATTTCGTCCTAACGTTTATTTCGTCCAAGTGCTCAGAACGTAAAGTAATGGTCCTTATCGCTCCCAGGTCGGGCATGTTAATAGGCAGCAGAATAGATATGAACAGATACGAAGACACATGTCGGAGCCCTTTTCCGGAATTCGGTGATCCTGTGGCGGACATAGGTGGTGATACTGCAACGCAACTTTTGTTCGTGTACAATCAGAATTTCGAAGTAGAAAGGAACCAATTCACGTGCGACTTTATTGTTCTTCAGAACTTGCTGAGTTTCAATAAGTTGCGCGAACTGGAGAGAGTACGTAGTGCCATGGGCTCACTGGTGTTCCATTATTAAAAGCCCCAAAACTATAGTGTTGTTGGAATATTAAAGGCTTACCATGTTCAGGTCTGTGCACACTATAGTAACACAGCGCGCATATAAACGGTCACTCCAAGTAAAAATTTGCCGGACCCGCGGCAACGCGATCTAACGTCAAGGTCAGGTTCTCACCTTCACGTTAGCAACTCGCAATGTGGCGAGCATGGACGCACCTTTACGTAAAGTTGCCGCTTGTATGGGACCTGTACTTGATATCATGTCGCCCCCGGCTTGGAGCCGTTGAAAGTGACCTTTGTTTACATAAGCAATGAAGTTGTGTACAGAAGGACAAGGTTAAAGTACCCGGGAATCAATGAGGCTGCTACAAGGGCCCATTACGCACAACGATAGTAATTCAGGACAAATGTGTTGATAGGCACTCTCAAACTCTAAACATTGCGAGGGCCGTGAATGTTGGGGAGTCTACAGTCGTAGGCACGGCAGGGTGAGTTGTAATAGCAAGATGCGCACCAATATTTCTTCCAGCATCGTGGCGCTGCGCACGTCACGAAACCCCAGGTGCTCGAAACTATCCACAGTCGGCTCGTGCAGCACGCAGCCACAGAAATGTGGGCGGACACATCTTACGTGTAAATCTACTCCCAGTTATGAAGACGTAAAGCACATCAACACATTTCCTCCATATCTATCTTAAGGGCCTCGTTCCTTCAGTTTATACCCCCAGTTCATTCTAAATTCGGCAACTCTGACAGTATTTCAATCCTTTTTTTTCTTTCTTTTTTGGGTTGATGGCATGGTGAGGTTTCCAGTCAAGTTGTTGGCTTTGGTCATGATGATCTGGAGCACTTTCTGCCGTGTCGTTCAACGTGCGCCCCAGACATCACACGCAAGAAATCGATTGAAATTCTGGGCCATGCTGATGTCTGACCCAGTAACAACATGATCCGTTCAATATATGCGAAATATTTGCCACCCCCTACAAGTGATACAATGTTGATAGAGACATGCGTGACTTAATGTGTAAGCACTGTTCCCTAAGCAGGTGTGAAAGGCCGTGTTTAAGGATCCCCCGAGCGCGTGGCACGTGATGAATATTCTGTCATGGTAACGCATTATGACCAAAACATAGAAACGTATTGTCTGACGTATCCGGCGTCAGGATCAGCTAAACTTCAATAGAGGAGCAAATATGAGTTGGCACGCTAACCAGCACGAAACAGACGATATGCCGGCGGTGGTTTACAGTGCAGATTAGGAGGGAGCTCCAGGGAGAGTTGCAAGCCAATGCAATAGCCTGATGATGCAGCTACTTTTTCTTCTCTCTGCGGTCGTCCTGAAAACAGCCATTGCTTTCCCATTGGAGCAGATACTTCGGAAGGGGCTTGGATCGCAATCGCTTCACGTCATTCACAATTGCGGTCGCGGTTACAAGACCGTTAACGACGGAGTATGGAAAGTGCCTAATCTGTTGACAGCGTACTGGTCACTGGAACCTGACCTCGGGCTCGGCGACGTTCTTCGCACAGTAGGTCATCGGAAGAGAGCTTCTTGGGCAGACTTCTTCGTGCTTTGTTGGAGACCTTCGGAAGGCGCGCTTCTCAGTGACCTAGAAAAACTTCCCCATTTGACAGGGAAAACAAGGTGGATTCTACCACTACAGGCTAATTACAGCACAACGTTTTGTCAAGTGGTGTTCGTGGATTGGATATCACGTTCTGCATTCGCAGCCGGAAGCAGCTACGCAAACTGTAAAACGCAGGAACTTGGGCTTGTCGAACGCTGGGACGATTTCGGGAATCTCGAGTGGAATGGTGCTTTCCTTCGTGAGTACTTCAATACGCCTCGATCCCTGAATGGTGCGGAAATTGTCGCGTGTTGTGGTTATGGGGAGCGTTTCACAAACGCCTGCGCATACACAGAGCAAAGTGAAGTGCTGAAAATCATGATGTCTCTAGAGAATGCTACTGTTAGAACCATGATTTCCAACGAGACATCGTTCAGGGCTGGCTACGATGGTTCGACTACAAGAGGTGTGATTGGTGACGTGCAGGCCCGTGTGATCGACATACTTTTGATGAACGTCTTCCCCACGTCCAACTTGAGGAACCATGTGGCGTTTTCGCGTCCCTACAGATATGACGCCCTCACGTTTTATCCTCCTTTCCCGGTCAGGATATCGCACTTCTCGCGACTCATCCTTCCATTTGAGCCTGTCGCGTGGCTGTGGATCGGTGTGGCTGTAATTTGCGTCGCTGTAGTAAGCATCAGAGCAGGTTGTCGCCGGTCATTCAGTGCAGCGTTGCTGGGGACGATTGGAGTAGTTCTTCACGAATCGTTTATTCATAAGGTCGAACACCTATCAGCTAGACTCGCTATAGCGGGATGGCTTCTCGCGTCCGTGGTCATATCCGCGAGTTACACGGCTTGCATAACGTCGTACCATAACTCGCCCCCGACCCATTACGCTATAGATGATTTGGACCGTTTAGCGAATGCATTAACCGACGGCAAGATTGCCGTTTGCATTAACAACATGAGCGTGTACCACAGTATACTGCATCAGCCCAGCAGCTACATTCTCCGAGCCATACGGCGAAGCGTATACTCCAAACAGATAACTAATATCGGCTCTAGGAGAGAGTGCATTCAGCGCGTACGACACGGTTCTCATGCTCTCCTCAGCACTGACTACCACATGAGCTGGGCCGTAGCACCTCATGGTGAGATCCTCGTGCGTTCGCGCGATAACTTGTATACGGTGCCGTACGGCTGGACGATGCCCAAAGGGTCCCCGTATATTCGAGCCGTAGATAAGATAATGTCTCAGATGTTTGAGGGTGGCATTTTTCGTTACCTAGGAGTTATGGATCAGCTCAGATACTGGAATGTCTCCGTGCCACGGATGAAAAGACGCCGCAGTCGTCCCAAGATGATACGCACGTCTGATATTTCTGCTACGGGGTGCATTCACCTAGTAGGGTGTGCCCTCGCAACGCTGACGCTTTTTCTGGAAGCTCTGGTGGAGTTTTTACGTGTTACACTCCAAATGAGGGGTCATTGAACTTTGGTTATGCACTTCTGTGTACCGCACCTAATTTGTAGTAGGAATCTAATATGCGTTGCATATTTAATATGTCTGAGCCACAAAAGGGGTTATTTCTTTCCAGTTGTGTTTCGCTTAACACCACCCTAAGGAAAAAAGGCGTACTCTGTCAGAATGTTTGCTAGGAGTAGGTGGGTAATGTTCATTGAACAAGAACCTTCGGTGCGCCCGTTGAAGCTGATTTGCGTTAAGTAAATATGAGTTCTAAAAGAAAGTAGGTTCTTGCAAGCCAGTGGGTTGATCTGTGCTATCACAGAAGAATTGGCTTATGATGTGGGAGCTTTGGTTACGCCGCAAGGGCACTGAGGACATAGACTTACGAGACATAGGCCCGGTTTCACCAACGATGGTTAACTTTGAACAGATATCAAGGGTTGCTAGAACTCCAAATTGATTCTAATTTTTTATTTACAAACGTTACCTGGTGACCTGATGAATGTTTTAGCGACAATAACTCTCCTTAGTAAAGCAAAGTTAAGCGTAAACTTCAAGTAAAGGTACCGTCGATATCGGTTCAAATGTTAATCGGCTTTGGTGAAACCGGGCCATAGCAACAGAGGATAGACAAGAAGTCGGCGAGGTCCTAGCTACTGAAGCAAGCTGATCTAAATGCTTGAGCAGACCTTGTAGTGTAACAGGTCAAGTTTGAAGAAAGTGATCGTCAAGAAACCGAAAGCGAGGACTTGATTGAGTTTGCTAAGGAGAAGCCCCAGTAAACGATAAATGTCCCTGGGATGACTGCAAGACATCCTCACCAGGATATATGGACTGCCTGTGGACGTCCACAATCGTCAGAGTGGACATCTCATGGATGTTAAAACAAGCATCCATATCATGTCACTGGAATGTCTTTCAGAGGCATGATCTGGTACCTTGTTGGGACGTTTTTTTTTATGTTATGCTAGGTGTATATACTTTGAGCAATATCATGATGCAAATATGTGGTTCAGCTTCAACGTTTATTGGGGTACTCACTGAGTACAGGAAGACAGCTTTTCATAAAAAGTACTCCCGACTAGAATGAATTAAAAGATAGGAAACTACAATAGTACCACAGTAGCTATGTGCTCATTATATGCTGAGTTTATAAGCATTTTTAGCAGAGTGGAGACAACAATATACAGGTTGTGTAGAGAACAAGGTTAAGCCACATTGTACTATATAGCATGTAAACATAGTAGCAGTGGCACTGCCGTGGTAATACACGTTTATGGGTGTACAGTGAACCCTGGTTAATATGACCCCCGATAATCTGACATACGCGCTTTACGACCATGCTACTGGGGAACAATGCAGTGAAACCTCTGCAAACGCCCCTCGTTAATATGACAATTCCACATTATGACCAAAATTTTCGGGAACTACCATGGTCATAATAACGAGGGTTCACTGTATTCCCTATTGACGAGTGATATCAGGTTTGATGTGATTGGGGACACTGTCTTGATGCTCATGTTAACACATGGAACTGCTCTGATACTAATGTTAACAGAGCTGTTCAGGCTGATGTTAGCACTAGAGCCGCTCTGATGCTGATGCTAAGAGGGCTGCCTTGATGCCATGAGGGCTGCCTTGATGCTGATGTGGCACAATAGTTGCATTGATGCTGGTTATGGCAATCTTGAAAATGCTGCTTGGTGGCCAGCAACGGCAAGCTATTTACCGCCCCTCCCCGTCGCTGTCTACATGCTTCCTGAAATGTTCTGCGAAGTAAGCCGCTCATGTCTGGGGGAGATGAGAACCCGCAAAAACCCACGCGAAACAGTAGATAGCAGCAAGAAATCACTTTATTCACCACTCACGAGTACGTACCTCTTTCACTTTTCATTTCACTTTTTTCTGAGGTTGCGACTGTTCTGGTTTGCACGACGAGGGAATGAGGAAGTTCGAAATAGTACGTTACGTCAGAAGGCATTGCAGCAGGCAGCCATACTAAGTTCGTAATCTCTGCACGTTGTTGTGAAGTAACCAGAAGTTATTTTCTTTCCATGCAACAGCATATGCACGGTTCTGTTTTCTATCCAGTGCTTTCAGTTGTAACCTAGATTACACATGATCTCTTGTAATTCTTTCATTCTTGTGTAGCATACGATTTGTCATAGTGCACATTTGCACATAGCTCCTTACTGTGCTATTTGTATTTTGACAGCCGTGCAGAGTTCAGTAGTCTGTGCCTATTATTTATATGTTTAGTGTATGTACACCTGTGTACATAGATACCTAGCATACATTTTCTGTTTTGAATCTTCAGCAGTTTGCCTATTCTTTGGTACGTATTAAGTGTATCCCTATGTACATAGATTCCTAGCATGGATTTTCTATTTTGAATCTTCAGCTGTTTGCCCACTCTTTGATATGTATTTAGTGCAAACCTCTGTAGATAGATCCCTAGCATGTAATTTTATATTTTGAATCCTGCGCTGAGTTCGGTCGTTGTGTATACAACTGCCAGTATGTACGCGCAGTTATGTGTAGGGCTAAGCACCTTGTGCAGCTTGAAAATCTACACCACATGGCAAAATGTGGACAAAATAGCAGAAGCACAGAACATTGTCGATGCTTTGACATGCCTTTAATACAAAAATGCTGTTGTAATCAAAGTAGAAGTAGTCATCAACAGGGTGTGTACACACTGAACAAGGTTGTAATTGCTGGAAGCTGATATTATTGCGGCTGTTTTGCAAGATAAAGTATCACTGACTTCTAAACTGAGCTAATTGACTTGTGCTTTCTAATTCCCCCATAGCATTCGTTACGAATGTCAAAACTTGTGGGCAGACATAGCACCATACAGTATGCAAATATGATATATTGTGAGCTTCAAGTGCCCCAGATATGTTCACTTCCACCTTCTTTCTACCAGAAATATGTGGAAAGCTCCAGATGTACATGAGGACAGGTAGAGCAGCATGCATTGGGCATTAAAGTCCTGGGCTCCACCTGTGTTTGCTGGAATTTGTACATTGTCCTTTCGTGCTTATTCAGTACATGGACTGCCATACTGGTTATTTTGCACATTATTCTGTCTTGTGTATTTATATTGTTTACAACAGCACGGAAAATTTACCTGCGATAAAAGAAAGCAGGCCCCCACCTGGTCTCCTGTGTCCTTTGTTGCACGCATGTCGCTAGCGTTGATTCTTCTCTGTTTACAAATTGTTGATGAGCTTTTGCTCTTCGATTTGCTTTCAACAGCGATTGTGAAATTCCGCGGCTCGACACCGCTATGGAAGGAACGCGCAGCGCGAGCGCCCGGCCCGCCCCGCGTTTTAGGAAACGATGACGTAGCAGATGACGTTATTATGACGGGATTTGTAGTAGGCCCCGCAACGGATGGATGGCGCTGACGGTCTTGATCATGGCCGCCCTTGAAGACGTGGTGGCCAATGCAAGCTTCGCTACCATTTCTATTTACCTTGAGTATTGCACGTATCATGTATACGGCGGGCTGTTCAGGGTAAAATTTCGTTGCGATAGAACAGCTGGACATCGTGACAACGCAACGCAACGCAGGCTTGCAATGAGTGCAACCAACTGTCCAAGATGTCCCTTCTTTTTGCGAAGACTTATTACCGTAGTCACCACATCTGGTCTTGCCATGCCAGGGAACCGAACTTCAACGTCACCTGTGGCATTAATGGATGCCCGAATACCTAGAGAGCATGTGCAGCCTACAACAGTCATTTGTACCGCAAGCACCCCAAGCAGTGAGGGACCACGGGAGAATCCGTCGCTGGAGGCTCAGGCGCAAGCATTGCGCAATGTGAAATCGATCACGCTTGAACGGTAGCCGCGTACGCCTGTGACTACAACAGCGACAATGATTGTACTACTGTACAATCATGGAAGTCAGAGTTCTCACACGAACATTTTTGTAACGAAGTCAAGAAGACAACCACCATATTCCTGTACAACGTTGCCGAAATGCACAGCCTACCCCACAGTGTGGTCAGTGTGATTTTTGAGCGGTGCAGATTGGTGAGATCATATGCAGGATGTTCGTCGCAGAAGCTTTCCGTTCTTCAACTGTCGGACAACATCCGTTCACTGCTGCAGTGTGATTTCCTCGTCGATACGTTTGCAGGGATTGAAACGCATCACTTAAGACAGAAGTACGGGAAAAATATCTTGCTTTGTGTTGAACCACAGAAAGAAAGCATCCCTGGGACAGATACAACATTTCAATATGTACCAGTGGGAGCTATACTGAAACACCTTTGCGAGCTCCCGGAAGTGCAAAGCTACGTCCTGATGACGATGAAGGTTCACTCAGAACTTTCACTGACGGGTCTTTCTTCAAGCAACACTGCCAAGATGTCCTTCACGAGGATAGCCAGTTCACATTATTTTTACTTCTATACTCAGACCAGGTAGAAATCGTGAATCCTTTCGGGTCAAAACGTGGCATGTTGAACATTCATTCACGGTGGCGGTCGAAATTCCAATTAATTCACTTAGCGATCCTTGCAAAATACATCCATGTGCAACAGTTTGGGCTCCAGAAAGCAATGAAATCTCTCATTAAGGATCTCGTTGACTTAGAGTCTACGGGTATTCGTGTGGTGTTCAGAAGTGGAACACAGCAGGTGCAGGTCCGTGCCTTTGCATTTTGCGGCGACAACCTTTCTCTGAACAGGCTTGGGGGCTTTAGATGCTGCTTGAGCAAAGGAAAAGACTGCCGCTTCTGCCTTGCTTCAAAACGGAACCTTGCTGCTCTAACAAGCGAAGACGATTGTACGTGCGTATCACAGCGATGCATCAAGAACATCTCTCGGCTATTGCCGTTAACAGTGTTTCGTGTAAGCGCATGTATGGTGTGAACCCCGCGTCTCCACTGCTCGAACTCAGATATTTCGATGTGACTTGTCAGTTGCCTCCAGACTGTTTGCACAGCATCCTAGAAAGTACTTGAGAGCAAGTGTTGCGTCATGTCCTGCAAAGCCTCATATATGGGAAATGCATATCGAATGCATAGATAACTTTCGTTACGGATTGCACGACAGAAAAAACAATCCCGAACCACTTACCCGTGCTTTTCTGAATGGCACTGCGAACTTGGTTGGAACGGCCTCACAAAAATGATGTCTCCTAAGACTTTTCTCGTTTTTGCTAGGTAACACTGATCTCTGAGCAGAATGCAGACTGGGATATTTTGTTGAGATTTCGTGAAATTGCAGACATAATTTTTGCACCAGAAATTCCCAGTGAATATGTTGGCTACCTGCGGGAGCAGATTTAGGAATTATTGATACAATTCACAACAAGGTACACAGAGGCGGCCATGACACGAAAGCTGCACTTCCTTGTGCACTACCCTCGCTTTATTTCGTTGCTAGGCCCTCTGAAGCAGTACTGGACAATGCGCTTCGAGTCAAAGCACCAGTACTTCAAGCGGCTCGCATCAAGAACCAAAAATTTTCGAAATGTGTGCAAGGCTCTGTCTCTCAGACACCAGCTTCAACAATGCTTCGAGATCCAAAATGACATAGGCGGAAGTAGCACATCAACATCAATGGCGCAGCCAGTGAACAGTGATGAACTACCAGCCTGAGCCTACTTTGAGCCTTCGTGTTTGTGTTTGTTTACGTGTCTTGCCCATCGCTCAGGCTTGCCTATCATGGAATGAACTACCAGCCTGTCCTCAGGTTCTCTTTCGAACAAGTGTCTACAAAGTTAACAGACGCCACTGCTGACACATGCACTTACCGCAGAAATGACATTCTCATTTTAGAGAAAGGGTCAATTCCACTGATGGGCCATGTAAGTGTCATCTATGTGTCATGTGGTAGCCTATACACTGTAGTAGATGTGCTGCACATAATTCGGTTTGACAGGCACAATTTCTGCTTCCATGTTGAGCCCACCAACCTACAGAGACTCGTCAGGCCAGGAGATGAAGCAAGTCATTGTGCACTTGACCACTACGACAATCAAGTAGTGACGAAATCGGCATTATTTTGAGCAGAACGGTGTGCTGGACGAACACTTGCCATCACCCCTTTGCAAGATGCTCCTCTACAAAAAGCCCTCTAGCAACAGTTTGCTTCTCTTCGAATGTGTTAAGGAAACTATGAAGTAACTCCCGTTAACTGAATTTATGTGAAATAAGAGACTGTAGAAAATCTCGTCTTTTCGCACCCAACTGCTAAATAAAAATGGCCCATTTTTATTTAGCAAATGGGTGCGAAAAGACGAGATTTTGGAAAGCACCTGTGTTCGTGTGTTTTTCATTCTCATTCTCTCATTCATCTTTCATTCGCGGTTTCACCAACAGTTCAATCTGGGCGCTTTACAATCCCGAGGCGAAAACTTGGCTCGTCGACATCTGATACTCAAATGGCGGCTCACTATGATGGCGGCGTTTCAGCCGTTACGGCCATTTCTAACATGCGGAACCGTTGTACTCGATTATACTTGGCACGTACAACCGCTGTCAACTGTGCGGCTACTCCAGGATAAGACAGAAGAGGAAGGCAAAGGGGGGACGGGCGCCACAGCTTATACCTGCGGGAGAAGGCGCGCGTGGGTTGGCCCGAAATGGTAAAAATACTGCCGTTCTACCAGCTTGAGTAGGGAACTCTACTCTTTTTTTATTTTTATTTTTAGAGCAAACGTGAGAGAGAGGAGCAAGGGAAAGGAGCTCGCCGCTTATGCCCGTGGAGGATGAGAACAACAACAACAAATAAACTAATAATGATGAATGGGGAAATTCGCCACATGAGGTGCGACCCACTACCGCAAGGCGCAATGGACTGGTGGAGATCTGTCGTGATGATGAGATGATGAACTATGCTGAATACGGGTCGATACTCAGTGGACGTGCGCCGCCGCTTATACCCGCGGACGAGGAAGCTAGCGTGGATTGGGCCTGGTAGAACTACTGTCGTTTTACCATCTTGCGTAGGAAACTCTACCCTTTTCTTCTTATAGCGTACATGAGAGAGAGGAGCAAGGGAAACGGATGTTACCGCTTATACCCGCGGAGGAGAAGGCGTGCTGGGATTGGATCGAAATGGTAGATGTACTGTCGTTCTACCAGCCTGGGTAGGAAATTCTACCTTTGTTTTTTTGAGCAAACGTGTGTAGCTGTAATTAGTTTATTTGTTGTTGTTGTTCTCATCCTCCACGGGCACAAGCGGCGAGCTCCCTTCCCTTGCTCCTCTCTCTCACGTTTGCTCTAAGAAGAAAAATAAAAAAAGAGTAGAGTTCCGTACTCAAGCTGGTAGAACGGCAGTATTTTTACCATTTCGGTGGTGACCCTCTACATGAGTCCCGACCGGCGATGATGGTACGCCACGGAGAGGCAATGACGGTGGCCTATCTCCATGGGCGCGCCGGTGGACCTGTCGCGGGTGCTCCAGGCGCGTGTCCATCCTCGTCGTTGTCCACCGGCCGCCACATACGCGGAGCAGAGAATACAACCTGAATATCAAACCTGACCGCAATCCTTCTTATATTGTGAGATACCCTATCAAGATAGGGTATGACCACTGGCCTGGCTAGGGGCATGACACAGGTCTTTTTCGGAGTAGTTCCCCTAAGTTGCTTCGCACCCCTAAGTTTCATTCCAAAATAGTGTTGGAATCAGTGTTGCATCGTTCATGGAACTTCTAGCCAGTCCTATGTTCATATACCCTATGCGCTTAGGGTATCTCCCAATATAAAAGAATTGTGGCCAGGTTTGATATTCAGGTTGTATTCTCTGCTCCAGGTAAGTTGCAAAGTCTTTGCTCCCACGTCAATGAAGAGCCTAATGTTCGGGGGTGTGGCATTCGCCAGAAGAAGCCTTTTGTTGCCTGCGTCTTAGGCGCCATATATTCTATTCCTCTAGATTGTGGTGAGTGCTACATTGGTCAGTTGGGGCGGCGCTTGAATGTCCGAGTTATGAAATACGCCTCGACTACACGCCGCCATAGGTATCTCTTCTGCTTGATGACAATGCACAGACACACACACTGCCTCCGGGATGGCAGTACCCGGCCTGCTTATTCAAGGTTTGCTGAGGACCTCCGGAGTCGACTGGACGGTGCAGCTCGGACGGCTCGGAAGAATCTGGCCGTCGCAAGGTTGGACCACACTCGCCAGTACAATCGTGGACATCGGAACCTCTCCTACAGCGTTGGTGACATTGTCCTTCGACGGACGCAACCACTCAGTGATGCATCACGAGGCTTTGCAGCTTCACTCGTAGATAGGTGGAATGGCCCCTTCGAGGTAAATGTGTGCTCCTCAGGCCTCGCCTGAGTGCCTGCTTACAGGCTTCGCCGCTGTGGCACGGGTGAAGAAACGGGGTCAGTACACATTTCGGACCTGAAGTCTTACCACCTACGAGACCCCGACAGAGGGGAGCCCAATCTGCAACCTGCCTTCCTCCAGGACCTGGACCCGGATCCCGTTCCCCAACCTACGTCCAGTCATTACGACTGGACCTAGGACATACCTCGCAGGATGCACGAAGCCTCCACTATTTCGGTCACTAGGACCTAGTGCTCACGGTTTAGTGATATTGGTGTGATTTCTGTTTCGCAGTTTTCCGCTATGCCTGTTTAAGGGAGTGGCCATTCAGGCGCTGGTGGCTTGGGGATGTTCTCTTACCCTGTTCCCTTTGCCCCTCGCGCACATGCAGCGTCGCTCGGATCCCGGAACGCGTAGCCGGACTGCGAGGACCCGTGAGCCCGTCTCTTCACCTCATCGTCCAGCCTCCCGATCCCGCCCTGCACAGAACACTCCTCGAGCTACCGGCTAGGCCACCGTGGCCACCTGGACAGTGGTGTCCCAGGGACGGCCGGTGTCCTGGGCATCTCGTTCACGATGGACTGCCCAGCCGCGACCTCTCCACGGGGGACGACCTCAGCCGCACCCCAGCCCCCTTCCGGGGACTAACTCTCTCCGAGCGGCACCCGGCTGATCCCCTACAGCTCCTGACAGCAGAACAAAGGCGACTACTGTGTCCGGCATGCCAGGTACCGGAGGTGCATCAGACCACCCACCGCCGAGGCCCCCTCCGTCTCGCCTGTACTGAAGCTGCCCGCACGGTCACAGACGTCAACACTGCGCTGGTCAGTGAAGTTCCTTCCGCATGAATTGCAAGAGGACACCCACCAACCTCAGGCTTCTCCGGTACCGCAGGCACCACGGCTGCCCCCCAAAGCGGAAGACATCCTCCTCGATCTTCCGAAGTGAGTATGGGATATCGTATCAAGCGATAGGGGGCACGCAAGTGTCGCCGTGGCAGCAAGGGGCGTGGCTGAACACGGCAGGTATAAAAGAGGGGGTCACGTAAAACGAAGCACTTTCTTTGTGTCTCGACTTCCTGACAAGGGAATAAAACTTTGTTTAATGTTGCATTGAGTTCTCTGAGCGCGAGTTGTTCCTCTGAGCGCGAGTTGTTCCTCGAGCCTGTTGTTCCCGGGTTGTGGGAAGTTAGGTTTTCAAAAATTGTAGAAACCATTAGTTATAAGAACGCTCCTTCTTATAACCGATGCCTGAAAACAAATCTTAGTAAAGGAATAATTCTAGGAAACCTAGACTATCTAACAGTGCTGTCCATTGGATGGGGGGATATATTTATTAAGAAAAAACAAAGGAAAGGAGGATCTACTACTTGCACGCCACACAGTAAAGGCACACACGATATTCACGCAGATGAGTTCCTTTCGAAGGAACTCACTGCCTTTTTTATGTGCAGAACCACTGCATTTTTATGTGCAAAACCATCGTAGTAGTATCACTCCCTTCCAGGTCAGTTCTAATGGAACATTCAAACTGCATGAAGTTCGAAAGCCGATGAGTAGTGGAATGAATATGAACTTTAAAGCTCGAGAAACCTCAAATTTTCGTTTTTTTCATTTTCAAACTAAAACATTTCCGAACGAATAATAATTCATTTGCCGAACGCCTCAACCAATCGGCTAATGACAAACGTCATTAAGACTCATTAGAGGTATCATGGGTCACGCAAAATCCAAAGCTGTGACAAGACAAATCACAGACGCATCGCAAATTCATCACTCCATAGAAACCCACAGGACACTGCTGCCTAGGTTGTCTTTGCAACAGTACTCTCGTCGCTCGTCTGGAAGTGGAGGGGCCCTTAGGCTTTTTCGGAGCCTTTTGAAACGAGCATTTTACCGTTTCACGGACCTCCCGCCGTAACTTGGACGGGAGGTCCAACATCTGCATGACACCTCCCACAGGTCAGCAGGTCCCCGCCAGCCCTGCGAAACGACAACGGGTAGGGAGCCCTTCCTCCGGTGACCCCGACAGTCCACAGGCCGTGAATGTTCCCGATAACACCATGGACACTTCAGTACCGCCAGCTCCTCAGCAAGCACATGAGATGAACGATGGCAGCCTTGCCACTTCTCTTCATGACCCATTCACCACTCTCACCTACAGGAAGAACCGAGCCGGCGGTATTCCCATACTATTTCCACCAGCAACTAGTGACTTCTCCTTCTGGAAGGTGAATCCTAATGCGGTCGCTAGTGAGATATGCCTGCTAGCCCAACAACAGGTTATGCATCACCGGCTACACCGAGATGGTTCTTTCTTTGTCTCCGTACGATCCGAAGCAGCTGCCCGAAACCTTTTGTCAGCTAAGTACTTAGCTTGGATTCCGGTGATACCATCAATACTCAAATCGTGTGCCACAAGTATGGGAAAGATATATGATATGCCCAGAGAGTATTCGAACGACGACATCGTGCTCTATCTCAAAGACGCAGGGGTTTTATCTGCACGGCGACAGGTTCGGCATTCCATGGCAGAAGATGGCAGTGATGTGTTTACCCCGTTACGGAGCGTTATCCTGATTTTTGAACCTACATTCCGTCTTCCCCACCGAATTGCCCTCGGATTTCAGACCTTCACAGTCCGAGAGTACATAGAAGGCCCCATGCAGTGTTACAACTGCCAACGATTTGGCCATATTGCATGAAATTGCCGAGGTTCTACACGGCGTGGCATATGCGCCGGGCCTCACCAGAGGTCAGACTGCAACAATAAAAGAGAGCCAAAGTGTGCTAACTGCAAATCCAGCCATCCCGCATCATTTTCTGTGTGTCCTGTGAAGACTGCCGCCACCAAAAGGCACCAAGACCGCATACTACGACTTCCGTCTGACGCTTCTAGGGGCGGTAGTGCCACACTCCCGCCTGGTACAAATGCACAAGAATTTCCTGCTCTACCACCCCGATCTCAACGAGGCGAACGGGGGTCGCTGAACACAATCGCGGCTAAGCCCATCACAAGCTGCCACCCACCGCCTCCTCGTCCATCAAGGCAGATTACACACACTTACGCCAGTGTGACGGAACAAGCAGGCACGAGGAGACAGTTACCCTCATCAACCTCTGAAGATGTGCCTTCTCTGGGACTCTTTTCAGCGGTACTCGCGGCCCTTAAGGCAATTGTCTCTGCTTTTCCTGGTGCTTCGCAACTGCCCGAGGTCCAAGCGCTTCTGGCACTGGAGGCATTATCTTTGCCATGGCGATGCAATGGAATCTTCGAAGCCTGCGTAACAAGCTCCCTGATTTTAAATTACATTACAACAGTACAAGTTCCCTTTCATAGCTGTATGCGAACAGGGCATGGATTCTACACATCGCCGTTAATGGATACACAATCTATCGATCTCATCAATCCTGTGAGAGCAGAACAGCGCTATACGTTCGTAATGACCTCGTTGCCGCGCCCATCGGGTCAGTTTGTCATCGCTGTTATGACTATGTCACCTGCAAAATCCGCCTTGGCACTATACTGTTAACGGTCGTCAGTATCTATATACGTCCCGCAGTGCAGGTCCCGTGGATTGGCCTCGAACGCCTACTTGATTCTCTGGAAGCCCCGGCGCTCGTGCTGGGTGATTTCAATGCCCATCACTCGACCTGGGGAAGCCGAAGGACGGACGGTAGAGGAAGGAGGTTGTTGGAGGCAATGGAGAATAATAACATGTGCCTGCTGAACAATCGAAAGCCAACTTTTAAATGCGATCCCCAACGTCACTCGATGTATTGGACCTCTCGTGGTGCTCAACCGACATAATTCGCTACTTGTCGTGCGCTGCGGACGTCGACACTAGAGGTAGCGATCATTTTCCTCTATATATTTCACACGACAGACTCCCACTCTCAGCAACGACTGGACTGGTTTCTTTCACAAACTGGAGATTTTTTCGTGAGGGCCTCAGAACATCTGTGCACACCGGTATGTCCCCAGAGGCTCTCTCTCAAGCAATTACCCGCGGTATTCAGGACGCGGTGGTCACGTCTAAAAGGGTAACAGGCCATATCGGCCATTCCCCCGCTATTAATCACCTTAGAGCATTACGTCGCCGAGCAGAAAGAACGGCTCGTCGGACAGGGCAACTTACGGACATTGTGGAATACCGCCCGATGAAAGCTAAAGTAACACGAGAACTTAAGAAAGAGGACCGGAAGCGTTGGCGTAAGTTGTGTCACAATCTTTCACCGTTTCAGCCGGCCACGAAGATCTGGCGGACAATCCGATCTCTTAAGGAGGCGCCCCCTCAAAAGAATCCTCTCGCGGCCTTGGCTATCGTTAAGGGTGTAGACGAAAACACGCTAGCGACAGACTTCTGTGTGGTACTAACGACACCGGCGGCTGCCTCGATGACACCGTTACACCGCAGTTTTGTCCACAGTTTGACGGCTGAAATCCACCAAGACTGCCCTCGTCCACCGGAAGTTATGGACCGCGACTTCACATTAATCGAGCTCAAGGCAGCGTTGAAGCTTGTGAACGCCGGCTCGTCCCCGGGTCCCGATAAGATCACCTATGCCTCACTACGAAACCTTGACGGGTGGTCACTCGATGCTCTCCTTCACGTGTATAATACGTCTTGGCAACAGGGATCTTTACCGCCTACCTGGAAGGAGGCATTGGTTGTTCCCATCTTGAAACCAGGCAAGCTCCCAAATGCCCTATCCTCCTTTCATCCTGTGAGCCTGACAAGCTGTAAAGGAAAACTGATGGAGACAATGGTTTTGCATCGCCTCGACTGGTGGCTCGAAAAACAACGTGCATTCCCCCAAGAAATGGCTGGATTTCGTCGCCACCGAAGCTCCATGGATCCAGTTCACGACCTAGTCTCTACAGTCCAACATGCTCGTGCCCATCGGCGGATCGTCCGATCGGTTTTCCTCGACATCAAGCGCGCATATTATACCGTCTCGCACATTTGTGTGCTACACGCCTTGCGCTCGTTTGGGGTATCCGGTCGCCTCTTCATCTGGCTGCAAGACTTCCTTACGGACCGAACTGTCGCTGTCCGTACGTCCCAAGGCAAAACCCCTCAGCATCCTGTTCCTCAAGGAGTCCCCCAAGGAAGTATCCTGCGTCCGACACTCTTTAACGTGGTGATGGCCGGCATACAATCAGTAATTCCTCGCAAAGTGTCATTTTCCGTGTATGCCGATTACGTCGCCATTTGGACAGTAAAAAAATCACGCCCAGCTATACGGCGCCGCCTGCAGCTTGCTTTAAATAATGTACACACGTACCTCACGCACCTTGGGATGGACCTTTCCCCCGAAAAGTGCGTCGAGCTCCCTTTCACGCGCAAAGCTATGATCAATTTCCCTCTTTGGGTTGATGCAAAGAAGCTTGAGCCGGTCCGCTTCCACCGCTTCCTTGGCGTGGTAATCGACTCGGACTTGCGCTGGACTCGCCACATTAAACACCTTGAAACTAAAGTGCAGCGATGGCTCCCCGCAACTCAACATCATTCTGGCTCAGGATGGGGCTGTGATCAGCGTTCCCTGCTCGCAGTTCACGCGGCGTTGGTGAGGGCGACTGTGCTTTACAGCCTTCCTATCCTGCACAGGATATCAACAACATCATTAAATACCCTTAGGTTCCTGTTTGCTCGAAGCCTTCGTCGCAGCCTCGGAGTTCCAAGAATGACTGAAACGCGGCAAGTCCTGGCTGAAGCTGGTGAACTACCGGTTGAGGTTCTACGTGAACGTGAAACGGCTCGGCAATTCCTATGTTTGCGAGCTCACATTCCCCGTCACCCGCTCCTCAGGAAAATTCGATATCGCCCTGAAAGCGACCTCTATCAAGTAGCGCAGAGGACACGCCAGACTCTCACTGACTTCATAGTTAAGGACATTATACCGCCGCAAGCCCCCTGCTCTGCCGGTACCGCCGACTTTCGTAAGCCTTCCGAGCCTTCTGGAAGGAAGAGATCAGGTTTCCCCTCAAGTCCTTCGAGCCCATTTTCATGCTCTGGTTGACCAGAAGTTTTCTACGTTCACGGCAAGATATACAGATGGCGCATCCCGAAACAACAAGTCCGCCTTAGCATTCGTCATACCATTCGAAGGCGTAGTGCAAGGAAGACGCCTTTCACATCCAACCTCCTCAACAGCTGCGGAACTCTATGCCAGCCTTTTCTTCCTACAACACATCGATGACTTTACCTCGCGGGCATGGGCAGTCTTCACAGATTCCAAATCTGCACTTCACGCTATTGAAAATTCCGGCATACGAGGCCCATCCGCACCCCTGGTCACAGATGTGTTAATGGCTTACCAAACTGTCTACGTAGCAGGCCACAGGCTAGTTCTCCAGTGGGTTCCAGCCCATTGTGGTGTCGTGGGAAATGAGCAGACCGACAGCGCCGCAGAAGCAGCACTCTCGTATCGGAAACGGACAAGTATTGTTCTGCTGAGAGGAGACCGTCGTTCCATTCTGCGACGCCTCGTGACACTCCTGGCTTCCCGCCAATGGACAACCGACATTCTCCCCCATCTATGTTGAGCAGAGTTGATCCAACGCTCGCTTTCCGCATGCCACGAAACACCTCTCGTCAAGATGCTGGATTAATCCACCGAATGCGACTCGATGTTGCCTTTACAGCTCAGTGGCGTTACCGCTTGAGACAAGTTGACTCTCCCGCCTGCTGCCACTGTGGTGCTCTTGAGGATCTGGAGCACGTCCTTCTTCATTGCCCTCACTACCAACCTTCCAGGACCTCACTCTCCGAGTCTCTTCGTCAGCTGGACTCTCGTCCCCTTCTCCCTCTCGAAATTGCTTGGTCCCTGGCCCAATCCAGCCCAGCAACGATCAGCGCTAAAAGCACTTTTGACATTCCTGGACACCACCGCACTCCGATCGTTATTGTGAAGGGGCTCATTATTTTATTCCCCACATCCCCACCAGCAATGGGGTAGAGTATCGCCTCTGGCGATGAACCTCCCACTCTCCTTCTGAAAATAAAGTTGTTGTTGTCGCTCGTCTGTTATCACCTAATCAGCACACATATCTTTGCAGTTTATGACCCGAGTTCGGCTTAAAAAAAAGGCTTCAAAAAAAAAAAAGAAAAATAAAAGAAAAAGGAAGCACCAATAATAACTGCAGATTTATTATTGTTCCCCGTATTATATTGCACTAATGAAAATCCTTTGTGATGTACACCTTGTTTAACACGTTATCATTTGTGTACTAAATAAACCGACGGTGAGGTCAAATGCCGGGAGTTAGCTTGTAGACACCATGACACAGAGTTTGCGTATGGGATACAGACACTAGCTTATACCCACCCGCCTCCCTTCTGTAGGCAAACGTTTTCATGTGCAGGAGCTTTCGAGCACATCATAAAGTGTAATTGCATACATATATAAAATGTAATATAATTCATTCCGATTCACACACACACACGATTTTACATTTATTACACTTTACTTACTTTTACGTTACATTCACATCCTACTAATAGTGCGCGGTGTTTCGACTGTCCTTGGAAAAAGAACTTGGAAGTCTTCGGAAGTCTGTCCCGGGGGTCTAGTTCGTCTTCTGTATTCTTACGGTATCGTTGTATTCTGGACACATTGAGCTTGAACACAGATCTGAAACAATTTGGTTGGAGTTGTTGTTAGCAGTCGAAAATTTATAGAACTATCGTAATTTCAAGAAAATTTGCCTGTAATTGTATTTCATAAACTGCGAGGGAAACCTTACTTGTGTATTGCTTCGTATTTCATACTTATCGAGAGAGCAACTGAATATCTAGAGCTACCACTCCTCTACACATAGAGGGTGTTTCACTTAAAAGTGACCCCCAATTATTTAAAAAAAAATTACTTGAGATAAAAATTAGAAACCTTTTGCGTCGTACTTGTGGAGATTTTTGCCGCCTAAACAGTGGTTTTCATCAGTGTACCTCATTAATGTTGGCAAATAAAGAAAGCGACAACATACGTGCATATAGCGCGCGCGCTCAGCCCACTCTGCGCGGGACGGTTGAATAAACCATTCTTGTTCTACCGTCACTGGATTGCTTTCCTCCGATCCACATCAATTAATTTGTCTAATTAGCTTAATTGAACTCGAAAAATTCCTAAGGAAAGGTAGCTTTTTTTACGCGAACTAGAAAACCCATGGCCACAACACCCCATTTGAGTCACAGTTACAGGATCTTTCACGATCTTTCCACAAAAATTTGACACCCGAACAACCGTCGCTCATCAAGTCCGTGCTCGTCCAAGTTGCCCCGCCTAAAGTATGGGTAGGAGGAAAGGACAACACAGAAAACAGCAAAGAACATCCGATGTCTGTGATTATCGGTAACTGATGGCCACGGACAGATAAGCTTGCGAAGACAAAATGCATGATTGGGCCGGTCCCCGCCCTCCCTTTATTTTTGTCCTGCTTTTCTCGTGCTGCTTCCATGCACAATGGGAGTGACTTCGGGCACAGTTCGGGCCTTGCCGATAGCGCCGCCACTGATGAAATCCGAAAACGGACTTGCAGGTTTCGGGTGTCGAATTTTTTGTGGAAAGATCGTGAAAGATCCTGTAATTGTGACTGAAATGGGGTGTTGTGGCCATGGGCTTTCTAATTAGCGCAAAAAACGTTACCTTACATTAGGAATTTTTTGAGTTCGATTAGGATAATTAGAAAAATTAATGAAGTACATTGATGGAAACCACCTGTTTGGGCGGCAAAAACCTTCACAAGTATCGCAGAAGGTTTGTAATTTTTATCTCAAGCACTAAGTGAAACACCCTGTATACATATGAGGGTGGTTCCATAAGTTTCCGGCCCGAGGTAGAAAATGCGCGCGAATTTGAAAATGCGATTAAGGACGCGTGGCGCCATCTGTTGGAGGGCCGGAGCACCACCTTCAACCCTCTCCATGCTTTTGTTGGTTGGAGAGCGGCATTTCAAACAGCCATGGTGCACTGTTCAGTTCAAATGGAAAAACATCGAGTACCGCGCTGCGATAAAATTCTTGACAAAAGAAGAACTTTCGCCTAAAGAAATTAAAGCGCGACTGGACAACGTGTACAGGGAAGCTTCTCCGTCGTACACAACGGTAAAAGACTGAGCTAAGCAGTTTCGACTGGGGCGAGGGTCCATTGAAGATGATCCACGCGATGGTCGTCCAGTGGAAGTGGTGACACATGAAAATTTGTCTCTTGTCGAGGAGGAAGTGCTGAGCGACAGGCGCCTGAAGGTGAAGGAAATCTCAAAAAGGCTGGGGGCTTTCCAAAACAACCGTTTTTCGCATCATCGGCGAGGGCCTTCACATGAAAAAGGTCAGTGCGAGATGGGTGCCACGACTTCTCTCGTCAGTTCAAAAGCAACAGCGCGTCGTCTGTGCCAAAGAGTTTTTGGAGCTCTGTCAAGAGAACGAAGAAGAAATATTGAAGTCAATTGTCACAGGCGATGAGACTATGGTGCTCTACTATGATCCCCTTTCGAAAAGGAGTCGATGGAATGGCGCAAACCAGGAGAAGCACCCCCAAGAAAAACCAAGGTCACACAATCCACAAAGAAGATCATGGCAACAATATTTTGCGATTGTCACGGGATCCTCCTCATCGACTTCAAAGAGAGGAACACCACAGTGAATGCGACTTATTATGCTTCACTCCTGCATCGACTGCGAGACGCCATCAAGGAAAAGAGGCGCGGCAGGTTGAGTCGAGGTGTCCGGTTGCTCCAGGACAATGCCCCTGTCCACATGGCTTCTGTTGCTAAGGCTGCACTGAAGGAGTGCGGCTTCGAAGAAATCCACCACCCACCCTATAGTCCAGACTTGGCACCCAGTGACCACTTCCTGTTCTCAAACTTGAAGAGGGATCTCAGAGGACGGAGATTTCAAAACGATAGTCAGGTGCAAGAGGCAGTTTTTCAGCATTTTACGGACAAAACTTCGGACTATTTTTTCAAGGGTATAAGAATGCTGGTTGAAAGGTGTCAAAAGTGCTTCGAAGTTAAGGGTGACTATGTCGAAAAGTGATACACTTGTTTCGTCTCTATGACTATTAAACGTTTGTCGGGCCAGAAACTTATGGAACCACCCTCGTACACCGTATATGCCGCTCCTTCACTAGTGACTTACGTTCAGGGCCTAGAGTTCGACTCCATGTGTCAACATAGTTTAAATGCATATTATGAAATGTACTTTTTGAAAAACAAAGAAAGCAAAACAAGACATTGGATGCATTGAAAGTATTGAAATTATGTACTGAATTCAACCTCAGCGTTTTATGTTTTGTTTTGCATTGCGTATGTGGTGCTTAAACGTGTTTGCAACGCGTCAGAGCTTTTCGGAACACTCTTGAGATCCACGCCAACTGTCAAGAGTCCCACAATGGCCACATCAAGTATTGCGTCAGGCATTAGTGCGATGTTGAGCCTTAATTGTTAATCCACTCCAACACAACATACCGTAGTTACAGTCGTAGAACGCGAACGCCGTCTGTCCTAGTTGTGTGTTTTCTCGTGTCTCCCTTTGCGTTATCTCACATTGTGCAGTCGCAAACGTATACAGGGTGTTTCACCTAAGGTGATAAAAATTCTAGCTCGCCGGAGGATTGTGGGACTTTCGGCAATTACCTTCTGAAACCTTTTGCCACCATTAAGGAAGGCTTTGGACAATTTTCAATTGCGGGAAATTTGTTTCTTCAATTGAACTTTGAAAATTGCCAAGCAAACCTCACTTTTTTTTACAGAAATTTGAAGCCCTCCACGGATAACCACAGACAATACAAAAACTCTGGACAGTATCGAACAGAAATAGTCGACAAAATTAGCGAAAATTACGCATTAGCCCCGCCTGCTTGAATTTCGCAAAAACGCGCGCGCGGCAAGTGCGTCTAGAGGATGAAATGTCCCCGCCTTCATTTGTTTTTCCTTCCTTGTGATAAGACGGTTGTTTGGTTTTCTTTGTGATAAGTCGGTAGTCACCAGCATCAAGGTCAAAGCGGGGGAACGAAAGTTAAAACAAGAGGCGGGGACACTTCCTCCTCTCCACGCACCTACGGCGCGTTCTTCTTTGCGAAAATCAAGCAGACGGGGCTAAAGCGTAATTTTCACTAATTTTTTTGTACTATTTCTGTTGCGATACTGTGCATAATTTTTGTTGAGTCTGTGGTTACCCACGAAGGACTTCCTATTTCTGTAAAAAAAGGTGACGTTCGCTTGGCAATTTTCAAAGTTCAGTTGAACAAAATAAATTTACCTAAATTAAAATTTGTCAAAAGTTCGTCCAAATCGCCAGTTAGAATTTTTTATCACCTTAGGTGAAACACCCTGTATATCCCCCAGTGGATAATATTGTCCGCACATCGCATGGGGCATACCAGAACATAGCTGACACCAGACAGAAGGAGAAGCACTATCGCAAGTTTTATTAGCACGAATATTTCACAAGGTACGTTCCCAACAAACAACAGATGTCCTCACGACGTCTGCAGGACATCCCATCTTGGACAATAGGATGTCCCTGGGAGCAGCCTGAATATCCCATAGTTATGCATGCGACATACACGAGACCAGGATATGGGCACTGTTTGAACGTCGCAGGTATATCCCTGCGAGGTCACATCGGGATATTGAAACAAATGTGGGACGTTTATGAACCGTTCTCTGAACTGTTAAAGTTGACTATAATGTGCACGTGCTATTACTTGATACATCAAAAGTGACGACGCCACGGTGATATGAATGGCAGGTACATACTTACGAATCATATACATATGTTAATTACTAAACGTTAGAGGTGCTCACGCTCTAAAAATAAGAGCAGTCTCCCTGTTTGACCCCATCCACCGCGTACGCGGAGGGAGACCAGAGCATTAACAATAGCGTCTCGGTTGCCGAATGGCCGCAGCATATGCTAAAATACAACTTGTTGGGGCATCTTCATTATAAGAGTATTTCGGCGTTAGACATTCGTAACGGTGACTGAGTGCGTCTTTGCAATTGACTCGTGTATCCGCAGATTCAAGGTATAAACAATAACGTTTCTGACATTCCTTCCTATCTAATATTGTGTTTTTCATACAGGCTATTGTCTTTAATGTGATTACCTGCTGAGTGGAGCTGTAAAGGTGATCGCATTGGTTTGATTCCTTTGTTGCTTGACGAGTGCTCAGCACAGATAAATACGTTCCAGTACCATGTGAAATCCGTCTAATAAATCTCTCCCACACAATACGTTCCACGGGCAGCAGCACGCGAACGATAGAGATATAGAACGATTTTAGTTGTTCCCCATACCTAGTTAAGGTTCACAGAAGTTTTTGCTTGCTCTCAGCACAAGAAAAACGCTGCTGTCGAAACAAAATGTCAAACGTCACATTTATCCGTATATCTCCAGGCGACGTCCTGGCGACATCCCGCAATTCAATGGTTCAATATCAGTGCCCAAAATCTGATATTACTGGATCTTCCCTGGATACCCTGGGGATTTGCAGGCTGTTGCTTTTCAAACATTCAAAGCGCGATATCCTTCTATGTACCTGGGACATCTGTTATTTACCAGGTAAAACTCAAACGCGAATGTTGTTCTGGGATATACCACAGGTATGCCCATATATTCAAGACGTTCACGACCTTGTAGGGATATCCTAGGGATATTACTGGTTTAGTGGGTTAAAGGTACCAGCACTCCACCCTCAGACCAGATGTTTATGCTCTGCTCAGTGTTAGTTGCTTTTCACGAACTAGTATCGCTCCATCGGAGAGTTGTACCGATTGTCGCGCACAACGTGCTATGGTGATTAAAGACCGGATGAACGGAACACATAGTTGACAGATTTCTCGGACGCAGCAAAGGTTTATTTGCAGAACTCAATCCTATAGACTAGCACAGTTCCCAGAGCTGGCTATCTCGATACCCTTTTAGTGGCCTTTCAAATCTGTCTGGTTCTCCTTACGAAGCTACTAAGTAACTTAGTGGATCCGTGGAGATAACCAACGCGGGGACTGTGTAAGAAGATCCTCACTTGTCGCTCTCCCTCCCCCTCAGGATTATCTGAGAGTATGGTGTTGGGCTGTGCAAATAAACATTTGCTGTGTCTCCGAAATTTGTAGCGTCATCTTGGTGCTCCGTGTGTCCGTCTTTTGTCCAATCGCTATGCACCAGACAGTATGTGCCCTTCGCAGTCCTTTGATGTAGACTAGCGTTGCATCTCTCCTCTGCATGTATCGTATCTCTTCTAGGCGAGTGCTACAGGTAGAATTCCTGACCTGATAATAAGAACAATTCGTGGCTGAACGTCGCGGGACAACTATGATCATGAGTGACGCCACAGTGGTCGGTTTGTGCGTAAATTTTGCCCACCTCAGTGTTGTTTACCGTGCGCCGAAATCGCAAGCCACACCGTATTTAATGTCCCTCACAAAACAACCACGAATGAACCACCTAACGTCCATACTTGAGCCGAACGTCTTTGCCGTTCTGGGACCAGCTGTGAACATCTCTGTTTGAATCAGCTTCGCGCGATCTCAAAAGTACGGCAAAGATTCACCGTGAACGTATGGGGGGTGGACATGCTTCGCGCTACCTTAAAAGTACGGCAAAGGTCCCCCGTGAACGCACGGGGGATGGACGGCGCGCGGCATCCCACCGCTCAGTAGGTGGCACTCGCAGAAATCTTTGGAATCACGTGATCTTCGTAGTGTGCGCATGCGCACCAGGCGAAGCCTGCTTGCCGCAGTGAAGACATTAAGCCCAGTCCAGCGACTTGTCGTTTTCATGATCCCCTGACCATCAACTTGTTCTTGCGCTCGTCTGAGGTATGTGTCTTATTTTGATACAACAACAACAACATAGATGAATGGATGATGATGATGATGTGGGATGTTTCCCTGTGATGAGTGCAGGACCCTACCCCATTCCAAAAAGGTTCACATGAAAGGATGGCGAGGGAAGGAAATCCCTACAGTTCGTGAAGGAGGCCGGTGGCCCTCAGAAAGGAAAGAAAAGCGCCAAGTGCACGGCACTGATGTCCAGGATTACTCCATGGGCCGAGAACTTTGCAGATGTTGAATGGCCTCTGATCCAGCATTTCAAGTTGACATTTAAAGGCCCGTCGCTCGCGTACGTACTGGCTGCAGTCTTCGAGAATGTGTCGGATTGTTGCCGGGAAACCACAGGTTGTACACAGCGCCGTGTTGCTGTGGCCCAGCCTATACCGTAGTGCAGGGGTGAATGCGACGCTAAGTCGTAAACGACGTACGGGAGACGTAGAGAGGCGAGGGAAACCGCCTGGCATTTCAAATAAAAGCGTTGGGTCAACAGCATACAGAAGCGACCACCGGGTGATGTCATGACACCATTCCTGATGGGCCCAAGGCGACGTCAACGCGGACAAGAGGGACCGCCTATCCCCATTCGAAAGTAGGGTAGGGACTGCTGAGCGGCGATGGTGAGCCGCAGCAGCTGCCCGATCCGCTACTTCATTGCCTCTTATTCCAATGTGACTAGGGACCCATTGGAGGGTGAGCCGGTGGCCCCTGTCTTCTAAAACCTTGAGCGTCGTCAGGATGTTCACTACCACCGGAGCCAAGGAGCCCGCGAATCTGTGTAAACCACCCAGAGGCGGGGGTGGTGACCCAAAATTGACTTTAGGAATAGCAGGATGGCATACAACTCCGCAGACGTGGCCGATGTGCGGTGCGATAGGCGGAACCCACGTGAAATTGACTCCTCTGGAATTACAAATGCCGCAGATGAGCCGCCAGTAGTGGAGGAACCGTCCATTTATACGGCGGTTTGGTTTCCGTATGCAGCGTCCATCCACTCCAGAGTAGCCTGCTTGAGGACTGGAGCAGGGGTTTGGCTCTTCGGCCCCTTGATCCCCGGGATGTGATACGAGATGGATGGTTTCGGCAGTGTCCATGGTGCTACTGAAGAAGAAGCGGTTGGGGCAACAGTGAAGGCAGGTATATGGTCCGTTAGTTCTTGCGCACACTGCGCGATTTTGCTGCGGTTCCGCTTACGAAGCTTATGTACCAGTGGGTGACGGCGATGGTGAGCGCGCAATCGCAAATAGTGGCGGAAAGTTTCTCTCTTGCGGAGGACGCCAATTGGGAGTTCCCTGGCTTCGGCTACCACCATCCTCGTCTCAGCGCAACGCGGAACGCTAAGACAGGTCCGCAAGCTGCGCGCCAAAACGCAACGGAGCTTGTGTTCGGACGTCCGTGAAAGTCCGTGCAACACAGGAAGGCTGTAGACTACTGAGCCACGAACAAGCGCTTTGTGGATTGCAAGAAGGTCCCGCTCAGTACATCCCCAGCGCAAGCCGGCAAAGTGACGTATCACATTTCCCCTACGTTGCGCCTTTGAAGTGAGATAATCAATGTGTCTTGCCCACGACAGGTTGGGGTCCAACACAACACCGAGGAACCTGTGGTGCCTGACCTGCCTTAACGGGGATCCCACGATGTGTACTTGGAACCGGCGCATCTCTTTCCGGGTAAACGGAAGGGTAGCACTTTTCTCAGTGGAGATGTCCATCCCTGCGTTCAGGAAGTAGGCATGTATGGCATCAAGTGAGCTCTGGAGTCAACGCTGAATTGCAGGGCGGGACTTGCCCACTATCCAGATGCAGATATCATCAGCATAGATGGACAGATGCACCCTCCGAGGAAGGCACCCCTTGAGGCCCATCAAGACAATGTTGAATAACAGGGGGCTAAGGATCCTTCCCTGAGGAACTCCCTGTGGCACAGTGATCTTTTCCGTGTCCCCATCGCCTGTAGTAACGAAAATCTTTCGTTGACGGAGGAAGTCGGAGAGCCACATCAGCGCCCTATGAGGCACCTGGGCCTGCAACAACCCATGAATAACACAGGATGGCTTACGGAATCGTACGCCTGTTTGATGTCCAGGAAGACAGCCATCGCTATTTGTCTTCGCGCCTTCGCTTCTTCGACCGAAGAGACTAAATCGAGCACCGAATACATGGAGATACGGTGCCTGCGGAAACCCGCCATTTCCTGAGGAAAAACAGATCTTCGCTCCAGCCACCACTCGAGCCTGTACAGTATCATACGTTCAAGGACCTTGCCTAAGCAGCTGGTAAGGCTCACGGGTCGGAAAGACGCCAGATCAGAGGGTTCTTTTCCCGGTTTCAGGATGGGGACTACACGTGCCTCCTTCCACGCAGCAGGGACCTGCCCATCCCTCCATGACGTGTTAGATTGATAGTAAGTATTCACTTCCCTTATTTTTACGATTGTGCCGCGTTTGGGGTGCGAGAAACGTGCACAACAAAATGTCTAAGAGCACGCGGCATCAGCAGCTATAACTGACTAGGCAGTGTTGCCACATCTACAGGTTTGTACGGAGATCTACAGATTTTCGGCAACATCTACAGATCTACATATTATTTCTGAAATCTACTGATTTTTTTACTCCATGATGAAACAAGCATGAGCATGACACAAAATACACGAACATACACAATGACTTTTGTGTGTGTTGTGTATTTTGTGCAGTCCATGCTCACGCAGGCTTGTTTCATCGGTTTCATGAACCGGCTAGTCTGCGTTTACGCTATGATGTGAGATTTTTAAACAATTCTTAAAAAGTTGTGACGAGAACCCCGATTCACGATGCGTCACTCTTGGGTGAAAAAAAAAACTAATTTTTAATTTCATGCTTGGCCCG
The DNA here is from genome assembly GCF_037126465.1 of Ornithodoros turicata. Classification (NCBI taxonomy): domain Eukaryota; kingdom Metazoa; phylum Arthropoda; class Arachnida; order Ixodida; family Argasidae; genus Ornithodoros; species Ornithodoros turicata. The sequence continues at coordinate 10,446,760 of NC_088207.1, forward strand.
TGTTGTTCGTGTTAAAAATGACTGTCAGTATAATCGTTGATATTTTCTATCACTCGTGGTACTGAAGCTGTTCGTACTTAATCACACTATATAGATACCAATCAACATAGTTAGATAGCGCTTATGTGTTGATTTGCCTGATGATGATGCTTGATTTGGTTGTTCATTCTTGCTGCCTCCACTGTAAGCAAATGGCCCTTGCTGTCGTCCACTGTCCTCCAGGATGCCTGCATGGCCGTATAACCTACCTGGTGAAACGGCTTCGATTTTGCTCTGCTAGTTTATAAACAAATTATGTAACGAATAAACAAAACACCGTCCATATTTATTACTGCGCGCCAGCGGAACTAATCCTTACGAGTGGTGCAGTTCACGCGAGCGAAAGAAAGAAAATAAACGTAGCAGTAACAACAGATAACACTCTGAGCCAAAAAAAAAAAAAAAATGATGCTAAACCTCTGATAAGTAGGTACCCTAGCAGCACAATTTCTTGCCCGGACGTTGTGGTAACTGAAATGGTGCAAAAACGTGGCTAATGTCCTCTTGAAAATCTGCGGCAGCAACGTTGCTGGAAAACATTTCTGCAACATTGCGACTGCACTAGAACCATGTTTTCCCAACACAAATACAAAATTGAGGCAACATTTCCATCATGTTTCCGCAATATTGACACTGTTACAGCAATATTCTTCAACGCAAACACGATATTGAGGCAACATTTAGGTAATGTTTCCGCTGCATTATAACACCGTCACAGCCATATTTCTTTAACACACCACAACATTTAGGCAACAGTATTGTTACGTTACCGCAATATTATAAAGCGTTACATCCATATTTGTCGAACATAACACCAGGTAGCACAGAATGGTACGGCAACATTTCACCAATGCCATAGCGCGATGTTGCCCAACCGTCGCTAATGTCCACGGCTTGAACTTCATTTGCAACGTTCATTTGTAACACTCGGGAAACGTGTACGCAACACCATAACAACATTGCGGCACTGTATGTACACATTTTCCAACGCGTGGGAAGCCCGATGCATAGCTGTTTCCAGAGGTACCATGCCCTTCCCTCCTGATTTGGGTGGGGGAGACTCTTATTGTCATCAAGCAGGGGAGCTACCCATGGATGTAGACTATGCTGAGGAAACCGCTTCAGCATCCCACTGTCTGGAGTAATGCTGTCTAAATGATGCAGAAATACAAAGCAAATGTTGACTCCACATTACTGTGTTGGAGAAATATGGGTGTAACGCTGTGTCTACGTTGCAGAAAGTAAGAAAAATGTTGCATTCATATCGCATTTGTATTGAACTAATGTGGCTGCAATGCCGTCTCAGTTTGCAGAAATACAACACAAGTGTCGCCTGTGCATTTTAAATATTTTGGACAAATATGGTTGTAACGCTGTCTCTACGTTGCAGAATAACACATAATTGCATGACACAAATATTGCCCATATCGTATTTGTGCTGAAGAGATATGTCTGTAATGCTGTCTGAATGTTGCAGAAATACAACGCAAAAGTATTGCATTGTGTTGGAAAGATATGGTTGTAATGCTGCCTCAATGTACCAGCAACATAACAGAAATGTTGCTTCAATATTGTATTTGTGTTGGAAACATCTGGCTGTAACGCTGTCTCAATGTTGCAGGAATATTACACAAATCTTGCCTCAATATTATATTTGTGTTGTAAAAATATGGCTACAACGCTGTCTCAATGTTGCAGCAACATTACACAAATGTTGCCTGAATTTTGTATTTCTGTTTGAAAAATATGGCTGTAACTCTGTCTCAATGTTGTCTCAATATTGAATTTGTATTGGAAAAATATGGCTGCAATGCTGTCTCAATGTTGCCGCAACATAACACAAGTGTGGCCTGAATATCGCATTTGTGTTGGATAAATATGGATGTTAACGCTCTCTCAATGTTGCAGCAACATACATAAATGTTGCCTAAACATTGTAGTGTGTTGGGAAAATATGGCTGTAACGGTGCCTCAATGTCGCAGCAACATAAAACAAATGTTGCCTATCATGGAATTTATCCACCAGTCTGCATTTACGCCATTCTGTCAATTACCGAATATTGTATTTTGCTGGAAAAATATGTCGGTAACGCAGTCTCAGTGTCGCCGTAACATAATACAAAAGTTGTCTCAATACTGTATTTGTGTTGGAAAAATGTGGCTTTAATGCAGTCTCAATGTTGCAGCAGCATAATACAAATATTGCACCCATCTTGTATTTGTGTTGACGGAATGTGGCTGTGACGCTGTCTCAATGTTGCAGCAACATAACGAACGTTCCATCCATATCTTATTTATGTTGAAGGAATGCAGCTGGCACGCTGTGTCAATGTTGCGGAAATGTTCTCCAGCATCGTTGCAAAAATTCAAGGGGACATTAACCACGTTCGCACAATGTTTGAGGTAGCATTTCCGCAACGGTCTTGCAAAATATTGTGGGACTATAAGGTACGCCCAGGTGCTTAGATGAGTAATATCTGCTCGAAGGTGACTGAGCAACGTTCAAGCACTGTTCCTCGGCAACATTGAAGAAACATTGCACTGCCACATTACAGGAACATCGTAAAATCGATAGTAACGTTGGCCCTCTTTGCCAATATTATAATAATGCTTACCAAACATTACATACGACAAAAAAATTGTAAAACGTCGCTCCACATTGCGTAACATTCGCAATATTGCTTGAACGTCGCGGTAACAACGTGTGCTACTAGGGAACTATAGCAATGAACATCGCGTCTGGATTCACACGCGCGAAGCATATGCATATCGTGTTTCATTATATGTAGACATTGGAAAATATCCACATCTGTGTCACGAACAAAATCATGGAACTCATGCTCTACACGACTCGAGCAATGTCTATGATGGACAGAAGGTTGATGATGATGATGATTGGAGCTTTTATGGCGCACGAGCAACTCAGGCCATTGTGCGCCAAGGGGATTGTTGTTAGTGACTAGGTAAAAGCAGAAAGATTAGACTAAAGTTTGCATTTCACAAAAATTCAGACCAAAGACAATATGAGCAAAGCTGGGTAAAACAATATAGCATTTAAATAGCCAATATCTTTAAAATAGTTATAAATTATCGTGAAGGGTAGAAGGGGCTCATCACCCCATGCAGTGTCAACTGATATCGGTAGAACTCTTTAAAGTGATACTGACGATGAGGTTCATGTACAAGACACATGACTAGGATGTGCAGCAAAGAGAGCTGCTCCCTACAGTGCGTGCATTCGGGTGGTTCCTCTCGGCGCAGTCATGGTGGTGGTCGTGGTGGTGGTGGTGGAAGGACTCGCCGTTGTCGGCCTCACAGAGATGGGCAACGTCACGACAGACGCCCTGGGGGAATGTGCCTCCTGGATCGACTTCTAAGGGAACTGTGTCGACATATGTCTGAAAGCGTCTGAGGAAAATCCAGAAAGAACCCCAGACAGCACAGCCGGCACCGGGATTCGAACCCGGGTACCTCCCATTCTCACCGTGACCTGGCGCGTGTGTCCAATGCGTAAACGAGTAAAACCACTGAATGTAAACGGTTTTCAAAACTGGGTATGGTTCTCAAAATTGTGTTTCTTGGCAACCAAGGCTTGTTGTTTTCTCGTGTAGCCCACTCTCGTTACCATTAATTTTCCTCCTCAGGATGGACCTGAGGTTGTGAGAGGGACTCTCCAAAAGGATCACTTCGCTTGAAAGTGCAGCTGCAGCCGCTGCACCTGCAAGTTCATTACCGGGTATCCCAACGTCGCTGGGCACCCAACACAAACCTAAGCAGAGACCTTTTTTCAATACTTTGTTCGCAAGATATTGGGGGCTTGATACAAGATGATTTTTTTGTTGGCGTATTGTACAGATAGCTTGGAGAGAATTTAGCGAATCGCTATAGACGATTGAAGACTTGATCCGACGGTCTAAGATGAAGCTAAGCGTCATGATAATTGCTACAGCTCTGCAGTAAAAATTGATACATAGTTCGGAAGCCGCTGCGACTACGTGTAAGATTCGGTAACCACTGCACACGACATCGATGTGTTGGTCTTTGAACCATCGGTATAAAAAGCAATGTGATCTCCAAAGCTTTCTATGAGATAACTGAATTCTTGTTGGAGAATACACGGCGGACTGCCATGTTTGTTATACGAGGGGCGTTCAAGTCAAACCGGGACTTTCTGTCTCCTGAGTACACAGATGGCTCGCGCTACTTCTTTTTCGTCATTTTCACACGCGACAGGCCTCCGCGTTCACCCCGTGGCGGTCCAAAATTTGTGCAAAACAGAAGACACGAGCTGGACAAGATGGCAGACAACGAGGTGTGCGTGCACGTCGAACAGTGAACTGTCATAACGTTTCTCGTGAATGAAGGCGTAAAGTCATCTGAAATTCACAGAAGACTTCAGGTTCAGTATGGCCACGATACACTTAGCGGCAGCAAAGCGTTTGAGTGCTGCAAACGGTTCCGAGACGGCCGTATATCAGTGCAGGACGATCCCGGCCGGGGCGGCTCAGAGCCCAGTGTCAAAGTTCCAGAGAACACCTAACTTGTATGGATAATATGTCTCGAGCTAAGGTACCGGTTCGACACCGAAGGACAGCCGCTCCCTGATCGGATCATCACGTGCGATGAAACGTGGGTGCACCATTTCACTCCTGAGTCTAAACTCGCATCAAAACAGTGGAAGCATCCGGGCTCGCCAGCTTCCAAGAAGTTCCGGAGCACCCCGAATGCGGGTAAGGTCATGACCACGGTTTTCTGGGACAAAGCTGGCGTCGTTCATGTTGATTTTCTGCCCTGTGCACCACCTATAGTGCATCAGGGTGTCGAACCGCAAAAAATACGGGTTCGGTTCGGGTTCGGGTTCGCGTTGTTTTGATTTCGTTCCGGTTCAGTTCCGGTTCGGCCAGGTCAGAAATAGAACCGGTTCGCAAACCGGTTCGCAGCCCCGAACCGGTTCGCGAACCGGTTGAACGCTTCCGTTATATATGTTCCATAAAACTGCTTTTATCAGGAAATGCGTGGCTAATAGCTTACTGCTGTTGTCTGCGTTGACGTCTTTAGCGGTGAGGTAGCCCTTTAGTGAGAGAAATGAGAAATGGATGAACACTTATTGCAACTAGAGTTCACGCTGTTGAAGCGGTGTAGTCCTGCTACTTTCTGTTCCTAAAATATCTTTTTTGACACGCACAGTGCCAGCAAGATACACTTACAGGAAGCCTAATAAGATGGACAGCGTAACATAGACGACAGTACTTGCCGGCACACTGCCTTCGTAGCGTGAATCGATCTGAAACCGTACTGAAGCATGTCGAAAATAAGCCTGCAAGCCTTACTCTGTCCGAGCTCACAGCAGTGTACTTGTTAATCTACAACACAACGGCAATGTGTCACGACGACACAACTGCGCTACCAATAAGCAGAACCACATTTACTTTTCAAAGCACGACCAATCAAACAGGCACCGTTCTGCTTACGCTCCTTCTCCACTTCTCATGTTTCTGACTTGTTTAATTTGTGCTGCTCACGTGTACAGGGAAATCTTGGGCGCTTATTTGATCACATATTCGTCCCGTAGAGCTATATAATTGGCCTACTCCATCTGTGCTTCATTCGTCCGCGTGGCACCTGGTCTCTGAAGAGTAGACGCCGCACCGCGTGCGTGGGGCGCTAGCCGCGGCACTCACAAGGACAACTGCGCTTCAACATGTTAAAAAGACGCTGAAAGTATACTTACTATACGTCGTCGTCTGACTGCTAGGTGCACATTTCTGAAATTTATGATATAGGCGCGTGATGATGATACCAATGTGTCTTCGTGCGGGGATAGAGAGGAACTCTTATGCTGGCTTCTTTTATGTCCGAACCGTTTTGTTGCGAACCGGTTACCGCTATTATTTTTTACGGTTCTGCTCCGGTTCGGGTTCAACAGTGTCATGAAAATTTCGGTTCGGGTTCGGTTCCGGCAAAAATAACGGTTCGGGTACGGTTTTCGGTTCGGGTTCGGTTCGACACCCTGGTGCATATTACTGCCAGGTTCCAGGGATGTGCATAAGGCGCTGAAGCAAAAGCGGCCGGGCCTCATCACCAAAGCAATCCTCCTCCTACAGGACAATGCACGCCCGCATACCGCGCATCCCACGAAACGCACGTCACAGGAACTTGACTGGGAGTTGCTGCCACATCCTCCTTACAGTCTAGACCTCGCCCCCAACGATTTCCATCACTTCGGGCCACGGAAGGCGTTCCTTGGGCGCCGCCACTTCAGCTGCGACGACGAGGTCAAGAATGCGGTCCGATCATGGCTGCTACGCGCCGGTAAGGATTTCTACGCTGCTGGCATCCAAGTCCTCGTGAAACGCTGGGACAAGTGCATTAGTGCAGCTGGAGATTATGTTGAAAAATAAAACTAATTTCTCGCCTGGAAGTTCATTTTACTTTTGCGAAAAATGAAAAGTCCCGGTTTGACTTGAACACCCCTCGTACTTAGCTAAAGAGTAATTGCATTCTGGAGGTGCGTCCAATGGCGGAGCTCCCACACACGCTTGCAAGATTGGGGTGTGTTACTAAGGAAGCTCATACGCTTCGATTCTCTGTAGCATACGCATACTGAAGGGAGGTATAACCGTGGGTTTTCTGAGAAAGAACTGTTTAAAATGTGCCTTCTTCACACATGGGAGCGCTGGATGTTCTGGGTAGCCTCTCACTCTAAGTACATAAGACGCTGAAACCCACGTCTCTCCAACGACCACTCCTTGGATTCGACATATATGCCCTCAACCGGTGATGTGCGAAAGGCACTGGTGCCAGTGCCAGTGCGCAACTCCTGGTGGTGTACTGGGTTCAAAATGTTGAGAACAGATTCGCGGGCAGATACGAAGACAACGCACTCCTTGGAGTGCTTGGCCTTAGTGGCGCAGGGAGCTTTATATTTCTCGCTGTTTTGCTTTTTAAACCGCGGCACCCATTCTACGTCATGGGAAATACGCTGAACAAACGAAGAGGAGATACGGAAAATGACAAGCTCGTGGCCGACGTTGAAACATGCAAAAAAGTTGATTACTACAGAAAACGTCTGCTCGCTTCTAAAAGAGAGAGATATATAGAAAAGTTTTAGTCTAGCTCCATGCACAGGAACAAGATCCTATGATGCTCCTGATTTTATCCCACATTTGCCCCCATGTGTTGCCCGCAGGATCATCTTTGGAATCTCGTTCTATCTTTTCAGACAAATTGGGGAGCCTGCAGGGATGTCTGCAGGATGTCATTTCTGTCCTTGAGTGATATACTCAGGATGAACTAGGGACGTTAGCGTGTTCGGCGCTAGAAAGTTGAATTGTTCGTTGAAGGCATAAATTATACATATGAAATTAAATTTTTAAAGGAGCATGGAAATGATCGGAATAAAATATCACGGAAGAAGTAGAAATTACGATTCTGAGCCCTGTGATACATATTCCCACAAAGAGTTTGAGCGTAGCACGCAATCCTGGCGCGCGAGGGAGCTTTGAATCTCGCGGCAGAAATGCCCCCTCACTCGGCTGCCAGCCGCTGACGTCATATGGCCGCGCCGTCTTTTCCTTTCTTTTTTGCGATTTCTCTGGCGTCGCGGCGCCGGCAAGCCGACCGAGCAGAAAGCGTTGTTGTTCATCGGGCGTCGTGGAAAGGACAGGTGATGAACTGAACACTCTTTAGGCGACACGTCTGCTCTTCTTGACGAAACGTTTTATGGAGTTGGAGCCTAAGCTCCGCCAGCTTCGATTTCGCCACACGAATGTACCGGAGGCTGGTAAGTGATGCTGCTCAGTGTGAACGAACATTCGGATTGAAATATAGTACTTCTTCTTGGTTACAAATGCACACTCATGAACACGCGGCGCAGTGACCAGTGTTTTCATTTGAAGAGGTCGTCGACCATCATGACTTCTCGGTGTTGTGGTCAACACTATGGGCTCTGAACCGCATGGACACTGGCATCTCCGAGGCGAAAGAGCGGACCGATGAATGCATAGCTGTGTAACATTGAGCTTACCATATCTTACTGATACCAGGAGCGCGACGTCTCCACAAGCACAACAACATGGATACCAAAATAAAGTCAGTAGAATTCATCTGCTAGCGATCTGTGGGAAACCCCAAAACACATGGCCAAATAAGCGTTTCCTTTTTTTGAATGGTCATACGCAGCATACAACAATGGCACATGGAATAAATCTCCAACTGTGAGGTATGTATTTAGTCGTATCCAGACCTATAAAAATTACTTTTCCAAAGTAATTGAATTACGGTTACATGTTCACAAAAGTAATTAAATTGCAGTTACAATTACTCATTTTCTATTGTAATTCAATTACGATTACAATTACTGAAAAAGTAATTGCATTACACTGAATTACATTTACAAAGTTGACTGCAACATGCAAATGACGTGCAAACCGCAAGATTTCGTGTACACATTTGTTGCACATGTTCTGAAAGATGGTGGTAGTTGGGCTTGTGGTAGAGAAACAAGTTAGAGAAGTCTAACCGAAGGACAAGTTCCTTGCCATGTTAAAGTAACGCCGAAAATCACAGTCAAAAGGCTTTCTTTGTTCAGGTATGTGAACAAAGTGCAGATCATGAGTGCATGTGTTGTGTTCCTTCTTAAAAGGGTTGTGAATCCAAATCCAAATATTACACAAAACTGTGTTTGGAATGTAGATTTATTGGTGCCAAACATTTCCGTCGAAACGCTATCACGCTGCGCTCCCGCGCCACTGAGTTATGGCGCTTTGAATATGAGGAGATACTTTCACTCTTGGCTTGCCTCCTCCTCGCCCGATCTCGGTATGACGTAGTACCGAGCGCGCCACGGAAGTGCGGAGTTCCCGTCCTCATGACGACGCCTGTAAACAGGGACGCGGCGAGCGCTGGGACGCGACGCGGCGAAGTGAAATGAGCGGAAGAGCTATGACGTAGAGCCATAGAGCAACTGGTCAAGGCGTCACTTCCCGCCCACTTCATGGAGCTGCCCGGCACCGTTTGGCGCCACGGTCGGCGGGGGCCTCAAAAATGGGAGATTTTTGAAATTTTGTGGCATAAAAAGTAATAGGAGGTGGGAGGTGAGACTTTGGGTACGGAGTGCGTGGAGTAAGGCGTACAGACTCTGCCAGAGACAAAGTTCTATCCGTGTGGTTTCTCAACCCCTTTAAGTCCTCGTCTTATAGCGCTCAGCAGCAATATGGTCATGAGTGCAGCTTGTAACGTCCATTGGGTTTGAGGAGTAAGGTATTCTCAAAGTTATTTTCTGTAAGGCTGCCACGTCTCCTTGTCATAACAAGACCACCAACCGAAAACAGACGCTCCACTGGTGCACTGCTGGGCAGCCCAACATTGTACTTCATGAACACCTCGAGATCACAAGGAAGATCTTTCAAGCACTCTAACGGCTGAAGTGCGAGTCGATACCCACAATTCGTACTCCTTTTCCCAAGGCGCAAGAGTTTTCCTTCCATATTGGAATGTAAAAAATCTGTACCGAAACGAAAAATGTACCGATCTGAATCGAGTCTTTGGGTAATCACTGTGAAAAAAAAGTAAAGAAACGGCGTGGAACTGACCCAAACCTTAAACATTGGGCCTTCCCAAACAGCGTTCAAAGTAATTCCGAAAGTAATTCAAAATGCGTTACGCGTTATGTGTAAAAGTAATTCAATTACAGTTACAATTACATAAAACCTAATGTAATTCCGGAAGTAATTAATTACTAAGAAAGTAATTAATTACAGTAATTCAATTACTTGTAATTAATTACTTTACAGGTCTGGTGTATCATATATATGCTGCACACACAGGCAGAATACTGTTCACTAATTAACGACACCTCAGCAGAATCGGAACAGAAACCACAACCGCGTACGATCCACCTCAACCCGGGCCGTCACGGCAACACAGAGGCCTAGCCACACCTTTTACACTGACCGCAGTCTTGTTTTATGCAAAACGTACGAGACAAATCATGTAAGAACGCAAGTGAATGTCAAACGCACATAAATATAGCAACAGCGCCTCAGTCGGTACGTCGCCACGATTGCAGAGCTAGCAGACGATTCTGGCGGGGAGCGGACGCTTCCGGCAGCCAATGAAGTGGTCGGCCGCCTGACGTCACCACACGCCACACTCGGCTTGGGGGAGACTGTCGCCGCGGAGCGCATTCTCGCAAACTAATTTTCTCAGGAAATTCGCGCTTTTCGAAGGAAATATTTTGCGTGACAGTTTATGAAGGTAGTATGTTGATATCAAGCGGGTGAGAAATATATTTTCCAAATGATTTCCATGCGCCTTTAATGTTATGAAATTTCCCACAGTTCTTCGCATTGCGCTACCTGCAGGTGATGATGATGAGGATCTCCTGCGTTTCAATGCATGAGCAAGGCGAAACACGTTAATGTTCATAACGCTAACGGGCATATTACTTTGCACTTGGTGTTACAAAAGAACCAACGTGTCAGTCGTTTCAGTCATCTCCGCTGTGTGATGCACAGCAGGAGGTTACACTGCAGGTTACTTCAGATATGCAGCTTAAGAAACGCCTTCTCCCGAGTCAGTTATAACTAGTGATGTCACGAGCCTGGCAAGGTTCGAGTTCGCAAAAGTTCGAAACTTTCTAACTTTTCTCAGAAAAATTCGCAAAAGTTCGACTTCACCGCGCATGCGCAGGCGTGACCTGCACGGAAACGTAAATAGTCCAGCGTACGCCACTCTAGGCTTAATTAGGCTTAATCACATCAGACAATATGTCTTCCTGTACCGTATCTTCGATAAATCAGTTAGCTTTCCTTCGATTTGTACTTTTCTAGCAAGAGAAACTTACCTGCGCCTACCACGGTACCACCTAGCATTCCCACATACACCTTCGCAAAGTAAACAGACAGTCGGTAAGAAAAACAAAGCACGTAAGGACAACGGCGCAAAACAGTTAGCAGTTCAATCTTAAATATACAAACTTCGATTACCACGAAGACAGAACACCAGTGGGCTCTGGACGACTTCGCCTACCTATCATCCAAAACCCAACGAAAAAAAATCCGCTCAATTCAGCTTGGAACTTCTGGGAAACAAACAAGAAATTCGAAGGTTCGTCGAACCTTGCGAACCGCCATGTTCGCAGTCGAACCGCGGGATCACAAAAAGTTCGTGACATCACTAGTTATAACTGCTGCCGGGTGCTCTTACACATTTTGTTGTGCGAGTTTAAAAATATAAAATTGGGAGTAGTTTTACACATAGGGTGAGTCTGCCTATTTGTGTGGCCTCAGCTGCACGTGCCGCATGGTAGGACTGCGGATAATTTCGACCACCTGGGATTCCTTTGACCTTTCTTCCGCGCCACACACGGCCCAACTGTACAGATAAAATAAATGAATACTTGCTATCAGACTAGAACGTGGACCTCAGTCTCCACTACTCTCCACTGCGGCGAGCAGTATTCGCCTAGCGCATGCTCGCACTACGAAGATCACGTAATTCCAAAGATTTCTGCGAGCGCCCCCCGCTGAGCGGCGGTATGTCGCGCGCCGTACATCCCCTGTATGTTGGCGGTGAACCTTTGTCGTACTTTTGAGATAGAGCGAAGCGGTATTCAATGAGATGCCCACAGCACGTCCCAGAACGGCGGAGACGTCCGGCCCATGTATTGACGTTCGTGGTTCCTTCGTGGTTAAGTGGGTTGTACTCTGCGGCCAACTGCTGGCGTCCCCGACCGCTTTCGAACCGGCAACATTCATGACATTACATGACATTGGACCACCAACAATTGCAAAAAAACTGCCCTCAGTTCGTTTGTGGGTTCATCCAAGCCTAACGTCGAATAATTTGCGATAACCCCCACGGTGTCACTTCTGCCTCAACGATGTTTCACAATAGTTTACGATACAAGGTGACAGTGCTGTTAAAGTGTCCAGCCGGCTTGTTCCTTAAAAATTAGTATTCCGCATTAAAAATGTACTATTGGAGAACCTACGAAAATTTTTGCGAATTTGTTTTTGTTTTGTTTTTTAAGGCAGCCTTTGTGGTCAATGATATTTTTGATGCACGAAACTCATAATTACTCACCTTCTTCGAGCCACAAGGCCTGCCGTCAAACGCAGCATACCTTACAAACCTGAAGAAAACGGCGCTTGTAACTTGCTCTAGATCGCAGCAGTCGAAGAAGCAGCTCGTAGGGTCGAGTACTGGCAAGCCCCACCGTTTGACTGTCTTTTCGTACTCCGATTTCAAACGACCCTTGATGTCATAGCGCTGTAAGGATTCATATGTTGCAAGATTAGTCATTCTTTTCCGCCATCATCTCCACAATGTTAGTTGGACACACAACACCGACCTGGCATATATAAGCGAAACGTGATCCCGCGTGTAGAATGATATAATTGTTTTTGGTGATGCGTTTTGGTGATCACGTGGTTGGCTTAGAGATGATATGGTTGTATCATGTGTTGGAAATGGAGTCGTACGCCATTTCTTGACACTTAAGGGTAACTTCACAGACAGGCGTGCGTATGTCTCACTGCCCAATTCAAGTCTGATCTTATGGCTTTTATTCTATGCATGGTTGACCTTTTGTTCGAGCAACGGAAATTCTGCTCGTAGACGGCCATTTGCGAAAGTTCCAGGGAGCAGCGCGCGCCCTGGGAGGGCATGCCGGGAAATACTGTGCAAAACGACAGCGACGCTACAGACACCAATACGACGACGACGACGATCAGAGACGAGAGCAAATCGCTGTCGTTTTGCAAAGTATTTCCCGGCACGCCCTGACATGGCGCGTGCTGCTCCCTGGAACTTTTTCAAATGGCCTATACACCATGAAAGTGCGTCTCAGCGCAGGGGAGAGGGTAAAGTTTGGACAAAGCACGTGACAACGTCAGTCCACTCAGCAATAGAGGAGCAATAGGCAGCAAGGCAGCAATAGAGGAGTATTTGTTGACGGGCATGGGTCTCCAGATGGGCCCACATAAGAAATCACGTGCGCCTAGGTGGTGGTGTTTGACGACAACCGGCGCCTAGCTGTGCTGTTCACTGTTACCTCCTTATTTGGGAGAGCAACCAATGCAGTCGCTCCACTGAAAATAGGGGAACAAGGGAGCCGCGCAAGCAGCTGGCTTACTTACATAGCGTATTCCATACTATAGACGATTTTACTAATCCCCTTGTGGGGAGCGTCATATTGATTGACCACGGCGACGTCTAGCGGCGCGTCCATCTTGGGCTGTGAAAATCGCTCCTGCCGTAATAGAGCGTCGTACCGTCTCGCGTGTTTCTAGCTTCCATCGTCGTTAGATATTCCACTTTTGTGTCGTTTTGTTGAAGGGTCATTGTGAGCTTCAATTATTTGTTAGTAACATAACTGTTGTTGCGTGCAATTTGTCGTAGCGATCGGCAGCATCGCGTCGGCATGGCCTCATCGGCCTCGTCGTCGTCGGGACGGTTGTCTTCGAAGCCTCCAGTGATGGTGGGAGGTAAGTGTTTGTAATTGCATTTCTGTTTACCATGCTCAGGTTTCAATTTTGTCGTTTACGCACAGTAGACATAGCTAGGCCGTCACAAACAATGCGACGGAGGCTTCCTACGTTAATATGGAAGCTCAGCAATAATTATTGCGCCTTTCCGTGACCGTGAATGAGCTTTAGGAATTAACTACAGTGACAAAGTTGTATTTAATGCACGTGTTTGTTGTTCCAGACGGTCAATACTACGCACACCCCGATGACATCTCGGCTTGGACCGACGATCTTCGACTGTGGCCGAACACAACCTCGGGGGACATCGTCTACTATTTGGTGAACTCGAAGGCCTGTGATTTGCAAGATGTTAAAGCGTACAAAAGCCTTGAATCGTATAACTACCTGCAGTGCGGATGGGTAGGGAAGCTGCTGGCACATAAGATAAACAACGACGCTGTGTACGTGCAAGGGGACGTAAGGCCCTCCCAGGCCGTCAACAACAAGCCACATAAAGCGTGGATCTGTGCCAGATACAGTGGTGAAGTTGTAACAGCAGGATGCACGTGTATGGCCGGCAGGGCGAGAGTATGCAGCCACGTCGGTGCGGTATTATGGAAAATTGATCTGGCAGTTTGCAGAGGGCTTACAGGCAGCTCATGCACAGATACTGCTATGCAGTGGAATCAAGGAACGAAGCGAAACGTCGAACCAGCTGTTTTGCAAGATATAACCTTCAGGGTTCAGAAGCGGACAGTTGACAGCGAGGTGAAGCAGGATAGAAGCAAGGATGCCCGGAACAGCCATCCAAAGGGTGAAAAGGCCTTCCAAGATTTTCTGAAGTCATCGCCATTCTCTTTTCTCTTCAACATCAAAGGTACAGTAGCCCGCTTTGCAAATCAGAATAGCTAGCTGTACACAATTGGGAATGGTGTGACACACAAAACACATTATTTCGGACACATAATACATAGCAGGGATAATTTTGTGCAGCTGTACACAATACCAGCTTCATTCTGTTTTGCATCTTGTAATTTACTTTCGCCGCCTCGGTGGCTTGGTTGGTAGCATGCTGGCCTTCGAATGCCAAGGTTGTGGGTCCAATCCTGGCAGAGGCCAGCAGTTCGAAGGCAGTTCGATTGCTTACACACACCCTCCCCGGGAGGGGCGTTAAGCAGTCCTTGTGTGTGTGATTGCACACATGTTAAAGAACCCTAAGGTGGGCAGAATTAATCCACAGACCGACCACTGCAGCGTCGCTCATGATTGTAGCTGTCTCGGAATTATGATTTACTTTCCCATTGCTAATGTGCATTTTCTTTGCACCCAGGTACACTTCTCTATGACACTATACATGCTTCGTCACGGGAACAAGAGGAAAGCAGCAGCAGCAAGGCACGCCCGTCACCAGCACGAGAAGAAAACAAGGATGAAAGTGAGCAGGACCACAGCAGCCATGACGACTAAGAAAATCTGCCTACCAAATGTGAACCATGCAACAAATTCTTCAACAGCTTTGTTGTTCTTTCAAGTACTGCAGCAGCTGTGCTTGAGCAGCAAACACGCGGGCAGGACACAGAGCTGTGGCATGAAGCGAGACGGTTGAGGCTCACAGCATCAAACGTAAGAAAAGTGCCGAAGAAGGAGACAACCTCATATGAGCGAGCAGCAAACGGTATTGCCAACCCAACATTCTTTGGAAATGCTGCCACAAGACATGGCAGACGGTACGAAGATGCTGCTCGTGACCATTTCATGAGGAGGACTGGCTTAACAGTGGTGAAGTGCGGAACATTCGTGCATGACGATTACCCATGGCTCTCTGCCTCCCCAGATGGACTTATTGAGGCCGAGGATGCCATCCTTGAAGTGAAGTGCCCACATGTTCAAGACTGTAAGGCCATGATTGAAAAAAGGAAATATGACGTCAAACGGACAAGTGAAATGGAATATGTTCTCGCAGAGAATGGCCCAAATGGATATTTCGCACAAGTGCAATTTCAGCTGCTGTGTTCCGGGCGGAAACTGTGCTACTTTTATGTATGGACTGTTAATGACAATGGTGAAGTGACAGACCTAATTGTTAAAGTGTCTCTGGATGCCAACTACCTGGCCCGAAATATTGTGCGACTGCGTAAATTCTATTTTTGTGCACTTCTTCCGATCATTGAGCAGCAGCATAGGAGAGGAAAGTGGGAGCTTAGCACTGTGTACAGAAGGATACTAAAGCTTTGAGTAGCATTAAAGTTTGAAATATTCTAGTCTTGTTTCGATGGATGTTACATGAATAGGGTCGCAGGGAGATGAAGCTACGTAGTACTGTTATTCCTGCATGATACCGTACTAAAAGGTGCAGAAACATTTGCAAATTTTTTTTTTTCTGGCTCTCGTATGATCCAATTTGAGGAGACTGAACACGAAAGTTTTGGTGAAAAGCATTTTACTCAACTTGCTGAGCTTTCTTGTCGCGTTGTCTAATCAACGGAGGTTTTAAGTTACATAAGCCTGCACACACAAACACAATTTTGCTGATCAGTTTCTTTGATTTGATGGGGAGAGGCTGCTGCAGGATGCGGTAGGTTTTGATACGATTAATGGCACGCTCGACGTGGATCCGTACAGATGCAATCCTACGTGTGGAAGTAACATCCTTTTCGCTCAGCTGCTGTTTGCCTGCCAAAGAGAAAAGGAAACCAGTTTTAAAGTAGCCAACAGAAACCAAGCGCAGTTCAGTACATAATTTACTTGGCATGCTTTCTTACCTTTTGTAAACGCAGGCATATTGAGTTTCACACCAGCAACCTGCAAGTGAGTACTAAGGGAAAAACCCCTGTCAGCCATAACTTGATCACCTGGTAAGAAATTGTCCTCTATCCCACAGCTCCTCATGATGTACTTGTCAGACGCTCGGCCTCCGTATGTCTGAGATACGAACATTATCAGTCCATTCGGAGCAATTGCTGTTAGGAATTTTACAGTGTTATGTGCCTTGTAGGCACTGTACGTCTGTGCCCTCGGCATGAGTTTCTTCGGTCGCTGCAGAGTTACCTCGGTGCAGTCAATTATGCAGGTGGTGGCTCCATGCCCGCTTTCCCTGAAACTGGCTGGCATACTTTTCTGTATGTATGAAGCTGGCAACCATTTCACGACACGCTGCATCACCGTGTGAAGCACATCCATTATGTGAGTGATCGTAATGCTCACGCATGGCACAGACACTTTGAATATTCTGGAGAGGTGTCCAAGTAGCAACCCGAGTCGCAACCTCATGAGAGTCATCAACACTTGGTCTTCCAATGTGAGCTGCTTGGTTCTCTTCTTGTCAACTGTAGCAACAGCACGTAATAATTGGTGGAAAGCATCGTAGGACAGTCCAGTGTAGAAGTGGATGTCGTCTTCTGATAAGTTGTCAACCATAGCTCCTTTGTGGTGGTCACTTCGCCGGGCTGGCTTGGCATATGCGTGGTCTGGATCAAGTGCCCTCTCACAAGGTCCCTGTAATGACAATAACAGCATTTCATTATTTCCATGCAGAGTGACATGTTTGGCTTAAGCACGTGTCTGTTCATGCCATGTGTATGAGAGTTCACTGTAGTAGTAGTCATCTCTTTATCAACGGTGAGTTACTTTTGTACATTTGCTTTACACACCTCACTCGACACGCTGTTGGTGCTTTTGACGTCCTCTGCAAGAGGCAGTGCTACTGTGTCCTGCTGGAGAAGGGTTGTTATTACAAGGTGCTAAGAATACAGCAGTTACCAAACGAATGGACCTTGTGACCACTGGCAAACTTTCAGTTGAGTCAATGTGATATGAACCACCCACAGAACCAGTAACCGCCCCTGGACAGCCGACAAGGGTCCGAGCATCCGCAGCCTAAAGTGAACATCGATTGAACGCCTCCTGGACGCGTTAGATGGGATGCTCCAATGAGTATACGTCAGCAGACGTCCCACGTATATTACCCTGTGGACACCGTGCGCACCCCATCCGCAGTGTGTCCACAAAGAGCCGTTTCAGCATCCCTTTTCGCCTTTCACACTCCAACTCGTTCTTCTCTCCCGGTCTGTCGTCTGACTGCGTCGCCGCCTAGAGCAGAAATCTGCGCAGAAGGCTTATTTTTTCCGCAACGCGCAGAAGAGAGAGTCACGTGATGCCATAGCCTGTTGTGCGGATGATTTCAAACGCCGCTGGAGACGCTGGAGAAACATGGCGGCGTCTGGAATGGCTCGGAGTAATACGGTAATTTTCAACGCGAACAGCACCAGTACAACTTGAATTTTGTGAAGAGTTAGGAGCATATGCCTTGTACGTAACGGATTCTCCATCGGGGGCCAATGTCTATGACCCAAATGCAGGTAAACGGCCGTGGTGCCTTTGCTTCCTAGCGCTCGCGTTTAAGACTCATTTGTTCTTCAAGTCGCTTTAGCCCACTGGCTAGTGAAAAAAAATGCAATCGATCCTAGCCATGGAGGAAGGAAACACAGGAGCGGCCCTTCCAACTTTTTGCCATTGGGACGGGCGTGCCAGCTTCGCACTGCATTCTGGGATGCTCCTGTCTACCATGTGACCGCTCACGTGACCCCAAGAGCATGCGCAGGCCAGCTCCCAAAGCAGACGATGGGACGACGGGAGCCGTGATTGTCTTGCAGTTCAGATATCTGCATTGTGACGAACGCCGCGCGTCCAGCTTTATTTGTGTGTTCGGAGGTTTACTCTTGGTTTACCCTTCTACTACAAGACCGGTCAGGGTCTGCAGGACAACCACGCAGGACTAGAAACATCATTCGCGGCAGCGATGTTTGTGTGACGACGTGGCCGCGTTTTGTGTGTTTGTTGCTGAAGTGGTAAAGCATGCCAGTAATCAACTTTGTACAACGATGGAGGAAATCAATTGAATCTGCAGCTGTAGCACAGCTTGCAAAGGAACGATTGAAGATGACTCTCTCACAGACAGGGGTACGAAACAACCGGTGAAGTACGTGCTTACGAAGGAAACGTTATTCCCGTGACACAGCTGCTTTCTGTTGAACGACAGCCGCAACCGCGGTAAGAACACGTTAACAAAACGTTGTTTCCGCAGTGGTGCTCACATTTTAAGAGTAAGTGACTTTGGAAAAGCATAAAAGCACGAAAAGCAGCGCGAGCAACAAAGCGTTGCCAAACCGAAACTTTAGAGAGGATCACGTGGTGGACAGGAAGTAATGGCGGTTTTGACAGGAGCGACCGCCAGAGGGGTCCCACGGAAATCTGCTCGAAACGGCCGCTCCTGTGTTTCCTTCCTCCATGATCCTAGCTGAGCTTGTAATATAGGCATATTAGCATTGCGTGCTACTTTTATTTTGTGGTTCATTCACTGTGTTCTTGATGTTCTTTCAGGCATAAAGGGCTATACCGCTTAGCATCGGTCATTCATTGCTGCGTGCGTCTCAGCGTCTCACAGAGAGTGTGGAGTGTTTTCTCTATGAGCAGTCTTGGAATTATTTACTGTCTTATGCGTTACAGGTAAGAATGTTAGGTAAACGAGAAGTACGGCCAAACGCTGATATGCGTATGTGCCATAGGCAGAGACCAATGATGCCTGATTATGTCTGTTGTTTTTATCAGTGTGCCTCGGTGGCAGAACTTGGCCAATGAGTTACAGAGGCCGGAAGACACAGAAAGGAACAATATCAAGACACCGGTAGCCATTCACAAGACGTGAAGGAGCGTGAGGATACAGTTGCGTCGGTTTCATGCAAGATGCCAACTAATTATACGGCGAGTAACATGGATGTTTTTTTTTCTTTTCTAGATAACGTGGTGATATGGTGATCACGATCTGTATGAACTGGAATGATCTGGATATGGCGCCTTGTCACGTGTTTTCATTATTTGTACTGCTTATGTGCCAGCAGGCATGTACGAATGCACATGTAAATAAAGTCCACATAGAAATAAAGTATTTTGGTTGCACACTTGCGTCCTTCTGTTCATCTCATGATTAAAATTGCGATATTTCCATAGCCGCGCGATACCTATAGGGCCGAGATAGAGATCCTCCACAGGTCCCTCGAAGATCCGCATCGGCGGTCCTACGACGTCCATTTCGCATAATTTTCTCTTGATTAGCACGGTAGTACGGGCGTAGTTAAAACGTAATCGGGAGCAAATGTGTACGTTCGTGAGACGTACCCAACATCCACATCCCGACGTTCGCTGGATGTTGACGGGCGGTTAATGGTTCTGTGGGCAGTTAGTTAGTACATATCCCATGCAGATGGCTACTGATTACACTGAATTGAACCCACCTCAGTGCCTTGACCAGAGGCGCTAAGAGTAACATTTGCTCCCACTTGGCATTGTGATTCCAAGAATAGTGATGCTTGTGGAGGTACCTGAAGTGGGAAAACGGGCACAGTGTGAAGGCTGCAGCAGACAGTGGGCACGCATTTCGTCAGTTAGAAACTATTGCATCCTCTCTACAGAAATCATATGTTGTCTCCCAATTATCTTGTCAGCAGTTAAAGACTGCTGCCCATTTTGCCAAGTGCTTTGTGTGTACCCCCTGCTGTAATATTCTAGAAAGTATTATTGATCTGTCATCCGTACTGTGCACGACACAAAAACACCTAAGGCAACTCTTACGTAGACAGCTGATCAAAACAAACCTCAGCGGTGGTAGGAACTTCCTGGAGCTCCTCAGCTGGCAGTCTGGGTAGTGGTTCCTCTGCTTGTCCCTGCACCGCACCGTACGGCTGTGGCTATAATTTGTTTCAGACAAGTAATGGTGTGTTTACTCGGAAACAAAAATTTATAAAAATTGATAGAGACGACTGCTGACCTCCATGTTGCCGCTTTCAGCAGGCTCTCCAGCCTCAAGTTCACCTTCCGTCGACAGCGACGCATCTGCCGCAGCTTGGCTCACGTCTTCGTCCTTCTGTATGATTGTTATTAACCGGGGTGAGATATTAATGATGAACAGTAGAGTAGGGTAGAGCCTCAAGAGCAAAATTGAAAAATTACACACACCTTTTGCTTCCTTGGTGGCTCGTAGTCCATCCTAAGTAGACGGCGGCGTCCCACCAACACCTAGAAATCGTCAACATGTACGTGTGTGTATTGTCATCAGGTAAGGAACCTGCCTAAACTAGAGGCAGGCCAGTACGTCTGTATTGGCATCGGAGCGGAAGACCAGCCACACAGACTGGCCACCCGAACTTCAATATTAGCACATACACAAGCAAAAGAACACATACCTTTCTGGGGTATCCCATCTTGACCATGGGCACTGGATTTAGCGGTGTGCGCTTTCCGTCCACAAAATGATCGGAGCATACCCGGGCCGACGACGACGACGGTGAAAAGTCCTTGCGATTCATTGATACCACCCACTGATGCTGTAGCTGTTTGTCTGCAGGAAAACGGTGTAGCAGAAACATGCCACAGCCGCACTCTTCCCGCCTAACGTCGTGCTCGGCACAGATTTCTTGAGAGAGGATCTTCCGTTTTCTTTGGTTGTTGGTGCATCCAAAAACAACACAGTGGTGCCCGGACGACCCGTCGTGAGTGTACGGCATCTTAGTACCACACGGGTCATGCGACTTGACGCGATGAACTTACTTCAAACAGTTGAAAAGCACACGCACACAAGCAAACGCCATAAGAGATGCGGCAGCTTCACAGCCCGAAAGGAAGAAAGAAGCCCGCTAAGTCCCTGGTTCATGGATATTTTCTCTCTCCCCCGCTGACCCCAATAAAACGGTCTATAGGGACGAACCTTAATCGCATATGGGACTGTCCTGGCAAACCACTGCACCGCATCACTTGGTTATTATGAGTAAAGGCCGAACCGCATGATGCGTTTCTCAGGAGTCACCAGTTGCCTTTGTCAATCGGAAATTGGCCCCAGGGCCATCAGGTTAGGCCATCTGGCCATTTCAATTACCGGAACACCCTATTGATAGAGTCCTGCACGACCCCCTCTTGTTGCGGATGGCGGGTATCGTGAGGGTAGTGGGTACGGTGTGGGCGTCATCGTTGACGGGGGAGCGGCCAGCGGGGCGGGCGCGGTGCATTTTACCAAAACACTATTACAAAGAGCTCCGAGTTGCTCAATTTCTTACGTGTCTGTTATAGAGTCTCTTGAAATATGACCTAAAATGTCGCTCACAAGGGCGCGACACATACACAAAGCTTTCGGGTACAACAGCGCCTGCGTGTCCGTCCTTGTCTATGTCGCGTTTGTGTATTATCATGCCTCAAGCCACACACCAACACGTATTTTCACCTTCTTGCCTTCCTGCGCTGCTCTTGTACAGAAAACCATACACACAGACACATCTAATCATCATGTATAGACCAGGGAGTACTCTGAGTTTACCGGGTATCCGCACCAGCGGCTTTTTCGGGCGAGACCTCGGTGGAGGCGCGACGGCGGGTGAGGTTTTGCGAAAAAAAAATATGCGGGTTGCAGGCGGATGCGAGTCTCATTTTGTAACGGGACGCGGGTTGCGGGTCGGGTGCATATTTGAACCTGGAGGTACGGGTCGTATGCGGGTCAGATAATTCCGACCCGCGCAGGACTCTACCTATAGAAGTCAACCCACGGTATTGCTCGGGTGGACAGCGCTCGGAATCAGGAGATTGTTGCGGATGTTAAAAACGCAATTCTTGTGTGAGCGTCCGCAATGCAGCATGGATGCGCGACAGATTAATAAAGATGTCAACTGAAATACTGGTTGCATTCGCTCCGTGTATTTGGGTGCCTTCTGAACAGCGGAACAGACATTTACAACAATCGGCCTTATCTGTACGCATCGCAACAGCATCTTTTTCGCTACGAGGTCCTATCGCGTAAGCACCTCCGTTTTAGCACGGTGAGCACTTGTAAACGCGGTGTCAAGCCATCTGGAGTTTAGTTCACTGAAAGAGTACGGAAACGCTCGCATGGAACGCCGTCCACGCAACGTTTTGGAAACCATGGATGCAGCTTGCGAGAACGTCGCTTGCCGCTGAGAGAAGCTGGACGTTCTGCGGCTCGAAGAAAGCTGTACGTGGTGGAGTCTTAACACCCGCCTACAATTGCCTACCATGGCGCTACCAGATATACGAGGGTGGTTCTATAAGTTTCCGGCGCGAGGTAGAAAATGCGCGCGAATTTGAAAATGCGATTAAGGACGCGTGGCGCCATTTGTTGGAGGGCCGGAGCACCACCCTCAACCCTCTCCATACTTTTGTCGGTTGGAGAGCGGCATTTCAAACAGCCAGGGTGCACGCTTCAGTTAAAATGGGAAAAATCGCGTACCGCGCTCTGATAAAATTCTTGACAAAAGAGGGACTTTCGCATACAGAAATTAAAGCGCGACTGGACAACGTGTACAGGGAAGCCTCTCCGTCGTACACCACGGTAAAAGACTGGGCTGAGCAGTTTCGACTGGGGCGAGAGTCCATTGAAGATGGTCCACGCGATGGTCATCCAGTGGAAGTGGTGACACAAGAAAATTTGTCTCTTGTCGAGGAGGAAGTGCTGAGCGACAGGCGTCTGAAGGTGAAGGAAATCTCAGAAAGGCTGGGGCTTTCCAAAACAACCGTTTTTCGCATGATCGGCGAGGGCCTTCACATGAAACAGGTCAGTGCGAGATGGGTGCCACGACTTCTCTCGTGAGTTCAAAAGCCATAGCGCGTCGTCTGTGCCAAAGAGTTTTTGGAGCTCTGTCAAGAGAACGAAGAAGAAATATTGAAGTCAACTGTCACAGGGGATGAGACTATGGTGCTCTACTATGATCCCCTTTCGAAAAGGAGTCGATGGAATGGCGCAAACCAGGAGAAGCACCCCCAAGAAAAGCCAAGGTCACACAATCCACAAAGAAGATCATGGCAACAATATCTTGGGAATGTCACGGAATCCTCCTCATCGGATTGGATTGGATTGAGGTTTTACTGGCGCATGAGCAACTGAGGCTATAATGCGCCAATACTGCCTCCTCATCGACTTCAAAGAGAGGAACACCACAGTGAATGCGACTTATTATGCTTCACTCCTGCACCGACTGCGAGACGCCATCAAGGAAAAGAGGCGCGGCAGGTTGAGTCGAGGTGTCCGGTTGCTCCAGGACAATGCCCCTGTCCACACGGCTTCTGTTGCCAAGCCTGCACTGAAGGAGTGCGGCTTCGAAGAAATCCACCACCCACACTACAGTCCAGACTTGGCACCGAGTGACTACCTCAGAGGATGGATATTTCAAAACGATAGTGAGGTGCAAGAGGCAGTTTTCTAGCATTTTGCTGACACAACTTCGGACTATTTTTTCAAGGGTACAAGAATGCTGGTTGAAAGGTGTCAAAAATGCATCGAAGTTAAGGGTGACTATGTCGAAAAGTGATACACTTGTTTCGTCTCTATGACTATTAAAAGTTGGTCGGGCCGGAAACTTATGGAAGCATCCTCGTACTTATTCGGATGTATCCAGAGATATCTAACGCTAGCTGTGAACCGAAGCAGCACAAAGGATAATGAGTTTCTTTTGAGACGTCGCAACATTCGGGTTAGACACTTCTATAACGTAATAGCGCTAAAACCAGGACGAACACAATACGCACACCACATCGAGCGCTCACTTTACAACTCAACAACTTTACTGACACGGCACACGGAGGTTGCTTATAATCATTGTAACAGGAACTCCCTTTCAGATATCGAAATACTTTCCAGGCTAACACACGTGTTGCCCGCTTTCTTGATTTTGGAAGCCTCCTAGATCTCTCTGCTTTTTATACCTCCCTCCTATCGCTGTTTTACTCTCTGTGTATATACAAGTTACCTTTTCATCTCAGGCGTTTTCGATAAAACAGAGATAAGAGGGAGGTATAAAAAGCAGAGAGATCGAGAGATCTGGGAGGCTTGCCTAATCAAGAAAGCGGGCAACATGTGTGTTAGCTCGGAAAATATTTTGATATCTGAAAGGGAGTTCCTGTTACAATGATTATAAGCACCTTCCATGTGGCATGTCAGTAAAGTTGTTGAAAGTGAGCGCTCGATGTTGTGTATGTAGTGTGTTCGTCCTGGTTTTAGCGCTTTCACGTTATGAAAGTATATCACCAACAAGCCCTAAGGGATGTTTTAATTAGACGCTTTGGTGTGGTGTTCTCCATAGCATTACACGTAGCCGAGAAATTAGAGCCATTCGGGTTGCTGCGTCAGATAACGTGCAGCAGAAAACCAGATTTTGTGCAAGGGTTGATGTTTCGACAAGTTATACATTGCAGGAGGCAAAGAAACAAGTGCAAAATTGCAAAATTTCTCCATTGACACACTGTTAGGCAACGTTATCAGTTGTCGACTCACTTTGCAAGCGCCCCTCATATAATTGTGGTTCTCCATGCGTTTTTCTTCGACGCAAAACTTCTCTTCGTCAAACATGGAGTCTGGGAGGCCACCGTAGCCCATACTAGTATTCCGGCTGTACTTTCTATAGAAGCAATCTCTTGCCAACGTATCGTTGTCATTCAGTAGTTTTCTGTAATCGTCGATACACAAATATATGTACATTATTCAGTTTGGTTCCTCGTGCATGAAACTTGGGACTATAGCGTTTAAAGTGGTCTAAAGTTCTGTCGTCGTCAAAAAGCCTAATCTGCCAGTATCACGTCACTTCAGTAAACAAGGTCACTATATCACCAACATACCTATTTTCATCCTACAATCAGGCGTTCCATCGCAGCGGCGCAGGTAACAGCGCGAATCTTATCTCATCCATAAATTCCAGTGTCAGATTAACGAAGACCCAGGAATCCTTTCAACTATTCGTCACCTACATTCTTAGTCCTTCCACAATACATGCGCTCTTTTGTCTCCTACCAGGCTCACGGGTCAAGATCCTGCTGCATAGTTCCTGTCATTCACCTTTCACATGTCATTTCCCAACCTATGTTACTCACGGCAAAAGCGCATGCGCTGCACTCTTCCCTTGTACATAACCCTCTCCCATACATAAAGCATCTTCTTGTCACCAAACCCCAGTCCCGTCGAAGGCAGCGCTGACTGCCGAAACGTCGACCCCTATCCCTATATGTGTTAATAAACTCCCCTTTGTGTTTTCCTGTAAGCTCTTCGTAGTCTTCTGGTTTTTCGTGCTTATATATAGAGAGAGTGTCTTTTTTTTTCTATTCAGATTTTTCATAAAAAAACATTCTCGTTTTGAATGCGAGCTAGCGCACTGTTGCCAAGTGGCGCAGGCAATGAGGTACTCACGTGAGATGATCTGTAATATTACCCACAACGCAAGTCGTAAGGTTAAATAGCACATAGTTGCCCTCCAACGAATAGTACTTTGGTGTGCAAGCCGTTGGTGCACCGAGTCTGGAAAACAGAAAATTGTACACGGCTCAATATTACTGCAAAAATATTCCAGAAGCCAGGAAAGTCATGATGAGAAAAAAAATAAATAAACGAAGTTGCACACAGGCTGGACACCACAAATAACAATTAAATTAAGTGAATTGCATTAAACTGTTATTTGTTGTGCCAAGCCGGTGTGCAACTTCGTTGCTTTTTCCGGCTCAATATTATCAAAATATGTTGTGATTTCTGCCGTGAGAAGAGAGCGGAGCGTAAGCTTTTCGTTACCATTGTCATCAATGCAATGTGTCACAAAATGTGTACGTTCCTGATTCTCAACAGGTGAGGATAAAGAACGGTCGTGTTGCGAATGATGGTTAGCTAAGAGCTTGTTATGTGCTTCTGGTTTTCTGAAGCATGAAAAGTAGAGCTAATGCGATTTACTTACAGGCGAGCAAGCTGGAACCCAACGTTGGGCAAGGCGCTGAAACGCTTCCCTATGTCGCTAACAATGATAAACTTTCTGCTGGCGTTGCATATTCCTTTCTCCCAGGTGAGACCTTGAATCAGAAAAGAAAGTGCACATTCTTAATGACTATAAACACAATGTGCTGATGCGTAAACATCTCATGTCGTTATCTCAATGGCAGCACAATGCGTAATACTTTTATATTTCGTACCTTGTGGACTATAGATCTTGTTGCTCCCTTCACGTGTGAATACTTTCCGCCTACGATATGGACAGAGTAATATGTTTCAAAAGCTGCCAGCGGAGTTTTAATCATGAAATTCGCACACTTCAAGTATCGAGGGCAGAATGATGGGATTAATCAGTTATAAAGGGCGTATTTTGCACAGGCTCTGCATTTCGAAGATCGACTAGCAATTTAAGTAGCGGTAGTAAAGCGCAGGGTCGACCGAGGAAAAGTTTCATTTTGTGTTGGAGGATGAAGTTGGAATAGGTTAGGACTTTAGTCCAAACTGCGGGGAGACTATTATATTCTCATCACCGTGTATTCACACGAGCGACATCCTTACGGAATATTCTAGTGGAAGAAAAAGCAAAAACACTGCTTACAGAGACGAAGTTCCGTCCCGTGTTATGTGAGCATTCACACGGTGCAGAATATCGGGCGTGGCGTACTGCACATTTAGCAGACGACACTTTAGCAGACGACACCGTCAGCGTGTTTCCCTGCCGTCCGCTACGGAATGTCTTGTGGCCGTGTAGCAGGATATTCCCCACGGTTAGCAGTGTACGTGAAGGCACGACGTTGAGTGCTCACGCTCACGTGACAGCACAAAGCTAGATATGACGCTTTTCGCATCTTCCGCTTCTCGCTCGTGTGAATGCACTGTTAAACCACCTGAAGCAGTGCGGTAGACTAGCGCATAATGCGATGCTATAGCTGAATCATTGTCATTGAAATTGTAGCGATCGGTCCGGAAGGATGACACGACACCAGAATGAGAGCCGAAAGTTTGTTTCAGGGGCCACTACCTACAAGCTTCTTTCCTCAGGTGTGGCGTACAAAGCTTTTAGCGTCGTCTACGGACGCATCATAAGGGCCCTGTGCGCTTAGGGCCGAGAACGACGAGGGTTTGGTGTGGAAACAGGGATGCGAGTACAAGCTCGAGCCCAGGTAACGGTTTTCAGCTCAGCAACTGGTGCGTCGGAGGTTGATGTCGAGATAATATGTGGCGCGTTGGACGCGTTCGTGAGACAAGCAGGCTTGTGCCATTCAATGGAACTGATTCCGGGTACCCACGGACGTCGATGATAAAGGTACACAAAACTAAACAGAGACAGGAATAGGGTGGTTCAAGGATTCGCCGACTCCTGTCGGTGCGTAGAAAAACGTAACAGGAGGAGTGAAGTTCGGTAGAAACAAAGGCGGCGACTGGGGTTGGCATATCAGGGGCGGATCGAGACCCTCGGTTTGGGGGGGGGGGGGGGGGAGGTCCCTTTGTCGAAGCTCGTAGTGGGGGAGGGGAGAGAGGAAAATCCAATGTATAAACCGGCGTTTTTGGGGGAGGGGCGATCGCTCAACCGCCCCCCTCTTGGATCCGCCACTGATCAGGGGGTAAGGGCAGTGCGGTACGCTGCTGAAGATGAAGCTGGTCAGGGGACGGAGTAGCAGGAGGTGTGAACACACCAGAAGGAAGCCGTAAGGTTGTCCCGTAGACGAGTTCAGCTGAAGATTACCCAAGGTCCGGCTTAACGGGCCGCTCGAGTTCTATGTAGAATTAGCGGCGGGTACTTCTTCCAGTTGCTCCGTGCGCCGGTTTGAGAAATGATGCCCTGCTTCAGGTGATGCCTGGATGGTATGTCGAGAGTCGATAGACGGATGGTGCCGAGGAGTCGTCTGGAAGCCACGCAGAGACAACTTTCAAGGCACTGACCTCGGCCGGCTTGAGACTTCAGTAGGGGCTGGCTCTGGCCAGCGTGTCAATCTGGCGACGCAGGTCACAAAGTAGCGATCGCCCTCGGAGGGAGGCAGACGCCCCACAAGATCAATGTGTACCATATGTCATCGGCCGCCGAGAGTAAAGCTGGAACAACGGGCCGAGGACCGGCCTGAGGGATGTCGTAAAGTGCGGTAATATCGTATCCGGCAACAGAATCTTTCGGAACATCAAGGTGGTCGTTTGTTGGGCACAGATCTGGAACGTCGTCCTCTGGTGACCGTTCCCCGGGACAGGCTCAGGTTTTTGAAATATTCACCTAGTTACCGCGAGCACACCACTTGAAGGTGCAGTCTAGAGGCACACAACTTTCTTTCTGGTTTTGGTCGGTACGGAATGTTAGGTGTCCGAAAATAGTTTTCTCACACTTGGTACAACTGTAGCGAACTTGCCATGCCTACAACAGCCCCCCGAATCTCTCGTGAGCGAAACGCCCTCCTTCGTCTTCACGATAGACATGTGACCAGCGCCGCAACGCGCTTCGCTATGTAACGCGTGTGGAGGGGACGCTGCTCTTTGGATCTGGGATCACATGATCGAAGTGACGTCGGCCATCGTCGGCCACCGAGGTGACGTCGGTCAGGAACACCACTCAGCCAGGAGCGTCTGCAACCGCTTCCGAGAAACTCAGACATTCTTCGGTTGCGTGGTGTCCTAGATGAGGGATTCGAAGGCAACCAACGACCTCGACATTCTGGGGACGCTGACACCATTGAAAAGCGAGCAGTACAACGCGAATCTAACTGTGCGTTGTACAGCGAAAACCCCGTTCATCCGGGCATTGTGCGGCTCTATGGCGTTGGACCTGTCGCGTCAGAAATCTCTTCGGTGACGCCACCGGGACTTGACAACTGGTGTGGAAATCGACACGTGAGTTGAACTTAAGGCGGAGCATTTGCTAGGTGTACGTGCAGCAGCTGAATCATTATGCCACCAGAGCGGGAGAATATCTGCTGCTGTACAATCGATGGCGTACGACAAAAACGCTCGGAGGTGACTGAATTGACTGAACACACGTCCCCGTAGACACAGGAACTAGCTGCTTCTTGAGAACCTTGTGTAATTGAGTTGCTTTGTAATGGGGCGAGTGATCGGGGCTCGATCATGTGCCTGAATTCGGAGTGGGCTATTTTATATTTTTCGGGAGCAAGACCGTGACGCCTGGAATGAACCGGCAGTCTGCTTGACTGGGTGTGATGTCAAAGCCTGTAATTAGGGAGCATGGTAGCGATAGGCGACAGAAGCGAATAAATGGCTGTACGGAGAAGTGGTTGATGATATGCTGAGCGGAGACCGAATGTGCGCAATATCGTCGTTGAGTCCACGAACACCTTGCTGCGAATGTTGAAGACTAAGCCGATATGATGAAGAAAATAGGCTCCTAAAACTTTACGTTTAACTGCTGCAAAATTGAAAAGCCACGGGATATTACTATGAAGTTCGAGAGCCAATGTCACGGAGTTTTCGCCGTACACTGGAGTTCATAGGCCGTTAGCAGCGACAAGATGCTGTCCGGGTGTTTATGAGGGACCGATGTCTCTTGATGACCGTTGAGGTTCAGGTTGTCTTGATGACCGATGTTCGATGAGGTTGCGTGTTGAAATCACGTCCGGGTCACCGAGTTGTGAAGGAACGCTGCAGAAGGACCACACGACAAGTGCGTCAGAGGAATGACAACTGAACTGGTTCATTTCAAGCGCCACTGCGCCACTAGTTCCTTCTGTTGCGGAGAGGCGCTTAAAGCCATTCGCGTCGTCTTCGTGCACACCGCAACATAAATAGGGAGTGACTTTTTCGGGTTAAATGCCTTTCTCAGATTCGGGGGGAAAATTCGGGCGCTACTTTCAAATCTGTAATTCGGGAAGAAATGGGGCGATACTGTGCCCCTTCGGGTGTTATCGGGTGCTGTTGTTTCTCCTCTTGTATATTAAGTCCTTCCAAATATCTCTCCCAACTCTCTCTTTTCTGTTCTTTTGCGAGGTCGTGACCTT
Source organism: Ornithodoros turicata (assembly GCF_037126465.1). Lineage (NCBI taxonomy): Eukaryota > Metazoa > Arthropoda > Arachnida > Ixodida > Argasidae > Ornithodoros > Ornithodoros turicata. Next base: position 10,477,047 of record NC_088207.1, read on the forward strand.
AGAGCGGTAATTCCCGAAGGCATAGGCAGTGTTGACACACATGGGTGTATTGCTATAGGAACGTAACGTAAGTGACCCATTCTTACATGTGTTACGCGCGCGACCTTTGTTCGTCCTCAGTGGGAACGTCACTTGAGGATTTCATAGTTGACTGGAATTCGGGGAGAAATCGGGCTTAACCCGAATTGGTCGGAGACCAGTTCGGGGTGGGGGATAACCAGGTGGAATCGGGTTTAACCCGAAAAGGTCGCTCCCTAAACATAAATTGTTCTTGTTTAAGCAAGAGAGCGGAATTAGACCAAAGCTGAAATAAAAGATTTTTGTTCGACATAGCGCACGTACAAAACAGGGGCGACAAATGCGTGTCACGAGATAAATCAGGAAAAAAAAAATTAAGGGATAGTTGGAAACAGCTAAAAGCTGGTTCACCGACTTCAGCATGCGATTGTCTAGGCTAAGTTCTGCTGAAGGGCTGGTTCTCTGACTGACTTTGCACTCACTGCGAACGGCTGAAGTACAAGAGTCGTAGTCATGGGCAAGCCTAATGTATGGCTGCTTTAAACAATGCCTACTATTAATAGTAATGTAGCAAGATAATAAGATAATATATAATGGATAATATACTCTCACCCCGAAAAGACGACCACGATGTCTGATGGATTGAATTGCGTTCTGTTGCTTGTGAATTTGTAGAGGGAATGAAGGCTTTTGTGAGCGTTCACTTCATCTCCTTCCAGTACGAGGGCTTCCCTTGTAAACGGGGCGTTCTGTAAATGCAGAGAATCCAAAATGAGTGTTCACATGCTTCAAGTTTTGTTCTGCTAGAACCGCAAGAATGATTTCAGAATCATCCTTCAGGAATCTCGGGTGTCCTGCAGGGTTGGCTACCGGAAACGGAAACGAAATTGTTTTAGTTTCCACTACCAGAAACTGAAACGGAAACGAAACTCAAAAGTGGTAACATTAACGGAACCCAAATTCGCAGGACATTTCCCTCAGTGTTTTCGCGTTAATATGAAAAGTATATATGTTCGCTATATTCCTCCAGTCATCATTCATTCATTTATTCATTTTTGCGACTTTCTTTCATGCTGAGCCCACTGCGCAGCAAGATGGACGCGAAAGCTTTGGATGATGTGTGACTTTGCGCACGAGCGGACACTTTTGAAACTTAAAGGCATGTATTTCCGCAACCTAGAGAGGTATCTACTTGCGGTAAGTAAGATTTGTGCGAACTTCGCATTAAAGTCGTAAGCGTTTGTGTTTGGTGTGGCTGTTCTTTTGCATCCATTATCTAACTAGAATATCTGACATGAAAGCCAAAACCAGACAGTATGACTTCCGGATGAGAAACCGAAACCAGTACCGAAATTACCTCGGAAACGAAAACGAAATTCTTAAAAGGAACCGCTAACAACAGAAACCGCGAACAGAAACCGCTACCGAAAATCGTCCAGAAACGGAAACGAAAAGCCGAGTTTTTCAGTTACCAGGAAACGGAACGGGAAACAATAAAAATTTCCGCGCCCAACCCTGGCCCTATGCAATGCGTGTTACTGCAAACCATGATGGAGCGCCACGCGCATGTCTTGATGGATTTTTTACCGACACTTTTTGAGCTAAAGGAAAATATGTGTGCGACTACGGTAAAAAATAAAAACAGTTGACGGGTTGAAAATGCGTGTCATATTCTTTTTTTATATATTATGTCATTACTGCGTCTCATTCTTTAATTCTGGGACTGACTTTTGTTAGTGTAGAAGGACACTTAACCGCTAGTAGCTCTCGTCCCCTTCAAGGCGGTTCCGCTGTGATTGTACTGAGGGGCGAAACGCTTTGGACGTTTTCTCAACGTCAAAACGTCGCGCGCACGCCATGGCCTTGCACATGCGGTGAAGAAACGCAAGCGAGGCATCCGAAACACATAGGACGCGTACGGAGCGAGTGACGCTCGCCACTGTTGCTATATTCGTCGGCCACAATTATATGTTAGAGCATGCTAATGCTCTTCTTTACTGTTGTTCTCGCGTTCCTTCATTCCAGATATAATTAAAATGTTCACGTAAATTTAGCGTGATGGATAATGTCTCAAAAATTTATGCGAGCTGCTCATACGCAACCTTGTCTGCCGGTGCATGATTCTGTCTTCTCGGAAAACGCGCTCAGACGCGTATATCTGTAGCCAGAAGCCACATCTGTAGCCATATCTGTAGACAGAATATCTGTAGCCGACAGATTCCGTCATACGCCCTCCGCGCGCGTTGAAAAACTTGTTTTTACGCGGAAGGGAGTTGCCTCAGGACAGAAGCCGCCGATATTTCGAACAGAGACTGTTCTTCTTCTGGGCACCGTCCTCATCATGATGAGGACGGTGCCCAGAAGAAGAACAGTCTCTGTTCGAAATATCGGCGGCTTCTGTCCTGAGGCAACTCCCTTCCTACATTCTACCGGTTCGCTGGATTTCTACCCATCTACCTTGTTTTTACGCGGTCACACGCACGCAGAGTGCGCTTGCGCCCTGAAAACATCGGGAAACGTCGCGTTCCCGCTACTGACGAAATCACGTATGATAGTCATTTTTTGGTTAGCCTTAATTTGTCTAGTCGCATCTCCCGCGGTCTCGCGTTTGTCGTTGCGTTGTATCGCGGTTTGAATCTATTGAGCTTCATGAATCGGCAAATTTCCATTGCTTTCTTCAGTTGCGGGAAGAGGAAGAAGTCACATGGAGCAAGGTGAAGGGGTAGGAAGGGGGCGGGAGCTACGGGTTATTGTGTTTCGTCAGAAATTTATTTGTAGAGGGAGCCATCTCAGCTGGGGCATTGTAATGATGCAGATTACAGTTGCAGGAAGCCATTTCTCAGGACGACGTCTTCGCAAAGCGTTGCGGAGGCGTTGCTGGGCTCTTCCGTAGAATTCCTCATTGGCCGTCCGTTCTCTATATAGAGACACGATCACAGAACGAGACCACTTCACTTTTTTATATAGTGTCGTTTAACAGTCGTCTCTTTTTATCCCAAGTTTCTAACGTTGTCTCATTTGACGAGGATGAACGGTGAAAAATTCAGAATTATCGGAAAATAATAAACATGCCAAACAACAATCCAAGACAACCCCGAAACTCAAGCTTAAGTAGGAATTAAAAAATGTTGAAACGTTCGATAAAACAGCAAGTTTATCTCGGTATCCCATGTTGTCAGTGATAGGACCTGGATGCGTACAAAGCGTAGCTACCACGTTGGTGCAATGATTCTTACCTGCGTGTTAAACATGACGAACTCGAACTTGATTCTAGGATTCTGCATCTGTTGATATTGGAGGTTGATCTGAAAGTTGAAATTAATTTTACAATTTAGTGGCCGCTACCAACCACAAGCAGAAGTCGCAACCTAGACAGGGAGTCCCACGTGGAGTGGATGAAAAAAAAAGACTTCGCAAAATGAACAACGTACGGTGCATTTATCTCACTTAACGTACTTTTTTTATTGTGTGTTAGCGCCAACTGTCGCTATGAGCGGTATACAGACGTGAACAGGTGGAAAGATGACAGCAGGAAGCTGAGGAAGCCAGGGGATTAGTGTGCCCTCTGGTCAGAGTTCAGGTAGAACTGTGACGACATTCGTCTAGAAAGTATGCCGGGAAAACCAGGGAAAACCTCAGACAGCACAGCAGATGGTACGGCACGAACCCACCACTTCCCAGGGTACAGAGCGACTTACATTGTAACCATCAATGAACAGGTGTTTTTATCCATTCGGCTACACCGCTGGTTTTAGAAGATTAAAAAAAAGTATTTGGGTGCGGGCCTCGGGTACCCACCCCTGAAATTCCCTGGTGAGAGTTTCAAATCCGAACAACTTTATCACTACGCAATAACGTTTCCTTCGATTACTGTTCCTGCACGCTGACGAAGCTGACTCCGTGCTGCTGCGATAGATACTGCTCCATGTTTTAGATTACCTTTTTTTAAAGTATGAGTAGCCCGCCGTGACCGGAGCTGTCTCCCCATGTTTTCGTTTTATTCCTAATTACGTGTCAAATTGAACTTGCTTTCCAGAGTGAATTTTGACCCGTCCTCCTGCGTCTGTTTCCCTTGGAGTCGAAAACAAAAAAGATGAAGGAACGCTTATCCTTGTACATCTGGCAATATCATGCCGTGTTGCGGAATGACAATCCAAAAAGGACGTGTGTTAAAAGTAACATCGTGCTTATATAATAAAGGGGAAAGCTCTGGGTACTAAGACATCAGTAGGCGTTTCTTCCCACCGTCTAACATCATTCAAACGGCACAATGTAATTAAATGTGACTTACCGCACGGAAGAACACGCTCACGTACTTCTTGGCTAAATTTTCGTCGCTGAAATTGGTGTGCAGGACATCGTCGAAGGCGACGTAGACTTGAAACGTAATTTCTTTTGGGAGTTCCACCTTTGCTCCACCTGTGCAAGAATGGGAATACAATTCAAGACCTCGTCATAGTTAAAATCTTCACAGTAAAACTATTTCCACCGTAAAGGGTGTTCTCTAAGCTTTCCCATGGCGAACACCTTTAGGGGTGTTCCTGAACACCCTTCGAAATGCTGTTCATATGGACACCCTTTCAAAAAGGTGTTTTAATTTAAAACGCTGAGTCCACATATATACAATGACAGCCGCCTTAGCTATGACCCAGTAAACCAGAAATGTCCCAGGTACGTCCCACAAAGGTCGCACACGTCGAATATGTCCGCCACGTCTATGCGACGTTACCTGTACGTCCACAATGTGACTTTCAAAAATATCTTACTTTCTATATCCCTGGAACATCTTATAGATGTAAAAAGAAAGGAGCAAGCACGCGTTATTTTTCAGAGCCATCTAGGGCACGTGACCCCTAGTGGCATGACGTAAGCATGAGGGAAAATTTTGGGGTTTGCTACCTTATTTACCAAGCAATCACAGTATACACAGTAGCTTCAGTTAGAAACACGATATTTGCCAACATGGGGTGTCAGGAACGTTCACAGGTATACGGTGACGTCGTTTGCAGACTCACAAGCTAAATGCAAAGACGTTGTCACCGTTGCAAACGTCATACACCCACTACACTTGATGAATGTACACCAACAATTTGTATTTCAGTATATGGTCGCTCTGGTATCTCTTTAAATCCGCGTACATGGTGGAGGGACCAAAAAGGGAGCCTGCGTCTTATATGGTGAAAGGCGAAAGCACATTTATTAACGCGCGGTCTGCATTCGTCTTGGATTAGGGCCGAAAGGCCTCTGGGCTGCCATTTACCACATTACAATACGCGTATGGTGCCAAAAGCCTAGCCATAATGTAGCCTTGAAATAAAACATTGTTACATATCTTATGAGAATGTGTGGCACCCCACTCCATAGCATATAGCACATTTCTGAAATAACACATTTATAGCGATATGTGCAGATTTGAGAACATCCTGTGAATATCCAAATATCCCGAAGCTGACGTCCGTGGAATGTAGAAAAAGTGGGACAAACCATAGTCGCCAGGTCGTACATGCGACGTCTATGGGCTCTCTGCAATGATCCATGGGATATCCAAACATCCAATTTGGGATATCAGGTGGACATCTCCTAGACGTCTATGGTTTACTGGGTATGCGTTCCAGAGCCTCAATACCTTCCCTCTTTTGTTTTTATTTTTTAATAAACATATATTGCTCCCACAATCCGATTCCCTGCATTCAAATGCTGATTGCAAGAACGTGGGAATTCAGACATCCGCAGACACTAACACAGTCATAAGGTGTTTTTAGGGTGCTGTTAGGGTGTGTTTCTAATGTACACCCATAAAACACCCTTGTAGTTTAACAAGGGTGTAACTGAAAAAAGTGGGGCATTTTCTACAAATTACACCCCTTTTACACCCTAAAGGGTGCAAAAAAATTTACTGTGTGATTGTTTCTATACGCCGTAGTTGGCGAGATACACATCCTAGAGCAGATTTCTCCATCCTGCTCTGATATCAAAAGTGTACTGGTTCCCATAGTCACGTGAACTTTCGTGTGGCTGCCTGATTGCCTGAGATTCCTACCGTGATTTCACGGCCGTATGCGTGCCGGTATTAAGCTGTGCTAGTAGGTCAACTGTTTGCTTGCGCTTAGCACTCGATTGTTGTTCTTAACGCCAAGGCCAAGGATGTCAATATGCCAACTGTTCTGGTGTTTTCCTACCTTCGTATCCATCCACCACTTTTCCGAAGGCAAGCAAATGCTGCAGGTGATTATCTCCTATGCCTCGAAATCAGTGCTTTTAAACTCTAAAACATCGTAAAGGTCCCCCCCGACATCCTAATAAGTGTGTTCTTACACCTAATATTGAATGTCCGGTAGAGATGTCAGTAGCCGGTCTTGCGCCACACAATCTAAACTTGTCGAGGGACGGGATACTTAAGCTCATCACTAATTTAGACATAAGAAAGTCTCCCGGTCCGGATATGAGACCTAATGACTTTCATAGAAAGTATGCATTAATCGTGTCCGAATTCCTGCACTTGATATATAAGAAATCCTTGTCCAGTGGTGAAGTTCCGGAAGACTGGATGATCGCTAAGGTTGTTTCGCTTTTCACATCTGGTAATAGGGAAAGAAGTAAACAACTGTCGTATGATATCTCAAACCAGCCAGTCCTGCAAGATACTTGAGCATATAATCAATCACTATCTCGTGAACCATATGGAGGGTCAACATCTTTTCCTTTCTGATCAACATAGCTTTCGGAAGGGCCTGTCGTCAACAACCCAATTATTTGAAGCCGTTCGCGATTTTGCAGCAATATTAGATAAAGGACTACAAGTTGATATCCTATCTCTAGACTTCCCAAAGGGCATTTCATACCATACCTCACGTGAAATTACTTGACAAGCTTTTACAAACAGGTATAAACACACGTATTCTCAGTGGGTTGCTTCTTACGTTGCAGATCGCTCTCAGCACGTCGATGTTAAGAACCACTAATCTGATGTTATACCTGTTACATTTGGTGTTCCCCAGGGTTCCGTGCTGGGGCCGCTATTATGTTTGGTATTTATAAACGACAGTGCTACCTGTGTCTGCTTGCCTGCCATCATTACAATGTTTGCAGATGATTATTTACTGTACTGTGCTGTTGAGGAAACTATAGATTAATTGTCTCTGTTACATATCTGGAGAATGTTACAAAGTGTTGCTACGATTGGTGCATGACAGTTAACTGTAAGAAAACGGTACCTTGCCATACGATTGATTTGTGGAACAGCCTACCCCAGTCAGTCGCCTGTGTCAACGACGTAAACAACTTTCCCAGTCTGTTACCTAGGGCTCTTGACACATTATCTCGAACATGATTTTGTGGTGCTGTCATATTTCTTTTATTGTTTATCTGTTTGCTTATACTTAAGTTATTTGTTTGCTCTCATCCGCAGAGCAAATCTATCTCTACCTCCCCCGTAACAGTCTTGACAAGGAGTAACAGTATTGTAAAATAAATAAACAAATAAATAAATATCACCATGCAAACAAAACGGCCCAAAATTCCTCGTCTACTATTTAAATCAAATTCCAACAACAATACCATTCCAAGTACAAAACAAGCTGCACCTCCTCGGAGTAATCAGGGACTTAAACAACACTTATACATTTGGTAGTAGCGCAATACTCGGTCATACTAGATGCAACGTAGCTACATACAAACATCCCACAACGCTCTTTGCAAATCGAATACCAGGAAATACTGACAAATACTCCTCGCACTAGTAGTCCTCATAGTAAAGCTTTGTGAGTTCAATAAGGAATATTACCTACAAATACATGGTACACGAGTGAGTACACCAGATGCACCCACGTACGATCTTCGAAATGGTAAGCATATCCTTGAGGCTGAGGAGGAAGCACAAGACACTGGAACATAAAAACACAACAGGACGGAGCATGCCTCAACCGCTCTCTTGTATGCTTGCTCCTCAGACTCATGAATATGCTTCCCGTTTCGAATCTTCACCAGCTCGCTTGCGCTCTTATATTTCGTTGAAATATCTTGATATATGAAATTATGTTCAAGGCGTTCCTAGAAAACAAGACCCTTAGCGCACTCACATTGACACCCATTGTGTACATTAGATATATCGATGACATACTCTTGATCTGGGAACACGGGGATCAAGAATTTTCAAAATTACGTAGATTAGGAAATTACATGCAATACACTTCCCAGCATGCTCAGTCAGATTCCACAACACTACAACGTCAATAGAAAACGGCGACCTCTACAAAAAGCCAACTGAGCAGCAAAAGTACCTTCACTTTTACAGCCACCCACAAAACTCCAAAGTTGAAATATCTAATGAACAAAGTGTAACAGCACGCTGAATTCGTTAAAAAATATTATGCTGACAAGCTTTGCGAACTCTGCAGTACACTTGCCCAAAGGGAAATCCGAACATATGCCTCCGACCAAAAGGGGGACATAAGTGGTGGGGGAGGGCATTGGCTGTCAGTCAATCAACCAAATACATTTAACATCGCCACTTTTTTCGCTGTTATTTTCCCTCGGTTTTCGATTTGTATTCTTTTTTCGTTTATCTATCGCATGCATTTGATGTACTGCCAAGCGAGTTAACCAAAATGCTGTCGTCAGAATGTATTCCGTTTACTGCTCTTAATACTTGTAGATATGTACGAAAAGTGTTGCACCGAATTTGCTGAACATGTGCTTCCATTTTATTATTATTGTCAGCGTCGTGATGATTGATCATTATATTGAGATTATGCTCCCATCGATGCAACTTCATGAACAAAGCGTGCGCAGGCGATCTTTGCTGTCCATGGAGTATTGCAGAAGGAATAGCTCGTTGGCAAGGACGTCATTACGTTCCACTAAACTCAACTGCAGGGTACATTTATGCTGCTCGGCATCTATGCTGAAGGGGCTCGTTATTTTATTCCCCACATTCCCACCAGCAATGGGGTAGAGTATCGCCCGTGGCGATAAACCTCCCCACTCTCCAAAGCCAAAAATAAAGTTGTTGTTGTTATGCTGCTCTTCCTATATTTATAGCTTTTTGATACAGGGTGTCTTTTTTTAGGCAATACAGATTTTCGATAAAAAACTGTAAGGGCTATAGACATGCTGTTTTCACTTCTATCATCTCTGGGCCGGCGGACGTTCTTGGCCATATGTTGCACAACCGTCAGATGGCTAATTACGTAAAAATCGTTAATTACCTTCTTAATTATAAAAGCTACTAAGTTGCCCCAATGAGAACATCTGTTCCTTTCGGTGACCTGATATTGTAGTCATTTTCAGAATAAAAATCCGTTCAGTAGATCGTCTGCAAAAAACTTGTGAAGGAACCCCATTGTTTTCTTCATTTTGTTCATCGCCCATCTTCGGAGACCCGTCTCTCCTTCACCCCCAATGTGAGAGGGGGAAAGAGCACACTGTCGCCTCTTGCATCCTGGAAAAAGATTAAGAGAAAGTGCAGCCGAAGATAAGGGCAGTTCCGACAGCGTCGCCGAATAAATGTGTTTTTGTTTTCTTTCGGTAAGTTAAAGCTCATCTTCGACGCATGAGGTGGTACTGTAGAGGCATCTTCGACGCATGAGACTCCTTCACCATCTCATATTGGGGTTGAAGGAAAGACGCGTCCCGGAAGATGCGCAATGAAGAAAATAAAGAAAAAAATGGTATTCCTTCACCGATTTTATTGCGGACAATCTACCAAATGGATTTTTGTTCTGAAAACGGCTACGATATCAGGTCATGGAAAGGAACCGATGTTCTCATTGGGACAAGTTCGTAGCTTTTATATTTAAAAAGTTAATTAACAATTTTTAGATAATTAGTGATTTGACGGTAGAGCAACATATGGCCAAGAACGTCAGCCGGCCCAGAGATGATAGAAGTGAAAACGGCATGTCTATAGCCGTTATAGTTTTTTTAATGAAAAATCTGTATCGCCTAAAAAAGACACCCTGTATATAAAACTATGTAAATGACAAATAAAAATGCCCGGTATAAGTAATGATAGACCAAGACTTACGCATGAGAACATATGAATGCTGTTGCCAGCCTCACGAAAAAAAAAGAAGTTTGCCGCAGAGTTTAGGCCTTTTACGCGCATCACTGGAGTTGTTTGGCAGTGACTTCCACGCCATTGAGTTTCGAATCGCGCTGTACGTCCTAAGCCTTTTCTCCGTGTTGCCGCATGTTTATAGCAGTGTGTGCCTAGCATTTTGTGGTTGTCATCTTGTGTTGGCTGTTGTGTGGTTAGCCCAAATCAATCCCCCTTAAGCTTTTTCTTCATCCTGTCGCACGTTCAGCATTTGCCGTGCATAGTGGTTAGGCCTTTTCCGTGGTGTTTTGTACACGCTCTCGCATGTTTGGAATTGTTTAGCAGTGTCTTTCTTGTTGTAATTTTTACCCGCCGCTAGTATTTTGTTATTCTTTGTCTTTCTCACATAGAGCTATGAGGGTGGCACCATCTGCTGTGATGCCTTGCAGTTGGTGGCCACCTGTCGTCGATCTCTGCAACTACCGGCCGTCAACAAGCAACATGGCGGTCGCTGTCACTCGGCCATTCTGTAACAATGTCTTCAATACGGTATCATTGATTTTTAAGTAAATTGTTTCTCTTGACTCCATTTTTATCTATTTTTTCTTTTTTACGACCACTGGTTGCAATGGCACGAGTTAGATGCTCCCCAATAAGTGTGGTGACTCCCTGGATGGTGCCAATTACTGTGGGGAGTCCTGGAGGAGGAGGAGGAGGAGTGTCGTTGGGAGGAACCCGAGAGGGAGGACAGCTGCGTCCATGGGCCGACTTCAGGGGAACTGTGCCGGCATACGCCTATTACACATCTGAGGGAAACCCAGGAAAAACCCCAGATGGCACAGCCGGCCCGCGGATTCGAACCGCGGACCTCCCAGTCTCCAAGCGCACGCGTTACCGCTGCGCCACCGGAGCTGGTCTGGAGAGTCCTAATTGGCTGTAATTGGAGGAGGAGGAGGAGGAGGAGTGTCGTTGGGAGGAACCCGAGAGGTCTGCCTGCCTGATTAGGTGGCATGTTTCTCAGGAAGGGAAAGGAGGTGGAGAGGAGGAGAGGAAAGGGTGAAGTGGAAGACCAGCGGAATCCGCTCAGGGGGAGGATAGCTGCGTCCATGGGCCGACTTCAGGGGAACTGTGTCGGCATACACCTATTACACATCTGAAGGAAACCCAGGAAAAACCCCAGACGGCACAGCCGGCCCGCGGATTCGAACCGCGGACCTACCAGTCTCCAAGCGCACGCGTTACCGCTACGCCACCGGAGCTGGTGCTGTAATTGGTAATTTAATGGTGTCCGCATTCCTTGTGCGTTGTAGGCAGGCAGTGGTCAACGCTTACTACTACTGTTATACTGGGTGTCCTAGAAAACGTGTCATTGAATTATAATATAAATTATAATAAAAAAACTACGCCACCTAGAATCATGCGGTAAACGGCATTTGTTCTTACTAGGTTTTTGCCAAGTCCTGATGTGAATGTCATGTATCGTAAGTTTAATTATGTAAATATTTGCGAACTGAACTCGGACATTTGCCAAGTAAAGGTCACTTTTTCACCCCACCAATCTGAAGAGCGTGCCGAATTCACTCAAGTTTATGATAATTGACAGTGATATTCACGAGCTATCCCATCGGAAAAAATAGCCGAACATCATGCTTTTCGTAGCACCGAACCATAACGCGCGACGACCTTTTTGAGCGCAATCGCTCTCAGTCCGACGAAAGGAGGTTCCAAACCCAGCCCACAGAGTGATAGTACAAAAAGTAACAGTTCCTGAAATTGAGAGAGGGAAAGTGCGATCTCAGCAAAAGTCGGACGCGATAAGCCATACCTGTGTTATCTCTTTCTGTGTTGCAGGTGTGGACTGGGTTTCCAACCTCCTTTCGTCGGACTGACAAGGATTGCGATGAAAAATTTGTCGCGCGCTAGCTCCGTAGAGCATGATGTTCGGCTATTTTTTCTGATGGGATGGCCCCTGAATATCCCTGTCAATTATCATTAATTTGAGTAAATTAGACACGCTCTTCACGTTGGTGGGTTAAAAAAGTGACCTTTACTTGGCAAATTTCCGACTTCAGTTCCCAAAATTTAACATATTTAAACTTACGTTACACGAAATTCACATCAGGAGGTGGCAAAATCCTAGTAAGAACAAATGCCGTTGACCGCATGATTCTAGGTGGTGTAGTTTTTTTATTATAATTCAATGACACGTTTTCTGGGACACCATGTATGTAATGAAGTCGGTTTGTATAACGAGTAACTGCGGAAAGCCGTTCGAATTAACAAATGGTACGTGGAAAGGACGAGTAGAAATGAGACGTACTTTAGCTAATGGGGCAGATTCTGCAGGAATCTTGCTACACAGTCGACCCGCGTTTATCCGGACGGCTAAATGTCCGGATAGCGGGGGAACCGGATAAGTGAAACACGAAAATCCAGAGTGATACTAAGAGGACATCTTTATTGTACATTACATATAAAACTATCGACTGTCATCTGTTTCGTTCTAATACACGCATCCAGTTCTTGCAAACCTTTGCGAATGGCATTGACTTGCGAAATATTGTTCTGTTGCTCGAAAAATCATAGAGCTGTTCTCAGTGCCGCCCACGCATTTTCTACCGTCACAGCTAGTGCGCCCACGCTTTCATCACCAGATTCTTTTTTAACACTATCGGAAGCGGTGGCACTGAGGATGTCGTCATCTATGATTGCAGCACAAGGGTCCTCGTTGCGAACCTTCTCAGTCTGAAATGATCAGACTGCCCAGTGGATTACTTTTGTGTAACGTGCAAAGTCGGAAAGGGAGAAAATTCTTCCGAGCAACACCGTCTTTGTGTCAGTACAAAGAAGGCCACGACCAGGGTTCTCGACCTCGCTTGACCAGGTGTAGGCCAAGTGTCCTTCCTGGACAATGACCAGATACCTGAAGCCGATTGTTGGGCATTGGTCACTTCTGCTCCCTGGAATTCTCGTCCGAGTCCGGAAGCTCAAGTCCGGATAAACGAGGGCGAAATACATGGGGAGAAATCCGCCCCCATGCCTTTTTGTTCGGATAGCGCAGGGTCCGGATAAATGAAGTCCGGATAAACGCGGGTCGACTGTAATGAGCTCGAAGTAAGGACAATGGGCCAATAGATGAGTTACAGAGGATTTTTTTGCAAAACGCATAAACGAAAGGACCTTCTATGAAGTATGCAGCCCACCAATGCAACTTCATGAACAAAGCGTCTGCAGGTGGTGTTTGTTGTCCACGAAGTATTGCAAAAGGAATAGCATGCTGGCAAAGACATCATAATGTTACACTAAACTCAACTGCAAAAACAACATCTATGCTGCTCTCATAGCTTTTTTTATTACAAAACTGTGTATATAATGACAAAAAAACGCCCTCTATGAGTAATGATACACTAAGATTTACATGTGTGAACATTTGAATACAATGCATCCCCTGTTTCCGGCCCCTCGAAAAAATGATCTTTCGCCATGGCGAGACTGGCCATGATAGCGTGAGTGCTAGCCGGAATCAGCTACGCACCAATGATGTCTTGTCTTTTCGGAACGAACCCGTTAGGTCAACTCATTGAAGAAATGAAAACGGCTAATCACTACGTGTATATTTAGCTCTAGGCAAGAAATTTACCTTAAAGTGAACCTTCCTAATTTCTGTGTGGTCATCACGATATCCTCCTCTTTCGAGTTCTCGAAACCTGTGATGACTGCATGTATTTCAAATTGATGTGCGTCATTAAGCGTGGTACGATTTATTTTTCTTTTATATTTATTTTTCTGTTTTCGTTTGGTGTTGTTGCCCTGGGTGGTAGGTATGGTTCGGTCAGGAAAAGCGAAAGGTAATGCAACGTAAACGAACTCCGCGAATGGAAACGCGTCAAGGCTAATTATGCACCGCTTATTATTCATCCTGGTGACATCATCTCTGATGATGATGATGATTCGGGTTTTTATGGCGCATGAGCAACTAATGCTATAATGCGCCAGTACTGTGAGATATGATCTCTTTACCAGTTAAAAGAAAACGATCAATTTAAAACTGATATAAACATAAAAAATGTATGTGAATTCAGATATCTCTTAGGTATCTGGATACCTAAGAGATATCTCCCTAAAAAACTTGTAAATACTGCTAAAACTGACAAGCGGCTCATCGCCCAGCAAAAGGGCTGGGTGAAGAGGAATTCTATACCGGTAGAACGCAGAAAAATGAGTTTGGCGATGATGGTCCTGGAGAGGGCAGCTGATGAGAATGTGAAGAATAGACAATTGCTCAGCACAGTGCACACACTGAGGTGGGTCCTTCTGGAGAATTAAAAGTCTATGTGTGAGAAATGTGTGGCCGATACGCAATCGAGACATGACTACTTCATAAAGTCTCGCTTTAGAAACTCCTGCAGGATTGCCTACATTACACTTGATCAAGTGTAATTTATTATTTGTCTGTGTGTCCCAGTCATGTTGCCATTTCAAGTTAATTGCTCTACGCAAGGCAGACCTCAGATCCTGTGCTGGTACGTCAAATGGGGTTATGTCACCTGAGAGTGCGTTAGTAGCCGCTGTGTCCGCGAGCTCGTTACCGGGTATCCTAACGTGGCTGGGCACCCAGCAAAGTGTCAAGGAAAGACCTCTGTTTATTATGCGGCTAGACAGGTGTTTTGCTCGAAGAACGAGCAGGTTTTTTGGTGGCTGCAGGCTACATATAGCCTGCAGGCAACTAAGTGAATCAGTGTACACAACTGATGACCTGATGGAAAGTCGTAGCTATGATTAAGTGCCAAGATTATGCCATAGACTTCTGCGGATCATCTCTGACATCATTTATTTACAATCGTAGTAGTCCACGCAACGGATGGATGGCGCTGTCCGTCTCTGTCAGGCCATTATTCTGTAGACGCAGGAGCCCATGGGAGTTTCCCTACCTCTCTCTGTATAGCTTGGCACACACACGCATAGGCGGAGCGGTGCGGTTGACGACTACACCGACCGCCCTCACGCGGCGTCATTGCTGAAGCGGTGTCGCATCTCCCACTGCATACGCGCTCGGATGGCGCTCTGCCCAATATGGTATACACCATGACACGAAGGCAGAAGTGTGCCGCCATATCACCGCTACTAGGTATTTTTCTTCTCGACTCCGCCTCGTCGCTGCAATCAGAGCGCTGCCGTCGACTCTGTAAGTCTGGCGATGCTCGCGCGGCTTCCGGAGTGTCAATGACGAAGTTTTAACTTTTGCGCCCTTACGCGCCCTTCGGTACACGTCTGCGTCGGTAATCTTGTCTGCCGTCTCAGCTAAGGCGTCACGGGAAACCTGGTGGACGTGTTGTGTATCATGCGCACCGCACTGGGTGGTCATGCGTTAAGGATAGACGATTAAATAGACGATTTTAAAAAGATGCGCGCGCAACCAAGCGCGAGGCGGAAACGAATCCTAGAGAAGAAGCGATAACCCTACTATGCTATGAAGGTCTGTTCAGAGAGGGTAAGGAGGGTTGATGTGAGGAAGTACGGTATGTCAACTCGAACCGTTTCAGTCGGGCTCATGTAACCGCGGCTATTGTAGTGTGCTCACACACATCTGCCGCCATTGCCCTGAAATAATTACCGTCTCGTAAAACTTCCAGGCGCTCGAAGTTCCCTTGCGTGCCACAGGTGGCGCTTGTTTTTCTGAAAATGTCTATTCCAGGAGTATTGACTCGTCGAGGGAAGTATAGCGCGCTCGCCCAGTATAGATGTTGCAGACTCCGGAGGAGATGTGAGCTTATGGTCCCCGAGGACCTCAGCGGTCAAGGAGCTGACGGAACCGCTCATGTTCCGACGCAGTAGTGGATCTGGTCTGAACAGTTTTCAGGACATCTTACGGGTTGCCTTTCGCTTCTTACTAACTTTTCTTACTTACTTTTGCCTTCACATTTTAGAAAAGTGTGAGAGGAAAACAAATTCCATCATGCTGTGACTTAGTTTTATTTATTTAGCGTATAATTTTGCGATTACTCATTACGGAGGGTGTTGCCAGTAACGTGTCATAAATTTCTGTAAAAAATGCACTACTTTTCCCTAAAGAACATGGGTCAACGTCATTAATCTTCGGGTAACTTTTGCCGCGCCTTAGGGATACTTTACACGTCGTCCTTTCGGCCCATGCGATTTTAGGACACCAGCCACCTAGAACAAAGTTCAAAGGCGCTTTGTTCGAATATATTATGATAGGTACATCGGCCGTAGAGTATACCATGATTACAGTCGCCTACATATGTTAAATATAAGCTCGTTGTACACGCGCAGGGCATCTGGCGATGTTCTTCCCCTTTTTAAATGCCTTCACGATACGTTAAATTGTAATGAGCTATCAGCATCTATTGCTTCCGTATTCCGTTTCCTTTCCGTTCCGTATTCCTTTTAAATGTTTTCGTGGTTCCTCAGTGTTTCATGTTCAAGTTCGTTCACACCTGTCTCCTATCTCGCGGATTATGATTACATACTCGAGACTTTCCAGCACTTGCTATTTTTAACGATTATATTCGTCGGGTTCGAAATGTTGTAGTCTATAGTCGTAACTCCTAATCGCTTTCAACGCTGTTTTCATTCAATCGTCACACTTTATTAGTGCACCATTATGGACGCTCTTGCTGCTCGTGGGTACTTTAAATAAATACTGAATACAGAATAGTCTCATTCGCAGATTCATTTTTATTTTGCGTTCGTAATGATTTTGCGATTACTCATTACAAAGGGTGTTGCACCTAACGTGTTATAAATTCCTGTCAAAAATCTACTTTCCCCCAAACAACATTGGGTCAACGTTATTTTTTCTGCGGGGAACTTTTGCCACGCCTTTGGGAAACATTATGTGTCGTCCTTTCGTCTCATGCGATTTTAGGACTCTAGCCATTTATCCAACTAGAGCTCCTGTGGCCTAATGGCTCCCGTTGCCGCCTTCACATTCAGTCTGGAAACAAACCCTTGTTCCAATCGGCTGTGTGAGTTTACCTTGGATTTTTCTCGTACTCTATAGTGAAACCAATGGCATAGCTGCCAATGAAGTCCGCGCACCATCCCCCGAAGGTACACACAGGCGTACCGCTTGGAAATTGAAGGCCAGAAACAGCACCACCATGGAAGACGGTTATCTTATTCTATAAAGTCAATGAAGCCAACTTCAACGCTTCAACTTGCTGGAGTTTTCAAAACAAAAGCTTCAGGCATACCCGATTTCCTGTGTCTGGCAGCAGCACCGCAGAGCACGCAAAGTATAAAAACGCACCACTTCATTTTCTGGACGCACGTGTTCGTCAGCGCTCAAAACCTTCACACTAAATGCCTAGACATGGCATTACCCAGATATATAGCCTTTCAGTAATAATGCAGGGCAGCTTTCAGCAGATACCAGACGTGTCACGCGTAAACGTGCTTGAATATGTTTCAGACAATGGGCAATGATTAACGAGCGTCGAAATGCGGGGTAATTGGTAACAGTACATAATGATAAAAGGAATAGCAGCCACGGACAAGAACTAGGAAGCGCACAAACAAACTACTGCTGACTCACAACTAACAGAAGTTTACTTGCTGTGCAGGCTTAAACAGAAAACAAGTCGGTAGACAAAAATTAGATACTAGGACTTTGACACAAAAACTTTATCACAATAGAAGGGCAACAAAAACTAGATACGCAACACACGCTGGTTCCGATCAGGGGTTGTCTTAAGATATTCCATCTTGGCTGATAAGAGGCCATGCTTGCCATTGACACGATCCCAAGCCGCACAATGTACTGAAAGTCGAGTGCAATGGGTCTGGACGGGTAGGCGGAAGGCCTTGAACAGACTCGTGAAACTAAAGAACTTTGATGACACGTACTGCCCAGGCAGCACAGTGTACTGAAAGTCGAGTGCAATAGGGGCGGACGGTACCCAAGCAGCACAATGTACTGAAAGTCGAGTGCAATAGGGGTGGACGGTACGTGTCTTATCAATGTTCTGTAGTTTCATGAATCTGTTCAAGGCCTTTCACATACCCGTCCACCCCTATTGCACTCGACTTTCAGTGCATTTTGCTGCTTGGGTATGTGTCTTATCAATGGTCTTTAGTTTCACGAGTTTGTTCAAGGCCTTTCACCTACCCGTCCACCCCTATTGAACCCGACTTTCAGTACATTGTGCTGCTTGGGGACTCTGTCTGCTTTGACAACAACCCTTTAACACGTGTAACGCTTATGCTATATCAGACATCAAATTATAAGACTACGGAGATTACATGTGTACGAGGTGTGTAAAGAAAGCAATGAGACTGATTTGTTACGATTTTTTTATTCAATTAAAATTACAATTCCATATTGTCTCCTTCAAAGTTATTGCTATGGGAAGCCACACAACAATGGATACAGTTTTTCTGCTCTTCATAACAGTGCTGGAATTCGAATACTGAAATTGCCCTCAGCTGGTCGGTTACGGCCGTTCGTCTTAATGTTTTCTAGTACACCAAAATGAGGTGCTGTGAGGGGAGTTTTCAATCTTGGGAAGAGAAAAAAGTCACAGGGACTGAAGTCGGGGGAACAAGGGGGCTCAGCAGCCACAGAGATGTTTTTACTTTCCAAAAACTCATTAATTGAAAATGCAGTGTGACAGGGTTTTTCGGGACCATTTTCGCGCAGATTTTCCTCATCCCCAATTCATTGGTGAAAACCTCATGAACTGAGGTGTGAATCAAATTCAACTGTTCCCCTATCATTCTGACTGTCAAGCGACGATCAGAACGAAAAACATCCCGGATTCTGGCAACGTTTTCGTCCATTATTGCCGTTGCAGGCCTTCCGCTGCGAGGTTCATCTTCAATCTGTTCTGTCTATCTGAGAATGTCTTACACCACCTGAAAACCTGAGCCCTTGACAAAACATCGTCTCCATAGGCATGCTGAAGCTTTGTAAAAGTTTCTGTTGCACTGTGCCCAAGTCTAAAGCAAAACCTGATAGCACAAGGTCGCATGTAATTTATGTCACTCATTTTCAGAACCGACTTGAGAATAGCGGTTTACGAAACAAATTCCTACAGACAGTCAAATGACTCTACTGAGTTCAAACTTGAACTGGCGGCGTATCACATGTTCTCCCACATTCCCTCCAAACTGGAAGTCCCCACTTTTACCAGATCGAACGCTACGCTACCAGACTCATTATTTTATTTATACACCTTAGCTTTGTTGCAGCCTAACAACTATTTCAACAACATTCGTCTTAAGGGTCATTGCGTAACCGGTTTGCTGGTACGGGTCAATCTTAGGGCATCAGACGTTATTATTATACGGTATTTTCTAATTGCCGCTTAATAGTCTACCTGCTCGGCTGTGGCCCCCCGGCTTCCTGCTAATGAACAACTGGCATTATCCCCATTATTCCCTCATCTATGCTTGGAAGACTTGATCCGACGCTCGCTTTCCGAATGCCACGAAGCACTTCTCGTCAAGACGCTGCATTGATTTGTCCTATGCGACTCTGAATGGTGTTTGCAGCTCAGTTACGACACCGCTTCCTAGAAGCTAACAATCCAGGATGCCGTCACTGCGATGATATAGAAGTTCTAGGGGACACCTCCTGGTCAAAAGACAACAAAACAGTCTGATGTAACCTCAGAATTCTTGGTGTCACACCAGGAACATCTACTGTTCAAAGGGATTTGCTGATGTGACATCAGAAGGGTCTGGTGTGCTGCGTGATATCCTCTAATCATTGGTATTGGTGGTGCGACATCAGAGAATCCTGGCGTGCTCCTCTGATGTTCCGGGAGAGCGCTGATGTGACATCAGACAGGTCTCGTATGCTCCTTGATGTCTTGAGAACGCACTGATGTGACATCAGGAAAGCCCCGACGTGCTCTGTGATGTCCTTGGAGCGCGCTGACTTGACACCAAGAAAGCCACGTGTGCTCTTTGATGATCGCTTAGGCGTATTCTATATTCTCCGCGATTGCAGAGGTTGTAAAATGCGGTTGTAAAATGCAGAACAGAATATAGAAAGCGCGGGACTCAACCTTTCCTACACACCACGCTGTATTCCACAGCTAGCTTCCGTGTTATAGAACTGTTGCGCCAACTTGTTAGTATCCAGCGGCTCACACATGTTTTTCCATGTTAGTGCAAATTTCTGACTTGCGATATTCTGATTGCGACATATTGCGAATTTCTGATTTACTATTTGCGATAACTGAACTTTATCAGAAACAACTTGTCCGCATCGAAGTGTTCACGTGCCTTTCCGTTTGCACTGGCGCACGCACGGCAGCCGCATCGCCATAGAGTTAAGAAGTGCCACCATCATTTCCGTTGCTCCCAAAATGGCACGCTAAATTTACGCGACGTTTCCGACTGACGTCAATCTTTCTCTGAAATACTTCACTTATCATTTCATAACGCGTTTTCCAAACCATCCCAAACTAAAAGACAATCGCAACTTTTTTATGACACCCTACGCGGAAAATATCCGCTGGCCGCTTCCACGACCTACTCTATACTAGAGACCTCGACAACTGGCGATCGCCTATGGGGGAGCCGGGTCATGGGATAGGTACGGTATTGGCCACTGCAGGCGCCACATAGCATTATTGGGGAGAGGGAATGACACCCTTGCCACCGCCATTCGTGCTGTGCTACCAGGCTGTTGCTAAGCACGCGCTATTCTCTCTCTTACAGCTCCGTCGTTGTCAACACAGCCCACCATGCATTGCCGCGGTTTCGGCAAGCCACGTTGTAACGAATAGTGCGAGCTAGCGACAAATCCCACGGCCAAGCGGCGATTGCCAGAACTACTACCCCGGTGCTGGGAGCTTTGCGGATGTCCAGGTCTCTAGTATAGTAGTAGGTCGTGGCCGCTTCTTTGGTTGTTCGATTCCTGCGATGTGAAGTCGTCATGCACCGTCGACCACTTGATAAGATGGTATCGTTGCAAAAACCAACAGTATGGCATGTGAAGATGTCTCTCTTTCAGTGAACTTGTAAAACGAAGATGACATTCGCAATTGAAAAAAGCTCAGATATTCTGCTGCTTGTAACTCCAATCATATTGACGGTAGAACATTGAGGTCGTGCTAAAATAAAACATCTGACAGACCTACAGCACTGTCCCAATTTGAATTTTGATTGTTATTATATACAATATTTAATAACCTTTTGAAATGTGTCCAGAAATCTTCTCACAGCATGTACAAATGCGGATTTCTGGGATGCCCATGAGCAGCACAAAAGCTCGGTGGCTTCCCGGCTTAATAACTGGTGCAAGTTTATTCCCTCTATGGAAGAAGTGGTGTGGTGCTCTCTCCCATTCATATTTAATTTTGTGAACATACCTCATATCCCCACAGAAGGATGAGAGGATAGAAAAATACGAGCATCACAAGTGAAGAACAAAAAAAAAAATATAATAACTATTTTCTTAGTTGAAGGAAACTACATGACTCACTGTTGTATGTGATGAACTCGGTTTTTATAACGAACAAGTGGGAAAGGCCATTCCAATTAAAAAATAGCACGCAGAAAAAACGAGTTACTTTAACTAATGGGATTGATTTTGCAGGAATCGCTTCCAGGAAGTATATAATGAGCCCGATGTAAGAACAATGGGCAGTTAGATGAGTCACAGGGGAATTTCTGCAAAACGCGTAAACGAAAGAACCTTCTATGAAGTGACAATACTGGTGAACAGAGCAAGGATTTAAGGAATATGGCACCGCCTGTGTGCGACATATTGTATCTACACATGAGGAATGCACGTGAGAAAACTACTGAAATATAAAATTGCATTGTTCCCTTACCGCGCGGCCGGTTCTGTCTGTTTTAGGCATCCTAGTAATTCTAATTTCTATGTCAGGCTATGTCCAGGAGCTTACTGGCGCTGTGCTCGGTCTCTGCGTACGGTGGCTGTTCATGACAGCCTCAGCAGAAGCAAGAGGGTGCACAAGCTCACCACAAGAGATACAGTGAATGAGTCACTAAAGCGTACTGACAACTCTGCAAAGCATTAACTGCAAGTGGACAACAGAAGGGCTTCAGTGAATGTGTAGAAGTGGTCTCATACCTAGGATTTTTGGTTTTCGGTGCTTCTTTCGCCATTAACCGGTGGCTTCTGTAGAAACGTAGGGACGGAGAAACACGAGTTTTCCGTGCAAAGGGTACTCCAGGTTCTTTAGCCATTTGAACAATATAAAGTGTCATAGAAGGATTAAAGGGGTTGGGACGCTTTCATAGATGTGGTTCGTCACATCATATGTGCATGTATTTCACATCACACTACTGATAAAAAATAATTCTTTTTTATTTTTTTACGTGCATACTTCGCGAGATAAAAGCTCTCGAACTGATGCCCTACTAAGCGCAGATGTCCCAGATGTCAGAGCTACAGCCATTCCCATTGGTAGCCGTCAGGGCTGTGACACCAGAGGCGCAGGTGTTTCGGTATTCAGGGTGTCCATTTTATACACTTCTATTCCCGTCTCGGTTGTAAAAGACACATTGGTACAAAGAAGCTTATTTTATGTTTATGTGGGATGTTGGCGTTGCAACCCCTTTCACTAATTAGTGGGGAATGGCCTCATTTTGGCATAAGACTGACCACAGGACTCCTCACCTGCACCGGGAATTTGTCCATCTCGCAGTTCACCCGTGGTGAGCATTATGCAGGTCAATCAGACAGTTGTATAATATCTGTGTATGCAATAAAATTATGGTCTGCTCAATGTTACATGCAAAACCACAGTATCTGTGGAATGTGCGGAATTGTGCATTGTTACTAGAAGTAACCTGGCTGCTGAAACCAACATCCAGATCTTGATGTAATAATGATGTAGCCAGATGATGTATGCAAGCAACTCGTCATCGTCATCTTTTTTTAGTAGTTGATTAATGTGTTGTGGAATGAGTGCATTGGTCCTGTGAACCAGCGGAAGTGAGATGCAAAGATATCCCTGATAGGGTAAAGTGGGGCTACTTGAAGGCGGGGGCAAATTGAGGACAGTGTGGGTTTTTCTTTTGTGGGTAGTTTCTTTTCTCGTCTGTTACACCAGGGTGAGCACAGCCGTTGTCTGGGCTTTGAAGTAACGTGTTGACGTTCTGCACTTGGCATTTTAGAAAGACGTTTTGCAGATGTGGTCGAGGTAAGAGGGGCCTTTTTTTGTCCCATCTGTAACTTTCGCGAGCATTGACTTCCAATTTGCTCATTTCTGCGCCTAATAAATATGATCTGCGCCTATATGATGCGCCTGATATTTCTGCGCCTAATGAAATAAATAAAATATGACCTCACCGTTATGATGCTGTGTCACTGCCCTGTGTTTTCACGTGCACTACTCGCGGCCGACCGTTTCGGCTGGCCCAAACGAAAGACAAAATTTAAACCCGGTATTAATTTTTTGATATCCTGAACTTACCCATATGGTGGGGTAAGTTGATGAAAATATGTAGCCCGTCATTTTTGGCTCCTACGAAATAAATATCTGGTATAGCACCACAGTAATTTGTGCATCATTTCTTAAAGGTTTGGGGATTCAGTTAACGAATTATGGTACAATTTTAGCCATTTTTTTCTGACTTCTATTAACAAAATAGCACAACTGTCTTCAACATAGACTACCTTACCCTAATTACACTTTTACTGTGTGTATGTGTATGTATTATGTGTATATACTTTACTGTGTATTTGTAGTGTGCAATGTGTTACGCCTTTATTTCTTCCATCTTTCTCTTTTTGTCCTGCTCTTGAGGTCTCAAAAGCCATGTTTCCCCTCATCTAAATATCTTGCTTGCCCTCTCGACAACGCACAATTTCGGCAAATACGTTCGTCATGAATCTGCCGCTATAGTTGTCATTCACGCCCAATTCTTACGTACGTTTGTACAGATGTACAGTGTGCATACGATACCATGGCGTTGCCAAATACAACTTGTTCGGACGACTATAATGTCCTTAAGAACGCATTACTGTTCCTCGAACGTCAAACGCCGTGCATTCGCGAGAAACAGCGCAGCGCGTGACTTCGCGAGCAGCAAGTGATGCAGTGGTAACGATACGAGAGTGAAATCTTGCAATTCAGCAAGCAATTGACTTACTTTACTCTAAGAAAAAAAAAAGTATGGTTTTCTACCCATCTCGGTAGAGCTGCATTGCAACCACATTTCTACTCCAACCAGTTTTACCTTTTGTGTATAACTGCAGAGTAGAAGCAAACTACTGAGTAGAAACTGTCGTTCTACAAGCTTGGCTAGGAAATTCTACCCTTTTTTTCTTGGAGCGAACTTGAGAGAGAGGAGCAAGGGAAAGGGACACCGCCGCTTATACCTGCGGAGGAAAAGGCGCGTGTGGATTGGCACGAAATGGTAGAACTACTCTCGTTCTACCACACTGGGTAGGAAATTTTACCTTTTTTTCTTAGAGTGTGCCAAAGATAACTACAATTCTAACAAAAATACCTTCCGTACGTAGGCGTACCACAGCTCGGTTGAATATACGTGGCGTTCACAGTGCTCTTCGCCACTTAGCCGCACGCCGCTTACGCGAGAGCATGATTGCACGAATCACGACCTACTCTATACTAGACAGTGTTGTACGTAGCGCCGTTACTAGTAGCGGCGCTACCGTATCCGTTACTTTTTTCGGTAGCGGAGTAGAGATCGCGCTACTTTTCTAAACTGGTAACGAAAGAAGTACTTCCGTTACAAATTTGCGGTAGCGCAATCTTTGAGCGCTACCGCTACCGCTACTTTCCGAGCTGGGGTTCGCGACAACTCGACTTCGACCTATCATCAATCCTCCACTGCCTGCCTTCCAACAAGCTGCCCGATATCACAACTCATTCTGCGAAGACCGGGCAAATAGCCGAAAGGAGGGCACAGAGGCCGTTATCTTACAAAGAGGCTGTGTCCTCCACGTGTTCCCTATTTGGGATTAACCTTCTTGAAGATTTGGTGTATTGTCGGAGTTGTCTGCAAACTGACGTCACTCCTACCGCACTGGTGCCATCTTCGCTAGCTATGAGTCATGACATTCCACATGACATTGCACCACGTACGCTTAGGTGCTTGACCGTTGCCATTTCATGTCCGCTGCAATGGAATGACCATGGCCTGCTACAGCAAGCATCTTTGACTATAAGGAGGAGAAAGAAAACAGTAGCGTGGTGTTCAGATGTCTACTATGCGCCTAGGTGGGAAAGCTTTATCTGTGCGTCAAGGAAGTCAACGTCCAATTTGAAAAAGCACACCATGGTATGTTTACTAACTTCGCGTTCCGGGCAATCTGAGTTCTTTTTGTGACAAAGCTGTTGAGCCTTTTATCGGTAGACTTGCTTTGTGCTTTATTTGCTTTAGAGGAAGAGAAAAAGATATGCAGGATATCGAGTAGGCTTTAGTAAATCTGTAAGAAACGGTTTTCCAAATTTTAGCCTTCAGGCGACCTACGTGTAACCTCCATTGGACGTCAATTTATTATTTTGGGATATTATTTTATTTTATTATTATGTATTATTTTGAGCTATTGTTTTATTTTATTATTTATTATTTTAAGACGTTTGAAGTACGTCATCAACGATACTGTTTGTTTCTTTCCTAAAAAGTAGCGCATGAAGTATCGCGTTACTTTTTACGGGTAACGGTAGCGGTATTTCGCTACTTTTAGGTACGTGTAACGATATCGGGATTTCTTTACTTTTTGCTCAGGTAGCGCGTATCGGTATTGCGCTACCTTTTTCGGGTAGCGGGTACAACACTGATACTAGAGACCTGGACAACTGGCGATCGCTTATGGGAGAGCCGGGTCATGGGATAGTTACGGTAGTGGCCACTGCAAGCGCCACATAGCATTATTGGGGAGAGGGAATGACACTGTCACTCTTGCCACCGTCTTTCGTGCTACACAGGCTGTTGCTAAGCACGCGCTATTCTCTCTCTTACTGCTTCGTCGTCGTCAACACAGCCCACCATGCATTGCCGCGGTTTTGGCAAGTCACGTGGTAACGAATAGTGCGAGCTAGCGCCAAATCCCATAGCCAAGCGGCGATTGTCAGAAGAACTACTACCCCGGTGCTGGGATCTTTGTGGATGTCCAGGTCTCTAGTATAGTAGTAGGTCGTGGCACGAATCCTAAGTATAAGCAGGTTGTATCAAGAACGTGTTCTGGCATTGGCAAACCATCCCACGAATAAAAAAAAAATCACTGCCACCATCGCGAGTCTACATTCACGTATGCTCCGCAGAGCGCGCGCGATAGCTTAAAAGAACGCTGATATCACTCACGTCAGCGGTATAGACCGCCCAAACCACTGCCCTCATAAAAATGGCGGCCCCATGTCTGTTTCGGGATGGTTAGTTTACAATTATTTAAAATATGAGCAATTTTCTGGAAATGAAGAGTTGTCTCAGACACAGTTCGATATGGGCTTCCAGAATATTCGTTACAGTTTCAAAAAAGTCATGGCACCCCCGGAGCTGACCTTTAAGACCTATAGCAGGTCATGCGAAAGCAAATACTAAGAACTCAGACCGGGAGTGCCCCCTACAGAGGCAGCATAAACTTGGGAACTGCCGAGCATTTCGACGTAAACCCCTGAGAGAACGATAACGGCTGCTAGCGGAGTATGCGGGCTTGCTTCAAATGTTGCTCTACATAACACAATGCCAAAGTCACCAACTCAACGATCAGGTGCACTGAGTGCGAGAGCGCGCAACACATTACTGCCGTTCATCCTGATACAGTACACCCACATCCTCATCCTACAGTGGTCCCCCCACGGGAACATCAAGACGTCTCGATTGAGATATACGCTCACATCAAACTGCACATAGTTTTGCGAAATTTCCCGTTCAGGGAGATCGTACTCGAAGATATCTGTCGTCAGGGTGTATCCACAGGCTTACCCAGACAAATCAGTCCACATGTACGCTCTTTTTGACGACCAGAGTAACAAACCACTGGCCAGACCCGGCTTCTTCGAGCACTGCAACATACAAGGGCGTCGGTACCCATATACACTCAGAACGTGTGCAGAAGTGGCGTAAGAAATAGGTCGTCCTGCTGAAGGCTAAGTTATTGAAGGCATTACCTGCGACAAGCCTTTCCTTTTACCAACGCTGATCGAATGCGACGAGATCCCTAACAACAGAGACGAAATATTCCTACTCCAGATGTTGCTCGCCAACTTGCCCATCTGAAGACGCTAGCCGAAGTCAATCCGCCATTGGATCCCAACGCACAAATTATTCTGCTTCACGGCAGATACATCATCCAAGTGCACAAAGTACGTCAGCAGCGCAACGGACCCAACTATGATCCTTTTGCTCAGTGACTCTACGTTGGATGGGTTATAGTTGGTGACGTTTGCGTGAACAGCCTGCGCACGCCTAAGAGGGTCCATGCCTTTGCTGCTGTCATGCCGGGAAACTGACAGCCTTCCTGGTTCACGCCGCGCCTCAACCACATCCTTCTCAACGTCGATGAACGATGAGAAATTTGCCCCATCGATGGAAGATGGAAGATAAACGTTTTCGAAGCCTCGTGGATAACGAATTTCACAAGGATGCTTCGAATAACTGTGTCGCCCCCTTGCCCTTTCGTGAACCCAGGCCGCATCTTCCGGCCAACCGGGAACAGGCTGTATCCCCTTTCGCTTCTCTACGTCGCAATTGGCAAAGAAAATCCAAGATGAAGGAGCACTTTGTCGCGTTCGTGCAAGATATGCTGGCTGTGAAGACGATGCAGATGTGCTGAAATGATGGAAAAGCAACGGGCACCGGTTTCCGATGCTTTTTATGCTGGCACGGCAAGTGCTTGCAGTACCTGCAACGAGCACACCGTCAGGAAGAGTGTTCTGCGCGACAGGAAACATATACACACAAAAGAGGTCATCCCTGATGGGTCACAATCTCAAGAAGTATCTCTTGATTCATGAGAATTACTCTTCTCTGAAAAAAATACTCAAGCCGGAGTCGGACCAGTGATACCTAACGCACTCAATAGTCTAATTTTGTCTGCTTTCGAACTTTCCCTTTTCTTCGACAATGAAGTCGCAATTTTATTGCACGACGCAATGCGAGTTTGTTGTTCAAGACGTGTTTTGACTGGGCGTGAAGAGACAGGCAAAGGCATGCAATGGCTAAAGGCAGACTGAAAGAGAACGTGAGTGGGAGACGCGTTACAGGGGCAATAAACAGGTATGGAAGGTGCACTTTTTTCTAATGCTGTGTGATTCGTTTCCTACAGTGACGTTTAGCAAAAATTTGTATCACAGAAAAGTAAATAATGGCTCCAAACCGACCGAATATTCATTGCACTCTTTTGCACTTATACCCCGCCCTGCGATGCCCTGGCGACAATAGCCACACGTCATTTTGACGTCGCGCATCATCAACCATTCAAAATGCGGGACGCCTATACATTGATTTTGTTGTAATATCGAGAAGTGAGGTCAATTCTAAACATATTTACATTTTCAATCCCCAGGCAGCCAGATCAAAGGGTACCAAAAGCCCACAATATTCCATTTCATGTAGGCGCTATGTTTTCAACGCTGTTGTGCTCCGCGAGGTCACAGCGATGTTCCCACAACCGGTTCTCCCCGCACGCTGCTGCTTATGTCAACGAGGCCCGTCTTTGGCTAGGAGTAAAAAATCTCCTCCATCTCCAGTGACCGGAATGCAGCTTTGCTACACGTGCGAGCCGTGTGACGTAGGTGCTCTCCGAGTAGGAAGGAGAGACTCACGCGGATTATGCTCTTTGAATGGCATTGTTTCGTGGTAAAGACGCTCGCTAGAAGTAAATGAATTTCATAATTGGATATCGTGAGCCCCCTTCTTTCATAGAGCGCAATAATTGGAAAATATTCGTGGAGCTGTTTAGTGCCGCTTTAACACAATGCCACTGAGTCGGCGAAACTCGACCCTTCACTCAAAGCTCGGATGGCGCGTGCGAAGGAGTCTCCGCGGGCTCTACTCCGCAAGGTGGCATTTGTGACATGACACAGCGTCGGCCAGGGTAAGGGTAGTGTACGAAGCATTAGATAATAATCTTATTGCGACAGCACTGTCAGTGGATCTTTCTAAGGCGTTTGATGTGATAAATCACACTCATCGGCTAAAAAAAATTGACGCCATAGGATTTAGGGGTCCATTCCTTAGATGGTTGCAGTCGTACTTAGGAAATAGAGCACAGGCACAGAGGGTCAAGATAAAAGAAAGATTAAGTAACTTAAGTTCGTGTTTAGGACCGCTTTTGTTAAACATGTATGTTAGTGACCTGTACGAAGCAATTAAGGACGCTCATGTTTACCAGTATGCGGATAATACCATGCTACTCACAACTCACGTCTCCTATCCACAAGCTGTGAAATCTTTAAAATCTAATATTTGCCTGGCGATGGACTGGTTTCATAAAAATGATATTGCTGTTAATCCCACAAAATCGCAACTTATCTGTTTCCATAACCCGCTAAAGCCGCCTAACATGTAATTTATCAGTTTATCTTCATACATCGGATTGCATTGACTGTAACTGTGAGGCTATGGCGTATCTTTCTTCAATAAAACACCCAGGTATACACTTTGATAATGACATGAAATGGAACACGCACCTGGCATTTGTGGGTAAAAAAGTGCGCGCTGTTTCATGCCTGCTGTATAATCTAAAATCCTATGTACCTTACTCTGTACGAAAAATGATTTTGCAGTCCTTAGAATACTTTAGTTTGCGATATGGTATTACATTATTTTCTAACTGTTTGTTTGTTTGTTTGTAAGAAAAAAAACAACTGTTCTTCGGAATGGAGGAATAGAATTGATCGCATCCTCCTATCTGCACTTAGGAATTTATCGTATGGGCAACTTCCTGGGTCAGATTTGGAGGGTGCTGATACGTTTCATTTACACCGAATGTCTTCCTTTAAGAATATTTTTATTAGAACTGTTGTGTTAAAATTTTATTGAACAGACATGTTTGAGGCCTGTCGTCCATATTATTATGCCTTGAGGTGTCCTGAAATTTACTATGTACCAAGAATATTACTAATTGTGGTAAGGGTTTGCGGCGCAACTATGTTCCTAACATATTTAATACTTTGCCTACTGATTCGTTGGATTTGATGTCAATTCGAGCTGTTAAGGGTGTTCTGGATGCGTTGCTAGACTGATAAATTAATGGTATTGTTACTGTTATGGTATTGTTATGGTTATTGTTATTGCTACTAAGTCATTGTCTATTTCGAGCTGTTTAGAGTTTTCCGGATGTGTAGCTAGAGTAATAAATTAAGGGTGTTGTTATTGTTGTTAGTTAGTTTCCCACTTGATTGCCGGGTCCTGCCCGCAAACCGTTATGGTTTAGGTGGACCTTATGACATGTAATAACGATTTCATTGATGATAATAAAACTTCCAATTCCAATTCTTCCAATTCCAATTATAAAAGTTACGAAGTTGTTCCAATGAGAACCTCTGTTCCTTTCGGTCACCTGATATCGTAACCGTTTTCAGAACAAATATCCGTTCGGTAGATCGTCCGCAAAAAAATTCGTGAAGGAACACCTTTTTTTTGTTCATTGCGCATCTTAGGTGACCCGTCTTTCCTTCACCCCCAGTGTGAGAGGGTGAAAGAGCACACTGTCGCTTCTTGCGCCCTGGAAAAAGATTAAGAGAAAACACAAAATGCAACCCAAAATAAGGGCTGTTCCGATAGCGTCACCCGATACATGTGTTTGTGCCTTCTTTCCGCAAGTTAAAGCTCATCTTCGACACGTGCGGCGGCATTGTGCTCCTTCACCCTCTCACATTGGGGGTGAAGGAAAGACGCGTCTCCGAAGATGCGCAATGAACAAAATAAAGAAAAAATGGTGTTCCTTCACGAATTTTTTTGCGGACGATCTACCGAACGGATTTGCATTCTGAAAACGGCTACGATATCAGGTGACCGAAAGGAACAGATGTTCTCATTGGGACAACTTCGTAGCTTTTATAATTAAA
The DNA here is from genome assembly GCF_037126465.1 of Ornithodoros turicata. Lineage (NCBI taxonomy): Eukaryota > Metazoa > Arthropoda > Arachnida > Ixodida > Argasidae > Ornithodoros > Ornithodoros turicata. Next base: position 10,508,091 of record NC_088207.1, read on the forward strand.
AAGTTAATTAACGATTTTTAGGTAATTAGTCTCGACGGTAGAGCAGCAGATGCCCAAGAACGTCCGCCGGCCAAGAGATGATACAAGTGAAAACAGGGTGTCTGTAGCCCTTATAGTTTTTAATGAAAAATCTGTATAAAAAAGGACACCCTGTATACAAGAAATTCAATCACCTGTATACCCAAGGGACTGAAGAAACGAAAACCAAGGAAACGGGCTAAGTGGGTGTACAGGTATACAGCACCAAGGAAACCGTTTAGGACGTTCTTGTACTTCCTTTTAGGCATCTGCCAGAGTAATCAAACCTTTCTCGTTGTTGGTGTGAAAGTATCACTATTAAAAAAGAAAAGAAGAACTTCACCGCATAGCATTATCCAAGCCAACCACCAGCTCCAATGACACCGTCCTTTAACCCAGATTTCTTGAAAACGGGAGGCGTACGCCTTTTCTTCTTTTTTTTTTTGACACTTACGCAGTGCATACATCGCCAACCGAAGCATTTTTTGGCTGTCTAATTGTTTTGTAGAAGTCTTGGGAAAAAACACAAGCTTTTCATTGGAACAGTGTGTTACAGTCAAAGGCTTCCGAATTCGCGAAGGAAAATGCCGCCTTTTTTGTTGCAGTTTTTCAATTTTAATTGCGCAAATTAGCTTAATTAATATGCCACACGAATGCGAGAGTGTATTCCAACTAGTCTTATCAATTTTGAAACCTATTTTTGTAACATTTTGTAACCGATTTTGAAATCTGTACGATGGACCTTTTCCACGCGTCGTATCCTAGCGGCTCTCCAAACCAACCATGCTCGGCGCGCGTCAAAACAAATCCACGTGGGTACCACAAAGGGCCAAAACCGGTCCGGAGTGGGGCCGACAAGGTCGCGCCATTCGTGCTGTCTCCCCACTGGTCCCCACTTCTGTCGTCCTCATAGTGCGCCATCTAGTAGTGCCTCATTAGTGCGCCATCTTCACTAGAAATGAATGTGAAAATTATGAAACTCACCTGCTTGGTGAAATTTGTTTCTTGATCACAACGTATGAGTTCTCGCGTATCAAATCGGGCAAAAAGTTAACGCTTTAGGTAACACTTTAGCTGTTAAAGGTATCCGACGAACAACTTCCGCCCAACGTGTACAGAGGTTCACAAGGCACAACGCGTAGCGATGTCCTAACCGCTAGAGGATCAAAGGGCTTGTGCAGTTCAAGCGTACAATCTGGAATAGCCACTGCGGTCTCGTGAAAACGGTAATAGGAACATTATCTGACGTACGGGGCCATCCAAAAGTCTGATAACCATGACAACTTTGGCAAAATTTGTTAACGTCCTGGTAAGTGACCTCCCGCGCGGTTTCTCGTGTGCCAATTGCAAAACTCCTCCCCTACAAAACTGCGGCAAGACCAATTGTCTTTGTTTTTTACCTTTTAACCTCTTCGCGAAATACCAACCCGTGCTCGATAAACATCCCATGTATCTTGTTTTTCCCTGGCTCCCAAGTACCTAGAAGCAGGGTCTCAGAGTGAATCGAAAACCGGAACCGAAAAAACAAAACAAACAACAAACGTTATTTTGGGAGCACCGGAACGGCATGGGGGGGGGGGGGGGGACCATTAGAAAAGTTTAAAGGTGTACAGAGGGCCATCCAAAAATTTTCAGATTAAGACGTCTGATGAAAGTGTGTGTGTCCTTTTACAGAAGAGCACGAAAGGATTTGATGTGTGCAATTTGTTTCCCAGGAAAAAACTCATAAGCATGGCTCCGCGCGTTCACCCTGAACTCGCCACTCCAGCTATAACGAGGATGAGGAGGTATGATGCCACGTCACCGATGACGGTATAAGAAGAACTCGTTCTCATTCGCCGGTCAGTGGGGGTCAGCGCCTTGTCCCTTTGCTGCCGTAACCCAGTTTCGCCAGTTCTTCCGGAGAATTGGAGATAGAAGGAGCGGCCGAATCATAACCGAGCCAGGAGCAATGCGTTTTCAGAACCCCCAACAGCCGAGTAGGAGACAACACTTCTCTGAACCAATCAGCGAGCGTGATCCGTGTAGCGTCAGCGCGAGGTTCCACACAGATCACAGGCTGAAACTGCTCTCCACCGCCGTTGCGGACGGTGGCTTTTTGCGGCGTATTTTAAATTCAATTTCTGCGATAATTATGACTCTGTGGTGTGAATTACTTCGCATGGCGCATCTTACTGGCCTACTTAAGAGTTTTATAGGAAGAAAACAGGGTGTTAGAAATGACTTCTGTGCTACTTCAAGCTCAGGGGGGGGGGGGAACCGAAAAAAATGTGTTTTAGGTTTTTGGTTCAAATGGAAAATTGAAGTACTTGGACCTGAAGAGCACAACCATTGATATTTAGGTATAGAAAATTTTTAAATTCGTTGTCTCGGTTTGAAGATCCCCTCAATGCCCAGAAATATTCGACGACTTGCTGTTACTTCGGTCGGGTATTTGTGCACAAACCTCATATCACAACAATGTGCCAGTGCGCAAGACGGACTCGTTGTTTTGGACTCGGTCTCTAAGCCACTTGATGGGACCTTAATAACCCCGTTCTTTTTTTCTCCCTTCGTTTGAAATGTTGGAGAGATTATAGAGTTTCAGTGCTTCGTACGCTGCCGCCTTTGCGTACACAAGGGATGGCGTGGTTGTTCTGCGCATTGCGCAAAGCTGTTTTTATGTTTTGCGCGTGCGCAGACCCACTAACGCTATTCCTTACGTACGCAAAAGCGATGGCGCACTATTCACTAAAACTTATTCCCACTGCAGTCAATTCTTCTTCAATTATCCATCTCCTTCAGTCAATGAGTCAATTCTCCTTACGCCATGTGAAACTGAACTGTTACGAACTTTTTTTTTACGCCGGAGCTGAACTGGAACTGAACCGGAACAAAAACCGCAACGTGTCGACACCTTGCCTAGGAGTAAAGCGTCCTCTTGCTGCTCCTTAGCAAACTCAATGAAGTCCATGCTTTCAGTTTCTCGAGGATCACCTTCTTCAAACTTGACTTGGTACACCACTAGATTTGCTCAAGCAATTAGGTCAGCTTGCCCTTCAGTACCTAGGAGGACCTCGTCGCCTACTTGTCTATCCTCTGTTGCTATGTCTCAAGTTCCTCAGCGCCCTTGCGGCGTAATCGAAGCTCCCACATCATAAGCCAACTCTTCTGTTATAGCACAGATAAACCTTCCTCACTGGCTTGCAACAACCTAGGGCCGTATTCCCAACCAACCCTGAGGGCTCCCTATGGCTAAGGGCTAGCCCTGAGGGAGGAGAATTTCGTTTCCCAAAGCGCCCGCATCTGCAAGGGGCACCATAAGGGCGAGCGCCAGCCAAGTGAGCTCGCCAGCTCCCTGTACGCTCCCTGACGGACGCTCGCCTCGAAACAAATATGGAGGACACGTGCGATTTCTTGCATGGATCGCGTCGAGCGATTCCAGCGTCACCCTCACGATGTTATTGCCGTAGTTACGGTGCGACGAATTCGGGACTGGGAAAACCACCTTGAGCGGTACAACGAATGTGAATTCAAAGAAAGATACTACTTATCCACGTCGTCTGTGCATGAACACTACCGACAACTGGACGTCAGGAGGGGCATGGACGATCGTGGCTCCCTTGTCCGCCCATCCAGTGATTGTCACAGTCTTTCCGTTTTAGTACAAAACATACACACACACATGGAGAGACGATAATGAGATCCTCTGTACCCAGCAGTTGTACAACATCGGAACACAATATTGACATGAAGTTCGCAAGTCAAACGTAAGCAGAACAGGAGATACCAAAGCAGTATACGGCAGCTGTCGAAAGCGCAAATGGAGCGCGGGCCTGCGCATGCACTTCTGCGTCATTCTACGAGGAATCGGGCCGAATCCCCCTTGAGCACAGGGGTGACACAAACCCGCCATTGTTGTAACTACCCTCAAGCGGGTGCTTTTGGCAAAACTGCCATCTTGTCCTGGTCGCACGTAATAGAAAACGTCATTTTGAGGCACGTGACTTTGCTTACATGTCGTTCTGCCGCTTACCGACATCTTTCTGTCGTCATAAAGCCAGGAGATTAACGTATTTTGCGAGCGTAAGCTATGCGGTGCTCGATCCGCAACATGGTAGCCCACTTCCTTACATTGCATCGGCTCAGTGAGTCGTAACGCGCGGTTGTCATCACATCTTTGAAAGGCGTCAACAGTACGATGCCTCATGTGCAAAACTGCGCGTTTTATTGCGAGATTATCGGATAAAAATAATTACCGTGGTCGAAAGACATTCAAAACGTCGCGCAGAAACAATAACCACATTGTTTACAAACGGGTTAGCCGCCGATCACGGGCGCCGCCATCTTGGAGGTCACGTGTGCCTTGACGTTTGCTGTGACGTGCGACCAGGACCTGTCCAGGATGCATTGCGTTCGCCCAGCACGCTTTCGTCTACGGAGCAATACATTGGATGCCACCCGTGTGCCCTCGAGCCTCCCGACGCCCAGCCCTTCGCTGAGGGCGCACACATTTACGTTTGAGAAACGCATGCTCCCCTGAGGGGATGTTCGCCACGTCACGGGCTACCAAAAATGTTGGTATCGGCAAGCTACAAAAGGAAGAACCAAAGCGCTCGGCTTCCAGCAACAACTGATTTCATATGCAGGCACGAAGCACATAACCGCGAGCACATAACCGTGCTTGCCTGGTGCATTGCCTTGGTCGTGCGGCGACGGCGCTACAGGGCTCCCCCTCCCAGTGGCCATGTGACCTCCCAGTGACCAGTGGCAGCCGTAGGCTGTCCGACCAAGTAACGTGACGTTGAGGCTTCGTGGGGGACGACAATGGCGACGAAGGGTCGATGACAAGGGAAACCGGCAGGCGGTCATTGTCGACGAATGCCGCCTTGAGCCTCTCAATGCTAACGGTTTCTTGACGACCGTTGATGGAGATGATGAAGAACTTCTCTGTGCGTTCGAGGACTGGATGAGGATGAGAGTAGGGCGGTTCCAGAGCCTTCCGGTTCGCATCAGTCCGGAGGAAACCGTGGGACGCCGTGCGCAACTCCAGCGGAATGTAGTCTTCTCGGGACGTAGGAGTGCGTGGAGGTGTAGCACGTATGGCGTCGAAGATACGGCGAAGACGACTGACGCAGGTGCTGGGATCAGGTACCGGGCTCAAGCACGGGCTGAAGAAGTCATTAGGCAGGCGGAGAGCGGTGCCATATACGAGCTCGGCGCTGCTGCACGCAAGATTTTGTTTCAGTGCGGCTCAGATGCCGAGTAGCGCCAACGGAATGATGTCGATCCAGTGGGTGGGGTCTTCGTAAGCCATGATGGCAGCCTTTAGTTGCCTGTGGAAACGCTCCACGACTCCATTCGAAGCCGGGTGATGCGAAGTAGTGCGGCCGCGTGTCGTACCGAGGAGAGCAGTGAAGGCTGAGAAGAGCTGTGCTTCAAATTGTCGGGCTCTATCGGTGGCGATGCGAGATGGCACACCGAAACGCGAGACCCAACAGGAGAGGAAAGCCGAAGCGACAGTACTGGCTGAAGCGTCTGTCATGGGCACAGCCTCGGGCCATCTTGTAAAGCGGTCAACCGCCATCAAGAGATATCCGTAGCTGGCACAAGGGCCATGTTGCGGGTGGTTTGGGAATACGGCCTCAACTTTCTTTTAGGACCCATATTAACTTAACGCGAATCAGCTTCAACGGGCGCACGAAATGTTCTTGCTAAATAAACGTTACCGATCTACTCCTAGGAAAGATTCTGACTGATTACACCTCTTAGGGTGGTACTAAGCGAAACACAACTGGAAAGAAATAACGCCTTTTGTGGCTAGGACGGTTTAAATATGCAATGCATATCAGATTCCTACTACAAATTGAATGCGGTACGCAGAAGTGCATTACCAAGGGCCACTAAATGCACTGACTCCTCATTTGGAATCGAACACGTAAAAACTCCACCAGAGCTTCCAGGAAAAGCGTGAGCGTTGCGAGCGCACACCCTACTAGGTAAATGCACCCTGTAGCAGAAATATCAGAAGTGCGTATGATCTTGGGACGACTGCGGTGTGTTTTCATCCGTGGCACGGAGACATTCCAGTACCTGAGCTGATCCATAACTCCCAAATGATGAAAAATGCCACCCTCAAACATTTGTGACATTATCCTATCTACGGCTCGAATATACGGGGACCCCTTCGGCATCGTCCAGCCGTACGGCACCGTGTACAAGTTATCGCGTGAACGCACAAGGATCTCACCATGGGGTGCTACGGACCAGCTCATGTGGTAGTCAGTGCTGAGGAAAGCATGAGAACCATGTCGTACGCGCTGAATGCACTCTATCCCTGAGCCAATATTGGTTATCTGTTTGGAGTATACGCTTCGCTGTATGGCCTGTAGTATGTAGCTGCTGGGCTGATGCAGTATACTGTGGTACACGCTCATGTTGTTAATGCAAACGGCAATCCTGCCATTCGCTAACGCATTCGACAAACGGTCCAAATCATCTATAGCGTAATGTGTCGGGGGCGCGTTATGGTACGACGTTATGCAAGCCGTGTAACACGATGATATGACCACGGACGCGAGAAGCCAGCCTGCTATCGCGAGTCTGGCCGAGAGATGCTCGACCTTATGAATAAACGCTTCGTGAAGAAGTACTCCCATCGTCCCCAACAACGCTGCACTGAATGATCGGCAACAACCTGCTCTGACGCTTACTACAGCGACGCAAATTACAGCCACACCAATCCACAGCCATGCGACAGGCTCAAATGGAAGGATGAGTTGCGAGAACTGGGATATCCTGGCTGGGAAAGGAGCATAAAACGTGAGGGCGTCATATCTGTAGGGACGCGAAAACCCCACATCGTTCTGCAGGTTGGACGTAGGAAAGACGTTCAACAAAAGTATGTCGATCACACCGGCCTGCACGTCACCAATCACACCTCTTGTAGTCAAACCATCGTAGCCAGCCTTGAACGATGTCTGGTTCGAAATCATGGTTTTAACAGTAGCATTCTCTAGAGAGATCATGATTTTCAGCACTTCACTTTGCTCTGTGTATGCGCAGGCGTTTGTGAAACGCTCCCCATAACCACAACACGCGACAATTTCCGCACCATTCAGGGATCGAGTCGTATTGAAGTACTCACGAAGGAAAGCACCATTCCACTCGAGATTCCCGAAATCGTCCCAGCGTTCGATAACTCCATGTTCCTGCGTTTTACAGTTTGCGTAGCTGCTTCCGGTTGCGAATGCAGAACGTGATATCCAGTCCACGAACACTACTTGACAAAACTTGGTGCTGTAATTAGCCTGTACGGGTAGAATCCATCGTGTTTCCCCTGTCAAATGCGGAAGTTTTTCTAGGTCACTGAGAAGCGCGCCTTCCGAAGGTCTCCAACAACGCACAAAGAATTCTGCCCAAGAAGCTCTCTTCTGATGACCTACTGTGCGAAGGACGTCGCCGAGCCCGAGGTCAGGTTCCAGTGACCAGTACGCTGTCAAGAGATTAGAGACTCTCAATGCACCGTCGTTAACGGTCTTGTAACCGGGACCGCAATTGTGAATGACGTGAAGCGATTGCGATCCAAGCCCCTTCCGAAGTATCTGATCCAATGGAAAAGCAATGGCTGCTTTCAGGACGACCGCAGAGAGAAGAAAACACAGCTGCATCATCAGCTATGGCATTGACACTGGCTTGCCACACCAGCACTGTAAACTACCGCCGACATATCGTTTGTTTTGTATGCTGGTCCGCGTGCCAACCCATATTTGCTCCTCTATTGAAGTTGAGCTGAACCTGACACCGGATACGACAAAAAAAATACGTTCTATGTTTTGATCATAATGCGTTACCATGACAGAATATTCATCACGTGTGCGTGTGCCGCGCTCGGGGGATCCCTAAACACGACCTTTCGCACCTGCTTAGGGAACAGTGCTTACACGTCAAGTCACGCATGTCTCTATCAACATTGTATCACTTGTATGGGGTGGCAAATATTTCGCATATATTGAACGTATCATGTTATTACTGGGTCAGACATCAACATGGTCCAGAATTTCAATCGACTGATTGCGTGTGATGTCTGGGGCCCACGTTGACACGACACGACAGAAAGTGCTCCAGATCATCATGACCAAAGTCTGGTCAACAACTGGAGTCAAAACCTCACCACGCCATCACGCAAATAAAAAAGAAAGACAAGTAAAAGATTGAAATAGTTTTAGATCTACTGAATTTAGGGGTAATTTAGTGAACCGGGGGTATACATTGGAGGAACGAGGCCCTTCAAATAAATATGAAGGGAATGTGTTCATGCGCCTCACATCTTCATAGCGGAGAGTAGAATTACACGTAAGATGAGTCCGCTAACATTTCTGTGACTGCGTGCTGCACGAGCCGCAGGGTATACTACTGTGGATAATTTCGAGCACCTGGGGTTCTTCATCGTGCGCCGCGCCACGATGCTGGAAGTAATGTTGCTCCACATCTTGCTAATACAACTCACCCGGCCATTCCTACGGCTATAGATTCCTCCCATTTTCTCGGCCTTCGCGATATGTAGAGTTTGAGAGTGCCTACCAACACATTTGTCCTCAATGCTATGGTCGTGCTTAATGGGCCTTTGTGCCAGCCTCGTTTGAACACCCTCGTTGAATCCCGGATACTTTGTTCTTGCCCTTCTCCACCACAGGGGTGGCACTCTATGTATTGCTCCGTAGACGAAAGCGTGCTGTGCGAACGCAATGCATCCTGGACAGGTCCTGGTCGCACGTCACAGGAAACGTCATGGCACACGTGACCTTAAAGATGGCGGCACCCTTGATCGGCGGCCTAACCGTTTGTCAACAATGCGGTTGTTGTTTCTGCGCGACGTTTTAGATGTCTTTCGATCACGGTAATTATTTTTATTCGATAATCTCGCAGTAAAACGCGCAGTTTTGCACATAAGGCGTCGTACTGTTGGCGACTTCCAAAGATCGGATGACGACCGCGCGTTAAGACTCACCAAGCGGACGCGATGTACTTAAACTAAGGAGAAATGGGCTACAATGTTGCGGAAGAAGCACCGTATGGTCTACGCTGGCAAAATATGTTCATCTCTCGGCTTTATGACGACGGAGATATGTCGGTCAGCGGCAACACGACATGTAAACAAAGTCACATGACCTCAAAATGACGTTTTTTTATGACGTGCGACCAGGACAGGATGGCAGTTTTGCTAAGGCACCCACTTGAGGATAGTTACAACAATGGCAGGTTTGTGTCACCCCGGTGTTCTCCACACTGTAGGGTAAGCAGGGGCAAGATGAGACACGGGGCAAGACGCGACATGTTTTGCTGGACGCCGCCAGTCTCAGAGACGCGTTAGCCCCATGCGCTTGAAACTTTACTCATAGGTGGCTCTGCTTGTCCGCTTTATTGCACGTGAGAATTCTCCGGATTGGTGCATGCGTTGAAGAGAGAAAAAAAATCGTTTACTTCGGCCTGGAATATAAAGACCCGCCAAAAAGGCGCGATTTCCTGTAGTTCTTTTTCTTGTCATCTCTGCAGCAGCGTTTCGCGGGCTCATTCTGTCAATGTAAGTCCACGTTCTATTTCTTTATTGATTCATATGGATGTAAGCAAAATATGGGCGACCTTGCTTTTCTGGTGTTGAACAGAAAAATTAATTCATCCGATGATGTACACGGGGCAAGACGCGACAATTTAATGTAATTTAGAAACGGAAAAAGTCAACTATTAGGTGGCTCTATGGTTGTTCCTCACATGTTTTGTGTTTGCGTAGTGCCTGGGAATATGCTTTTCCAGCAAATTTTCCTGTTTCCTAGGATGTTTCCAGCAAAGCAGAAGCGCACGCAAATGCAAGCGACACAGCGACACATCAAACTGGCGGTGCCTTGTTTGCAAAGGACGGGAGAGGAAAATAACACCGAGTTCTGTGTGGTATCATTGTACAGCATGTGGGCTCAAGGGGGATGTGTTAATGGCTTTATTTTGCCTGTTCGGATTGCACAAACTAAGTTCTATTCGCTCCGAGATGGAACCGTGTTGGCGCGCTGCAGAGGAACGATGAAATGACGTAGTGTCCCAGGCAAAAAAAAAAAAAAAATCCAACTGAGACCAGTTCGAACTGTGTCATTGATCTGGGACCTATTCAAACTGGCCCCACATGAGAAACCAGCTTCAACTGGTCCCAGCTTGAGCTCGTACCAGTTCAAGAAGCCAGTTTTAGCTGATCCCAGCTTGAACTGGTACCAGTTCAATCGACCAGTTTCAACTGGTCCCAGCTTGAAGTGGTACCAGTTCAAAAAAACAGTTTGCTGCTGGTCCCACCTTGAACTGCTCCCAGTTCAACATACCAGTTTGCCACTGGTCACCACTGGTAACAACCTCGGAACTGATTTATCCTCCAAGCAGAACTTAGCCACTCGGAAGCTCATCTGAGTTGCCATGATAAAACCCGCACAGACTGCATGACACTGTAATAAACGTGAATTATTTTATTACGCGCTTCTGAAACACCGAAACATGAATCGAAATTCACAACTACTCCACAACGGACGCACTCGCGTGCTTTTCAGAGTCGTGGGTACTCTGGCGCGCTATGCGGGCCCGATAGCAATCCGTGTTTTCCGTGTGAAGGATCTGAAACACGAGAATGAACGTACGTCAAAGATACACGGCGGAGGCTAACTGGTGCATGATGATTAAGTGAACGAAAAGTCCAGAGACAGGATGGGGCACAATGTACGTTGTGCAAGAAGTTGCTCTGCTAATGCTTAAACAGCATTAGCACAAACGGGGTGTTAGTCGTAAAACGGCATGCAACTGGAATGCCATGCACATGTTCTCGTGGAACTCATATTTCTAAATTATACACAGAAAGGAAAAACACTTGAGCACAGTCATGATGAAGCGGTCTCCACAGCTGCGGCCGAGCTGTAATCGCATGACACCCGTCCGGCCGTTCTGAAGCCGCTGTCGCTCATTGTATTTTTATATTGTCGCAGATCACGTTAAGAACATAAGGAGCAAAAACCGCATTTTCAGGCATGCTGAGACGAACGCAATATGTCAAAAACAGGGATCGAAACCGTTATTTTTTTCGGTTCGATTCGGGTTCAGCTACGCAGGAACCGGTTTAAACCGGCACGAACCAGTTCAGAAAAGTGAATTTGGGGCAGATTGTCATGAGTTTAAAGCGAGCACATCTTTGCGGCTCTCAAACAACACAGACGTACTTTTGTTGTTGTTGCCGACAGAGCAGTGGTGCACAGCAACACTGCGCGTTACAGCAATTTACGGCTGTGGCGTAGCCTGAGGGGAGCCGTATGGGCGGTCGCCCCGGGCACAAGATTTTTTTTTGCACAAATTATCGACAGAGAGAAACAAAAGTTCGAAGTAAAAACAGTTAAACCGTTTATCATTTTAAACCGTTTATCACTTGAAAAAATTTCAATTTCTTTAACATTTAGCGGTTCGAACGGTCTTCTGGGCGCCTCAAAGACGGAGGCGGCGACTTGCACTTCGCTGGCTGCGCCTAGAGATGCGAAGCACCGGGAAAAAAACGGAAATTTTGGGGGGAAAAACAGTTCTTTCGTTTTTTTTCCTCGTCTCCGGAAAAATAGCCCAAAATTTCCAGGCGACAAAATTCAAAATGTAAATTTTAGTGCCTTTGATGCCTTCCAACCCGCCAACAGTGCCTTAGGTTCCGCTAATCCGCCAACAACCACCAACTTAGAGCACCATCTGGCCGCTCCAAACGATCGCCATCGCGTTCACATAATGTCGGAGTTCTGGTCGGAGTGGATGGGTTGTTCCAATTACCTTTCGCTGAGTAGACAGCAGTCTCATGGGATGCTCTGCTCAGCATTTATGCGTAGAGGATGAACACTACTAAAGCTTCTACCTCGTTGTATGCTGTGGTTTGGCCGGCAATGCTTCGACTCAACAGTAACCACGTTTGTTTCCATTTTTTCCAATTGTTCAAAAAACAAAACAGAAAGAAACCGTTTTTTTTTTTTTCGAGCGATTCAAAATTTCCGGAAATTTTGCATCTCTAGCTGCGCCACTAGCTTTTGTGCTACAGCTACGGGTTGAACGATATCGGTATTCCTATAGATATTTTAGGCCAGCGCTATTATCGATAATTTTAAAATATGGATATTATATCGATACGGATATCTATACCACAGTGGTACAGATATCGATATAGATGCTGACGGAAATATCAGTAGTTCGGCGACGTCTGCCCGCGGATAGGATATGAAAGTAGCGGGTTTATTAACCAAACTTAACCACATTTTCCTCTCTCCCTTTTGATTTGGTTTTGCAACGCGATGCCGGATATTTCCTATAAACACTTGATGCACGTTAGGGGAAATTTTGTTCATGCCGAATGACGCATTGGAATGTGGAGATTGAGTTCACGGAGCGCGCGACGTACACGTCGGTCGAAACCGAAGAATTTGTGTTGCTGGCGTGGCTCCCTATTCGCAAACATCTATTCCACGAGAAACAAAAAAAGAACGAAGAAGGCAAGCTGGCGCGGATCCGAAGAGGAAGACATCCTCTGCACTCACCAAAATTCTTGCAACAATCATTCCCCAATTTTTCTGTCACGATAATTGAGGGCATATCCTGATTGGTGCTCGTAATACACGTTGTTCGTCACAGTCTTAATCACATGCCTCAGCGGTAATATGCATGGAAGATAATAAAACAAGGGCAACTTTTAATTGTTCAAGTAATGGCATGACGACTTTTCAAACATCGATATAGTTATTTATGATAGATACCTCAAAAGTGCCCGTGGAGGCTTTACATTGAGGAAGCGAATAAGATTTCTTACAACATACGACAAGAGGGGAAAATACATAGATAGAGCACAATGCGAATTACACAAAAATGAAGTTTATACAACACAGTGGACGAGTTCTCGGTTGAACACAAACTGATCAACAATTGAGATCAGCGGCTCCGCAAGATAATTCCAGTCATTAGTCGTGTGGGGAACGAATGAGCGATGGAACTGCTCTCGTTGACACATGATGCTATTGACCTTGAACTGATGATCCAGCCTTGGTTATATACAGTACGCAGCTTGAACTGGTATCACTTCACGCCCAGTTACTGCCAGCTCAGGTTGACCTTGTATCACTTTATGTCCAGTTGCAACCAGCCCAGCTTGATCTGTTATCACTTACTTTCCAGTTGCCAAAAGCCCGGCTTGAATTGGTACCACTTCATGTCCAGTTGCCACCAGCCCAGCTTGAACGGGTACCACTTCACTTTCCAGTTGCCACCAGCTCAGCATGAACTGGTACAAGTTCACTTTCCAGTTGCAACAAGCCCAGCTTGAACTGGTATCACTTCATGACCAGTTGCCACCAGCCCAGCTTGAACTGGTACCACTTCATGTCCAGTTGCCACCAGCCCAGCTTGAACTTGTACCACTTCATGTCCAGTTGCCACCAGCCCAGCTTGAACTTGTACCACTTCATGTCCAGTTGCCACCAGCCCAGCATGAACTGGTACCACTTCGTTCCAGTTCATGACTAGTTGGAGGCAACTGGGGACTAATTGGTACTGATTGACTTCCCAGTTCATTGTTTGTTTGTTTTTCGCCTATGGTGGATTGCCTCCCCGCGTCGTTTGCTTTTACGCGTGCGCTTAGTGTGTATCGCGTCAATGTGACAATGGAAACCGACGATGGCAGCTTGTGTGACGGCATGTAGGAGCTTTGTTAACATCTTGTTTTTGTTTATTTTAACGACAGAAATAACAACATCGTAATGCTTTCCTGGCGCAGCCCCTGTTTTTTCTGCAATAACAAGGCTGCTGTAATTCGTCGTTTCTGACATCCTTCTACCCATCATAACAGTTTCTATATCCGCATTTTGCAGTTTCCCTTCCTCTCAGCATTGCCGCGGGGCACATCGGAGATGGCGTAAGACGCCTTGTTTAAGGTGACGAAGTGGTCAACGCGGGTCACGTAATTGAATCCAGTGTTGTTGCTGCCACATGCCAGCCTGCGCGCCCTCTTCAAATCATTGCGATCTTCAAGTCTTGCGATCTTCAGGACTCCATAAAGAGCCGCACAAGGTGGACCTGATACTTCAAAACGGCGAGAGAGTGTTACAACTCAACTGCACATGCCCGGCTGGGTAAGGCATATTAACATTTACTAGCATGTCGCTGACCTGATCGCCTCATGTGATATGTCTATTTCATTCTACCTCACCTGCCGCAGGCTCCAGGCGCATTGTGCCTTTTGCCATGTTCCGAAAGAAAGAAATGGCTTGAATAAAATAAATAAATAAATTAAAAGGCAATAAGCAACCGTAAGTACATGTACCTAGCAGACGTGAATGACTACAATTTCTGTAACTGCAGTTTTAGCTAGCAGCTGATACTTACTACACGTAAGTTATCATGTAACACGTATTTCCTCTGGTAGCATATCTGAAATATAGTTGTATTATTGCATATGTAAAAATACCTGCTACGTCATTTGCATCTAACCAGTGGTTTCCGATACACTGATATAACTTTTTGTATATGCAGAAAATTACACAACGGAACACCAAGCAAGAGTCAACATGTGTAACCCACATGCAAATGCAATTTCCCCGTTTTTTTTTTCCTTTTCGTCTAATAAATATATCCCCCCCCCCCACATGCAAAGAATTGTGTAGACACCAGCAGTAATAAAATGTGACATTTTTTTCAGAGCATCTCACAAAAGAAAACACTGCATTGCTGTCCTACTTCACATAAATAGGGCACAGAAGGTGACCATGTTGTCACCAACAGATCTGCCTCAGTCGTGGAGACAAAATGCAAAAAGCACCGTCAAGCTAAGATAAGCTCAAGAGCAATCAAGCAATAAGATATGCTCCTACGCTTGCGCAGCAGTTATCTCGTTGCCGAAAGATATGATATCAGACATTAAGTATAAAGGGAAAAAATGTGTACTTGTTTGTAAACAGCATTTCAAGCATAGATTGAGAAGTTACCCGTCAAAAAGAACTCGTTACAAGTTAAGTTACCGTGTGCAAAATGTAACTAAGTTAATAACGAAGTTCTCCAGCATGAAATGTAACTCGCAGTTACTGAGTTACTTAAAAAAAAGAACGCGTTACTTTCAACTTACTTCGGACACAAAATAGCATTACACAGGTGCAGCGCGCGTGAGCAGTTGAGTTAAACCTTGAGTTGCTTGCGGAGGAGTGCAAAACCTTAGATCGTTTTCGTTTATGTCCAACAATAGACCTCTCCCTGTTTGTAAACAAATGACGCCATAGTGTTCGACAGCGCCAAAATTTGGTAAAATTGAACTACGCTCGAAGCTAGAGGTGAACAAGGTCGCGCCCGAAAGACTTGGCCTTGAGGGGATTACAACATGGTCCCTTAAAGGGAGGCGACCCTCGGTCCTACTTTTGTTTCAATGGGAAACAGCGAACCAGTCCCCATTCGTGGAACCCAGCCCTCTTTCCGATTTGTGTCGGTTTCAGTCTGTCTACCAATGTCATGATGACGTTTCTCTGGTAGAGGTCTATTCGAACGCTTTGCATCTTACCACCTGTGGGCGCACAATGGTTCAGCTTCATTTCAATGCAGCGGTTCTTACTTGCTGAGTAAAATACTGCCATTGATTGAATATCACGTTTTATGGCAAAAAATGCCATGAAGGAACCGGAGAGAAAGCAAGATAATATGTGGACGTGAGTGAAAAGCGAGTTAAAAGAAACTTGGAACTTAATTAAGTTACTTTGGCAAAGTTACCTCAAAAACGAACGAGTTCCTCTAAAAGTTACCACGGCGCAAAAGTACCGAGTTAAGCTACAAGTTACCAAGAAAAGGAACGTAGTTACAGTAACTAATTACTTGTAACGAGTTACCTCGAACTCTGATTTAAAGCAAAAGTTTGGCATACTACAACAAATGATTTTGCAACTGTGGGTGTCATGTGGATTTCATTATCCCTGCTTTCTTTTTCACATCAGTATCACTGATAGCGACGTGAAAAAGAAAAGAGGGAGGAAATAAGGAAAAGAGGGTCGTGCTGTTGTTGTGGCATTACTGGTTCCTGATACTGTATCAGGAACCAGTAATGTGATAACCACAGCACGACACTTTGGAAAGACTAATGGTCAGCCTTCCCTACGTATGCAATTCAGAGATGCACCTCCGAAAAAAAAAAAAAAAAAAAAAAAAGCGAGAAGAGGTGCATTATTTTTCCTCCTCTCTTTACACCCCACTGATAACGCTCAGTACATGTTGCGTGTTCAGCTAAACAGGATTTTGTTTTGTGCATCAAGGTAATAATGCAAATGTCCTTCGTCAATAGAGTACCCATGACCACCTCGCAACATACTATCCTATGCATGTATCGTTCGCGTTGTCCCAAGAAGGTAAGGATACGATGCACTGCTTAACCAAGTCAGCCAAATGCAATGATAGTACAAGGAAGATTCTGGATAAGTTTTACAGTTCAGGCCGTAAGAAAATTACCGACCGACCGAAATCTGGACCAAGTACTGTCAAGACTGATGAGTTGCGGGCTAACGCTGAACCTGAAGAAGTGCGTATTCTCAGTCCAGTCAATCAAGTTTCTGGGACATACAGTCTCTGACAAGGGTATTCACCCAGAAGAAGACACGATGCAGGCCATCATGGATGCACCCCACCCTACAAACGTGACAGCATTGAGGTCCTTCTTGGGTATCGCTTCGTATTATCTCAAGTTTGTGCCACATTTCACAACACTCACTGAACCTTTACGATCCCTGCTTCGAAAAGATTAAACATTTGTCTGGTTAACAGAGCAGCAAGAATCGTTTGACAAGTTGAAGCACTTGATCAAGAACTGCACCACGTTAGCTATATTTGACCCCAGACTTCCAACGGTTGTCACTACGGACGCTTCGGATTACGGTTTGGGAGCCGTACTCGAACAGGAACACCCGGATGGACTATACACTGTGGCATTTGCTTCGCGAACACTTTCCGAGACCGAAAGGAGGTACTCGGTTGGCGAAAAAGAAGCCCTAGCTTGCTTGTATGCATGCGAAAAGTGGCATACGCTACTTCTGGGAAGACGGTTTACGCTCCGTACAGACCACCAAGCTCTAACCACTCTTCTATCGAGTCAGGGTTACGGTCGTCAACCGATGCGTATCGCCCGATGGGCTGCCCGACTTCTACGATACGACTATCAAATCATCTACAGAAAAGGCAGCAAAAATGAGGTCGCTGACGCGCTCTCTCGCCTACCCATAGCTCACAAGGACAGTCGGAACAACGAGGACAGCGACATGGTTATGATATGCACAATAGAGCAAGGTCTTCACCCCATTACATGGGAAGAGCTCAAGAAAGAAACAGCAGACGACCCCAGTTCTCGCTACTGTGTACAAGTTCGTGGGCTCAACGTGGTCGTCATCAACCAAGAGTAATCCCTCACTGCATTCCTTCTTCAAAGTCGCAGAAAGTTTGTCTGTTATACAGGGAGTCGTCATGCGTGGTGACAAAGTAGTCCCTCCGTCTACGCTGAGACGACGTATTGTTGATATAGCTCACCAATCACACCCAGGAATCGTCCGTACCAAACAGAGGATCCGACAGGTGTATTAGTGGCCTAAAATGGACCTAGATGTCGAAGAGTACGTTAAAACGTGTCACACCTGTCTTCGGAACGACAAAACCGCAACTCCACATCCTGCTCCATTACAACCTGTACCTTTTCCTTCGGCTCCTTGGAAACAGCTTGCGGTAGACATTGTCGGACCGTTCGGGACTCTCCCATGGCAGAACAGATTTGCAATTACAGCGGTGGACTATTACAGCAAATGGCCCGAAGTAGCCTTCGCCTCACGGGTCACAACCGATGTCATCATCAACTTCCTTCTGACGCTTTTCAGCCGTGAAGGCTACCCGCAAGTTATTGTAACGGACCACGGTCCACAGTTCGAGTCACGTAACTTTAAATGCTTCTTAAGTGAACGAGGCATCATGCACCGCAAATCGTCCGTGTATCATCCACAGTCGAACGGTCAAGTGGAACGTTTTAACCGTTGCCTAAAAGATTATCTACAGACTATTGCAATTTCTCACGCTCCTTTGCACTGTCAGCCAAATTTATACCTTTAAAGGTATAAATGGCTTGTCCTGTGGCGCATCCCCCAAAAGGGATAAAAATTATACCACCAGGTGAGGTATAATAATTTATCCCTCCAGCAAGGTATGAAAATTCAGACCTTGGGGTGCAAAGTATACACCATACATGTGGTACAACTTCAATACTGCAGGGTATAAATTTAATCCCAGTAACAGGGTATAGCAAAGATATCAAAATGTAGACCCGTGGGTGCAAAAAGAATACCATTCACAAGGCATAACTTAAATACCTGAAGGTATAAACTGAATCCCAGGAACAGGGTATAGCAAAGGTATAACAAAGTAACCCTTGGGGAGTAAAATATGTACCATTGAGAGGTTCAAATTATATACCCCGAGGTATCTATTGAGTCAATAGAACAGGGTATAGTAACGGTATAGAAATCCACGCCTTTGGGTGCAGAATAAATACCGTTTAGAAGGTTTCTATCAGGTAATTTGAAGGTATAAATTTAATCTAAGCAGCAAGGTACTACAAAGGTACAGAAATCTAGACCACTGGGTGCAGAACAGTATCTTTCTTTGCACCAAAAGCACGCAAGGAATAAAGTGCGTCATGTCTGTACCTAAAATAACTTCAAAGACAATGCGAAGTTTTGTGAACCAAACGCAAAAATGCTGATTGATTTTAAAAGAAAAAAATGGAGATGGTAGTCTCGAGCCACTCGGGACTGGCTACTCCAGGACGCGTTATTAATAAAAGAAAGGGAAACTACACTAACCTCGACGCTTTGAAACGCTTTGAAAGAATAAATGAGAACATCATCACCGAGCTTGTCACCAAAAGCGAAGTCTCAAGGCACTAAAGCCAAAGAGTGTCACAATGTGTCAAACAGGTCCGTCGAGACGAGAAATTGCACAAGGGCGCGCATGGCAGGTATGAGCTGATTTGCTGGCCAGCACCCAAGAACCTTTTCGGTGGAGTATGGCCGATTATCCAGGCGAGACAGGGACGACACAAGGGTACATCGGTGTGCACTGTACCTCGGGCAGTCTTGGAGTATATGATCCACGTCCTCAACTACATCACACAGACTGCAGTTGGGGGACGGGACCATGCCGAGCTTAAACAAAAGTCGTCCACTGTATGGCACGTTGAGGCGAAGCCTGTAGATGAGCGACGTGATGGGTCGAGGAAGCGCTGACGGCATATAAAAACGGAGATCTGGGTCCACCCTGCGCAGGAACGACGTAGAAGGGACACTTCTGCGCCAGTGTTCACTGCACAGACGTCCCATGAGAGCACCAATTGCTTGCTTCGCGTCCGCTTGGGTGAAATACGTACGGTGCGTCGGTACGCCTCGTGCCACATGAGCCCGTCTCGCAAGTAGGTCGGCAGCCTCATTCCCAGGGACGCCACAATGACCTGGGACCCACTGCAAGGTGATGTTATGTGTCTGTGCGACAGCACATGAATACTCCCTGAGGACGTCACACACCAGTGGACCGAGGGAGCTCGAGCCCAGGGTGCACTGCAGAGCTTGGAGGGCGGTTTTGGAGTCACTGTATATGGTCCAGTGCATCGGTGGTTGACGGGACACAATGAAGGAAAGCGCCATAAGAATGGAATGCAGCTCGGCCACAGCAGCCGACGTCGGGTGCGACAGCTTAGCGCTTCGTTCAATCGACAGCTCAGGGATTACGAATGCACAGGTAGAGCCGGTCTGTGTCGATGAGCCATCAGTAAAGATTTTAATTCTGCCTTCATCGCGATGAAGCAGACTCAGGGTGAGTTGGCGAAGAACAATTGTTGTAGCCGATTTTCTGGAAGTCAAGCCAGGGACATTGACATGCACAGATGGTGCCTGAAGGGCCCATGGAGGGACTGCGGGTAGAACCAGTTTTTTATGCTTTGGAATGAGGCTGCGGTGAGCTAAAACGGCTTGGCAGTACCCGGATGCTGGTCGCCGAAGAATGTCGCGCACTAATGTGTGACGGTAGTGGCGAGTGGAGAGATTCATGTAGTGCCCAAGAGAGTGTGCCGTCCGCATAAAGATCAGCGAAGGCTCCTTTGCTTCAGCCATGACAGGGGCAGTTGACGTTGATTTGTGGACACCAAGGCACTGTTTCATGCTCTTTGCAAGGACGGTTTCCAACACTTGTTCAGACGAAGGACAAAGACTATGCAACACTGGAAGATGGTACATTAACATTTGTCGTATGAGGGACCGGTGCAGACCAAGCAATGCCCTTGTAGAAAGCCCCCAGCGGGCACCACAGAGGTATCGCAGGTCACTCAGTCGAGACTCAGCTCTACCTCTCAGACAACGAACCTCCGCTCTCCAGGACAGACAGCGGTCAAGAACCACACCAAGAAACTTATGGTGTGTAACACGCCGCACGACATTCCCACCTATATGAAGCTGAAAGTTCTTCAAATGACGGCGAGTAAAAGGCAAAAAAACAGTCTTCTCATGAGAGAGGTCCATGCCTCTGTTTTCCAGGAAAGCAGCTACAACATCAAGGGCACACTGTAAGCGGCGCTGTAGCGCTGGCCACTGCTTGCCGGATGTCCATATGCATATATCGTCAGCATACAAGCTGATGTTGACGCCCCGTGGCAAGAGAGCTGGTAGAGCAGCCATCACGACATTGAAGAGGAGTGGGCTGAGGACCCCGCCCTGTGGGACACCTGCTGTTGTGCTGTGATGAGACGTTTCACCATCCGAAGTCATCACAAAGACAGTTCTACCACGTAGATAGTTGGCTATCCACCTGAGAGCTCGCCCAGTAACGCTCAGGGAGAAAAGCTCATGGAGTACATGGCCGTGGCTTGTAGTGTCATAGGCTCGCTTAATATCAAGGAATGCTGCCACGGTTAGTAGACCATCCGATCTAGACTGTTCTACGTGGGTTACCACATTCAAGACACAATCCATTGTACAACGAGCTCTCCTGAAACCTGCCTGCGCCGGGTGTAGGAGCGTCCGGGACTCCAGAAACCAGTCAAGGCGGTCCAATATTAGCCTTTCCATTACCTTGCCCAAGCAGCTTGTGAGGCTAATGGGACGAAATGAAGCCAGTTCCCTTGGCGACTTCCCTGGCTTCAAAACTGGGATAACTCGAGCCGCTTTCCATACGTCAGGCACGACACCAGTTCTCCAGGAGTCATTAATGAAGCACAGCAGTTTTTCAAGCGACGCATCCCCTAAGGAGGCTATGGCCTGATACGTAATCCCATCGGCCCCAGGTGAGGATCCTTTCCTAGAGTGGGAGATTGCTGACTGCAACTCGTTGATGGTAAAGTCCAGGTCCATGACAGGGTCACAAGCCATGCAGCCAAAATCAACACCACTAAGGGCATCAGCAACCGATTGCTTGTGGGCGTCAGTCGAAGAGGCGCAAGATGGTCGTGTGAGGAGACAGCAGAACTCTTCACCAGCTGTAATTTCTGAGATCTTCAGATGAAGCGCGAGAGCTCTGAAGGGAGCCTCCTGCTCAACAGGGCAACTAAGTGTCTTAACAATCTGCCATATTCTTCCGGTAGGTGTATAAGGGGAAAGCGTGGAACAGAATGACTTCCAGCTTTTGCGACCCAGGCGCTGGAGGTGTTTTCGGATGATGCTACGAAGCCTACATACTTCCTGGTAATCCTGTTGACTTCCAGAACGACGGAACCGGCGCTCTGCTCGGCGTCGTATTGTTCTTAGGCGTTCAAATTCGACATCAACACTTGAATGCGTTGCTGGAATGGGGACCTGTTTTGTTGCGGTAGACACGCTGGACGCCAGAGCACAGTTAATATCGTCAAGACTTGTCGCAGAGCGAAATAAATCTTCAGCTGTCGTGTTAAAAACCTTCCAGTTAGTAACTGCAGCAAAAATGTTTATTTACAGTACTACATAAATAAATTTACAAAATCAATGCACTTCTCCCGAGCCTTTGTCTCTTCGAGCTTTAAAATTGCCCTTTGGATGATGTTTATATCGATGAGCTTGATAATGGGGCAGAGAGGCAGCTCTTGTTCCTGAAAAGACTTTTTTTAAAATAATGCCTACATGCAAAGCAAGCGTATTTTGTTCTCACCTCTATGATAAGTGACGAAGACTACTCATTTTATCTCCGTGAAATTAATTTCAGGGCAAGGACGCACAGGTCACCTGAAATAGCACATATTGAATATTTAGTGTCCCCAAAATGGGAAAAAGCAAAAAAGAAAAACTTACCGTCGCTATCTGCAAAGAGGAGTAGTTCAGCCTCCGTGCCGTTTTCCTGTACGATCATCAAAAGATCTTCAAATCCCTGCTGCGCTTGTGCGACGAGTTCTCGCTGGACGGAACAATATTCTGAACTCAAGGAGCAGCTATACACAAAAAGATGAGAAGCTGTCAGTTTCGTTAAACGGCAAAAAGAACGACAAGAAATAAGTAATGATGTAGTTAAAGGGCAGCTTATGATACACTACATCAAAATACGTGCATACACAGTCATATTTATCAAAACGAACACAACTATCTATCTTTTACTTGGAATTTGGCGGTTTCAAATTGTATTCTGCATTTTCCCGCACAGAACGTCGCTGCCAAAATTCCGCCAACGAAATCCGATATATATCGATATATCATCTTCTAATCCATCCACATATACGCTAAATGCAAACAGTAAACGCAAAACGGGCTCGTATGTCATATAATAACAAACGTAAACGCAAAAAATTACATACGCACGAAAGAACAAGGTACAGGCGACAGGATTACGTTCGCTTGTCTTCTCGCAAGGCGCAATCTTGTCTGTTCCTTTGTGCGTATGAGTCACTTGCTGCGTTTATGTTTGAAATTACTCTAACACACTCTAAAACACTCTTACATGCGGGTCGATTGAACGATAATTGGGGCGAAAGAAATAGAAGGTCGACGAGAACGGCAAAAGAACTTATGTCAGGTTCGTCTAGTACTGCACAAACACGTGAGCACATCATACCTTTGTGTGCACAGACTCCGGCCTCTACATTATGAAGTTTATCCACCAGCAAGCCTGCACCTACGCCATTTTGTCAGGTCACAACTGTTACACAAACCATCAATACTATTAATCTAGAGGCGTTCAGCTCTCCTTAACCAAAAATAAATAAGGCAAGTTCTCTTACCAAGATGTTGCAAGCATTGCAGTCTAAAAAAGTCAACAAACTTTCGATGAGGTTTCCATGCGTTGGCCCTTGGAGGCGAAGAAACACCATGCAAAACATCCGCATAACTTGGTTGTATACTTGACCTGCACAGTCTGCACTGGCGCTCGCTCGTGGAAGGCCAGCTCTGGCAGACTCTGGCACGAATACCCCATTGATAACAAGAAGTCCCATGAGAAGCGAGGCCCATTCTCCTCTCTTACTTTTCTGGGTCGGTATTCAAGAACTCTAAAACGTTATTGTGTGTGGGCAGAGGGAGATCTCGTATCCGACTTCGAGTCGTGTTTGTGACGTTGTGTGCCCCGTGTATGCCCTTCATCGCCCCCTGTCTCGGGGTTTTGCCATTATGATCCTCCCAGAAAATGTTTCAATGTTGCAAGGTTGACGTTAATAGAGGCCATCACGTTGTTCACCTTTAAAACGCGACGCTTGTTTGCCCTTCTGACATTTATATCAATTAAATAATACGCCAAGACTCAAAACCCCGTGTAGCATGCTTTTCATACATCTGCCCTTCTTTCTCCAACATGCATAGAACAGAGGAAAGGGTAATAAAACCACATGACCACAACAGTAATAGTACCCGCAATCTCTTTCGATAGGATTGATACCAACACGCGTATAGCTCTGAAGCTGGAAGTATAATGTCGAGGACAGCGAAAAAAAGAAAAGGCACACACACGAATGGCGTGCTACTGGAAATTCAAAATCAGCCCCACTAAGGTTCATATTCAAATTACCTTCCTTTATTTAATTTTTTCATTTGTTACCATTGTCCCCTTAATTGACAACAACTACATGAATGACGATGGGATGAGGTGATTCACGGCAACAAGTGCGGTAATTAAAAAAATTACTCCCCATTATTTATTCCATAGACACCTCTGGGGTTGCTGTCATTTCGGGTATTCAAAAATGAAAAAAAAAAAAAAAAAAACAGTCATAGATAGGTCAGTATTTCTTGCAGCCGACCACAGCAAACAATTCCATCATCACCACCCTCATAGTTCATAACAACAAATGCCACACGGTAACGAGTAGGGAGATTGCCCATAAGAGAAATATATCAAAGCCGAGGATAATTCAGGTTGACTTTAGAAGTTTGATTTTAAATTAAGATGATGTGTACAAGTACATAGAAGGCTGTGCTATTGCAACAATAATATTTTACGTTAACGGAAAGGTGATATGGATAGTAATAAACGAAAGCAGAATCATATGAAATAGTGTTGCACATAAAAGCGAAAGGAGAAATGTAACATGAAATTCACGAGTGCTTTCCTACACGCGAACTGCAAATTCCTGGATACGTAAATGCGCACTTTTTCTCTTTCTTACTTTTATTTTTCGTGCTAATTTCGTATTAATTTTACGTGCCATAAAGTTTGTCACCCACGCTGTTTATCCTTCAGGTGGACAAACGCGTTTAACTATATGTTTGTAACGTTAACGTACTCGTGACCAGTGACTTTGCTCAGAATCGTGCACCCTTTGTTATCTCAACGTCAAGTTAGGTTAGGCCAGGTAAGTTTTTGCTAGGTTAGGTTACGGTAGGCCAGTGTAGGTTGCGAGTAATTATCCTTTGGCGTTTCTGTGGTGAACAATTGTACGAGTGGCCGGAAGGGACAGCACCACAACAAGTATGACGCGAAAGTAAACTGCTGTAAATAAATGTTATCTGACTATAAAATGCACAGTTGCGTGCGTGAAACTAATACCCCTGTCACACGACAAACCGAATGACATTCCCATCGAATGGGTGTCCGCCCATTTGGTCGAACGCCGTTTGATCGAAGGCGCTTGATCGAACGCCGCTTGGTCGAAGGCCGTTTGATCGAAAGCCGGTTGATCGACGCCGTTTGTTCGAAAGACGTTTGTTCGAAAGGAATTCAAAGCTGCATGCACTGTGTTGTCCGCACCACTTTTCATGTAACTTTTGACTCGAGCATACGGAGCAGGCAGTCAGTGTCCTCTGCTTTTTTTATTTCTTCTTTTTTTCTTTTTTTGCAGCCGAAGAGGGGGGACCACTGGTTAGTTGCAGACGTTTGTCATTTACGAATCAGTAGGACACATATTGAAGAAAGCTGCCCCAGGTTGAGAGCAGCCGATAGTCTATCCTTGTTCTGGGCACCCTTCTTATTGCTGGAGACATATTTAAAGGGAGCGGTCTGAAACGGGATAGTCATATGTGCAAAGCCACTCGAAGTCTGTGGGTGCTAAGAACGAAATTTCGCCATGGTACAACGAGAGATATTAAATTAACAGCATGTAAAACCTTAGTTCGACCTTAGAGTATTCATCATTCTGCAGCCTCGAATCACTACACATGCACGCTGTTCGAAGAAATAGAGAAAGTTTAAAGATCTGCTGCCCTGCTTATCTTGTCTAAGTTTCGAAGGACTTCTTCGGTTACATGTCTGTTGCAAGAACTAAATTTAGGTTCACTTGCACATAGGAGAAAAGTAAATAAACTGAAACTGCTCTTTCTCCTATACAGTGGTCAGTTGATTACAAACAATAATACACTGTTAAAATTTGTTCACATTCGACGGGGATAAATCATCAAAGATGCGATTTACTTATATTCTTTGCCAAAATGTTTAATATGTGACATCAATTATTATTTGACAAAGGGTTGGGGGTTTAACAAGTACAGCATGTTTAGTCACTATGTGTCAGAGCGGAAAAACCTATTCGGTTGTCCAACGGGTTAAGGGAGAACAACCCTGACCCTTGTACTACTTTTTGGACACGAAAAAGTGGATTAGCATGAGGAATGTGTTTACGGGGAAGCAGATTACACAAAGTTAAATGTTCCTTAGGATAACTGCATTTAGAACTGCAGCTTTTCTTCCTTGTCTTTTTTTGTCATTTTCGACACTCCAAGTGAACCAATTAAAAAAATCGATCAAACGACCGGCTGCCCTTTCGATCAAACGGCGTTCGATCAAATGGTTTTCGACCAAATGTCCTGCGTTCGATCAAACGGCTTTCGACCAAACGGCGTTCGATCAAATGTCCCGGAACCCATCGAATGACAATCGCACCGAATGTCATTCGTTTGTCTTACATCGAGCTACACGAAGAAACAGAATGTCATTCGCAAATGATGTCACGATAGCGGTTCCGAAGGCGCTTGCCAATAATGATAAGCCTTTTGGCCAGTTTCTTCGAAGCGAAGGGGAATCACATTGCTAGGCTTGAATTTGATAACTTCCTTTGTCGTGTCATTTTCGTAGAGTTCATCCAATGTACTTAAACTCGCTATTTTTATGTGTCGGGTACCGTGTATCGTATCGTGCAGCATCTCGCATATGACTGACACTCAATGCGAACAGAGTATAGCTTCGAAATGTTAAAAACAGGAAGAGATGAAACATCTATTTATTATTTCCTATGATACAAGCTTTCGCCCAGAGCCCTTCTTGAGAATAAAGACTAGTGGGACGGGGAAAAGGGGGAACAAAAAGGTAAATGGTCGAAGAATGTTCCAAGCGCTCACCGTATTTGGGTCAGGTAGCTATGGAGGTTGAGTTCGAAAACCGGTTAAGTGTATATGCCTGTCTGTCTTGCATGGGAAGACCTTGAGTTTTGGGAAAGAATGCTGACCAGTGGTTGTTAGTGGAATTTTGCGATTTGGAATGATTCCTGATTTTCGTCTTTTGTTGCTATCCGTAAAGTTTGACTGTCTGATGACAATTTTATGTGTGTCGTAAAATCATGTTCCAGCAGTAGAAATTTGCAGTACGAACATGTGTGGAAGCCTGAAGTTTTTTTGAAGGCTGTAAATTACTTATAGTATTATTTTCTCTATCATTCTACACATCCCATGCATACTGTGCAAAGTCAAAAAATGCACTTAGAACATTTATCTGTGTCTGTGAAACTGCGAAGGGGTTTACGCCGAAACATTCAAAAATGCACTCTTAAAAAGCACCCGTGAAAAATCCGCGCCGCAAATAAACACTGCAAAAATAAATCGTAGTTAGGCTTAAGAGGGGATACGAGTGAGGCGGCATCTCCGATTCACGATTTTTTCGCTCGTAGATGGCGCCACACGAACATACGGGTCTCAGCCTGGAGGAAGCTGTAACCATTACCCTTAGTACAAATAACTCACTCCTCCGCAGGATTCTGTAGTCCCAAAAACACGTGTGACCTCCTTGACTATTGAGATGCAAGGATCTCACGTCATGTTTGGGTTGCCGAGGTCAACTCAGCTACAAAGAAAGAAGGAGGTCCCGACGAAAGCCAATTCTTCCCTTTTGTCCCTTTGTGGACTGCATCTGGTGACTTCTTGATGTTATGCTATCTTAGCTTGTCTGACTTTCTGGACGCAGCGCGGAGTCCAAATGTTATATTTCGTTGGCCCTCGCTTATTTATATTCACCTGCTGATTTTTCTTTGGCGCCGAGTTCTCACACTAGAATATTTTGCGGACGCATTTTGTATTTAACTGACTATTCTGATTTAGTGTATTTACCTTGCGTCTGTGTGCAAGTGAATCTAAATTTATTTGTCGCTACAAACATTAACCGAATAAGTCCTCCGAAACCTAGACAAGATAAGCCGTGGAGCAGACCTTTGCATTTTGTCTTCTTTATTTTTTTTTTTTTTTCTCGGACAGCGTGGATGTGCAGAGATCCAAGACTGCAGATGCATACTCTAAATGAGGGGAACTAATGTTTTGATTGTAGATGGGTAGAAATCCAGCGAACCGGTAGAGATGTAGGAAGGGAGTTGCCTCAGGACAGAAGCCACCGATATTTCGAACAGAGATTGTTGAAGAAGAACAGTCTCTGAAGAACAGTCTCTGTTCGAAATATCGGCGGCTTCTGTCCTGAGGCCACTCCCTTCCTAATGTTTTGATTGATTGATTTGTAAAAGAAAAAAAAATGGAGATGTTAGTCCCGAGCCACTCGGAACTAATGCTTTATATGATGTTAATTTAATATGTTTTGTTGTACCATGGCGAAATTTCCATCTTATAGTTTCCACAGACGAGCGGCTTTCGCACACATATGGATATCCGATTTCAGAACTTTCCCTTTAAATTTGCCGCCAGCAATGAGAAGGGTGCCCAGAAGAAGCACAGACTGTCGGCTGCTCCCAACGTCAGGCCATATTCTTTAATATGTGTAATTCGTCGGATTGTACCCACTTTTCTGTTCAGCTGTGTTGTTCGTAAATGTCGTCCCCTGAGGAAAATTCACTTTTGGTACGCGTGGACTGGTTGACTTCGGACGTTGACTTTTTACCATATAGGACGGTGTGAATGTTTGGATTTTTGAGCACCGAAGCGAGTAATCGTATATCCTATTCCATTTCCTAATCAAATATGGAATTCAATGTTCGAATTCCACATCGAATTGATGCTTCTACTAAACTGAATATATTTGAAGAGACCCGGCAGATGGAGAACACACACAAAAAAGAAGAGTAAGCGCTATACTTACGCATACATATATGTACCGTACATGTTTGTATTCCAATACACGTTGTATATGTATCCAATTACGGTTATTCAACGAGTCGCTTACTTTATTCGTATACAATTCCATTTTAAAATGACTATTCAGTATTCACACATAGCATTTCTTTGCCTAGGTAGTTGCTGTGCGTCAGTTTTGGTGAATTTACTTATTGTGTCTTGCAACAATGCGGCCTGTACAGTCATGGGGCTCCCGAGATGTGATACTGCTAGACATATTGAAATATATTTTTGTCTGCCAATTTTGTTGCTTTCGCCCCGCATTTTATTTTCCTCTTTACACATCACCGTGCACGTCGATCTGCACACTTCTAAAAAAGAACTTGACATGCTCCTGGTCAATCCGAATGACGTCTTCTCTCCTGATTTGTTGAAACTGGACGGCGTACTCCTTTTTGTGACACTTCACATTTGTGCTAATTAGCAGAGAAAATGTTTTTTCGTGTTAGCGCTGCGAAGCAACTATTGCTGTACGCGATGTACAGGCGTGGACAGAGGACAGCAGGAGGGAGGGTGACAGGGGATTAGTATGCGTCCCGCGCCGACTTCAGGGCTAAGTGAGCCGACATTCATCAGGAAAGTCCGACGGAAAACCCAGGGAAAACCTCAGAGAGCACACCTGGTGACAGGATTCGAACCTGTGTCACGTTGTATCAACGAACGTGAAATTGATTGCGGTGTATTCCCTACGAGAAATCGCAAGTGAAAGTAGGTCGAGCATTCAAAGTAAAAACCCTTAGTCTTTGGTTAGGAATTTTAGTATTTATTTTGAGCCGGAGGACATGAAGACCTGCAATATCGCAACCTGGGATTTCGCAAAAATTCCACGCGTACCAAGAGTGGATGTTTCTCGAGGAGACATTTTTTCCGGGGGACATATTTTCCAGGGGATATTTCTTCCGGGAATATTTTTTCCGGGGACATTTTTTCCGGAAACTTTTTTTCCGGTTCCCTTACGACATACATGTATCCTTCGAAACCTAGACAAGATATCAGAAGGTCGAAACTTAAAAGGCCGAAAAATTAAAACATCGAACGATCAGAAGGCTGAAAATTCAGAAAACCGAATTATCAGCAGGCTGGAAAGCCAGAAAACCGAATTACCGTAAGGTCGAAAAGTAAGGAAGCCAAGATACGGAAATTGTTATTCCAACTGCGATAAAAAATGAGCTCTACAAAGTAAGTAGGATAGAATTGTTGAGAATTAATACAGGGAATAAATCGTTTCATCAAACTCCCCTTTACATAACGTGCTTTCGATCACTTAGGCAGAAAACAAAAAGTAAAAGTAGAGATGACTGTGTTATTGCAAGTGTTTATTGTACACGACGACAATCACGTTCGGGTTGCCAAATATATAGAGCGACACCATCTCCTCTAAAATTCATTGAGTGGGTAGTACAAGTCATTCACTGGCAATCACCCACAAGGCACTTTCTTTCTGTAAACATGTCCCCAAGAGTCTAGGCAGCTAAGACGCTCAGACTTGTAAATGCAGGTTGCAGTACATCAGTGCAAATAGTGTTCCGTGAATTTTGGATGCAAGCCTTTTTTTTTTTTTCAGAACTTGCCATTTTTATATACCCAATAAGCACTATAATATACCCAATAAGCACCCTTCTTTTGGGTGTAATATGTGACACCCATCATTGGACCCCGAGCCCGAGAACTGGGGAGACTGAACTATCGAAAGCCAGAGGCCACCAAGAAAGGAAAAATATATATTTGAAAAGTTACATCTGCTACATCAGGTAGATCCACAACGCTGTGCTCAGGACAGGTATTGGGAATTAATGTGCTAAATGCTTTTTATGCAGTTAAAATAACGTTGTATGACCTTGTCCAGCGCATGTCACTTTTTCGCAGCATCCCTCGTGTACTGGGGTTGATCTTACAGCTTTGGATAGAGAAAGAGCTTCTTTTGAAAAAGTTCTGTTAAAAAGTGAATTTCTACGTGGAGTCTATTTCAACGTTTTATTCATAAATTATTTATTTCGCAGACATCCTCTTGGAATTCCTTATTTTTCGGCCTTCCCATAATCCAGTCTTTGACTGTTTGATATTACCTCATTAAAAAAAGAAAAAAAAAACTGTCTTAACTGTCAACACATCGGGACAGCGAATGATAACACCACTCGGTCTCACTGTGCATCACCTCCCCTAACCCTACCGTTCTTTTTACGTGCATGCGATGCGAGACGAATATTGTGTGGCTGTGTAGCAAAGCTTTCCTGGTCTATGCCGCCTATTCTCCCTATTCTCACTCAAGGCCTTCCCATTATTTTGCGACGACCTACTCAACGTGGATCTCTTCAGACAGGTTTCACGACCTCAATTTCGCGCTTCCGCTGCCGGGGAAACCCCTTCTGGGATAGGGTGCCAGAACAGTGACTGCATTCCGCGGAACGATATGAAGTTCTCTTCTGACCAGCAATGTGGCGCTACTGTACGATGGCAAGACGGGGCAGTTCACGGAGCCGTACATACCTTAAGTTTTTTCAATATTGTGAACAACTGGAGGCATGGACAGACATGACATGGACACGTAAATATTCAAGAAAGAATTCCGCGTAAATGCTACTGATTACATTTCACATATGTGCTACAGTAAACGAGCTACGAACTTCCAAAAGCGAGAGACCGAACTTATAAATTTTTTGCAGCTTTCGTAAGGTTTTAAAAACTTCTGCAAAAAAAAATTGCAAATGTCTCCAATGCGAATTTTTTGAAATTCTAAAATCTATCGAACAAGGCCATTTTGGTCCAAATCGGTTCAGTATTAGCTGCAAAAGATCGCATTGTTTCGCCCATAGAGGATACATGGGGCCGCCGGAGGTCGTATCCCCTCTTAAAGAGGGAATGTCCCGAATGCTAATTCAAAGCGATACATATGTTTGCCATGCAACGCACAATTCGAACGTTTCTTAATGACATTTCTAGCGTTATTAATGCTGTGTCATCTAAGAGGAGCTGGAAAAATTGAACTATCCAGCTTCACATTGCAGAAGACGACGCTCATATGAATACAGGAATAACAATGAATTCGAACACCAACATGCTGTTCCGACACGTCCACCCTGCTAAGCATAACGGCCGCTAAAATGTGAATTTCATTCGCTAAAAGGACATACATTTTATAGTGCACTAGAAATAAATATCTCGTTTTATGTAGGAAAATTCCAACAACAACTCATAGTGTTTGGACATCGTAGTTCACAGCAACACTTCTACGACAACACTGCCGCATTTTGTATTAAAACGGCGCAGATGGCAAACAAACTCAAATTTGTGAATATAGCCGCTAATGCACGAAGACGCATGATATATTCCACTTATAACTTGCATCCGCCACATGGCATCACTGAAGCACATCACTAAATCACAGTATTGTTGTGTTTTATCGACGCAAAGCTACAGCAAAACAGCGCAAGCGGCCATCTTAGGCAACCACAAACAAGTTACACCAGTTATACCATTCTAATGCAGTATACCTTCCCTGGCGGAGCAGGTTGCCAACGAGGTCTCGCGGAATGCAGAGGTATAAAAAAATAACCCTGAAGGTATAAATGTGGAACATAATACTGCTTTTATACCTACTGACAGCGCGCAAGGTATATCGTTGCAACATGACACTTATTTATACCATTTGAAAGGTACCATTTGAAAATATAGCCCTTATGGTCTAAACGACGTGACAAGACCCTCCTTTGCACCCCGTTTATCCCTTTTTAGCACCATTTTGGCTGACAGTGTGGAATCAACAATTCAGGAGTTTCTCGCAATCTATCGGAGCGCCCCTCATGCGGCGACGAAAGTGTCACCAGCAGATTTGTTGCATGGCCGAAAGCTACGCACAAAATTAGACATCGTTGGGTTTCCTAACATGGACAACGAGTTCTCCGAAGAAGTCCAGAACGTACGTCGCAGGGTAGCAACCTACCAGGCTCGCGAGAAAAAGAATGCGGACCAGCGCAGGAACCCTAAAGAGCCCACTTTCCGTGTAGGGGACAGAATCAGAGTCAAACTACCATGGCATCACCCGAAAGGACATTCATCTTACAGTGAGCCCTTAACTATAATGGCACCTGTGAACAGAAGTACATTTCGCACTAGCGATGGTCGCAATTGGAACGCATGCAGGCTGTCTCCAGCGGTAACCTGAACTTAACTTTGGTTTGAAACATGAACTGTGGTTTGAACTTTTTCTCTGCGGAAGGGGAAATGTTGTGTTGTGAAAAGAGGAAGACGTGACAAGGGGGGAAAAGAAGAGGAGGTAAAAGAAACGAAGTGTTCGATAATTCTGAGGAGAATAAAGTTAGTAACTACGTCGTGTGGTCGGAGCTCGCCCTTACAAGATACAACAATAATAAGTTGCAGATTTTCGCTGTTGAATAGTGCACTGAATTTGTTTGCTGTTGCACAGGGTCCAGTACATGCTGCTGCCTAGAGCTACCGAACAGCCAGCGCGCAGCTCAAGCAAGGAAGCAACCCATAGCAATGCTCAAATCGACTAGGACAACGGGCAAGCTGGACTTTGACTGCTTTCTGAAAGAGGCACGCACAATTTACAATGAGAATACTGTAGCAGAAATAGAGAGAATCACTGCAGGGCAATCGACCAACGAAGAATGGTTCAAATACCGCAGGGGCATCGCTAGCAGCACACTGCGCCATTCGTTTGATTTTGATTTGATTCGGGTTCTATTGGCGCATCAGCTACAAAGGCCATAATGCGCCAAATACCACTGAAGACTAGTTAGTTAAAAGGTACATGTGTAAGACTAAAATGTGAGTAACTGTGCATTAGTATTTAAAATCACAGATGCTTTGAAAACCCAGTATCTTTAAAAAACCTATACACGTTCTCAAAAGGAACAAAGCTGTCATCACCCAGCAGAAGCGTTGGGTGGAGGGGCAAGAAGGTTCTA
This sequence comes from Ornithodoros turicata, assembly GCF_037126465.1. Classification (NCBI taxonomy): domain Eukaryota; kingdom Metazoa; phylum Arthropoda; class Arachnida; order Ixodida; family Argasidae; genus Ornithodoros; species Ornithodoros turicata. The sequence goes on from NC_088207.1 coordinate 10,541,818, forward strand.
TAAAAGGGAGCAAAATGATGTTGACGAAGATGTTGGTACGCTGGACACGTGATGAGGATGTGAATGATCGAAAGCTGTTCCTCACAGTGGTTGCATTCCGGTGGGTCTTCTCCTCGTAGAAGATACCCATGCGTCAAGTATCTGTGTCCCAAACGAAGGCGAGAGGATAGCACTTCATATAGTCGACTGGACATACCAGGTGAACTGGAGGCTACATAGGGCTTGATACTGTGTAATTTATTATTGGTTTGCCGGTCCCAAGATGTCTGCCAGTCGTTATTGATACATCTTTTTAGACATAGTTTGAGGTCTTGATATGGAATTTCGAAAGGGGTTATGTCACTTGTTAGCGCAGCCGTAGCAGCATGATCAGCTCGCTCATTGCCAGGTATCCCAACATGGCTGGGTACGCAGCCGAAGAGTAGCTGATAGGCCCTATTAGCTATAGTGCTTGCCAGGCTCCTTGCACGAGCAACTACCAGGTTTTTAGTGGGGTGTATGTTACAAATAGCCTGCAGAGAACTGAGAGAATCTGTGTATATTACTGAGGATCTTATGTGATTTCGTAGGATGTAGTTGAGGGCTAAAATTATTCCATACACTTCAGCAGTAAAAATAGACATGGTGCTCTTTAGACGGTGTGAACGTGTAACTATTCCAGTAACCATAGCACATGAAACCCTGGAATTTGTTTTTGGTCCATCAGTGTAGAATTCAATATGGCTTCCAAAGGTTTCCTTTAGGTGCTGAAATTCCTGTTTCAATGCAATGCTTGGCGTATCACGTTTGTCGAATCTGGTCAGTGATGTATCACATTTTGGATAAGGTTGCCATGGTGAGATTTTTTTGCTGCACTCAAGGATCATTGAGTTATATTCTGAAAAGCCATAGTGCTCAATTTCCTGCGACATGCGCATACTAAATGGCAATACCGCTGAAGGTCTGTTCAAAAAGAGCTGTTTATATTGTGTGTCTCTTATAGCAGGGATCGCCGGGTTTTGTGGGTAGCCTCTAATCCTTAATGCATATGACGTACTCAGGTAGAACCGCCGCCTTTCGAGAGACCACTCATTGGCTTCTACATAAAGGCTCTCGACTGGCGAGGTCCGGAACGCTCCAAGGACCAGGCGCAGTCCCAGGTGATGTACAGGGTCCAACATTTTCAGAGTAGAAGGTCGTGCTGACCCATACACCACACAACCGTAATCAAGTCTTGAAAGGACAGTGGAGACATAGATCCGGTGTAATGTATCGCGATCTGCGTCCCATGATCGGTGTGAGAGTACCTTTAAAATGTTCAAAGACTTAATGCATTTTTTTTTTAGAGTTTTCAGGTGAGCTGAGAATGAGAGTTTTTCGTCGAAAATGAGACCGAGGAATTTGTGTTCAGATTTCACGCTTATACTTTGGTTGCACATAGAAAGAGTGGGCTCTGGGAACATTCCCCGAACCTTCGAGAAACGAACACAAACTGTCTTGTCGGGAGAGAATTTCAAGCCATTTTCCTGAGACCATCTAACCAGCTTATTTATTGTTAGCTGTAGCTGACGTTCGCACACAGATAGGTTAGAGGAGCAATAAGAAATCTGGACATCGTCGACGTATAACGAATAATTGATTGATGTAGGGATAACACTTGCAAGAGAATTCATTTTCACAATGAAAAGGGCCACGCTAGGTACGGATCCCTGCGGGGCACCATTTTCCTGGATGTATGGACGAGATAGTGTTGTCCCAACTTGTACCCTGAAAGTTCTCCCCTGTAAGAAATTGGTAATATATTGGAACATTCTACCACGTATACCAAGTGCATGGAAGTCTCGAAGGATACCATATCGCCATGCTGTATCGTATGCCTTCTCTAGATCGAAGAACACAGACATACAGTGCTGTTTCCTGACGAAGGCTTCTGTAATAGTAGTCTCCAAACGCAAAAGTTGGTCGACTGTTGAGCACGCAACTCTAAAGCCACCCTGATATTTATCTAAACAATTATTTTCTTCTAGAAAATACATAAGACGGTTATCGACCATGCGCTCAAAGGTCTTCCCCAGACAACTTGTCAGCGCTATGGGTCGGTAACTGCACGGGTGCGAGGGATCTTTTCCTGGCTTCAGCAGTGGAATTATAATTGCCTCCTTCCAGCCAGAAGGGGGAACACCTTCTAGCCAGACAAGATTAAAGAAATCCAGGACAGTCTTTAATGAAGTTAAAGACAGATGTTTAAGCATGGCGTACACTATGCGATCAGGTCCAGGTGCCGAGTTTTTAGGGGATGACAGGGCCCTTTGCAGCTCCGCCATTGAAAAAGGTGAGTTGTAACCACACCTCTCATCTAACCCACTATCAAATGTTTGTCTTTCAGCAGATGATTTAATTTTTAAGAAATTTCTGCTGTAATGGGATGAACTTGACACTTGCTGGAAATGTTCCCCGAGGGCATTGGCCTGCTCCTCCATACTTTGACACACGGTACCGTTTATTTGTAGCAATGGTACACAGAAGCTTGTATGGTCACCCTTTATTTTCTTTAGCCTGTCCCATATTATTTTTGATGGAGTTGTAGCATTTAAGGATGATACGAAATTTCCCCGAGACTCTTTCTTTGCTTGCTTTCGCGTCCAACGAGCTTTCGCTCTGGCTCTCCTGAAAGCAATTAGGTTTGTTGTAGTGGGGTGCCGTCGAAAGACACCCCACGCCCTGTTTTGTTCTTTGCGTGTGCTTCCACAATCGCTCGTCCACCAAGGCTTGGAGCGCTTGGGGAGTCGGCCAGATGTTTGTGGGATGGACTGTTCAGCGGCATTTATAATTGTATGAGTGATCAGCTTATTTGCCTCGTCAACAATCAAACCCTGAAAAGCAGAAGATGGGAAACTGGCTTCTCTTTCAAATATTTCCCAATTCGCCTCTTGTAATTTCCACCGTGGTGGACGTGTTCTTATGTTGTTAGTGTTGATGATGATGATGATTGGGAGTTTAATGGCGCAATGACATGTTGTTAGTGTGACCACAAAATTTAATAATGAGCGGAAAATGGTCGCTACCTCGGGGATTCTGTTCGACTCTCCAGTCAAGAAACTGGAAGATGGATGGGCTGCATAGTGAAATGTCTACGCAAGAAAAATTTTGTGTTGAAGACTTCACATAAGTAGGTAGCCCAGTATTCAGAAGACAGAGTGACCCCGAAAGGAGGACCCTCTCCAACATTTTCCCCCGTGCATCTAGTTCTGAACTCCCCCACAAAGGATTGTGGGCATTCAGGTCGCCTAAAATCATAAACGGCTGGGGGAGTTGATTGCATAAGTCTTCGAAATCTCTTTGCTCTATTACCACTGATGGGGGCAGGTACAGTGAACATACCGTGAAAGTCCTGTCGAGGCATACTTCGACTGCTACTGCCTCAAAGTCTGTAACGAGTGGAAAGTGTTTTGCAGGTATGCACTGCGGAAGGACTACAGCCACACCACCAGATGCACGTGCGCTGTCTGTGCGGTCCTTCCTGAAAATATTATGTCGGCGGAAAGGGTTTAGGTTCTCTTCGTGTAGGTATGTTTCTTGTAGACAGAAACAGACAGCTGTGTACTTTTCAAAAAGATCGTGTACATCATCAATGTTACTGTAGAGGCCTCGACAGTTCCACTGAAGGAAAACCTGTCCCATAATTAGAATGGAAATAGGAAAGAGCAAAGGGACTCTGCACATTGTGTGTTAAGGGGGTGTGACCCTTGGCGGGGAAGCCTCTGTTTCTCCTTCGACTTGCCTCTACCACGACCCCCGTGCTTTTCTCTTTGCTCCTTCCTTTGAGAAGGAGCTCTCTGGTTCAGTGTACTTGGAAGACTTGACGACGATTTCTGCGACATGCAGTCATCGTTGTCAAGCTCCATTGAGTGTGTGGCAGCCTGGGATGAGCTCCCAGTGAGCCCATCCCAAACTGAAAACGCACCATCAACCTCCGTAGAGATTGTGGCGGGAGCCGGCGGAGGCGAACTCTCCGCAGACTTTTCTTGTGTTTGGGGAGTGTGGAGTGGAGGCCCACAAGTTTGGGTCCCCACGGATACTCTGAGCGATGCCAACCCCTGCGCACAGCTTCAGAGAAAGATCCTTTTTTCTGAAACTCCAGTTGCGTTTTCGCTGCTTTGTAGGTGAGCTGCTGTACAGTCTTAATTTTCAAGATTTCGTTTTCATCGCTAAAGCGTGGGCAGCTTCTTGAATAGGATGGGTGGTTGCCTTCGCAGTTGACACAACGGAAAGTGTTCTTACATGACTCTGGATTATGGTCATTGCCGTCACCCGCGCACTTGGGGCATATCAGGCGTCCACGGCACACTTGGGAATGGTGGCCAAATCTCTGGCACTTGAAACATCGGCGTGGGTTGGGTATGTAAGGTCGGACGTGATAGTTTACATACCCAGCCTTTATTTCTGTGGGGAGTGTGTGCAACTGGAAAGATAATATGACGTGCCTGGTAGCTATTTTCTTGTTGTCCCTGCGGATGGATATTCGTTTGGCACTGATCACCCCTTGGTCTTTTAAACCCTCCTCGATCTCTGTCTCGGAGCACTGCAGCAGCTCCTCACTAGAGATAACACCTCTGACTGTGTTGAGCGTGCGGTGCGCAGTCACTAAGACTGGAATATCACCAATTTGCTTTAGCGACAACAGTGCTGAGCTTTGTTGCCTGCTCTGTACCTCGATGTGGATGTCACCAGTTCTCAATTTTTTTGCATTGTATGCTTTACCAATGACTTGTTCAAGGGTTTTAGCAACGAGGAACGGAGACATACTAGCTAGTGCTTTTGACTGATCCTCAGCCTGAAGGATGAGAATCTTCGGGAACCATGGTTCTGCAGTGGAGTTGAAGAACTGCAACGTTTGAACTTTGGTGCGGTGCCTTTTGTGGCGCCGATCAGGGTTTTTTGAGTGAGTGTTATCCATAAGGTGGAGGAAGTGATTCGGTGCAGAAGTGTGTCACCCACCATGGAGCCCAACGAGGGAACGTGTCCCACACGTTAACACTGCCTCTGCACTATACCCGAGTGCAGTTTTCTAAAGGAAGAAGTACTGCCCAAGTTTGACCCTTGCCGCCAAAGAAGGTGAAAAAGGAAAGAGAGGGGTTGAAGAAGTAGAGAAAGAGAAAGCAATGAAAAGGGAGATGGCGACTAGCTGAATAGTCCTGGCCGGGCCTTCCAGGACCACCCGTCTATGGGAAGCAGAGGCCAAAGTGGTGTATTGCTTTCCCAGAGGGGCCTCGAAGGGTCCAAACCAACTTCTGAGTCCACTCAACCACCAGGATCCCCTTTTCCCCAGACACGGGACAGCCACGCACAGCTATACGTGGGGGTCTCCCTCCTGCGGCGACCCAACCGTGAGGGCAGGAGGGGGCTACTGCGGCTGCTGCCGGGCGATGGGGGCGCCAAGTTCCCGACGCCGGGGGGTTAAATAATACACATGAAAAATAAATGCAATAAATAAATAAAATAAATAAGATAAATACACAGGAAACAAATAGGAAAACAACAAGTACAGGCAACCCAGGGGATATATACAGCAATTAGCAAACACAGAAGATAAGGAACGGAAAACAAGAACAAAAAGAATGAATGAGAATGAGAGATTAAAGGGACTATGAAATTTCCCGAACCCCCATACTTTTTTTCGATGGAAACTGTTCTTCCCGCAGAGAAACTAATATGCCACAAATTTTTCCGGACGAAATCGCTCCACTCTGCGAGGAGCGCGCGCTGGAAATGTCTCTTCCGCGTTCCTCCTCTCCCGCGCATATTTATCCTGCCGATGGTGTAACTGTACGGACCGCTCTTCGGTTCCCCGTTACGTCACCGGTGTTCCACAATGGCAAGTAATGCCGCGAGCTCGCGCTGTGGCTGCCGCCACTGCCGAAATCTGCCGATCGCGCGAAAGCTGCTGTCATGGAGATTTCCACTCCCGATGAACGCATACGCGGGATCCTACGGCGCATGCTCCTGGCGGGATTCCTCGGCTCGGCAACACGTCACGATGACGTGTTGCTGAGCCGGCCGTGGTCGCGTCAAGTTACCCGTTGTGTCTCAGCTCGTCACGGCGCGGCGCCAGCTGTCCTCCCTTCGCCGCTCCGTTTAAATTCGCTCCCGAGAAATCCGCTCGCGCGACGAAAGTAAAATTTCGGTTCTAGATTCAGAAAAATGTCTTCTTTCGAACGAAACGAAGAAAAAATCGTTTCATAGTCCCTTTAAAGAGGTAGCTGTTGGTGTGATCTGTTCAGTGACCAAGTCACCGTCATCAAGAGATGATGCTTCAGGGCATGACGGAAACGATGAAATGAAGGATAGGTAATGAGTTCCACAAACTTACTCACGTAAAACTGAACATTTGTTTTCCATAGTTAGTTTTAACTCGGCACAAGAGGTAATTACGAGAATGAAAAAACCGAGTGAGGAACTAGTAAATGATGGCATTAGTCTTACGTGACGTAGATGGATGTCCTGTTTTAAATACCTAAAGAAAAGCAAGAGAGGACGAGACTGAAACAGTGCTGGAAGTGGTAGTACTTGAAGGGTATTAAACAGCTGACGACAACTACCAGAGGGAGGAATGAAGGTAATGATGCAGATGGCTCTTTTTTGGATACGATACAACGGAGTGAGGTGGGAAGTATAGGATGACCCCCATGAGGTAAGACAGTACGACAAGTGAGAATGAATGAACGCATAGTAAAGAGAAATCAAGATGCGACGAGGAAAAAAATCTCTAATCTTTGTAAGTACATGTAAGCCAAAGGCGGCGCGACGACAAATATTAGTAATATGAGCAGAGAAATTAAGGTGGCAGTCAATTGTTACACCAAGAAACGTAATGCTTGGGGCATGCGGAAGAGCGTCACCATGTAATATTAATGGAGGAACTGAAGGTATACTCTTCTGAGGGCTGTGAAATATGATGTACTCTGTTTTTTGCTGTTGATAATCAGCTTATTGGTTTTACACCATTGAATAAGACTTGACAGGTCAGCTGTGAGTTTACAATGCAAGGATTGGATGCTTTTATCCGATAAGAAAATCGTGGTGTCATCAGCATAGAGAATACAGTTGGAGTGCCTGAGACGATTTATTAGACGATTTATTTTTTTCGCGGACGCTCTGCGGCTTATCCGTGGGTGCGGCTTATCTGGTGACTATTTTTCCCTGGTACTTTCCCCATACCCCGGGAACAGGACCGCCCTGCCAGTGCACGAACAATACCGAACAGGGGCGGGAGGACTCCACATTCGAGTGGACTAACCCGTCAATCCACGAAAAACACGCAACAAGAGCACAATCCGATCTTAGTAGAACACTAGAACTGACCTCCTTTGTTATACATCATGCCGACACCGGAATGTGGACAGGGTTTATGGCCTTCCCTACGGTCTCTTTTGTCGGCAGACCCACAGGAAGGGTTCAATACACCTGACATCGGGATAAAACGTGGTCAGCTAAGCGTCAGTTCTCATTTGACGAGAGCAGCAGCATTCGTGGACACGGGCACGGCAGTTAGAGGTGCGGCATGGCTCCAACGCTGAGGCACAGCCACGACAGCGGCTTCAAAGTAAAAGTCGTCGACTTCGCGGACAAGTACGGGAACAGGGCAGCTGGCAGGGAGTACGGCGCTGACGAGCGTTGAGCGTCTCTGTTGATTTTGTATGTGCATCACTGGTTAAGCGCACAAAGCAGTCGTGTCGTATTACCCGCGGCTTATCTGCGAGTGCGGCTTATCTGCAAAAACATTTTCAAAATGTATCTAAAATCGAGTCCTGCGGCTTATCTGCGGTGCGGCTAATACGCGTGAAAATACGGTAAGAATAACAGTGACCCTAAGATCGAACCCTGTGGGACGCCTTGAGTAGTGATAATAGGTTGAGATAACTTGTCGGTAATTTGTACTACCTGATAACGATCAAGAAGATAGTTAGCAATTAATTGGTTGGTAGGGCCACAAATACCATAGCAGTCGAGTTTAGATACTTTTGGAATGAGCGTCGGGTGAATGCCATGGAAACGGTCTTACCAGGGGAGACCAATAAGCCTCGGTCGGCAAGGTATTCTACTATTGGCCTGCAGCGCTGAAGTTGCGACGCGAGGGCTGATTCGGGGCCTAACGGTAGCAAGGGGAACTCTTCGGTTGTACAGGAGGCGCCGGGACAGTAGAGGAAAAGCATGCAGCCTGACCGACAAAATCCTGCTTTGAATTCGCCAACACGCAAGAAATGTAGGAGAACGCAGTATGGCTGCGTCGTTGGCTGCCAATTTAGCTTAGAAAAAGTCAGAGGACGTGTTCCAAGCATCGCGTTGTATCGCTTCCCCGGGAAGCCCTAGGAGCCCGAAAGGGGGAAGGGTTGGATTGCCGCCGTACGCCGTAAAAAGTAAGCAAATTTCGTAGTTATTATTCATGTCACCATGCCCAAAATAGGACGATAACACGCTTTGTGCGCGTGTGGGTTTGTGTTGCATTGCAATTGAACCGTGAGATACATGTTTGTCCAAACAGCGATGACGGGTCTGACCGGGTTCCGACCGCGACGTCAAGGATTTGCAGCGTTCATGTCGTCAGCAATTGCAAGAGCAAATCTGAGATGCACCCCTCCTATGTGCCATCCATACCTGAGTACCGCAAGAAAGCGGCAAGCAGAGAACGACACGTGAGGTACGTACACATAGGTTACGTTCCCACGCCTTGTAAGGCGAAACGGCATTAGAGGAACGAATATAAGTGGTTGACTGCATCGCAAGGAGGAGGTGTTTGTTGCATCCTGAGCAAGATACGTACCACTTCTTGGACTTCACAGGCATTTCCATGTGTCTAGTTTGTGGTAAGACGCCTTTTCACACACACATATTCACTCTCCTTTTGCAGAAACTCTCTGCCCCATTTGCACATTTTTCCCTCATGATAGGAAGCATCACCCTTGCGTCATGGGTGCAGCATCCTACCATAGAAATCTTAAGGAGTATGCTACAAGGAAACCTCCGAAACTGGGACGTACGGGCGAGGGGAGCGCCATATTGAATCATCTCCCGTTGCGCAGTGTCGCACGCAAAAAAGGAATCCAGTATGCATACAGCAAACATAACGCCAAAAATGTTTTTGGAACAGTAACACACAGCCCGAATCCATGAAATCGTGAGATACATGAAAAAAACATACATACACACGAAGAAACAAAGACACGACACGGACGCCACATGGGGACGCCCTCTCCGCCGCTGCCTCACCCAGACCAACCAGCCTTTACTACAAACCTGGATAAGGGCGGACACTGACAAAATACGTGGCCAACGGAACCAGAGAAGCTACCGAGCAAGTGTTGCAACAGTTTTCGAAACTGTGGCTGCTTTCACGGGCTAGAAATACGCGACGTTTCCTCGGCTGATTCAATATGGCTGCCTCCGAGCGCATACACTGAGAGACAGAAGAGCTCCGTTCAAGTTCTTTGCTCTCCTCCGATCCTCCTCCCCGCCTTTCCTTCTAGCCTCACTCCGTAAGATTTCTATGCATCCTACCAAACATGGTGGTTTAAATGGCGAGAGAACATCGTGCAAAGTACTGCTTTTACGAATGCATAACAATTTGTTGTATGTGATGCTATGTCGTTGAAAAGGGGATGGATGTACGCTGGTCGGTGATACATATCATAAAAGCGTTAAAACCCCCAACGCAAGCAAACAGACAAGACGATACTAAAAGACACGAAATGAGCTGTGCTTGTTTCGTCCTTCATTTCAACGCTGTGCTTGTTTCGTCCTTCGTTTTAACGCTGTGCTTGTTCCGTGTTATTTGGTCCCATCTTTTCTGTTCCATGGTACTGGGGTTTTAAAGCTTTTATGCTAAGCCAGTTGAGTGCGTCAACATTGAGCTCGAACTAAACCTACCCGGCAACTTATTTATCGATAAAACGTTCTAGGTAGCAGAGGCGGTCAGCTGCTGCATCTGCAGCCAGGTTCAGCGTGGTTGAATCCTCAAGTGCATTGAGGGAAGTTCGGGAAGAGGAGAGGAAGGGTGTGCCTTAGACTGGACCACCAATGACGAGCCAGAGGATACGCAGCCCTCCACATGCTAGCAGAGGTGACTGCGGAAGTGGAAAAACACTCAAAAGCAGAGAGTTGATCAGGTAGGAATCAGGATATGGCACCTGAAGCGTAGTTAATTCCTACTATATACCCAAACTATGACATTTTGCAAATCTTTCACAGGTACACAAACGGAAGCCTCAGACCCTGGGGGAAAGCTCCTTTTACTTCCTTCCTCCACTGATGGCCAAGGTGGGTCCACACAAGTCACACATCCGATGCAAACCAACAAGGTAAGCACTGGGCATGTAATGCACAGGGCCAATAAATAAGTCATCCTTTATTCGTATTGGCGAAGCACATGCCAAACAAGCCAACAAGGTAAGCACTAGAGATGTATTGCACAGGGCGAATAAATATGTGATGCTTTATTCGTATTGGCGAAGCACAGCTAGTCCTCAACGGAGTTATGCTTTGCTTCAGGTAACAACCACTGTCGGGTAGCGGCAGTGTGGCTTCATTGGTTACCTGACCCTGACGAACTCTGAACAAGCACTGCAGGACCTGTACTCAGTTTCACTAACAGTGTTCAGTGTTCTCCTGAACATGTTGCCTCAGCAACGCTGCAGATCAAGTGATATGACCAGAGAGGACAAGCTTACGTTATTTCATTCAGGGCATGCGCAAATGGCCTCAATTTTACGTGTCAATCACCTGTTGGGGGTACCATACAGTTTCTTTACCTTCGCCTGCAGAAGGCGACCCACCACATGAACTGGACCTACTCCCCTAGATCGAAGGAGGAGTTGCACCCGTATAACTCAGCCCAGTCCAAGGTCGTTAAGAGAGGAGTTATGTCATGGTTGCACTAAGCGCAGCTCTTACTAAATCATGCGAGCACCGCATCACACCTTCCACGCACAACTGGTAAAGCCGCGAAAAGGTGGCTACCCAGTGTCTATGCTGCTGACGGTGGCCGAAGCATTCGTGAAGAAGGCAAAAGGGACCACAATGCAAACAAGATCACGTCTATCGGAGCGACCAGTATGTATCCCGTATATTCCCAAGTTTCCCCACTACCTAAAGAACGTTGCTAGCAGGCATGGTGTCCCCGTGGTCATGTCTGCGCCCATCAAGCTGAATTCCCTCTGTGCCGAGGTCAACCACCCAAGAAAGAAGCAAAACTGTAGTATTCGCCACTAAATCCCGCACGTAGAATGCGAGCAGTGCGTCGTCTACCGCTACGTTGCTGAGGTGTGTATATAGGACGAACCGGCCAGGTGTGTTAATGTTAGGCTCCAGGAACATTGTGCATCCATGAGGAGGACACCATCCCAACACGTCCCACTTCATTGCCGTGACTGTGGTGCAGGCCGGTCTTTACAGAAACAGATATTTTAGCAAAGCACAATCAACAAATCACGAGGGAAATCACAGAAGCCTTTTTCATTGCTACGCACGACGACGGTCTATGTGTCAGCACGGCATCGCTGAACCTATCTCACGCGGAGATAGAATATTTTAGGATGACGTAGCAATCTCTGAGCTGGCACAAGATATTGTGTAGAACAGTGACGAGCTTCAACGTTGTGTTCGCTACCAATTATTTGTACTTAGACTGATGTGTCACGTGCATTAAAACGCGTTTCGTTCAATAAAGTCTCTCAGTTGTGAGGTAGCACTCGTCCGTGAAGTCGTTCTTCTGTCCGCGTCTTTTTACTGTCTACACACCATGATAGCGTTATTTCTCATGAAGCTGAAGCATGGAATAAGTTTTGCAGCCCTAGCTTCGCTATTCGTTGTGCGCAAGACGACCATCAAGAGCCTTCAAGATTACTGTGGATGTGCTGAGCTACAAGTTGCACAACTAGGTTCATGCACGTACCATCTCGAGGTGCAATCAGAGACACAATGCCGGAGTCGTTTAAAGGACACCACGCTAGTTGTACATTCATAATAGACTAGACAGAAGTCCAAACCGAAGCCCCATCAGACGTTGAGCAGCAGCATTTTCTTTATTCGCACTACAAACGTTGCTATACGCTTAATTTTTTAGTTGGCATCATTCCTAATGGCATGGTTGCATTTCTTTCTCAAGCATATGCGGGACACCACAGTGACTGTTTCATTACACGAGACTCCGGCTTTCTTTCTCTGATTGAACCAGGTGATGTAATTCGTAGTAAAGGATTTCCGAACATCACAACCAGCGTCGAAGGTCGTCGTGCTGTCATTGTAATGCGACCCATGTCATGTGGAGCTCAGACGTCCGAGGCTGTATTGGACACCACTTACAAGATGGCACAAGTGCACGTCCATGTGGAACGAGTTATCCAGAGGCTAGTTGTACAACATTTTGAACAACAGGGCACCACTGCCATTAATACCAAACATGTCGCAGATCTTCAGAGTGTATGGTGCACTTGTGAACTTGCAAGCCTTAATTATAAATACAAAGTGAAGGACAAAGGTGCAGTAGATATTGTCATTGCATGTGTACGTGCAGTTCTGTGACCGGGCGGGGGGTTCTATTTTTTATCTTTTCATTTTTCTTTTTCCTTTCATTTAGGGGATCTTTGTGGGAGCAGCAGAATTCGTCAGGTGACGAATTCAGTATCTTCCCTTTTTATATATATATACAACCAAACTCAAACTGGATACTGTCATTATTCACAGAATGTTCACTGTTATTCACAAGCATTTATTCGTCGAGAGACAATTCAGAAGAGTACAATTATCTACAACGTAACAGTTAAAAAGAGCTGCCTATCAATAATACTTAAAAAATTCAAGAGTTTTTACAAGTCCAAAGTAAACATGGAGCCACATATGCACTACAGAAGAAAAAATCTAGAGTCTACGGTCTACAAAGTCAAAGTCAGAAGACCAAGTAAAAATTTAGAGAAGAATAAGTGCTCTAACTTTGACACAAGCTACAGCAGCAACTGAGGCACTTTCTTGGCCACAATCGCTTAGCGCAGCTCGTCACCGTTGCCACGGCAACGGCGCGCGCACGTGGCCCCCTATCGTCACCTGCACGTGAAACGCCGTTCTTGGCCATCCTCCACCGCAGGTAGACACCCCGGGAGGGGTGCCAGATTTGGCAATAGACCGCCAAATTTGGCTACTTTTCTTTGCGTCTTGCGGGAAATTTTCAAGCTTGGCTATTTTGCTATTTTTGGGTTATTTCAATATTTTCCAAGCATAGTTTGCGTTTTTCTGTTAAAGGTTGCAAAAAGAAGGCCGTACCAGAAAGGCAACGAACTCAAAAGACCAAATACATGTTACGACCAGTGTACGGTGTGCGGCCAACATCTCCTGAAGCCTGGAGCAGCCCCTCGCGCTTTCTGGAAGATGTACGAGTGCAAAACACAAGAATAAAGAGACTCTCAGAAAAATAAAAAGAACTACGCACGTGGTGCTGGCATTGCTCCAAGACTGAAGCGTGTGGACAGCTACCCTCTTTTTTTCTTCGTACTCCCGTTTAGGACATCGGCAAGTGGCCAATTTGTAATGTGGAAGTGCGGAAAGTACTTCGCGGAAAGAAGGAATGGGGGGAAGATGCGGATTTTAAAGGTAAATTAAAGTGATACCGTTCTGATATGCTACAGTGGTTTTTGCTATGTTACGTATGGGCTTTTGAGACCTGCAACCGATTTTGCCTTCGCTACACGGGCGTCCCTCTCGATATTCCTGCAGGACGGCTTGCCGCCTCATCAACATCGAGCTCTGCTTTCTGCAAGGCATACAAGACTGACCTGCGACAGCACCTACGGGATCTTAAAACACACAAGGACACGGCAAAGCACAAGAAAAATATGGCAACGCTGATGCCGGCAAAAAATGAGATGCGACTAGACGGGTTCGTTGAACGTAAGTCTCGTCCCTCGTTCGCGCAATCAAGGTGATCGAGCTCCGGATCGCTGCGCATATTGCCGTGCACAGCACATTCAAGACGGTGGAGCACATGACTCCAGTCATCGAGGACTGCTTCGCTGACTCAGCCCTGGTCACGAATATGTCCCTGTGCCGCACGAAGTGCGCCGCACTCATCACAAAGGTACTTGGACTCACTTTCAAGGAAGTCTTTCTTGCGGATATGAGAGGGTCAAAGTACTCCCTAATCATTGATGAAAGTACAGACGTGTCATCGACGAAATAACTTGCCGTCGTTTCACGTTACTTTTCTTATGGGCGTAGCAAATTCTGCACGTCTTTCCTGTTTATGACGCCACTGCAGCAGGTAGTTGAAAGGCGTTCCTAGACTTGTGTAATATTTCCTTGGAAGACTGTGTTGGTGTTGGCACAGATGGCGCGAGCTTGATGTGCGGGCAGAACAACAGTGTATACACGCATATGAAGGCGGAGAACGAGATCCGGATGCAGAGTCTGTGCCACTCACTACAGCTAGCATGCCGCGAAGCTGTTGCACTGCTGCCATCACAACTAGACTTTCTCGTGAGGGAATCCTTCAACTGGTTCTCCTATTCCCCAAAGAGGCAGCAGACATACCATGCCATATATGCTGCCATTAATGAAGGCTCCGCGCCGCACAAACTCACTGGCATGAGCGCGACACGATGGCTAAGTATAGCAGGAGCACTACGTACCACATTGACGCAATGGCTTGAGTTGAAGACATTCTTTATTGCCGCGAAGACATAGGAGCGGTGCTACACGGCAAGACTACTGACATGTACAATGATGAGGTCAACCTGTTGTTCATTAAATTCGTCATCCCCGTCATTGACGAATTGAAGAGGATAAACAAAGCTTTCGAAGCAGAAAACCCGGACCCTTGTCGACTGCACGAGGACCTACTGTTGTTCATCACGAGCCTCAATCGTCATGCCCTCCTTTGCATCCCATCGAATGCAGTGCTGTTTGCCGGAACATAGGTGGCCGCCTCTAGCTGCAGTAAAACTCCCCGTTGCGATTTCCTGTGAGCAATTTATCATCTTCTGACTTTTCCTGTATGTATATACATATGTAACATATTCTCTTCTTGTATTCTTCACAGGAGATCTTGGCCACCCCATCGAGCCCTGGTTAATGACTCCCTTCCGAAATCCTGCATCAGACAAAGAAGCAGCATATAACACGGCTCACAGCAGGGCTAGAGCCCGAATTGAGCATTGCTTTGGAGTGCTCAAAATGCGGTTCCGGTGTCTACAGAGGTATCGCACACTTCACTTTGCGCCAGACAGAGACTGCAAAATTATCACCGCTTGCGCTGTCCTACACAATATGTCCATTGCGCACAATTTGTCTGAGCCTGCAGACGATACTGAACCAGCAGATATACAGAAAATGCCAGTGACACCATGACAGCGACTGAAGATGAAACCAGCGAGGAGGAAGGACAGAGCAGCCAAAACAACTCTCTGACATCGCAGGCAATGCATGTACGTGAGACAATTGTCCACAGATACTTCTAACAGCCTGTCAGAAAATGTGTGCTTTATCGCAACTGCCAGTTTCTTTACCTTTTATCTTTAATATTTGCTTGATGAGCAGCATATGCTTTCTCACACTGTATCATTGTTCTTGTAAAGGTCTAATGCACAGGCTTACATGATAGTGATTGCAAAACAAATCACAGAGTGTTTTTAGGTCAATCTTGCTGTCCCTTTAGAATGTTTTTACAATATGTTCACGATACAAGAATAGAAAGATGCTGGATGATGTGAAGTGAGCACTCTTTCGACTTTAGTAGTGTGACAACATTAGCACATGAACATAGGGAAGGTAGTAGACAAATTCCTATAAATGCGGCACCTTCGTACAGAGAAAAATACATGCAACTACAAGGGGCAACTTAGTAGACAAATGTAGCTTGAACTGAACCAGTGGTAATCATGTTTTGCAATGCCGGTTAATCTGTAAGAGTCCTGAGGATGAAACTTACCTCAGGCTTGCATACCTCTTTCTGTGTTTAGCAATAACGTGACGAAGCCAAAACTGATTAAATGTAATTTTAACAGCAATGGCTGTCTCAGTAAAGAAATGAGCTGTGATTGTGCGGAAGCCATCCAATAAAATGTCAAGAGCAGCACGGTGATATTTTTACCTCTCTTAGATGTGCCACCGCATTAATTAGCCCTTTCTGCGCCTGCGCGACGTTCTTGACGTGGTCGCTAGACTCGAGGCTCCTCTGTTGAAGTTTGTGGCCTAGTGACATTGGTCGCTACTGGGTCAGGAGGAGAGGTGGAACTGTTTGGTCCCGCAATTTCCTGTAACATATATTTTATCAGTCTCCCCTTGCTTGTGACATGTCACTTTCTGTGTGCCATGATTCGAGGGTTGTCCAGACCCTGAATGTTCTCTACAGGCTGAGGACAGGTCTGCGAAACAGCACACTGTGCTACATAACCAGAACAGTGTTTACCTTCGAGTCATTTTGTAAATAAGTAGTGGCTTGTGTAGTGTGTGATAGAGAGTAAATCTGTGTTGACAAAAGTGTGTGCTTTACCTCTCCAACAAAAAAAATGTCGCACATGTTACACATGTTAAAAAATGTTACACACTATAATAAATGGAAGGATAGAAACACTATACCTTCTTACTTAACATTACCTGACGCTTTGGTCGTGTTTAATAGCATGGTAAGTGACGTAGTGTCTTGTTTGACGCCCGTCGGGCCAGTGTTCAGTGCCGCTTAGCGCATGATGTCTTGCCGCTGCGTGAGCGTTATTCGCGTTTTGGTATAATGTCACCCGGCTGTCCCTTTTGCGAGAACAGGCAGTCAGCAGAACATGCTTTTAGTTTGTTTGTCGCCGGGTGCTTTGTGACACTGTGTACCAGGCCTCTATAGCGTGGCCGATGTTGAGTGGAGCACCATTCGTGGTTCTCTGCCCCCTCCCTGTCTCGCAGGGGCATAGGCGGCATTTTGTGCTCTTGGTAGTTGAAATAAATTACCAGACTGCTCCAAGTACCGCTCGCTCCCTGCAAAGAACTTTGCGAATACCAGCGTTAACAAGCTGAATCACCTGCTGCACACTGCCGCTCTGCTCCGCGTGCACGGGTTAACGCTGGTATTCGCGAAGATCTTTGCAGGGGGGGGGGGGGGTATATGTGTATGTTCTTTGCAGGGAGCGAGGGGTACTTGGAGCAGTTGAGTTTCACCGCCGCTGGATGACGTCGGACATTCTCTTCCGGGTGGACAATGGCAAGTTCCATTTAAACCTATGAGTTTTTTTTGGTCTGTCACAAGACTAGCACCTCTGCGCGTTACTTAGGGAAGGGAGGGAGTGCCGACTGGCTGGTACGTGATGATGAGGACGAACGAGAGGCACTGAGACGAAAAGGAGGAACGCCAACACTTCCTCAGACGCACCCTCGGTGTGTCTGAGAAAGTGTTGGTGTTCCTCCTTTTTGTCTCAGTGTCTTTGGTTTCTTCTCGTCATCGGGGTTCTTCACTGATAATGAGGTGGTAGCGAAATATCTTCCTTTATGTAGGAGCGTCCCTCAGCGGCATCGATGCTGGAAATTTCACTGCGTCAGTCATCGAAAACTGATTTGACATCGGCCTGAAAATTCTTGCGATAACAGCACATACGGCATCAGGAAACAGGTCCATGTGGCAATATTTTGGTGTTGTCACAGGAAAGCACAGCCGTGTAGAAAACGTTGCGAAACATCCTTCATTTAGCATCCACGCCATCAGAGTGCTTGCAGATAATGTTCCACATCCTTGTGAAGAATTTGTGCTCACATCTCGTTAGCGGACAACGGATCATAATTGATCCTCTAGGCGCTGCTGCACATGGTTTGATTGGCAACACAATGAGTGTGGAACCCAACAAAAGACTTGTGCAGCACCAAGTACTTTCAAGCTAGTTCCTAACCTGAGGCCAGAGCTGTTATGTCCCAACCACTTCGACAAAATGAAGGTCTGCAATGCAATGTACATCTTCAGCAACTCCACTCTTCGCACAATGGTGAAAGAACATGGCTGGGAGTAAAGTGTACTAATTACAGCCTTGTTTCTTCGGCAAGTGAAACACTGGTTTGACATGATTTGCAGCCGCCACCCAATCATGGCTCTGAGCAAACACGACCCTGCAAGACACGAAGAGGTTGTGGATTCCCTGAAAACTTCCATGGGTATGTTGTGTTGGATATAAAAATTGGAAATCGGGAATTTAAGCCATGTCAGGGAGTGCTTCGCCTCTCAACGACTTCAATCCTGCAGCTGCAGCGGTACCTTCTTCAGGACCTCTCCTTTGAGTTGTTGCTGACATCAAGGTTTACACATGATAGCCTGGATTTTTTTTTTTCAAGTGTACATTTCAAGAACCCCACTCCAACACCAAGGGAGTTCAAAATGAACTTGAAAATCATAAGCATCAGTCAATACCTCAAAGTCTGAACTACGAAGTACACGACGGTACATACTTTTTGGTAGACTTTGACACCTCTCTTGTCAGCAACAACTTGGGTCTCGACACAGATGTTGACAATATGACATCCCAAGCAGCACGATGTACTGAAAGTCGAGTGCAATGGGGGTAGGCGGTATGTGTCTTATCAACCTTATTTAGTTTCACGAGTCTGTTCAAGGCCTTCCACCTACCCCTCCACCCCTATTGCACTTGACTTTCAGTACATTGTGCTGCCTGGGATATGTGTTACAGCGGGAGCTTTGGTGCAGCTAACTTATCTTGTTACACCTGCTATCTGTTTACCCTGTGGCGCTGCTCCATATGCTAGCTAAATTATCTGTTACACCTGCTATCTGTTTACCCTGTGGCGCTGCGGTGCCAAGCTGTACTTAAGAGCGTGGTTCCCGGAAATAAACGTTTTCTGTTTTGTGGTATGCATGCCGATGCAACACTGGCGACGGGGTTTTGTCTACAACCCAGCGGCTCTCTAACAAGCTGCTTGCGATGTTCCTACCCATCAAGCTAGGACAAGGCCACAAGTAACAAACCAACTGATGACTGAACAACGGAGCTCGGCAGACAGGCAACACATTCACAATACCATAATGTCTCGAATAGGACGTATTGGAGAGTTTAACGAGAAGGCGTAAAATTTCGATTCCTACATAGAGTGGTTTGAACACTACATCACAGCCAATGATATTCCGACGCAAAAAAGCTCGCAGTTTTCCTGACTGTCATTGGTGGATCAACTTACGAAATACTCAAAAACTTACTCGTTCCTAGTTTACCCGTCGAGAAGACCTACGAAGAGGCCAAGGCGGCATTAAAGAACTTTTTTAGCCCAACAAAATCTGTAATTGCAGAGCGATGCAGGTTTAATCGCAGATGTCAACAGGAACAAGAAAGTGTAGCCGATTTTATAGTGGAGTTAAAACACCTGGCTAGAAAGTGCGAATTTGGACAAATTCTACAAGAGGCCCTGCGAGACAGAGTTGTAGCAGGACTACGAAACGAACGGACGCAGCAAGCATTATTTGCGGAACCCAAGCTCACATTTGAAGCGGCGTGCAAGATTGCGCTAGAGAGAGAGAGCAAGCAGAAAAACAGACAGCGTATTTGCACTCGGATGCTTCTAGAGATAAAGCAGAAGCCGTACTAAAGACAGCAGTAACAAGAAAAGGTCAAGAAAGTGAAGCGTACTCAAAAGAGTCAGGGCCATCAAGAAAGGGGAGCCGTTTCCGATGTGGAAACCGACATGATCCACGAGGATGCTGGTACAAGGGGTACCGTTGTAATCGCTGCAAAGAAAAAGGCCATCTGCAAAAGATGTGCTCGCAGGTACGAGGGAAAAGCAGCAATCCGCGAAGAAGCAAAGGAATTGAATATGTGTCCTCGTCCGACGATGAAAGTGATGAACTGAACTGCTACGCAATAAGAGTTTACACCGCGGAGGGCAAAATGACTAACTATACGGTGTCTATGGACGTCGAAGGGCAGCCTATCACGATGCAGATCGACACAGGTGCTGCCGTGTCACTTATACCAGCAGCATTTTTCGAACGGCATTTTTCTCATTTACGGTGCCGGCCGACGTCAGTATGCCTGAAGACCTACTCAGGCGAACATATCGGAGTGAAAGGAAAAGCGGATGTAAACGTTGAGTACGAAGGAATGCGTCGTGTCTTGCCAGTCTACGTCGTGAAAGACCATGGAAAACGACTTCCGGTCTTACTAGGGAGGGACTGGTTGGAAAACCTACAATTGAACTGGAAAGAAATTTTCTCTGTCAGCGTAGATGATCGTGTGAACGAACTGCATCGCAAGTTTCCAGCTGTGTTTTCATCGCAACTCGGCAGAATCGAGAAGTATGAAGCAAAAATCGTACTGAAGGAAGGAGCAGTACCCGTTTTCTGCAAGCCGCGGTCCGTGCCTTTTGCCGTCCGGGACAAAGTAGCCCAAGAGTTAAGCAATCTGGAGGAAGCCGGCATTATTAAACGTGTGTCACAAAGTGAACGGGCGACGGCACTGGTGGTTGTTCCTAAGAAGACAGGGGACGCAGTAAGACTTTGCGGAGATTACAAAGTCATCATCAATCCCGTGTTAAGAACAGATTACTACTGACTGCACACCCGGAGGATTTGTTTGCGTCGCTTGCGGGATGCAAGGTGTTTTCAGTGCTGGACCTATCATCCGCGTACCAGCAAGTTCCAATCAGTCCAGAATGTCGTCCTTCCTTGACTGTTAATACACCAATGGGGTTATTTGAGTATCAAAGACTGCCAGTCGGTATTGCTACCGTTCCGGCCATTTTTCAGTCCCTTATGGACCACGCGCTAACGGGAATTGTCAAGGTCGGGTGTTATATCGATGATGTCATCGTAGGCGGCGAAACTATGGAAGAAGCACAACGTAACCTTGAACAAGTGCTACAGCCTTTTCAAGAGTATAACATCACAGTTAAGGGGGATAAATGCAAATTTTTCGCGGAATCCGTAGTATACCTGGGCGTAAGATAACGGGAGACGGGATCCTTCCAACATTGACCAAGATGAAGGCTATCAGAGATGCGCCTGAACCCAAGACTATCACTGAACTAAGATCGTACCTCGGTATGTTGAACTTTTAGGGAAGTTTATGAAAAATTTGTCGACTGTTGCAGCGCCCCTCTACCAGTTGCTAAAAAAAGGACAAGGGTGGTCATGGACGAAGGAATGCCAATCTGCATTTGAAAGAACAAAATGCCTTCTCATGAAGAGTAACGTCCTGACTTACTACGATGTGACTAAACCGCTGGGTCTTATGTGTAATGCGTCAGCCTACGGACTAGGGGCAGTAATTTTTCACATCACCACAGATGGTCATGAAAAGCCAATAGCATTTGCGTCACGCACTCTCTCCGAAGCGGAAAGGAAGTATTCGCAAGGCGAAAAGGAAACACTCGCCATCATCTTTTGTGGTGAATCTGGCCACCACACATATATGGCACCAGGCAAAACCTGTGTCTAGGTCAGATGTTAGCCTCACGCGCTGTGGGAGGGGCCTTGGCTTGGACAGATCAAAAACCGTGAGCGCGTGTGAGCGAGATCAGAGCCTGGAGCGGCTGGCCTCGGAGACGGTGCGTGGAACGACTGGCTTGGAGAACATTCTCGGTATAAAGATTCCATTATGTGAGTTATTAAATATCGCGTTTCTTTCCGTATTTTGACTTTGTCTCTGTGCCTCGCTTTCCACGGGAGTCGAATGGACGGGCTTTGCCCCCGAGAGTGGGAATAGGCTCCCACACTTTGGATTAAAACGTTTCCATAGGTATCTCTACGGACGACCTTTCACCATGTATACAGACCATCAACCACTACTGGGCATCCTCGGACAAGGGAGTCCCAGCTTTTGCAGCAGCTCGAATTCGTCGGTGGGCACTTTTGATGTCGGCGTACAACTACCGTCTGAAATACCGTCGAGGACAAAGCCTGGAAGTAGCCGATGCTCTGTCACGTCTGCCAATACCAGATACCAGTGACCACGCAGAGGACACACGTGAGTGTCTAGCTGTATTTCAATCAACTCCCATAACATCAGATGTCATCGCCAAGGCCACAAAGTGGGATAGCACGCTAGTAAGAGTTATGGACTTAACGCTAAGAGGATGTCTATGTCAAGTCAAGGACGAGAAGTTACGTACCTATTGGGCACGAAGAAATGAACTGTCCACCGAACAGGGATGCCTAATCTGGGGCGGAAGGGTTGTTGTGCCTGAGGAACTAAGGGCACAAGTGGCTAATGTTATTGCATGAGAAACATCCCGGAATGTCTTCGCATGAAAATGTTAGCGCGAAGCTATGTTTGGTGGCCTGGGATTGACTGTGACAGTTGAAAAGCATGTACGTGACTGTGCGATTTGTCAGGCAATGCAGCCCTCTCCCGCAAAGGGCGCCCCTGCAGCAGTGGCCCTTTCCCGCCAAGTGTTGAGAAAGAGTACATGTGGATTTTATGATGAAAACCCCCGATACTTTTCTGGTGCTGGTTGATTCGTTTTCTAAATGGACAGAAGTCTTTCGAATGACATCAACATCAACGATGAAAACAATTGAAAAGTTAAGATCGGTGTTTGCGGCTTATGGCTTGCCAGAGAGTCTGGTGAGTGGTAACGGTCCCCAATTTACATCAGAAGAATTCACCGAGTACATGAGAACTTGCGGGATCCATCACATGCGAAGTCCCCCTAATCACCCGCCATCAAATGGTGAAGCAGAGAGGCTAGTGCAGACAACAAAAAGGGCTTTGGATAAGCAAGTACTGCAAGGCCACTGCGACCGTTCCAATCGCAGCTTACAGGAAACATTAGATGCGTTCTTGTTAGCATACCCGAACATCACTCGTTAACCGGACATACGCCAGCAGAGCTGTTTTTAAAGCGGCAGCAGCGAACTAAGTTATCTCTGCTGAAAACCAGTTTCATAGAGCACATGAAATCGAAGCAGCGGGTCATTAAGGATCACTCAGACACCAGAAGAGGGTTGGCTCGAAATTTCGACGTTGGTGACGTGGTGTCTGAACGTGATTTATGGGTTGCTGATGTTATCGAGAAATGTGGAAGTCCTGTTACCTTTTTAGTCAAGATAGGCACTACGGTACGACTTACGCACGCGGACCATCTCCGCGCGCGGCACTAAATACCAGGTTCTAGTGGTGAGAGGTCTCCGAGGCCTCCGTCTCCGTCTTCCTCTACAGCTCCCACACAGCTCTCTCCTGCCGGTGCAGCACCACGCGAAGACGCGCACACCGCAACACAACCTCAAGAACTCCCTACGTCACTGGAGATAGCCGGTGCAAAAGCGCATGCTACTGAATCAGAAGAGAGCCAAAATCAAAACGAGCGAGACAGACCGGCAAGTCAAGACACCGAGTCTACCATGGTGCGGCGTAGCCAACGTGCGAAAACTGTTCCTGACAGGTATCAGTCAGTGGACTTTCGAAAAAAGTGATTTCTCTTATGTGGAATGTTACGTACTGTGTATATCTTGTGTATTAAATTCCGAGGAGGAAGATGTTACAGCGGGAGCTTCGGTGCTCCATAAGCGAGCTATCTGTCTACCCTGTGGCGCTGCGGTGCCAAGCTGTACTTAAGAGCTTGGTTCCCGGAAATAAACGTTTTTGGTTTTGCGGTATGCCTGCCGATGCAACAGTATGGAAGGCCAATGCTAATTGAAGTTGAAGTTGTAGGCTACATTCTATCAATAGTCACAAAGAACAACAAGGTTTGTACACATAACTGCTGTAGTTGAAAAATCAAATGAAACTTCAAGGGGTGGACAGTTCACTCTGGAAAAAATCCTACGGAGTTGAATGACTGACATGCAGATGCCTATGAACTCCTCCTCCGCTGTGAATCTGGCTTTAGGAGCAACATCAGGCAATGTATAGACGAGGACAACATTATTTCTACCCTTTCTGGTACGATGCCTCTAGCTCCTGAGGCCATTACGTGTGTGCAGAGGATTGATAGGAGCAGCATGAGCATGTGTGCACCTCGACGCCAATAGTGCGTGCATATTTTTTACTTTCTTTTCTGCTCGTCTCAGTATACGTGTAGAGGACGCATATTCTGCGCGATCTACTGTGAGCCCTTGCGCAGGTGGGAGACGCGTGTCCTTCTGCGCAATCTGCTCTGTGCAGCAATACAGGTGGAGGACGCATTCTGCTATCCATGTTCTACTCTGTGTTTCAATACTGCATGGTGATGGACTCACCTTGTTCAGCGCAATCTGCCACGTTCCACACTGGCAGTAGTGAACGCATGTGCAAGTGTGCTCTAGAGTGTGTCATGCCATGGGCGGAAGATGCATGCCTTTGTGCCATCAAGTTTAGTCAGCATCGCCTAACTATTACCATTTGTCGGGCACTTGCGAACTACACAACCTATAGTCAGGTGCTTCCGAACTGTAGTGCTTAGTCTGGTGCTTCTGAACTACTTCCCCCTTAAACTATCCCTTACCTCGTCGTGGTAAGGGGGCTTGGGTACCTCTTTGATGATACGAGCGCTAGACAGGTCACAGTGGAGAGGTCAAGCAAAAAGGAATATGCAAACAGTAACACTCAGTTTCCTGACTAACCGCCTTTCTATAGAGGGCCTACTCTATAGAGCCGCATACATGTGTTACATGTGCACGCATGTTGCGATTTTGTGTTACACATGCTTTGGGTTATTTTTCTTCCTTGGGCTTGCGTATGAATTGCTCTTTCTGCAGATGTACCCGTACTGTGCTTATACGTTCTAATGCAAGAAGGCAAAGGATAATGCTGGTGTGTAGTTGAAGTCAGGGGAACTCTGAAGGAAGAACAAAACACTGACTGTGCAGACTAAGCTTTCTCTGAGGTAAAAAAATTCTCCATTCTAAGTCCATTCTCCATTCTAAGTTGCGACATATGCTCCTGCTGTTTGTGCATCACCAAAGTGCAGCAGCAAAGCAAGCAGTGGTGAAATGTAGACGTAAACATAGTACCTGTGCACTTATAGCAGACATTGAGCACAAACAAAGTAGACTGAGTGACCAAAATCATAGCTGCTGAAAATTAAAATCTGCTGCATCTTTGTTCATGTAGAAAAGTACTAACTGCAACCCTTTTGCAAGAAGCCTTTGGGGTCTGTGGAAGTATTGGGGGTTGGCCAGAGTCCCCCGCAGTCAGTGTCTATGCACTTGTCATAATACACTCCTACTGAGCAGCCATCCTTCATGCAGAACTGGTTATACCGTCAGGTAACCCTGTGTATGGCATCTTCCTCTTCATTGAGATGTTTGTTATCTATCTATTTTAGTTCATGAAAGATAGTCATTGCTGATATATGCATCTAGCCTCTGAATGTGTATGTTTACTTTGCTTTGCGCAATGGAACTGTACACTTTCCTGGAAGACTGAATGCAGAGAGTATCAGTAAGCGAAGTAGGTAGAGCACCTTGGCCATTCTTTTTTTTAATATGACTTGGGTGTCCAAGCACCATTTGAGACTTGCAAAGCAGGTGAGTCATGCAAAGCACGACACACATCGATCGTCAAAGATGTCACACAAGTACACTCTGATATTGTTGTATACGCTGTGTACGACAATTGGAGCTTTCGGTAAACATTTGTGACTAAGGTAACACACACACACGCTTTGCGTTCCAGTATCTGTCAGACTCGAATAGCCTGTGAGGTGTCCATGGTCGCCGAAAACAAAGTCATCAGGTAAAGTTTCAGGGGTACGCTGAATCTCCAAGGATGTGCAGGTGCTCTGGGAGAGCCTCCAGCTTCTCATCTATCCCGGATCGCACAAAACACACGTGCATCATGCATACGCCCGGGACACGGGATGCTCACGTGTGTGAAGATCAGTTGATCATTGCAGCACCCTTGGACCATGATGGAGTGCTGATCTTTGCAATTATAACACGCCGACTGCTGCTCCACTGGAGCCTTGATGACAATGTGGCACCCATCAATGGCTCCCACATCCCCTGGGAACCTCCACTTCCTCTCAAATGCATTGGCTACCTGCTGTATCTCCATGGGCCACAAAATGTAGTCTCGCATACAGCGGGCCATAACACTACCAGATACCCCACAATGAAACGAAGCGTTCCTCTATTCACGCCGAACCTCTCCGCAACACCCCTGAAGGACTCCCGATTTCCAAGAAGCCAAAAGGTCATGAGCACCTTCGTGTCCAGAGCTATCTGGCAGGATCCTTCCCTGATGTGAGCTGCGGTGACTTCAAGGAAAACATGGAACATCAACGTCCAAAATGTACAATAGCTGCTTCTGCAGTTAGCATGGCTGCTTCTCCAGACACATTTGGCGTTGTTTTCACCAAACAGCAGCAGTAAAAAATATATAGGTATGTGGCCTCAGCAGGTGTCTGTTACGTTAAGGTACGAAGAAGGTGCTCAGCAATTGCTGAGCTCTGCATGCTTCAAGGCTGTCTCTAACACAATTGTACACCTTCTAAGTATACACTCAGAACGTTCCTGACAACTAGACAACAAGCAGTGGATAAAATATGTAGGTTCCTGGGCTGTTATGTTGTCACCTCTGCCTGCAATAAGATACATATAAAAAGGCAAGATTTCCATATGACGCATTTATATGCGCTGTACAACTGCAGCACATTTAACCGAAAAGAGCTATGTGTTTACCTCGCCACGGAAATACATAGTGTATGGTATCTGCGCAGTCCCTACGTGGAATGTTGTCCGATACATTCTGAAGTGTTCCTCGAATTGTTCATCTGTGTAACAAGGCACAACGCACGAACAACGCTTCAACACCGTGTGATCTTGCACCTTCATCAACCCTCTCTCTCCGCCGTCTGCTTGAATAGGAAAGAAGTACATGTATAAACCTCTTCGTCATGATCGTACAGTGCAGAGAAGGCACCTAAATTTTGACCACAACCTTTAAAGCAGCACTACTACTGCTTTGCACATACCATATTAATTATTCAGGTTCCCGTCATTATTTACTATTATTTTGTTGGTAACAGAGGGCTGGTGGAGGGTTTCTAAACGACAACTGTTGCATAGCGAATCCGAACCGCTTGGATAACAGTTAAACACGCATAACTGTCTACTGTGCACTGTGTGTGTGTTTCGCGAAAGTAAAGCACTATCAGCATCAGTTACCCCTGTTTTAATAATGTGTAGCAACACATGATACATGCTGTATGTGAATTACGCCTATAGTTCTTGACGACGCCCGACGTGACGACGTTATCGGTGTAGCGTTACATGTGTATATTTCCCTTCACTTTCGAGACAGTGCAGGAGGAACTTCCGAACGAAAACTGCAGCGCTGCACTGCGTCTGTCTGAGATTACACCTTGTGGCAGCTTTATACACTGCACCACTCAACCCTTTGCGCATATATTTAAATGCGTGCGTCTTTTATTTCATTGCGTAAACCTGAAACTCCACTCGTACGCCATCCGATGCAGATTCCATCGCTCAACGCACCCACCTCCACTGAAGGCTACATTTAATGCATCCATTCCAAGTCGCATTCTTTGACGTTCTATTCGTTGTTGCGAGAGAAAGTCCTCGAAATCGCAGTCGTCCAATACTGCGGCTAGAGCGTCGTCCATTGTTCGCCTCAGCGAGCAGACGACAGGAAGTGCTGCCGGCAAGCGAAAAGCGTATAGACCCATAAATCGTTTTTGCGCGTTAAGTGGGCGCACCAGGGGGCTTAATAGTTTTCATCGCTCGCGAGCTAACGAAGGGCGGGGCTCGCGTTAACATGGACACGTGACACGTTTCAAGTGACGCGCTTTTTTCGTTAACGGGACAAAGGCGTAATCTCTGGCTCGCGTAACGACCAACGGTGTCGTCTGCCTAACGAATGTGTTCACGTGCTGTCAAGCTTCATCGTCTACGTGGCTCATGATCTGACGGAGC
This sequence comes from Ornithodoros turicata, assembly GCF_037126465.1. Classification (NCBI taxonomy): domain Eukaryota; kingdom Metazoa; phylum Arthropoda; class Arachnida; order Ixodida; family Argasidae; genus Ornithodoros; species Ornithodoros turicata. The sequence goes on from NC_088207.1 coordinate 10,569,671, forward strand.
GCGAGGCACTCGTGAACTCGAGCATGTGGTATATGTGTTATATTCCGAGCTGTGTCGGTAGCGCGAGCGTGTCGTTCCGGAGCGAGCGCACGTGGTATGTGACGCAACGTAACGCGAGCGATGAGAATTTGGTATTCCCTGCGCTCTAAACGCGTCGCACGTAAATGACGCTGTCGTTCACGGGAACGACACTCTCGACCCTGTCGTTAACTGTCGAAAGGGCTGCAAGTTATTTCGCGTGGCTCCTTGCAACACAACCACGGTCGGCGCCCGTGTTTAGGTCGCGCGACAATGCCTTTGAATTAAACGACACGTCTTTCGTGAAACTTTTTCGGCTCACTAAGGAATCAGTAGTGAAACTGGCAAGTATCGCTCCCGGCGCTCGTTATCGCCTTCTACCGATGCTCCTCTATCGACACTGTCGCTGGCGCTTGGCAGCTCGGAATAGGGCCCCAGCATGAGATGTATGTGAGGAGCTTCGACCTGCCTTGACGTAAGCGTCGCAAAGACATAGCTGCCTGCCGCCAGAAACAAAGGTTAACAAATGTATTTTCCATTCTTCTGCCATCTTTGAGAATTTTAAGCTGCTTTGTACTACCATCTCATGCAAGGCTCTCCTCCATAGAGCCATCGGATGAACGACAGTTGTGCTGTTGTACCAGACTGACTTTGTATTCTATTATACCAACTTCCTCAACCAGTACAGCCCTGTAATATTGAAGTTGAAAATATTTTGTGACAATAACCTTGCTTTCAAAAAAATGTTTTTGTGCGAAGCAAATTGTGTGTTGCCTTGAAAAAAAATTCGGAGAGGAACGGCCCTTGTATACATATTTTTACCACGTCAAAAGGCCCCGTTCCACAACTGCATTCTGGCGCAATATATTCGCCGCTACATTAATACACCTCGAGACAACGTCCGTGTGACAAACGCTATTAACTTATTTGAGATAAATGAACTTGTTCTTGCAGATAAAGAAAGTTGTTTCTGTGCTGACATTATGCATATAGAATCGTGCAACATTAATTTTACGTTTCCCATAGTACAGCAGTATTTAACGTGGGTCTTACTTTTTGATAGCAATGTGTGTTTGTTGGGAATATCAGCTTATAAGTATTTTTTTTTCAATCAACAGGTGTTGTGTGCCCTCAACTTCTATGGTACTGGCTCGTACCAGCGGCCTGTTGGAAGTGACGTGCGTATTGCTATAGCACAGGGCACAGTAAGCAAATGTCTGCACCAAGTCACTGATACTATTCAGGAACATATTGTGAAAAGATGGATCAAATTTCCTGTCGACACCGCGGGCCTGAATGACATCAAGCAGGGGTTTTTTTGGAAAGTACCAGTTTCCTGGAGTTGTTCGTGCTATCGACTGTACCCACGTTGCGATAGTGGCGCCCCCAAAGGATGACCCTGATTGTCCAGAACACCTGTTTCTGAACCGAAAAGGATATCATTCCATAAATGTTCAACCGGTGAGTCAAACAATACACAAGCACGCACATGGGACGACAATGAGATAGGCAATTCCGACCAAAATATAACTAGCGTAGCTATGCTGATGATGTGCGGCTTTATTTACGGCAGACATTTCTTAGCTGGGTCCTCGCGAGGAAAGCATCTGGAAGTGAGAAGTATATGCATATTACACTTCTGAAGAGTGTCATATGCAGTATACCAAGACAAACAGTCAATTAACACACTACACACAAAGCAGACCATGAACAAAACATTGCTATGTAGGAACTGCAAGCATCTTTGGCTAGTACGTCAAAAAACGTAATCAAATAATCAAATCCCATGCTTGTCTCTCGTCTTACGGTTTTTGCTATCATGGTTATATTCTCTGTTGTGAATTACGATACTTAGCGCCTGCTGTTGCTCAGTTTCAGGTGACTGCCACAAGTTATAATTATAGAGTGTGCTGTTTGTATTTGTGGAGCTTGTTTGGAGCTGAGAACTCGTAGTTTGCTATGTGAAACCTCCATGGTTTGGAATATTTTGTATGGTACAGCACCTTTGAGGACAACCACTAGTGACTGCGGATTTCAGACAAGTGTGTCGCAAACAGTATATAGTATAGTATATAGTAGATCTCACTGGCAGCATCTCATCACACAGGTATGCAACGTTGACCTTGAGATTCGTAATGGGAATGCCCGGTATCCACGAAGCACCAACGACGCATTCATATGGCGCAACAGTGCCCTCAGGGTTCCTTTGGGACAGGACAGATCCCAAGGAGGGGATCTTGGCTCATAGGCAAGTGCACAAAAAGCAGTTTATGGAAATGTTCATTGAAATATGTACCTCCTTGTCATCACGTAAGTGTAGTGTGACTAACGCCCCCTACCAAGTAATTGCTTATTTTACCTCTAATATGTATTACAGGGGACAGCGGATATCCTTTAGAGCCGTGGCTCATGGTGCCATATCCATCATCAAGAACAGGGGACCCTGACGCGGCAGTGTACAACGAGATGCAGACATCAGCCAGGAGCACCATAGAGAGATGCAACGGTCTCCTGAAAGCTCAATTTCGGTGCATTCTAAAGCACAGGACTCTGCACTACCATCCAAAAACTGCCACAAAAATTATAAATGCACGTGCAGCACTGCACAACATTTGTGTAAGAAACGGTACTGAGCTGCCTGCTGATGTTGTGCAAGAAGAGCTCTTCAACACAGGTACCCCAGAAGAGCTGCCACAGGTAACATTAAGGAATGAGGGTGCACATGCGCGTAGCCGCATTTCCCATCAGCTATCACACTTACAAGTGATATACAACTCATGCAAGCTGCTGATTCGATAATCACGGATTTGCATTAGATGTTTTTTTCTTGGTGGTGTAGGAACTCTGAAGAGGAGGCTATGACTTCACGAAATGATGGCTGCTCTCACAGAAACATGAAACAATATGTCACAAAGTTTTTTTTTCCCCTTGGGAGGGGGGAGGGGATTTGAAAGATTCCTTGGGCACGGTGGTGTGTGCAGGGGTGCTGTGAAAATGTGATGGAAAGCAACTGTTTTGAGACGGGAGCACAGGAAACAGACGGATAAAACCAAGCCTCATTTGTCTTAGAAACATGAAGTACTGAAATGTGGCAGTCATAGGAGATGGCAACCATCGACAGGACTTGAATTTCTTGACAGTATACCTCTTGTGCAGACTTGCAAGTGACTTATGCAGTATACACAAGCCATTACACCTTAAATAATTTTGCGAGCATTTTGTTGTCTTGCACATATGTTTGAAATACAGTATTTCGTAGTGTGCTCCTCTACCCATATTCCTAATTACTGCTTCAGATGGTCGTACATGATGCTTTCTCATTGTCTTCTTTCTGGGAGTGTTGAGAAGAAGGTGATTTATTGTGGTCTGATGAACTTTATACTGGAAGCTGTCACATATACAGCATACAAATACGCATGCATCGTGCGTTTAACTTTTTGAACATTCCATCGTCCTAGGAAAGGTCAAGCTTTTTGCAGCGTTCATAACTTTCTAGTATCTTGTGAGCAACGGGTTTTAATTTTAGGAATATTTTGCACTCTCCGCAAATACCTTCTAATGCTAGTGCGCAGTCTCATGTCTTCTGTTACATTGCTCAAACATGTGTTGTAAATGGATGCACACCACTTACTATATTGAATGAAAAGTTACACTTGAATAAAATGCCTCCAGTACTGCCGTCTGTCTCTATGTAGTTGCAGCTATGCGCTCAAGATATCCATCAAGGGATGCTAGTGTTTCCTGTTGCAGCCTCTGCTGTGTCAAGAACATTTGTTCATACTCATGAGGATTATGGGCTCGCCGCTGCCTCTGCTGGCCTATTACGAAAAAGAGGGTTCGTTTTTTTTCTTTTTTTTTTTTTCATGTATCGGAGTTTGTTGTACAGTCTGAATGGAAATTACAATTTGCAAGAATCCCACTGCATTTCGTTATAGAAGCGTTAGGGGATGCCTCTGGGAGTTTCTGGCAATTGGAACTCCTATTAGACAAATACAAAAGGGGGAAAGTTAACATGAGATCCAGAGCTGCATACGTGCAGCACTGTACACGCGTACTTATTTACATGTATACTTGTAAACTGAAAATGACGGCAAGCTGTTCTTACATAAACATTATCTAAATGTGTAACCAATTGAGGTATGCTCCACAAAAAGTAAGGTCGCAAGAAAGCAGTAGGTTCCGTATTGGCACAATGTAATTGTTGTAGAGTGGTGGCACTAAATAAAAGTGAGTAGAAAGAAAAGCATTAGCTACTGACACTCGATGAAGTAACATGCTCCGTACCTTCTGCCTGAACTTCACACTCAGCAGCGGGCACCTCCACGTCGACCGTATTCACTGGGGCTGGAGAGGGTGGCCTGCTAACACCAAACTCTCCCGTGCCTTGTAATGCACTCGTTGCAGTTTTCCCAATCATGGAGGCAAGCTGCTCTTCGAGTGACGTCAGGGACTCCTTTGGTGGTCCCCCACCAGCTCCCCTAGAGTGCTGCGCGATGCGCGCCACCTTTGATTTTGTCGAACTCTTCCAGACCGTCCATGTCTGAAAATCACATTGAACATGGGTTATAAGCAAATTATATGTTCAGTCTGCACTGGCTGATTGCTACAACTAGGTACTGCTTTGGGGAGCTCCATTTTCTCATGCACCATTGCTTACAAATCAGCGGCATTGAGCGCCGTAACTTTAACATTGTGCGCGAAATGGGAAAATACTTCATCGCAGAGGCTACACACCACTACCAATCACGCACAAATATTATACACAGAGATCGGCTCAAACGTACGTTTCTCCACTTGTCAACAGTCTTGACAGCCCCTCCGCTGGAGTTCAACATCGCGGCTAGTTCCGTCCACTCCTTTTGCCTGTCTAAGTGCGTGTAGGACGGCGACAAAACGCCCGTGAATAAATTGCGGTGCTCCATCGTAACATCATTTCAAATTGGTCGCGTGTTGGCCGAAGGGCGCGACACTTTTGCTTCATTTTCACCGGTTTAATTTGTCTGCTTCAAAACAAGCGGCACTCTACGTGGTTATCTTCTTGCTGTGCAATTGGTTAAGAGCGCGTGTCTCGTTCCCAGAGGTTTCAACTCTGTATCGGGCGCTCGCGAATGACGTCAAGCGCGTCAATGGGTGGAGCCAAGCCGAACGACAGTCAACAAGGCAAGCGCGCGTTCGTTAGAAGTGACAATAAAATACCAAAGTAGGCAGGTATCGTCCGCTGCGGTCGCGACCGCACTCTACCGACGCTCCTCTATCGACGGTGTCGGTGGCGCTCGATGGTGGCTCGTAATAGGGCCCCAGGGGCGTAATCTCTCGGTCCAATAACGATCGAACGAGACCGTTTGCTTTACGAGTGGGTCTGCCCACTCGCTAGAATGTTAAACACCTTCGTTTGGAGATTTGCGGAAACAAACACGTATTGCTCCACGACTGTATAGAAAATGATATCCTTTCTGTTTCATCGTATTTACGCCCGTGGTTATATGAGCGCTGTGAGATATTCTTGAGAAGCTGCAGATCAAGACGAGAAAAAAAAGATGAAGAAGTGACAACGACAACCCATAGACAGGCCATGCGAGCTATCCAAACAAGATTAAACAAACCCATTGGTGGAAAACATTGCAGCCTCGTTGACAGCTGTATTTCGTTCAGGGCGGTGACATCACAACACGTGTGGGCTTGCAACGAGCACGATAGCCGAGGAAGCTAAACGAGGAGCAGAGATTGTGACCACAGCTAAGCGTCGATAAGGTTCCTCGTGTCGTTATTCCTAACGACCCGCTGACGTTAAAGCTGCCAAGGGAAGATGGCGGAAGGATTCTTCAGTTTGGCAATTGCGCAAGCGGCTAACCGTGCCTGACGCACCCGAGGGCGTCAGGATGCCTTTCAGTTGGACGATACAGATTTCGTGAAGTTGTTCCGTCTGTCAAAAACGCCGCGCGCACAGTTTGTAAGGACCTCCGACCGTACATCACACCGTCTTCATAGAGACTGGATGATTTGCCAGTGGAAACGAAGTATATAATCCCTAGTGAAAACACCCCTTAGGTCTAATGTGTTATGGGACTGAGAGGTCCTCTCAGCCTGAGAGGGCCTCTCAGACTGGTGGACCTCTCAGGCTGAGAGGACCTCTCAGATTGACAGGACCTCTCATGACCTCTCAGAAGCTAATGCCCAGATCTGACATCCGAACATCAATGTTCAATTTCGCCGTCTACGCTGCATCTGTCGTCGGAGCGGTACAATCACACAGTGCTATGAGACACCAGAGATAGATACAGACAAGTACATGTCACAAAACTCCACATATATTGAGTTCCTTCGATTGTACAGATACACCCAAGGCATGCACACTGCTATCAGATTATCTAACAGTTAGTTCAAATGTCTTGCAGAATTGTGAATATCTAATATTTGTTGAAGGATCGCTCGCAAGAAACTACACGTAACGGTAAACAGCAGCAACAGAAACTAAATTTAGCAATTACATGTCTACGAAAGCATACAGTCATCATCAACACATACTGTCGTATTCCACAAAGCGTGTACTCATGGGACACATATTCGCAATGTCCGTACAGCGGCGATGAAAAGTATTCTTGAAGAACTCTGCTTCTCGGTGATCAAGTTCGTCTGCTTTACGTATACTTGGGGACTCGCGATGCACCGTCTAGTTTCTCTTGCTTGCGTAAGACGCCAACTAACTGGCGAGACTGGGTTCTCACCACCTGTCGCTTCGTACGACATTCATCTGTAAGAAATACAATTTCAAAATGTCAGTGTAAGTCAGTGTGTAGGCATCGAAATATATAACATACCGTTTGGCACAAAGCGCCGTTGGTAACCTAACGTGGTTGGTAATCTTCCTATCGGCGCTTATAATGCGTGTCTGCGAACAGTGGTAAAAGCGTAAAGTGAACAGGAATGCCTGTCACTCACAAAAGCATGTTTGACACACCGTCTACATACCTCACAAACAGTTAGAATCCCGAAGACAAAACCCAAATTACTTGAGATCCGCGGCCGATGTCCTCACACTTCAAAGTTTCAAAACAGACTGATTCGACCCCTGGCGACTGGCCGAAACGCTTCCACTTGCGTGCAGTGCAATAATGCACGGATTACAAGAACAATAGCTTCAAGGGCAAACGGCAATACAAGGTTATCACGGCACGTGTTCCTTGGAGGAATAATGCTCAAACATGTGAAATCTTGCGAACTATTTTCCAAAGTGGACGAGGTAGCATGTCCCGCGGCGCGGAAAACATGTAGCAACTTGCTCTGGGAGGTGTTGCACGACGCACTGTCGCAAACCTGTCTGAGAGCTACCCCCAAACCCCTCAGGGCTACATGAATGATTCTACAACGTCTTCCAGATTTTCTCTAAAAGGTCCTCTCAGACCCCTCTGTGCTACCTGAAAGGTCCTACCAGACCTCTCAGGAAATTTTGAGAGGTCTCTTAGACACATTTTCGAGCGAGCCGCAGTTTGGAATGGTGCACTTAACACATCAGAATGCAACGTAGCACACGGAAACCTTCACAGGCTTGTGTGATCTAGATCATTTTTATATGCATTTTTGTAACACAAAAATCAAGCACTTCTGCTTTAACAGAGCACTGACTTGCTAAGACTAACGATGCGGAGGTTGCCTAGCCCGTGAGACGTACAGAAGGGTTGATTTAGACTAGGATAGGTTAGAAAATTTCTGTCAGTGCTATTTTGTGCTGATGTTCTTTCGCTACAAAACACCCAATGATCCGGGTACCGAACTGCACCCCATATTTTATCGTAATTGAGGAATTACTGGACGCTTACAGCTTACCGTTCTTTCTGTGCAGGTGCTTCGCGCATTGCATTTCCACGGTTCGGGTAGTTATCAAACGCCCGTTGGGAACCAGCTAGAAATTGGGGCTCCCAGAAAGCACGTCCAGCCGCTGTATTCGGCAATTGACAAACGTTATGCAGCAACCGGCGCTCGTTGAACGTTGGATTAAATTCCCCATTGATTCTGCAAGCACGTGGGCCATAAAAGACGACTTCTATGAAATTTACAGGAAATGTCCACGTATCATTGGTGCAATTGATTACACTCATGTACCAATCATGGCCCCAGCTACAGATGAATTCCTGCATGGAAACCGAAAAAGTTACCACTCGATGAACGTCCAACTGGTACGTATATGATGAGGCCCTCCCAGTATGCCAGGGCTCATTAGGCACCATGTTGTCCTAACTATACCCATTATTATTGTAGTGTTGTAAAGCCGACATGTGAACTAATCACAGGTATTGCATTAGAAGAAGCTTTAATAGCTCTTTTTCTTCCAAACACCAAACGAGAAACAAATCCAAACTTTATCCGCTTGCACTGCTACCGCTGCAGGGATACCTGAAAGAGCAGTTGTACAGCACAAACTAACTACAACATAACTGATTATGAACTTTCATTCTACAGATTTGCACGTCCGAGCTGAAATTTTGAATGTCAACGCCAAATATCCTGGGAGCACGCACGACTGCTTCATATGGAGGAATTCAGCAGTGCGGGAGGCTCTTGCAAGCAATGGAATTTTCACCTCTCACAGATGCAGCGTTCCCGGTTCGTGCTCGGTTCCCGGAACCCGCCACCAGACCGCGAGGACCCGTGAGCCCGTCATTCCACCGCATCTGCCTGACTCCCGCCCGGCACAGAACACTCTCCGAGTTACTGGCTCGGCCACCGTCCGGCAGCGCACTGTGGCCATCTGGATCGTGGTGTCCCAGGGCCAGCCACTGTCCTGGGCCTCCCGATCACGCTGGACTGCCCAGCCGCGACCTCTCCACGCGGGGACGACTTCAGCCGCACCCCAGCCCCCTTCCGGGAACTAACTCTCTCCGAGCGGCACCCGGCCGAGGAATCCCGACTTCGAATTCCTGGCTGACTGGTAGTGGTGACGTCTTTACGCTGGGACACACGTAATACACAATGTTTCGTTGATAGGAGACAGTGGGTACCCTCTCGAGCCATAGCTGTTGGTATACCATACTTGGAATCCGACACGGCACATGACTCGTACAAGGAAAATTTCAACCATACGGCACAAGAAAGCGAGGGCTATAATCGAGCAGTGTCACGGCCTTCTGAAAGGCCGGTTTCGGTGCCTTCACGGGCACAGAGTGCTGCATTACGCACCAAGTGTGGTGACAGAAATTGTTAACGCATGTGCAATACTTCACAACATTTGTCCGAGTGAGGGATCAAGGTTAGAAGGCGAAATTGAGGTGGACAGCGAAATGTTCATCACATTGGCCAATCATAATCAAAGGGGAGAGAATTCCCGTTCCGCAGGTGCAAGAGTTTGTGATCATATCGCTAGACAGCTCGCTGGAGTATGGAGTAAAGGTATCCGGGACGCAGACCGTGCAAGTTCAGCAGTCATCATTGCTACGGTGTTGTGATGAACACTTAAACTGAATTAAATGCCCCGAAATAAATGTGTATAGTAGTTTTCCACCTTTCTCTCATACAGGTGATGAAGTGTTGATTGGTGAAGGTCAACAGCAAAACATCCTGCACACTTCATGAGGTACGTTCAACAGCTAAACATTTTTCATGAGGTAGATTCAACAGCAAAGCGTTCTGTATATTTCGTTATAGATTCTCCAGAATGGTTCCATAACGTTCTGGTCCGGCTCACTATAGAAAAGTTTTATTGTATTGAAAATTTATAGCCTGCTATTTAGCAAGCCTGACAGTATAAGGATGGACGTTGTACCTCCATACTTGAGGGGAAAGTTTTCATAAAGGCAATAAAATAAATGGTTACCCTGAGGAGGCCCTTGATTTCTCTTAGCTCTTCAGCTGCATCAGCCAACCTGTTGACAGCATCCACGAGTGCTGTCATGGAGCCGGATATTTGTCGTAACTGTGCTTGCTGTTCCCTTTGCAGGCCGATAAAGCTTTGGCAAACCTCGTTTTCATACTGCTGCCTGAGAGCACCTGCATGTGTGATTTACTGCATCAACACAGAGCAAATGCAGGCACTGCAAAACTTAAAACCAAACAATTGTACGTAAACTAATCTTATTGATCCTGCGTCTCCTCCGGTGCCTCGGCTCGCGTACCTCACTTTGCCCCTCCTGTGGCAGCTACTGGGACGAAGGGGGGTTTTCCTGTTGAACACTGTCTGCTGCTGTCACTGAGGGGGACAAGATCTCGGTCTCCTGTGATGTAGGGCGGGGGATACATTCCCTGCTCCTGTATCACAATACAATATTATCAAACAGGACATGGAAACATCTTTATTCGTAAAACAGATTCAATCGCATCAGAACAAATAAATACTAAAGTGTCTGCACGATATGTACCACCTGCTGTAGCCCCATCGTGCATCACTATGCGGCGTAGCCCAGCAGCTGAACCGGTAGTCAGGGCTTGTCGCTCAAGGCTTACGCCCAGTTCAGCCGTTGTGTCCACCCCTACAATGGAGACTTCGCCCAGGAGACTAACACTTCCTCTGCAGGGGTAAACTGCCCTTTGGGGGAGGCCCACCCCTGTCCTACTCCTGGATGATCGTATAATCGCTGCCTTGGCTTTGACATTCGATTTCCACTCCTACCACGCATACGTCCAGAAACGAGTATGCACTGTATTTGCAGTTGTGCAACCATTCATATAACTTATTCGAGTGTATTTATTATGCTTTTTTTGTTCGTCGCATACGTTCGGCATTCAGGCACGAAGAAAACGCGCTGTAGTTGTAGCCTACCAGAGAAGAATCACAGTACTCACCTTTCGCTACCTCTCCGCTGTCTTCACAGCACCCCCCGCAGAGTTAAGCCGCTCCACTAGTTGCCCCCAATCCCTCTTGCGCACTATACGCGGGAGAAAATGTACCTCCCAAGAGGTTTTCGTGCTCCTGCATATACTGCACCACTATTTCGTACTGCTCGGCTGTTGTCCGAGCAGAGCGACGGGACGATGACATGATGCTTGCACGTTATTTCCACGTTGTTTGAGGAATGGCGACCTTCTCCTCCTCCTTCTTATTCTTCGTCATCTCAAAAGGTGGCCGTGAGCTTCTGGCCCATACCTTAGGCCCTTACGCTCCATGTGCAGTAAATGTCTATCTGCTGATTTTTTCGCCTGTTTGCGTCGTGTCCTTCGTCTCTGTGTCATTCTTTCCTCAAGCTCAAGAATGTTGCCCTCTTTGAAGCGAGAGTCAATAAAGAAGCTACGCGTAGTATCCAGTGACTCTAATCGAAGCCACTACTCAGAAAAGAGGGATTGCGAACTTCGATCCTTTTAACGTTTTATTGCAGACGTAGTAACAATAATCGAGGCAGTATCCTCATTGGTCGTCATGATGCACGTTGTTCGTCGGCGTCTTCATCACATGCCTCACAGCACCGCTATACGCCGTAATACGCATACAAGATAACAATACCAGGGAAACTTTTTTCAACTGTTCAAGTAATAGCGTGACGGCTTTTCAAATATTGATATAATTCTTATCGATGCTATATCAACGTCGAGAGTTTCGATATTTTTGCATCATTATCGCTTACACTAAATATCGGGTTGGATTTTCAAGCTGGCGGCTGTGGACCAACGCATCATCGGCGCGGATATCCTGCAACCCTATCCGACCACCCACGCGCTGTTTGCAAACCGTCTATGTCACAACGCCAGATGTCAGCGACTCGTCGTTGGCAAAATAAAGCCACGTGCGTTGGCAGCCTCCGATCACATGAGTTGTTTTGATGGTTATTTCCGATGGTGGATGCCATTGCGCGAGGGAGATACGAAGGAAAACTTATGTGCGAGGCAGATACTACCCTGACCTAACCTCACAGAACACGAAAACCACGAAGTTACACGACGGCAACAACCACATGCGCTTGTTTTGCCCACGATAAACTCATTCCCAATCTCGTGATATCTTGAGGTGACGTGCCGCCACGGGTTGGTTGACCTTAACCGGAAGTCTCATATCGATAAACCGCATTAGGAAAAGGATCGTCCGTCCGCATTCCTTTCCCTGTGTTGACACGTTCGTCCCTTCAATCTCCTTTTGCTCCAGTGCTGCGTGAATTCCATAGCGTTCCGTACCGCCCCACAGGACGCGGCCCGTACGCCACGACGTCTTAAAGCCGGCCCGCATGGTGCGCATTTCATGCGTGAATGTTGCGCAAAATTTCGTACGTCGCAGCTGCTCGTGGCGCGTGATTCGGTGCGTCAAAGCAGATTTGATATTTCACGCAGCAGTCAGTTCACGGGCGTCCAATGCAACCAATCAGAATGCTGAAAGCCATTTCTGCCACCGGTCTACCGTCCTAGAAGAAGAAGAAGAGGAAAAAGCGATCTACATCTTTTTTAGCGATGGCTGCTCTAACCAAATAGCTGCAGAAGACGCAAGGAAACCAGAAAATAATTTCTGAGGTGGAGGAGAGATCCATTTTCTGAGATATGCATCGTTCTAGCAACATAAATGCACATTTGAATGCCACGGTGTGGGAAGAGGTAGCGACGGCGGTCGATTGTTTTATAGTGAATTCCGCTGGTCGTTTAAGTGCAGGCCAGTGTAGTGCGCCGCTGTAGGGCCCATGCAGGAAAACTGCGCCAGTGCTGCTTTTACTGACTCGCCCAGCAGATCATCGTAGATAGTGCCAGTGTAGACTAAAACCTCATGCAACTGCTGTACAACATTGAGTCGCGGCCGCAGGACAACCACTATAATAACCACTTTAAGCATACGCATGGCAATGCCGGAATCCACATTCACGCGGCTTTGGTGAGGGCGACTGTGCTTTACAGCCTTCGAGTCTTGCACTGGATTACCACAACGTCATCAAATACGTTAAACAGGAGGAAGAAAAAAGTCGATTCATCTCATCCGCAGTTGAGGTGCTTCAACGAAAGAAGGACGGCAACACAGAAAAGAGCGCTCGATGTTGTGTGTGTCTGTGTTCGTCCTGGTTTTAGCGCTTTTACGTTATGGAAGTCATTAAATACCCTTCGGTCACTGATTTCCCGAAACCTCCGTCGCCGCCTTGGCGTTCCAAGAATGGCTGAAACGCGGCAAGTTCTGGCTGAAGCTGGTGAACTCCCGATGGAGGTTCTCCGTGAGCATGAAACGCCACTTCCTACGTGTGCACGCGCACGTTCCCCTTCACCCACTTCTCAGGAGAATTCCATACCGTCCTGAAAGTGCTTTCCATCGCGTAATGTGTCGTGTTCACTGACTGCGCTGCAAGCAATTGAAAATTCTGGCATGCGAGGCTCATCCGCACCGCTGGTTTTGGATGCGTCAAGGGCTTACAACCTTGTCTACCAAACAGGCCACAGGCTGGTTCTCCAATGGCTTCTAGCCTATTGCGGTGTCGCAGGGAACGAACAGCTTCGCGCCGCAGAAGCAGCTCTCTCGTCTCGGAGACGGACGCGTATTGCGCTGCTGAGAGGAGATCGTCGTTCCGTCCTTTGACGCCTCGCGACTCCTCTGGCTTCCCGCAAAAGGACCGCTGACATTCTGCCCCCAGCCATGCTGAGCAGAGTTGATCCAGCGCTTGCTTTCCACCTACCTCGACACACCTCTCGTCAAGATGCCGCATTAGTTCATCCAATGCGCCTCAATGTGCCTTTTACAGCGCAGTGACGTTGCCGCTTGAGGCAAGTTGACTCTCCCCAATGTAGTCACTGCGGTGCTATAGAAGATATAGAGCACATTCTTCTCCATTGCCCACACTATCAACCTTCCCGAACCGTACTCTCTGGATCCCTTAACGAGCTCGACTCTCGCCACCTCTCTCTCACAAAATTGCTTGGTCGCTGGCCACGTCAAGCTCACCAACGCCCTGCCCGAAGCTCTCTCCACCTTTCTGGACACCATACGACTTCGATAAATATTGTGAAGTGGCTCATTATGTGATTCCTCGCATCACCAGCAGTAATGGGGTAGAGTATCGCCCCTGGCGATGAAACTCCCCATCCATCATCTCGAAATAATGTTGTTGTTGTTGCACATTCACAACCCACATCCATACCATCAGAGTCCGAGTTCGAGTCAAGCATCGTCCGAGGAGCACAAAACAGCGTCCACGACGTATGGTGCTCAACCTTCAGACGCTTCACCAGTTTAAAAAGAAATCTGTCAAACGCCTCATCATAAATCGAGGTGTAAATACTACTACTGCTTAAGCTATCTCAACTCGCCGAACTTGACTCATCCAAAGCATCCCACATCTGCAGTAGATCTGCCGGTTTCATGGCGTCCATGTTGAGCAAGTGTAACACATAGACAGGAGAGTGAGAAGGATTGGAACTTGAGAGCTCGTGCTCCTGTCCATACCGCCGATATTCTCGGTGTGGCAGAACGTGCTCGGATTCAGCGCACCCTGCACGCTCGAGCCAGTGCAACTTTTTCTGCACGAAAACGACCAGCTGAATTTGCTATTAGTTAGCGTGTATTCACAGCAGCGACATTCCCCAGAATACTACAGTGGAGGGTAGGAAAAACGTCATAGCTTGCTGCTGTCAGATGAGCGCGCAACGTTGTGTCTTCACGTGCACTGCTGACCGTGGAGAATATCCCGCGACACAGCCACAAGATATTCCGTAGCAGACGACAAGAAAACACGGTGTCGTCTGCTAAGTTTACAGTACGGCAGTACGCCACTACCGACATTTCGCACCATGTGAATGTTCAACATAACACGTGACGGAACTTGGGCTCTGTGAGCAGTGTTTCACTTTTTCTTCCACTAGAATCTTCCGTGAGGATGTCGGTCGCATGAATGCAGGGTCGGTCAGTGGTGGAATCACATACGTCAAACCCGTTGTGTACGCAGCTGCGGGATCTACGCCCTCATACGGTTTGACACGCGTATTTCGGCACGCTGCGTGGCCGGGCAGCATTTTGCTCTGCGCGTTCTGCGCTGAAATACGTACCATGGGGGTAGGCCTTTACAGTGCATTCCGACGTCTAGTTCCCCGGTTCAAGACCCGTCGTCTGGCACACGTGAAATCGAAAATTGCACGCAGCGAATTCGAGCACGTAGTGGCAATCGGAATCGCATGACCCTCTTCAAGTGACTGGGCCTCACCACTCCACACGGTTCCCAAGAAGAATGGCGACTGGCGGGACTGTGGGAATTACCGAGCGTGAAACCTCGTGACGAAGCCTGACCGGTCTCACAATGAATCTCGGGGTAGCAGAATTATTCAGTAAGGTCGACTCCGTACCAGCAGATACCTGTGGCTCCGTATGACGTCCATGAAACAGCAATCATAACCTCATTTGGCCTTTTCGAGTTCCAGCGCATGCATGCATTTCGGCTTCCGAAACGCTGCGCAGAGTTTTCCGCGCTTCAATGATTCCGTGCTGCGTGGTTTGCCTTTCGTATTCGCATACATAGACGACTTTCTCATTGGAAGCGAGACGGAAAAACGGAAACGGAGCATTACCAAGACCTGCGGTATTCAGCCGCCCCGAGGGCCGCGGCACCGTAATTATACTTCGGCCCCCGTCGACACTTACTATCATGGTTTACGATTGCTTTTCCTCTCGGTCATCGTAACTTAGCGGCAAACTTCAAAGAAAACTTGTAGACTCTCTCTCCATAGATGGTGCTTCCCATCACCATAGTGCTCGTCTGAAGCAACTTCATCTTCCCTCGTTTGCGTGGCTAAGCGGAAACGTGGTTTTCGTTCGCTTAATCGAACATCTCTCTCTCTCTCCTTGTTTTGTTTGATCAGGTAAGTTATCTCTTCCTTCCGTTATCAGGCTTAATTAGCACATTAATCTACGACTCCGACTGGTGGTCTATATATTTAGGCCACCGTGACCTAGAACCCGTAGGTCCGCTGTAGCCGAGGTTCAATTTGATATCAGGGACCAATCAATATAGTTGTATGGGGCAGCTTCCGGTGTTTTCGATGAGTTGTTCCTCATACGGATGGATAATGGTCTACTGCATGATTTACTGGAAATACTTACAAATCTAATTCTTCAATGCTCCTTGTGATTACCTTTAGGTTGCGACCTCTCTACGCTATGACACTTGAGGAACGACTCACGGCCGAAGAAGCCATCCTGGCCGGACTCACCCCCGTTGTAAATCAGATCCTTAAATATTTGCCTCCGAGGGCGGAGACGAAGGTCACGCTATCCGAACAAGGCAGACCGGAGTATTCATCCCGGAACTATCCCTCTGAATGGGATCCCAGCTTTGAGGATGAGCGATCGGCTCAGGCGGAGCCCAGCCTATTAAGTACGGAAGGCCCTCACTCGGGGCTCTCCGTCCCTGCAGCTACAATACCGCTGGGGAACCCGGTCAGTTCCTCCTATCGTCTCTATAGTTGATGACACATCTACACCGTGTTGGTTGTGTGCAACTTCGGATTCTGCTCAGCGGCAGTGTTCCCGAGCAATCGAAGAATTCATCCACAATAACTGGGCCAGGGAGACCAGAGTCCAACGTCGAAGACGAGCCAGAGAATTGTTCAAATTGCCCGACTTGGCCTGTCTCCGAGTGCCCAAACTTAACAGGGAGCTAATAAATACGGGATTAGTTTCGGTGGGACGTTGGGACACGGCTCATGAGGACGTCCAAAGCACCTTAACCTGGATAATAGCTCCACTCATCGACATTTTAGATCTGTGTTTTCGATGTGTCATTCCGGGCCCTCTGGGAATGAAAGTTCCGTCCAGTGAACAAGTAGTTGGTGCAAGAAAGGGAGTAGCCAATCGGGTGGCGGCAGCAGAAGCACATCTCGGACATAGCTTTGACCTCCTGTTGAAGAACGCCGACGCTTCCTTGTCTCTCAGCTGCTTGTCCGCTTGCGGTCTGTAATACCTCAGGAGCCGGACGATGGTGCTGTACTCGGGCGGCGTTTCCTGTTTGCTGGTGACGTTCTTGACAGAATTCTGAAGCAAGCGAAAGCCGTGGACGCTCTTACTTAGAGTCCTACGCCATTCGGCTGGTCCTTCGACGGACCACCATCGAAAGTGCCTCGTTTAGAACCGTCAACCAACCGTTCCGGTGGTAGAAGTCGGGCCCCTTTCGCAGCCGTGTCACAGCCCTTTCGACAACGCCCCTCACTTCGCAGCTTGGGAGTGAGGGGTGCCGCAGCAGAGCCTTGCTGTGAGTACATTTTCCCCCTTCCCCGTGGCGCAGGGAAATTAGCAACATGTGTCCCGTTTTGGAAAACCATTACGTCGGACCCATGGGTGTTAAACGCAGCGCAGGGCGGGGTACCGATGAGAATTCGAAACGCCACCCGAGCCCATGACTCAACCTCTCTCGTTTTTCCCGTTAACCTCTCTGCAGGGAGAGAAGGCAGTGGAAGCTTCGTTACAGAAAAGGGCTATCGCGCCCATTCAACAGGGCCAGGAACCCTTTCTGTCCCCTTTCTTTACTATCCTCAAGATGGACGGAGGAGTACGACTGATTTTAAATCTGAAGGCGCTGAATCGGTTCGTTCGCCATGGGCACTTCAAGATGGAAGGCTGGTATGCACTCCGCCCTCTCATACAGCCGAAGGATTACATGGTGAGGATAGACATGGCGGATGCATACCTCGCCGTACCTATTCACCCTCTGGACCAGCCTTGGCTGTGTTTCCACTGGAGGAACAGTCTTTTTCAGTGGACTGCTCTACCGTTCAGCCTCAGATCTGCTCCCAGAGTATTCACCAAATTACCGAAACCAGTTGTGCCGTTTCTGCGAGCTCAGGGAGTTCGTATGGTCATACATCTGGACGATATATTGCTAATGCATAAGGAGCCCAAGCTCTCCTCGTTCAGCTTCACTTGACTCTCTCGTCCCTCGAAAACCTCGGGTTTGTCATCAACTGTAAGAAATCGGAACTTCATCCTGTCCAGTCCCTCATTTTCTTGGGTTTCACAATCGACTCTCTAAAGATGAACTTAAGCCTTCCTCGTCGGACGGTAGATCACCTTTTGCGCGACATCCTGTCAGTTTTGGGCAACCCTAAGATTCAGATAGGCGTCCTAAGGACGGTTATCGGGAAGCTCGTTGCCACCTCTCCAGCGGTGTTTCCGGCACCTCTCCACTTGTGGGCTCTACAACGTCTCCAAAATCAAGTTTCCCTGGACAAGCCATGCGGGACAATGATTATACTAGACCTGGAGTCTCAGATGTAACTAATTTGGTGGCGAGACGCCCTCCAGAATATGCCGGCTTGACCGATTCAACGACCCACACGTCCTGACAATCCAGTCGGACAGCTCGTTACTTTGGTGGGGTGCTTACTGTGGCAGCGTCGCAATAGGGTACAAGTGTACAAGTGAAATCCAGGCATGAGGACAGTACACATCAACGTCTTGAAATTGATGGCAGAGTGTTTGGCTCTACGCGCTTTTGCGAAACACCTAAAGAAGGGCCTTGTAATCTTAGTAATGGACAACACTGCAGCAATAGCGGCCATAAATAGACAAGGCAGTCTACGGTCAATGCATTTATGTACAGTAGCGAAGAGTGGGACTGGTGTCTGAAGTGGGGCATCTGGGTTCGCGCAAGGCACCTTCCAGGAGCTCAAAATGTTGAGGCGGACAAGGCGTCACGTGCGTTCCGTTATTCGAGTAGTTGGAATCTCCTACCGGGAGTATTCGAGAAGATATCACACCTGTGGGGCCCCTTTACAACGGGCTTTTTCGCAGTTTGCTCCAACCTACAGGTCCCCTATTATTTCAGTTTGAAACCCCACCCTTATTCGGCAGGAATCGACTCTCTGACTTAGGCATGGGACAAACAAGGACTATACGAGTTCCCGCCGTTCTGTTTGGTAGGGAAGTGGCTTCTCAAGCTCTGCGAAGTACCATCGGCTTTGGTCATAATCGCCCCAACGTGGCCGACACAGCCATGGTACTCTCTTCTGCTACAAAACGTTTGCGACCACCATCGTCTCCTACCGGCGTCAGCAGGCCTCCTCCAAGATCAGGATCTCCAGCCCCACCAGCTCACAAAAGCAGGAAGCCTAACTCTAGCAGTCTGGAAGTTGACAAGCCACCCGAGGCCGTTGACGCGCTTTCGGAAGACACCACCCGCCTCCTCGAGGCTTCCTACATACAGCAGACCCAATCAGCAGATTCATCGCATCCAGACCCAATCGCATTGGCAGATTGATCAGTCTTTAGCTGAAATTCTGAATTTCTTCCTTCCTCTGAGCTTCCCTTCATTCCCAGAATGGTTTAGCTTATCGCACTGTGTGCTGTTATAGATCCACCCTGTCCCAGTTTCTTCCACCGGTACAAGGAGTTTCGATCGGCGAACATCCAGCAGTTTCTCGCCTTCTCCGTGGCATTTTTAATTCGTGCCCTCCAATGCCCCGATATTCTTTCACTTGGTCTATTGACCGAGTCACGTCTTTCCTTGCTCAATTAGGCCCAAATTCTGACCTTTCGTTGCGACAGCAAAGTTATAAGCTGGCGACACTTTTTCCACTGATCTCTGCTACGAGGTCTTCAAACCTCAGCCTGCTGTTGATCTCTGGCATCAAACGCGCCGCCGATGGTTGGGAGTGGGCTTTAGACGGCTTCAGGAAGACATCACGGCCGGGTAAGTCCCGCCCTAGTCTTTTCACGCCCTCCTTTCCTATAACGGACTTCGGTATGTCCAATCCAGTGTGCAGTGGCTTACCTCCAAAAAACTGACTCCCTTCGATCAAATACGTCTCGTTTGTTCATCACAACACAGAAACCGTTCCGAGAGGCGCACAAAAACACAATTCCTACTTGGATTAAACGCACTTTGGCACAAGCGGGCATTGACACTACCTACTTCTCAGCACACTCGACTCGAGGTGCCTCCACATCCAAAGCGGCTCAACTGGGCGTCACAGTTGACCAAATTCTCGAGGCGGCAGACTAGACATCCACCTCCACGCTCAGTTTGTTTTACAATAGACCGTCTAACCCACGTGCCGACTTTGCACGGAATGCTCTGGCTTTGAACAAGCAATCGTAAACCATGATAGTAAGTGTCGACGGGGGCCGAAGTATAATTACCAGTTTCACAGAACGGTACTTACCTGATAGGGAAGCTGGAATTATACGAGGCACACGGAGACACTTACTGTCATGCTTCCGCGCGCCCTCCCGGCATTTCGCTATTATATTAATCACGTCTCTTTTGTCCGTTGCAGACCGCTACAGATAAATAACGCTGCACCTCCCAGCATGCGGATACTGACTTTCCTTCTCTAGGAAAGTTGAATGGTTGAACGTGGTTCAACCCTCTTGGACTGGTGAAGTGACTTTTGGTGAAGTTTACTGGATAGTTTATTTTCAGTTTCTCGGGCGACCAATAAAAGTTGGCTCAGTACTTACTGTGAGACCTCTGACCTGAGATCAGCTTGGCATACGTCCTTGGAGGACGTGTGGTCTGTCCCTTTTCTCTTTCCGACAACACACTTCAAACTCGGGAAGATGAAGTTGCTGGAGGCGAGCACGCGGACTACGGTGATGGGAAGCATGGAGAGAGTCGTCAAGTCGAGAGGCGAACGACAGTCTTTGAAGTTTGCCGCTAAGTTACGATGACCGAGAGTAAAAGCAATCGTAAACCATGATAGTGTCTCCGTGTGCCTCGTACGTATAATTCCAGCTTCCTTATCAGGCAAGTACCGTTCAGTGAAACTGGTTATTAACGTCCAGAAGTGCGAATTTGTTAAACCATTTTTGGACTTCCTTGGCCATCACATGTCAGCGGATGGTATCTCTCCACTCCATGAGATGATCAAGGCTATCGCGGACTTTCCTACCCCATCACCGCAACGCAGGCTGCGCCGTTTCCTGGGATCGTGAACTTCTACCGCCGGTTGTGTCGGCGTGTGTCTCACTGCTCCGCCCTCTAGAAGAGCTACTGAAGTTTAGAAGGTCCCCTTCATAGCCGTTGCCGTGGACAGACAGACTTCAAGTGGCGTTCGACGATGTCAAACATGTCCTAGCGAATGCAACGCTTCTGATCCACCCGTCTCAGTATGACAGCGTATCATCCTGCTTGCAATGGGACACTGCCTGTCAGTCTTCGATGTTCATGTAGTGCAAAGTTCGAAGCAGTTATCAGCTCAAAAAATATATAAACCGTTCGTTTTCTTCTTAAGGGAACAGGCTGATCAAACACAGGTTCCTCAGAATAGGAAATAGTCTGGTCAAAGTGGCAGAGTGAAGTAAGCTTGATCTTGTAGTGATAAAGAACACTTCAATGAGGACATCACGGGGCTTGCAGGAAGGTATACATAGATGAACAAAGTAGGAGGAGGGGAGCGGGCTGGAGCGTAGACGAGGCGAACAGCATTTCATCGAGTCTGAGAACAGAATCAGGGACAATGTACAAATAAGACAAGCGATAGGCAGCGGGAACATGCAAAAAACGTGAAACCAAAATCAAAGTCCTCAGACATACCCAGAACATGGGTTTTTAGGCACCTAAACATGCAGTAATCAAAGGCAAACAAAAAAAAAAAACAAGTATTTTCTAGGAAAAGGTAAAAGCAGTATAACTTTCTTCAAGGAGTGCAAGAATATGTAGAGCATGTCCGTCGGGACCGAACATGGTGGAGAACGCAACAGGGACAAGGACGACAAACGGGGACCGCGCTCGGAATGGTCACGGAACGCTGTCCGTGTATGTCGTCCTTGTCCCTGTTGCGTTCTCCACCATCCTCATTCCGTAAAGGAGTAATCGGTTATTATGTAAATGTCGTTCTGCATTAGGATGCGCCAGATCGTTTCCCTAGAGTCGTATTCACGTCATCTTTGATAATAACTGATTGATTGATTGATTGATTGATTATGTGTTTAATGGCACAAAGGCAACAAAGGCCATAGAGCGCCAAAACTATGCTGAGTGTGTCGGAGACGATGAGCGATGATTGATTGACCAGGATAAGAGAGAGGGGGATGACGATAGCAAGCGAGCATGGCAGTTAAAAGCTATCTACAAGTGTGACAATGAGATATTTACATGAGGAGTTCGGTGATAATGGATAAAAGCGGAGCAATGCTTAACATCTACATCTGACTAAGAAACCCACACGTGGTCAAAAATTTGATTACGTTATCAAACGGCACAAGAGGGGTGTCACCCAGTAGAAGGGCTGGGTGGAGTGGGACATGGTATCTGTAGAATGCGGTGAAATACTGTTGGCGTTGGTGTTCGAAGTGAGGGCAGGATGCCAGTACGTGCAAGACAGTCAAGCTGTCACCGCAGTGCGCACAAGCTGGCGGATCCTGACCTCTGAGTAGGTGGTGATGCGTGAGCCATGTGTGTCCAATCCTCAATCTCGCGTAAAGAACTTCGGATGATCTGTTGATGTGTTCAGTCCGATGCGGGGGAGAAACGTGTGGCTGTGTGAGGTGTAGCTTGTTATTTTCTTCCATGTCCCACTCCTGCTGCCACTGTGTGCAGACAGCTCTCTTTAACACTGGCAGGATGTCTTGGTAGGGTAGTCCTAGAGCTGACTCCTCTTGTGCCAACGCTCGCCGAGCCTCACGGTCGGCTCGTTCATTCCCCGGGATCCCAGTGTGGCTGGGGACCCAGCAGAGACAGATTGAAAAGCCTCGGGAACAAAGTTGGGTCGCAAGCGCTCGTACTCGCTTGACGAGGTGATTCTTGCTGTCATAGCATGAAAGCAGCGCACGCACAGAGCTTAGCGAATCGGAATAAATCACTGAATTTTGAAGGTCGTTTTGTTGAATGTGCCGCAGAGCCAGGAGAATCGCGTAAAGCTCTGCGGTGAAAACTGTGGCGTTCGTGTTCAGGCGTGCCGTCATAATAGAATCACCTTCAAGGGCAACGGCCGCCACACCATTGCTTACTTTAGTCCCATCAGTGTAGATTGCATGGTGGTTCCCGAAGTTATGGTGAATCTCCAGGAATTCCTGGAGAATGACAGTGTGTGCAGTGGATTGTTTGTCAAACTGTGTCATTTTTAAATTGGATTGTATTAGATGTCTCTGCCAAGGCGCAGCATCGAGGACTGCCTGCTACAAGGGAACGCCAGAGGGGCTGATTCCCACACGGGAACTCGCCGCCTCCACACGAAGCGGGAACGAGGGTACAACAGAGGGCTTTGCAAGGAAGAGTCGCTCCAGAGCGGGGTTCACACTAGAGTGTACAACTGGGTCATCGCCCTGGCATCTGTACCTTAGCGCAGCCTTCACATGTTCAAATTGTCTCCGTCTCTCGAGCGACCATTCATTGCCCTCAACATATAAACTCTTCACAGGGGACGTCCGGAAGGCACCGGTGGCGAGTCGGATGCCTTCGTGGTGGATGGGGTCCAACACCTTCAATGCCGAAGGCCGCGCCGAGCCATACACGACACTCCCGTACTCAATTACTGATCGCACAACCGAGTCATAGACCCGCAACAGTGTGACTTTGTCGGCTCCCCACGATCGATGGGATAAAACTTTGAGTATGTTGGAGGATTTCAGGCACTTCTGTTTTATATAGTTTATGTGTGGCACAAAAGACAGCTTCTTGTCAAACACCACCCCCAGAAATTTTTGCTCATCAGAAACTGGTAGTGTGTTGCCACCACGCCAGATAATAACTGACGCCAGATAAGATGCTCAATCTTAGTACGTAAACTGAGGGTGAACATTAGTTCGTACTATGGAAATTTCAAGAGACATCGAAAGTTCGTACTTCCCAAACGAAGCAACTACTGGTAATCGATCCCTGAACATCAATTACGACAGCACACATAGAAGAGGTTAAGAGCCACTGTAACTCGTAGGGGAACTCTTGTAGGGGGCTTAGAAACTGTCAGCTCTCTCCTTGCTGAATGTATAAAAGGAGAAGCAACCATAATAATTTTAAAGTGTTTCGACGTCCAGTTGTGATTCCTTAATTCTGATTCCTGTCGCCATCGATTTGTACGCAAAAATTATCTAGGCGATCGAAGTAACCCGCGCGTGCATGTACGAACAAATGTATTTGCAAATCGTCGGAACAGACGAGTCGAAGCGTCACTAGTAAGCGAGTGCAAGGACGACCTCGGTCTGGAAATCACGATCTTTTATGCAGGACGTTGTTTACTTGTTGCACACATTCTGCACCACATACAGTTTGTGGGACGGCCTCGGGTGTTCGACGTATACGCTTTCCATCACTTTGAAAGAGCCGTCACTCCAGCTGTTTTGACGTGAAAACTTCTGTGAGGTCGGTTTGGTAGCCAGATCAAAATTTACGGTGCAAGGAAATTGTGCCGAAGTTCATGACGCGATACCCCGGTGAGTACTAAACCGATAGCGACCAACAGGCTAAATCCAGATACTTTACACGTGTAGGATTCTAGCCAACAAGGTCATTGAGACGACTGACGCAATCTCTGGGTATGGCGGCCGCTTGCGAGATAGACGGAAATATAGGGGTACGCGTACCTTGCGGGCTGTCGATCTCGCGATCACGTGAAGCGAGGACGTCGATTGGGGTGTCGTTGGAAAGCGCTTGAGAGGTTCTACCTGGACCTTAAGCGATATTGGCTTCAACGACAATAACTAAACTCTTAATAAGTTGCAACAACAAAATTTTGCCAGGATTTTGGCATATATGAAACTAAAATATGAGCAGAATCGAAGGAAACAGCAATAAGAAGAAAGGGCGGCTCGCGAGGAACCTCAAAAGCGCCAGAGTCCAGCACCGAGTGAACGAGAGCGCTACAGGAGCGCTGAAGATGATCAGCGGCGGAGGCAAATTCGACTGCCGGCGCGCACAGCTCCCTCAACTAGCGCAGTGTGATGTCCTCAAGCGGAAAAGTTGCTTGCGCGAAACAAGTTGAGGGTCGTAACCATGAGGATGGTAGGACAGTGGCGCAGAAAGGGCTGAGGAAGTTAGCTTTCTCAACGCAGTTTCAACCGTCTTTTACGCTAGCACTAACATGGATCGCATGGACATCGATCGCGTTATTGTCGCTGCGACGCCGTCATCGGCTGTTCCTTGCGCTCTCGTTGTCGCGGCAGCGAGTCTACAGAGACCATGAAAATCCTTTGGATTGTCTAGACGACGGTGAGCTGCAACGGCGGTGCCGCTTTACGAGGGATGGAATATTTTTCATAACGTCCCTCGTCGCTCCCGACATCGAGCCTGCGACCCGTCGGAGCCAGTCCCTCCCGTCTTCGCTACTCACACTACAGTTCCTGGCTATTGGGAACTTTTTAATCACAGCGGGTGACGTGATCAACGTACATGGAGCGACGGCCTGTCGTGTGGTGCACGGCGTTGTTGCAACGCTGTGCAAGCGGGTCGGAAAGTTCGTCCGGTAAGTATACGCTTTTTGGTGTTTTTTTGTGTTTTTCCTGACTCCTTCCTGAACCATGTGTAAAATCATGTTTTAGGTGGCCAAGTGGTGAGGAGGTAGCAAGGGCCCAACACCAGTTTTACCAGCTGGCCAGTTTTCTTGGGGTTGTGGGAGCAGTGGACGGCACCCATGTTCGCATCCAGGCACCGTCAGCACATGAGGCGGCTTTCGTCAGCCGCAAGAACTACCACTACATAAACGTTCAGCCCATTGCGGGTGCTGATTGTAAGATTTTGGATGTGGTTGCGAACTGGCCCGGGCCCACCCGCGACTCTAGGATGCTGCGTGAAAGTACCATTGGGAGGGAGCTGGAAGCTGGCGTCCACACTGGGCTTCTTGTTGGTGACAGCGGGCACCCCTGTAAACGCTGGCTGATGGCATCGTTTCTCCAGCCACAAAACAGAGCACAAAACAGAGAAGTACAATGCTTCGCACTGGACAACACTGGCTTTGGTAGAGCGGTAAGTTGGTTCAGAATATCACCTATATTTAGCAACAACATAGCATGAATAGTTTATTGTACGACTCTGTCAGTAACGTGGCACTCTACCCTGTTAGGTACGTACATACGTAATATGATGAGCTATATACATACATGTTTCCATGCGGGATTGAAACCGCAATGTAAACGCAAAATTGCAAAGTGTTGCAAAAGTAGATGGAACTACCTCACATGCCAACAGGGAAGATGCACGGTGTAGATATTTGTTCCTTATTGTATGTATTGCAGGACAATTGGTGAGCTGAAAAGGAGGTTCCACTGCCTTCACAGCGAGCTACGAGTGCTAACAAAGCACACCTGCCCTATCATCGTGGCATGCTGTGTCCTTCACAACGTAGCCAAAGATTTCGGCAGCGAAGCGCAGGAGGCAGACACCGACCCCGATCACGACCCCCAGCTGATGTCCAGTTACGAAGGACGTCAGGATGGCTTCATGTACATAGATGCCACCGTACGTCAGTATTTTACGTGAGCGTAAGTGGACATGTCGGAACATATTACTCAACGCAGTACTAAGCGTGAATTGGAGGCGTTTAACAAACGATTAAGGTTAACACAATATTTGTATTCAATAAGTAAAGCTTTAAGGGGTTGTGACACGTCATTCCATATTATCCCAGGTAAATGTAAGTCTCTTTGTCTCACTTATGTGAACTTGCATTCACATCGGTACTGGGGAGAAATCACATGAGTACGGCCCCCTAAGGGAGTGCCCACAGCTATGAGGTATGTAACGAAAGTGCTTTACTCAGCTGTGTGTTCTAGGTCTTGTATCTCACGTACGACACGTAGAAGAATAATGCTTTTTCTCTCAGTACTGCTCTGGAGTGGGGTACGACGCAGGCATGACGTAATGAACCACATCTATTAAAGTGTCGCAACCCCTGTAAATATGTGTAAATAAAGCAACAAACAAATGAGGCAGTATAAGGGTATTGTCATGTACAAATTAAGCTCGCTTCAACTGCATTGTCACAAGGGAATGAATACAACTAGATAAAAATAAGAATTTAAAAATCTGCGCATTCGCGCTACAGCTGCTGCTGGAGACGTTCCACTTCCAGCTCCAGTTTTGTCTGTAGCAGCCTCTCTGTGTTGTGTTTCAGCAGTTCAGTCTGCTGCTTGAGACGCTCTGTTTCTTGCCTGAGATGGCATAGCTCGAGCTCTTCGAGAGCAACTCTCTGGCGGAGCTCGACGAGCCGTTGTTCCATCGTAGCCGTCTCAGCGTCCTTGTTTATAGCAAACCCGAATAACTCCGCTCTATCTTTTCCCTAGTGTCCCTCCTGGCTTGCTGGGAACGCGCCTGTGTACTGCTCTGTGCCCGCTGCTCCTCTGCACCATTCCCAGCATCGGCAAGCGGCTGTGAAGAGGCACTACCACCTGTGCCACTCACCTCGCAGGTCTCTACAAAGTTGTCGTCCTCATGCAGCCCAACGACAGGCACAACATCCTGGACCACAGCACCATAATCGTGGTCATCACTGGTGGATGGCCCGGCAGACTTGCGATGACCTCCTCGATAATGGTAGCGCCGTTGTAGAAAGCAAAAAATACGGATGACTTGGTTTGGTGAAATGTGCAGCAATTTCCTTCATTGTTCTTTAGTACCCCGTTAATAAGCTGAATGTTCGACTTTACAAGTGACCCAGTTTTGTGTGTTTTGTGCGTGCATACATGTGCTTTCTCAATTCACGTTTTCTTCTGGTTTGTTTTGAACAGTTTGCTTCAACCCTAGTTATGATTGATTGATTGATTATGTGTTTAATGGCACAAAGGCAACAAAGGCCATAGAGCGCCAAAACTATGGTGAGTGTGTCCTAGTTATGAAGAAAATCAAACGACTAAGGACATTTGTTATGTCACAAAGGACAGTGTGTAAAGGTTAATATGCATAGTGTTGTGAAGATGATGAGGAGCTCCGGAAGATGATGAGCAACGCGCCCCGCGCGCCTGCCCCTTGTCGCAGAATAAACTAGTCACTGACCCGTGAACACGTATCTGCTTCCTTCGCGCTAACATAATTGGTGGAGGTGCGAGAGCTTTCTCCCGCCCCCTGTTTCACATGTTCCTACCTGGAGCTCCGAAGTGGAAGGAAAATACCCCCGGTGACACCCCCTGGGCAACAGCAACAGGCAACGGAGGCAGGCAGCGGAAGCGGGAGTCAACCGACGACGGCTGCGCTGTCTCCGACTCGCGTTTGCCAAATGCGTCAACGGGACCCGCCGCCCTTCAGCGGCGCAGCGGATGACGACGTGAACGACTGGCTTGCCCAGTACAATCGAGTGGGCTCTCATAACAGCTGAGACGAGACCGCCAAACTCGCTAATGTGGTTTTCTTCCTGAAGGGCACGGCCTTACAGTGGTTCGAGAACAACGAGTCCAGCCTTACATCTTGGCCCACTTTCGCAGACTCGATTACCAAGGCATTTGGCCGACCGTCCCAGCGGAAGCATTACGCTCTCCAGCGCCTAGAGCGCAACTCCCTGGCGAGACCTGCACCTGCTATGTGGAGGATGTCCTCTTCTTATGTCGTCGCGTCGATCCGGCCATGAGCGAGGTAGATAAAGTCAATCACATTTTGAAGGGCATCGCTGACGATCTCTTCGGCTTCCTCGCGCCCAAGTCGCCAAAAACCGTGTCGGAACTTATCGAGGAGTGCAGCGAGTTCGAAGAAATGCGGAACCGCAGACTTTCTCCTGGGTTCCATCGCCTCCCGGAAACACTTGCAACCTCGACCCCTTGCGACACATGGTCTCTCCTTGACCTTGTCCGTCGTGCTGTCGCCGAAGAGATCAGGTCCGTTATGCTGTCGACTCCTTTTACTCTACCTGCTTATTCCACACCTTGTGAACCCCACCAAGACAAGCTCGCTACCGCCGCAGCCTCTGGCGCCCACCTTGACGACATGGGTTTACTTACCGAGTCAACGTACGCTGCAAGGCCGACATACGCAGACGTGTGTGCTTCCCGCCCGTGGCAACCTCCTGTCCCACATTGGTTTGATTGATTGATTGATTATGTGTTTAATGGCACAAAGGCAACAAAGGCCATAGAGCGCCAAAACTATGCTGAGTGTGTCGGAGACGATTATGGGAAAGATGATGTGAGAGAGAGTGTGGTAGTTAAAACCTATCTACAGGTATGAGCGATGAGCGATGATTGATTGACCAGGATAAGAGAGAGGAGGATGACGATAGCAAGCGAGCATGGCAGTTAAAAGCTATCTACAAGTGTGACAATGAGATATTTACATGAGGAGTTCGGTGATAAGGGATAAAAGCGGAGCAATGCTTATCATCTACATCTGACTAAGAAACCCACACGTGGTCAAAAATTTGATTACGTTATCAAACGGCACAAGAGGGGTGTCACCCAGTAGAAGGGCTGGGTGGAGTGGGACATGGTATCTGTAGAATGCGGTGAAATACTGTTGGCGTTGGTGTTCGAAGTGAGGGCAGGATGCCAGTACGTGCAAGACAGTCAAGCTGTCACCGCAGTGCGCACAAGCTGGCGGATCCTGACCTCTGAGTAGGTGGTGATGCGTGAGCCATGTGTGTCCAATCCTCAATCTCGCGTAAAGAACTTCGGATGATCTGTTGATGTGTTCAGTCCGATGCGGGGGAGAAACGTGTGGCTGTGTGAGGTGTAGCTTGTTATTTTCTTCCATGTCCCACTCCTGCTGCCACTGTGTGCAGACAGCTCTCTTTAACACTGGCAGGATGTCTTGGTAGGGTAGTCCTAGAGCTGACTCCTCTTGTGCCAACGCTCGCCGAGCCTCACGGTCGGCTCGTTCATTCCCCGGGATCCCAGTGTGGCTGGGGACCCAGCAGAGACAGATTGAAAAGCCTCGGGAACAAAGTTGGGTCGCAAGCGCTCGCACAGAGCTTAGCGAATCGGAATAAATCACTGAATTTTGAAGGTCGTTTTGTTGAATGTGCCGCAGAGCCAGGAGAATCGCGTAAAGCTCTGCGGTGAGAACTGTGGCGTTCGTGTTCAGGCGTGCCGTCATAATAGAATCACCTTCAAGGGCAACGGCCGCCACACCATTGCTTACTTTAGTCCCATCAGTGTAGATTGCATGGTGGTTCCCGAAGTTATGGTGAATCTCCAGGAATTCCTGGAGAATGACAGTGTGCGCAGTGGATTGTTTGTCAAACTGTGTCATTTTTAAATTGGATTGTATTAGATGTCTCTGCCAAGGCGCAGCATCGAGGACTGCCTGCTGCAAGGGAACGCCAGAGGGGCTGAATCCCACACGGGAACTCGCCGCCTCCACACGAAGCGGGAACGAGGGTACAACAGAGGGCTTTGCAAGGAAGAGTCGCTCCAGAGCGGGGTTCACACTAGAGTGTACAACTGGGTCATCGCCCTGGCATCTGTACCTTAGCGCAGCCTTCACATGTTCAAATTGTCTCCGTCTCTCGAGCGGCCATTCATTGCCCTCAACATACAAACTCTTCACAGGGGACGTCCGGAAGGCACCGGTGGCGAGTCGGATGCCTTCGTGGTGGATGGGGTCCAACACCTTCAATGCCGAAGGCCGCGCCGAGCCATACACGACACTCCCGTACTCAATTACTGATCGCACAACCGAGTCATAGACCCGCAACAGTGTGACTTTGTCGGCTCCCCACGATCGATGGGATAAAACTTTGAGTATGTTGGAGGATTTCAGGCACTTCTGTTTTATATAGTTTATGTGTGGCACAAAAGACAGCTTCTTGTCAAACACCACCCCCACAAATTTTTGCTCATCAGAAACTGGTAGTGTGTTGCCACCGAGGAGCAGCGAGGGCTCAGCAAATGTGCCTCGCTTCCTAGTAAAGACAACACACGCTGTCTTTTGCGCGGAAAACCTGAAGCCGTTTTCATCAGCCCACTTAGATAGACGGTTGATCGTGAGCTGCACCTGCCTCTCAGCTGTTGAAAGATTTGATGCCGAGTAGGAAACCTGGACATCGTCTACGTACAGGGAGTACTGGACGCCAGGTGGGATGGCTCTGGCTATCGAGTTCATTTTCACAACGAATAGCGTAACGCTCAGCACAGACCCCTGTGGAACCCCGTTCTCTTGTACAAAGACGTTAGATAAAGTTGAGCCCAGACTGACATGAAACTTTCTATCTCTGAGGAAATTATCGATGCACCTGTACATGCACCCTGTGATACCACATGCGTGTAGATCTTGCAGAATCCCGAAGCGCCATGTGGTATCGTACGCCTTTTCGAGATCAAAAAACACGGATACGCAGAACTGCTCTCGAACAAAAGCCTCTCTGATTTGTGATTCTAGGTGGAGTAGGTTGTCCTGGGTGCTCCGGCCGGAACGAAAACCGCTTTGGTGTTTGTCAAAGATGCCTGCCTCTTCCAAAACATATACGAGCCTTGCATTTACCATGCGCTCGAAAGTCTTCCCAAGGCAGCTGGTTAATGCGATGGGGCGATAACTAATAGCAGCAGACGGGTCTTTCCCTGGCTTGAGAACCGGAACCACTTCGGCTAGCTTCCAGGACAACGGAAGAGTTCCTTCTCTCCACACACGGTTAAAAAAGTGGAGTAAGATTTGTTGCGACTGGGGTGTTAAATGCCGCAACATGTCATAGTGTATGCCGTCAGGGCCAGGTGCAGTGTTCTTTCTTGCCTGTAGGGCTCTCTGAAGTTCATGTGTGTTGAAGGGTACATTGTAAGGTGCTGTATCTTGTTTAGGTTGTTTAATGATGCGTTTTTCAGCAGCGGTTTTGTGTGACAGGAAACGCTGGCTGTAATGCGAGGAGCTAGACACGTGTTCAAAGTGTCCGCCAAGTACGTTAGCCTGTTCCTCCAAGGACGTACAGGGAACGCCATTCTGCGAAAGACAAGGCACTGTAAACCCTTTGTATTTCCCGGAGATCTTATTGATACGGTCCCACACAACCTTGGCTGGAGTTCGCGAGTTCAATGTACCCACAAACTCCTTCCACGAGTTGCGCTTGGCCTCCTCCCTTGTGCGTTTGGCTGCAGCACGCTTCCCTTTGTATTGGATCATGTTGTCAACTGTCGGGTATCGACGCAAACGAGCCCACGCCTTTTGTTGTTCCTTGCGCGTCCGTTTACAGTCGTCGTTCCACCAAGGCTTTGAACGCTTGGGCAGAGAGGACGACGTCTTGGATATGGATTGTGTAGCAGCATGTATTATCGTGTTTGTTATGAATTCGTTGGCCTCGTCGATACTCATGTTGTCAGTGTTGTGTAGGGTCAGGTCAGCCAGCACGCTGAACAGCGCCCAGTTCGCATCCTGCAGCCTCCAGCGGGGTTTTCGCGTACACAGCACAGCATCATCACACTGATACTCGACCCAAGTTGGAAAATGGTCACTGCCATAGGGGTTTTGGATCACGTGCCACTGCAGATCTTGTGCAATGGTCGCACTACAGATGGAAAGGTCCAATGCAGAGAATGTCCGTGTTGATGTGCTGCAGTATGTTGGTTGTGTTGTGTTCAGGAGTGTGATGGAGTGGCGGAGGAGTAAATCCTCAAGAAGTCTGCCCCTCGAGTCCAAATCTGAACATCCCCACAAACGGCTGTGTGCATTAAAATCCCCCATAATGAGGAATGGGGCTGCCAGCTGGTCCAAGAGATCTTCGATATCCTGGTGCTGCACATCTGCTGCAGGAGGAAGATATATTGAGCAGAGCGTAAGTGGTGTAGAGAGATTCAATCGAACAGCCACAGCTTCCAATGTTGTTGTCAACGGCACCTCAACTGCAGCAACAGACCGGGATGCTAGAATCGCCACTCCACCTGAGGATCGCGTAACCACCGGGCGATCCCTTCTAAACATTTGGTATTGTTGGAACGGATTTGTGTGTCCAGAGTTCAAATACGTCTCTTGGAGGCAGACGCCAATTGGCCTGTGCGCCTCCAGGAGGTCATGCACATCATCATTGGCCCGCAGTTCGCCCATATCGGCCCACGCAGCCGCCTGCGGACTACCAGACAGCATTCGACCGCTTTTCACGCACCAACACGTGGCGCACGGCCGACGGACGCCCCATCTGCTATTACTGCCACTCACCTGGCCATATCCTGCGATACTGTCGCCGCCGCCGACCTGACACTCCCCCGCCTGGCCCGGTTTACTATTCACGCCAAATGCTGCGGGACTCTGCTAACGACACTGATCACGCAGGTGGCGAACGGCGCTCACGGTCGCCGTCGCCGTACCCCCGTCGTCGGCGGTCGTCGTCGCCCATGGTTACACCGGTCCCAAACTAATTCGTGCAGCCTGCGGTACCCTGGAAGCGCAGGCTGCAGCTCCGAATCCGCCGCTATATTCCGCCGTATATTCTTTCGGTCCAAGCTCCGCCCACCCTGTCGCTTTACGCCCACAACGCCCCAGCCATATCTCAATCCTCCTGGACAGTCACCCTGTGCTTCTCCTAGTCGATACCGGCGCCACAAGATCATGTGTGTCCAGGGAGTTCTGCCGCCGTATCCGGAAAGTTTGCATGCCGCCGCCGGTCGGACAGTTCGTGCGTATGGGAGACATCTCTCTGGTCGGCCCGATAGCATTCTGCGCCGCTAGGGTGTCTGCTTCTGGATCAACCCATGCTGTCTCCTTTCTGGTCCTGCCACAGTGCATCTGTGATGTGATACTGGGCACCGACTTCCTGTACGACATTCGGGCCGTGATAGACTGTGGTACTGGTACCACTAGTTGGGATATCTTACCAAACGAGACCTTGTTTGACCAAAACCAGCACAGCACCGTCAGATTGTGTGCCGAAGAAGATGTCGTTCTATTCCCTCACGCGCTGTCTCCCGTACGTCTCCGCGCCTCTACATCTTGTCCGAACGGGCCCGGTTTAGCGCCTTGTGCGCCGGCATTGCTGTCCGAAGGCCTGCTGCTCCCTGTCAGTCTGGTATGCCTGACGTCATGTAGAACATTTGGCTGGGTCCTCAACCCCACGACAGAAAAGCATTTCATCCCGCAAGACATGTGTGTCGCCACTCTTACAGCCGTCGCCCCCGACGCAATATTTCGTGCATCACACGACGCCTCTACCAGCACCGGTCTGCGGCAGACTCCTCCCTCGGCTCTCCCGTGGCTCCGTAAGGCCATCGCCGATGACTTGCCGCCAGATGAACAGCAGCAACTATTGTCTACCCTGGGAAAATTTCATGACATCTTCGATTGCGACGCCTCCAGTCCTCACTTACCGGTTACGAACATGGTAGAGCACCCTATTAATACCGGCAGCTCCCCTCCGGTTCACTGCCGCCCCTATAGGGTCTCGTCGTCGGAGCGCGATGTCATCCAATCGCACGTCGCCGACATGGTCAAACGCGGCGTGGTTCAGCCATCGTCCAGCCCGCGGTCTTCCTCTGTTGTCCCCGTTAAGAAAAAGGACGGTACTTGGCGGTTCTGTATTGACTTCAGGAAGTTAAACAAGATCACAAAGAAAGACGTGTATCCGCTACCCAGGATTGACAACCTCATTGACTGCCTCAATGGGTCCGAATACTTCTCCTCCCTGGACCTCCGCAGCGGTTACTGGCAGATCCCCGTCGCCGATGCCGACCGTGAAAAAACTGCTTTGGTTACCCCGGATGGCTTATACGAGTTCACCGTAATGCCATTTGGTCTGTGCAATGCCCCCGCTACATTTGAGCGGATAATGGATACCATCCTGCGAGGGCTGAAGTGGCAAACGTGTCTCTGTTACCTGGACGATGTAATAGTATTTTCTTCCACGTTTCAAGACCATATCGCCAGGCTATCGGAGGTCCTCTCCCGTTTGCGGTGTGCTCGGCTTCAGTTGAATTCGAAGAAATGCTCCTTCGGTGCTCGCCGTGTCACAGTCTTGGGCCATGTCGTTGAACGCGACGGCATCCATCCCGACCCTAAAAAGGTGCAAGCGGTTCAGGATTTTCCCCCGCCCTCCTCACTCAAGCAACTACGAGCGTTCCTTGGCCTTTGCTCCTACTTTCGGCATTTTATATCACGCTTCGCCGACATTGCCGAACCGTTATATCTCCTCCTCAAACGTGATGCGCCCTATACTTGGACAGCCGCTGCGAGCTCTGCTTTCGGGGAACTCAAACAACGCCTCACCACGGAGCCCGTCCTGGGATTCTTCGTTCAGGACGCCTTGACCGAACTGCACACCGATGCTAGTGGCACGGGTTTAGGCGCAGTACTTGTCCAAAAAGTTAACAGCGTGGAACGAGTCATCGGCTACGCCAGCCGTACCCTCTCCAGCCCAGAACGCAACTACTCCACAGCTGAAAAAGAGTGCTTAGCGATTGTCTGGGCCATCTCCAAATTTCGCCCCTACGTTTATGGCAGGGCTTTTGCTGTCGTGACAGACCACCACTCCCTTTGCTGGCTGTGCAATCTGAAAGACCCCGGTGGCCGTCGGATGCTAAAACTACAAGAGTACGACATCACCATCGCCTACAAGTCCGGACGACACCACTCCGACGCTGACGCTGTCTCCCGCCTCCATCCCTCCTCTGCGGACGACGTGACGGCTTCTGCCCAGTTCACCGTCTGCCCTTTGTCTACGGTCGATGTCGCAGCCGCACAAAGCCAGGACCACAATCTTGTCCCTCTCATACAACATTTGCAGAACCCCGAAAGACCAGCCCCCCGGCGCCTTCAACGAAAAGCGATGTTGTACTCTTTGCACAACGGTGTCCTCTACCGAAAGAACTACCATCCCGATGGGAACCGCTGGCTACTCGTCGTGTCATCATCCTTACGCAACGACGTCATTCGGACCTGTCATAACGATCCCTCCCCCGGCCACCTTGGGTTCCTCAAAACATACTCTCGCTTGGCCCATCGTTTCTTTTGGCAAGGCATGCACCGGTCTGTATGGAAGCATGTTCGTGCCTGCCTTTTGTGCCAACAGCTTGTCGCGACGTGAAGTTAAGAGTCGAACACAGGCAGCAGGAGGAATAGCCAGTTTACTGGGCAAGAGCGCGACTAGAATGAACGCCGGTGAAGATGATGCGTGCCCGATGAGCTTGGCTGGTCACGAGGGCGTGGCCTAGCATCGTCGTCAGCTACAGGTACCCCCTCCCTGGACCGTATGCCGGCGAGGTATGAGACGGACAGAAGGTAGGCCGGGTGCCCAATGTACCGAACGTGACAGATGCACCGGTGAGGGCGGGCAGGGGGGACGGGGCACGAGAAGGCTCGGGCACCGGGGTGATGGCAGGCAAAAAGGCAGGCTTGACACGATCCACCGAGACCACCTCGAGCCGGTGAGGAAGCCTAATGGTGATGGTCCTCGCCTGACGATAGTGGACGGGAAAAGGGCCGTCGTACGGGGGTTGGAGCGGTTTACGAACCGCGTCGTGCCGCAGAAACACATGGGTTGCGGAATGAAGAGCCGGATGAATGAAGACGGGACGGGACGAAGAGGACCGTGTGGGCAGTGGTCGCAAGTCAGCACAGTACGACTGCAGGCGAGTGGCGTAGTGAAGAAGGTCAGGAGCGGGTTGGGCGAGAGTTGCATGGTCGAAGAATTCTCCTGGTAGTCTTAACGGCGCGCCATGCACGAGCTCAGCAGGTGAGGCAGGTGCGTCTGTCTTGACGGCAGCCCTGCGCCAAGGAGAATTAGTGGTAGGCGTTCCACCCAGTGGCTGGGGTCGTCATGTGAGCGCAGGGCGGTCTTCAGAGTGCGGTGGAGCCGTTCTACGAGGCCGTTGGCGCAAGGGTGATAAGCTGTCGTCTGTCGATGTTGGGAGCCGAGAAAACGGCACATCTCTGCGAACAGATGGGAGGTGAACTGGCGGCCTCTGTCGGTGGTAATCCTACCGGGCGCGCCGAAGCGGGCCACCCAAGTGTCGAGGAAAACGCGCACCACCGTGTCAGCAGTTATGTCGGCGATGGGAATGGCTTCCGGCCAGCGGGTGAAGCGGTCAATGCAGGTGAAAAGTTAGGCTTTGCCGGCAGATGGGGGAAGATGAACATGACGGAAACGAGCGTCGGGTGTAGGAAACGGTGATGGAGGCGAAAGTGTGTGGCGCTGAACTCTTGAGCGCTGACAGGCCAAACATAGGCGGGCCCAATCGCGGACGTCTCGGTTCAGCGAGGGCCAGACAAAGCGAGCCGCAATGAGCTTTTGAGTGGCCTTGGACCCTTGGAGTGGACCCATGGAGTGGCCTTGATTCCTGAGTGGTGCAGGGAGTGAAAAACGTCGAAGATGTGTCGTCGAAAATCTTGCGGAATGAGGGGTCGTGGGCTGCCGGTGGAAACGTCGCACAGCAAATGGTAAGGCGTTCCAGGGAAGGGAATTTTGTGGATGGACAGAGATTGTGGACAAGCAATGAGGTCTTGGATGGCAGCATCGTAGTCCTGAGCTCTACGAAACTCCTCAGGAGATACATTGGACCCTACAGAGTAACACGCAGGCTCTCCGCTCTAAATTATGAAGTTGCGCCTCTCGTCCCACCGCCGGACCGCCGCTTCCGGGGAACGGAAGTCGTGCACGTGCTCCGCATGAAACCGTTCGTCCGACCACCCACTTTCTTACCCACCCCTTCCGAAGGAGGGGGGTAATGTTGTGAAGATGATGAGGAGCTCCGGAAGATGATGAGCAACGCGCCCCGCGCGCCTGCCCCTTGTCGCAGAATAAACTAGTCACTGACCCGTGAACACGTATCTGCTTCCTTCGCGCTAACAATAGTTACGTTTGGTATGTCATAATATTTTAGGTTGCCCAAATATTTTGCTCTACATATTAATTCATTGCTGTATTGTTGTTTGTTGTTGTGTCCGTATGTCTTGTAGATAGTTTATTGAATACACCACAGGTGCTCTTTTTGTAGCACTACGTGCTCAATGGGGTTGTAGCGCTTTCCCTCGAATTAGCACAGGCAAACGTAGAATGCTATTGTCTGCATCAGTGTGAGGCTGCATTTCAAGTTTCACAACAAGGGATGTGACATCACATGGCGTGTATGCTGAAACAACCCCTTCGAATAACCATTTTACAAATAACATAGCAATTCCCTTATCCCCCTACTTTCAATGTTCTGCACACTGTACGTGCGGTACGGAGTGCTTCGTTGTAAATTAGTAAGCCAATCAGGTGCTGTCTTGATCTATGAAACTTTCTTTGTCCCAACCTGTGCTCTTTTGCAGCTGTTCCACCTTGTCAGGAGTGTTTGTCTTCCCCTAGACAACACATTACAGTCGAACGCAATGTCAGACGTGCCTTGTGTCAGACGTGCCTTTTCACGTGACAGCCTTATTAGTACATAATACCTGCATTACTTACCCACGGTTGTCCATACCTCCTTCAACCCCAGTGATACTGGGGGAATCTTCTCCAATAATATCGATCACAGCCTGTGTGATTGCAGAGGGCTGCGAGACATTGCCTCCTCGACCTGTAATCAGCAGCCCAGAACGCTGTAGCACAAAAACAAATGTGAACACGTGTGCTCAACAGTGTGCCCTTCTAGATCGAAAGCTAAGTAGTGTACCTTATACTGTGGTTTGTGATTGAGATGTCAAATGACGCTAAATATGTTCTGGCAAGAATATATTGTAAAGCTGCCACTGAAGCACTTGGATGCGAAACGATGCTAAAAGGGAGCCAGCAAATTGGGTTCCATTCTCATTGCTTTTCTTCCACTCTCATCATTCAATTGTAAGTACGCAACTGTGGGATGTGAGGCTTCTGCTGTGTTATGCCAAGTTCTTGATACATTTCTTAACGTCAGTGGTGGAGGTCATGCTCCTCGTACAGGCTGATTGTGATGTAGGACTGTGTGTATGTCTTTATTTCACTTCCATTGCGAATAACGAAGGCACAAAAGAGAACCCAATGTAAAAACGAATGTATATAATAAAGCCTGTCTGCTGCTTACCAGTTTGGAGTGACAGCCTCCTGAACTCAGAGAAAATGGTTCTGTGCCTTGTGCACAAGTTTTCGCACTGTCTTTTTAACTCTGCAACAGTTCGTAGTGTAGTCGGGTGGCGTGCATTGAGCACATCCGCTATTTGTTCCCACGACGCCTTTTTATCCCTTTTTCGTGAGGGATGGACCCAACTTGCCCCTGATGACAGTCCTCCTTTCCATCACCTCTTGGAGAAACTCAAGTCTTTCCTCATCGCTCCACGTAGAGGCACGGCGCTTCTTTCCTGGAGCACGTTCCATTTCCAAAAATGCTAGAGCGAGGAAGTACGGCGTGATCGTCTGCTTACTAAAAGCGCGCATTATCACGTATTTGATCCAATGTCTCAGGTCATATTCCGGATAACGTATTTCTCAGCAGTCTTTGTGAAAAAGTTCCCAGCCCAGTACCATCCCAAATTTTCGCAAAACCCACAAGCGTCCCTCGCGCACTCGAGAGTGTGAGGCTCCCCTGCCGTATCTCAAGCTCCCGTTTCAAATACGTGCACGGAAGCAGACGACAAGCGCCCGTGTGTTAGATCTTTTCCGTGGCGTACTTCCTGTTCAGCGGCGGCGGGACCACCTTCGAAGTGCGGGTTCCGAAGCAAAATGCGTACTTTCAATGTTACCCAGTGCTCCGATTTCAGTAAACTGTAATATTCTAATAATTGTTATCTTTTTGTATTAGTGGAGAATTTCGACACGCATATCGGCGGTTCCACAAAACAGGTTCCACGTACAAACGCTATTAAATTATCACATTGTAACCGTTCTTATTTTGCGTATAAATATATAATATATTTTAGCAGTTCCTTTCATCATCGCCGAAATCAGCGAACATCAGCTGGTGAGAGTCATCGGTAACGGCATCACTTTCGGAAATTTAGCAGTTTAGCGCGGCAAATACGCGCGCGTGCTCGTCTCCATGTGTCGGCGTTTCGTTCCTTTCAACGCTTGGAAAAGGTACTTTCTCTTACAGTAGTTGCAACAACCGCTTTCACGGTTTTCTTGGCAACGTAAACTGTGATTTATCTATTGTTTTCCACGTCTCTTGCCAGGTTGCACTCACGAGTGAACGCACATGGGTAATACCATTCAGGGCGAACGCTCTGCCACTATCCGATGCCTTGTCGAGCACCGCGAAAGGAAAAAGATCGTCACTTTTGGCGGCGAGAGGAAGATAGGGGATTTAGCAAGAGCATTAAGTGCGACAGATTTTAAAGTGGCTTGAAAAACTTCAGAATTGAGGTGGGTATACAATCGGATACTGCCATTTTTGTTTCTGATCAAAAGTGTAGCGGAGAACTATTTTTTTTCACGCAGATGTGCAAAGGAAACCGTGTAGGAAATGGAGCATCGAACAAGAAGAAAAGAAAAGCACTGGTTGGACTCCAGATTTTTAGCAGTCAGGAACTTGTCAGTACTTATTTCCCTTGTAGATTTGTTGCATAATGCTAATGTTTGAATTCTGTCCCAACATTTCAGGACACCTACCCATGGACCACCTATACTGGAGTAAGGCTGCATGAAGCTGAGGAGGTCCATGTGAATTTGAAGTCATCAACGTTGAAGTATGTGATATCATAAATGGTGTTGCGACCGCCCTTGAACTCTACTGGATTCTGAACACCAGCTACAGCCCCCAAAAGAGAAACACATGGTGTGTGCTGGAGTATTTGTTTGGGCTAACACACACCTGGTTAACTCCACTCGCCAGCGTGTTATAAAGTACTTTGAATCACAATAAAAGTTTGTACAAGGTATTGTTGTATTGTACAACAAAAGTTTGTCTCTCATGTGCTTCTAAGACGCATGCACTGGACACATTGCACAGTTAACAGTTTTTTCTATTCTATAAAGTCAGGCGAGGTAATACTAAAGATCCTAACAGTTACTACCGTGTCCACCGAAGCCGTAGTAACAGCACAAGTAGTAACAGTTACTTTCCTTGCTGTTACTACCTGCAGTTACTAGCAAGTTAGTAAAAACTGCGACAAGCCCTATGTGTAGTAGAGAGCACAACCTCTTTTCTAAGAGTGTGTAGATGGAGCCGTGCAGTCACCAGCGGCGTACCGCTACCGGTAGTTCGAGCGTGATGCTCAGGAAGGTGCCGCTGGTGGAAGCCCGAGGAGTGCCATCGAGAAGAGTGTGGCGACGTGAGGCGGAGTGCGTGACCATGGCGAAATGAGCACCCAGATGGGCGAACCATGGTGTTGAGTAGCCGGGCGTTGAGATGGAGTGCGGTAAATGATGGATTGCGGATTGATTGAGTATAAGATAGAGTGCGAAGTGCTGATGGTGAATTCTCGTCGCCGCCTAGCGGTTTGTTAGCAACAGGATGAAGATGACTAAGGGCACGAGCCGCGGTGCACGAATCGCGGGATATTCGACATTCGCTCGCTGGTCTTCAGACTGTATGGACATATTTACTTTTACTTTACTTTCAAGTTTACTTTTGTTATTTAACAAGATTCCGACTCCGGTTTTTCTGAGCTGGCGACGAGGATCAACGCACTGGCCACCGTCAAAACGCAGCTTCTCATATAGGACAACGAATTTCCCTGGTATTATCGCTGTCGCTACTTGCATTTTCCTTCTTGACATCCGAACCGCACCGACTGCAAGATGGGGAAACCTGGGACTGTCTCTGAACAGGAAGACAACAGCAAGCCGCCGAAGTTGGAACCACAGGGGTCCAACGCCAATGCTAATGATTCAGCGGTCGTCAACATGCTTGCAACCGCATTGAACTCAATCACAAGACTTCTAGAGCAACAACAGGTGACGACACTTCACGTAACTACGATTCCGGATCTGACCTCTACACTCCCGCTGTACTATGGGAATGACAGCGATTCTTTCAAGGACTGGCGTACTGCTGTGGAGTCTTTAAGGGAGAGATCGGGTTGAAACGACAACGCCACCCTGAGCTCTGCTATATCCAGGCTTCGAGGACGAGAGCTGGACTGGACCGAAGGCGTCAATCTCAAACAATGGAACAACCGGATCACTGCCGTGCGGAAGGAATTCGACATTCCATTTTTGTTTCGTCATTGGGTCAACCACGTAAACCTGAGCCGACAACGTGACAAAGAAACAATCGTGGACTACATTTACGCTCGACTGCAACGCAACAAAAAAAGGCAACTATAAACTGAGTGATGCTGATGTCGGAGTCGCCAAAACAAGGCACAAACCCACGCTGTCTGCCCTCTACGAGCTCAAAACAGGTTCGGTACACGAGGTGATACAATACTCAAGGGAAATTGACCGACAATCTCTCGACACGATGCCCCAGCACTACGCTGCGCGTCCAAATTGGGAAAATATTCCTAGCGAGTAGGAATGAGCAAGTTCAAGAGCAGTATCACTCGAGGACTCCAGAATGTTCACGATACTAGCATAGCGAGGTTCAGAGGAAGCCCAAACCAGTAACGGTAACACCAGATATGTGCGCAAGATGTTTTAACGTTGGACATCGAGCAAAGGACTGCCCTATTCTCGACACGCGTGCAGAAGAAGAAAATAGGGAGGCTTTTCAACGACGTCAAACTCGTGTGAAACTTGTACACAACCAAATAGCGCAACCAAGTGAAGATGAAGTCAACAACATCGTATCATCCTGTCGGGGCCCTGTACCTAGGAGTATGCCATCACGACAAGGATGGTCACGGCGATGCTAGCCGGACATTACTGAGTTTTAGTGCACCGTACGTTATCGCCTTTGCGTACGTAAGGGATAGCGCGGTGGTCCTGCGCACTTCGCGAAGCTCTCTTTGTGATTCGCGCGTGCGCAGAAGCACCAACGGTATCCCTTACGCACGCAAAGGCGATAGCGTACACTGCACTCAAACTCTCCATTGTCTAAAATTCGCGGAAAACGATGTCGCAAGATGTGCATGCCTATGTCAAAGGCTGCAATAAGTGCCAAGAGTACAATCACGTGCCAGGTGTTCATCCACGGGTCTTGCAGCCACGCGAACCCATAACAACGCCTTTCGATTGCATCGCCATTGACCACGTCGGTCCGATCAACACCGACGACCACAGCAAATACCTCATTACTGCACAGGTTCCCCAAGGTCGCCATTTTCCCATGTATTTGTTCCTATCCCGATGCGTGCAATGCCGGAGGCCGCCCTTAGATACCCCATTGTTACCAGACGTTGTCTTGCGTTCGGTTGTAGCGCGCTAAAGATCCAGTTGAAGCACAATCCAAGCCAGGCCAGGTCAGCGAAGGAGAAATGGACGACTGCGTCTGCGGCGCCTGGTACGACAGGCACGCTATGTGATGCACGCAGCCGTGCACTGGATCCTTCCGATCGCTCAACACATTTAAAAACGGGACCAAGAAGTGAAACACGGCACAGAAAGTTGTTATACGCGTTTTATTTGGACATATAAAGACTAGATTCATTCGCAGAAACAACAAAAACATTTTGCCGCTAAACTTAGCGCGCTGAAGTGATCCGGAACGGCAACAGTGGGGTATCTAGTGGCGGCCTTCTTCGTTGCACGCTTTTCCGAGGTGAGTCTGGGGGACCTGTTACTGCACACGATTTAACCACGCGCTTTGTTGTACTCCGTGCTGTGCCAAGCAAATCCACCGAACTTTTACTCACTCTCTTTGAGGAAGACGTCGTCCATACTTACGGAGCACCTCGAACAGTCATTAGCGTGAACGACAAAGTGCTCATATCTATGGCAGAAACAAAGTATTTCGCCGACCGCCACATCGCACGACGGACTACAGTGCCCTATACGCTGCGGAGACTAACGGAATCGTCGGACGGGTCAACGGTAGACCTGTACCCGTGGTTCGCAAAAACATTACGAAGTATTTGGAGGTTATTAAGACAAGATTCGATTCCAAACATCCATCCTTTCAAATCGGAGACCAAGTGCTCTTCTGCAGCGGAATCAGAGATGAGAATTATGAGCCCTTTTTGAAGGACCTTATACTATCAAGAACAATGCCCACAACGTTTGCCACATAGAAC
This sequence comes from Ornithodoros turicata, assembly GCF_037126465.1. Taxonomy (NCBI): domain Eukaryota; kingdom Metazoa; phylum Arthropoda; class Arachnida; order Ixodida; family Argasidae; genus Ornithodoros; species Ornithodoros turicata. The sequence continues at coordinate 10,613,392 of NC_088207.1, forward strand.
AACCGCTACTGAGTAGGACTACCCAAAAGGAAGATAGGGACGGCTATGCAGATCAACCCCTATCGCGAACCCTCTCATTTGGAACATCACTTTGACCTCAGTGAGCTGTTTCAAGAGGATGACCAGAACCAGCCTTCACCAGAGCAACCAAGCTTAACAGGTGACGCACCCTGTGCAACTCCATTGCTTTTTGCCATGACTTTTGCAGATCACAATCCCAAACGAACGCGCCGACCGCCTGGATGGCTACTGGATTACGTGACCGACGAGAATTTCGATTACTGCGAGGACGCAATTTCTTAGACCGGGGCCGGGTTAGCAAGGAGGATGAGGACGACTAAGGGCACGAGCCGCGGTGCAGGAATCGCGGGATATTCGACATTTGCTCGCTGGTCACCAGACTGTACGGGCATTTTTTTTTTTTTCATTTCATTACAGTTTACTTTTGTTATTGAATACGAGCTCGACTCCGATTCTTCTGACAGGTACCTCGGTAGAACAGTGCACCGTGAAAAAAAGGGGTAGATTCGTTCGATCTCTACAAAAAGGATATCCAAGACGGCCGTGAACCAAAACAACTTTATCGTCTTCAATGTTGGAACAACTGAATCGACCAGTCACAGTGCCCCACGCTCATCAACGTATCAGGGCACACCCTTTTTCCTCTTTTCATCGCCCTCTTTTTCGTCTCAACCACAACCAGGAAGACGAAGTTGCTGACACCTTAAAAACCAGCCCAAACCAAATACTAATTCATTACACACTCCCCCGGGAAATGAGAATTCTCATTTGCAAAAGTACTCAAAGTGATACCTGCCCCACCAACAAACTAGTAACCACACAACTCTAACAAATCTCTAAGGGGTAGAGCAGTTGCACTGGTCTGCGCAATACTGTTTTGTCCGACAGTCTTACTGCACACGCGCGAATGTTTTTGTCCCTGCCTGGAAACACCTCTGTGATGCGTCCGGTCTTCCACAGGTGACGCGGTAGTCTCTCATTATGAACAATGACTAAGTCTCCCACTCGTAGCGTCGGTTTTCTGCTGGACGTCTTGGCCATGTGCGCTGACCTAAGTTGCAGAAGATATTCTTCTTTCCATCGTTTCCAGAAACGATCTAGTAAGAGCTGCTGTTGTTTCCAACGGGCCTGTAGATCCTCTGTTGGCTTAGGTGCGCTCCCAGAGAAGGATGGTAACGAAGTAACCCGCTTGCCGACCAAGAAATGCGCTGGCGTAAGTGGTTCTGCTTCATCCGGGCTGTCGGCGACGGAAGTCAGAGGACGTGAGTTTACGACTGCCTCCACACCGTGCAGGATCGTGGTCAGTTCTTCAAAACTGAACCGGTTTTTCCCAAGGATCCTTTTGAGATTGTTCTTCACCACTCGGACAAGCCGCTCCCAGAAACCAGTCGCGGTAATGTTAAAGTTTTCAAGGGTGCGACGCGCGCCTTCGAGATCATGAGCGTTACTGAGACGTCCCCAGTCGTGTCTTCTGTTCTCAAGTATGCAACTGCTCCGTATGCCAAGGGACTTGCGTCCGTGAAAACGTGTACTTGTACTCCCGCGATGTCTCCTATTCCTTGGCTCACAAAACGCGGTATCTCGATGCGTTGCATGTACGGTAGGCCCTCGACCCATCGTGTCCACTCTCCAACCATCTCCACGGGTAGGTCTTCGTCCCAGCCAACGCCGGCTTGCCAGATCCGTTGGAATAGAATCTTTGAACATATCGTGAATGGTGACACGAAACCTAGTGGGTCGAATACCGATGCAGAGACTTGCAGTATCGTTCGTTTCGTAGTGCTTTCCGAACCGGTACTCCTGTTGTGTTGTGCAAGCTTCAGACTGTCTGTCTGCCGATCCCATCGTAATCCCAGTAATCCTGTGTCGTGATCTCCGGGACCAACCTCTTCTTGTTCTTCAAAAAGCTGGTTAAGACGCTTAGAATTTGATGCCCACTTCCTCAGGAGCATTCCCGCCGATCTCATGATCGCGTTGGCTTCTTTGTAAATCCGTTGGGCATCCTCCTCGCAGGAAGCCCCTGTTAACAGGTCATCCACGTAGAAGGATGCGGCGAGCTTGGAAGCTGTTGCTTTCAACCGTTCCTCTACGCCGTTCAGTGTTGCTGCCAAGAGGAACGGACTCGAGGTCGTCCCAAACGGTACTCTAGTCATTCTCCAAACTTCGGGGGCTGGTAAAGGACCCTCCTCCGTCGGTGTTTCTTTGTACCACAAGAAACGCAGTGCGTCTCGATCTTCCTCTCCAACCACTACCTGCAGAAATGCTTGGGCGATGTCAGCCACGAGCGCGATACGTTCGGTGCGAAAGCGCAGTAATAGCGGTATGAGTTCTGTGTTCAGCTTGGGCCCTTTTTCCAGGTACGCGTTTAATGGAGCTGAGTTTGGAGCGTGAGCGGAAGCGTCGAAAACGACCCTGAGTTTGGTGGTTGTGGAGCTTTCCCGAATCACCGCCTGGTGTGGCATGTAATATACATGCTCTGACGACGTTGGCTCCGAATCAGTAACGACCTCCGCGTGTCCTTGCTCCAGGTATTTGCGCATTGCTCCATCGTAGTCTAATAAGTGGCTGTAGTTTCGCCGCAGTCGTTTGACCAAAGTACGTAACCGGTGCTCTGCGACTTCTCTGTTGTCTTCTAGTGGACTACTGGTGTGCTTCCATGGCAACCCTACTTTGTACCGACCATCCTCCCGCGTGACTGTGCTCTCAAACTGCTTCATGACTGTATTTTCCTCGTGGCGACCGTCATCGGCGTTGTCGGTAATTCCTAGGCTCTCTAGCTCCCAAAATTTCCTCAGATCGAAGGTACTTTCCTCCGTTGCGGCTTCAACGTGCAAAACGCAGGTAAGCGCTTTAGTCTCCTCAGTCAACGATGACTTGAGTACGGCTGGTCCTTGGAACGTCCAACCCAAGTGTGTGTCGACGGCGACTGTGTTCGTTTTACCGGCACAGCGACGGACGTTTGTCTTCACCAGCTTCCACATTTGATCTGCGCCTATCAGAAGCCCGATTCCAGGTTCTGCTTCTACTCCTGGAAAAAACATCTCGTCGGCAATGTGTCCTCCTTCAGCTCTGACTGCTTCTACGAGAGCGTCGTCTGGGCATAGTGACACGATGTCCTTGGAGATGAACGGTATCTCCACGGCCTCCAGCAGGTGCTCCTTCTGATCATACTGGCTGCGGAGCTTTACTTGCACCAGTTTCTGTCGGTGAACGACTCCTCCCGTCGTAGCGTCGCCAAAGGTGTTCAGCCTCACCACTATGTCGCCTAGTTTCTCCAGGTTCAACCGCCTGGATACATCTTGACGGACGAAAGTCTTCTGGCTGCCGCCATCAAAGATCCCTCTAACATAGGCCGACTGTTTTCCGGCGAGAATCCACGCTCGAAATGTCTGTAATAGCACGACGTCGCCATCGTTTGCTCCTCCTGTGCTTGCGGCGTGCATGCTTGTTGTTTCGACCGTTTTAACCTTCGTCCCCGAGACGGAGTTCCAGTTGGGGTCGCAGAGTGAAGTCACGTGTTTGCCTTTGCACGACGAGCATACAACCCTCCTCCTGCAATCTTTGGCGCGGTGTCCTTTCACTGTACACCTAAAACAGCGACTTTCTGCGGAGAGTATCCTCTTTTTTCGATCCAAATCTATGGGGGCGGTGCAGTTCTCCATCGTGTGCTGCTCGGAATCGCAGAAGTTGCACCGTGCCACCTTCGCCGATGCATGCAAAACTGCGGATGCTGGTCGGGGTTTCTTGAGTCGGTTTCCCTTCGCTTGTTGATCTCGACCAGAATCATTTTTGCTAGCATTGCTGTTACCAGCTTTCTCTCTGCTCTCCACTTCTATTTGTAGAAAATCGAGAATGCTGTCGAGCTCGGATCCGGATGACCCCGTCATTCTGGTGCTTTCGCCGTTCCGTTGGGAGCCCTGGTGGCCGCCTGACGTGTTCGGTTGTGCAGAAACTATGGATCCACGAGCCGATCGACGATAGTACTCGACGGTGATATCACCAGGTAACGCCTTCAGGATGATGTCCACGAGTAACGCGGCGTACGTTGACGGGGAAATTCCGAGGGCCTGTAGTCCTCGTCTGTGTGTCTGCACGTGGTCGAACAACCGGCGGAGACCCCGGATGTCGTCTGACGACGTCACCACAGGAGGTGTTCTCAGCTTTCCAAGATGCTCTTGTTCAATTCTCTTCTGATCTCCGAAACGACGAGTCAAAATGTCAATCGCGTCCTGGTAGCACATCTCCGTCGCTTGAAGACCCGCTATCGCCGCGGCAGGTAGTCCGGACAGCAAAGAGCGCAGATATTGGAATTTCTCCCTTCGTGAGAGATCTTCATTTTCGTGAATAGACTGTCGAAACTGCTCCCAAAATGGTGTCCACTTCGCAAGATCTCCGTTAAAGGTCTGCAGCTGCAACCTTGGCAGTCGAACCGCACTTGGCCTTCCACTGTTTGATATCGGGTTCGTTGATGTCGTGGTGGCTGCCCCAATGTTCAGAACGGGTTCCGTTGCCTTCGCCTTCAACAGGCTCGTCATCTTGAGGACTTGATCTTCGTATTCGAGCACTGTCGCATACTCCTGATCCATGTGCTGATCGGTAATCAGCGGTTCTATTTCTCTATCCAAGATACTTAGCTCCTTGCTGTTGTGCAACAGCCTTTCCAGCAGTGATGCGTACGTTTGCGGTGTAGTAGTCGGGTCGGCCAGTGCTGCTGTCGCCTCGTTGATGACCTTAGTAGTCTGCGTTCGGCGTACAGCTCGCTTTGGCTTCAGCCGGTCCATCGTTGATCTGAAGACGATAATCCTCTAAACGTTGAGACAGCTCTGGTCCACGGTTCCTGGCTTCGATACAGTGGGAGGCCTCTGAGTCACTCTCCCGGGTTTCGGCACCATGAAAAAAAAGGGGTAGATTCGTTCGATCTCTACAAAAAGGATATCCAAGACGGCCGTGAACCAAAACAACTTTATCGTCTTCAATGTTGGAACAACTGAATCGACCAGTCACAGTGCCCCACGCTCATCAACGTATCAGGGCACACCCTTTTTCCTCTTTTCATCGCCCTCTTTTTCGTCTCAACCACAACCAGGAAGACGAAGTTGCTGACACCTTAAAAACCAGCCCAAACCAAATACTAATTCATTACACACCGGACCTCCAGTGATGGCTTCGAATGTGATGTTGCGATAATTCGAGATGCTAATAGGCCGAATTACGCCGAACATGGTGTTCTTCGAACATGAAACAATTGATGTTCTGAGGCTGGAACACATAGAAAGGACAAATACACACAAAGCCTCAAGTGCCTAAGAAATTAATGATGAAAGATGGAAGCCAATTGGGGGGGGGGGGGAGAGGTTAGCCAGCTGTAGAACTCGAACCGACATCTTACCTGGAACCCACATCTTCTGGATTACCGGGAATCCAGAAGATGTGGGTTCGAGTCCTACAGCCTGGCTAACCTTTTCAGTGACTTCCATCTTTCATCATGGTGTTCTTTGTTTGGATCGCCTAATGTGGATGAGATGATCTTCCTCAGCACAAGTCCTGACCGGCGGTGATGGAGATGTCCCAGCGGGCAGGTGTTCGTGGCCTCACGCTAGGACAGTGCTGGTGGAACTGACGCGCAGACGCAAAGGCGCGCGGCACCAGAAGCACACCCTCCTCGTTGTCCACAGGCTGCCACATGTCGTACGCAAAGCATATATGTAATGTTTGGAATTTGGAGTAATGTCTTGTGGTTCACTCAATTTTAATTTTGTGGGTTTTTCCTGCAATGGGGTTTGAAAGTGTGCACCCATATACTAGTGTCTGATAATGAGACTCCTCATATGTCATTGTCCGCATCATTGAACCACAGGGATGTGCTCCCTTATCTACAGGATATATAGTAGACAATGTACGGACAAGTTGTTCTACGTGACGTATTAAAAGTAGAGTATAGAAGGTCGAACTAACTTCGCTCATTAACTCACTTAGCTCATTCACTTGCGTTCTTACATGATTTGTCTCGTACGCTTTGCATAAAACAAGACTGCCGGCAGTGTAAAATGTGTGGCAGGGCCTCTGTGTTGCCGAGACGACCCGGGTTGGCGGTTGTGGTTTCTGTTCCGAGTGTGCTGAGGTGTTGTCACTTAGTGAACATTATGGTGCCTGTGTGTGCAGCATATATATGATACGACTAAATACATTCCTGTCAGTTGGAGATTTATTCCATGTGCCACTGTTGGTATGCTGCATATGTCCATTAAAAAAACACGCCTATTTGCGCTTTACTTTGGTATCTATGTTGTTGTGCTTGTGGAGATGCTGCCCCCCCCCCCCCCCGCCTGATATCAGCAAGGTATGGTAAGTGCAACGTTACACAGCTATGCATTCATCGGTCCGCTCTTCCACCTCGGACATGCCAGTGTCCATGCCGTTCAGAGCCCATAGTGTTGACCATAACACGGAGATGTCGTGATGGTCGACGACCTCCTCAAATGAAAACACTGGTCACGGCGCCGTGTCTCCATGACTATACATTTGTAACCAAGAGGAAGCACTATAGTTCAGAATGTTTGTTCACACTTAGCAGCATCCCTTACTAGTCTCCGGGACATTCATGTGGCGACATCGAAGCTGGCGGAGCTTAGGCTCCAACTCCATAAAAGGTGTTGTCAAGAAGAGCAGCCGTGTCGCCTGTACAGTGTTCAGTTCATCACCTGTCCTTTCCACGTCGTCCGATGAACAACAACGCTTCCTGCTCAGTCGGCTTGCCGGCGCCGCGACGCCCGACAAATCGCAAAAAAAGAAAAAGAAAAAGACGGCGCGGCCACATGACATCTGCGGCTGGCAGCCGAGGGAGGGGGCGTTTCTGCCGCGGGATTCAAAGCTCCCTCGCGCGCCACGATTGCGCCCTACGCTCAAACGCTTTGTACAAATATATATCACAGGGCTCGGAATCGTAATTTCTACTTCTCCCGTCATATTTTATTCCGATCATTTCCATGCTCCTTTAAGGTAGCTTAATATGGAGTCAAAATGCACCAGAGGTTCATCTCCTATAAGGAGTAAGGGATGGAATGGAATGTGCATATCGTATATCCGTTTAAAGGGACAGTCTGGACCCCACATATGAACTAAACAGACATTATCAGATAATTCCTTATATCCTTCCCTGCAGAGTATTTCGTTTATATTCGGCTCCGAGAATTTCTAATGCAATTTCGAACTTGCACCTTTTGTGAATAAGAGTCAAAATGCAGACTAACTGATGATACACGATGAAATTTGACTGAACCCCGAGACAAGGAAAACACAGACGATCACAAACACATTCTAGTTCGTGAATGTGTTTATGATCGTCTGTGATCGTGTTATGACCTCATTTTGATCAGTGAAATTTACACCCGTCACGGACGTATATGCTCATCTCACCCCTAATCATATTTTGCATGCTAAAGAAGGAGAGGGGGTCAATACGCTTCCTTAGCGAAAAAGAGTCTCGTTTTAGCGAATACCGTTTCAGAGACTCCGAGGCACGGTTTAGGGAATGTCGTTTTAGAGAAAACAGGTTTCGGTTTTGGTAGCTAGCTCCGAAGAACATAAAAAAAGAAAAGAGGAGGGAAGCACAGCAGGAATGAAAATAGTTCTGGTTACTGGTTCGAGCGAACATGATATTTTTTTTGCAACCGTCACTCCATCAAGCATACATTTCTTAAATGTGAACATCTTCGACACAAGTGTATCTGGTTGGGGAAAAAAACAATGATAGTAAATATCATATCATTTCTTAACTTGTTTTATTACACATAAGACATCGTAATAACTAACAATATACGAGACACCTATTTTAAGTGATGAGCGATAGCTCGTAGGTAATCGGCAGAGCTCATTTCTTGACGTCTGTGAAACACTCGCATTAGTGCTTCTTCCCTTCTCTTCGTGGCTACCCGCTGAGTTGGCAGCTCGGCTCCTCGCAGCAGGAACCCCACTAGCATTTATGTTCCTCGCTGTTCTGTTTTTACAGCCTCAATGATACAGCACAGGATGGGCCACTCCCACGAGGCTGTTGAATCTCCGGTGCCATGCCTCAACACGGTTCGTACCGCGAGGCTGTCCGGCGTCCATAAGCAGGGCGACTGTCCGCACCTCAGGGGGAGAAAGGGGGGTAGCCTTGCCTGGTACCGGCCTTGCGTGCACACAGGTTGTAGCTTTTAAACCACTGGAAAACGCCAGATGCTTCTGCCGGCATTTGTGCTTTGAGGCCGTTATACGCCTGAAAAGGAAATATGCAAAATCCATTATGTTACATCTGAGCTCTTAAGGATCTTGCTGCTGCCACTAACGCACATACTCTAAAAACAGAGCTTCACCGCATAGCGCGCTCTGCGCCAACCATTGCCGCGAATGATAGGGCTGTCGCTTCTGATTCGAGGACAGAGGGGGGCGTACACCTTTTGTGTCAATTTGGATGTATGATAACTGACACAAAAAGGCGTACGCCCTCCTTTCTCTTCGAATCAGAAGCGATAACCCTATCGTTCGTGGTCATGGTTGGCGCAGAGCGTGCTATGCGGTGAAGTTCTGTTTTTAGAGTGCACTAGAATTCCTCTGGAATAAGCACTTCATGAACGCAAGAAAATGATTATTGACTGTTCAGGAAACAGGTTGCCACAACAAAGCAAGATACAAAGTAGCAAAGGCACACTTACTCCTCTGATGCCCTCAGGAGGGCAAAAATGCGAGGGCGGGTAACTCTCGAAGACGCTGAAGACGAAGACACTCGCAAGCTGAATTCTGGGTAGTTGACGTACCTAGGTTGCAGCCCTTGCTGTTGGACTTTTCTGTAGAGACTTTGACATAAATGGAACAGGCATCCATGAACGGTCGTCCCGGGAAACGAACGGCGAATAGCGTTCATTGCAGCTAAGTCCAAGTCCGTGATGAAGAAAAGTGGCTCGCGGTTGCCCGTAATGCGTCAGTCGTCCGCAGTACAGCAGTGCAACTTTAGCTGCCGCAGCAGTTCCTTTTGCTTCCTCTCTGTTTCCCTTGTTCTTCCCTTGTTTCTCTCTGTTCCCTCTGCGTTAACTTCCGTGCTTTCAGTCTCATGCTTTCCATAATAGTGTTCTCGAATTGTAGTTTCCATCAAATAAATTTGAGATGGTATCCCCCCTAAGCGTATCAAGACGGGCTGGTTTGTGCAGGTTGAGCTCTTGGGCTTATGTTGTGTGGTTGTGTTTGTCTTGCTTGCTCTCCCCATCATGGTATCCTCCCCGTGAGAATACAGGTTGTGTTATTTATTTTTGGAAACACATCACATCACAGCGCGTTCAGTTAAAAAAGAAAGAAAATCAATAATAATAATACTCAAATAACAAGGACAGTACACGGTGTATTTTGCTCACAGTGTAGAAAAACGAGCAAATAATATTTCATAAATTTAATAAACTACAAAGTTAGTTAGGATGCTGCCATACATAAACATCAACTAGCCATACATAAACATCGGCTGCTAAACTGGCCATACAAGAAAACGAGAAAAATAAATGCGTTGATAATTGGTGGGAGCGAAACCTAAACCGAAACCGAAACCAAAATCGTGGTGGATTTCTCTAAAACGCTATTATCTAAAACGAGGCTCTCTAAAACGGGATCTCTAAAACGAGGTTCGCTAAAACGAGACTCTCTAAAATGAACGGATCCCGAGCATCGCGTGTTGTTCCGGTGGAAATTTAGTTGAATGAATCGCCACAGTCCCAACGTATATCGCGCAGTGTTGACCAAGGCCAAGTCAACCAAGCATTCTGGTGAGTTATGCTTTCGTAGACTGCCTTGCGTAGCAGTGTGCTATCCACACATAGTTGCATGCTCATACATGTAATTTGACTGAATCAGACAGCAGAAATGCCTGCAATATATGTAGCTCGGTATGTGTTAGTAGATTTGCGCCGTTTGTAGTTCGTTTCGCGTTCAGGAACAACAAATGTATTCGAAGTTAAGACGTTAAGATATCGGTAATGCCACACAGTACAGCAGCATTTATCATTGTGAGCCATATTTGATTTGTTAAAATTTGTCGTCATATCTGTTCAAAAATAAAAGCACAAGTCGGCATACTCGAATTGATCTCCTTGAACTGCTTATGGCGAACATCTGCAAATGTTGTGCTTATGTGCCTCCGCGCACCATACTAGGCGCAAAAGCATATCTGATTAGAACAAATATTTTAAGAGGAAGTTATTTAAATACGCTGTTGGCTGTGTCTTGAGGTACGTCGGACCGACGTATTCCAACCAAAACTACCAAAACTAAAACGGATACGCCCTCTGTTCCTTGACGCGGGGTACTTCGGATAGTTGGACAACTGCGACATCGCAAAGTCCGCTTTCGTGCCGGGAGAGTTGTGTTCGTGAAGCGGTATCAGGCGGAGCAAATCCCCAAGCGGCCATCTTGAATTGGTTCTCGCGTATGATTTCACAAGCGACTATCGCGATAGACCGCAGCTGCACACGTACGCATGGTATTAATACATAATGTCATCCATCACATCCCGGAGAAGAGATATGCAAGCTTGGCCCCCAAGACATCGCATAAGCTGCTGTCTGCGTGTTAATTTACAGCTCCATTTCGCTATCCTATTTCACCCCGCAGCATGAGCGTAGCGTGTAAACATATTCTATTCGTATTCACGATACACATGCAAGGCCATTTTGAACATGTTCAACAGTTGCTGCTACACCTAGCAGAGCACTTAGAGAGCTAAGAGAGCACTTATAGAAGTAGCAGTCGATCCCGTCGTATGATTGTGTGTATGAGTGAGAAAAATGTAAGAGCGAAAGAAGGGGATGAGTGAGAGAGAGAGTGGTTGAATTGTCCCTTCAGATGACGCGCCCTTGGAAGTCGTTGGGGAAGTGAGTTAGCTTAGCTCAATTGGTAGAGCCCTGGACCGGAAATCCAGAAGATGTGAGTTCGAGTCCTACAGCTGGCTAACCTTTTCTGTGACTTCCATCTTTCAAGGCTATTTTGTTTTCATAACGAGACGTGGAGAGGCCCAAGAAGCAACATCGTCGACTTGGGACACTCATTCTTTCATCACAAACTCTGGAAAGATCGTAAGCAGTTTTCTGTGCCCCAGCAGCGATCAAACATGACTTCTTGCGTGTGCCGAGTCTGCCACTTTCACGGCAAACGAAGAAGCAATTTCCACTTACGACGGAGGAATACAGTTGCAACAATGATGTCAGCGAGCTGCCAAATAACAGCAATGTGCGACTTTTTAAATCACTTTTTTATGTATTGGCATCGGAGGAACTGCATAAACCTTATGTTGCCATTGTGCCTACCAACTTGCACGTGCCTTATCACGTGTCTACCAACTCGCTTCGGCAAATTCCTATCCTATATCCTATCTACCTATCCTATCGATCTATCCGATAGACTTTGAGATATTTCAGCAAATAGTAAACAACATGCGTGAATGCATATCTAATCATGTGGGACAAGCTGGCGTCCAACTAGGAAATTCAAGCTGGGAGTTGTTCTGTTTGGAATGGAACATGGAATTTAACCTGATGGCTGGATGATGAAAGACACCACGGTTGGAGGCAACGATTCCGTCCATAAGAAAGTTCCTCGGGCAATTTATGTGGACCTAGAACCCACTGTGATAAATGAGATGCGGGAAGGTCTCTACTGTTTTATCCGGACATGTTGTTAACTGGCAAGGAGAATGCCTCAAGCAACTATACTCGTGGACGCTATACTATTGGGAGAGAGATCCCCGAACTGGTGTTGGAACGCATCCGTCAGCTGACACGCCAGGCCATGGACCTGCAAGGCTTCCTCATTTTTCCCAGCTTAGGCGGACGCACTGGCTCCGCCTTCACGTCGTTGCTTGTGGAGCATCTCTCAGTAGCGTATGAGAAGAAGCCAATACTTGGGTTTACCGTCTACCCTGCATCCAAGGTAGACACCGCCGTTTTCGAGTCGCCTGTTTTGTCGTATAGTGCACTGAGTTAATTAGCCTGTTTGACTGCCTAGGTTTATACCGGCGTTGTGGAACCCTACGATGGTGTCCTCACCACTCACGCAACTCGCGCATTTTGACTGCACACTTATGGTGGGCAACGACGCTACAACATGTTTAAAAACAACTTGGACATCGACTGTCCCGTCTACACGAATGTGAACAGGCTCGTTGGACAGATTGTCTCTTCCGTCACTTCGTCCGTGCGGTTCAAAAAAAAAAACGTCAACGTCATAGAAATCATAAGTAGAAAGGCTAGAAGAAAAGCTGGGAGAGAGGGTGATGGGGGAGAGCAAAAGAGCAGTTCAGTCTGCTGCTCAAGTCAATCACATTTTGAAGGGCATCGCTGACGATCTCTTCGGCTTCCTCGCGCCCAAGTCGCCAAAAACCGTGTCGGAACTTATCGAGGAGTGCAGCGAGTTCGAAGAAATGCGGAACCGCAGACTTTCTCCTGGGTTCCATCGCCTCCCGGAAACACTTGCAACCTCGACCCCTTGCGACACACGGTCTCTCTTTGACCTTGTCCGTCGTGTTGTCGCCGAAGAGATCAGGTCCGTTATGCTGTCGACTCCTTTTACCCTACCTGCTTATTCCACACCTTGTGAACCCCACCAAGACAAGCTCGCTACCGCCGCGGCCTCTGGCGCCCACCTTGACGACATGGGTTTACTTACCGAGTCAACGTACGCTGCAAGGCCGACATACGCAGACGTGTGTGCTTCCCGCCCGTGGCAACCTCCTGTCCCACATTGGCCCGCAGTTCGCCCATATCGGCCCACGCAGCCGCCTGCGGACTACCAGCCAGCATTCGACCGCTTTTCACGCACCAACACGTGGCGCACGGCCGACGGACGCCCCATCTGCTATTACTGCCACTCACCTGGCCATATCCTGCGATATTGTCGCCGCCGCGACCTGACACTCCCCCGCCTGGCCCGGTTTACTATTCACGCCAAATGCCGCGGGATTCTGCTAACGACACTGATCACGCAGGTGGCGAATGGCGCTCACGGTCACCGTCGCCGTACCCCCGTCGTCGGTGGTCGTCGTCGCCTATGGTTACACCGGCCTCAAACTAATTCGTGCAGCCTGCGGTACCCTGGAAGCGCAGGCTGCAGCTCCGAATCCGCCGCTATATTCCGCCGTATATTCTTTCGGTCCAAGCTCCGCCCACCCTGTCGCTTTACGCCCACAACGCCCCAACCATATCTCAATCCTCCTGGACAGTCACCCTGTGCTTCCCCTAGTCGATACCGGCGCCACAAGATCATGTGTGTCCAGGGAGTTCTGCCGCCGTATCCGGAAAGTTTGCATGCCGCCGCCGGTCGGACAGTTCGTGCGTATGGGAGACATCTCTCTGGTCGGCCCGATAGCATCCTGCGCCGCTAGGGTGTCTGCTTCTGGACAACCCATGCTGTCTCCTTTCTGGTCCTGCCACAGTGCATCTGTGATGTGATACTGGGCACCGACTTCCTGTACGACACTCGGGCCGTGATAGACTGTGGTACTGGTACCACTAGTTGGGATATCTTACCAAACGAGACCTTGTTTGACCAAAACCAGCACAGCACCGTCAGATTGTGTGCCGGAGAAGATGTCGTTCTATTCCTTCACGCGCTGTCTCCCGTACGTCTCCGCGCCTCTACATCTTGTCTTAACGGGCCCGGTTTAGCGCCTTGTGCGCCGGCATTGCTGCCCAAAGGCCTGCTGCTCCCTGCCAGCCTGGTATGCCTGACGTCATGTAAAACATTTGGCTGGGTCCTCAACCCCACGACAGAAAAGCATTTCATCCCGCAAGACATGTGTGTCGCTCGCCACTCTTACAGCCGTCGCCCCCGACGCAATATTTCGTGCATCACACGACGCCTCTACCAGCACCGGTCTGCGGACTCCTCCCTCGGCTCTCCCGTGGCTCCGTAAGGCCATCGCCGATGACTTGCCGCCAGATGAACAGCAGCAACTATTGTCTACCCTGGGAAAATTTCATGACATCTTCGATTGCGACGCCTTCAGTCCTCACTTACCGGTTACGAACATGGTAGAACACCCTATTAATACCGGCAGCTCCCCTCCGGTTCACCGCCGCCCCTATAGGGTCTCGTCGTCGGAGCGCGATGTCATCCAATCGCACGTCGCCGACATGGTCAAACGCGGCGTGGTTCAGCCATCGTCCAGCCCGCGGTCTTCCTCTGTTGTCCCCGTTAAGAAAAAGGACGGTACTTGGCGGTTCTGTATTGACTTCAGGAAGTTAAACAAGATCACAAAGAAAGACGTGTATCCGCTACCCAGGATTAACGACCTCCTTGACTGCCTCAATGGGTCCGAATACTTCTCCTCCCTGGACCTCCGCAGCGGTTACTGGCAGATCCCCGTCGCCGATGCCGACCGTGAAAAAACTGCTTTTGTTACCCCGGATGGCTTATACGAGTTCACCGTAATGCCATTTGGTCTGTGCAATGCCCCCGTTACATTTGAGCGGATGATGGATACCATCCTGCGAGGGCTGAAGTGGCAAACGTGTCTCTGTTACCTGGACGATGTAGTAGTATTTTCTTCCACGTTTCAAGACCATATCGCCAGGCTATCGGAGGTGCTCTCCCGTTTGCGGTCTGCTCGGCCTCAGCTGAATTCGAAGAAATGCTCCTTCGGTGCTCGCCGTGTCACAGTCTTGGGCCATGTCGTTGAACGCGACGGCATCCATCCCGACCCTAAAAAGGTGCAAGCGGTTCAGGATTTTCCCCCGCCCTCCTCACTCAAGCAACTACGAGCGTTCCTTGGCCTTTGCTCCTACTTTCGGCATTTTATATCACGCTTCGCCGACATTGTCGAACCGTTATATCTCCTCCTCAAACGTGATGCGCCCTATACTTGGACAGCCGCTGCGAGCTCTGCTTTCGGAGAACTCAAACAACGCCTCACCACGGAGCCCGTCCTGGGATTCTTCGTTCAGGACGCCTTGACCGAACTGCACACCGATGCTAGTGGCACGGGTTTAGGCGCAGTACTTGTCCAAAAAGTTAACAGCGTGGAACGAGTCATCGGCTAGGCCAGCGGTACCCTCTCCAGCCCAGAACGCAACTACTCCACAGCTGAAAAAGAGTGCTTAGCGATTGTCTGGGCCATCTCCAAATTTCGCCCCTACGTTTATGGCAGGGCTTTTGCTGTCGTGACAGACCACCACTCCCTTTGCTGGCTGTGCAATCTGAAAGACCCCGGTGGCCCTCGGATGCTAAAACTACAAGAGTACGACATCACCATCGCCTACAAGTCCGGACGACACCATTCCGACGCTGACGCTGTCTCCCGCCTCCATCCCTCCTCTGCGGACGACGTGACGGCTTCTGCCCAGTTCACCGTCTGCCCTTTGTCTACGGTCGATGTCGCAGCCGCACAAAGCCAGGACCACAATCTTGTCCCTCTCATACAACATTTGCAGAACCCCGAAAGACCAGCCCCCCGGCGCCTTCAACGAAAAGCGATGTTGTACTCTTTGCACAACGGTGTCCTCTACCGAAAGAACTACCATCCCGATGGGAACCGCTGGCTACTCGTCGTGTCATCATCCTTACGCAACGACGTCATTCGGACCTGTCATAACGATCCCTCCCCCGGCCACCTTGGGTTCCTCAAAACATACTCTCGCTTGGCCCATCGTTTCTTTTGGCAAGGCATGCACCGGTCTGTATGGAAGCATGTTCGTGCCTGCCTTTTGTGCCAACAGCTTGTCGCGACGTGAAGTTAAGAGTCGAACACAGGCAGCAGGAGGAATAGCCAGTTTACTGGGCAAGAGCGCGACTAGAATGAATGCCGGTGAAGATGATGCGTGCCCGATGAGCTTGGCTGGTCACGAGGGCGTGGCCTAGCATCGTCGTCAGCTACAGGTACCCCCTCCCTTGACCGAATGCCGGCGAGGTATGAGACGGACAGAAGGTAGGCCGGGTGCCCAATGTACCGAACGTGACGGATGCACCTGTGAGGGCGGGCAGGGGGACGGGGCACGAGAAGGCTCGGGCACCGGGGTGATGGCAGGCAAAAAGGCAGGCTTGACACGATCCACCGAGACCACCTCGAGCCGGTGAGGAAGCCTAATGGTGATGGTCCTCGCCTGACGATAGTGGACGGGAAAAGGGCCGTCGTACGGGGGTTGGAGCGGTTTACGAACCGCGTCGTGCCGCAGAAACACATGGGTTGCGGAATGAAGAGCCGGATGAATGAAGACGGGACGGGACGAAGAGGACCGTGTGGGCAGTGGTCGCAAGTCAGCACAGTACGACTGCAGGCGAGTGGCGTAGTGAAGAAGGTCAGGAGCGGGTTGGGCGAGAGTTGCATGGTCGAAGAATTCTCCTGGTAGTCTTAACGGCGCGCCATGCACGAGCTCAGCAGGTGAGGCAGGTGCGTCTGTCTTGACGGCAGCCCTGCGCCAAGGAGAATTAGTGGTAGGCGTTCCACCTAGTGGCTGGGGTCGTCATGTGAGCGCAGGGCGGTCTTCAGAGTGCAGTGGAGCCGTTCTACGAGGCCGTTGGCGCAAGGGTGATAAGCTGTCGTCTGTCGATGTTGGGAGCCGAGAAAACGGCACATCTCTGCGAACAGACGGGAGGTGAACTGGAGGCCTCTGTCGGTGGTAATCCTACCGGGCGCGCCGAAGCGGGCCACCCAAGTGTCGAGGAAAACGCGCACCACCGTGTCAGCAGTTATGTCGGCGATGGGAATGGCTTCCGGCCAGCGGGTGAAGCGGTCAATGCAGGTGAAAAGGTAGGCTTTGCCGGCAGATGTCGGAAGGGGACCCACCAGGTCCAGATGAACATGACGGAAACGAGCGTCGGGTGTAGGAAACGGTGATGGAGGCGAAAGTGTGTGGCGCTGAACTCTTGAGCGCTGACAGGCCAAACATAGGCGGGCCCAATCGCGGACGTCTCGGTTCAGCGAGGGCCAGACAAAGCGAGCCGCAATGAGCTTTTGAGTGGCCTTGGACCCTTGGAGTGGACCCATGGAGTGGCCTTGATTCCTGGGTGGTGCAGGGAGTGAAAAACGTCGAAGATGTGTCGTCGAAAATCTTGCGGAATGAGGGGTCGTGGGCTGCCGGTGGAAACGTCGCACAGCAAATGGTAAGGCGTTCCAGGGAAGGGAATTTTGTGGATGGACAGAGATTGTGGACAAGCAATGAGGTCTTGGATGGCAGCATCGTAGTCCTGAGCTCTACGAAACTCCTCAGGAGATATATTGGACCCTACAGAGTAACACGCAGGCTCTCCGCTCTAAATTATGAAGTTGCGCCTCTCGTCCCACCGCCGGACCGGGGAACGGAAGTCGTGCACGTGCTCCGCATGAAACCGTTCGTCCGACCACCCACTCCCTTACCCACCCCTTCCGAAGGAGGGGGTAATGTTGTGAAGATGATGAGGAGCTCCGGAAGATGATGAGCAACGCGCCCCGCGCGCCTGCCCCTTGTCGCAGAATAAACTAGCCACTGACCCGTGAACACGTATCTGCTTCCTTCGCGCTAACAATAGTTACGTTTGGAATGTCATAATATTTTAGGTTGCCCAAATATTTTGCTCTACATATTAATTCATCGCTGTATTGTTGTTTGTTGTTGTGTCTGTATGTCTTGTAGATAGTTTATTGAATACACCACAGGTGCTCTTTTTGTAGCACTACGTGCTCAATGGGGTTGTAGCGCTTTCCCTCGAATTAGCACAGGTAAACGTAGAATGCTATTGTCTGCATCAGTGTGAGGCTGCATTTCAAGTTTCACAACAAGGGATGTGACATCACATGGCGTGTATGCTGAAACAACCCCTTCGAATAACCATTTTACAAATGACATAGCAATTCCCTTATCCCCCTACTTTCAATGTTCTGCACACTGTACGTGCGGTACGGAGTGCTTCGTTGTAAATTAGTAAGCCAATCAGGTGCTGTCTTGATCTATGAAACTTTCTTTGTCCCAACCTGTGCTCTTTTGCAGCTGTTCCACCTTGTCAGGAGTGTTTGTCTTCCCCTAGACAACACATTACAGTCGAACGCAATGTCAGACGTGCCTTGTGTCAGACGTGCCTTTTCACGTGACAGCCTTATTAGTACATAATACCTGCATTACTTACCCACGGTTGTCCATACCTCCTTCAACCCCAGTGATACTGGGGGAATCTTCTCCAATAATATCGATCACAGCCTGTGTGATTGCAGAGGGCTGCGACACATTGCCTCCTCGACCTGTAATCAGCAGCCTGGAACGTTGTACAGACGTTGTAGCACAAAAACAAATGTGAACACGTCTGCTCAACCGTGTGCCCTTCTAGATCGAAAGCTAAGTAGTGTACCTTATACTGTGGTTTGTGATTGAGATGTCAAATGACGCTAAATATGTTCTGGCAAGAATATATTGTAAAGCTGTCACTGAAGCACTTGGATGCGAAACGATGCTACAAGGGTGCCAGCAAACTGGGTTCCATTCTCATTGCTTTTCTTCCACTCTCATCATTCAATTGTAAGTACGCAACTGTGGGATGTGAGGCTTCTGCTGTGTTATGCCAAGTTCTTGATACATTTCTTAACGTCAGTGGTGGAGGTCATGATCCTCGTACTGGCTGATTGTGATGTAGGACTGTGTGTATGTCTTTATGTCACTTCCATTGCAAATGAGGAACAGGTACAAAAGAGGAACCCAATATAAAACTAATGTGTATAATAAAGCCTGATTGCTACTTACCAGTTTGGAGTGACTGCCTCCTGAACTCAGAGAAAATGGTTCTGTGCCTTGTGCACAAGTTTTCGCACTGTCTTTTTAACTCTGCAACAGTTCGTAGTGTAGTCGGGTGGCGTGCATTGAGCACATCCGCTATTTGCTCCCACGACGCCTTTTTATCCCTTTTTCGTGAGGGATGGACTCAACTTGCCCCTGATAACAGTCCTCCTTTCTATCACCTCTTGGAGAAACTCAAGTCTTTCCTCATCGCTCCACGTAGAGGCACGGCGCTTCTTTCCTGGAGCACATTCCATTTCCAAAAATGCTAGAGCGAGGAAATACGGCGTGATCGTCTGCTTACTAAAAGCGCGCATTTTCACTTATTTGATCCAATGACCCAGGTCATATTGCGGATAACGTATTTCTCAGCAGTCTTTGTGAAAAAGTTTCCAGCCCGGTACCATCCCAAATTTTCGCAAAACCCACAAGCGTCCCTCGCGCACTCGAGAGTGTGAGGCTCCCCTGCGGTATCTCAAGCTCCCGTTTCAAATAAGTGCACGGAAGCAGACGACAAGCGCCCGTGTGTTAGAGCTTTTCCGTGGCGTACTTCCTGTTCAGCGGCGGCAGGACCACCTTCGAAGTGCGGGTTCTGAAGCAAAATGCGTACTTTCTATGTTACCCAGTGCTCCGATTTCAGTAAACTGTAATATTCTAATAATTGTTATCTTTTTGTATTAGTGGAGAATTTCGACACGCATATCGGCGGTTCCTCAAAACAGGTTCCACGTACAAACGCTATTAAATTATCACATTGTAACCGTACTTATTTTGCGTATAAATATATAGTATATTTTAGCAGTTCCCTTCGTCATCACCGAAATCAGCGAGCATCAGCTGGTGAGAGTCATCGGTAACGGCCTCACTTTCCGAAATTTAGCAGAGTAGCGCGGCAAATACGCGCGTGCTCGTCTCCGTGTATCGGCGTTTCGTTCCTTTCAACGCTTGGAAAAGGTACTTTCTCTTACAGTAGTTGCAACAACCGCCTTCACGGTTTTGTTGGCAACGTAAACTGTGATTTATCTATTGTTTCTATTGTTTTTCACGTCTCTTGCCAGGTTGCACTCACGAGTGAACGCACATGGGTGACACCATTGAGGGCGAACGCTCTGCCACTATCCGGTGCCTTGTCGAGCACCGCGAAAGGAAAAAGATCGTCACTTTTGGCGGCGAGAGGAAGATAGGGGATTTAGTAAGAGCATTAAGTACGACAGATTTTAAAGAGGCTTGAAAAGCTTCAGAATTGGTGTGGGTATACAATCGGATACTGCCATTTTTGTTTCTGATCAGAAGTGTAGCGGAGAACTATTTTTTTTTCAGGCAGATGTGCAAAGGAAACCGTGTAGGAAATGGAGCATCGAACAAGAAGAAGAAAAGAAAAACACTGGTTGGACTCCACATTTTTAGCAGTCAGGAACTTGTCAGTACTTATTTCCCTTGTAGATTTGTTGCATAATGCTAATGTTTGAATTCTGTCCCAACATTTCAGGACATCTACCCATGTATTACCTATACTGGAGTAAGGCTGCATGAAGCTGAGGACGTCCAGGTGAAATTTGAAGTCATCAACTTTGAAGTGTGTGATATCGTCAATGGTGTTCCGACCGCCCTTGAACTCTACTGAATTCTGAACATCAGCTACAGCCCCCAAAATAGAAACACGTGGTCTGTGCTGGAGTATTTGTTTGGACTAAGGCACACCTGGTTAACTCCACTCGCCAGCGTGTTATAAAGTACTTTGAATCACAATAAAAGTTTGTACAAGGTATGTCTCTCTCGTGTGCTTCTCAGACGCATGCACTGAACACATTGCACAGTTAACAGTTTTTCTATTCTATAAAGTAAGGAGAGGTAGTACCAAAGGTCCTAACAGTTACTACCGTGTCCACCGAAGGCGTAGTAACAGCACAAGTAGTAACAGTTACTTCCCCTTGCTGTTACTACCTGCAGTTACTAGCAAGTGAGTAAAAACTGCGACAAGCCCTATGGGTAGTAGAGAGCACAACCTTTTTTCTAAGAGTGTGCAGATGGAGCCGTGCAGTCACCAGCGGCGTACCGCAACCGGTAGTTGGAGCGTGATGCTCAGGAAGATACCGCTGGTGGAAGCCCGAGGAGTGCCATCGAGAAGAGTGTGGCGACGTGACGCGGAGTGCGTGACCATGGCGAAATGAGCACCCAGATGGGCGAACCATGGTGTTGAGTAGCCGGGCGTTGAGATGGAGTGCGGTAAATGATGGATTGCGAATTGATTGAGTATAAGATAGAGTGCGAAGTGCTGATGGTGAATTCTCGCCGCCGCCTAGCGGTTTGTTAGCAACAGGATGAAGATGACTAAGGGCACGAGCCGCGGTGCACGAATCCCGGGATATTCGACATTCGCTCGCTGGTCTTCAGACTGTATGGACATATTTTCTTACAACGAAAAAAATGGCTAGGAAGCAAGCGAGCTGGTGAGACTTCGTGTTGTGTCTGTCCCTTCGTGTTCCCTAGTCTCGGGGTTTTTTACATTATGCATATTTTCTCATTTCATTAAAGTTTACTTTTGTTATTTAACAAGATTCCGACTCCGGTTTTTCTGACGTGGCGACGAGGATCAACGCACTGGCCACCGTAAAAAACGCAGCTTCTCATATAGGACAACGAATCCCCCTGGTATTATCGCTACCACTACTCGCATTTTCCTTCTTCGCATCCGAACCGCGCCGACCGCAAGATGGGGAAACCTGGAACTGCCTCTGAACAGGAAGACAACAGCAAACCGCCGAAGTTGGAACCACAGGGGTCCAACGCCAACGCTAATGGTTCAGCGGTCGTCAACATGCTTGCAACCGCATTGAACTCAATCACAAGACTTCTAGAGCAACAACAGGTGACGACACTTCAAGTAACTACGATTCCGGATCTGACCTCTACACTCCCGCTGTACTATGGGAATGACAGCGATTCTTTCAAGGACTGGCGTACTGCTGTGGAGTCTTTAAGGGAGAGATCGGGTTGGAACGACTACGCCACCCTGAGCTCTGCTATATCCAGGCTTCGAGGACGAGAGCTGGACTGGACCGAAGGCGTCAATCTCAAACAATGGAACAACTGGATCACTGCCGTGCGGAAGGAATTCGACATTCCATTTTTGTTTCGTCATTGGGTCAACCACGTAAACCTGAGCCGACAACGTGACAAAGAAACAATCGTGGACTACATTTACGCTCGACTGCATCGCAACAAAAAAAGGCAACTATAAACTGAGTGATGCTGATGTCGGAGTCGCCGAAACAAGGCACAAACCCACGCTGTCTGCCCTCTACGAGCTCAAAAGAGGTTCGGTACACGAGCTGATACAATACTCGAGGGAAATTGACCGACAATCTCTCGACACGATGTCCCAGCTCTACGCTGCGCGTCCAAATTGGGAAAATATTCCTAGCGAGTAGGAATGAGCAAGTTCAAGAGCAGTATTACTCGAGGACTCCAGAATGTTCACGCTACCAGCATAGCGAGGTTAAAAGGAAGCCCAAACCAGTAAAAGTAACACCAGATATGTGCGCAAGATGTTTTAACGTTGGACATCGAGCAAAGGACTGCCCTATTCCCGACACGCGTGCAGAAGAAAATACGGAGGCTTTTCAACGACGTCAAACTCGTGTGAAACTTGTACACAACCAAATAGCGCAACCAAGTGAAGATGAAGTCAACAACATCGTATCATCCTGTCGGGGCCCTGTACCTAGGAGTACGCCATCACGACAAGGATGGTCACAGCGATGCTAGCCGGACATTACTGAGTTTTAGTGCACCGTACGTTATCGCCTTTGCGTACGTAAGGGATAGCGCGGTGGTTCTGCGCACTACGCGAAGCTCTCTTTGTGATTCGCGCGTGCGCAGAAGCACCAACGGTATCCCTTACGCACGCAGAGGCGATAGCGTACACTGCACTCAAACTCTCCATTGTCTAAAATTCGCGGAAAACGATGTCGCAAGATGTGCATGCCTATGTCAAAGGCTGCAATAACTGCCAAGAGTACAATCACGTGCCAGGTGTTCATCCACGGGTCTTGCAGCCACGCGAACCCCTAACAACGCCTGTCGATTGCATCGCCATTGACCACGTCGTTCCTATCAACACCGACGACCACAACAAATACCTCATTACTGCACACGATTTAACCACGCGCTTTCTTGTACTCAGGTCCCACAAACTCACCTCGGAAAAGCGTGCAACGAAGAAGGCCGCCACTAGATACCCCACTGTTGCCGTTCCGGATCACTTCAGCGCGCTAAGTTTAGCGGCAAAATGTTTTTGTTGTTTCTGCGAATGAATCTAGTGTTTATATGTCCAAATAAAACGCGTATAACAACTTTCTCTGTCGTGTTTCACTTTTTGGTCCGTTTTTAAACGTGTTGAGCGATCGGTAGGATCTAGTGCACGGCTGCGTGCATCACATAGCGTACCTGTCGTACCAGGCGCCGCAGGCGCTGCAGTCGTCCATTTCTCCTTCGGTTACTTGGCCTGGCTTGGATTGTGCTTCAACTGGATCTTTAACGCGCTACAATCCACGCAAGCCAACGTCTGGTAACAATGGGGTATCTAAGGGCGGCCTCCGGCATTGCACGCATCGGGATAGGAACACATACATGGGAAAATGGCGACCTTGGGGGACCTGTTGTACTCCGTGCTGTGCCAAGCAACTCCACCGAACTTTTACTCACTCTCTTTGAAGAAGACATCGTCCATACTTACGGAGCACCTCGAACAGTCATTAGCGAGAACGACAAAGTGTTCATATCTATGGCAGAAACAAAGTATTTCGCCGACCGCCACATCGCACGACGGACTACAGTGCCCTACGCTGCGGAGACTAACGGAATCGTGGGACGGGTCAACGGTAGACCTGTACCCGTGGTTCGCAAAAACATCACGAAGTATTTGGAGGTTATTAAGACAAGATTCGATTCCAAACATACATCCTTTCAAATCGGAGACCAAGTGCTCTTCTGCAGCGGAACCAGAGATGGGAATTATGAGCCCTTTTTGAGGGACCTTATACTATCAAGAACAATGCCCACAACGTTTGCGACATAGAACAACCGCTACTGAATAGGACTACCCAAAAGGAAGATAGCGACGGCTATGCAGATCAAACCCTATCGCGAACCCTCTCATTTGGAACATCACTTTGAACTCAGTGAGCTGTTTCAAGAGGATGACCAGAACCAGCCTTCACCAGAGCAACCAAGCTTAACAAATGACGCACCCTGTGCAACTCCATTGCTTTTTGCTATGACTTTTGCCATCACAATCCCAAACGAACGCGCCGACCGCCTGGATGGCTACTGGATTACGTGACCGACGAGAATTTCGATTACTGCGAGGACGCAATTTCTTAGACCGGGGCCGTGTTAGCAAGGAGGATGAGGACCACTAAGGGCACGAGCCGCGGTGCAGGAATCGCGGGATATTCGACATTCGCTCGCTGGTCACCAGACTGTACAGACATATTTTTTTCATTTCATTACAGTTTACTTTTGTTATTGAATACGAGCTCGACTCCGATTCTTCTGACAGGTACCTCGGTAGAACGGTGCACCGGACCTCCAGTGATGGCTTCGAATGTGATGTTGCGATAATTCGAGATGCTAATAGGCCGAATTACGCCGAACATGGTGTTCTTCGAACATGAGACAATTGATGTTCTGAGGCTGGAACACATAGAAAGCACAAATACACACAAAGCCTCAAGTGCCTAAGAAATTAATGACGAAAGATGGAAGTCAAAGGGGGAGGGGGGGAGGTTAGCCAGCTGTAGAACTCGAACCCACATCTTACCTGGAACCCACATCTTCTGGATTACCGGTAATCCAGAAGATGTGGGTTCGAGTCCTACAGCTGGCTAACCTTTTCGGTGACTTCCGTCTTTCATCATGGTGTTCTTTGTTTGGATCGCCTAATGTAGAGGAGATGATCTTCCTCAGCACAAGTCCTGACCGGCGGTGATGGAAATGTCCCAGCGGGCAGGTGTTCGTGGCCTCATGCTAGGACAGTGCTGGTGGAACTGACGCGCAGACGCAATGGCGCGCGGCACCAGAAGCACACCGTCCTCGTTGTCCACAGGCTGCCACATGTCGTACGCAAAGCATATATGTAATGTTTGGAATTTGGAGTAATGGGGGTCTTGTGGTTCACTCAATTTTAATTTTGTGAGTTTTTCCTGCAATGTTTGAAAGTGTGCACCCATATACTAGTGTCTGATAATGAGTCTCCTCATATGTCATTGTCCGCATCATTGAACCACAGGGATGTGCTCCCTTATCTACAGGATATATAGTAGACAATGTACGGACAAGTTGTTCTACGTGACGTATTAAAAGTAGAGTATAGAAGGTCGAACTGACTTCGCTCATTAACTCACTTCGCTCATTCACTTGCGTTCTTACATGATTTGTCTCGTACGCTTTGCATAAAACAAGACTGCCGGCAGTGTAAAATGTGTGGCAGGGCCTCTGTGTTGCCGAGACGACCCGGGTTGGCGGTTGTGGTTTCTGTCCCGAGTGTGCTGAGGTGTCGTCACTTAGTGAACATTATTGTGCCTGTGTGTGCAGCATATATATGATACGACTAAATACATTCCTGTCAGTTGGAGATTTATTTCATGTGCCACTGTTGGGTATGCTGCATATGTCCATTAAAAAAACACGCCTATTTGCGCTTTACTTTCGTATCTATGTTGTTCTGCTTGCGGAGATGTTGCCCCCCCCCCCCCCCTGGTATCAGCAAGGTATGGTAAGTGCAACGTTACACAGCTATGCATTCATCGGTCCGCTCTTCCGCCTCGGACATGCCAGTGTCCATGCGGTTCAGAGCCCACAGTGTTGACCATAACACGGAGATGTCATGATGGTCGACGACCTCTTCAAATGAAAACACTGGTCACGGCGCCGTGTCTTCATGACTATATACATTTGTAACCAAGAGGAAGCACTATAGTTCAGAATGTTTGTTCACACTTAGCAGCATCCCTTACTAGTCTCCGGGACATTCATGTGGCGAAATCGAAGCTGGCGGAGCTTAGGCTCCAACTCCATAAAAGGTGTTGTCAAGAAGAGCAGCCGTGTCGCCTGTACAGTGTTCAGTTCATCACCTGTCCTTTCCACGACGTCCGATGAACAACAACGCTTCCTGCTCAGTCGGCTTGCCTGCGCCGCGACGCCGGACAAATCGCAAAAAAAGAAAGAAAGGAAAAGACGGCGCGGCCTCATGACATCAGCGGCTGGCAGCCGAGGGAGGGGGCATTTCTGCCGCGGGATTCAAAGCTCCCTCGCGAGCCAGGATTACGCCCTAGGCTCAAACTTTTTGTACGAATATATATCACAGGGCTCGGAATCGTAATTTCGTAATTTCTACTTCTCCCATCATATTTTATTCCGATCATTTCCATGCTCCTTTAAGGTAGCTTAATATGGAGTCAAAATGCACCAGAGGTTCATCTCCTATAAGGAGTAAGGGATGGAATGGAATGTGCATATCGTATATCCGTTTAAAGGGACAGTCTGGACCCCACATATGAACTAAATAGAGCTTATCAGATAATTCCTTATATCCTTCTATGCAGAGTATTTCGTTTATATTCGGCTTCGAGAATTTCTAATGCAATTTCGAACTTGCACCTTTTGTGAATAAGAGTCAAAATGCAGACTAACTGATGATACACGATGAAATTTGACTGAACCCGGAGACAAGGAAAACACAGACGATCACAAACACATTCTAGTTCGTGAATGTGTTTATGATCGTCTGTGATCGTGTTATGACCTCATTTTGATCAGTGAAATTTACTCCCGTCACGGACGTATATGCTCATCTCACCCCTAATCACATTTTGCATGCTAAAGAAGGAGAGGGGGTCAATACGCTTCCTTTCAAATTTCGATATCTTGGTGTTTTCCTACTCTCACTTCGGATGCTGTCTAGCAACGTTGGGTATATGGTTTCTTTGTGCGAGCGAGCGGTTTACGGTGTGTATTTCTATTTATGGTGCTATAATGTGCAAATTAGCAGATTTTAGCGTGCTCTTTATTTCCCGTCGTTGTCGTTCGAGCATCGCGTGTTGTTCCGGTGAACATTTAGTTGAATGAATCGTCACAGTCCCAACGTATATCGCGCAGTGTTGACCAAGGCCAAGTCAACCAAGCATTCTGGTGAGTTATGCTTTCGTAGACTGCCTTGCGTAGCAGTGTGCTATCCACACATAGTTGCATGCTCATACAAGTAATTTGACTGAATCAGACAGCAGAAGTGCCTGCAATATATGCAGCTCGGTATGTGTTAGTAGATTTGCGCCGTTTGTAGTTCGTTTCGCGTTCAGGAACAACAAATGTATTCGAAGTTAAGACGTTAACATATCGATAATGCCACACAGTACAGCAGCATTTATCATTGTGAGCCATATTTGATTTGTTAAAATTTGTCGTCATATTTGTTCAAAAATAAAAGCACAAGTCGGCATACTCGGATTGATCTCCTTGAACTGCTTATGGCGAACATCTGCAAATGTTGTGCTTATGTGCCTCCACGCACCATACTAGGCGCAAAAGCATATCTGATTAGAATAAATATTTTAAGAGGAAGTTATTTAAATACGCTGTTGGCTGTGTCTAGAGGTACGTCGGACCGACGTATTCCAACCAAAACTACCAAAACTAAAACGGATACGCCCTCTGTTCCTTGACGCGGGGTACTTCGGATAGTTGGACAACTGCGACATCGCAAAGTCCGCTTTCGTGCCGGGAGAGTTGTGTTCGTGAAGCGGTATCAGGCGGAGCAAATCCCCAAGCGGCCATCTTGAATTGGTTCTCGCGTATGATTTCACAAGCGACTATCGCGATAGACCGCAGCTGCACACGTATGCATGGTATTAATACATAATGTCATCCATCACATCCCGGAGAAGAGATATGCAAGCTTGGCCCCCAAGACATCGCATAAGCTGCTGTCTGCGTGTTAATTTACAGCTCCATTTCGCTATCCTATTTCACCCCGCAGCATGAGCGTAGCGTGTGAACATATTCTATTCGTATTCACGATACACATGCAAGGCCATTTTGAACATGTTCAACAGTTCCTGCTACACCTAGCAGAGCACTTAGAGAGCTAAGAGAGCACTTATAGAAGTAGCAGTCGATCCCGTCGTATGATTGTGTGTATGAGTGAGAAAAATGTAAGAGCGAAAGGAGGGATGAGTGAGAGAGAGAGTGGTTGAATTGTCCCTTCAGATGACGCGCCCTTGGAAGTCGTTGGGGAGGTGTGTTAGCTTAGCTCAATTGGTAGAGCCCTGGACCGGAAATCCAGAAGATGTGAGTTCGAGTCCTACAGCTGGCTAACCTTTTCTGTGACTTCCATCTTTCAAGGCTATTTTGTTTTCATAACGAGACGTGGAGAGGCCCAAGAAGCAACATCGTCGACTTGGGACACTCATTCTTTCATCACAAACTCTAGAAAGATCGTAAGCAGTTTTCTGTGCCCCAGCAGCGATCAACATGACTTCTTGCGTGTGCCGAGTCTGCCACTTTCACGGCAAACGAAGAAGCAATTTCCACTTACGACGGAGGAATACAGTTGCAACAATGATGTCAGCGAGCTGCCAAATAACAGCAATGTGCGACTTTTTAAATCACTTTTTTATGTATTGGCATCGGAGGAACTGCATAAACCCTATGTTGCCATTCTGCCTACCAACTTGCACGTGCCTTATCACCTGTCTACCAACTCGCTTCGGCAAATTCCTATCCTATATCCTATCTATCTATCCTATCGATCCATCCTATAGACTTTGAGGTATTTCAGCAAATAGTAAACAACACGCGTGAATGCATATCTAATCATGTGGGACAAGCTGGCGTCCAACTAGGAAATTCAAGCTGGGAGTTGTTCTGTTTGGAATGGAACATGGAATTTAACCTGATGGCTGGATGATGAAAGGCACCACGGTTGGAGGCAACGATTCCGTCCATAAGAAAGTTCCTCGGGCAATTTATGTGGACCTAGAACCCACTGTGATAAATGAGATGCGGGAAGGTCTCTACTGTTTTATCCGGACATGTTGTTAACTGGCAAGGAGAATGCCTCAAGCAACTATACTCGTGGACGCTATACTATTGGGAGAGAGATCCCCGAACTGGTCTTGGAACGAATCCGTCAGCTGGCACGCAAGGCCATGGACCTGCAAGGCTTCCTCATTTTTCCCAGCTTAGGCGGACGCACTGGCTCCGCCTTCACGTCGTTGCTTGTGGAGCATCTCTCAGTAGCGTATGAGAAGAAGCCAATACTTGGGTTTACCGTCTACCCTGCATCCAAGGTAGACACCGCCGTGTTCGAGTCGCCTGTTTTGTCGTATAGTGCACTGAGTTAATTAGCCTGTTTGACTGCCAAGGTTTATACCGGCGTTGTGGAACCCTACGATGGTGTCCTCACCACTCACGCAACTTTGACGCCACCACTCAGGCAACTCGCGCATTTTGATTGCACATTTATGGTAGACAACGACGCTATATACAACATGTCTAAAAACAACTTGGACATCGACTGTCCCGGCTACACGAATGTGAACAGGCTCGTTGGACAGATTGTCTCTTCCGTCACTTCTTCCGTGCGGTTCAAAAAAGACGTCAATGTCATAGAAATCATAAGTAGAAAGGCTAGAAGAAAAGCTGGGAGAGAGGGTGATGGGGGAGAGCAAAAGAGTTGTACCGAGGCAAGACCCCCTCCCAATGTCCAAGTCCGGGAGGCGCCATGATCGATATTTCGGATTGGGCCGGATTCCGCCACAGCCTTTCCACGTGTGAAGACCAGGCACCTTCGGCGCTATAGTATCCAATCCAATCCAATGCAAGTTGCGTCCGCTTCCGCTCTGCTCCGCGTGCCATGCCGTGTGCGAAGTGTGTTTGCTTTGTCTGCCATAACCCGCGCGCTTGGATTCTTTAGGGAACGAGTATGGTACGGTTTAAACCTTGTGCTGAACAACAAGGAAACAACAACGCAGGGAACTCGTAGGTGCCACCGTTCGTAACCCGCTAGGCCTACCGTATCGATCATGGCGGCTCACATGTTGAGATGCTCCTCTTTGCTGGCTTGGTTTCTAGTTATTATGAGAGTTCTATGGTCAATGTAGATCTGACAGAGTTGACGCCTTATCCTAGGACGCATTTCCCCCTCGTCACCCATGCTTCCGTGATTTCGGCCGAGAAAGCATACCACGAACAGCCAACAGTGTCAGAAATTACCAAGGCCTGTTTTGAACCAGCCAACCAGCTGCTGCAGTGCAATTCCCGTAACGGTATGTACATGGCCTGCTGCCTGCACTACCGAGGCGACGTTGTGCAAAAGGAGGTGACTGCCGCCCTTGCTAGCCTCAAAACCAGGCATACCTTTAAGTTTGTAGACTGGTGCCAAACTGGTTTCGAGGTAGACAAACACTTTTGAATTAATGCTGCGATAACTTAGTCTGTACTTTTCACAGGTGGTTACAACAACCAGCCACATACTGCAGTTCCAGATAGCGAAATGGCAAAGGTTCGTCGTGCAGTGTGCACTATATCTAATACCACAACCATTGTTGAAGCCTGGGCGTCTTTGAACTACAATTTTGACGTCATGTTTGCAAAGCGTGCTTTCGTGCACTGGTATGTGACAGAAAGTATGGAAGAGGGAGAATTCTGTAAGTCACGCGAAGACTTTGCTGCCCTGGAGAGAGACTACGAGGATATTCCTATTGGTTATGCTGAAGACTCTGGAGAAGACAGTGAAGAGTTCTAAGTGTCAGAAGGTGCCTTTCTTATAGAAATAGCGATGATAGCATTCTCCACGGAATGTGCTCGTTCAAACTGAGGACCTTCATCTTTTGGAACTCGGTACACCTATATTGTATTAGAAAACTGCAAGTGGAGGGAAGTTGAACAATGTGCATTTTGGGGCACTTTGCTTGCAAATATAATATTTCAGGTCCACCGATGGCAAGTTAACGAACAGGCCTTGGAAAGTGCGGGGGAGAGTTGGACCTCTAACATAAGCTGCACTAGCGTAGAAACCAGAAATACAGAGCAAGGACAAAGAAGTATGTTTCCTGCCCTTGCTTTGTCCTGCTGCTTTTATACCACCATGCCTTTAAAATGCCCTGAATATAGTATCCTCAGTATTCAATTATCAGCTACTGAAGACTTGTATATTACGGACATCTATTACGCGCCCTATACTTGTGGAGGAGGTTGGTAACATACAAACGAGCCAAATGGCTGCAAGTCATAGTGGATATTCACCTATAACGAAGGAATAAATGTCATTATTGAGATGCGGCTCCACTTACAAATGGTGTGATGGGCTCTGCAGGGCCGCTCGACAAACACTGAGCTAGGGCTGTTTGAATACCTGTGCAACTTGGTTCTGGGTAGACCTCCGTGTTGAAGGGTTAAAAGGGTTAAAAAGAATCAAGTGAATGAAAATCGGGCATAGTTGAAGACTTCGTGCTATATTGGTGTAGCGAGTTACATACCATAAATTATGTGATCAGCGCACCGAACAACGCAGACAGAAAGTCAGAGTAGATTGTTTGTCGTCCGTCCGCGTTGTTTCCTGCGGTGGTCAACACGTCTTCGTGAGTTTGTAAACATCGAAACATGAACTTTGCCCTAGTGTGGACTACAGGAGAAAAATATTCTGAAAAGTACCATTCATTAGCACGCATTAAAGAACACTCGGGTGTGTAGAACAGCAAGCAAAGCACAAGCAAAGCACAGTGGCGTCGCTCTTGATTATTGCTGCCTCGCGGCGCTCTACCCAGAAATATTGTTTATTTATTTGATTTATGTACCCTCAAGGCCCTGAGGCATTGCAGAGGAGAGTGGTAAGTATGTTACCTAACAAAAAACATGTATGTGGCGTTAGAAATACAAAGAAGCACGATTTACACACGAAAATACAGTACATATAAAATATAGATGCGGCGTTAGGAACCGGTGATTTAAACATGAAAGTGTAGTCACATAGCCACTTCTTGGACTATCTGATATTAATGATCGCTGCGATGGATCCAGGAAGGTGGTTCCACTCAGACGACGTTCGACGCAAAAGCGAATCATGAAATGACCTTTTGCCTGTGATCAATGCGGGAAGAAATATGGTAAAGTGGGGCTACTTGAAGACGGGGGCAAGTTCAGGACAGTTTAGGTTCTTCGCGTGCGCGTGGCATTTTCTTAGCAATAATTTTTAATCTTTTACTTAATTAATCTGTGACACCAGGGTGAGGACAGTCGTTGTCTGGGCTTTGAAGTAACGTGTTGACGTTCTGCACGTGGCTTTTTAGAAAGACGTCAGACGCTGTTTTGCAGGTGTGGTCGAGGTAAGACGGGCCTTTTTTTTTGTTGTTGTCCCATCTGTAACTTTCGCGAGCATTGACTTCAAGTTTGCTCGGCTAATAAAATATGACATCGCCGCTATGATGCTGTGTCACTCTCCTGTGTTTTTATGTGCGTTACTCGTGGCTGACCGGTTCGACTGACCCGCAGATAAAAGACAAAATTGAAATCCGGTATTATTTTTTTTTGATGTCTTCAACTTACCCATAGGGTGGGGTAAGTTCATAAAAATATGTAGCTTGTAGGCTCGTACGAAATAAATATCTGGTACAGCACCACAGTAATTTGTGGATCATTTCTCAAAGGTTTAGGAATTCAGTTAACGAATTACGGTACAATTTATGCGATTATCCTGACTGCTATTAACAAAGTATAGTTCAACTGTCTTCAACATAAACGACCTTACCCTATATGATGGGAATTGGATGTTCGGAGGCTGGAACACATAGGTTGAATTCCAATGGCAGATTCGGAGCGCCTCCGGAGCAAGTTGTGTTGCTCCGCCGAGAGCAAGTCTGTTCGATTGGCAGATTGGGAACAGTTCTGGAGTCTTCCAATGGGAGCTTCGGAGCAGCATTCGAGTCAAGGTCGCTCCAGGACGCAACCGGGGACTGCTCCGTCAAAATAGGCAGATTCAACAGGAACTGTACGTGACGTTGAAGGAACGAATAACCGAGAGACACGGGACACGAAGACACGGAGACGAAGACCAGTTAGTCTGCGCCCTATCTCTTTTATCTACGTGACGTGACACTTTTCGCTCGTGGTTCCTATTTCCTGTCTCTACTTCGCCAACATGGCTGCTTCGCAACGCGTCTTCGCCGTGACTAGTATTTTCCGTCGTACGTTGGCGATTTTGTTTCATGAAGGAAGCGAAAAGTCAGACATTACCGGGGCGACGTTAGGAGATTAGGAGGACCTTGGTGTTGCAAAACATGGCGTTATAATGGAACATGATCATCTTCTTCTTCTTCCTCCGTCTCTGGCCGCCATCCACCAAGGAAGATTACCCAGGGCTAAACTCCAAGTTGTGCGGAAGTGTTCCAGTCGCAGATTCGGATCACTTGCTCTAGGCCAGATCAAGCCGCTCCACTGCGGAGCCTGCCACTTGCTCCGAATCTGCCATTGGAATTCAACAATAGAAAGGACAAATACATACAAAGTCTCAAGTGCCTAAGAAATTAATGATGAAAGGAGGAAGTCACTCGAAACGTTAGCCAGCTATCAGGACTTGAACCCACGTCTTCTGGATTACCGATGCAAGGCTTTTACTGTCTAATCTTTTCAGTGACTTCCTTCTTTCGTAAGAAATATATGTCGGCTATGAGATTAGAGGCTCCTTAAGGTAACTATTGCGGTGAAAAATTTTGTTCAACAAGCAGAGACGAATAAATTTACGACGGATGGAAAGGTAATGTTTCATGGCAATTGTGACATTAGCAGTGCGGTTGTAATTCGCAAGTATAAAACGAGCGGCTCTATTTTATACAGATTCGATCAAGTCTGAAAGTGAATTCTGGCCGGAGTCCCATACATGGGCTGCATATTCCAACTTGGTTCGTAAATTGTGTAGTAAATTTTTAACATCAGCCGGGGTGCATGAAGTTTCGGCGTATATAGCCTAGAGCGCGAGATGCGTTTATAGTAACACCTTCAACATGAGTTCACCATGACAATTGGCAAATGAGATGAAAACTCCGAAGTATTTATAGTTCGACACGAGTTCAAGTGAGACATTGTTAATTGAGTATGTTGCATGCATTACGTTAGAACATGAGACAGTTTTGGACTTACAATCGTCTGCAAATAGAAGAGAATGTAGAATCCCACTAGAATAGAAGAGGAATTTAGTACCGATATGTGGTTTAAGATGTGTGTGACCCTAAGGCCCGGTTTGGCCAACGTGGATTAACGTTTGAGCCGAGATCAACGGCCCCTTAGCTCTGCTTCATGAAAGGGAGCTACTGTCACTCAAGTCACTATGATCACGAAACCGCCTAACGTTTCTACAATTGATTTGAATGTTAACTTGAAGTTTTAGCAACCCTTGATCTCTGTCCAAAGTTAAACAGCGTTGGTGAAACCGGGCCTAAGATAGACATATCAACGCCCTTTCACTTCAAGCCTGGATCGACGCCCAAAACTTAGACAAGCGTGGAGAACGTGATGCATTGCTTTGTTTTGTGCGATAGCGCAAGTGATATGACAGCAAGGCCTCTAGAATGGTGCATAGACTGATCCAGCAGCAAGCAAAGCAAGACTGTTCAGAGCCATTAGGAAGGTCACACCTTCATGCCACGCAATTTCGAATGGCAGATTAAAAGTAAGCCTAACCTGCGCATAACTTGCGCGTGGCTCAGTGCTTATACCTTAGCCAGCGTGTTTTTGAAAGCGTATAAACAGCGCGTCAACAATAAACCTGGAAGGAGCAAACTTCGCGCTTCGATTTTTTTATATATAACCGATACGAGAGAGGAGTCTCGGTAACTGATCTCTTGCGTAGGTCTAGACTTCCAGTACTCAAACACACGACATAAACTTGCTCGGCTTATGTTTATGCGGTCTCTCTATTTCGGGAGATTAGGCATTAGTCCATCCAGTTATATTTGTCCATTGACCTTGAGGACAACAAGACATTCCCATCAACATTCATTAACACCTATCTTTGCCCGCACTAATAGATATAAATACTATTTCTTTCCCCGGACTATTGAGGACTGGAACAATTTACCGCCTTGCGCGTTCGCCTCTGATGATGCCTTCTCAACAGCAATCAGTGCTACATTTTAAAAGTTGAATTGCAGAGCTTATATACTGTGTTATGATGTAGTTCGATGTTGTCAATGTATACCTTCAACCTTTTGTTCACTCCTGCATGGGCCCTTTAAAGCCTGCAGTATTGTTGAAAATTTAAAAAAAACTGAAAGCAAACCGCGAAAACGCCTCTCTCGGACCTCTCTGGCCCAGCGGCATGCGTGGCTTCCCTGGGCGAAATGAGTACAACGCCCACAAATAAAACACATAACGGGAATGCATCAGGATACTCCCCCCATCCAACAGGAAGCGCTTCGGTTGCTCCAGGTCGAGAATATGAACTGGTGTCTCAACTCAGACAGTCCACTGCCGCAGTTGACAGTATGGAACTTTACACCGGCGTGCTATATCGAACCGCCTCAATCGCCTTCGTCTTTGAGGCGCCCACAAGAGCCCAACGGTGACCAACGTTTAAAAAAACAATATTTTTTTTTTTCAAGTGATAAACAGCTTCACTGTTTTTATTTCGAACTTTTTTTTTATCTGTTGATAATTGGGGGAAAAAATCTTGAGCCCGGAGCGATTGCTCCTGCCATCCCCCTTCAGGAAAGCTAACAAACCAAAATACAACTAACCTTCTGTTTCACAAAATAATTTGCGTTCATTTATAGATATATAAGTTCGTGGTAGCCATGGTAGCACTTAACACTTAGACGCACTGAAGTGGACAAACCAGAAAGCTGTTTATTTCTGACTATTTGTCATTTACAGATTCCGCAGCTATGCAGCGACAAGTAGATGAGTGTACACCACATGAACTGAACGTGCCAACGTATCGCTGGCACTTTGCGCGCTTTTAATGCTTTATGGATAGCCTCCGCGATCAGCCATCGATACGGAACCCCACCACATCCCTGCAGTAGTGCGTCCCCGCCTCCCTCCTTGTACACACACAAGGTCTCCTGCTTCACAAGGAACAAGCAGAACATTTTGTAGGACAGTTTCTGCAACACCCACAAAGAGCGCGATTCGGAAAAGATCGCGTCCGGCGATTTTCAAATGCAGAGCTTTTCCACCGTACTGCTCCTACCCTTTAAATTGGCGTTTCAGCACAATATTTGGGTCCTGTGGGGTAGCTTCTCTCTATGGCACCAAAAAAGGAGGCAGCACAAACTATAAAAAAAACGGGTACAGCTGACCGTAAAAATATATAACGTTATTGGAGACACCGTGTTCATGTTTATTTATCGTACACTCCTTCTCAGCGCTTCTTCACATGAGCATTCGAGCACACAACGGCGTAGTATCCGGCGGCAGATTTCGCGGAGCTAGCACCGGAGGGAACGCGAGCGCCGCGTCGCGGCCAAGAATGGCTCGAGGAATTTGGACGTCATTCTCCAGCCGTGCTCCTTACAGACATGTACCTATAGGAAACCCAGTGACCTATTTGAACGTACGTACGGTACCATTCGCAGCAAGCGTGTCACTCTGAGGAAGGAATGCGCCGGTGCGTGCTCCGTAAATTTGTGTCCACCACTATATAGGGTTTAGCCACATGACGTCATCCGCAGGAGACCGCCACTGTCGCTTGCAGGCAGATGTGCTACATCGGCCGCCATATTGTAGGTCCCATCCAAGCCGCTACCGATATCGCACCCACCGTATATTTGGTGTTTCAAAGTTATTGTGCTGTGTGATTTGTAGCATATCCAAGCAATTTCCATGTTTTCGACGATAATAGTCACCCAAAAAGCATATGACCGCCGCGAACTAATGCGGGAACATAACTTGGAGTGACCTGCAGTATGGCGGCGAGGTGACGTCAGTGAATAAACCCTATACGTTATGTTTGCAGCAGCATCAAGCGGTATATTCATTTCATTTGATGAATTGTTTCCCGAACGGCGTTCCTCAATTTATGTAACACTAAATGCGCCACGCCCTCGGCCGATTTTTCGCTGTCTTCGAAATCCAGTTCCAATTCCGAATTCCAGTTCCCAATTCCAAAACGTCAAGCACGGACTGGCTACTAACAGAACCCAATTTCAGTGGGGTCCCCAAACGCCTGGGTACATTATTCTAAAACATGTGGTGACATAATCGAATGAGCTGGAGCAGCGTCTCGCAGTCGCTCACCGTCTTTGACAACGTACCGCCACTCTCCGCAAAAGCCACCCAGAAGAGAGCAAACAATGGAAAGGAGACCGTACTATAGGTACCCGATGCCCAACTCGAACGCTCAATTCACATGAGACCCCAGAAAGGAGCACAAAACAAGGTAACGCACTTCCAAAGAACAAACTCTGTGCTTGCATACCATAAGGTTTCCGGTCTAGTTCCAACGGAGGGCCACGACATTTGCGTACTTTCATTTGCATTGTGGAATGATAGAATAATAAATGACGACGAATAAAATGAATACCGAGCAGAAGAGCTTGATCGATATTTTAAGATCAATATAGACCTTCGCATAATACCACGACAGACGAGAAACGTGGAACCTGCTGGCCACAGGGGCCTGTAGCAGGAGGAGGCACGTCTTACGGAAAAAGGAAATGTTGCCAGCGAAGTAACCACATTGGAGGATTTACCGAACAAAGAGGAAAAAGGGACGCAGCAAAACCTCCCGCCGTGTCAGTAGCAGCGTAAGGAGTACACAGAGCGGATTATTTCGACATCGGGCGAATATGCCCAAGTAGTTCAATGCACTGAGACTTCCAGAGATCGACGTACGATGGGTGCTATATTGGTGCCACGGTGAATTCGTAGCACTGAGTACGAAACGACCTGATGAAGTGTGCACTGCAACGAAAGCACTGTGCTCATCAAAACTGTTTTGATATGCTTCATTTTTTTTTCGTTCTTGTGCATTCAATACCTCCTATGGGATGAGCTGTTTTCTACTGATTCACTTAGTACGCAGTGAAGACAACCGGTATCGGTTGAATGTGCCTTATGGCCGTCATTTTCTTCATAAAGTTGGAAGAGCCGATTCATCGAATTGTGCTGTTTGTGCAACAGTGGATGATAGTGAGCATATTATGATGCACTGTACTAGGTACGCGTCTCAAAGAGCAACTCTAAAAGATACGCTTGCTCGACTCTACTAGCTCCCGTGGCATATAGTGGTTAGGGTGGCCGCTTTCCACGCCGAGACTGGGAGGTGACACGGGTTCGAATCCTGTCACCGGCTGTGCTGTCTGAGGTTTTCCCTGGGTTTTCCCAAGACTTTCCAGACGAATGACGGCACAGTTCCCCCTGAAGTCGGCCCAGGGCGCATACTAATCCCCCTGTCCCCCACTCCCTCCTGTTGTCCTCTCTCCATCTGTCCACGTCCGTACGCCGCTCATAGCCACAGTTGCTTCGCGGCGCTAACACGGAATTAAAAAAAGAAACTTGCTCGACTAGACAGCAGGGTCTTCAATATAGTGAAGGTTTTGGGACTTTCGGCACCGGACACAAGGAACGCTGCCTTGGCGGCACTTGTGAAATTTGTTGAGAGCTGTGGGATGGACCCAACCTTTTATAGGATCCTCCGTGCATAATCTTGGGATAATTGTGAATAGTGGACTTCTGAACAGCGAACGTGTGAATAGCGAATACCGAACTTGCGGGAGTGAGAATTTATGTTAGGAGCAGCGGAACAAGTGGGAAGACGAGTGTTCAACGTCTCCTCTTTTTTCTTTCAAACAAACAAACAAACAAACAAACAATTCGTTTTCTTTTTTTTAATTCAGTGTCAGCGCCGTGAAGCAACTGCGGTTATGATGTGAACAGATGAAAATAAGACGTACAGCACCAATAGTGGGAGACGTGGTAGGGGGTGATATACGTTTTTGGTCGGCTTCGGAGGAAACTGCGCCGACATTCGCCTGAAATCTGCCCGGAGCCGGTGGTAGGATTCTATTTCGGGACCTCCTAGTCTCTAGGATGACCTGGTAGCTGCGATCAATTTGCGGACGCTGTATCTAGTGATGTACGTATCGAAGATCTGAACTTCAAAAGCGACCCGAAGCTGGACTGGCTATTGGATAGTAATTTTGACAAGCGGTTGTTCCTGCGAGCTGTGACGTCAAGGTGTCTTGAAGGTAACGCGTTACCTTCAAAAGTATTTAGTAATACCCAAACCAAGCACTTCTCAAGATTGGGTATTTAGCACTCTACTCAGACTGGACCTCTCTATTCAGTGACACCAACACTTTCTGCGCTATACGTAGAGTCGTTGCGCCGAGAAATGATAAGAAATGAAAGGACCACTGCACTGAACCGCATGGGTAACCTAGCAAAGCTGTTGGCGTTCGCCGAGACGTCATCATCTGAACTTCAAAAGCTACCCGAAGCTGTTGTTTCAATCTGGTACTTCAATGTGCCTTTCTCCCCACTCTGCAGCATGTATAGTGCAACGAGGCTTCCCAAGTACAGCTCTTAATGATTGATTGCTACATATTCCGAATTTAGCCAAGAAAGCAATTGAATTTGTCCTAGATGCATGAATTTTTGAACACTTGTGATTTTGGTATTTAGATGACTGATGCGAATAAGAAGCCCTCGCAGTCAGTGCCAATCATATCTACGTACGTCCACACCACGGAAAAATGGCTAACCATGGTATCACCAAAGACGACGATATACCTACACCCGATTATGTTGGCTGTGTAATTCGTTGTTTTGTGTTGCTTCTTTGTTGCATTTCCTTCTTGCTTGATGATGATGATGCCTGTTTCCCTGCTTGTTTCTCTGTTCATTATTTGATGGATCGTTAGTTCTTCCCTTCGCTGGTTGACCAGTTTGTTTGTCCGTTGTATCGTCTGTTGCTTCGAAGATATACATCGTTATGCTTATACGCATTTTGTTGCTGTTGCCGTTAGAACAGTATACCACAGTTGAACGGAAGATGAGAAAACGTATTTGGCAGTTCGTCCTCCGCTTTTTTAACCTACTGTCTCAAGTCAGTTTGGCACTGCAGCAATGCCATAACGAGTCCAGAGTGTTCGTCGCACGGAGCAATGAAAGCTGGCTCTTTACAATTTTCGCTTTTGTGCGCGTCGTATTGTCCGTTGCCTTCTTGCACAAGAAAAAAGAGAGAAAGAAAAAAAAATTAATGGCCTTTGGTGACTTGTCTACGATCTGCCTTCGAAAGACCCTCACCACGTTTAGAGAGCCCGTTACTGAACAAGAGAGGATGGCGACACTTTCGTGACGTTTGCAGTCCGCCGTCACTGAGTACGTCTGAAGGAGAAGCGCCTCTTGCCTGTAGGAGACAAATTTCCTGCGTGAAATGTAAGGTCTGACTGCTCGCTACGTCACACTCATATCCAGACGTCACTCCTGCTGACCGAACTGGGCATCCCAAGCCACGCACCATCGCTCATTAACATGCACGGTGACAACACACCGCTCAGAAAAAAATATTTCGCATGATGGTTCTTGCTAACCTACTTGAATAACGGAGCAATGATTAGAAGAATGTCATGTTTTTTTGTTTTTGTTTTTCGTTGGCGCAACGCATCGGATGAAACTATAAGGCTTTCACATTCAAAGCGAAGAACTGTACCCGCATCATATCTTCACGAAGTGTTCACTGACTTCACAGCTGAAGGTAATAGAATCCACCACGTCTGCGGAACAATCAGCGTCTGGACCTTCCGCAGTATACTGTGATGCATTATAAAGATACGCGTTAATAGAATAGGACATCAAACACCTATTTGGGGGATAGCAAGAAGTGCCCTGATGCCAAACCGCACTCTGAGGCCCACGTATTTTCAAAAAATTGACAAATTGTGACAAATTCAGAAATATACATTTTCCTTTTGTAATTCTCGGTTGTTGGCTGTAGCACACACTGCAGCGCTGGTCTGGAATCCGCAAAAACAACCAGAAGCGAACGGGGCTGTCAGTAATTTTCCGCGGCTATGCTGTCTGCGGGTTTTCCTCACACGCTGTCAGAAATATGTCGGTACAATTCCCTTAGAAGTCGGCCCAGAACGCACATTCTCCGGAACCTCAGTCGTGATGTTGCGCACCCCTGTGAGGCAGACAACGGCGAGCTCCTTCACCATCACCACCACCACCACCACCGGACCACAACACCGTGTTGATAAGTCGAATCCATGTGGACCTCACGTACAGTTGTTGTGGTACCTTATTTAAGAGCAATTCTTTAATTGCGATTTAATTAACAGCAATTAAGAGCAAGACCGTTCTACGTGCATGACGGGAAACTGAAAAGCCGATGGGCTGCGCGAACGGCTGACCTATACTTGGATAGCGTTATAAGCGTGTTTGTTTGTCAAACAAACTTCCTGTTTGTCAGTCAGTACTCTTCGTGTTCGTCCTTTCTTTCTGTCTCCTGCGTTGGAGTATTTTATGGCTTTTAACCCAGAAGGTGGTTGGGAAACTCTGCCCGAATAAACACGATCACCAAAGGCAAAAGGAAGGAGAGATGTAATCGCAAACGGTTGTGATAAGATGGTAGAGATGAGCGGACGTCATATAAAAGTTTCGTTTCTACGCACCAAGACTGAAGTCACGCAAACGCCCGTGATGTTTCCCGCAGATGGACATGAAATTACAGCACTGCACAGGCATGGCCTTACCCGAAAATCCCTGGCCCGGCCCACGCGCCGGGCCGGGTAAATAATTTTTTTTGCGGGCCCAGCGTAGACTCGGGTTTGACAATATGGGTCCAAACCCGTACATTACCGGGACTAGGTTGGGCTCAAGCATGCGTTACCCCACTATTAGTGAGCCAGGGTCAACTTTTACAGCTGACTACACTTGGCCGAGGTAATCTATATTTTTTTTTCGGGCTCGGGCCGGGAAACCAAGAATACTTCGAGATTGGGGGGGGGGGGATAGGTGTGGAGCCAACGGGGTCGGGCCGGACCTGATCCTAGGAATGCGGCCCGTTCAGTACTCTGCTGGAAATCGATATTCTCCCAGAATTTTTGCGGGCGTTTGATGCGTTTCGAGGGCAGCATTCCGGGACACCCCCTCTGAAACCCGGCTTGACCTGATAGCAG
Source organism: Ornithodoros turicata (assembly GCF_037126465.1). Classification (NCBI taxonomy): domain Eukaryota; kingdom Metazoa; phylum Arthropoda; class Arachnida; order Ixodida; family Argasidae; genus Ornithodoros; species Ornithodoros turicata. The sequence goes on from NC_088207.1 coordinate 10,655,345, forward strand.
AGGACTAGGGAAGGAAGCGAAGTTTACAGGGTGGTGAGTGAGTTACGTGAGGAGGAACAGATTTGGGAAGGGAGTGGAGGACATATCTGATTTGATTTGATTTGATTTGGGTTTTATTGGCGCATCAGCTACAAAGGCCATAATGCGCCAAATACCACTGAAGACTAGTTAGTTAAAAAGTACATGTGTAGGACTAAAATATGAGTAACTGTTGCATTATTATTTAAAATCACAGATGTTTTAAAAAACCAGTATCTTTAAAAAACCCATACACGTTCTCAAAAGGAACAAAGCTGTCATCACCCAGCAGAAGCATTGGGTGGAGGGGCAAGAACGTTCTATAAAAGGGAGCAAAATGATGTTGACGAAGATGTTGGTACGCTGGACACGTGATGAGGATGTGAATGATCGAAAGCTGTTCCCCACAGTGGTTGCATTCCGGTGGGTCTTCTCCTCGTAGAAGATACCCATGCGTCAAGTATGTGTGTCCCAAACGAAGGCGAGAGGATAGCACTTCATATAGCCGACTGGACATACTTGTGAGCAGGTGCATACATTGGGCTTGATACTATGTAATTTATTATTGGTTTGCTGGTCCCAAGATGTCTGCCAGTCGTTATTGATGCATCTTTTTAGACATAGTTTGAGGTCTTGATATGGAATTTCGAAAGGGGTTATGTCACTTGTTAGCGCAACCGTAGCAGCATGATCATCTCGCTCATTCCCAGTCAACACACATTGTTGGTAGAATGCAGAATTAACGTTGAATATTGCTGAACAATGTAGAACGCAAAATGCGAACATTGATTCCGCGCGGACATTACGTAGTCAATTCAGCATGTCAAATCTTTTACGTGAATATAACCTGGATTTGTTGCACACAAATTAACAGTAGATTGTCATACGTGAAAACAGCGTCGATAACTGTAATGGAAAGTCACAGAAGGACAGACGTCGAATATACAACGTTGCTTTTGCGAAAATTTTGCCTTATGCCTTTAGCAAAAAGCATACTCAAACAATGAATCTGCCGCGCAGGCCGTTCAACAGCGCTTTACCATGGTTGCTTTTGCGTGACTCTGCTACTGTTAACATTGCAAAAGATCGTACAAAGAAAATATTAATATGGTAGTAATTCGATACGTCGGAAACCCACAGCTGATGGACAGCCAGTAAGTGCTCACCCAGTAATCCAGACACGGGTATTTTATCAAATTCAGAGCATCTTGAAAACCCTACCTATAATCAAATTCTATTCATTTCAAAGAAAAATAAAAGTTTGGGCGTTTGAGCCCCCTTTTCTCCGCCATCCGCCTTCACCCCATCTTCTTAACTCTGCCCCCCTGCCAGCTGAGACCCCCACACCACCGTACCACCGCCATGGCGCCCGGCCAGCCGGTCACAGGAGAAATCTGCGCAGAAGGCGTATTTTTTCGTCAGGCGCAGAAGAGAGAATCACGTGACGCCCTCGCTCGTTGCAGCGGTTAATTTCAAACTGTTCGAGACGCCGCTGGAGGATGGAGCTGAGGAACATGTCGGCGTCTCGATAGGAGTGCGGTAATTTCCAGCGCGAACAGCTCAAGCACAGGTTGAGTGAGTATCCCTCGTAGGTAACGGATGCACCACATGCGGCCACAGTCTATACAGGTAAACGGGCGTGGTGTCTTTGTTTATTAGCGTTCGACTCTATTGTTCTTCCAGTCGATTCAGCCCACAGAGTTCATGAAAATGGAAACGATCCTGGCTATGCTTCTAGGCACATTAGCGTGGTGTGCTACTTTTAGTTTGTGGTCGATTCACTGCAGTTTTCATCTCACATATTCTTTTAGGACTCGGAAAGTGTCTCTTTGAGCAAGCTTGGAATCATTTACCGTCTAATGCGCTACAGGTAAGAATGCTGCGTAAATCGGAGAATTCTCTAACGTCGAAATGTCTGTATCATGTCTGTGTCGTTTTTCTCAGTGTTCTTTGACGGCGGAACTTCTACTTGGCCGGTGAGTTCCAGCGATTGGAAAACACGAAGGAACAATGAAATCGGTAGCCGTTCATAAGGCAACAAGGGACCAGAGGCTACAGTTGCGTCGCTAGCAGGCAGGACCCGAGCTAATTATACTGGTGAGTAACATCGACGATCCTTCTTATTTACATAAGGTGGTGATATTGTGATAGTGATCTATATAAACGGACGCTCTATGATTTGCAAACATAAATAACCACAAAGTGGGCTTGACACAGGCATGAACAGCTCATCAGTTGACACTTCACGATTTTTTACAGATGCAACATCCAAGTGCCTACGTGTACAGATAAGCAGAGGTCCCAGAACCACAAGCCAATAGTGCAGAAGATAAACACGAGGGCTATAGCAAATTCAAGTCAACGGTTATGCCATATGTGCTTTGGGTAATAAAGTGATTCTATTCCCCACTTTCCTGCGAAATTATTTTTATACCAGACTTGGGATGTCTAAATGAACATTCAAAGTGTTAAGGGGATATACTAAAATAAATGTAAAATTAGACTGAACGTGTAACTTTTATCGTCATGGCAGCGTTGGAGAAACGTTGTAAAGCGCTGTTTATTTTATGCTCTCATGTCGTACAGTCTGGTACGTTGTATTCACATATAAACTGCATTTCATATACGTTAAATTTACGTTGATCGGCACTTGTTAAATTAACATGTTTTCGAGCGGACATTTGACATAATGATTTCACGTTCGCTTTCATCGTCGATTCAACATTCATTTCGTTGATATACAACGTTTTTTCTACGTCGAATTTACAATAGCGTGTTGACTGGGTTGCCAGGTATCCCAACATGACTGGGTACCCAGCAGAAGAGTAGCTGAAAGGCCCTATTAGCTATAGTGCTTGCCAGGCTCCTTGCACGATGAACTACCATGTTTTTAGTGGGGTGTATGTTACAAATAGCCTGCAGAGAACTGAGAGAATCTGTGTATATTACTGAGGATCTTATGTGATTTTGTAGGATGTAGTTGAGGGCTAAAATTATTCCATACACTTCAGCAGTAAAAATAGACATGGTGCTCTTTAGACGGTGTGAACGTGTAACTATTCCAGTAACCATAGCACATGAAACGCTGGTATTTGTTTTTGATCCATCAGTGTAGAATTCAATATGGCTGCCAAAGGTTTCCCTTAGGTGCTCAAATTCCTGTTTCAATACAATGCTTGGCGTATCACGTTTGTCGAATCTCGTCAGTGATTTATCACATTTTGGATAAGGTTGCCATGGTGAGATTTTTTTGCTGCACTCAAGGATCATTGAGTTATATTCTGAAAAGCCATAGTGCTCAATTTCCTGCGACATGCGCATACTAAATGGCAATACCGCTGAAGGTCTGTTCAGAAAGAACTGTTTATATTGTGTGCCTCTTATAGCAGGGATCGCCGGGTTTTGTGGGTAGCCTCTAATCCTTAATGCATATGACGTACTCAGGTAGAACCGCCGTCTTTCGAGAGACCACTCATTGGCTTCTACATAAAGGCTCTCGACTGGCGAGGTCCGGAACGCTCCAAGGACCAGGCGCAGTCCCAGGTGATGTACAGGGTCCAACATTTTCAGAGTAGAAGGTCGTGCTGACCCATACACCACACAACCGTAATCAAGTTTTGAAAGGACAGTGGAGACATAGATCCGGTGTAACGTATCGCGATCTGCGCCCCATGATCGGTGTGAGAGTACCTTTAAAATGTTCAAAGACTTAATGCATGTTTTCTTGAGAGTTTTCAGGTGAGCTGAGAAAGACAGTTTTTCGTCGAAAATGAGACCGAGGAATTTGTGTTCAGGTTTCACGCTTATACTTTGGTTGCACATAGAAGGGTGGGCTCTGGGAACATTCCCCGAACCTTCGAGAAACGAACACAAACTGTCTTGTCGGGAGAGAATTTGAAGCCATTTTCCTGAGACCATCTAACCAGCTTATTTATTGTTAGCTGTAGCTGACGTTCGCACACCGATAGGTTAGAGGAGCAATAAGAAATCTGAACATCGTCGACGTACAATGAATACTTGATTGACGTAGGGATAACACTTGCTATAGAGTTCATTTTTACGATGAAAAGGGTCACGCTAAGTACGGACCCCTGCGGGACACCATTTTCCTGGATAAATGGACGAGATAGTGTTGTCCCAACTTGTACCCTGAAAGTTCTCCCCTGTAGGAAATTGGTAATACATTGGAACATTCTGCCACGTATACCAAGTGCATGCAGGTCTCGAAGGATACCATATCGCCATGCTGTATCGTATGCCTTCTCTAGATCGAAGAAAACAGACATACAATGCTGTTTCCTGACGAAGGCTTCTCTAATGGTAGTCTCCAAACGCAAAAGTTGGTCGACTGTTGAGCATGCAGCTCTAAAGCCACACTGATATTGATTTAAGCAATTATTTTCTTCCAGAAAATACATAAGACGGTTGTTGACCCTGCGCTCAAAGGTCTTCCCCAGACAACTTGTCAGCGCTATGGGTCGGTAACTGCACGGGTGCGAGGGATCTTTTCCTGGCTTCAGCAGTGGAACTATGGTTGCCTCCTTCCTGCCAGAAGGGAGAACACCTTCTCGCCAGATAAAATTAAAGAAATCCAGGACAGACCTTAATGAAGTTAAAGAGAGATGTTTAAGCATGGAGTACACTATGCGATCAGGTCCAGGTGCCGAGTTTTTAGGGGACGACAGAGCCCTTTGTAGCTCCGCCATTGAAAAAGGTGAGTTGTAGCCACACCTCTCATCTAACCCACTATCAAGTGTTTGTCTTTCAGCAGCTGATTTAATTTTCAAGAAATCTCTGCTGTAATGTGATGAACTTGACACTTGTTGGAAATGTTCCCCGAGGGCATTGGCCTGCTCCTCCATACTTTGACACACGGTACCATTTATTCGTAGCAATGGTACACAGAAGCTTGTATAGTCGCCCTTTATTTTCTTTAGTCTGTCCCATATTATTTTTGATGGAGTGGTACTATTTAAGGGTGATACAAAATTTCTCCAGGACTCTTTCTTTGCTTGCCTTCGCGTCCAACGTGCTTTCGCCCGAGCTCTCCTGAAAGCAATTAGGTTTGTTGTAGTGGGGTGCCGTCGAAAGACACCCCACGCCCGGTTTTGTTCTTTGCGTGTGCTTCCACAATCGCTCGTCCACCAAGGCTTGGAGCGCTTGGGGAGTCGGCCAGATGTTTGCGGAATGGACTGTTCAGCAGCATTTATAATTGTATGAGTGATCAACTTATTTGCCTCCTCAACATTCAAACCCTGAAAAGCCGAAGACGGGAAATTTGCTTCTCTTTCAAATATGTCCCAGTTTGCCTGTTGTAATTTCCACCGCGGTGGACGTGTTTTTATGTTGTTAGTGTAACCATGCAATTTAATAATGACTGGAAAATGGTCGCTACCTCGGGGATTCTGTTCAGCTCTCCAGTCCACGCAGTGGAAAAGAGAAGAACTGCACAATGAGATGTCTATTGCGGAAAAAGACCTTGATGTAGAGTTTACATATGTTGGCAATCCCGTATTTGCTAAGCAGACAGGCCTTGCAAGGAGGACTCGTTCCAACATTCTCCCACGACTATCGGTTTTTTGGCTTCCCCACAAGATGTTATGTGCATTGAAATCCCCAAGCAGGAGGAACGGTGAGGGAAGCTGGTCCAAAATATCTTCTATTTGTTTCTGTTCAACAGCTATCGAAGGTGGAAGATAGAGAGAACATACATTTATTACATTATCGAGACAAATCTGAATAGCAACAGCCTCAAGTGTTGTGTTTAATGGAATGTGCCTTGCAGGAAGAACTGCAACAGTCAGAACTGCAACACCGTGTCAGAACTGCAACACCTCCAGAAGCCCGTGCTGTGTTGGATCGGTTGGATCGGAACATATTCCACTGTCTGAACGGATTAGGGTTACAGGGGTTCAGATAAGTTTCCTGCAAGCAAATACAGGCGGCATTGTGTGTGTCACAGAGATCGTGAACATCATCTATGTTTGTGAGCAGGCCTCGGCAATTCCACTGAATGATATTGCTAGGATTCATTAAGGTAACTAGGAAGAGGAAAAGGAACACCTGCATTGTGTAGTGTGTGTGTTTTATGTAAATTTTGTGTTGTCTCTTCATGGTTTTATGGAGTCTGTATTCTTGGTGGGGGTACTTTCTGCTGTTCCTTATGCTTTCCTCTACCTCTACCACCTGACCTCTCCCGCTTGTCCTTCCCGTGAGAAGAACCAGCTGGAAGACTCGACGACGACTTCTGTGATGAACGGTCGTCGTCGTCAACTTCCATTGTTATGGCTTGGGATGGATAGCTTGTAATCTCGTCCCAAACAGAAGGGGAGCCAGTAACCTCTGATGAGGCCGTTGCCATCCCGTTTGGGCTGGCGGTTTGGCCAGCCTGAGGGGACACTTCCGTGGCCCTCTCTCTTCTTTGGGGAGTGTGGAGTGGAGGTCCAGGAGTCTGGGTCTCCACAGATACTCCAGGTGGTGCCACTCCCCTGCGCGCCACTTCGGAGAAAGTGCCTTTTTTCTGGAATTCCAGTTGCGCCTTAGCTGCTTTATATGTGATATTTTGCTCTGTCTTTATTTTTAAGATTTCTTTTTCTTCTTGAAATCGGGGGCACGACCTGGAGTAGACGGGGTGCCCGCCGCGACAGTTTGCACATGTTACATTGTTCTGGCAAGGCTCTGGTGCGTATTCTTTCTCTGCGCATTTTGGGCATGTTGCATGTCCTCTGCAGGTTTGCGAGCTGTGTCCAAAGTGCTGGCATTTAAAGCAGCGCCTTGGGCTAGGAACATATGCTCTTACTTGGCAGTTGATGTATCCTGCCTTCAACGGAGAAGGAAGTGTATGAAGCTGAAAAGACAGTACTACATGCTTAGTTGGGATTTCCTTTCCTTCCCTGCGCATTACAATTCTTTTTGCGAACACGACTCCTTGATCTTTTAAGCCTTCTTCTATTTCAGTATCTGAGCATGGGAGCAATTCGTCCACAGAAATCACGCCTTTTACAATGTTAAGAGTGCGATGTGCTGTAACAGATACAGCAGCATCGCCAATTTTTTTTAGTGACTGAAGGGCTGCGCTCTGTTGTTTTGTTTCAACTTTAACCTGGATGTCACCTGTTCTCAGCTTTTTGGCATCATACGATTTCCCAATGAACTGTTCCAGAGCCTTTGCAGTCAGAAATGGAGAAATTTTTTCGAGTGGGCAGGGTTGGTCTTCTGAATGTATAATTAGATACTTTGGGAACCAGGGTTCTTCAGTGACATTAAGGAAGTTCATGCTGAGTACTTCGTTGCGGCTTCTTTTGGGAGGCCGATCGCGTCTTTTGGAAGTTTGATTATCCATGTAAGAATATGTGGTATTCAGTGCAGTAGGTGTGTCGGCCACCACCGACCCCAACCAAGGGAACGTGCTCCGCACACTAACACATCCTTCTGCACTATAACCAAGTGCAGCTTCAACGAGGGATTGAAAGTACTGCCCAAGGTTGACCCTTGCCGCCAAAGAGGGTGAATAAGGAAAGAGAGGAGGAGGAGATGAAAGAGAAAGTAAGGAAAGGGGAGATGGCGACTAGCTGAATAGTCCTGGCCGGGCCTTCCAGGACCACCCGTCTATGGGAAGCAGGGGCCAAAGCAGTGTGTTGTTTTCCCGGAGGGGCCCCGAAGGGTCCAAACCAACCTCCGAGTCCACTCAACTGCCAGGATCCCCCTTTCCCCAGACACGGGAAAGCCACGCACAGCTATACGTGGGGGTCTCCCTCCTGCGGCGACCCAACCGTGAATGCAGGAGGGGGCTACTGCGGCTGCTGCCGGGCGATGGGGGCGCCAAGTTCCCGACGCCGGGTTTTGCGAAATGATATTCTGTTTCTTCGTGTACCTCGATGTGAGACAAACGAATGACATTCGGTGCGACTGATGATGATGATGATTCGGAGTTTAATGGCGCAAGGTCAGCTTATTCCATAATGCGCCAAGTCAGGTATTGAACATGTACTTAGACTAAAATTATAATGATCATATTAAAACCAGACAGAAATCAAAAAGGCACAGTGAGAGAAATGGGATGGATTACAGATTATGCAGTTGACCGATGTCCTTTAAAAACTTAAAAACACGTACGATGGGTAAGAGAGGTTCATCCCCCAGCAAAGGACAGGGATGAATTGGCAAATGAAAGCGGTAAAATTCAGAAAAATAACGATGACGCTCTACCTCGTAAAGTGGGCATGTAATGAGTAGGTGGAGCACAGTCAGCTGTACCCCACAATGCATGCATTCTGGTAGCTCTTCGCCACGCAACAAAAAATCGTGTGTCAGATGTGTATGACCAAGCCTTAAACGACTTAAACTGATCCCCTGTAGGCGGTTTTCCACATTACAATATGAGTATCCGATTGACTGCTTAATGAGCCTAAGCTTATTGTGATGCTGGGTGTCCCAGTGTTGCTGTCATGTGCTGTTTGTTTTCGTCCTCAAGACCCTGCGAAGGTCCTGAACAGAGACATCAAATGAGCTAATGCAAGAAGAAAGTGCGGCTGTCGCAGCAGCATCTGCATGTTCATTCCTGGGTATCCCAACATGGCTGGGTACCCAACAAAAAGACAAACGAAGACCTTTGCACAATGCTTTGTTCACTAAGTATTGTGCAGTCAAGACCAGGTGGTTCTTTTGTTTGTGTAAGCTACAGATAGCTTGGAGGGAGCTGAGGGAGTCACTGTAGATAACTGAAGATCGAATCTGCTGTTCCAGAATATAGTTAACCGCCAAGATAATTGCATAGACCTCAGCACTAAAAATTGACACAAGGTTCATGAATCGACAGGATTTTGTACAAGATCCTGTTACCATTGCACAGGAAACAGCAGTAGCTGTTTTCGAGCCATCTGTATAAAAAGCTGTATGCTCTCCAAAAGTACCAACAAGATACATGAAGTCCTGTTGGAGAACACACGGAGGAGTATCCTGCTTCCTATATTTCATCAGAGAGTAGTAAGACTGTGGAATTGGTTGCCATGGCGGAACTCTTTCATCCACTTCGAGAACTGGAGTGTGATACTCAGGAAACCCACAAGCCTCAATTGCCTGTAACAGACACACGCTAAAAGGAGGGACAACACTGGGCTTGCTAAGAAAAAGCTGTTTGAACCGTGTTTCCCTCACACAAGGCAGAGCTGGATGGTTCGGGTAACCCCTTACTCTGAGTGCATACGATATTGAAAGGTACATCCTCCGTCTCTCCAAGGACCACTCATTCCCTTCAACGTAAAGGCTTTCAACTGGTGTCGTGCGGAAAGCGCCAATTATCAAACGCAGCGCTTGATGATGCAACGGATCAAGAATTTTTAGTACAGATTGGCGGGCAGATCCATAGACAATTGAAGCGTAATCCAGTCTAGAGCGTACTGTGGAAACATAAATCTTGTGTAATGTGTCTCGATCTGCTCCCCAGGATCTGTGAGATAGTATCTTTAGGAGGTTCAGAGACTTCATGCATTTGGTCTTGAGATTTTTAATATGTGGTAGGAAGGTAAGCTTACTGTCAAAGGTAACCCCAAGAAATTTGTGTTCGGATTTTACCTGGATATCGCGACCACCCAGATTTAAAGACGGTGGTGGGAACATTCCTCTCACCCTCGAAAACAGGACTGACACAGTTTTTTCAGCCGAGAATTTAAACCCGTTTTCAGATGACCACTTGATGAGCCTATTTATTGCTAGCTGTGCTTGTCTTTCGCATACTGTCAAGTTTGCAGAACAACAAGATATTTGTATGTCATACATGGAGAGAATACGATATCGAAGGTGGGATGGCGTATGCCACTGAGTTGATTTTGACTAAAAATAAAGCAACACTGAGAACAGATCCCTGCGGGACTCCGTTCTCCTGACAGAAAGGAAGAGACAACACAGTGCCCAGCCGGACCACGAATTTTCTGTTTTGAAGAAAATCGGCGATACATCTAAGTAGGCGTCCCCTTATGCCGAAAGAATAGATGTCCTGAAGAATACCATACCTCCATGTAGTGTCATACGCCTTTTCTAAATCAAAAAAGACGGATAAACAGTGCTGCCTTCTAACAAACGCTTCACGAATGGGCGTTTATAAACGAATGAGATGATCCATTGTGGAACGCCCCACCCTGAAACCACATTGCAGTGTTGACAGACATTTGGTTTCCTCAAGAAAATGGACAAGGCGACCATTGACCATTCGTTCAAAGGTATTGCCTATACAGCTCGTTAGAGCGATAGGTCTGTAACTTCTCGGACAAGATGGTTCCTTGCCAGGTTTTAGAAGTGGAATAACCGTACCGATTTTCCAAGACGATGGCAATGTCCCTTCTACCCATACCCGATTAAAAAAGTGTAACAAAATTGCCTTTGACTCGTCCGACAGATGGTGAAGCATAGGGTACATGACATTATCTCGGCCAGGTGCAGTCGCCTTTGCAGAGGATAAAGCTCGCAGAAGCTCCACCATGCTGAACGGCTGATTATATGAATGGTCATCACCACCATTCATTCTAATTTTCTGTTTCTCAGCAATGTTTTTGTGTTTAAGGAAGTCTGCACTATAATGCGAAGAACCCGAACCGCTCTCAAAGTGTTGACCAAGCACCTTTGCTTGTTCTTCTAAGTTTTCACATGGACGGCCATTGATTTGCAGCAATGGAATGGAAAAATTTGCGTATTCACCTTTAATTTTCCTGAGCCTGTCCCAAACCACCTTGGATGGGGTATCGCGGGATAAAGATGATACAAAGTTTTGCCAAGAGGACCGTTTGGCTTGTTTCCTTGTCCATCCGGCTTTTGCTCTTGCTCTCTTGAAGAGTAGAAGATTTTGGGTAGTGGGGTACCTCCGAAATCTATTCCATGCACGGTTTTGAAGTTTTCGAGTCTCCTCACACTCACTCGTCCACCACGGCTTTGGTCGTCGTGGTAGATGGTGACACGTTTGTGGTATAGATTGAGTAGCTGCTTGTTGGATGTTGTTCGTGATTAAGTTACTGGCTTCCTCAATCCTTATCTCACCAAAAGGAATTAAGGATAGGTCACAATTTTCTGAAAACTTTCCCCAATCAGCATGTGGAAGTTTCCATCTGAGAGGTCGACTGGTTAAAGAATTTACAGTATGCAAAAATTTCATAACCACAGGGAAATGGTCACTCCCGTGAGGGTTATCCTCTACAGTCCATGTCAGATCTTAGAGGAGGGATGGACTGCAGAAGCTAAGATCCAGAGAGGAAAAAGATTGTGTTGCAGAGTGTACATAGGTATGTAAACCTGTGTTCAGTAGACAAAGCGCTGATGAGAATAGAATCCTTTCTAACATCTTTCCTCTGGGATCAACTCTGGCGCCACCCCAAAGGGGGTTATGAGCATTAAAATCACCAGCACGAATAAAAGGAGACGGAAGCTGGCCACACAAGTTTTCAATGTCTGTTTGCGTAATTGCTGTTGCAGGTGGGAGATAAATCGAACATATTGTTAAAATTCTATCGAGGCAAATTTGTACTGCAACAGCTTCCAGATCTGTCACCAAAGGGACCTCTTTTGCTGGAACAGCCCCACTGGTAATGATGGCTACTCCACCGGATGCACGGGTTGTGTCAGTTCGATCTTTCCGGAAAATGTTATACCTTCGAAATGGATTTTGTGTATGTGCATTTAGGTATGTTTCTTGGACGCAAAAGCATGTTGCATTGTACTTTTCAAAAAGATCATGAATATCGTCCAAGTTGGAAAGCAACCCACGACAATTCCATTGGAGGATTGTGTGGCCCATCAGAAGTACAGAACTGAGAAAAAGTGCATTGTTGCAAGGGTCCTCCGTGGTAGCGTGGTTTGGACCCGAAGGGATAATCAGCGAGCCGGAACAGGGTTAAAACCAAACAGATAACTATTTAATTGCGAGAATACGTGATGGGTGAACGGCCAGAGTCCAGTCAGAGGGAAGGAAGACCCCGTTTTCCTCGATGTCTCCCTCTTTTGTTGACATCGGACCCGAGCCCAGCATTCTGACGACCTCCGTCTTGGACACGCGTCAGTCCCATTGGTTGTTTCAACACCACAGGAGGCCTCAGTTTCAGGAACTCGCCTTCGCAACTTGACACCGAGGTCCTGCCATGGTAGCGGGGACCAACAAAGGAGGCTGAAACAACTCCCACGCAGCTGCCCCCACGTAACAGCTCCTCCGCCGCCGGGGAAAGATGTCGGAAGGGAAGTGACCGTCGTTGCTTCCCTGTAGAGGTGTTCAGTTCGTCTGGTCCACCGGCCCATCTGTGATGGTGATATCGGCCGACCTCTGGTAGTTGTCGATGGCTCTTGTGGGCTTTTGCAGGCTTCCACTTTGTTGCTTCGCAGTGAAGAGACTCTTTTCGAAGTCCACCGATGGAGAATGACAAACACCAGTGAAACACACAACTCAAAACGGACCGAGAGCAAGCGTCAGTCCTCTCTAAAACACAGCAAGTAAATAACTGACCTAATGCTGCAACATCATCCGAGAAAACTAATACCGCAATGCTTATTCACAACTGACACTCTTGACCGAACAAGGAACGTAAGAAGGTTATATACAACAGCAAGATTCAAGAACCAACAATTTGAGCGCGAAATTTTGTTGGCCCAACGCATCATAAGGCTATTTCGGGTTTCTTAGCACCGACTCAGGCAGTCTGCATTACCGTTGTCCTTTCCCCTTTTGTACAGTACTTCGAAATTATACTGCTGGAGGGTAAGACTCCAGCGTAGGAGACGTCCATTATTTGTGCGCATCCGTTCTAGCCACCGTAGTGGGCAGTGATCCGTCTCAAACGTGAATTTGGTGCCGTACAAGTAGCAATTCAATTTTTGAGCAGCCCAAACCAAACACAGGCATTCTTTCTCGGATGCGCTGTATGATTGCTCCCTGACACTAAGTTTCCTGCTTATATACAAGATGGGGTACTCGTTGTTTTGGGCGTCCCTTTGGCACAAAACAGCCCCCAGTCCCCGATTACTGGCATCACACTGGACCGTAAATGGTTTGGAATAATCTGGAGCTCGCAAAACCGTGCGGCTCGTCAATGCTTCCTTGAGAGCTTGAAAGGAATGTTCCTTCCTCTCGTCCCACGTCACTTCCGTGGGTTCTCCCTTGCGTAGCGCGTCAGTCAGGGGGCTCGCAATTTCTGAATAATTAGCGATGTAGTGTTGATAATACCCCGTCAGACCGAGGAACGATCTGATGTCCGTTTTTGTCACAGGTTTGGGGAACTCTTTTACGGCCGCTATTTTCAGGTCAAGTGGCCTCCGTTTTCCTTGGCCAACTATATGACCGAGGTATTCGACCTCTGCACCTCCCAAGTGACATTTTTCCGTTTTAACTGTTAGGCCTGCTTCTTTGAGGCGCTGGAAGACACTTCGTAAATGGGCGAGATGTTCCTCCCAGGTGTTAGAAAAAATGGCAACATCGTCTAGGTACGGCAATGAGCAGCTCTCCAGCCCTCTTAGAACCCTGTCCATAAGCTGTGAAAAACAAAATGGAGCATTTTTCAGCCCAAATGCCAACTTGCGAGGGCGGAATGTTCCCATGTGCGTTATGAACGCCGCGTAGCGGCTGGCTTTATCGGTAAGAGGCACTTGCCAGTACCCACGCACTAGATCAGTGGTTGAGATATATTTGGCGCCACTAACTTTCTCAACTCTTTCCTCTATGTTAGGAATGGGGTACGTTAAGTCCTTTGTGACGGCATTTAATCGCCGGTAGTCGATGCACGGCCGCGGGTTTTTACCGGGAACTTCTACGAGCAAAATGGGCGAAGCGAAGTCGCTATTGCCGGGCTCAATTATCCCAAATGCGAGCATCTTGTTTACCTCTTCTTCGATTATCTCTTTCTGTCTTGGAGATGTTCGGTACGGTTGCGATCGGATCACCTGCTCTGAGGTCAGTTCAATGGCGTGTGTGACCGCGTCTGTGCTTCCGGGGCGGTCGGTGAATAACCCAATAAATTCACTAACCAAAATTTCTAAATCTTTCATCTGGCTTTCGTTAAGCTCCCCGTTCTTAACCGCTTTCTTTGTCACCTCCTCTACCGTGTACGACTTGCACTCTTTGGCAATTTCTGGGATATCTAGTGGCATCTCTTCCCTCACATTCAGTGCCAAACTCACAACATTTTGCCTTTCTACATAGGGCTTTATCAAATTTGTGTGATAAATACGCAGTTCCTTTCTTCGCCCTGTCATCTTTATGATATAATTGGTTTCCGACAGTTTGTTCACCACCTCTACAGGACCTTCCCAGTGAACCTAAAGCTTGTTCTGCCTGGCTGGCCTAAGAACCATCACTTTGTCACCTTCCTTATAACTGCGCAAACGTGCGTTCCTATCATAGTACGCCTTTCCGCGGTTCTGGGCAGCTTCCATGTAGCGCATAACCGTCTCCCGGGTCGCGTGCATGCGTTCGAGCAAGTTAATCACGTACTCTACGACAGTGGTTTCTTCTCCGTGTCCTTCCCACTTCTCGCGAAGCATCCTCAGAGGCGAACGCAATGCTCTACCATACACCAACTCGGCCGGACTGAAGCCTGTGCTTTCATGCGACGCGGTCCGCAATGCGAAAAGAGCAGCCGGTAAGCAGGCCTCCCAGTCGGCAACTCGTTCATGACACAACGCTCGAAGAACTCGTTCCAAAACAGAGTGCCACCTTTCTACACTATTCGATTGAGGGTGACAAACGGAGCTGTGTATGACGCGGATGCCGCATCTCTAAAAGAACTCTGTAGTCAGCGCGCTGGTAAACACTGTGCCCTGGTCGGACTGAATTTCCGACGGAAACCCTATTCTCGCGAATACTGCCAATAGCGCGTCAACGATCTCGGGCGAGTTAACCTGCCTCAGTGGCACTGCCTCTGGAAATTTTGTGGCGGGAGACAGCATGGTCAAGATGTACTTATAACCTGACTGCGTAACCGGCAGTGGTCCGACAATATCAATGACTAGCCGTCGAAATGGCTCGGCAATCAATGGGACACGCTTGAGAGGCGCCTTGCACCGCTCATTTGGTTTTCCGACGCGCTGGCAGGTGTCACATGATTTGACGTACTCCTGTACAGCTCTAGAGTAACCTGGCCACCAATACTCTTGCAGGAGCCTCTCCTTAGTCTTAGTAACTCCCAGATGACCTGACCAGGCATTAGTATGACACAGATGCAGCAAATCCTCTCGATACTTCTCCGGCACTATCAATTGATCGTACGATCTACCTTTACTGTCTTGGAAATTTCGGTATTGCAACCCGTCCTTCACATAAAATGACACATTCGTTTTCGCAGCTCCGTCTCCCAACGTGATCGGCATGTCTTTGAGACTGGGATCATTTCGCTGCTCATCTTCTAATGTGTCCTTCTCCAACCGAACAAGGGCAGTGAGGTTACGGCTCACGGGCGACACGAAAATTCCCTCAAGGTCCTCAAGCTCCCTGTCATCATCATCCTGCTCAGTTTCAGTCTCTCTGTCCTTATTCTTCTTAAGAGGGGATATCACCGAGGAGCCATCTCCGATTCACGACTTTGTGGCATGTAGATGGCGCCACACAAACATCCGGGTCTCATCAAGGTGAAAGCTCTAATGAATACCCCTGTTACGAGTTTCTCCTCCGCGGGATTGTGTAGTTCCATAAACATGTGTGACCTCCTTGACTATTGAGGTGCAGGGATCTCCCGTCTTGTGTGGGTTGCCAAGGTCAACTGAGCTAAAGGAAAAAAAGACAGGTCCGACCAAGGCGAATTCTTCTTCATTGTCTCTTTGTGGACAGCATCTCCTGACTTCTGGGGTTGATGTTATCTTAGCTTTCCTAAGCTTTCCATGTCCGAGTTCTTCGACACCAGCACGCAAAGTCGAAGTGTTACGTTTCGTTCGCCGCGCTTATTTCTTTAAAATTATATTGACCTGCTGATGTTTCTTTGGCTGGGAGTTGCAAAACATTTCGCAGATAGAAGCTAGGCTTTCGTAAAGCCAAGTGCTGTGTATTCACAGAAAAAAATGTGGTGCATTGATTGATTGATTGATTACATTACCATATAGAATTTCTCCAATCTGCGAAACACACACGCAAGCGAACCTATGCTTGATTAACGATGAAAGGAGAAAGTCACTGAAAAGGTTAGCCAGCTGTAGGACTCTAACCCACATCTTAATTCTTTCATGTCTATGCTTGATGTTTACGAGTCTCGGGATCCGGACAAAACGTCCCCGGACGAAATGTCCCCGGACAAATGGTCCCCGGACGAAATGTCCCCGGACAAAACGTCCGCGAAAATGTCCCCAGATGCCGTCCGGTTGCACAGCCGTTGGTACCTCAAATGTGACCAACGTTTTTCATGCTACCATGTGCAGGGTTGATTGATTTAAATCAGCCAGATTTAAATCACCGATTTTAATCGCGATTTAAGTCATGAATATTAATCAAGATTTAAATCACCTCCCTTATGTTATGTTTGAATTCGAATAGTAACATAAAACTGGAGACGCTGGGGAAGATGAGACTGAGCCTGGAAATGAACCACAGCCTGTAATATATTATACTTCAGTGACTTTTAGCACAAACAGCGTCACGTGACCCCTTCAGTGGCTCTCCGGCACACTGGCAAACAATTTGGTTACACATGGCGGGTGGTCATTCCACGAGCGTAGAACTTTTCCAGTTATTTCTTTTTCCTATTACTATTCGGTGTAATTCATAATATATAGTTTTCAAATAGATCTCCATTTGCATTAGCTAGTAACTGTTAGCCGCACTGTTAGAAGTCTAGACGCCCTTCTGTGTACGTGCTCAAAAAGTGATTTCGCTTTTACGAGGTGGCACACGGAAGCCATGAGGTGAAGCTGTGTCTTAGAAGACAAAAATCAACTCAGTGATTTGATCAATATTCATCATATTTAAATGAAAAAATCTGAATAATTTGATTTTTTAATCCGCCGAACAAGAACGCAGTTGAGGACTGGCAGACGGCTGAGTGACGGCAGCTGGGGACATTTTGTCCGGGGACGTTTGGTCCGGGGACATTTTGTTCAGGGACATTTCGTGCGGGGACATTTGAACCCACAGAAGAAAAAGAAAAGGCCATGGCAGTAAAAGAGTCGCAGTCGGTAAATATGTGAGCGATATCGTTGGGTGAGCTCTTGTCCGATGAGCGATTGTCGGCGCCCTGGTGAACTTCATTCCGATAGAAGTTAATTCGCAGGGGCACCACATGCGAAACGAATTGTAAATAGCTGTATTCGAAACGAATATGCGAAATTTTTCTTCTTTTTTGTTTGTTTGTTTGGTTTTTCAGCTGACATCGCACCCGAGCCCAGCATTCTGACGACCTCCGTCTTGGACACGCGTGAGTCGCATTGGTTGTTTCAACACCACAGGAGGCCTCAGTTTCAGGAACTCGCCTTCGCAACTTGACACCGAGGTCCTGGCATGGTAGCGGGGACGAACAAAGGAGGCTGAAACAACTCCCACGCAGCTGCCCCCACGTAACAGCATACAACAATTTGTTATGTCGACCAGAAAGAAGGATTTCCATTACCTATGGCTCCTAGGTCTTACTCTTCTGGGGAGGAGTAATCCTTGGCTTCCGGGGTTTTCTTCTGGCCTCCGCCAAATCCTTCTCCGATATCTCGGGGAGAGAACCACTCCTCGAGAGGTTTCCTCTTGCGGGCGCCAGAAATGGTGAGCTCGTGCTCCCCAAGGAGAGCTCCGAGCTCGAATCATCATCACTCTCCATAGAGCCCGCCTCCATGGAGGGTGATGACAAGGTTAGGACTGCTTTCGCAGTCACTACCGTATTTTCATCATGGAGCTTGGTTTTCACCCCGTCTTCACTTGATAGTTGAGTTCTAGGTAAAGTGTCTGTTTGCGTGTGTACAGTTACCATCTTTGCTTTCTGTTGAAGCACTGCTGATAAAGATTTCTGTGTAATGAAAGGGGATACTCTCTTCCTTGCTTCGGGGTAGCTGATGTTTTCAGTAACCTTGATGCGTAGAATGTCCTTTTCTAATTCCCACTTAGGGCAGGATCTCGAGTAAGAGGGATGATCACTAGTGCAGTTCACACAACAATCAGGCCCTCTGCACTCTTTAGTATCATGGCCCTGCTGGCCACAACGAGCACAGCATGGTGACCCACGGCAGGCGTCAGCAGCGTGCCCAAAGCGGTTGCACTTAAAGCAACGAAGAGGGTTCGGGATATATGGACGGACGTCTGCAGACAAATACCCAACTTTCAATTTATCAGGCAGTGAGGGTCGGTCGAAGGTAAGGACTACGTTCCTGGTGGTGATATATTCATTATTTTTCCGAATCTTGAGCTTTCGAACATCGATTACTGCCTGTTCCTTTAGGTTCATAAGGATCTCCTCTACTGGGACGTCGATCAGCTCTGCGATAGCAACCACACCACGACACGTATTGAGGGTCTTATGCAGGGAAGCTCATATCGGGACATCAAGCATTTCTCTTGTGTCCAGGATCTTTTTGCAATCAGCCTCTGACGTACACATGATAAGAAGGTCACCAGATCGCAGTTTTTTTATTTCTGTGATGTTTTTCGATAGGAAAGACACCGCCTTCTCAATAAAGAAGGGTGACATTTTCCCAAGTGGTACACGTTTTTCTTCTTCCGAGGAAGTGGAAGATAACACGATGTATTTGGACATGAAAAATTGTTCATTTGGTTTGGAAACTTCGGTCCGGGGACGGGTTTGACAACTAGGCATTCCTCAAGGTCACCCACACTTCATGCCCATACATGTGGGAAGGTCCCGGAGTTTTCAGAAAAACCCATCGGCCAGGGCCTGACCGTGACCCTGATCGCCACCGTTCAAGGCTTCTACCCTTCGCCTTACATCCCATCGGCACGGTACGGATAACACCTTGGGACTGGGGGCTGGGGTACGTGGTGGCGCCACTCACCAAACATCGCCGAAGCCGATGCCCCCTGCGGGGTCGGTGCGATTGTCATTCGCTGAGAATGTCATTCGGTTTACCATGTGACAGGGGTATTAGACGTGATGCATAACTGTGGTAACGAGCATGAGACTTTCCCCATATCGGGAGATTGCCGGATGAAATTGGCAGCTTGACGCCTGTGATTGCCCTGTGGACGACAAATTAACTAAATGTCAGTTCAAGGAAAACAGCTACGGTCCGCAGACGATATACAGACTTCGTAATTACATGTTGATACCGTCAATATCAAGTTGGTATCAAGAGTTATTACGAGCTAAAATAGAGGAAACTGACAATTTTCCGCCAGTGAGTGCCACTTGTACGACGATTTGACAGGGTGCAACAGACGTGCCGCAGGGTATAGGGCTGCGGATAATTTGGACCACCTGGGATTATTTTGACGTGCGCCGGAAATCTCCGACACGCGGCGCTGGAAGCAATGTTTACCCTCCCCCACATTGATAACCGCCCTCTACCGGGATCGAACCCGCGATCTTGAGCTCAACAAGCCAGCACGCTACCGACTGAGCTATACCGAGGACGGTTGTCTTCCGGAGGTACGGAAAATTCGATTGGCTGTTGTGTGAGAAAGGAAAATCAGTGACCAAACGAAGATAACCTGAAAATTAGCGTTTTTTTGGGGGTCCATCTTGAAACGCGTTCCTTGGTGTGTTATCGCTATTTCTGAATGACACGGCACATCTGCCGCACCCCCCCCCCCCGGGAACGGCGGATGCGGAGCTGCTCGGACTGCTTGCCGCTCTGGGGCATATCCCGGAATCTGTGCCTGATGCATGGGTCGTCCTCACAGACAGTAAGGCATCTTTGGCACTCCTGTCAGCATACCACCCGAGTGTCGTGAGTGATCTGCGTACCATGGTACTTCAGGAGTACGCCCACCTCGACTCGGTCGGCCACCGTATCTGCCTTCAGTGGGTACCCGGGCATACAGGGCTTCACGGAAACACCTGTGCTGACGCGGCTGCGAGACGCGGCCACGCCGATGCCCCTACTGCCGCTCCCAGTGTTTGCATGTCGCCTGCTAATACGGCGTCTCTGCGGCGACGGCACCCGCCAGTTTCTTGTAGACGCTATCCGACCTCATGCATTCCATCGACCCTTCACTGGAGTTTGTCATCGGCTGCCGCTGTATCCGCGAGGAGGAGTCCCTTCTACATCGTCTTCGGCTGAACGTTGCCCTTACCCGTTCACTCCTGTTCAAAATGGGCCGCGTCCCATCTCTCACTTGCCCCTGCTGCGCCGTAGAAGACGATATCTCTCATCAGCTCCTCCACTGTCAGCGTTACCACCATCATCGGGCCGTGCTCTGCCAACAGCTCTCAGACCTTGGGTGCACGGACGCACGGACAGACGTTTCTCTCGCAACACTCCTTGGCCCCGTGCAGCGAGCTAGTCAGTGGAGTGTCACAAAAGCGGTGCTGCGCTTTGTGCGTGATACGGGCCTCCTAGGCTCCCTGTGAGCCGGGTTTCTTTTTATTTTTGTTATTTCTTTTTCTCTCTTATTTATATTTTTTAGGGAATAGCAAGCCGCCGTGCTGCATGGCTGACCTTTTCCCTTTCTTTTTCTCTTTTTTTCTGTCAATAAATTGCCCCCCCCCCCCAGTCTATCAAAAACCAGCAAACCGGTGCCTTGTCATTGTGCAATTTAGTGAGCGGTGGCGCGTAGCTTGGGAAGCCCAGTTCGATCAGCGGGAGTGACGTCAGGATATTAGTGTGACGTAGCGAGCAGTCAGACCTCACATTTCACACGGCGTTCCTTCAGCTGTACTCACTCACGGCGGACTGCGAACGTCACGAAAACGTCACGTGTTCTCTCTTCTTCGGTAACCGGCTCTTTAAACGAGGTTGTGGTCTTTGGAAGGCAGATCGTAGACAAGTCACCAACGGGCATTAGTTGTTTTTTTTTTCTCTGTCTCTCTCTCTCTTTCTTTTTTATTGTGCAAGAAGGCAACGTACAGTACGACGCGCACAAAAGCGAAATTTTTAAGGAGCGAGGTTTCACTGCTCCTTTCGATGAACACTCTGGACTCGTTATGGCATTGCTGCATTGCCAAACTGACTTCAAACAGTAGGCAAAAAAATTGGCGGAGGAACTGGCAAAAACGTTTGGCTCTAACGGCAACAGCAACAAAAGGCGTATAAACATTACGATGTATATCTTCGAAGCAACAGACGATACAACGGACAAACAAACTGGTCAACCAGCGAAGAGAAGAACTAACGATCCATCAAATAATGAACAGAGAAAGAAGCATCATCATCAAGCAAGAAGGAGATACAACAAAGAAGCAACACAAAACAACGAATTACACAGCCAACATAATCGGGTGTATGTATATCGTTGTCTTTGGTGATATCATGATTAGCCATTTCTCCGTGGTGTGGACGTACGTAGATATGATTGGCACTGACTGCAAGGTCTTCTTATTCGCATAAATCGTCTAAATACAAAAATCACAAGTGTTCAAAAATCCATGCATCCAGGACAAATTCAACTGCTTTCTTCGCTAAATTCGGAATATGTAGCAATCAATCATTGGGCGCGTTAGGTTCGCGCTCCGGGAACATTCCCTCTTTCAGGGGATCACTTAACACCTCCAAAGTCACTTCCGATGCACGTTCCCGCGTGCACCCTGCGCACCCCTTCTTCGGTGCTGAGGAGTCAGGGAACGCTGGGCAAGAGCGGAGCCAGTTCCGGAGCGTGACGCATGTTTCGGTGTACTGCCTTTCGATTTCGAAACGGCGCAACCGCCCATGCTCTTTGTGATTCCGCAATCATCGGATGTCGGCGGTAAATAGTTATAATATTATAGAAGACTGCTATGGTCTGCTGCTATGTTTGCTTAAAAGCAGACGACAGAAGAAAGCTCGATAAGTGGCGCGCGCTCAGCGGCTCTGGCGCTCGGCTTCCGGATAGCCGCACAAACACCATTAAGCGGAGACACCAAGGGTACATTCCCCCGAGAACACGGGATATGGCGCTCGGGAGCCTGCCTAACGCGCCCATTAAGAGCTGTACTTGGGAAGCCTCGTTGCACTATACATGCTGCAGAGTGGGGAGAAAGGCACATTGAAGTACCAGATTGAAACAACAGCTTCGGGTCGCTTTTGAAGTTCAGATGATGACATCTCGGCGAACGCCAACAGCTTTGCTAGGTTACCCATGAGGTTCAATGCAGTTGTCCTTTCATTTATCATTTCCCGGCTCAACGGCTCTATGTATACAGTGGAAAGTGTTGGTGACACTGAATAGGGAGGTCCGGTCTGAGTAGAGTGCTAAATACCCAATCTTGAAAAGTGTCCAAGTTAGAGTATTACTAAATGCTTTTAAAAGTAACTCGTTACCTTCAAGACACCTCGACGCCAATGTTGGTGACACTCAATAGGGTGGTCCAGTCTGAGTAGGGTGCTAAATACACAATCTTGAAAAGTGTCTAAGTGCCTAAGTAAGTGTGCCTAAGTCAGGGAAGGGTAACGGTAATGGTAGCGGAAACAGAAACGGTATATTACCGAAATTGGAGATGATAACGGAAACGGAAACGGAAACGCATACCACTGTCCTCCATAACCGGAAACAGCAACGGAAACGAAAATTATCGTCCGGTATTGAATTCGGGTAATGGCTATTACTGTTGTACTCTACTCAGACTGGACCACCCTATTCAGTGTCACCAACACTGACGTCGAGGTGTCTTGAAGTTAACCAGTTACTTTTAAAAATATTTAGTAATACTCTAAACTAGACACTTTTCAAGATTGGGTATTTAGCACTCTACTGAGACTGGACCACCCTATTCAGTGTCACCAACACTGACGTCGAAGTGTCTTGAAGATAACCAGTTAGTTTTAAAAGTATTTAGTAATACTCTAACCTAGATACTTTTCAAGATTGGGTATTTAGCACTCTACTCAGACCGGATCCCCCTATTCAGTGTCACCAACACTTTCTGCGCTATACATAGAGCCGTTGAGTCGAGAAATGATAAGAAGTGAAAGGACCACTGGACTGAACCTCATGGATAACCTAGCAAAGGTGTTGGCTTTCGCCGAGATGTTGTGATTTTGTGAAACTTGCGATTTTGGTATTTAGATGATTGACGCGAATAAGAAGCCCTCGCAGTCAGCACCAATGATATCTGTGTACTTCCACACCACGGAGAAATGGCGAACCGCGATATCACCAAAGACGACGATATACCTACACCCGATTATGTTCTCTGTGTAATTCGTTGTTTTGTGTTGCTTCTTTGTTGCATTTCCTTCTTGCTTGATGATGATGCTTGTTTCTCTGTTCATTATTTGATGGATCGTTAGTTCTTCTCTTCGCTGGTTGACCAGTTTGTTTGTCCGTTGTATCGTCTGTTGCTTCGAATATATATCGTTGTGCTTATACGCATCTTGTTGCTGTTGCCGTTAGAACCGTATACCACAGAGTTGAACGGAAGATGAGAAAACGTATTTGGCAGTTCGTCCTCCGATTTTTTAACCTACTGTCTCAGCAGCCATGCCATAACGAGTCCAGTTTTCGTCGCACGGAGCAATGAAAGCTGGCTCCTTAAAGGGACTATGAAATTTCCCGAACCCCCATAATTTTTTTCTATGGAAACTGTTCTTCCCGCAGAGAAACTAATATGCCACAAATTTTTCCGGACGAAATCGCTCCACTCTGCGAGGAGCGCGCGCTGGAAATGTCTCTTCCGCGTTCCTCCTCTCCCGCGCATATTTCCCTGTCGATGGTGTAACTGTACGGACCGCACTTCGGTTCCCCGTTACATCATCGGTGTTGCACAATGGCAAGTAATGCCGCGAGCTCGCGCTGTGGCTGCCGCCATTGCCGAAATCTGCCGATCGCGCGAAAGCTGCTGTCATGGAGATTTCCACTCCCGAAGAACGCATACGCGGGATCCTACGGCGCATGCTCCTGCCGGGATTCCCCGGCTCGGCCACACGTCACGATGACGTGTTGCTGAGCCGGCCATGGTCGCGTCAAATTGCCCGTTGTGTCTCCGCTCGGCAGCTCGCCACGGCGCGGCGCCAGCTGTCCTCCCTTCGCCGCTCCGTTTAAATTCGCTCCCGAGAAATCCGCTCGCGCGACGAAAGTAAAATTTCGGTTCTAGACTCAGAAAAATGTCTTCTTTCGAACGAAACGAAGAAAAAAATCGTTTCATAGTCCCTTTAAAATTTTCGCTTTCGTGCGCGTCGTATTGTCCGCTGCCTTCTTACCAAGAAAAGAGAAAGACAGAGAGAAAGAAAGAAAAAAAAGCTAGTGGACTTTGGTGACTTGTCTACGATCTGCCTTCGAAAGACCCTCACCTCGTTTAGGATGGCAACACTTTCGTGACGTTTGCAGTCCGCCGTCAGTGAGTACACCTGAAGGAGCGGCGCGTCTTGCCTGTATAGGAAACAAATTTCCAACGTGAAATGTGAGGTCTGAGTGCTCGCTACGTCACACTCATATCCAGACGTCACTCCTGCTGATCGCAATGGGCATCCCACGCCACGCACCATCGCTCATTAACACGCACGGTGACAAGACACCGTTCAGAAAAAAAATATTTCGCATGATGGTTCTTGCTAAGCTGCTTGAATAACGGAGCAATGATTAGAAGAAGGTCATGTGTTTGTTTCGTTGGCGCAACGCATCGGATGAAACTGGAAGGCTTTCACCTTCAAAGCGAAGAACTGTACCTGCAGCCGCATCATATCTTCACGAAGTGTTCACAGACTTCACAGCTAAAGGTAGTAGAATCCACCACGTCTGCAGAATAATCAGCGTCAGGACTTTCCGGAGTATAATGTGATGCATTATAAAGCTACGCGTTAATAGAATAGGACATCAAGCACCTATTTGGGGGACAGCAAGAAATAATGACGCTGCCACTGCTCCTGCCCTGATGCCAAACCGCACTCTGAGGCCCACGTATTTTCAAAAAATTGACAAATTGTGACAAATTCAGAAATATACATTTTCCTTTTGTAATCCTCGGTTGTTGGCCGTAGCACACACTGCAGCGCTGATCTGGAATCCGCAAAAACAACCAGAAGCGAACGGGGCTGTCAGTAATTTTCCGCGGCTATGCTGTCTGCGGGTTTTACTCACACGCTGTCAGAAATATGTCGGTACAATTCCCTTAGAAGTTGGCCCAGGACGCACATTCTCCGGGACGTCAGTCGTGACGTTGCGCACCCCTGTGAGGCAGACAACGGCGAGATCCTTCACCATCACCACCACCACCACCGGACCACAACACCGTGTTAAAGTCGAAACCATGTGGACCTCACGTACAGTTGTTGTGGTACCTTATTAAGAGCAATTCTTTAATTGCGATTTAATTAACAGCAATTAAGAGCAAGACCGTTCTACGTGCATGACGGGAAAGGGAAAAGCCGATGGGCTGCGCGAACGGCTGACCTGCTTGCATAGCGTTATAAGCGTGTTTCCTTGTCAAACAAACTTCCTGTTTGTCAATCAGTACTCTTCGTGTTCGTCCTTTCTTTTTGTCTCCTGCGTTGGAGTATTTCATCGCTTTTAACCCAGAGGCCGGTTGGTATATTCTGCCCGAATAAACACGATCACCAAAGGCAAAAGGAAGGAAAGATGTAATCGCAAACGGTTGTGATAAGATGGTAGAGATGAACGGACGTCATATCAAAGTTTCGTTTCTACCTAAGCAGCACAATGTACTGAAAGTCGAGTGCAATAGGGGTGGACGGTATGTATCTTATCAATGTCCTTTAGTTCCATGAGCGTGTTCAAGGCCTTGCTCCTACCCGTCCACCCCTATTGCACTCGACTTTCAGTACATTGTGCTGCTTGGGATACGCACCAAGACTGAAGTCACGCAAACGCCCGTGATGTTTCCTGCAGATGGACATGAAATTACATCACTGCACAGGCTTGGCCTTACCCGAAAATCCCTGACCCGGCCCACGGGCCGGGCAGGGTAAAGCATTTTTTGCGGGCCCAGCATGGACTCGGGTTTGACAATATGGATCAAAACCCGTACATTACCGGGACTAGGTTGGGCTCAAGCATGTGTTACCCCACTATTTGTGAGCCAGGGTCAACTTTTACAGCTGACTGCACTTGACCGAGGTAATCTATATATTTTTTTCGGGCTCGGGCCGGGAAACCTAGAATACGAGCTTGGGAGGGCCCGGGCTAGGTGTGGATCCAACGGGATCGGGACGGGCCTGATCCTAAGAATGTGGCCCGTTCAGTACTCTACTGTAAACCGATATTCTCCCATAATTTTTGCGGACGTTTGATGCGTTTTCAAGGGCAGCATTCAGGGACACCCCCCCTGAAACCCGGCTTGACCTGATAGCAGAGGACTAGGCAAGGAAGCGAAGTTTACAGGGTGGTGAGTGAGTTACGTGAGGAGGAACAGATTTGGGCAGGGAGTGGAGGACAACCTGAGGCGACCAATTTCCTTCCCGCGCCGCGACCGATAACAACACTGATAACGCGCCCGGGAAATTTCGCGAAAGCTAAAGAACAAGACTTGATGCATAACTGTGGGAACGAGCATGAGACTTTCCACATATCCGGAGATGAAATCGGCAGCTTGACGCCTGCGATTGCCTTGTGGACGACAAATTAACTAAATCTGAGTTCTAGGGGTGCAGCAATGAAAACAGCTACGGTCCGCAGACGATATACAGACAGTTACAATGATACCGTCAATATGAAGTTCGTATCAAGAATTATTACGAGAAAATAGAGGAAATGGACAGTTTTGCGCCAGTGAGTGCCACTTGGGCGACGATTTGACAAAATGTCTGAAGTATATAGACTGGGCTAGTTTGTGTAAATCCAGAAGGGACCAAAGAACAGACACGAAACAACAACAGAGCGACTTGTACGTGGTGTTGTCTCCTGCTTGTTCTTTGGTCGCTTGAAAATGAACAATTTGACCAAACGATACCTCGCAGGCTGTAGCAAGAGAAACAGGCATGAGCCGCGTAGTCATAGCTACTATAAGCATGCATATACAGACTACGTAATTAAATGATGATATCTTCGATATCACGTTCATTTCAAGAGTTATCACGAAATAAAATGGAAGATGGCGTCTGCCAGTGCTATCCGGGCAATTATCTGATCAAACGCGACTTCGTTGGAGCAGACATTTTGGTGCAGAACTAAATACATTCAGAATCGAAGGCGTGTATATTCCCAAATCTCTGCAATGGCTAGGAATACATAAGATCACCTACACACGAGGCGGTGAAGTAGAGAACATTGAGCGAATTTTATTTTACTGTATTTACAATAATCTTTACCCATACATGGGAGTGGATAGGTCACAGGGCAATTTACAACAACACAAGGACGGACAATTACAACAGGCGTTGCAGTTTCGAGCTTAAAGCCTCATGTTAGATTTTGCCTATACCGGAATGGTACTGTGAAGGGATTGTCTGCGCAGTGTGGCGACATGTTGCACGTGCCGCAGGGTATAGGGCTGCGGATAATTTGGACCACCTGGGATTATTTTCACGTGCGCCGGACATCTCCGACACACGGTGCTGGAAGCAATGTTTACCTCTCCCCCACATTGCTACTGTCCTCTGCCGGGATCGAAATCGCGATCTTGAGCTCAACAAGCCAGCACCCTACCGACTGAGCTATACCGAGGACGCTTGTCTTCCCAGGTACGGAAAATTTGATTGGCTGGTGTGTGGGAAAGGAAAATCTGTGACGAAACCAAGATAACCTGAAAATTAGCGTTTTTCTGGGGGTCCATCTTGAAACGCGTTCCGTGGTGTGTTATCGCTATCTCTGAATGACACGGCACATCTGCCCCCCCCCCCCCCCCCCCCGGGAACGGCGGATGCGGAGCTGCTCGGACTGCTTGCGGCATATCCCTGAATCTGTGCCTGATGCATGGGTCGTCCTCACAGACAGTAAGGCGTCCTTGGCACTCCTGTCAGCATACCACCCGAGCGTCGTGAGTGATCTGCGTACCATGGTACTTCAGGAGTACGCCCAACTCTCCTCGGTCGGCCACCGTATCTGCCTTCAGTGGGTACCCGGGCATACAGGGCTACACGGAAACACCTGTGCTGACGCGGCTGCGAGACGCGGCCACGCCGGTGCCCCTACTGCCGCTCCCGGTGTCTGCGTGTCGCCTGCTAATACGGCGTCTCTGCGGCGACGGCACCCGCCAGTTTCTTGTAGACGCTATTCGACCTCATGCATTCCTGCAGGCCATCGACCCTTCACTGGAGTTTGTCATCGGCTGCCGCTGTATCCGCGAGGAGGAGTCCCTTCTACATCGTCTTCGGCTGAACGTTGCCCTTACCCGTTCACTCCTGTTCAAAATGGGCCGCGTCCCATCTCTCACTTGCCCCTGCTGCGCCGTAGAAGGCGATATCTCTCATCAGCTCCTCCACTGTCAGCGTTACCACCATTATCGGGCCGTGCTCTGCCAACAGCTCTCACACCTTGGGTGCACGGACGGACGGACAGACGTTTCTCTCGCAACACTCCTTGGCCCCGTGCAGCGAGCTAGTCAGTGGAGTGTCACAAAAGCGGTGCTCCGCTTTGTGCGTGATACGGGCCTCCTAGGCTCCCTGTGAGCCGGGTTTCTTTTTATTTTTGTTATTTATTTTTCTCTCTTATTTATATTTTTTATGGAATAACAAGCCGCCGTGCTGCATGGCTGACCTTTCCCCTTTCTTTTTCTCTTTTTTTTCTGTCAATAAATCCCCCCCGCCCCAGTCTATCAGGAACCAGCAAACCGGTGCCTTGTCATTGTGCAATTTAGTGAGCGGTGGCGCGTAGCTTGGGAAGCCCAGTTCGATCAGCGGAAGTGACGTCAGGATATCAGTGTGACGTAGCGAGCAGTCAGACCTCACATTTCACACGGCGTTCCTTCAGCTGTACTCACTCACGGCGGACTGCGAACGTCACGAAAATGTCACGTGTCCTCTCTTCTTCGGTAACCGGCTCTTTAGACGACGTTGTGGTCTTTCGAAGGTAGATCGTAGACAACTCACCAACGGGCTTTAGTTGGGTTTTCTCTCTCTCTCTCTCTCTCTTTTATTGTTCAAGAACGCAACGTACAGTACGACGCGCACAAAAGCGAAATGTTTAAGGAGCGAGGTTTCACTGCTCCTTTCGATGAACACTCTGGACTCGTTATGGCATTGCTGCATTGCCAAACTGACTTCAAACAGTAGGTAAAAAAATTGGCGGAAGAACTGGCAAAAACGTTTGGCTCTAACGGCAACAGCAACAAAAGGCGTATAAGCATAACGATGTATATCTTCGAAGCAATAGACGATACAACGGACAAACAAACTGGTCAACCAGCGAAGAGAAGAAGTAACGATCCATCAAATAATGAACAGAGAAATAAGCATCATCATCAAGCAAGAAGGAGATGCAACAAAGAAGCAACACAAAACAACGAATTACACAGCCAACATAATCCGGTGTATGTATATCGTTGTCTTTGGTGATATCATGGTTAGCCATTTCTCCGTGGTGTGGACGTACGTAGATATGATTTGCACTGACTGCAAGGTCTTCTTATTCGCATAAATCATCGAAATACAAAAATCACAAGTGTTTAAAAATCCATGCATCCAGGACAAATTCAACTGCTTTCTTCGCTAAATTCGGAATATGTAGCAATCAATCATTGGGCGCGTTAGGTTCGTGCTCCGGGAACATTCCCTCTTTCAGGGGATCACTTAACACCTCCAAAGTCACTTCCGGTGCACGTTCCCGGGTGCACCCTGCGCACCCCTTCTTCGGTGCTGGGGAGTCAGGGAACGCTGGGGAAGAGCGGAGCCAGTTCCGGAGCGTGACGCATGTTCCGGTGTACTGCCTTTCGATTTCGAAACGGCGCAACCGTTGCAACACGTGGCAACCGCCCATGCTCTTTGTGATTCCGAAATCATCGAATGTCGGCGGTAAATAGTTATAATATTATATAGGACTGCTATGGTCTACTGCTATGTTTACTTCAAAGCAGACGACAGAAGAAAACTCGATAAGTGGCGCGCGCTAAGCGGCTCTGGCGCTCGGGTACATTCATGATATCCAATATTGTGCTTTGCTTCCATGCTGTCGTGTGGTACTTAAAGCATTACAGGGAAGGGAGTCATCAAAATACAAAAATAAAATGAAAAGTCACTGAGATGTCATCGCACAACAGTAATAGCCATTACCCGAATTCAATACCGGACGATAATTTTCGTTTCCGTTTCTGTTTCCGGTTATGGAGGACAGTGGTATGCGTTTCCGTTTCCGTTATCGTTACCATCTCCAATTTCGGTAATATACCGTTTCTGTTTCTGTTACCATTACCGTTACCCTTCCCTGAGGCACACTTACTTAGGCACTTAGACACATTTCAGGATTGGGTATTTAGCAGTCTACTAAGACTGGACCACCCTATTCAGTGTCACCAACATTGACGTCGAGGTGTCTTGAAGGTAACGAGCTACTTTTAATAGCACTTAGTAATACTCTAACTTGGACACTTTTCAAGATTGGGTATTTAGCACTCTACTCAGACCGGACCTCCCTATTCAGTGTCACCAACACTTTCCACTGTATACATAGAGCCGTTGGGCCGGGAAATGATAAATGAAAGGACCACTGCACTGAACCTCATGGGTAACCTAGCAAAGCTGTTGGCGTTCGCCGAGATGTCATCATCTGAACTTCAAAAGCGACCCGAAGCTGTTATTTCAATCTGGTACTTCAATGTGCCTTTCTCCCCACTCTGCAGCATGTATAGTGCAACGAGGCTTCCCAAGTACAGCTCTTAATGGGCGCGTTAGGCAGGCTCCCGAGCGCCATATCCCGGGTTCTCGGGTTACGCCCATCTTGGGTTGCTGGACTCAGAGTGACTGAAGGGAGAAGTCTGACTGAAGACATGTTCCTACACTTCTTTAAAAATCTTGCAAGATGTGAGCATCCCACCGACGTAAAATTACTTGTGTATTATGTACGCCTTGACACCGACGCAGCACTTATGCAAAATAGGATGCTGACAGAGCCGGACGGGCTGTCCTCCTGCAGCTCTGTAACAGCCGTTCCATTACCGAAAACAGTAACGTAAACGTAACGGAAACGAAATTAAAAGCTGGTATCAGAAACGGATAACGGAAACGAAAATATGGCATTAACGAAAATGAAAACGGTAACGAAAATCCGTCCGTTATCCTTCCCTGGTTAGAGTATTACCAAATGCTTTTAAAAGTAACTCGTTACCTTCAAGGCACCTCGACGTCAATGTTGGTGACACTGAATAGGGTGGTCCAGTCTGAGTAGAGTGCTAAATACGCAATCTTGAAATGTGTCTAAGCAAGAGTATTACTAAATAGTTTTAAAAGTAACTCGTTACCTTCAAGATACCTCGACGTCAGTGTTGGTGACACTGAAAAGGGTGGTCGAGTCTGAGTAGAGTGCTAAATAGCCAATCTTGAAAAGTGTCTAGGTTTGAGTATTACTAAATACTTTTGAAAGTAACTCGCTCACTCGTCACAGCTCGCAGGAACAACTGCTTGTCAAAATTACTATCCAATAGCCAGACTACTGAACAGGAGGTTTGCAGATGCGAACGGATGCTCTACAGAAACGATAGACTTTACTGCCGTTTTGATCCTTATAGTTGCTTGAACCTCATAAAGAGTTACTAATATTCTTCCGGTCCCTCTCTCGCTACTTCTATCCTGCCTCATAGTGGTCTCTATGGTTTACCAGCATGTCCGCTCGAGCCAAGATGCGACATTTTTTTTTTTTTTTGCTGGACGCCGCCTGTCTCAGAGACTCGTTGCTCCATGCGCTTGAAACTTCACTCATAGGCGGCTCCCCATGTCCGCTTTGTTATACATGTTAGAATTGTCCGGATTGGTGTTTGCGTTGAAGAGAAAAAAAAATCGATTACTCCTGCCTGAAATGTAAAGACCCGCAAACAAGGGGCGATTTTCTGTAGTCATTTTTCTTGTAATCTGTGCAGCAGCGTTTCGAAAGCTTACTCTGTCAATGTAAGTCACAAGACAGGTCACACAAGACACATGATGCTGGCGGTGCCTTGTGTGCAACGAATGGTGGAGCAAAATAGTACCGGGTTCTGTGTGGTTTTATTGCACATCACGTGAGCGGCGTGCTCAAGGGGGTTGCGCAGGAGCCTACGGGCTTTACTTTGACTGCTTGGATTGCAAAAACTAATTTGCATAGTTCATTACCACGGCGTGTCTCATCTTGCCGCACGCGATTACTTGCCAATTGTCATAGCTAATGTTTGCACTCATTGGCAGTTCTGAGTACGCTTGCAACTGTGTACGCCTAGCTAGGTATGCTAGCTAGGTCACCGTAGTTGACTTTACCATTTTCTTCGTGAATGAGCTCAGCCACCTTTTCCAGGTCATTCCTAACGTCTGGACGAACACAGCCCGTGGCATTATTCAAGTCCTTCAACAGGCACAATTTTCCAGACTTCTGCTCAATTTTCTTTTTGATCAACTTTCTGTTGGCAACCAGGGACGACCATTCAATGGCTTCGGCTCTGGCGTCAGGGGCTGTTGTTGTCCTATTGCTTGGCAGGTGGTCGTATATTGCCTATGCGGAAAACATGCCGATTATTTACCGAATCTCGTTTCAGACCTGCAGCAAAACTATCAAGCAGACCAACGCAGGACGCTCACCTTTGACAGCGTACGGTTATGCTCCAAGCACATTTGTGTGATTTCCAGCGCTTTGGCCTCACGGGAGGCAATACAGCGTATGAATGCAGGGCAGTCATTTTGAAAGGTGCTGCAAAAGCGTCTCTCGTTAGACCGTGTCCCAGCTGCTGAGAAAATCGGTCGCAAAACACGAAAGGCAGAAGCTTACCTGGCATCGCGGTCTCCGGTGCCGCGGCTCTGCAAGTTTTTGTCACCTTGAACTTGGCCTGGTACATGCCGATTCTTTCATCAAAATAGCGTTTTACTTTGCTTCTGACAGCTTGAACTGTTTTGCCATCGCGAACATAAAACGTTATGAAATTATCATTGGCTTACTTGTCGATCGCTGCCTTCAGTTCGTCGAACGTGTCAAATCGTTATTGCCAACTTCCGTTTCATTGCTTCAAGTGAATGCGACACGGAAAGTTTACCATGTGTTGAACGCACAGTAGTCGTGAAAGGGCTCCCCGTTGTCGGCCTCACAGAGGTGGACAACGTCACGACTGACGCCCTGGGGGAATGTGCGTCCTGGGCCGACTCCTAAGGGAACTGTGCCGACATATGTCTGCAAGCGTCTGAGGAAAACCCAGGAAAAACCCCAGACAGCACACCAGGCACCGGGATTCGAACCTGGGTACCTCATAGTCTCGCACAGTGCCGCAGAGCTCGCTTCTCAACGAACGAATACCGCCAGCAGCAAACCGTAGCGTACCAAAGGTGGTTCACCTAGTTTAGGGGACAGAAGGACGCATGCTTGCCTTCCAATGGGGCACTGGTCTTTGTGGCTGAGGTCAGCATTGGTCGAGTTGCCCCAACCATTGTCTGTAGACTTCTCTTGGATGTCCTTTGGCCCAGAAAAGGCGGTTGTCCTGTGATTACAAAAATAGAACTCTCATGAAGAAATGTACGAGAAACTCGGACGGAAAAACACAGAGGACAAGTGTTCGACTGCAACTGACGTTTACTTCACACCAGTATAACTGTTAGTAGTTTAGCCAGTAGCGTTTCGGCGAGTCGCTAAGCTACAGTGCAGCGACATATTGGGACGAAAGTCCCGATCAGGCACCCACTGCGGTAGCTCTGCAGCTTATTCACATAACGTTTCAGGCCACTGTCCATAAAAATGTTTCAAATGGGAACGCATGCACTGTACGAAGCAAATCTCACCACACCACAATTTCTTGTTTCATCCATTTTTTTTTTTTTTTTTTTTTTTTTTGTGTCCGGAATTTCCGATTTCGCAGTTGCCAGAATATCCGACGTACCGGGCGTCAAAGAACAGGGGATACGTTGACCAGACGTATCCCTGTGCGAGCGCATCCGAGTACTTCTGTCCGACACAGCGTACATTCGCTATTTATAGCTATTTCTTTATTCCAGTCATGTTATGTGGCTACACGAAGGATTCCGAAAAAGAAAAACGACAACAACATGGCTAATAGGATGCTGCTGCCCAGGGCGTCCTGGCCGAAGAGGTGAGCTATTAAGATTATAAATGTATCATACGGTTTTGTTGGGAAGTGAGAAATTGTGTAGTAGTCCACGAATGTTAATTTTTGCACTACTACGCAATATACGAGTTCAGAAAATCCCAGTGCTTAGCGTCGCTTTGAACTGTGGGAGTTTACTCATACGAAAGAAACCGGTGGTCTCCAAGCTGTTTCGAATTCTCCCCTACCGGTCCATTGTCCACGTGTCACGGTCAGCGAAAGCGAAATGTGAAGGATTATTCTTCGTTCCCCCGCTCAGTAAGCGCCCAGGATGCAATGCGTGCGCAAAGAGCACTGGGATTTTCTGGACTAGTCTATTACAGATGGCTACACTACTACACAAACTGTAGCCGTGGTCGTCTTTGGCTGATGAAACTGCCACTTCTCTCAGATGGCTACTGCCCAAGCAACAAACAAAGGTTGGATCAAGCTTGGCAATAGCTAGGCTGGCGTACCTAGTCTTGGCTGGTACATCGTCGGCCAAGAAGCTTGTTTCTTGTACGGATCTGTACCCGGGACAATGACTTGCCCAGCATCGGTCAGCGTGCCAAGTTACAAACCGAATCAGTGTTGTGGCGTCGCTCATATTCATGCTCGTGTCTCGCGGCGTGAGTTCACAATTTATCATTCTTTGTCTGCTGCGCGTATTTCCCACAACGAACAGTTAGCACGGCGTTTGAAGTTGAAAAAAAAAAAAAAAAAAAAGAAAACAGAGAAATGTTTCAAAGAGTAAAAGAAAAAAAAACAGCTCGGAAATGCCCGAGACCACAATAGGACCAAACTCACACAGAAAAGTAATGACATTTTTTCCCCGAGGAAGAACAGATAATAGACATTGTGTCTCGCGAGCTTCCGCAAATTCGAGAGTCCTGGTCGCCTGTGAGTCAAAATGAAGGATGAGGTGCCTATGAAGAACGATGAAAGATGAAAGTCACTGAAAAGGTTAGCCAGCTGTAGGGATCGTACCCACATCTTCTGGATTACCGGTCCAGGGCTCTACCAATTCAGCTAAGCTAACACGCCTCTCCAGCCACTTTCGGGGTGCGTCATTTGAAGGGACGACAAACCAGCCACTCACTCTCACTCACCCTCCTTGCACTCTTACATTTTTTGCTCACTCATACACACATTCATACGACGGAAATCGAAGCAAGCGGCACCTGTTGAACAAGAGCGAAACTGATGTTCTGAGGCTGGAACAACATAGAAGGGACAGATATAAACAAAGCCTCAAAATCATCATTCATCGTTGACTTCTTAGGCATTTTGAGGCTTTGTTTGTATCTGTCCCTTCTATGTTGTTCCAGCCTCAGAACATCAGTTTCTCCCTTGTTCAAGAGGTGCCTATGTTTAATTTGGCGCGTACACAAACAACACTGAAATGATGAACTGCTTGTCGTATCAACTAGCCATGAAGATAACGCTTTTGTTTCTTACTGCTTATGGCTTGAGAAATTCGCTTGGTCAATCGAGAAACTCAGACTTATGCAGTGCTACACCATTCCGCGTTACCCTCTCCCCCAGGCGAGATAGGCATTGGCAAGTGCTTGGCCAACGAGCTCGTTTCTTGGTGCGGATCTGTAACCTGGCCGACGGCTTTCCAAACCTGGCTCTGCCTATCACTGTACAGCATTGTGCCAACGGACGGCAAAGCAATGGACGGTAAAGATCAATAAAGATCCACTTGAAAGAGACCACCTCAAAGAGTGCTTCCCAGATGTGAAAGTCCTTATATCTTCAGCTTCCAGACGCTTCAAACGTTCCGTCGAGAGATTTCGTGCACAAAGATGAACATCAGTGCCAAAGAGAGAGATCATGCCCCGCATCTGCTTCAACAAATGGTCATGGCTTGCGAAAGAGCACACGAAGTGTTAATTCGTGCACCGATTTTATATATATATAAAAAAAAAGAAAGAAACGTCCGAGAAAAGAAAAGACATGCGCGTGCATCAGTCACGTCAATTTTAATGTATCACTTTTTCATATTCACAGGCTTTCATTAAGTGAATGAAATAATACAACTAAATTAATTTCATGGTTGCTCTGTGTTTACCTGGAAGTCACATTTTTAAGGCTTGTCATTTTTTTTTTTTTGTCTACATGAAGATTTGTTAGCCTTGTATGAAATAACGGACACATATCAACACGTGTGCAGGTTGTGCACATTAAAACCAGCCATCTATAGCCAAATTATTTCTTTTTCTCTGATTTTTCTTTTCTTCTTCACGTTGAAAATGCAAGCAAAATCAACAAATCAACAATAGGTAATTTCATTTTAAATCGACCAAGGTCCGCCGATGACATTTTTTGATTTCAGTGAAAAAAAATATATTTTGGAAATGAGCTTAAGTGAAGACGAAAGCAGGTGTCCGGAGCTTCCTACGATCAACCAGTTCAGAGATGGAGAGGGGCTAAGGTGGCGCCGTCTTCGCGAGCCGATTTTTTCGCGACACAACCCTCGTAGCTGGCACACGTGAAGTCTGGGCTCTCTAGTATACCTGTACGGGGCGCAAACGGTCACACTTTAAAGGGACGCCGAAGAAAAAAATGCCGAAATCAGCAGATATGGCAAAAATTGCACATTCTTTAACGCTCATTGTTCCTCGACGGCAGGTGAGATATTCGTAAGTGAAGTATCTTCTTAATGTGCAATCTTTCCTGTATCGTTCAATATGTAGAACACAATTCTACTCCGTTTCGTTGTCGAAAGAGATGTCAGTAAAGTTAGGTGAGAGCAGAAAATTGCCGATGTTTGGTATGGCGTACGCTAGCCGCTGCAAAACTTATTCCAATAATTTTGCCGTTACTGAAAGACCAACGTATCCCCTAAATGCAACTGCAAAAATATGTTGCACTATTTCAGTAGGCCGTTGCCCTATGCCGTTGCGAGACCAATAGATGGCGTCTGTCTATTATGCCGCAGCGACTGAGAATGGAGTATTCACCCGCGATATATAGCTGAGTACAGCAAATAACGAGTTTTGTCAATACTGGAGAACGTGTGCGTTTTTTTATTAAATCTGTAAGTGGGAAGGGCTATTAAGTGGCTATTCCTAGATGTGCCGTCTTTATTACAGCCTCAAAAACAAGTAATAAAAAACTGTCCGGCTACATTGCATAGGGAGCATATGCATCCCCTGAGCCCTGACATTATTTGGTCAATTAGACAGGATTCGGTCGATTAGAGGAAGGTTGCACCACGCCAGACCAAGCGAACCCTTGTCGTTAGAATGCGTCCCTCTTTCGTTATTATTAATATGTGTCACAAATAGATGCCCCGATAATTTTCATCGCAGAAAGGCATGGCACCTATGCAATGTAGGTGGACAGGTTTTTGTTACTTCTTTTTACGGCTGTAATACAGACGGCACCTCCAGTAATGAGCCGCTGGTAGAGCTTCCCAGTACAGAATTTAATATAAAAATCACACTTTGTGCAGTACTGACAAAACTGCTGCAAAAGTTGTTGCTATACTGAGCTACATATCGCCAGTCAGTACCCCACTCTCAGTTGCTGAGGCATAATAGACACCATCTGTTAGCCTCGCAACGGCATATAAAAGGGTTGCACGTAAATAAGAATGCCGAAGTGGACATGTCCACAAATAAGTGCCAGCGGCGGGAATCAGCGCCGACCGGGACGGGAGAGCAGACGGGAAACAGATGAGGGAGACCGAAGGCCCTGTGAAATGGGAAACGCGTGATGGCATGCCACTCGAAAGTGGAGTCGGAGTGCAAGGCCGCAATGGCGGATGCGGCGCTGCTCGGACGCTGAATCTGTGCCTGATGCATGGGTCGTCCTCACAGACAGCGAGGCGTCTTTGGCACTCCTGTCAGCATACCACCCGAGCATCGTGAGTGATCTGCGTACCATGGTACTTCAGGAGTACGCCCACCTCTCCTCGGTCGGCCACCGTATCTGCCTTCAGTGGGTACCCTGGCATACAGGGCTACACGGAAACACCTGTGCTGACGAGGCTGCGAGACGCGGCCACGCCGGTGCCCCTACTGCCGCTCCCGGTGTCTGCGTGTCGCCTGCTAATATGGCGTCTCTGCGGCGACGGCACCCGTCAGTTTCTTGTAGACGCTATCCGACCTCATGCGTTCCTGCAGTCCATCGACCCTTCACTGGAGTTTCTCATCGGCTGCCGCTGTATCCGCGAGGAGGAGTCCCTTCTACATCGTCTTCGGCTGAACGTTGCCCTTACCCGTTCACTCCTGTTCAAAATGGGCCGCGTCCCATCTCTCACTTGCCCCTGCTGCGCCGTAGAAGACGATATCTCTCATCAGCTCCTCCACTGTCAGCGTTACCACCATCATCGGGCCGTGCTCTGCCAACAGCTCTCAGAGCTTGGGTGCACGGACGGACGGACGGACAGACTTTTCTCTCGCAACACTCCGTGGCCCCGTGCAGCGAGCTAGTCAGTGGAGTGTCACAAAAGCGGTGCTCCGCTTTGTGCGTGATACGGGCCTCCTAGGCTCCCTGTGAGCCGGGTTTCTTTCCTTTATTTATATTTATTTATTTGTTTTTGTTATTTCTGTTTCTCTCTTATTTATATTTTTTGGGGAATAGCAATCCGCCGTGCTGCATGGCTCACCTTTCCCCTTTCTCTTTTTTTTCTCTTAATAAATCCCCCCCCCCCCCCCCAGTCTATCAGGAACCACCAAACCGGTGCCTTGTCATTGTGCAATTTAGGGAGCGGTGGCGCGTAGCTTCGGAAGCCCAGTTCGATCAGCGGGAGTGACGTCAGGATATCAGTGTGACGTAGCGAGCAGTCAGACCTCACATTTCACACGGCGTTCCTTCAGCTGTACTCACTCACGGCGGACTGCGAACGTCACGAAAATGTCACGTGTTCTCTCTTCTTCGGTAACCGGCTGTTTAAACGAGGTTGTGGTCTTTCGAAGGTAGATCGTAGACAAGTCACCAACGGGCATTAGTTGTTGTTGTTTTTCTGTCTATCTCTCTTTCTTTTTTATTGTTCAAGAAGGCAACGTACAGTACGACGCGCACAAAAGCGAAATGTTTAAGGAGCGAGGTTTCACTGCTCCTTTCGAAGAACACTCTGGACTCGTTATGGCATTGCTGCATTGCAAAACTGACTTCAAACAGCAGGTAAAAAAATTGGCGAAGGAACTGGCAAAAACGTTTGGCTCTAACGGCAACAGCAACAAAAGGCGTATAAGCATAACGATGTATATCTTCGAAGCAACAGACGATACAACGGACAAACAAACTGGTCAACCAGCGAAGAGAAGAACTAACGATCCATCAAATAATGAACAGAGAAACAAGCATCATCATCATCAGGCAAGACAGAAATGCAACAAAGAAGCAACACAAAACAACGAATTACACAGCCAACATAATCCGGTGTATGTATATCGTTGTCTTTGGTGATATCATAGTTAGCCATTTCTCCGTGGTGTGGACGTACGTAGATATGATTGGCACTGACTGCAAAGTCTTCTTATTCGCATAAATCATCGAAATACAAAAATCACAAGTGTTCAAAAATCCATGCATCCAGGACAAATTCAACTGCTTTCTTCGCTAAATTCGGAATATGTAGCAATCAATCATTGGGCGCGTTAGGTTCGTGCTCCGGGAACATTCCCTCTTTCAGGGGATCACTTAACACCTCCAAAGTCACTTCCCGTGCACGTTCCCGGGTGCACCCTGCGCACCCCTTCTTCGGTGCTGGGGAGTCAGGGAACGCTGGGGAAGAGCGGAGCCAGTTCCGGAGCGTGACGCATGTTCCGATGTACTGCCTTTCGATTTCGAAACGGCGCAACCGTTGCAACACGTTGCAACCGCCCATGCTCTTTGTGATTCCGAAATCATCGAATGTCGGCGGTAAATAGTTATAACATTATAGAGGACTGCTATGGTTTACTGCTATGTTTACTTAAAAGCAGACGACAGAAGAAAGCTCCATAGGTGGCGCGCGCTCAGTGGCTCTGGCGCTCGGCTTCCGGATAGCCTCACAAACACCATTAAGTGGAGACACCAAGGGTACATTCCCCCGAGAACCCGGGATATGCCGCTCGGGAGCCTGCCTAACGCGCCCATTAAGAGCTGTACTTGGGAAGCCTCGTAGCACTATACATGCTGCAGAGTGGGGAGAAAGGCACACTGAAGTACCAGATTGAAACAACATCTTCGGGTCGCTTTTGAAGTTCAGATGATGACGTCTCGGCGAACCCCAACAGCTTTGCTAGGTCACCCATGAGGTTCAGTGCAGGTCCTTTCATTTATCATTTCCCGGCTCAACGGCTCTATGTATACGGTGGAAAGTGTTGGTGACACTGAATAGGGAGGTCCGGTCTGAGCAGAGTGCTAAATACCCAATCTTGAAAAGTGTCCAAGTTAGAGTATTACTAAATGCTTTTAAAAGTAACTCGTTACCTTCAAGACACCTCGACGTCAATGTTGGTGACACTGAATAGGGTGGTCCAGACTTAGTAGACTGCCAAATACCCAATCCTGAAATGTGTCTAAGTGCCTAAGTGCGCCTAAGTCAGGGAAGGGTAACGGTAATGGTAGCGGAAACAGAAACGGTATATTACCGAAATTGGAGATGATAACGGAAACGGAAACGCATACCACTGTCCTCCATAACCGGAAACAGAAACGGAAACGAAAATTATCGTCCGGCATTGAATTCGGGTAATGGCTGTTACTGGTGTATTCTACTCACACTGGACCACCCTATTCAGTGTCACCAACACTGACGTCGAGGTGTCTTGGAGGTAACCAGTTACTTTTAAAAATATTTAGTAATACTCTAACCTAGACACTTTTCAAGATTGGGTATTTAGCACTCTACTCAGACCGGATCCCCCTATTCAGTGTCACCAACACTTTCTGCGCTATACATAGAGCCGTTGAGCCGAGAAATGATAAGAAATGAAAGGATCACTGGACTGAACCTCATCTATAACCTAGCAAAGGTGTTGGCTTTCGCCGAGACGTTGTGATTTTGTGAAACTTGTGATTTTGGTATTTAGATGATTGACGCGAATAAGAAGCCCTCGCAGTCAGTACCAATGATATCTGTGTACTTCCACACCACGGAGAAATGGCTAACCGCGATATCACCAAAGACGACGATATAACTACACCCGATTATGTTGGCTGTGTAATTCGTTGTTTTGTGTTGCTTCTTTGTTGCACCTCCTTCTTGCTTGATGATGATGCTCGTTTCTCTGTTCATTATTTGATGGATCGTTAGTTCTTCTCTTCGCTGGTTGACCAGTTTGTTTGTCGGTTGTATCGTCTGTTGCTTCGAATATATATCGTTGTGCTTATACGCATCTTGTTGCTGTTGCCGTTAGAACCGTACACCACAGAGTTGAACGGAAGATGAGAAAACGTATTTGGCAGTTCGTCCTCCGATTTTTTAACCTACTGTCTCAAGGCACTGCAGCAATGCCATAACGAGTCCAGAGTTTTCGTCGCACGGAGCAATGAAAGCTGGCTCCTTAAAATTTTCGCTTTTGTGCGCGTCGTATTGTCCGTTGCCTTCTTACCAAGAAAAGAGAAAGACAGAGAGAAAGAAAGAAAAAAAAAGCTAATGGACTTTGGTGACTTGTCTACGATCTGCCTTCGAAAGACCCTCACCTCGTTTAGGATGGCGACACTTTCGCGACGTTTGCAGTCCGCCGTCAGTGAGTACACCTGAAGGAGCGGCGCGTCTTGCCTGTATAGGAGACAAATTTCCAACGTGAAATGTGAGGTCTGACTGCTCGCTACGTCACACTCATATCCAGACGTCACTCCTGCTGATCGCAATGGGCATCCCACGCCACGCACCATCGCTCATTAACATGCACGGTGACAACACACCGTTCAGAAAAAAATATTTCGCATGATGGTTCTTGCTAACCTACTTGAATAACGGAGCAATGATTAGAAGAAGGTCATGTGTTTGTTTCGTTGGCGCAACGCATCGGATTAAACTGGAAGGCCTTCACCTTCAAAGCGAAGAACTGTACCCGCAGCCGCACCATATCTTCACGAAGTATTCACTGACTTCAGAGCTGTAATAGAATCCACCACGTCTGCAGAACAATCAGCGTCTGGACCTTCCGGAGTATACTGTGATGCATTATAAAGATGCGCGTTAATAGAATAGGGCATCAAGCACCTATCTGAGGGACAGCAAGAAATAATGACGTTGCCACTGCTCATGCCCAGAAGCCAAACCGCACTTTGGGTTCTGGAGGCCCACGTATTTTCAAGAAATTGACATTTGTGACAAATTGACAAATATATATTTTTCTTTTGTAATCCTCTGTTGTTGGCTGTAGCACACACTGCAGCGCTGATCTGGAATCCGTAAAAACAACCAGAAGCCAAAGGGGCTGTCAGTAATTTTCCGCGGCTGTGCTGTCTGCGGGTCTTCCTGGGTTTTCCTCACACGCTGTCAGAAATATCTCGGTACAATTCCCTTAGAAGTCGGCCCAGGACGCACATTCCCCGGGACGTCAGTCGTGACGTTGCGCACCCCTGTGAGGCAGACAACGGCGAGATCCTTCACCTTCATCACCACCACCACCACCCCCGGACCACAACACCGTGTTGACAAGCCGAAGCCATGTGGACCTCATGTACAGTTGTTGTGGTACCTCATTTAAGAGCAATTCTTTAATTGCGATTTAATTAACAGCAATTAAGAGCAAGACCGTTCTACGTGCATGATGGGAAAGTGAAAAGCCGATGGGCTGCGCGAACAGCTAGCCTGCTTGCATAGCGTTATAAGCGTGTTTCCTTGTCAAACAAACTTCCTGTTTGTCAATCAGTACTCTTCGTGTTCGTCAGGACTTTCTTTTTGTCTCCTGCGTTGGAGTATTTTATGGCTTTTAACCCAGAAGGTGGTTGGGATACTCTGCCCGAATAAACACGATCACCAAAGGCAAAAGGAAGGAGAGATGTAATCGCAAACGGTTGTGATAAGATGGTAGAGATGAACGGACGTCATATCAAAACAGAACTCATGTTCTGAGGCTGGAACAACATAGAAAGAACAAACACAT
This sequence comes from Ornithodoros turicata, assembly GCF_037126465.1. Taxonomy (NCBI): domain Eukaryota; kingdom Metazoa; phylum Arthropoda; class Arachnida; order Ixodida; family Argasidae; genus Ornithodoros; species Ornithodoros turicata. The sequence goes on from NC_088207.1 coordinate 10,698,579, forward strand.
ACAAAGCCTCAAATTGCCTAAGAAGTTCAGTTCTCTCTCTTGTTCAAATCCCATGTCATCAACACCTCTTCATTTATTGTTGTTGTTGTTGTTGTTGTCTCTTGCCACGTGCGTCGATCCCGTCGTATGAATGTGTGTATCAGTGAGCAAAAACGTAAGAGTGAAAGGAGGATGAGAGAGAGAGAGAGAGTGGCTGGTTTGTCCCTCCAGATGACGCACCCTTGGAAGTCGCTGAGAAGGCGTGTTAGTTTAGGGCAATTGGTAGCGCCCTGGACCGGTAATCCAGAAGATGTCGGTTCGAATCCTACAGCTGGCTAACCTTTTCAGTGACTTTCATCTTTCATCGGTCATATCAAAGTTTCGTTTCTACGCACCAAGACTGAGTTCACGCAAACGCCCGCACAGGCATGGCCTTACCCGAAAACCGTGGCCCGGCCCACGGGCCGGGCCGGGCAAAGCATTTTTTTGCGGGCCCAGCATGGACTCGGGTTTGACAATATGGGTCAAAACCCCTACATTACTGGGACTAGGTTGGGCTCAAGCATGTGTTAACCCACTATTAGTGAGTCAGGGTCCACTTTTACAGCTGACTACACTTGGCCGAGGTAATCTATATATTTTTTTTCGGGCTCGGGCCGGGAAACCTAGAATACTTCGAGTTTGGGAGGGCCCGGGCTAGGTATAGAGCGAACGGGATCGGGCCGGACCTGATCCTAAGAATGCGGCCTGTTCAGTACTCTACTAGAAATCGATATTCTTCCAGAATTTTTGCGGGCGTTTGATGCATTTCAAGGGCAGCATTCCTGGACACCCCCTCTCTGAAACCCGGCTTGACCTGATAGCAGAGGACTAGGCAAGGAAGCGAAATTTACAGGGTGGTGAGTGAGTTACGTGAGGAGGAACAGATTTGGGCAGCACGCCCGGGAAATTTCGCGAAAGCTAAAGAATAATACCCCTGTCACGCGGCAAATTGAATGTCATTCCCAGCGAATGATATTCGCACTGCATGACATTCGTTTCATGTCACACGGTGAAATCAAATGGCAATACATGCGAATGGTATCCGCCCAGCGAATGAGGTCGGAGAACACATTCGCTTTTCCCTCTCGCACCGATAGCGTACCCTCGCAGCAGAGAGGTATCAAAAACAACAACGACAATAAAAGACGAATGAAAAGTTGTACTCCAATATTTTATCACAAATTTTTTGACGCGAAGGAAGGAAGGCTAAACACTGTTTTTCAGAGATCTACCCTGGTTCCCAGTCGCCACGTTGCCAAGCGTGGTGCAGATAGGCTTCTTAGTTTTCTTTGCTTATGGGAATTAGCCAACTAGGTGTCTTTGAAAAGGCAACGATTCTGTGAAATAATCTAATATTTCGCTAGTTTCGAGCAAAACAAATAAAACTATATAACTAATGTACCTGTATAATGCTTCATATGTCTGGCCCTGGTGTCTTAATTATCGACACTGACATCATTTGCGAATGACATTCTGTTTCTTCGTGTAGCTCGATGTAAGACAAACGAATGACATTCGGTGCGATTGTCATTCTCTGGGAATGTCATTCGGTTTACCGTGTGACAAGGGTATTAGACTTGATGCATAACTGGTGGGAACGAGCATGAGACTTTCCAGATATCGGGAGATTGCCGGATGAAATTGGCAGCTTGACGCCTGCGATTGCCTTGTGGACGAGAAATTAACTAAATGTGAGTTTTAAGGTTGCAGCAAGGAAAACAGCTACGGTCCGTAGACGATATACAGACTACGTAATTACACGATGACACCGTCAATATCAAGTTGGTATCAATAGTTATTACGAGCTGAAATAGAAGAAATGGACAATCTTCCGCCAGTGAGTGCCACTTGGGCGACGATTTGACAAAATGTCTGAAGTATATAGATTGAGCTGGTTGTGTAAATCCACAAGCGACCAAAGAACAAACACGAAACAGCAACAGAGCGACTTGTGCGTGGTCTTGTCTTCTGTTTCCTCTTTGGTCGCTTGAAAATGAACGATTTGATCAAACACTACCTCGCAGGCTGTAGCAAGAGAAACAGGTATGGGCCCCGGACTCATAGCTATTATAAGCAAGGATATACAGACTACGTAATTAAATGATGACATCTTCGATATCACGTTTTTATCAAGAGTTATTGTGATATCTGTAGCGATTACGCGATAACGTGTTGACGGTTCAAGGCCTTCCGCCGTCTCAGCGTTCCTGATAAAAGGGCGCAGCTTTCTTGTGTACGCGTCTTTTATGTCTGCGACACCAACCTGTCAGTATGCAGACAGCGGTGCTGCCTGTCGTTTTGTCGAGCAATAAACATTGCTGTTAAGTACGCTTTTGCTGGCTCTCTGCGAATAGAAAGACACTACATATTGGCGACGAAGAAGATGGGATTTTACGCCAGCATGGATGGACGGTGTTAAAGAAGATATCGTCCAGAAGAAGGAAGTGGTGCCCTACACGGAACCAACGGCAGGGACGAACATGGCAACTATTGGGCAAGTGGAAAATTTTGACGAGACTATCTCAGATTGGATTTCCTATGAAGAGCGACTCAGTTCATTCCTGAAAGTGAACAAGATAGGAGATGATAGGAAAGTGGATGCGTTTCTCAGCATCATAGGCCCGAAAACGTATACGTTGCTAAAAACGCTGCTCGCACCTGAGAAACCGTCAGACAAAACTCTCGATGATTTGATGAAAGTGCTACGTGATCACTTGTCCCCGAAACCATCAGTGATTGCGGAGAGGGCGAAGTTCCACAAATATATACAAGGGGAGGCTCAGACTATCGTCCAATTTGTTGCGGAATTAAAGCGACTTGCGCAGGACTGCAAGTTCGGAGCGAATCTCGAAGAGACTTTGCGAGATCGGTTTGTGTGTGGACTACACCGACTTGATATCCAGAAATGCTTATTTGCTGAGAACGAATCGCTCACGTTTAAAAAAGCCGTAGAAAAGGCGCTATCACTTGAAATGGCGACAAAGAGCGCCTCGGAATGTCACGCGGCGGACACGCCCCCAAGACTGAATAAGATTGATAAACCAGAGAGAAGAAAGAAACGCTTTTGTTATCGGTGCGGCGGCAGCAATCATGCGAGTGAGGCGTGCAACTTTCGAGACGCTGTCTGCCATAGATGTAAACGGAAGGGACACATCAAAAGAGCTTGCCAGTCTGGAACGAAGGTCAAGCCCGCGGGACGACAATCCTTGGGTAATTTGAAGGAGGAGAACGACTGGGTTCAGAATAATCCTGGGGGAAACGCTATCCTTCGACTGGAGTCGCACAAGAATGTTCCTATGTATGCTACCGTTTCCGTCGAAGACGTTCCAGTTATGATGGAGATTGATACCGGTGCTGCTGTTTCTGTAATGTCTTTACAACAGTACCAGAACTGCTTCCCACACCTGACCTTGGAACCCACATCTCTACGTCTGCGCACGTATACTGGTGAAGCACTAACGCCCCAAGGGTACATTACGGTCAACGTCAACTACGGAGGTCGTCAGCGGACCCTGCCCCTTCATATCCTGCGTCAACCAGGTGTCCCTCTCCTGGGCCGTAACTGGGTGCGTGAGCTGCGGCTAGATTGGGCCGGACTGAACACCATGTCGCTTGACGTCAACACGTTTACCGGACAGTTGACCGAGAAGTACAAGCCTCTTTTCACCGAAGAACTCGGAAAGATTAAGGGTGAGCAAGCATGTCTCAAGTTAAAGGAAGGCAGTACGCCACGTTTCTTGAAAGCTCGAAGCTTACCGTTTTCTCTGAGGAATGCTGTGGAAAATGAGATAAATAAATTGGAGAAGATGGGAGTAATATCGCCAACAAGCTGCAGCGCATATGGCACGCCAGTAGTTCCGGTCGTCAAGAAGGACGGCTCCGTCCGATTATGTGGTGACTACCGAACAACGTTAAACCAAGTCCTGGAAGTCGAAAAGTATCCCCTTCCGAGGTTCGATGAGATTTTTGCGGCGCTTGCTGGTGGAAAGTACTTTTCGAAAATAGATCTTAATCGTGCATATCTTCAAGTAGAAGTCGACGAGCAATCAAGTCGGTATTTAACGCTAAATACCCACAAAGGACTGTATAAGGTAAACCGTCTTGCCTTTGGTATTACTTCGGCCCCTGCAATATTCCAGAGAATCATGGATAATATGCTGAAAGACCTGGATGGTGTCATCGTCTACCTAGACGATATTCTTGTTATGGGGAGGTCAGAACAAGCGCATATTCGGAATCTGGAAAGGGTTCTGCAGCGCCTAATGGAACGAGGGGTCCGTATAAAAAGGGGAAAATGCGAGTTTTTGAAGACCGAGTTACAGTACTTAGGACATGTCATTAACGCTGAAGGCGTGAAGCCGTCGAAAGAGAAAGTTGAAGCGGTATTGCGTGCCCCCGCGCCGACAGACAAACAACAGCTTCGCTCGCTGCTGGGAGTAATCAATTTCTACGGGAAATTCCTGCCAGACCTATCAAGTGTCCTGTATCCCCTGCACAGGCTTTTGAAACTAAAAGTGGCATGGTCGTGGAACCAGCAGTGTCAGATGGCCTTCAATAGAGTAAAGGAATTACTCGCATCACCGCCGGTCTTGGTGCACTACGACCCGGACGCCCCGTTGCAGCTTGAATGCGACGCCTCGGCTTTTGGAGTAGGTGCGGTACTGTCGCACATACAAGAAGACGGAAGTGTGAAACCCATAGCCTACGCGTCACGAACACTAAGTACAGCGGAGGCAAATTATAGTCACTTGGAGAAAGAAGCACTTGCCTTAATATTTGGCGTTAAAAAGTTTCATAGCTTCTTGTATGGACGAGAATTTGTGCTACTGACTGACCACAAGCCACTTCAGACCATATTCGGTGAAAAGTCAAGCACGCCTACTATTGCTGCTGCACGTCTGCAGAGGTGGTCCCTTATTCTAGCAGCATATCGCTACGAGCTTCGCTACAGGGCCGGAAAGGCCAACGTCGTCGCGGATTGTTTTTCTCGTCTGCCGTTGCAAAGGACTCAGGAGGACGACGATGACGAAGTTAGTGCGATCTACTCTTTGGGACTTGAAAGTTTCCCTGTGAACTGCGCAGAAATAGCTAAAGAAACTGCTCGCGATCGAGTACTAAGTGTGGTGGCGGAAGTTATTGCAAAGGGGTGGCCTGCAACTATAAATGATGAGGCACTGAAACCTTATTTCTCACACAGGACAGAGTTAACAATGCATCAAGGATGCATCCTGTGGGGAATGAGGGTCCTGATACCTTCAAAGCTACGCACGAGGGTGCTCGACGAACTCCACTGCGGACATCCAGGAATCGTCAGGATGAAAGAAATTGCAAGAAGTTACACATGGTGGCCACGAATCGACGACGAGCTGGAACAGATGGTAAAACGATGCGACGACTGTCAGGAACAACGCCCTCAACCACCGAAGGCTCCGTTGCATCCCTGGTCCTGGCCGACGCGACCATGGGACCGTGTGCACTTGGATTTCGCGGGTCCTTTCTTGAGTAAGAACTTTTTAGTCGCTGTGGACGCGCACTCCAAGTGGCCGGAGGTGTTTGTGCTCCAGTCAACGACCGCAGCAGCTACTATACAGTGTGTGCGAGAACTGTTTACGCGATGGGGTATCGCGGGTACAATTGTCACAGACAATGGACCTCAGTTTTGTGCGGAGTCTTTTCAGATGTTTCTCAAGCAAAATGGCGTGAAACACATAACATCGGCGCCCTACCACCCATCAAGTAATGGGTTGGCAGAGAGGTTCATCCGGACGTTGAAAGAAGGCCTGAAGAAATATCAAAGTCACTCTCTGGAGGTGAGACTTGCTAACCTGCTTTTAGTTTACAGAAACACTCCACATGCCACAACGGCACAGTCACCCGCAACGCTCATGTTGGGACGACCATTAAGAACCAGACTGGACCTCATGAAGCCGTCCCTCGACCTCACCGTCCGACAGAAACAAGTAATACAATCCTTTACCCGGAGTCCCAGAGGCCGCGTTTTTCAAGTGGGAGATCCTGTGCGCGTCAGAAACTACCGTGGTGGTGAGAAATAGGTAATGGGAAATGTTGTTGAGAGAACGGGACCGGTGTCGTACAGGGTCAAGGTGAATTGCCAGAATGGTACACTTGTCTGGAGGAGGCACGCTGACCAAATGATAACAGCTGACGTTCCTGCCAAGAAGACAGCCCAAGAAGAATCGTCAGACCTTTTCCCGTCGGTTCCAAGTGGATCAGCTACTTTTGCCGAGAACGCCACCGCTACAGTGGAAACACCACCGTCACCACAGATGGAACGAAGGTACCCTTCTCGTGTACGCAAACCTCCTGACCGCTATCAGGCTACTTGAATTGTTCCATGTACAAGCTGTACATGAGAATACGCAATGATAAATTTTGCATGACAATTAGTATTGTATAAATATTGTTTTAGCCTCGGATGGGCGAAGATGTGATATCTGTAGCGATTACGCGATAGCGTGTTGACGGTTCAAGGCCTTCCGCCGTCTCAGCGTTCCTGATAAAAGGGCGCAGCTTTCTTGTGTACGCGTCTTTTATGTCTGCGACACCAACCTGTCAGTATGCAGACAGTGGTGCTGCCTGTCGTTTTGTCGAGCAATAAACATTGCTGTTAAGTACGCTTTTGCTGGCTCTCTGCGAATAGAAAGACACTACAGTTATCACGAAATAAAATGGAATGTATGACAATTTGGCGTCTACGAGCACTGTCTGGGTAATTATCTCATCAAACGCGACTTAAATTTTGGTGCAGTAAATACATTCAGAATCGAAGGCCAATTGAATTCCCATATCCTTCCAATGGCTAGGAATACAGAAGGTCACCTATACACGGGACGGTGAAGAAGTAGAGAACATTGAGCGAATTTTATTTTACTGTATTCACAATAGCCTTTACCCATACATGTGGGTATATAGTCGCAGGTGGATAGGTCACAGAGCAATTTACAACAACACAAGAACGGACAATTACAACAGGCGTTGCAGTTTCGAGCTTAAAGCCTCATGTTAGATTTTGTCTACAGTCAGACCTCGTTTTATGAACCCTCGATATACGAATTCCCTCAACTTACGAACGGCTCCACAGGGAACCAAAATTTTTCCGTGTATTTTGACCTCGTTTTACGAACCCTCGATATCCGAACTATGAACGGATTATTAGGGAACGGACCCAAAGTAGCCAAGCCATTCTGACCTCGATATACGAACGGGCGTTATGAAAGTACAGAGGACAGGCCAATGGATCGGAGGATAATGAAAGTTGCTCAGTACATGTGCCAAGGTCAAACATACAATGTCCCAACGTCGCTACGTTCCACAAACATGATTCACCATTTCCTGGAATAATAATTCGGGCGTTTACAGCCGAACGGTTGTGAGTTTGGACCAGGTCTCCGAGATGGAAACATCTTGCCGTTCCAAGAGAAGGCGTTCAGTCCTGACAGCCGGTGACAAACGTAATATTTGCCGTTGGAAACAGTCTCATCCGCGCGCGATACGGTACTTTGAGGACCGGGTAGATGAGTCAAGTGTCAGACTCTTCTAAACAGGATAGACCCTGCAGAAAGTATGGTGCAAGCCACAATTACGCAGTATTTTCAAAAATAAAACTTATTCAAATCAATTTCCCGTGTTTTTGTGAGGTATTTGTGCACTGCACTCCTCGGACCTCGATTTACGAACGATTTTCTGAGAAACGAAGGGTGTTCGTAAAGCGAGGTTTGACTGTGTACCGGAATGGTACTGTGAAGGGGTTGTCTGCGCAGTGTGGGGACATGTTGCACGTGCCGCAGGGTATAGGGCTGCGGATAATTTCCATCACTTGGGATTATTCTGACGTGCGCCGGAAATCTCCGACACACGGTGCTGGAAGCAATGTTTACCCTCCCCCACACTGATAACCGTCCTCGGCCGGGATCGAACCCGCGATCTTGAACTCAGCAAGCCAGCACGTTACCGACTGAGCTACCGAGGACGGTTGTCTTCCGGAGGTACGGAAAATTTGATTGGCTGGTGTGTGAGAAAGGAAAATCAGTGCCGAAACCAAGATAACCTGAAAATGAGCGTTTTTCTGGGGGTCCATCTTGAAACGCGTTCCGTGGTGTGTTATCGTTATCTCTGAATGACACGGCACATCTGCCCCCCCCCCCCCCCCCCCGGGAATGGCGGATGCGGAGCTGCTCGGACTGCTTGCCGCTCTGCGGCATATCCCTGAATCTGTGCCTGATGCATGGGTCGTCCTCACAGACAGTAAGGCATCTTTGTTACTCCTGTCAGCATACCACCCGAGCGTCGTGAGTGATCTGCGTACCATGGTACTTCAGGAGCACGCCCACCTCTCCTCGGTCGGCCACCGTGTCTGCCTTCAGTGGGTACCTGGGCATACAGGGCTACACGGAAACACCTGTGCTGACGCGGCTGCGAGACACGGCCACGAAAGTGCCTCTACTGCCGCTCCCGGTGTCTGCGTATCGCCTGCTAATACGGCGTCTCTGCGGCGACGGCACCCGCCAGTTTCTTGTAGACGCTATCCGACCTCATGCATTCCTGCAGTCCATCGACCCTTCACTGGAGTTTGTCATCGGCTGCCGCTGTATCCGCGAGGAGGAGTCCCTTCTACATCGTCTTCGGCTGAACGTTGCCCTTACCCGTTCACTCCTGCTCAAAATGGGTCGCGTCCCATCTCTCACTTGCCCCTGCTGCGCCGTAGAAGACGATATCTCTCATCAGCTCCTCCACTGTCAGCGTTGCCACAATCATCGGGCCGTGCTCTGCCAACAGCTCTCAGAGCTTGGGTGCACGGATGGACGGACAGACGTTTCTCTCCCAACACTCCTTGGCCCCGTGCAGCGAGCTAGTCAGTGGAGTGTCACAAAAGCGGTGCTCCGCTTTGTGCGTGATACGGGCCTCCTAGGCTCCCTGTGAGCCGGGTTTCTTCTTTTTTTAAAATTTATTTATTTGTTTTTGTTATTTCTTTTTCTCTCTTATTTATATTTTTTAGGGAATAGCAAGCCGCCGTGCTGCATGGCTGACCTTTCCCCTTTCTTTTTCTCTTTTTTTTTCTGTCAATAAATCCACCACCCCCCAGTCTATCAGGAACCAGCAAACCGGTGCCTTGTCATTGTGCAATTTAGTGAGCGGTGGCGCGTAGCTTGGGAAGCCCAGTTCGATCAGCGGGAGTGACGTCAGGATATCAGTGTGACGTAGCGAGCAGTCAGACCTCACATTTCACACGGCGTTCCTTCAGCTGTACTCACTCACGGCGGACTGCGAACGTCACGAAAATGTCACGTGTTCTCTCTTCTTCGGTAACCGGCTCTCTAAACGAGGTTATGGTCTCTCGAAGGTAGATCGTAGACAAGTCACCAACGGGCATTAGTTGTTTTTTTTCTCTTCTCTCTTTCTTTTTTTATTGTTCAAGAAGGCAATGTACAGTACGACGCGCACAAAAGCGAAATTTTTAAGGAGCGAGGTTTCACTGCTCCTTTCGATGAACACTCTGGACTCGTTATGGCATTGCTGCATTGCCAAACTGACTTCAAACAGTAGGTACAAAATTGGCGGAGGAACTGGCAAAAACGTTTGGCTCTAACGGCAACAGCAACAAAAGGCGTATAAGCATAACGATGTATATCTTCGAAGCAACAGACGATACAAAGGACAAACAAACTGGTCAACCAGCGAAGAGAAGAACTAACGATCCATCAAATAATGAACAGAGAAACAAGCATCATCATCAAGCAAGAAGGAGATGCAACAAAGAAGCAACACAAAACAACGAATTACACAGCCAACATAATCGGGTGTAGGTGTATCGTCGTCTTTGGTGATACCATGGTTAGCCATTTCCCCGTGGTGTGGACGTACGTAGATATGACTGGCACTGACTGCGAGGGCTTCTTATTCGCATCAATCATCTAAATACAAAAATCACAAGTGTTCAAAATCCATGCATCTAGGACAAATTCAACTGCTTTCTTCGCTAAATTCGGAATATGGAGCAATCCATCATTAAGAGCTGTACTTGGGAAGCCTCGTTGCACAATACATGCTGCAGAGTGGGGAGAAAGGCACATTGAAGTACCAGATTGAAACAACAGCTTCGGGTAGCTTTTGAAGTTCAGATGATGACGTCTCGGCGAACGCCAACAGGTTTGCTAGGTTACCCATGAGGTTCAGTGCAGTGGTCCTTTCATTTCTTATCATTTCTCGGCGCAACGGCTCTATGTATAGCGCAGAAAGTCTTGGTGTCACTGAATAGGGAGGTCCAGTCTGAGTAGAGTGCTAAATACCCAACCTTGAGAAGTGCTTGGTTTGGTTATTACTAAATACTTTTGAAGGTAACTCGTTACCTTCAAGACACCTTGACGTCACAGCTCGCAGGAACAACCGCTTGTCAAAATTACTATCCAATAGCCAGTCCACTGAACAGGAGGTCTGCAGATGCGAACGGATGCTCTACAGGAACTACAGAACGTACTGTCGTTTTGATCCTTATCGTTGCTTGAACCTCATAAAGAGTTACTAATATTCTTCCGTGCCCCCTCTCGCTACGACTTTCAGGCGCAGGACTTCTATCCTGCCTCATAGCGGTCTCTATGGTTTACCAGCATACCCGCACGGGCCAAGATGCGACATTTTTTTTGCTGGACGCCGCCTGTCTCAGAGACGCGTTGCTCCATGGGCTTGAAACTTCACTCATAGGTGGCTCTGCATGTCCGCTTTATTATACATGTGAGAATTGTCCGGATTGGTGTTTGCGTTGAAGAGAAAAAAAGATCGATTACTTCTGCCTGAAATGTAAAGACCCGCAAACAAGGCGCGATTTTCTGTAGTCCTTTTTCTTGTCATCTGTGCAGCAGCGATTCGAAGGCTTACTCTGTCAATGTAAGTCACAAGACAGGTCACACAAGACACATGCTGCTGGCGGTGCCTTGTGTGTAAAGAGTGGTGGAGCAAAACAGTACCGGGTTCTGTGTGGTTTTATTGCACATCACGTGAGCGGCGGGCTCAAGGGGGGTTGCGCAGGGGCCTACGGGCTTTACTTTGACTGCTTGGATTGCAAAAACTAATTTGCATAGTTCATTACCACGGCGTGTCTCATCTTGCCGCACGCGATTACTTGCCAATTGTCATAGCTAATGTCTGCACTCATTGGCAGTTCTGAGTACGCTTGCAACTGTGTACGCCTAGCTAGGTACGCTAGCTAGGTCACCGTAGTTGACTTTACCATTTTCTTCGTGAATGAGCTCAGCCACCTTTTCCAGGTCGTTCCTTACGTCTGGACGAACACAGCCCGGGGCGTTCAACAGGCACAATTTTCCAGACTTCTGCTCAATTTTCTTTTTGATCAACTTTCTGCTGGCAACCAGGGACGACCATTCAATGGCTTCGGCTCTGGCGTCAGGGCATGTTATAGTCCTATTGCTTGGCAGGTGGTCGTATATTGCCTATGCGGAAAACATGTCGATTATTTACCGAATCTCGTTTCAGACCTGCAGCAAAACTATCAAGCAGACTGATGCGGGACTCTCACCTTTGACAGCGTACGGTTATGCTCCAAGCACATTTGTGTGATTTCACACAAATGTGAATGCTGAACCAGGAACGAGAACATCAGTTCTCTCATTGCTTGTCAGTTTCCTTTGATTTGGAGAAAGCGTATGCACCGCGTGGCGACACGGTATTCTGCAGGATCTTCACTCTTTTGGCGCGGAGGGTAGACTCTTTAGATGCATTTCAAACTTCCTCCAGCACAGATCCTTCAGAGTGCGACTGGGAACCACTCTATCCCGCCCCTTCGTACAAGAGAATGGTGTCCCGCAGGGATCCGTTCTCAGTGTTGTTTTATTTATTGTGAAAATCAACTCTGTGACCAGGGTCATTCCACAAGAAGCGATCCAATCGCGTGGCTCGACCATCACGAATTTTGACACTATTTTTTTCTCATGTTGGTATCATGGAGACAGAGATACCCAGAGAATATTTTTGCCGGATTCGGTATGGTTGAAGCGCAAGGCGGCGCTGAAAGTCAACTCCTGCCCTAAAAGTGGGGTGCATATGAGCACGTCTCCAGGAAAAACGGCTGAAGATATCAGGGCCCGGTCACCGTCAGCGAGTACAGGTAGCACGTTTCTTTCATTCTTGATGAAAAGCATCCAAGAAGTAAGCGTGTTTCGTACCAAGTTGCCTCAAAGTATACATTTTTACCAGAACTTCAGCACTTTTTTGCTGCTCACTAGGTCGAGGTAGGAATATGAAACTCGGTGAGGTGGTAGTTCGGGGAATGGAAAACACGTGAAAAAAAATCATTTTGCTAAGTGCAAGGAAAGGCTGTGAAATATTACCCCGAATATGGCAATTTTACCAAAATTCGCAATATTGGACCGGAAAAAACGTGATGTGGGCATCGTGATTCGGACGTTTCGCTAACGGCAAAACGGAGAAGTGCTATCTGCCTACATCAAGCCTGGAAAAAACTAAAAGGCTTATATTTGTTGTCATTTAGTAACCATTTTTCGTGGGCCAAGACTACCTGTTAGCGCACTAGGCTCGCTTTTGGACATTACTGCTCCGTATGTCGCCGAAATTTCGGTTTAGATGCTTGTTGCAGAAGCTTGCTGCTTCTGCAGAAGCAGAGATCCAGAGAGGAAAAGGATTGTGTTGCAGTATGTACTGTGGAACCTTCACTCTTTCGCAATAAAGATTGTTTCCGGTCTTGTGATTTCGCGTTGATGTGTGCATTGATATCTGGTCTCCTTATCATCTGTTTCGTTGACGGTTTCCATTCTAGAGAGAGCTGTGGGCGGGGTTTGTTGTTTTAAAAGGAGCGCTAGGACTCTGAGCGCGGGGTCTTCGGATTGTTCCGTTCAAGGCTGGGGCTGCCTCTTGGTGTTCGCCGGGCTGTTGGGTGCGGGTACTGGGCTTCGGTGAAAGGTATGATAATAATCTGTGTCTGGCCGATTTGGACTGTGCAGTGCATTTTATACTCTGGTAGCGAGCGGGTGGTGCGGCCCCGGGAGTGGAAATTGCCGGCGCTAAGCCGGCCGTAAGGAGATTCCCACAGTACATAGGTATGTAAACCTGTGTTTAGAAGACAAAGTGCTGACGACAGCAGAATCCTTTTTGTTATCTTTGCTCGAGCATCGACTCTGGCTCCACCCCAAAGGGTGTTATGAGCATTAGAAGCACCAGCAAGAATAAAAGGAGATGGAAGTTGGCGACACAAGTTTTCAATGTGTGTTTGCGTAATTGCTGTTGCAGATGGGAGATAAATCAAACAAGTTGTTAAAATTATATCGAGGCAAATTTGTACTGCAACAGCTTCCAGATGCGTCACCAAAGAGACCTATTTTGCTGGAACAGTTGTTGTGTCAGTTCGATCTTTCCGGAAAATGTTGTACCATCGAAATAGATTTTGTGTATGTGCATTTAGATATGTTTCTTGGACACAAAAGCATATTGGCATTGTACTTTTAAACAAGATCATGAATATCACTTAAGTTGGAAAGCAATTCATATCAATTCCACTGGAGGATTGTGTGGCCCATGAGGAGAACAGAACTGAGAAAAAGCGCGACAACAATTTGTTATGCCGACCAGGAAGAAGGATGGCCGTTACCTATGGCTTCTAGGTCTTACTCATCTGGGGAGGAGTAATCCTCTGCTTTCGGGCTTTTCGTCTGACCTCCGTCATATCCTTCTCTGATATCACGGGGAGAGAACCACTCATCGAGAGGTTTCCTCTTGCTGTTGTCAGAAATGGTGAGCTCGTGCTCCACAAGGAGAGCTTAGAGCTGGAATCATCATCACACTCCATAGAGCGGACCTCCATGGAGGGTGATGACAAGGGTAGGACTGCTGTCGCAGCCACTACCATAGCTTCATCATGGGGCTTCATTTTTACCCTATCTTCACTTGCTGTTGGCTGTGTACTATGTGGAGCATCTGTTTGCGTGTGTACAGTTACCATCTTTGATTTCTGTTGAAGCAATGCCGAGAATGTTTTCTCTGTAATGAAAGGGGATACGCTCTTCCTTGCTTCGGGGTAGCTGACGTTTTCAGTAACCTTGATGCGTAGAATGTCCTTTTCTAATTCCCACTTAGGGCAGGATCTCGAGTAAGAGGGGTGACCATTAGTGCAGTTCACACAACAATCAGGCCCTCTGCACTCTTTAGTATCATGACCCCGCTTGGCCACAACGAGCACAGCTTGGCGACCCACGGCAGGCGTCAGCAGCGTGCCCAAAGCGGTTACATTTAAAGCAATGAAGAGGGTTCGGGATAAATGGACGGACTTCTGCAGACAAATACCCAACTTTCAATTTATCAGGCAGTGAGGGACGGTCGAAGGTAAGTACTACATTTCTGGTAGTAATATACTCATTCTTTTTCACGAATCTTGAGCTTCCGAACATCGATTACTGCCTGTCCCTTGAAGTTTCCAAGGATCTCCTCTACCGGGACATCGATCAACTAAGCGATGGCTCCCACACCACGACACGTGTTCAAGGTCTTATGCAAGGAAGTGGATATGGGCACACCAAGCATTTCCAAGCAGCCATTGGGTCATCGTGGCCATAGACCATTTAACTCGTTATGTTGAGACGGCCGCACTTCCCACTGTATCCTCTGAAGCAACAGCCAATTTCTTCGTCCACAATAGTTTATTCCGTCACTGCGCACTTCGGTACCGTGTGAGTGACCGTGGCCGGCCATTTCTCGCGAAGTCATCCTCTCTGCTTGTTCAGCGATACACGCGCCATCCTCGAGCTACCATCCGCAGACGAACGGCTTCACAGAGCGCTTCCGCCACATGCTGGCTCATCTGCTCTTGTTCTACGTCTTGGCTGACCACACCATTTGGGACTGCCTATTGCCATTCGTGACGTTTGCCTACAATACCGCTCTACAATCGACTATGAACTTTAGCCCCTTTCGTCTGGTGTTTGCCTGTGACCCGTCACCTACGATCGACACCATCTTCCCTTACCTCCCCGACACAAGGTACAACCTCACACTGGCTGAAGCGGTATCGCGCACCGAAGAGTGTCAGCAGCTCGCCTGGTACCGGACTTTTGCAACCCAGGCTACGGGCAAAGCTTGGTATGATGTGCCTCGTCAATCCGTCTTCTACGCCCTTGGCGATCGGGTTTGACTCTGGGTACCTCGCAGGACGCCCGGCCTTGCCGACAAGTTAATCTGTCGTTATTGTGGTGCTTATACCGTTCTTCGTTGGCTCTCTGATGTCGCTTATGTTGTGGAACCCGAAGATCTTCCCAGATACCGGCGGCACCGTTCTGCCGACACTGTGCACGTCTCGCGATTGAAGGCCTACGTTCCCCCGTTCACCGCTTCTTCCGTCGCCAGGATGGCTTCCTCCCTCGGAGGAGGGAAGCTGTGAGGGAGAAACCGGCCTTTCTCCTGAAGGTGACAACGCACGCCCGCATACCGCGCATCTCGCGACACGCACCTTACAGGAACTTGGCTGGGAGTTGCTGCCACGTCCCCCTTACAGTCCAGACCTCGCCCCCAGCGATTTCCATCTCTTCGGGCCACTGAAGGCGTTCCTTGGGGGCCGCCACTTCAGCTGCGACGACGAGGTCAAGAATGCGGTCTGATCATGGCTGCTACGCACCGGTAAGGATTTCTACGCTGCTGGCATCCAAGCCCTCGTGAAATGCTGGGACAAGTGCATTAGTGCAGCTGGAGATTACGTCGAAAAATAAAACTAATTTCTCGCCTGTAAGTTCATTTTACTTTTGCGAAAAATGAAAAGTCCCGGTTTGACTTGAACGCCCCTCGCAGTATCGTTCGAAATTCGTATCAAAAGAAATCAACCAACTAATATATTGACGAAAAAAAAAAGGGCAATGATTGTTCATTTTCCATTCCACCGAGTAGAAGAGGTCTGTCGTAACGTTTTTGAGTCTTTGTTTTGGCCAACGGCTTGATTCAAAAGGTCCAGCACGCGCTGTAAAGCGAGCTTCACCTAAAGCAGGTATGTATTAGGAGAAGCCGACTTGCGGACACGACGGCGGTTCCTCTGTCAGTGTACAGTGACGAAATGTCGCTTCGGGAAATAGAAGCTGATGTTATCAGGCGGAGCTGGAAGCGCGTTAGGAGTGCACCGACAAATTTTTCCAGCCTACCAGTGCTTAGTAAAGTTTATATTGAAGCGAAATTCGTTTTTTCGGACTGCTCGATTATTCGGACTTTTGCGTGATCCCCGCAGAGTTCGAAAAATCGGACGGCGACTGTACTCGGTGACAGAGACTGAAGATTTTTATTTTTATACTGTGACGCAGCACCATCTGTACAATAAGAAACTTTTTCAATGTGAGATTGTCCTCGGCGAAGCGTTCGAGGAGTTGCCTTTGAAAAACGTGCACTGCTGAGTTGTCATGCGGTAGTGAATCTGATATCATTATATAAGACTTGTGCTCTAAGTCTTTCTCCTGTCTGTCGACATCACGGAAATAAACAATTATAGGATGAACAGTCGCCTGGCAATTGTGCCAGTGGAAGGACTGCGGAGATTTCTGCACAATGAAGCTATAGTTCTGAGAAAATTCCATAAGTACTATTGCCTCATTTACGATAAGAGTTTCCTTCAGATATCGGAGGAAGCCGGTCTGCTCCTTGGACACAGAATGGTGTGTTTTCAGATTTTCAGTGTGTCAAGGAGGTCTTCGTAGGGAAGGATCATATTCTCCAGTCTGCTGTGAAGTTGTGACACCCACTGTTTGAAGACAACGTCACCCATTAGGTCCTCGTCCCAGTCAGCATTTGCTTCGAAATATTCATTGACTTGCTTGAGTGCCCGGACATGCTTTGCATGACCCATACATGCAGTCTTCGTTTTGCATTTTGCATACTATAAAGTTTATCAAGTGCTTGCATTCGTGTTTCGCATTAAGAACGTGCAGCATCAACTTGACGTTCTTGTGGTACATGCAAACGCACACTGCATGTGTTCCTGGGCCACCACGCACCATGGTGGATGCAAGTGTGCAAAAGAAGAAAATCCGGCCTCAAGTTGAGGGTTTTCAGTCTTCCACATTTCATAAGCCTCCCGTAGATTAGAAAGCATCATTCTTCGCTATTCGCCTGGCGGTCCTTACCATTCTCTCACTGACTGGTATCGAAAAATCCTCCATCCTTTGCACGACTCCATGAAAAAGGCGCTGCAGTGCGTATGGCGATCCTTTTGGAGCCAGACTTCTCCTTCTGGAACTCACTTTGTAGTTCATGCAGAAGTTTCTTATGGTCAGCTCTGAGAGGTTGCCTTTCTCAATGCTGACCCCACGGGAACTTACATTTAGCTAGGATTCTAATCGTGTCTGAAGCCTCTTGTTTGCCTGAGCTAGCTAGCTTCTTTGCGCAGGCCTGTCTAAGTGTGACAGGAGTTTCACCAATAGCTGCTAGACAAAGGTTGAGGGATTTGAGCTCAGCATGATCTTTACTAGCGAGCTCCTCCAAACGTTCCTGCGTACTTACCTATACACCTTCTGTGCTCGTCTCTTCCATTTGTGTGTGTTCAAGATGTGTCAGATTCTTTACCTTAATGGAACGGGTCGGACACAACCTGTCACCAGGAACTAAGTCCAGAGTGACAGGTGACTTGGCTAAATTTTGCGTGATCCCTTTCGTCCCTTTACTTTGTCTCTTGTAGACAGGTAATGGGTCCACGCAGATTTTCCCAAGCAAGCTGGGAGGTATACCACTGTGTATACAGGTATAAGTGATGTTTACATATCGTTGTCACGCATTTTCAGCCATGCCTGGACCGAAGGCATAAGATGTACCGAGAGTCAATCCTCAAATCGCTGAACCACAGTAAGCCAGTCTTCTATGGCAGTGTAGAGGCCCAAAGCTGCACGGCGAAGGATAATTAGCGTCAGTCCTGGAAACACAAGACAAAAAAAAATGTTTTACAGAAATGACAGATAATTTAAAAATTATCACGGAAGAAAATGTGGTCACTGTGGCATCAGGAAGGAAAAACTCAAGTGGTATAAAGAGTCACTATCGGGGGAAAAATGACTATCGCCACATGTGCTATACGGCTAAATTTCCTTTAAAATGAACTACTCGCTGTAGACTCAAACTACAACTGGGAAGGAGAGAAAAGCAAGATAATCGAATGTGTTGCTCTAATTCGTTGTTTCCCGTGAAACGGTTATATTAAAAGAAGGAAAGTGATTCAACACTTACCGATGTGGAGCTCCTTTGGCAGTGCGAGCAGTCGCTGAAGTGTCACCAGCATCCATACCTCACTAGGCTCAAGATATCCAAAATGCGCATTCACGACCACCATCAAAAAGAAGTGGCGTAACAAACCAGCACCATAAATTACACTTACAAACTGCCTCTTAAAACTGCTGCAAATATTGACTATTCCGATGCAAAGACAGTTGTACGGTTGAGTTTGAAGAGGAAACACAGACGGAGTCAAACTAGTGCTCTAATAGATTGTGTGTGTACCAAGTTGGACTGCCCTCGGACCTAGTCCCCCATGCAAGATAAAGAAGGCAGTGAACATGAGAAGCGTAGTGTGAACGTTGAAATGGCTGTGCGAAAGCATGTGAAGATGAGTCACCCGGCTTAGGTTGAATACCAGATACTCCACACAGAGTCCACTTTCAGAGTACGTGTGAGATATATATCCTCACAAGCGCTCATTCTTTCGTGCATTTGAGCGTACGGGAGGACGGTTGAGTTCTAGCGAACTGTGTGCAGCCCAGATTGCCGAAAGAGCTCTTACGAAACAGGCAAATTATCTTTTCAATGATAACTAAATTCACTTGCAGAACAGCTTCCGGCATTCCTCGTTCTAAGATTTCAATTTGACCTCAATGTTCCTCGAGGCCAGCAGGAGCAGTGTGCACTTATACTCGGTCACTGCACTGCAAAGCCTACGTTGTGAGTATGGGGCAGAAAAAAATTTTTTTCTTCAGTTTATCGAAAAAACCCTTCCTAATTTTTTCTCCACACATATACGAGGAGTTCTTCTAGAGTTGTGTGTGAAGCGCATCCTTCGAGCTTCTTATGACCACTCAAATTTTTTTTTGAAAGGATTTCCGTGATTTTACGAATTTTTTACAACACCTGGATCCTTGAGAAGAGTGTTCATGCTTTTTTTTCTTAGATACTAATCCTGAGGAACTTCACAATGCCAAAATTTCGTTTCAGTAGATGCTGTAGACATTTTTATAAGAAATGTCAAAGTTGGGCAAATTTGGAAGTGTTTCCCAGAAGTCCCCGAATCCCAATTTTTGCGGTAGACTATTGGGACTCTGCCAGTAGGTGGCGTTGACCTTCTAGAAAATATGTTTAAATTTCGAGGTTCTTCGGCGCTGTTGAACCCGCACAACATGCTTTCAGAGGGGGCACGGTTTTTGCTCGAAGAGCGAACTTCAGAGCCCCCTAGTGTCGGAACACGTCGCAATTTCAGGCTAATATTTCGGATTTGGTATATGCCTACCACCACACTACCACCACCAATTTTTTTCGTAAAAATCGGAGATGGTCGAGTGGCATCGCTAGATCACTTAGCATGGAATGACCAAACCGCATTTTCGCTGAATGACTATGCGTGTGTCGTCAATTTTTGTCAATGTAGAATTTCGGATATTAACAGAGCTGTAAATCATACACTCCGAAAAACTCAGTTTTTGAAAAAACAAACTCCGAGAAACATCCTCCGGTAACGGCCAGGAAGAAACTCCGAAAACCCGGAACCCTAGTTATAGCTAGGGCCTGACCTTTTAGGGTTAAACCCGTATCCGCCCCTCGAACGAAATCTGTAAAATTCGGGTTTAACCCGAATCTACCCGAAAACATCCGGGTCGCGTGGCACACTCATAAGCGTGCATTAAAATAAAGTTTGATAACATTGGTAAACATTAGTTCCATGTTAAGACAAATTTTTATTAAACAAAAAAAATCACCCGAATTCCTGACGACAGAATATGCCGGAACGGGATTTAACCCGAATACACCCGAATTTTCAAATGAAAAATATCACCCGATATTTACCCCCCCGAATTTGGCCAAAAATAAAACCCGAAAAAGTCAGGCCCTAGTTATAGCGTACCAGCTCGTACGGCGAAGAGCACGTTATGCTCACAATTCTCTCACACCGCATCTCTCACAAGATGACACCTTAGATGAAGTTGTGTGTACCGACCGGCTGAAGGAAAACAATGATGACCAAATTTAGACTAAGAGAACGTGTTCGTAGTGCCTGTATGTACGGGCAACTCTCGATATCGCTTTCGGCCTGTTGATTGCTGGCGATTGCGAAACCGTGAGCAAGTCAACAAGCCAAGGAGAGCAAAAGCTGACAGTGACATTACTGCTCTGAGCAGACGATCGGACGGCAAACCGAAAAATCGATTTCCCTGTTAAATACAGAGTGTCCGTCCAAACTATTTTAGAGGTACATTCAATAGTCACCAACGTTTGTGACTGCTCGCTTTTGTTGCGATCTGTGACAATGAATTTTCCCTGGAGCTTACCTTTAAGATAACGTTAGCCCAGGTTTATTGTGCACACTTCTCCTGAGGAAGGGGCAGCGCCCCTCCCGTGTGCAGTTTAGCGGTGGCAGTGGGGGATTTTGATTTGATGTTTGAGAGGTTGCTTTAAAGACTCTTAAATAATGCCTATAGCCAAGAAACAAAAAGGGTGTCCTATAACTTCCACAGGGCATGTATTGTAAGCTCCTTCTTATAGTGTTCCTATAGACTCTGTAGATGCCGAAAGATCTTTCAGCAGGTATAAAATCATTGCAGGTGAGACCTTTGTCTTTGTCCGCGGAGAACACATGATATCATGTATGTACTGCTGAGCCGCAACAGTGCTTTCAATCTGTAATTTTATAAAATATTTCTGTTCCCACATCATTCAAGAAAATAGTTGTTTCCCAGTTCAAGAGGCTGTTGACTGCTTGCCATGGAAAATCATGGAATTTACAAGTCGGTGGCGGGGAATTTTGAATTTGCCGCAGCAGAAGACCAGGGGCCTTAACCATAGGTATTTTCGTCGCAGATGGTACAATGACAATGTGCGGTTTTTATCGAGGCTTGAAATGAAGACGGTTTATAGCTGCAGGTAGATACGAGACAGTGTATTTCTGTACAAAGTAGTTTCATTAAGAATTTCTAAGTTCACTGTCTTTTCACACACCACTGCGGAACAATAGACGTACATCATTCTTTTATCCAATGAATCAGTTCTTGCTATCGCCACCATCGCCATTTCTCTAATTGGAATGTGTCTAAGAGGACTGTCGATGTGCATAGGGAACACAGATGTCCCACCATGAGTGTCTTGCGGCTGTTTCATAATTTAATTGTTGTTGGTAATGTTAGTGCATCACTTAAAGGCTATCAGGCAGTTGTAGTTGCACTATTCAAACAAACAAACAAATGCTAGCGTCTCCTGACTCATTCACCAAGCATGTTCTCAATTTCTTCATGATGTGTCAGACTTAAACCTGCACCCGGCGATTTTGTTTCCGATGAGACAGTTAAACAATAAGACATCAGTTTCTGTACTAATTTTATTCTTCAATAAAATATACAAACAAAGAAAAAGGCCACAACAACTTTGTGACTAATATTTCTTTAGTGTCTTCCTGATGAGAGCCAAACGCTGTAAGAAAGGTAAGGAAAGTAAAGAAAATGGAGAATGACTGGTCTGGAGGACTGGACTCCTGTCAGACGGGCACACTTCACTGCCTTCAGATTAAAGGCCTTACGAAAAGGTCGTAGCTGAAATACGGCCTTAAGCCATGGGAGGCTGCCAGATGGTATGTCTGCCGAGGATGTCTACACTCTACAGCGATAAATATATTTGTGAACGCTGAACAGGGTGTAGCGAAATCACATTTGTTCTCACTATGAATACCCAGAAACAATGTGTCGGTGGTACCTAGTCAAAGTTTAGGATGCGCACTCAAAGTTTGGTTGCGGACGACACAGTTTTGAGGGTACAATTACAAACTGAATATGCGAGATTGAATGAGAAGCAAAGTGCTTAAGTGCATCAGGAAACTCCAGGCACTGAACGGGAAAAACTTAACAGAACATGACATCTCGTAAAAAGATTTTATTTCAAATTGAATTAAATCTGTGCCGTCTAGTTCATGACATCTAGTGACGATCGAGGCATTGGCAGTTTCGAGGGAACGCTGCAAACAGTCTTGTGGGAACTCTGTTGCCCTTACATCTCAGTTTTATTCCAAAGGCCGTATGGCTGACAGTCTTGCAAGATGTTAATGACTGTGTGCACTTAAGTCCCTAACTGTTAAGGCTGTAAGTGCACCCTTCTGACTGGGTTATAAATGACTAGCTCGCGGATAGAAGCAGTATGTTTAGACAAAAAATAGCTGCACGAGAATACCAGAGTACCTGTTTGTGAGCTTCAGTGCTGCTAGCTTTCTTATATGGCTGCACCTCTTCTGCCCCAAATCCAGGTATCCACATGTTCCAGTTTTTCTCTGGAAATACAATGAACACATGGGATGTTGATTTCTGTATGTGTAACTCTCATTATATTTCCACAAAACCACCACAAGCAATGGGATGGAGCATCACCAATAATGATGAAAGCTGATTCATAATATGTAATGATAAGCCATCAAGCTAGAATGTTAATTTCCTCATGCTATATTTCCCTAAGCCTAAGCCAAAAGCCTATGAAAACTGCTTGTCCCAGTAGGCAATATGTCAGCTCTTGATGCTCTTACCAGAGAATGTCAGCAAAAAGAAATAATGGCCCTAGTACCAGAAGTAACAAATGATATGATCAGACGGTGTGTTTGGGCCACGCCCAAAATATATATACTGGACAGCCAATCAATGAAGAAGATATTGCTACAGCTCTCAGATACTGCCTTGAAGGGAAGTGGACTGTTCTGTGCAAAACCCCAAGAAGCAGTTGTGATTCACGACCCAGTCCACAGGAGAGATGTACAACACCCTTCAAAATCCACCACCCAGATATAAAGCTAGGGATGACAAAATTCTGCTCTCGACCAAATGGAGTACGAGTGACGCCCAATCAGTCTCAACTTTGTCGTAATTGCAGTGAACAGTGTTTCTGCAAGTAATCAATGCAAAGACACGATTACACGAACTTGTTGAGAGAATCGTGTCTATTCCAGGACTGGAAAGGATCAGCTAGAACTAGGAAGCTAACACTGAGGCCGTGCAAAATATTCAAAATATTTGATTTTTGGGCAGACTAGAACAATCATGTATTCGACATTTGATTCAAATAATATTTTGTCGAATACCCCGGAAATATTCGTGTCGTCGATCACCCATCGCAACTGCGTGCACATCCTGCAGTTTCAGTTTCTACAGGCTAAAATTTGGCGGACTTTCGGTTCCAATGCGTGCAACACTAGGGCAAATCCAACCCTATCCAATACAGTCAAACTCCCTTACAACGAAACTCAGGGGACAGCAAAAAAAACTCGCAGTAGAGGTATTTTCGTTAAAAAGGATGTCCATTATTGGACCTATAGGGCTCCAGCGGGACTGCAAAAAAATTTGCTGTAGTGGTATTTTCGTTAAAAAGGTGTTCGCTATAAAGGAGTTTGACTGTAAGTATATGGAAAGTTGGAGCGTACAGTCAAAGTCTTTTACAACGAATGCCTTTTTAACGAAAAGACCGTTACAATGAACGTTTTTCACGGTCCGGTCAGCGCTTCATAGGGCGCAATGTATAATTACAACCTTTATAACGAAATCCTTTACAATGGAGCTACCGAAAAATAACTAAGTAATTCTGCGGTCCGATTGCCGAAGTGCACGACCCATACAACGAAGTTTCAGAATAAAATGCTCCTGACGCGTGGCAATGGACCGCGCAGCATGCCGCGCAGCGTCGTTCGCCCCTCTCCACCTCACTCACGTGCCCGTGTAGTTTCCGGTTTCCGCGAGTTTTGCGATTGCATTATCCGAGGACACGGGCGGAGGTGATGTCCCCCCCCCCAGGGACCACGTGGCCACTGACTGACTAGGGGCTGAACGCACAAAAGAAAAGGGCTGCAGTCTTTTTTTTGGTATTGTGACTGGTAGTGTACTGACCGAAAGTGTAGCGCTTTGAACACACTTGTTCAAAAAAAGATCACAGAGTTTTGTTTAGCCTGAAGGAAATAATGAACAGCCTCGGTTCCCGGAAAAATCGTTAATAAATCGAGGGATTCATAAATCGAAAGTTCTGCTAAGTCAGTAAAATCGAGCTGGTGAAACAGTATTTGCGAGTTGGGATTGTGTTGATAATGCAATATAATGTGTAATTTTGCTTTCGACCATGCCTTCTGCTGTACACTTGGTCGTCCCTAATGCGTCCCCGGAAAACCCGTTTGTTGCTTGGATTTCGAGGGGTTAAAACCCAGGGTGCAATACCTGGAAAAAGTTTCGTCCGCTCCGGCATCATTCGTAAGACCACGGAATAATCCCTTTGAAGGTTTCTGCTGACCTCGGAATGATCCGTTTATAAATTGAGGGCAAAAACGCTGGGAAACTCCTACTTGGTTCCCAGAAATTCCATTCATTATTCGCACATCGAGGTTCATAAAACGAGGGAAAAATGCATGTAAAGAGTTTGGTTCCTCGCGCTCCTGTTCATAAAACGTGGGAATTCATAAATCGAGGGTTGACTGTAAATGACTAAATAAGCCTGCGTATGTCATGAGCCATCTGAGTCCACGACTGGGCGTCATTAATTAGCAGTCTTGACTACTGTATAGGCATTCGCTCCACGGTGCTTTACATTCGGGAACAAGAACCGCATCGCCCGCAACGGTGGCGACACCAGTCATCGGCTCCGCGAAGCGTACCGCAGACAAACCTCCGCGCGGTTCGTATTCTAACTCGTCCTCAGAAACATGTTGTCATAGCGGAATTTCATGCGAAGCTTAATAGGGCCTACGACTCTGTGGTCGGACTTGATTTTTGTCATCTTCGCACGTGCGTGATAGGTTTCTCCCTGGACCTACCCTCGTACTATTGCATCGCGACTATTACGGTCAGTCTGAAGTGCAATATCGCTGCACGATCTTTTTTAACGAAGTCACCTTCACAACAAATATTTTCCGCCGCCCCTTGGAGTTCGTCGTAAAGGACTTTGAGTGTATATGCAGATGAAGGCTTGAATGCATGAGGCGTTTTTCGAGCGGCAGAACGCCAAGCTTTTCTCGGCAGGAAGCGACGCTGTCCAAAAACACTCATAGCTAGCTTTCTGTACACTCTGGAGGAAGAAACTCCACATAATCTGATACAGTTGAACCTCGTTATAGCAAACTTGCTTACTACGAATCGTCAGTTATTGCAAAGTTCTATTTCAGTTTGGTTGGTCATGCTTTATTCCTATGGCAGTTTATTTTTATAGCAATCAAACTTTCACCCCTGTCGGTGGAATTATAGGTTGACACAAAGTGTCTCAGCTTGACCTCCAAATTCCGCGGCCCTTCCGATGTTCCTGACACACGGCAGACAATGCCCCTTCCCTGCAAGCTGTTGAGGGGCTTAGCTTTCCGAGTGAGAGGGCAGCGAGGCCGACCCCAATAAACTAGGGAAGTCCCTGTCGGGTGTGCATTCCTACCCCTTCTCTGTCACTCCCTCACTCGCATTAGGGCCCTTCACTTTCCATGTGCGTGTTCTACGCAACGTCCCGCTTGTGTGTCCACGTGCTTTTTGTTTAGCATCGTATATATGCAGCCACATCTGATGGTTGGACATGAAAATGAATATTCTACGAGACGTCGATGATGGCAAAAATTCTTGTGATGGCCTCGTTCTTTTTTTTTTTTTTAGTTCCGTGTTAGTGCCACTAAGCAACTGTGGCTATGAGAGGCGTACAGACGTGGACAGATGGAGAGAGGACAGCAGGAAGGAGTGTGGGACAGGGGGATTAGTACGTGTCCTGGACCAACTTCAGGGGGAACTGTGCCAACATTTGTCTGGAAAGTCCTTGGAAAACCTCAGACAGCACAGCTGGTGACAGGATTCACACCGAAACCGCAGGCGAAGAAAATAAAATTGTAACTCCTTGAAGCTACTGCGTTCATTCAGTCGTGTTAGGTCTTCCTTTCGGCAGCTGTATGCTTCCTTCCGTCACCACCACCACCACCTTGTACGCGAATTTGGTTGCCCAGCAACCCCAAGTTTTCATTTTGGACTGTGAAAGTAACGGCCTGTCCCTGAACGAGTTGTAACAGGGTGTATACAATGAGTGAACATAGAGAGTACAGTACGCCACTGTAATGTTGCACCTGAAATCCAGATCTCTAACACAGTGTCGAAGTGAACCACTGTTGTGTCGAAAACAACAACAACAAAAGTACATTTGTGCTATTTGAGAATCGTAAGGTTGTGCTTGCTTTTAACCCATGACAATCTGTTCAAAATTCACTTTACTGAACCGGTTCGAACCGGTTCAGGAAAGTGAATTTATAGATATTTTGCGCTGCTGCGGAGCTGAACCAAAATCGAACCAACATGCTTGAACCTGAACCAGAAAATATAACGGTTCCGACCCCTGATGCCAAGTGGACAAGGTGACTTTTACCTAAGCTGAGCTGAATGTCTTTGGTTTCCAGCGTTGTGGATTTTCTGTGCTTTGCAAGGAGGCAGGAAGTAGTTACCAGGTTCTCGATGAAGTCGTCCGCGATTTGCAACAGCAACTGCAAAATAGAAAGCAAAGCGCAGTGAACACAAAATCAAATGCAATACGATTCATATTTGATAAAATGACAGAATAAATTTAAAGAATTGCCGAGCACAGCAGAGTGAACACAAAATCGAACAATACGATTCATCCTTGTTTCAAGCGACAGAACACATTTTAAAAATTGCCAATTCACCAAAGATGCTAGGAAGATCAGCCTGTAATGCGATACAACTGTTGATAACTAAAGGAGGCCCTACACTTATGCCCTTGCGTTTGCAAAGCGAGAAAAACCGGACTGTTTGGTGGTACATTTTAAAAGTTATAAAACCCCATTGCAGTCTAAAAAGTGCAGAGAAAAGTCAGTGCTTCATGTGTGTGTCATCATTTAGTGTCCCCTGCACTTGGGTTTTATCTCTTTTAAAACTTGTGTTTCCACTGTTTTTAAAAAACTGAGGGCAAAAATCAAGATTTATGTCAGGAACTGTAAACACAGGTAAAATCAGGTGATATCACGTGAAAGAGTCAGCTTTCTAGTATGAAAAAGAAAAAATACTTTTATTTATTTATTTATTTCATATACTGCAGCCTCTGTGAAGCTATAGCAGGAGCAGGCATGCTTGGCTACAAAAGTCATCCACAGGTAATTCCCTTATGCCACCGGGTAACCTATACCATTCATCAACTGTATGAGGAAAAAAACTATATTTAAAAACATCCATACGTGAGCGCGTAGGAACAATGTTCAATGGGTGTGAATTCCAAGACTAGACGGCCGTGCAAACGTAAAGTAAAGTAAAGTTCATGGGCTATGTTAATCTGTTTATGAACTATTAAATGCAAAAATTTTAACCTTTCAAGGGCACGCCTCTGCCGCAATGGAACCAAACCCACTTGTCACATTTCAACTGAATACATGTGTTGGCAGGGTAGAGTATGATGATACTGTACTGCATAATTCACTTCCAGATGACAACTTCAGATTAATGTACGTCCCTAACCACTTCTCTGACATACTCGTGCAAATCAGGAGTAAAAGCAGGTTTTACCAGGTTTTACCCCAAATCACAGGGCTCTATGTGCACTTGGCACTGGCCAAGGTTAGTCTATCATGCTGGGCAAACCAAACTCATTAGGGTCGTCAGCAAGATGACAGAGGCTCCCTCGAACATTGTGACAAAAGCAAAGCTAAAACATCCAACAGTTAGATTACTGCCGTTGCCTAAACGCTTGGATGAATAGCAGCGTGACAGATAGACATCGAACTGCACTTCCAAAAGCGAATGCAGTTCCCAAGTATGCATTTTCACATCTTTGTGACATTAAAGGAGCAGTCTAGAGGCACGCAGCTTTGTTTCTGTTTTTGCTCAGTATGGAAAGCTAGGCGCCCGAAAACAGTTTTCCCACAATTAGTGCAACCGTAGCGAAATTGGGACGCCCGCAATAGCCCCCCAAATCTCCCTTGCGCGAAACACCCTCCTTCGACTTCACGATAGACACGTGATGAGCGCCGCCACGCGCGTCACTGTGTGACGTGAGTGGTAAGGACGCTCTTCATTGGACCTGGGATCGCATGATCGAGGTGGGCAACACAGCGCAGAACAGAGCGTCTGCTACTGCTTCGGAGACAGCTGGCGTTCCGGCTGCGTGATGTCCCAAGCGGAGAATTTGAAAGCTGTCAACGACACGACCTCAATTTTTTGGGACTGCTGACAACACAGGAAGAACGAGTGGTGCAGCACGAATCGAACTGTGTGTTGTACAGCGATACTCCGCTGCTTCCCGACAGTGTACAGCCTGTCTGACCGTTTTCACCACACAGTTGGTTCAGTGGCTACCAGGTGGCGCCACAATAGCGCCGTCATTGCTTGCTTTCTGTTACCAAGATTTGAGATTGCACAGAAGCCACAAGTATTACTCTTGTGATTACAGTCTTATTCTGTCAAGCTGCATATATGCTGTTGTTCAGAAAATGTGATATAAATCATGTAACGAATAGAAGTCAACAAGAAACAGCTCGCAATGTTTGTAGCAGACGGTTTTTCGTACCAACGAATGAGGGGGCTCTCTACCACAAACGTCACACTAGAGAGGGTGTGTCCTGCAGTTGGAGCGCTCCGACCTAGTCACCGCGGCAGCAATTTTCCAAATTAATTGCTCCGCGGTGAAACAACTTTGGACAGAAATATTTTGTGGGAATGCTTGTCACGTACTGCTTTACAAAATGACAACAGTTTTTGGCCATGTTAGATACCACTTTAATGCTCCGTGAAACGAGGATTAAGGTGAGGAGGAGTAGAAAGAAGGATGTTTGCAGCCACATGGCACTCCAGAAAATCCGTTATTAACACCGCTGATCCGTTCCTGTGGGAACAGCACTAGCAAGCCTGGAATCCAAGAATCCTGGAATCCTGGAAGCCAAGAATGGAACTGCGGTCTCCTCTCAGCAAAACAATGCAGTGGGGACCAGCTTCACATGGAAGTTGCTGAAGCAGTGGTTCTGAACCTCTTTTGCTCCATGAACCCCTTTTGCCGTTAGTTGGAGTGTTATTTTCCCCTGCTCCACGTTAATTCGAAAACAACACACACAAAAATTTCAGGTATTTTATTGCTTGTTCAGAGCTTAGGATCGTTTGTGTTGAGCGACCTTACCGCGCTATGTCCCCACTCGGTACCCCTTCCAGTCCCGTGTCCACCCAGGAGCCACCATGACATACAGTCAAGGCATTCCCGGCGAGGGAGATGTTCTGCCAATGGCATACTACGCAGAGTGCCCACCAGGGCCGATTACGAGGGAAATCTGACATTGTGTCATTCCCAAATCCCGCTCCCCTAACCAGGAGAGAATCCTCCACCAGTTGAGAACCCCTGGGTTAAAGCCTGCGGTTGTAAGGACGTTGACCTGGCTTACGGGAATACATATAGGCGTAACGAAACAAAAATTTTCGTGCTCTCCGTGCTTGGAAACGTGTCGGGAAACATCGGGTACTCACAGAGACCCCTACAAAAGAAAAATAAAGTACCAGGCCCTAGTGATAAACATTCAGGGTGTGTGCAGATAAACCTAACTGGCATTCGTGCACTTCTCTTGTTGTCTACTTAACTGACAAAATTCCGGTGGTACACGATGGCGCTTTTATGCATGCGAAACCTACAGAAAAATCATGAAAGCCATACTCAGCATAAAAATAAACAGAGCAACGAAAAATTCGGCTTCCATGCATTAGAATGGGGTGGCCACGGCAGTGCATGGCGGATTCAGGAGAGTTATGTGCAAGTACCGCTAGGGGCAGTACCGATGAGCATCCATGTGGGACATTGTCCCAATTTCTGCACCGATAGCTCCCCTAGCGTTACTTCAACGCAACTATCCTGAGTCTGCCATGTTGCCCTATTCTGGTGCACGGAGGCCAACGTTTTCATAACTCTGTTTATATTTTTAAGCTGAGTATGGCTTTCATGATTTTTCTGTAGGTTTCGCACGCATAAATGCTCTGTCGTGCCCCAACGGAAGTTTGTCAGTTAAGTAGACAACAAGATAAGAGCGCAAATGCTGGTGAGGTTTATCTGCATACACACTATAGACTATCATTTGGTGTTTCTTCAGCACCAGCAATCTTTCAACGGAAGATGGAGTCTTCCGGTAAGATATTTCAGTTGTTCAAGTTTAACTGGATGAAGTCTGAATAGCGGAAAGGACAGACAACCAGGAGATGCTGAGGAATGTCCTACAACGATTTCAAGACTACGACATAGAACTGAAGGACACCAAGTGTTAGTTCCGACAAAAAGAAGCAACGCATCTCGGACGCAGGACAGATGTATGTGGGCTGCATCCCGAATAAAAAACCACAGTCGCCTTTCTTGGACCCCCCCCCAACACTTCAAATATAATGGAGCTCTGATCGTTCGTGGGATTCATTACGTACTATGGCAAGTTCTTTCAAAAGATGTCCACGCCATTATACAAGTTGCTCAGAATGGAACAGAGGTGGCAGTGGACAGCTGTGAAGGAGAAGGCATTCTGTGAAGCTAAAGAAACACTGAAGTCTGCTCAGATTCTGGTGCATTTCGATCCCAAGAAACCTTTACGTTTGGAATGTGATGCATCACCAAAAGGAGTTGGTGCATTGCGTAGGGAATATGGACCCGCTAATCGGATTTCAGTAGAGGACGTTGACGCACGCAGAAACCCGTTATTCCCAGCTAGAAAGAGAAGCTCTTGCTATAATCTTTGGAGTGACCAAGTTCAGAGACAATCTTCTGCAAAGATCTTTCACTGTGGTCAGTGACCATAAAAGCCACTAGTGGAATCTCTTTTAACGGAACTCGAAGGGGCCGAGGAAATCTGTTCCGTTTATCAGGAGTTCCGTTTACTGAGTTGTGATGCAAAACGATAAATTGTCTCAATTTCAGGGGTGTGGAAGCTGTAACTAGTCTTGTGCACATTACTGTGTCTAATACCTCTCATAAAGACCAGAAATAGGCACACAATTAAGAAGTTTATTCTGACCCTTGTTGAGGTGTAAAGAATCGCTCAATCGTTGTTTGGAACAACTGATTAAACCTTTGCTTTTGAATAATGCTCTCCATATCCTAAAGGTTACGCAGGAATGGTTCAGAGCCATGCTGCTGTGCAAAAAAGTTTTTTCCATGCTTTATCCACAGTACCAAGCACTTGTCAAGCTCTTCGTGTGCACCGAGTTGCAGTCTTTTTCTTTCTGGTCCAAATGCCGAAGCACTAAATGCGTCACGTAGCTTGTCCTTTTCATGAAAAATTCTTGTTAGCGTACTCTTCGGCATTCCATACTTCGTTGCAAGCGCCGTTTTGGTGAAGCTCCCACCCTCAAAATCTTCGATAACCTGAATTTTCCTTTCAAGAGGAAGAGCATGGTGTGCACGCTTCGGCGATGCCATCATGAATGGCGTGTCCTGTTAACCCTAATCATGGCCGCACCGGAAGAGGAAAAGGTTAGGTCGCGATGAGCATACTGATGCCGCTGGCATGCTCAGCCAGTTTCGTTTACACGGTGTGGCCAAAATTTTGTTTCCGATTAACGAGAGTTTTTATACATTGTATGAATATGAAACCAAACAACCTCCGTTCAATTGTTCCGTTTAAGCGGTAATTCCGTTAAAGCGACTTCCATTTAACGAGATTCCACTGTAATGGAACTATTCCAACTGAATAGTCCTGTACCTGTACTAGCAGCAGCTAGGATACAGCCCCTACAACACACACCCTTATCAAGCGCTTACATCTACGACATAGAGTACCAGAAAGGAAAACTGACGTTGCAGACGCCTTAGCTCTTTGTTGGACATAAGAAAGTGTGCCACTGCACATCGTCAGGAATGCTTCCACTGCTCTTCTGGTGCATTTTTATAAACAGAAAACCCAACCTGAATGCTGAGAAACTTTTTGTAGCAGAGAAAAAAGTGGGACTAATTTGTCCCATGAAGCAGCTGAAAAACTATGATGAAGTGAAGTATGGCACCGTCCATAATTTCAGTAGTCGCAAGTGGAAGCCGCCAATGACAAAGGAGGAGGAACACTTTTTCTTTCATCATCAGCATCTCACACTCCACGATCTCTTAATTTTAAGTTTTAACTTAATTTAATTTAATTTTTAATTGACACATTGGCATACTCCACACAGATAATAAGTTGAAACAGATATTCCCATGCGCTCCTAGAGTACCATTCCGTCCCTAAACAAATTTCCGTAATTTATTACTTACGTCCAACATCCATAAACCGCCCCCCGGATGTAACCCATGTGGAAAGACGAGGTGTTGAACTTGTAACTTCGTAAACAACGAGAATTGGCCGAGGCAGACCATATTAGGGACGACACACACATGTAAGCCTAACACGACCAGAAATTAACAAATTCAAACAAGCCACGGAAAAGAGGTGCTGATGCCAGGAATCTTTCCCCCCGAATTCTTTGAATTTGTAAATTTATCACTCTACGTTAGTCGAGAGTCATAGTACTTTTTGCATTAAAATAAAAAGCTCATTAAACTGCAGTTCATTTAATATAGACTACTTAATTTTTTGTGCAAAATGTGATGAGAAAAACATTGGTGAATTGTCAAATTCGACGCAAGATATATTTTACGGACATAAAAATGACATTGTTCATAAGCAACACACCGCTCTGTCTACCCATTTTAATCCCCCTCAGACTCTCAAGCAGACCTCAAGATAACAATTTTAGAATCTCCTTTGCAAATGCTCTCAAGCGCAAAAATCATTTTTCATTAGCAAATTCTGCAGTCTATCTCCGAATGGTCTTAATACAGTGAAACCTTGTTAATGTAAAGAAAAAATGGCTAGGAAGCAAGCGAGCTGGTGAAGATGAAGCATAATGTAAAAACCCCGAGACTAGGGAACACGAAGGGACAGACACAACACGAATTCCTGTGTTGTGTCTGTCCCTTCGTGTTCCCTAGTCTCGGGGTTTTTACATTATGCTCGTTATTGCGTACCTGGCGGGGACACGAAAAAACTACGTACAGTAAATCTCGGCTATAACAGCCCCACTTATAACGAATCTTCGGTTATAATGAATGCCTCACGAACGACCGTCAAAATTTGTATTGAGTCTATGGAAATTGCCCCCGCCTGTTATGAACGAATTGCCAGGGAGCCTTCGGTTACTGCGACTGAAAGAGCTCCCTCGACCACTGGAGAAGGCGAGCGCGCGACGTCAGACGCCCGCGGATTTGTCAGGCGCCGCTTGTACGTGACCTCGCTTTGCAGCCAATGCGCTGTCACCATCAGCGCGCGCTGCACGTGCACCCGTTTGGCCGATGATTAAGGCGTCATGGATGCAGGTGAAGCGGAAAACGTTGCGAAACTGCTTCAGAAAAGCTGGATTTGTTCATCAGGCACTGGCTACAGACGCCGATCGTGAAGTGGACTTTGGTGTGCGTGATACCGACACAGAACTTTGGGACAGAGCAACGGCTGTGAATCTGACTGACGGCTGTCAGTTTTTCGAGGAGTTCGCGACAGCAGATGACGACGCACAGGCCGTCGCGGACTTCAGTGATTCGGACATCATTGCCGACGTGCGCCCGCCGCCAAACGACCTTTCCGATGACGATGATGATGACACAGTGTCTTCCCCTCCTTACATTTTAACTACAGCGGAGGCACTCAAGTACGTTGCTTCGCTCCGCGATTTTGTGTACGCGAAGGCGCTCGCCGCGGCCCACCTTGATGACTTAGAAAACGCCGTGATCTCCGCAACTGTGTATAAACAGGCGCCATTAACGATGCATTTTCAATGAACGGCATACATGACTCATGTTTCTTACACTGCTGGCCTTTTGGATCAAATTTTTTGTCCATTCCATTTATAGCGAACTTCGGATATAATGAACAGGTTTGTTATAACCGAGATTTACTGTACTAAGCGATAGTATGGCTTAACCAAAAACTCAAAATACAAGTCCATGTACCTGTCTAATGGAAGAAAAATGAGGATAGATACCGCCGTTTATTCACTTTGCAACAAGATAGTCCGTTATTTTCGCTTCATACCGACGCGGCCTTGCAGCAATGATCGTGGCTTCAAATCCACAAACATTACTAGCGAGCTGTTCTAGAAGTCCCCGTTTTCTCGCAAACTGATCGATGGTATCGATGATGTCCAGTTTCTCCTTGGTGTTCAGGACATGGTGGTGTGGCGCTGTCCCACAAGCCAACACAAGTGACATAGAAGTGAGAAACAAAACGACGAAACTATAGGGGGGGAGGAGCCTACTTGCCCTCTCCACTCTGCAGGAGAATGACCTCTCCTCCTGGCAGGAGTGACGTATTGGCGTTGCCCCGTCTCTGGAGGAGCCATGTGCTTCCAAATCTTTGTTTCTGGTACGGGAGGAGCTAGTTTTTTTGTTCTGCACGGACTGTTTCAGGACGAAAAGCATGCATTAACCGATATTGGGGCTGCGAGCAGCTACGGCTTAAGCGGGTAGCAAATACATTGGTTTCAATGGGAGTCGCGACGGGGATTCAGCGCAACTACTGCTTAAGCGGGTACGTATTAACGAGGTTTCACTGTAACTGCGTCATGTGTCATTTATGTTGTAACCTGAAGAAGTGCGGCATACGCACAAAAGCATGTTTCATTGAAGTGGTGGCGTTTCGTCCTCTGTAAATTTTTTGTGTTGCATACCTTCTTTTGTCATTCGATTATTGTGTCCATAAGACTTATTGTGTTATGGTCTATATGGATATCAACTCTCTGAGCATTTCTTTTCCGCTGTCTTTGAAATCTCACACCATCACCACTCACATGCTGTGTAAGTGGCGAACAGCTGTAGAAAAGATCTGACTGAGGGTTTTTTTTCTGCCTCTGATTGTAGTAAGTCTAGCAATTTTTCAGCAAATTCTAAAACAGAAATGTAGGTCGATAAGAAACTCTGGCACCAAATTTCAAACCAGCATAAGCCATCGAGTCATGAGTAAGTTACTAAAAAGAGTAACCGACTTAAAACTGCTAAAAACTGACAAAATTACAGTAACTATGAAATACTGACACACAGCAGGGCTTTGACCGAAAAAATTAGGTCGAACATGTGGAATTAACGTGGTATTTAAAACCGAGTGACGACTATCCCCGACTCCCGATCAAGGCAATCGAGGAGAGAAAACCACACTGTACTTACAGAATACGAAAAAAATATACTGAATGTAATGCTAGAGTGATGTACAAAATTGCTCTTTCATGTAAAACAAGCTTATATAAGACAAACTACATGGTGGCTAAACACTAGACTTAGAGAACATGCCACAGCGACAAATAAATACCTCACAATGCTGGAACACCTCAGATTCCAATTCCAAGATACCGAAATTCTCGATCACGGGAAAAGAACAAGCAGCCTCATTATACAGGGTGTTTGCTCTAATGTGTCCAGAAATTTTATTTAAAACTAGCGATAAAAGAGAAATGAGCGCTACTTTTCAGCTATTTGACTAAGAAACAGGTGCTACTAGAAGAAGTACCTGTTTCTTACTCAAGTAGCAGAAAAGTACCACTTGTTTTTCTTTTATCGCTCACTTTAAATATAATTTCTGGACACGTTAGAGCAAACACCATGTTTCACACACACATACACACATAAGGAGGCACAGTTGATAAAACAAGCAGGGCAAACGTCTATAAGGAAGGCGCTGCTTGAGTACACGGGTAATGTTTGAAGATTTTTCAGGGATTAAGCAATAGGCGCAAGACGTGTTTTCTGGACTTTCTGCCACTAAGTATAAATACGTAAATAATAAAGGCCACCTTGGTTGAAGTATCAGTACCTGTGTCGTCATTGTCTGTCCTGTGTTGTCCTATTTCTACCCAGCACTGGGGGTTTTAAGCGGCCTCAAGTAACGTACTAACCAGCCCAATTTACTGCGTTGTTTCAGGGTAACTAAGCACAATTATAGTTCGTCTACGCAATAGTAACTCAAATAAAGTTACTCTTTTCAAAATACATAATTAAAGGAGAGAGGTAGCAAGCAAGCTGGTGGTAGGATAGATCCATAACTTAAAAACCTGAGACTTGGAGACAAAAACCATAACACGGACAAAGTCTCAAACACAGCTGAAAAGTTTACTTACTTTTTACTTTACTTACTTAAGTCTACTTCACTACTTAAGCTTAAAAGGGTACTCCCAATGCATGATTTTTCGCGGAGAGAACAAGCTTTTTTCATGTTCTCCAAAAGAAAAGAAGGTTACTGGTCATCGTGTCGTACTTCCTTATTTCCGTAAGATATCCTATAACTAGTTAACTAACTGTAGTTACAAAAAGGAACTACAGTAAACCTCTATAAAACATACCTGCATAAGCTGTAGTTCCTCTCCAAAAGTACTCTAGCTGAGTCGCTGATGGGAAATGCTATTAAACCTAATGCATCTGATAAACGCTTGCAGCCAATCAGCATAAAATAAAGGGGTAGGACTGTGCAGCCTTTGTATAGTGCCTCTCGGATAGTGTTTCCCATGCATCGGCCGGCAGGTTAGTGTGTATGTGCGATTTTCAGGTATGTTGTAGCACTGCTTTCTATGTACCACATCTTTCGTGTCACAGCTAGGTACACTTTTACAGTGTTTTACTGTCTCATGCGGCACTCAGATGTAACCTCCCCGTTCTCATATAGAGAAATGATATCACTTTTCCGGTCAAGGCGTGCTGCTCCAAACGAGCACTGCTAACAATGCACGAGTAGCAGTGTCACAGAGAAGATGCGAGGGCGCTGGATCTTTGAACAGTTGCCACCTACCTCCTCTACATCATCATCGAGCTGTTCATTTGGGTCCACTTCCCTGACGAGGTCCTGGAGACGCTGTTTGTTCAACACCTGAGAGTAATAGCAAGAGGTAGAACACTTTCATCATCTAGTTATATCACACATAAATTTACCAAAAACTTTCATCTGAGGACTACATAGTATAGAGCGCTCCTTATGTTTCCTAGAATCTGGGAAATTTAACAGAAATTGGCTGTGACTTGCAGCACGTACTTCTTTCCCTCGGAATCGTCTATCTTTCGCAAAATTATGCGAGGATTTCAATCGATCTGTGACATTTTCCCAGATTAAACCTGATCAGTTTTTTTTTTTTTTTTTATTTGACATACTGCCAGCCCCCTGTTGGGGGCCAAGGCAGGAGGGGGCTACAGTATAGGTGTGCACTCAAACAAACGAAGACAATGAATAAACAAATGAATAAATAAATGAACAAAGCATTCAACATTCTTAGCATTGACAGCATCTGTGGACAAGCGATTCCATTCGATCACAGTACGCGGGAAATAACTAAATTTGTAACAGTCGTTACGTGGCAAAAAATGTCTAAATTCTAAATTGTGCTCTTTCCTGGTGCGGAAGTCAGATAAAGGTGTAAGGTAATCGGTAGCAGCAATTTTGAGTTTGCCCTTAACTAGCCGATAAAAAAATTTTAACCTGTTCGTTCGTCGTCTGGCTGCTAAGAGAGGTAAACCACATTGGCTACGTAAAGTAGACATTGGAATTCCCCGCCCGTAGTCGTCAGAAGCAAATCTAATTGCACTTTTCTGAATGTTCTCCAGCTCGTTAATTGCTTCCTGTGTACGTGGGTCCCAAAACGATATCAGGATACTCTAAAACTGAGCGTACAGTTGCAACTGCAATGCCTGACACCACTGATAATGCTAGCACTTACACGGTAAAATGTGCGTAAATGAAAGTGAATTTAGATACAGCTATGCCCAGGGAGAGAGAGATTGACCTCGTTGAGTTTAGTTTTCTTTGTGCAATGAAAAGTTACGAAAGGCTAAAAAGGCAGGCGGAATGAGCTGGCATGCGATCTCGGGAGAGTGCTGCTTTTATATTCTAGTTTTTCTCTTGCCCGTGGAATCCTGCAGATTTGTAAATCCCTCTTGTGTAAATAGTAAAATTTAGTAATTTAGTAATAGTAAAATTTAGTAATTTAGTAATAGTAAAATTTAGTAATTCAGTAATAGTAAAAGTAAATTTTCTATTGCAGAAAGCCAGGGGTTTCAACTGTGGCCAACAAACACATGGGAGAGAAAGAAATAAGCAATAACACGCAATTTCCTACGGGTACTATAGAAAGGATACTGCAGGTACTATGGCGAAGAATGCTTTTCAAAAATACAGGAGACTCACGTTAGTTCAGCGATGGATATCTAGTACGTTACCTTAACCCAAAAACATTCCAAATTTTCGGCTAGCCTGCTATATTTTCAATGTAGTAAATTCAAATGGTGTTTTTGCATAATTCGTACTTTTCATTCCCTCATAAAATGTTACTACCAGCAGAAAACAGCTTCTATGCACTGGCAACACAATTTCTTGAATCACGCAGAACGAACTGCTCATGATGGAAAGTAATCGTAAAGTAATAACAGGCAGCCGCGGCTGTCTGGCTTTTTCGATGACTGCCATATTTCAACGTTGCTCATCTCCGGATGCACCTGACTGCCAAAGAACAGTCTCATGAGGAACTGCTTACTTTTGCTAGCATTTAAAATTTTGCTGTGAAGATTCACATAACTGACCAAGCAGTCAACCATAGGTAAGTTTCTTCTAAATGCTGTGAATGACACACAATATATCCTCGAACTTCGGTCTTCCATACGCGGTTACTATTTCCTTCTTT
This sequence comes from Ornithodoros turicata, assembly GCF_037126465.1. Taxonomy (NCBI): domain Eukaryota; kingdom Metazoa; phylum Arthropoda; class Arachnida; order Ixodida; family Argasidae; genus Ornithodoros; species Ornithodoros turicata. The sequence continues at coordinate 10,737,473 of NC_088207.1, forward strand.
TTCATAGATTTTCACTTTTCTCACCTACAGAGCATGACAAATTGCTGCATAGAGTTGCGATAAATCTTGCGCATGCAAGTCACAGAGCTACTTGAAAGAAAGGAATAAAATGGGCCTTACTTGAACTCCATCACCAGAGTTGGCCTGCCGGTCAGCTACAGAGACTGCAGTGGGCTTCACCAGTGTGGTGGTGAGGATAGGTGTGCAAGTAGGCACCACTCCCATACTTGCGCTGATGGGTGTCACAGTAGGGGTCACTGATGGCACAGTTATTGTTCCGGTGAATGATGATGTTGGCTGAACCAAGGTGTGCTGAAAATGTGAAGTTCCTTAACTACTCAATGGGTGGTAGCTTCAGTCCTAACACCAACTTGTACATAAAAGCACATTTGGGGGTAGTGCGTGAGTTCCTAATTTCATTGTGCATGTTCTCTGCTTTTATACAATGAAGTTCGTCGGGTCAGACAGCTGCGAGTCGCGGGCAATAAACTGCACTAAGTGAAGCGCTTCAATCGCATGGAACCTCATTCTTTGCAAATTCCAATTCCAATATTCCTTGGTTATCACTAGCAATTTCTGCAGGATTTTAATTCGCCAAAATTTTCAAATAAAATGATGTTTGCAAAATCTACTACCGTAAAAACCAGACTATAGGTCGAAGTCGTTTTTAAAAAAAGGAGGCGCTGAAAACTGCCCTCGTCTTATAAAGCGGTCAGTGGGCAAAAACGAGGGCTGCAGTCTGTCAACATGTACCCTACCACGTGATCACATCGTGATTCCAGGAGGTATGACATCTGATGCAGGGGTCGACTTATACGCGGGGTCGACCTGTAATCAATTACTTTTTTTGAGTAACGGGCACAAGTCTGATAAGTAGTGATGCTGAGAACCAGCCACAGTTTCCAGTTTGCAGGGGTTTGAAGTGAATCGAACTTTTTCAGAAAGTTTCTGGAAGTTTGACACATTTCCGCATGTGCCATTCCCATACCCGCAATTTACAGTTTTCACAGGTTTTTGAAGAACTACACGAATAAATGTAAAAAAACACTTTGTCGCGTGTCGCTAGAGAACTGATTATACTTTTGACTGCCCAGAGCACTATCACGAATTGTAAGACAAAGGTAATGACGCTTAGAAAGAACTGAACGGTACTTGACCCCCCGATGTTTGTAAATAAAGTATGACGACGGAAACTTTCTGCCTACTTTTTCTGAGTTGAACCACACAATATGAAATGACCCGGTTGTCTAATGTCAGAGGCCCCAGGATGAACACCACGCACTTGACACAGCAGTCCCCGCGCTATTATCTATCCTCCGTTGTTTCTATCCTCCGTTTTGGAAGTTCAGTGCGCCACATGAAGTTGATTGGAATTGCCGATAGCTCAACGTGTCTTTCATATTCCTACTCTGAAATGGCTTCAAATCGTGCGAACCTACGTGACTTTAAGAAAATTTGAAGGTCCGTCGAACCATCCCAACCCAAAGGTTCGACCTCAACCATTGAGATTAGAAAAATGTTCGGGACACCCCCCATAATAAGCGACGTCAAAGCCATCCGAACTTGACCTTTCTGGCTTTCATAGCACCCAATTATATCATGCCTTCTCACGCATATCTTCCCCCCCCCCCAAAAAAAAGCCCAGCACTTGAGGGCCTATCCCTTTGTAGGCAAATACCCAACCTCTGTCTTTTCCATCTTGTCTATCATACATAGAGCCTAAAGTTTTAGGGTTTTACCCGATTCTTCCCCGAATTTGCACCCCGAATTGAAGGTTGCCTCTTTAGAGTGAAACCCGATTTTTACCTGGCAAACTGAACTCACTGGGATGTCTGTAGGAATGCATTAATTTACTTGCTTGGCAGAAAAATTCAGTTACATCACCATTTATACCACACCACTACAGTTAGTTGAGCAATTGAGCTCGATTTCACCCCGAATTTAGCATACCGGAAGTTTTTTCACCCGAATTCGCATGAATTTAGAGCAAATGTTGATTTACCCAATTTTTACCCTCCGAATTTAGAAAAAAATATTTCCCAAAAACTTCAGGCTCTAATCATACACAGTCATTGCATTATCTCTATAGCAAATCACGTAGGCATGTTTTTCCCAGACAGGACCATTCCTCAAAGGTTTCACGTATGCTTGCACGCACCACTTTCTTCGCTCAGTCTTTCTTTCCAAATACAATCACTGAATGGAATTATTTACCTCAACACACAGTAAATTTAACCGGCCCCTTCTGCGATGCATTACGACTTCATTTCTCTGTCTCAGTTTAGAAACGTACACTCGTTACAACTAAAATGTCTGTTTTGTATCTGCTCGCAAACTGATTCTTAGACTTGTCTACAGGTTTTCCTGGCGATTTTAATCCGAGCGCCATCGAAATTAATCCATGTGCCATGCAAACTTTATGGGGCATTGATTAATTTAGCTGGCACTTGGATTAAAATCGCCGGGAAAACCTGCAGTTTCATGTCTCCGTTTAAGCTGCTTCCAATACCCAGTGCTTTTTTCTTTCTTCTGTGTCCCCTTGCTTCCTTACACTTAGGGAGTGACTTTTTCGGGTTAAATGCCTTTCTCGGATTCGGGGGGTAAAAATCGGACTCTATTTGTAAATCTGTAATTTGGGGAGAAATCGGGCGATAATTGTGCCTTCGGATGTTTTTCGTTTCTAATCTTGTCTATTAAGTCCTTCCCTAATCTATCTTTTTTGTTCTTGCGTTGTTGTTTTTGCGAGATCGTGACCTTCCAGCGGTAATCCCCGAAGGCATAGATTTGACACACCTGGGTGTAATGCTTCGGAAGTAAATGACCCATTCTTACATGTGTTACACGTGACGACCTTCGTTCGTCTTCCGTGGAAACGTCACTTGAGGATTTCATAGTGGCTGGAATTCGGGGAGAAATCGGGTTTAACCCGAATTGGTCGGAGGTCAGTCCTGGGGGGGAAATAACCGGGCGCAATCGGGTTTAACCCAAAAAAGTCACTCCCTACTTACACTTTAATTACTGGTTTCCAGTATTAGTCATATTATTCTGCGTTGACTTCTTCATGTTCGATCCTCATTGTGAAGGGGCTCATTGTCTCATTCCCCGCATCACCAAAAGCAATGAGGTAGAGTATCGTGGATGGCGATGACACTCCCCATTCACCGTCTCACTATAAAGTTGTTCTTGTTTGCGTTGACTTGCTTGTAACATGTGGTACTCGTGAGTCTCTTTGTTTCTATGTCCCCGTTCTGTCTCCCTTCATGTAAAGCCCTCAGGGTCCCTTGAGGCGTAACGAAAAAGATAAGGAAGTAATTGGAAGTAATTTTAAAAGTGAAGTTTTTTAAAAGTAAATTTTAAAAGTAATTTTAAAAGTAAAAGGAAGTAATTTTAAAGTTTGATACACCTTTGTATACTTACAGTAACAACTGTCGGAATAGCCACAGATATTGGCAAGGTCATGGTGGCGGACGAGACGCAGATCTGGTTTTCAATGCCACCCTGGCACAGTGGCACCGTGGTGGTATAGATGTTAGCTGGGGCAGCAACACTCGACTGAATCGTAGACATGGTGGCTGCAGGACACAATCCCTTCTCATCGAGTGGTCACGCTAATAAATGAGAAAATAGTACGTGAGTTTATGGAAAACTAATGGAACAACTGTTAAAGGAATGGTCACATCCAGAAACACGTCTATGAAACAGATAACGAAGAAAAGTGCTCAGATATTAATGGTATATTCTTTTGGTCAAATTGTGGCAAAACGTCCCGAGCGCTCTGAAATTGGTAGCCTTTTGCCTCCACTTGGGTCACATGACTGTTGCCTCCCGAACATGAGTGCCAGGAATCTAGCAGCTGTTTTAGTCGCTTGGATCATGTTAGGGGCATCGCGGTCGCTCGTCTTCGAGTATCGTCGTCTGCTAACCCACCTTAACTTTGACGTGCGAGCCAATAAAGGTCGTTGCCACCCTCGCAGTGCTGACATGCCGATAGTTGGGCAACTCACTGCCCGGTTATATCGAGGCCGGACGAAAGAAGTGCTAGCTCGCAAATTCCTGGCACTCGGAAAGTACCGCACAAGATGCGAGATTGCTGCGCTTCGACCAAACGAACACGACTGCTCAGGATCTGCCAAAAAAGTCTGCCACGAAATGACCGCCCGAATTCCTCATAAGTACCACGCGTATAAGCCGCAGGACGCGTTTTTAGGAATGTTTTGAAAATTTTCTGGCAGATAAGCCATGGGCAATACGAGACCACTGATTTGTGCGACAAAACGAGACCATAGAGAAGGCCATAAGCCCTGTGGTCCATACTCCGGGGTTGGCATAGTGTACAACAAAAGAAGTCTGTGTCCTTGTTGGGCGGTTTTCATGGAACTGGTGGGTCAGTGGTCTTCCAGAAGACGTGAATCAGTGTCACCACTTTCGTTAAAACTTCTTGGGGGAATGCACCAGGCAGATCAATCTACTCGAATGTGGAACCGTTCCTGTTACGCACTGTTCCTGCATCGGCAGGGCACTGCTGTTCCAGAAACACTGTCGGCGCTTTCGTTAAAACCGACGTAGGGAGAAAATACTAGGAAAAAATAGTCATCAGATAAGCCGCACCGGTGGATAAGCTGCAGAGCGTCCGTGAGAAAAAAAAATCACGCATAAGCCGCGGCTAATACGCGTGAAATTACGGTAAACTAATTTTGAAAGATCAGCACCGCTTCTGAAGCTGCGGAGGCCCTGGTAACAATACAATAAGATTCGAGTGACGTCTTGAGGATGCGTCCATAGCAGGAGGAGTGAGAAGACAGTGCTCAGAGGCGAAAGGCGCAATCACTTTTCACAAGGTCGTGCTCTGATTGGCCATGCAGGGAACGGTGTTTTCACCCTTTTCTAGAGAGCGAATACCGACATACTCTCAACATCTGGCATCTGCTTTTATCGCGCATTTCACCTAATACCAGAGCTCGGAGTAACTCGTTACTGTAACTAAACTCCTTTTTTTAGGTAACTTGTACTCGGTACTTTTGCACCGTGGTAAGCTTCACAGGCACTCGTTTCTTTTTCAGGTAACTTTGCCAAAGTAACTTAAGCTAAGTTCCAAGTTACTTTTAATTCGCTTTTCACTCACGTCCACATGTTTTCTTGCTTTCTCTCCTGTTCTTTCATGGCTTTTTATGCCACAGAACGTGATATTCAATCAATGACAGTATTCAATTTAGGAAGTAAGAACCGCAGCCATTGAAATGAAGCTGAACCATTGTGTGCCCACAGTGAGTAAGATGCAAAGCTTTCAAATTGTTGGACGGAAACAATCTAAGTGCGCTGCACTCCTCCGCAGGCAACTGGAGGTGTAACTCAACTGCTCAGGGGCGCTGCACCTGTGTAGTGCTATTTTGTGTCCCACATAACTTGGAAGTAACCCGTTCTTTTTTTTAAGTAACTCCGTAACTGCGAGTTACATTTGAGGCTGAAGAACTTCGTTATTAACTTAGTCACATTTTTCACACAGTAACTTAACTCGTAACGAGTTCTTTTTGACAAGTAACTTCTCAATCTATGCTTCACTTCAAACTGTGCCAATATTTCACGTGGGATTTTCGATTCTGCGGTCAGTGACCGACGACGAATAAATTACACCATAGTTTCGAAATTGACCGGAACAGATGCAACCGTCCCTCTCAGGGAAGTGCCTCAGATCAAGAGCCGCCGATACTTCCAACAGATGCCGTTCTTTTTACAAAACTGTTTCACCTTATCGTACTTTCTGCTTTGATAGAGAAAAGGCTGAGGAATGCAACAGAGAGTTTGTAAATATTATACACGTCGTGTATCTACATGAAAGATCGATACCATTCAATTACATGGTGACACCACCCTTTCTTTCCTGATGGGAGCTCTTCGTTATTTACGCATTCGACACCCCCGTTCTTGTTATTCTAGATAAACCCTGGTTAAATATGCCCTGTCTAGAAGGAGGTTCTGTCCCCATTTGCAGAGCGAATGAGTAAACAAACTAAAACTGAAATAAGCCACTGCTCCCGACCTGACGCATTTGTTTCGACAAAATTCAGTTCCTGTTATATTTTCATTATCTTATTTCCAACCACAGTTGAAATACTATTGAAGGAGAGATTGCCGATGTGTCAAAATGCCAAAAACAAATGCAGCATATCGCAGTCGCTGACTGTTTCGTAAATTTTGAAGGTTTATAGCAGAATAAATCATAGAATTTTCCAAAGCTGCACGTAAGTGAGTGTTATTGTTAGACTCAATACGGCGGCCAAAACGAACGGAGATGTAGACAACACAGTGAACGCTGCAACTGCAAATTAAAATTCAATGCAAGCTCTTCGTGGCTATCCCAACTGCGGTGATCCCAGAGTCCGAATTTAGAGACAGAACGTTAATGTTCGCTACCAGTTTCTAAACGGCTTAATTTCAAACTAAGCGTCTTTACTCCACTGGTCCCGGGTCCGAAAGGCGTTTGCTGCTGTCTATATGGAGATTAAACGAACTTTTGTGAGAGTAGTGGGGTAGGCTGCGCTTTAAGTTCGCTGTTGACGGACACACAAAACTTACCAAACGTAATATTATCCATAGACGGCACCACAAACAAAACCGTCCCGCAGGTTCCCGAACACACACCACAACTGCTAGAACAGGCAGGTTACTAAATTCAATCCCGCTCCTGACGAGGGGATGGATAGACGTACGAATACTGTGGCATTCCGGCCAGGGTTACCAGATGAAAAACCCTAAGCACGTCACAGCCAAGAGAAAAATTACATCATGGGGTAAGACACAAGACTCTGGGACAATCCGAAACTATTAGAATTGCTATGTAAATGAGTTCGATACATACTTCCGAAATTAGGAATAAAGTTGATTTGGCAGTCAGGGGCTCATTATTCGCCAAAAGATCTGGGAAGCCCAAACCGAAACTTCTGAAGGTTCCCTCTCCTACCTCCTGTTCCAGGCGTGACGCCACCGGTAGTCTCGTGTCGGTCATCTGCTGTTTTTCGGGCACGCGCTTTGTAAATTCTTTGTGCCACATGGATGACCAGTCATCTACTTCTTCGACTTTGTTCTAAAATATTCGCCAGCGGTAAAAGCAAAACCTACAGAAAACCGTGCACAAGGAATACCAGTATAATACCGGTGAGGTGAGACCCAGTGTTGCTGGACTGCTTTTCCGTGGAAGAAGAAATCACTCAAAGGAAAAGATTCATTTTCTAATTATCTGTGCCACTTGGGGTTGGGAAATTGTATTCACTGAAATATCATACGGTAAAGATTAATGTCGCACTGTTACTTCAACACGTTTTTAGTGCGCAGTCTCCCTTTAACGTACTTAAATAAATGAATAAATAAAAAGCATCCCACATTGCCCACATACATAGCCAACTAGAAAAAGAAGAAAAATATAGCCAAATGACATTTCGTGGCGAAAAATTAGTTTTATTGCTTTGCACATGTGTAATTTTACATTTACTGTTTCCGTACCCCGAACTAATGCGAACTAAACGGGGACGTTTCTGACAGAGGTGTGCACTAGAGGCGCTAGAGGTGTGCGCCGAATAAAGTCCCTGGGCTTTAGCGCCGATCAGAGCAGTATATTGAAAGGGAGTCTGAGCTAGAGTCATTAAAGTCACTCTAGTCTGAACATTGGGAGGAGTCACAAAAAGAGGCATGACCTGACAATCACAGCTTCGGTCCTCTGACTGGTCTGCTTTTTACCAAAGGAGTCGCCATGACACCTTACTGGACAACTAAGCCAACACCACCTAGATAGAGAAAGTCTGCGCATTGCCTCCTTTCCCTCCTTCTCTACGTTGACATATACAGGGTGTCTTTTTTTTTTTGCAGATTTTTCATTAAAAAACTATAAGGGCTATAGACATGCTGTTTTCACTTCTATCATCTCTGGACCGGCGGAAGTTCTTGGCCATACGTAGCTCAACCGTCAAATGACTGTTATTACGTAAAAATCGTTCATTAACTTTTTAATTATAAAAGCTACGAAGTTGTCCCAAGGAGAACATCGGTTCCTTTCGGTGACCTGATATCGTAGCCGTTTTCATAACAAAAATCCGTTCGGTAGATCGTCCGCACAAAAATTCGTGAACGAACACCTTTTTTTTTTTTTTTTTTGTTCATTGCGCATCTTCGGAGACCCATCTTTCCTTCACCCCCAACGTGAGAGGGTGAAAGAGCACACTGTCGCCTCTTGCGTCCTGGAAAAAGGGTAACAGAAAATGCAGCCCAAGATAAGGGGAGTTCCGATAGCGTCGCCCGATACATGTGTTTTTGTTTTGTTTCCGCAGCTTGAGCAAGAACTTCGGGAGCTGTAACCCCGGCTCTTGGGGTACAAAGCTAAGGCGACTGAAGAATTTGTCAAGAGCCTTAAAACACAAACTCAAACTCAGCCTTACAAATGCAAGCATCAATAACCCCAGCGTCTTACTGTGTCCAAAAGTGTTTGTTTATTCTCGTGACCGTCGTGGTGCCCTTTGTTCGTCTTCAGAACACCCACAAAAATTATAAAGTTTGAGTATATATATTGGGTTTGAGTATATATATAAAAGATTTAAAAAATTACGATTCCCCAACAGCCTCTACTTGAACTCACCCATCTCCGTGGCCAAATATCTTTGGGCTATGCGCCACCTATTTAAAACAGGAGCAGCAGAAGAAAAAGAAGAAGGAGACGGAGAAGGACAAATTAAGCGTTTCTTTCTACCTTTTGGGTTAATTTGATATACCGGTCTGCCAGCAGTATATACTGATTACACATTCTAAGTGACTATTTACGTGGCGTGTGCGCAACTGAGAAGAAAGTGTCTTGCGCGACGTTCCATAGCAGTAGACGCGTTATTCCACTGTGGTAACCAACCAAATATGAACCATCATTCCGAAGCTGAAGGCACCTCGGACATGAAGGTAAGGGATGTGTATATGTTTAACGTGATACGGACGCCTAAATTGAAGTCATCTACTGTCAAATGATTGTGTTCCCGGGAAGTAACGCACAGCCATCGCTGGTTTATCAATCCCGAAGTGCAGTAACGAAGTAGAAGTATGTACTGAAATTCCTCGTCCACAAACCAGTTAGCTTGCTTACTTTTCGTCTCGTCTGTACTGAAATTACTGAGAGTACAGGGAGTATAACCTCATTTTATAGGAAACAACTTTGATCAGCCTTTTGAACTTTCAGTACATTGTGCTGCCAGGGTGAGCGAGCAATCTTCACACTGCAGGCATAATGTAGTCATGAATAGGGCGACTGAAAACAACAAGAGAAGTACGTAGGAGGCGGAGGGGCAAGGGACGCGATTAAGTGGACACTTTGCCGCATCCTATGTCTCTTGCTCGTTTTCCTCAAGCCCGAAGAAGTATTGCCCGGTTCAATGACCTCTATGCCACCTTCTTCAGTTTAGAAACAGAAACCATCCACCGTAGTCATCCTCGTTATCATTTTGGTGTACTCTAGGTTTACGAAGTATGTGGGTGTTTCGGGGGAAAGCCGATTGCAACGCTATCCTGACGATGGGGTGTCGTCTTACAAGTACAGTGCACTTTAAGAAAAAAAGGAGTAAAATGAGGAGTAATTGCAGCTTCTAGTCCCCTAGACTGCAATTACTCCCCATTTTGGTCCCCTAAAGCCGACAATTACTCCCCAGGACTGCAAATTGTCACTGAACTTCACAAATGGTCTTCCGAATGCAACAGTCTATATAAATATGTGCTCTTGGTCAATTTGATAGCATAAGGCTGTATTACTCAGCCAAGTTAGCAATTTTCCACTCCTACAGAGTAAGAAACACTTAGCGCTTCTTTCTTCGCAAATTGTGCCCTATGGAAGTCGTAAGATTTTATATCACTCGACATATCACTGTTTGCTGTTTGATTCGAAGTATTTTCATGCATGCACGCGAATTTTGTTCCTGAGACTCTTAGAACAGAGCGTGAAATGCAGTCTCCACTCGGTGACATTCATTTACTCCCGTGCATTTACTCCCGAAAGGGACTATTTTTTGTGACAACGCATTTACTCCCCAAAAGGAGTAAAATTACTCTTTTTTTTTTCTTAGAGTGTGCTGGACAAAAGCTTACGGAACACGTTCATGCGCATTCCTTCTTCAAAGTGACTCGCTATAGCAGCTGGTGGGACCGTACGAACTTAGACGTGTTCCTAGTAACCCAGTCACATGTTTGCAAGTTCTTACGGTACCAATCGCTGCTAGCCCGTCACTCTGAGGAAGGACGGCGCCGGAGCGCGTCCCATAAGAAATTTTGTCCAGCACCGTACAAGCCTCTCCCTCCACATGTCAAGCGCTGTTTGGTACTGTTTCAGGAGCGTCCTGGTGGGCAACATCAGTCTGTTGGCTCCATCAAGGCCGTCCGAACCACTGATCTCAGCAGCAAGGAAAGCATTTGGCATTCATCCAACTTGTGTCACGCTGCTAGGGGAGGCGACAAGGCCGAAGCGGCATCGTCCTCCCACCCAGCATTCGAGGACGCAGCTCGTAGCCCCGGTCGTTTGGAGCATCCATTCTTCCAACGCCACGTCCGAAGCACCGAAAATGAGCAACCGCGAAACTATGGGTAAAAGTCAGGAATCTCACAGGTTAAGTAGGAAGGTGAAGTAGGATCTCACAGGAATCTCACAGTTGGTGACACGATGACACTGCAAGATCGGAGTATGGTCATTTCACTAAAATTAGTCAAGTTTCAGAAATGGTATTTTTTTAACTCGGTCGTAAAATACAGGGTGTTTCACCTAAGGTGATAACAAAAAAAAAACTCTTCCTAACTGGGTACGTACTCGCCGGAGGATTGTGGGACTTTAAGCAATTACCTTCTGAAATCTTTTGCCGCCATTGAGGAAAGCTTTGGACAATTTTTAATTGCAGGAAATATTTTCAATTTGACAATTGCCCAGCGAGCCTCACATTTTTTTGCAGAAATATAAAGTCCTCCACGGATAACCGCAGACCCAGCAAATGCTATGCACAGTATCGCAACAGCAATAGTCGACACAAGTAGTAAAAATTCCGCTTTAGCCCCGCCAGCTTGATTGTCGCAAAGAAGCGCACGGGAAATGTGCGTCCGAAAGAGAAAGTGGCCTCGGCTTTATTTGTTTTGCTGCCTTTGTGATAAGACGGTTGCGACCTGCATCAAGGTAAGAGCGGGGGAGAGAAAAGTAAAGCAAGAGGCGGTATTATTTCCTCCTCTCACCGCACGGTCCTTGCGCTCTTCTTTGCAACAATCAAGCAGGCCGGGCTAAAGCGGGATTTTTACTTTTTTTTTACTATTTATTATTTTTTTTACGATTTTTCAACTGTTGTGATACTGTGCATAGTTTTTGTTGGGACTGTGTTATCCGTGGCGGACTTCATATTTCTGTAAAAAAAAGTGAGGTTCGCTTTGCAATTTTCAAAGTTCGATTGAACTAAATAAATTTCCTCGAATTAAAAAAAAAGTTTCGAGAAGGGAAATGCCGAAAGTCCTACAATCCTACGGCGAGTACGTCGCCATTTAGAATTTTTTATCACTTTATGTGAAACACCCTGTATATTTCGTACAGTATAATAACCGCCAAATATGAATTGTACACCGTGTTCAACATAAAAAAAAAAGAAAACTCGCCAGTAAGTAGCAAATATAACGCCAGACTGAACGTAGAACAGTGTAAACAACGAGGATTAGCCCAGGCAGGCCACAATTATGGACGTCACAAACAGCCTCCATCGCCCAGAAATCGATGAATTCAAGTCATCAAGTCAATGAAGCAAGTCATCGGAGGCGGGCATGCAGGATTTAAGAGACCCATATCCCCAAGAACACAATGACCTCCTAGGTACGTCCGAGGAATGTCATCAGCGGACAGGGGTAACATTCCCAGGACTTCCCTATCAGGTCCTCAATTTGTTAGAAATGTGACAAAGTGAGACTCCCCGTCATATCCTCAGGACCTCCTATGGGAGCTACTAAATGACGCGGCTAGTACAGTTCTGGGAGCAAGCAGATACCTTAGTGAATTATTTATTTTGAGAAGTGAGGGCACATTTGCAGCACCCAGTCAGCGCGTGTGTGTTGTTTATATATTTTAAACCTCGGTCACCAGCTACCATTCGTGGTTTCTCATCTGTATTTCGTTCAGCGTATTTCTCATCACAAACAATGAGTGTCACAGTTTAAAAGGCAAAAAAAGGCCCCTAAATATATAAAAGGCCCCTAGGTCACTAAAACCTGCGAAACTACTCCTTTCCAAGACAGAACAGATACAAGTTATTGCTTGTCTTCCGAACTTCAGCAGATTCGGGAGTCCTCTTCGCATCTCAGTCAAAACAAAGGGTGAGGTATCTAAGTTTAACTTGATTTCGCACATAACCAACAATGAAGTGAGAAATTCCTTGGAGTATTAAATCGCTATCAAGGTAGTGTCCGTGTTTCTTACTGCTTTGGTTTGATGCATGCATAGTGAGTGAAGCTTGAGCAGTGAAACGCTATTATTTTTTGTCTCTTCGGAAATAAAAGGCTCCGCGCAACCTCCTGCCAGGGCCCCTTTGCGGACGCTCATGCAACAAGACCACAGTGAAAGGTCTAGCAAACTATATTTTAGTGCACGTCAAACGCTGCACATGGACGGATTCCTTTAAAATCCGACGATCAGTATTTGCGCCCCCATATCTCTTTTTATTTTATATTTTTGTTCGTTTTTTTTTTAATTTATGCATGAGCACTCCTTCTTTGATTGTATTGGGTAATGAGAAATAAATCGGGAAGTTGATTACAGGGTAGCAGGTATTAAAATGCACAACGCAGTATTAAAACAATTTACTTCTCCTGTGCTACTCCTCCGGTTGACGACCGCAGGATGTAGCAAATGACAATCACTGGAAGCTCCTATGATGACAGCCTGTAGACCTCCTCCGTTCATCCCATCACGGACGAGGACGTGATGACACTTTGAGGACATCCTGAGGACAGCGTGTGTTCTTGGGGATGAAGAAGACCGAGAGACACGGAAGACGGCACACGCAAGTTCTCAGACGCAGCAATAATTTATTGGTTCATCTCAACTTAAAGCTAAAAATCTTCGAAGGGGAGCGAGAGAGATAAAAGACGCACTTGTAACTACGTTTCCTCTAGTGACTATCTCTAAGAACACTCGCAACAACCTTCAGTGTGCAGCCTTCCCACACAAGCACATTAATGTCCTTGAAGCAAAGCTGGCAACCTTTACAATCCCGTAAGTGATCCACCAATTCCAAAGACCCAGCCATTCTTTCAACGTTTGCAGCATGTTCTCCAATCCGTTCACTGAGCCACCGGCGCGTTTGGCCGATGTACACCAAGCCGCACTCAAGCGGAATAGAATATACAACGTTCTGCTTGCAAGGAACAAAAGGTTTCTGGTGCCTCACGCCGTACGATTCAGATTTGGAGCTGAAGGGGGGTCAAACGACTTAATTTAAAGGCATTGAAAAAAAAAGAAAAACAAATTTGATATTATAGGATTTAGCAACAGCAAGGATGTTGAGTGCAACTGCATGGAAATAGGGAATTATCACAACTTACCAGAGTTTACAATAATTGCATGGTCTACGATGTGAACTTTCAAGCAATTTCATGGCCCTATTTGCAATCAATGGCTGTCATACCAGGCCTGCGTGAGTCCCTCATATTGCTTCTGCAAACTACTCCCAACGAAATGAAAACAACTTTTCCTGGTTGCAGCATTCAAGAGGGATGAACAAACACTCAATTTGTCAAGTTTAGAATATGCGCTTCAGTAGGGCAGGACCGGCTTGCAGTTTTCCTTTCCATATGACCGACAAAAACCCGGGTTACAGGTGAGGTGAGGTGCCACGTCCAGGAACCTGACTATCCCATTGAGAGGGTCACACTACACAAAGCTTTAACTCGGGTGCTGCTGCACTAACGAACTGCAAGGTAGAATTTGCACATATTGAACTATAGGATCAGAGATATCAATGTTGTCATCAACGAACCGACGGATCAAAATACGCTTTTGACTCCCACAACTCGTAAGATCGCCCAGCTCGATATCCAAGGTATTTAGATAAATTTCCGATAAGACAGGAGCAACCGCGGAGCCAATGCATACACCATTTTTCTTAACGAACAAACAATTGTCAACGAGATAACAGTAGATTTCAAATAATAGCGGTAGATAGCAGGAGATTTCGTCGTGAATACTTTGCAGAAGCAATATGAGAGACTCACGCACGCCGGGTATGACAGCCAATTGATTGCTGCATCCATGCTTCTCCTTTGATGAACACGAGAAATTTCTTCTTGCAGAGTTGTTCTGACCACCATGTTTTTCGTCATCCTTGCCGTTCTCGGTCTTGTCTACTATCTTCTGCGGTCTTCGGGTTCCCAAAGAACGACAGTCCAGGCCAAGTGGAGTTCCTACAGGGGACTGAAGAACGAATTCGAAGGCAGACATGTGTTCACATTCCTTGGCATTCCTTACGGCGCCGACATGTCCGGCCCGCAGCGATTTCGGCAGCCGCAAATTGTGAATCCCCCTGAAGCCTCCTCGATCGACGTCACCCGGCAGAAGCCGTCCTGTATTCAGGCTCCACTGCGCACTACGCAATGGGTAAGCCGTTCCGTCCATTTACCGCCAATCGAGATCCTCGTTCGAAATGCAAAGGGAGCTTGGACTTTGGTAGAATGCTCTATTTCATAATGCATCATGTTCTTCTCCACGACATGCAGAAGAGCGGTGGGGAGAAGCAGGATCCAACATCTGAGGACTGCCTGCATTTGAACGTCTGGACACCATCGTTGCCGACGAACCCCACGCACGCCCCAAAGACAGTGTTGGTGTTTCTTTACAGCATCGACTTCAAGTGGGGCTCCAACCGTGATTACGACGCCACTCCGCTGAGTGCACTGGGAGACATTATTGTCGTTATGCCAAACTACAGGCTGCATGCGCTCGGATACTTAGGTGAGATATGATGGGTATAGCGTTGCCCGCATCGAGTGACGTTATTTATTTCTCTAGGGGGACCAAAGCAACATATTTTTGAACAGCATTGCTTTAGCTCCTGTTCTTGTGGCTGTGTAGGCAATATGATGATGATGATGATTGCAGTTTTTATGGCGCATGAGCAACTAGACTATAATGCGCCAAAACAGTGATGTGTGTGGAAAGATAAAAGTAACTGTTCAATTAAAACCGAATTATCTCAGAATTCGAACTGTAAACCACAGTAAAAGGGAAAGTCATTCGCTTATAGGACATTTAGATAGCCGATATCTCTAAAAAAGTTAAAAATTCTCATGTAGGGTAAAAGCGGTTCATCCCCAAGCAATAGAGCGGGGTGAAAGGGCAGGTGATATTGATAAAATTCTTTAAAATGGCGACGACGGTGATTTTCGTGTAATGGACATGTGATTAGGATGTGCACAACAGAGAGTTGCTCACCACAGCAAGTGCATTGGGGAGGCTCCTCTCCACGGAGTAAAAAACCATGCGTGATGAAAGTATGACCGAGCCTTAATCGGGCTAAAAGTACTTCATGGAAACGGTTTCCTAAATTGTTTGGTTGATTCCCCATGGTATCCTTCGTTAGGCGGAGTTTGTTGAGGTGCTGTTGGTTCCAGTGTTGCTGCCATTTACTATTTATCGTTCTTCTTAGGACCGCCAAGAGGTCCTGAGAAGGAATATCGAATGGAGTCATGTTAAAAGAAATTGCAGCTGTAGCAGCTGCATCAGCACGTTCGTTGCCGGGTATGTCCACATGACTGGGTACCCAGCAAAAGTTTAAATGGAGATGTTTGCTGATTATTCTACTCGCAAGGCACTGCGCTCTCTGTACAAGAAGGTTCTTTGACATCTGTATGCTACATATGGCTTGTAGGGAACTAAGTGAGTCAGTGTAAATGACCGAAGAGTTGATGTGATGTTCTAAGATGTAATTGAGTGCTAAGATTACATCATAAACCTCAGCGTTAAAGTAGCACAGAAGTCATTTTTAACACCCAGTTTTCTTCCCATAAAACTGTTAAGTTTGCCAGTAAGATGCATCATGCGAAGTAATTTACACCACAGACTCATAATTTTCGCAGAAATTGAATTTAAAATACGCCGCAAAAACCGACCGTGCGCAACGGTGGTGAAGAGCAGTACCAGCCTGTGATCTGCCTGGAACCTCGCGCTGACGCTATAAGGAGAACGCTTACTGATTGGCCTAGAGAAATGTTGTCCGCTACTCCGCTGTCGTCTGCTACTCGGCTGTTCGGGGTTCTGATAAAGCCTTTCTGCTTGCTCGGTACTGCTTCGGCCGCTCCTTCTATCCCCAATTCTCCGGGAGAACTGGCAAAACAGGTTTACGGCGGCAAAGGGACAATGCGCTGACCCCGACTGACCGGCAAACCAGAACGAGTCTCCTTATGCCGTCATCGGTGACGTGCCATCATACCTCCTCATCCTCGTTATAGCTGGAGTGGCGAGTTAAGGGTGAAGGCGCGGAGCTACGTTTATGTGAGTTTTTTTCTGGGAAACAAGCTGCACACATCAAAACCTTTCGCGCTATTCGGTATAATGACACACACACTTTCATCAGAAGTCTTAATCTGAAATTTTTTTGGGTGGCCCTGTGTACTCCTTTAAAGATTGATAAGATATTCGGTAGGCGGTGGGATGTTGTAGAAGCGTCCGTTATCATCGCACATGAAACTCCTGTACAGGTCTTCGACCCGTCTGTATAAAAGGCTACATGCTCTCCGAAACATTGCTTCAGTGCCAGAAATTCCAACTGTAGCACACCAGGCGGAGTATCCTGTTTCTTATATTTAGTTAATGAAGAGTTATGCTTTGGAATGTGTAGGCAATATGATCGCCAATTATAATGCTTATAAGTATAGAAAGCCGCGTGCACTGCAAACGTGACATCCTTATCTTGCTCACTGTAAACCTGAACGTTCCCGTCCGACACCAACACGACAGGCCACCGGTACCTTCAGAGAACGTAGAAGAGGTTGTGCCCCGCACTGGGTGGCTATAGTACTTGTGTGACAGAAACATAGTTGTGTAATAAAGAAACAACGCGTCGGCTAATAGTCCCTGCAACTCGGAATGCTCTCAGTTACAACAACGGTTAACTTGTGCTGCAATATCAATCGCGTTTACGTGAACTCTACCCGACTCTGTTTACATAACTCTGTCTAACGGGCGGCGATCACAGCGACGCCCAGCGTCGAGTCGAGGTGTACAAGCTAAGCAGAGGAAGCGAGTGTCTCACTTCCACCGACCGCGTTTACATGCAGCTACATGTCGAGTTGAGCTAGCCAACCCACCCCTTGCTGTCCGATTGACTCGACTCGACTCGACGTAGTGCTAACTCGACCCGACAGCGTTTACACGAGGTAGAAGACACGAGAGCTCAGCTGGACCCGCTTCTGTCGAATTCACGTGAACACGGCTATGGTGATCTTAATTAAGTGAGGAGAGTTAAATTGAGAGAAGGACGAACAGCAACAACTTCCCCATCGGAAACCGTTCAGTAATCACCCTTACAGAGTCTTTTGTGTTGCGACCTGATGTCCTCCCGTTTACAGAATGGCGTAAATGCAGGCTAGCTGGTGGATAAATTCCATGATAAGCAAGCCTGAGCGATGGGCAAGAACACCTCCCGTTTCCACGTTCGTAGTATTCTCTTGGCCAATCGCACAGCCTAAAAATGGAATGCGACGCGACGGAAGAAGCGGCGGCGCCTTTATTTTTTTTATTAGTCGTCGGATCTAGTCGGATTTAGTAGGTCTGTTCAGCAACCGTTATCTGTTATTATCACCAGCTCGCTCTCTTGCTGCTTTATTGTTATTGTACGCCGAAAAAATTTCGCACACATATGCGGTTCATCTTCACTCTGCTACGTCGAGTTCAGCTCACAATACAGCTAGTTGTCACACTAGGTACGCCAACGACAACGCTGGCCGTTGGCAGACCGCAACTTCCATTACCATTCCTTCTTCGCGTCTCGAAGCGAGCAGACGTGCGTTACATCGCTCCGTGAAGATATCAGGCGAGCGATACTACGACACAAATGTGGCTTCGACTTTGACTTGCTTATCTGTGAATAGGTAGAGGCACCAACTGAGTGAGAAATGAAATTGGAAATGTCATTGTTGTAGTCTTGTATTGACTGAGGGAATGTAACATGGAATGACAAACACAACAAAGCCTCCCTTGGGGCTTTCTTCTGGTCAAAGTAATCGATCTCTATTACGTTGTGTCTTGCCTGTCACTGGTCGTTACGTGAAGAAGACGTGGAGAAGAAATGACTGTCACGCACCCTCAACCAAGAGTCGAGCATTTGGTCCTGCACTCTTCATGCCTTATCTGCACTCTTCATGTGTTATCTGCCTCCTTCGATGGCTCATACTCAGTAGCGTGTCCGCCAGCTGATCTGAAGATCGTGGGTTCAAACCCGGCCGAGACCAGTGGCAAGGGTACTGCGTCTTCCGCGAGGAACGTTAAGTGGGGTGTGCCGTGGTGGCGAGATTTCGGCGCACGTTAATGAGGGGCAAAGTTAAAGACCTTCAACATCAGCCTGTAACTTTTAACACATGTGTTAAAAGCTAAAAGGCAGATGTTAAAGTTAAAAGCGAGCGTCTAAAGTAGCACGGAAGTCATTTTTAACACCCTGTTTTCTTCCTATAAAACTGTTAAGTAGGCCACTAAGGTGCACCATGCGAAGTAATTCACACGACAGAGTCAAAATTGTCCCAGGAATTTAATTCGAAGTACGCCGCAAAAAGCAACTGCGCGCAACAGCGGTAGAGAGCAGTACCAGCCTGTGATCTGCCTGGAACCTCGCGCTGACGCTACAAGGATCACGCTCGCTGATTGGTCCAGAGAAATGTTGTCTGCTACTCCGCTGTCGTCTGCTACTCGGCTGTTCAGGGTTCTGAAAAAGCATTGCTCCTAGCTCGGTCATGATTCGTCCGCTCCTTCTATCCCCAACTCTCTGGGAGAACTGATAAAACTGGTTTACGGCGGCAAAGCGACCAGGCGCTGACCCCCACTGACCGGTGAACTAGGACGAGATCTCCTCGTAACGTCATCGGTGACGTGGCATCATACCTGCTCCTCCTCTCTTATACCCGGAGTGGCGAGTTAAGGGTGAACTCGCGGAGCTATGTTTATGTGAGTTTTTTTTTTTTTTTAAACAAATTGTACACACCAAAACCTTTCGCGCTATTCGGTATAATGACACAAACTTTCATCAGACGTCTTAATCTGAATTTTTTTTGGATGGCCCACTGTACTCTTTTAAGGTCGGCGAAATCAATCCACAGACCTCACCAATGTGGCGTCGCTCATGATCGCAGGTGTCGCGCGACGTAAATTCCTGAATTAATTAATTAATCATGCTCTATCTGCTTGATCACGAATATTGCAGGATCAAGATGTCGACTACTGGTTGAGGGCGCGTGATATTCATTTCTATTCTTCTCGCCTTCTTCACGTAATGATCAATGAGAAACAAAGTAATCAATCTATGTCGATTACTTTGACGAGAATCGGTCCCCGTCTCTGACTCGCAATCAGAGGGTGTGGCTTCGAGACAAACAACTTGGTGCTTTTTCTTCAACTGCTATGGTTCAATTGTCATTGAAATATTGTCTGTGCCCTTGTAGGGCATAAGCTCCCATTCGAAAGAAGAGAGAGGAGGTATAACTTCATTATGTAGTGTCAGCAAACTCAGCATGGCGCGATTAGCTGGTGTCACGGTAATGCCTAAACTCCCTTTGGAAGGTATGAACTTTACTCCTAAAGGATCAGTTCTTAGAAACACCGGTACCGCGTGACTGGCGAGGTGGAGCTGGGCAAGGGGAATTGGCTCTTAACTTGCATGAACCAGGCTGCAGGGCTTCTGAGCCGTCCCTGCAGCTCCTGCAGGGCTCTGAGCCGTCCCTGCAGGGCGGACAAACAGCGAATTGGCCGACGGAACTAGGAGGCGTTGCTGCCGATTGCTTCGGACTGGGCACATGCATAGCGGGCACAGGAGGGCCCCGGGAGAGGAAGGTTTGCCATCTTCTAAAACGGCCGTTCACAAATTGTGGCTGCCTGGCGAACCAGAACCGGTGAGGCAAAAGTCTGGTCGAGAGCTGGTTTATTGACAACAGATGCAGGTGTATGCGGGTGTAGGTTGAGCGCTGCCGTCGTCACCGAGCAGGGTACGCCACACTGTCCTCCATGTGCTTTTTGCGGGATCACCTCCTATCCTTTGGCTTCTGCAATCCTTATCTCGCAATCCTTATCCGACGATCTGCGATAACATGTCCGCAAGGTGGCCAGCACCTCTTTCACATTTACACAGGAAAAGTAATCTTTCTGCTCGGCGACGTAAAACCAGGGTGTCGAACCGCTAACAATACGGGTTCGGTTCGGGTACGGGTTCGCGTTGCTTTGATTTCGTTCCGTTTCAGTTCCGGTTCGGCCATGCCAAAAATCGAACCGGTTCGCAAACCGGTTCTCAACCTCGAACCGGTTTGCGAACCAACTTGCCGGCAGACTGCATTCGCAGCGTGAATCGATCTGAAACCGTGCGGAAGCATGTCGAAAATAAGCCTGCCAGCCTTACTCTGTCCGAGCTCACAGCAGTGTACTAGTTAATCCTCAACACAAAGGCAAGACAAAGGCAAAGGCAACAGGTGACACAACTGCACTACCAATAAGCAGAACTGCATTTACTTTTCAAACTACGACCAATCAAACAGGCACTGTTCTGCGTACGCTGCTTCTCCACTTCTCATGTTTCTAACTTGTGTAATTTTTACTGCTCACGTGTAAAGGGAAATGTTGGGAGCTTACTTAATCACATATTCGTCCTATAGAGCTACATAACTGGCCTACTCCATTCCTGTTTCATTCGTCTGCTTGGCGCCTCGTCTCTGAAGAGTAGACGCCGCAGCGCGTGCGTGGGGCGCTAGACACGGCGCTCACAAGGAAAACTGCGCTTCAGCGTGTTAAAAAGACGCTGAGAGTATACTTACTATATGTCCTCGTTTGTCTGCTAGGTGATAATTTCCTAAATTCATGATGTGGACGTGTGATGATGATACCAATGTGTCTTCGTTCTGGGATTGAGAGGAACTCTTATGCTGACTTCTTTTATGTCCGAACCGTTTTGTTGCGAACCGGTTACCGCTATTATGGTGCTAAATGGTGCCGCTAAGGAGTTCCTAACGCATTACTACTATAATTTGAAATATGTAGGATGACTGTGAAAATCCCTTTGTAGGTAACGGCAGCAGCGATGCCCCAGGAAACATGGCACTATACGATCAGCTTCTGTCACTACGTTGGGTCCGAGAAAACATAGAGTTCTTCGGGGGCAACGCCTCATCCATCGTTCTTCACGGTTACGAGTCTGGTGCAGTGTCCATCGGATACCATATGCTATCACCTGTTGACAACATGGTCAAGAAATTTCCCAGGCTTATCTTACAAAGTGGATCACCGTTTCAACCACTGAAGGTAAGCTGGACTGTGCTACTGTAGTGAGGGAAGGACTCAACCCCTATAGGGAAGAAAGGCCCCTGTGACCAGTGGCGTATCTAGGGTGTGGCAGGTGTGGACAGGTGCCATGGGCGCCAGATGAACAGGGGCGCCATTATGTGGTCGGGTGTGAATGTGCCAGGTCGGGCACTCAACCTGGCACATTCATAAATGATGTATGCACCCACCATTAGAGAGGTTGTAGTGTGAAACGTAGTGCGGACCACACGAAAACGCATCCCCAAGGACATCATGTTAACCACGAGGTAGCTGAACTGGGCGCGTGACGTATTTGACGAGAACGGGGCACCGTGAGCAAACCGAACCAGCTCAGTGAGCGACTGTCACAGCCGAGACCAAAGCAGCCTAAACAAAAGGGAGATCCCACTTGAGACGTGACAGCAGCAGTGGGACTTTGAGAGAGATATCTGAGCAAGAAAATCGACCCGACGAAAAGAGGAGTTCGTATCGGGCAGACCAACAAGAGGGTCGACCTGAACCCGTGTGCCGGGCTGGGGCAGGTGTAAAGGTGTAGGGGCGATTTCGGCAAATTTTACACTTCCGATGTTGACGGCAACGAGCTGTACGAAGAAATTTTGGACTGCAGAATGTTGCTCGCGAGGCGCACAGAAAACAAAATATCGAGACCCGAAGAGCTTCTTGAATTTATTGTTCACTATGGAGATGAGAATGTCTTCCCGAACCTTCGGGTTGCGGTCCAGATAATGCTTACGATCGCGGTTTCAATTGCCAGCTGTGACCGGTCATTTAGCAAGCTTATACTTTACAAGCAAGCTTAGAAAGCTTATACTTAGCAAGCTGATACTTTCGTATTTAAGAGCATCAATGGGCCAGGACAGGCTTTCCGACCTTGCTGTCCTAAGTGTTGAAGGAGAAGAAACAGAAAAAATTGATTTCAGTGACATTATCGACAAATTTGCAGCAGCAAAAGCCAGAAAGGCTATCATGTGACGATAGTGGGCCATTTGCATGTGTAGTAGTTCTGTGGACTTCATTAAAGTGTTTACAAAACATTACCAACTGTGTCATCGATATGTGCCTGAACAGGGGCGCAGACTCATTGGTTGCCATGGGCGCAGGTAGCTCTAGATACGCCACTGGCTGTGACATAATCATGACGTTGCTAGACGTAACCAAGCCGAAACAACGTGGGCGGAGAACATCGCCGTCAGCTGTATTCCTTCACGAAGGTCAAAGGTTGCTTGATTGTATGAATGGTACACACAATTGCGATCACGTTTTTACATGTAGTCCCTTTCGTGTCTTCATTCGCTTTCCCAGTTCACTACGAAAAAAAAAAAGAAGGCTCTACCCAATGGTTGCTGTCGTCTTCCATGTCAATGTCGTAACTGTGTGCGGAATGTCGTTTGGTATTACAAGTGTTTAGTTCGCGCTTGCTTTGTATAGAGACACCATGTGCACTCCGAGAGAAACTCGTGCCCCTTCAGGCTCCTGAAGATGCTGAATGTGCAAGAAGCCGGTAGCCATCTTTAGAAAGGACTACCGTAAGATATATAGGGCTACAGGTAGAATGGAGCAGAACAAGGCTATACAACTAATAATACGAATAAAATAAAGGCAATTAAAATAATTCTTAATTAGTTATAAAACTTTAATCGGTGTATCGGAAGAGCATCCTCCGTGTTCTCGCCACAGCTGAGCGCTGTCAATTCTTCCAACTCCAATCTTCCAGTCTTCCTACTCCAAGACGTAACTCACTGTTTGTAAGTAACTATGAAGCTTTAAGTGGGTTCTTTGGGAAATCGCGTGACGCTCACTGACATAATTTATAGCTTACGTATTGAGCCTTTGTGCGAGGTCGATTTATAATATGAAATGAAGTGAACATCATTTTATTCTGTAGTGGCAGGAGCACAGACGCGGCAGCTGAAACCATGTGTGATTCATCCATCTGTTCATTCGGAGCCACAAGGCAAAATGTTTCCGCTCTGCAGTGTATTGTTACTGCACAATCAAATTTGCAAAAACACTCGGAGTAAACAGTGGAGTACACACTTGGAGTATCGGATGGACGGCTCGATCGCCTCTCGTCACGTCGCCGGCTCTTTCCCAGCCAGCGCCTTCCGACTGCTCCCAACTACGCCATGAGTCATATGATCAACGCTCACGCAGTACCATCCTCATACCTTCGCTCTCTTACAGGCACTTTCAAAGCGTCGGGAGTGTTTGAAAGGTGTGCAGAACAAAGGCTTCGAGCTACACGTCACATTCGCTCTTCGTTCTTTCACAGGAGCTCATTTCATTTGTTATAGAATATGCCGTAGCCAAAAGCGAAAAATAAATAAACAAATTATATGGTCTTTTTCACCGCAACTTTTCTTTCGATAGTCGTGTCTCCATGATGTCATGAGCCGCGATGTTTTTTCTGTGAAGGTCAATACGCCTCTGTCGAAAGTGATGGACACCTTGGGCTGCACGGAAGGTGGTTGGGAATGTCTGCGACGAGTCTCCACGGAGCGCTTCGCCACCGAGAGGTTCTACCAGTTATTCGACTATAGGCCAAACTTCCAGAGCATGTATATTCCCGAAAGTCCTTATCAGCTTCTAGAGAACTCCCCAATAAAGAATAAACAGGTAAGATCATGCCATGAGGGTGTGTGGAGCATGTTGAAGTAACGCGATTGAAGCGAGGACAGACACGTATTTCAAATCAACAAACACACTCCACAAAGATATTATCCGCACATCTTCTCAACGACGTCACATCGTCTGGAGAAATCTGTAGGGAAGAAGTATCGCGTTCGAAGGTCGGGCCACAACGCTGCGGGAGTGAAAGATGCCACATCGCGAAATTGATGAATACAGTACGACCGAACCCTAATTATAAGCAAAGCAGACTTTGTATGTATCTTAGATACTCTATGCAAGTTATCCTGTCTTAAATGCTTCTGGGGTACACTTGGTGTCTTAAAAATACTTTTCAAAGACGGTATTTCGTACCTTAACTTGTACGCATTTATTTAAGTTACTCCTAAGATACGCACTTTCATTAATTTTTTCGGGAGATAGGAATGTCAGGAAAAACATTAACACTGTCAGTTTTGTTGGGGCGCAATGCCACTTCCATATGCATGATTTTCACTTGCGATATTCCAGGGTCCTTTCATCCTTCTGTAGCGTCTTAGTCTTGGTTGAACCGGGGAGCTTGGCCTGAAGGGCATATTTGTGAATGCTGTAGAAGCCATGGGAAATTATTTGTGCCTCGTTGTTTGAAGAAGAGGGGCATCGAAGAGGGGTCGTTTCGCTCTCGCAATGCCTCTCCACCTCGTACATCGCGCAACGTCGGCTGAGAAGAAACAGACGGGAGCACTTGCTCTGTGCCTGCACCATAGAACCTTCATGATAACTATAGAAACCCAGCAAACGAAGAGGGGCATTTCAACTAGTGAGCCGCCATAATAGATACGGTAGACCTATAGCGCGCTACGAACGGTGTCTCCTACGAGTTCCGTGTGCCGTTTTCGCATGTCGCAGCACAAGGTTTAAACAGCGCGCTACTCGATCGTTCCTTACGGAATAAGACGCAATTCAAGCGCACACGATCAGAGCACACAGAACAGTCAGTCTTCGCACACGGCATGGCACACCGAGCTCAGCGGAAGAAACCACGGCTTGGATTGGATTGGATACCAGGGCGCCTAGTCTTCACGTGCGGAAAGGTCGCGGCCGAAATCTACAAAATCGCCTCCCGGACTTGGACGCTGGGAAGAGGTCTCGCCTCCGTACAACTCCTTCGCTCTCACCATTACTCTCTCTTTCCTTATGATTTCTATGGCCACGTATGGTTTGGTGTATGCAGTTCACGTCCCCCGACAACACGGACGTCGCGGAGTTACGGCGTAAGCGGTGTGCCGCGGAGCATTGGTGTAAATGTATGTGCTACCATGGCTGCGGGAGATGTAGACGCGATTGCAAAAAAAGAAAAAGAAACAGGATCGTAGCTGGTGTGCGGCCAATAATACCAGGAAGCGGCGGGCGACAAAGCGTGCCGGCTGTGTTGTCTGGGATTTTTCCTCAGAAGCTTTCAGACGTATGTTGGCATAGTTCCCGTAAAAGTCTATCCAGGATGCACATTTCCCAGGGTGTCAGTCGTGACGTTGCCCACCTGTGTGAGGCGAGGCCGACAACGGCGTGTCCTTTCACCATCACCACCCCGCCGCCATTCCACTCACCGAGTGGGAAGGCGGCGTGGTGGTGATGGGCATTTCTGAACATCTGACCAAGTGAACTCGGTCAAGTGGCAAGCTAAGTGGCAAGCCAAGTCTACAACATTCGATGGCCGTTCCTTTGTTTAAGCGGCGGCCTCTCGTGGATGAGCCTCACGGAGCAGGTGTTCAGCAACACTCAGAATCAAACACTTAGGAAATCCCGCCGTTGTGAGTCTTTTAACTGAGGCGGAAGGACCTCGTCATGTCATTCCTTATGCGGATACGGCTATACCAGCCTCAAACTGCTCCCCATAGAGTCCATAGTTCGAGATAATTCACACAACACTGGGCACACGACCAATTAAATTGTGACGTGGTGGATATTATGCACAACCAGTCGACCAATCAGGAGCCTCAATGTCTGGCTGGCCTTTTGGCCGGTCCTGGCTACCATCGACTTCTACTGGATTTCAGGCCTGCCGCCGTTATTCGGTATTCAAGATAACTACAGCGATTTTTGGGTTAAATAAATATTTATTTGATACAAAACACTGATTCAAAGATCTGATACACTGTGCGTACAAAGCTCACTGCGTTACCGACACACTGGGACAAAGTTCGAACATGAAGCAGAATGAACACACCGTTCAACTCCTAACACCGAGCCAGTCTCATGAGTGCGTACCATTCCATAATGAGCATCTTCCTTCGCTGCTTGCGGTGCATCCATTATAGCGAAGCGAATAGCGCTTGTGTGGCACGTAATCCTGAGAGAACTGATGTTCTGAGGCTGGAACAACATAGAAGGCACAAATACATACAAAGCCTCAATTTTCCTTAGAAATTAACAATGACGCACCCTGGAAGTCGCTGAGAAGGCGTGTTAGCTTAGCTCAATTGGTAGAGCCCTGGGGGCTTAATCGCTTCATCGTCGTTACGGTCGTTACAAGCTAACGAGTGGCGGGAAATTCAAAAACGTGGGCACGTGACACATTGCGCGTGACGTGTACCACGGCCTTCACGTATCGCGTGAAGAGCGCCGTGCACGTGTTTTATCACGTGTCCACCTTTTTAAAGTTCCCGCCCGCCTTTTTGAATTTCCCGCCACTCGTTAGCCTGTAACGACCGTAACGACGATGAAGCGATTAAGCCCCCTGGACAGCAATCTGGCAATTCAGAAGATGTGAGTTCGACTCCTACAGCTGGCTAACCTTTTCAGTGAATTTCAACGTAATCCTGTCTTTGTTGACAGTCCTCGAAATCCAACGGCGCCCGAACTTGTTCT
Source organism: Ornithodoros turicata (assembly GCF_037126465.1). Classification (NCBI taxonomy): domain Eukaryota; kingdom Metazoa; phylum Arthropoda; class Arachnida; order Ixodida; family Argasidae; genus Ornithodoros; species Ornithodoros turicata. Next base: position 10,764,492 of record NC_088207.1, read on the forward strand.
TCACGCTCCAACTCATGAAGCATTCCGGTACCGCAGTTGATAGATTGTTCGTGGAATAATAGTTGTGTCCAGAAACAGCACAACACGCGTAGACTCGCAATGGCGGACGAATAAACCCGCGAACATATTTCAGCAAACTGTACTGTCGATCGACACCACCGAACACAGGAGAACGACATGCCGGCCGTGCTATTTCGAAACTATGCTGAAACGGTCGAGACGCTGCACGCAGCGCGCGTACAAAATGCGATTTCAAACCATTCTCGACCAATCGGAGCGCGCGCACAGTCTCGGCCAATGGGCTTGCAACATGATGTATGGGCGCAGTGGTACATACTCTACAGCCGCGCCTGCGGGTACCTGAGGAGGACTGGCTATACCACGCTTCACCAGCATGGAGTACGTCAATAGACCTCTCCCTGTTTGTAAACAAATGACGTCATGGTGTTCGACAGCGCCACCAATTTGGTAGAGTTGAACTACGCTTGAAGCTAGTGGCGAACAAGGTCGCGCCCGAAAGCCACGGTCTTGAGGGGATTACGATGGTCCCTGTAAGGGACGCGACCTTCGATCCTACTTTTCTTTCAATAGGAGACAGCGAACAAGTGCCCGTTCGTGGATCCCAGCCCTTCCCTTCCATTTTGTTTCGGTTTCAGTCTCTCTACCAACGTCACGATGACGTTTCTCGGGTAGAGGTCCATTGCAACCGCAGCAAACTCTTGGTAGATGGCGGCTGGTACTTTCAGCATACGTGGTCGACTTGGAAGCTCAACATCATGTCCAGGTACCTATGCCTGACTTTCGAGGGCATTTCTGTTGTAAAAGTGAATTCGGAAAGGGCAGGTGTAAAAACATCTAGAACGCCGTCAGTTTTTCTTTTCGTATCGGCACCGCTGCTTTCCTCAGCGCATCTCTCGGCTTGCTGGGAAGGGAGATATCCTATCTCGGCAGCTGAACCGATTTTAACCCATTCCCTGACCGGTCCTGGAGGTCACCCATTCCTTTCCCTCTCCCTTTTTTCCCATCTCCGTTCCACTTGGGAAATAAACTTTTGTTGTTTGTCAGCGCTCGTATGTACCTGTTCTTTTGGTCTGTTGGCGCTGTCTTTCCCTCAACTGGCCCAGATTACTGCCTTCACATTGAAACTCGTCCGGCCTGCGATACTACACAAAATAGTGCACAAGTCTCCTTATTTGTCCCCCTCCCTCTTTTCCTTATTTTTTCCTGAAAAGTAGGCTCGGATTCTCCCGATCAGAACCCAATACTTACTAGGTGGAGGACGTAAAAGGCGAAACGTTTCAATATGTAGCGAACGCGCACTCAATCGGTAATTGCAAGAACGTAGACAGCTGTACGAAAATCCCAATCCCGTCCCAGAATCCACGCGGTATAGTGGATGGGGCAATTAAACATTCTTCTCCGACTGCCATCATTCTCCAAAATCCACATTTCAAAATCCCGAAATCCCGGGATTGGACGAAAGGCTCGGGTTTCGTAACCGTAACCCTAACGTGCGTTTTCCGACAGGAATGTGGAGGTCACATTAAACGGTGGCAGATAGAAAGCATGCCCAGTACGGAATTTTTTTGCCTGTATCTTTGTCAAACAGAGTAAAGATCGAGATTGACAACCGTCTTCCACATCATCTTGGCTGTTCCCTCCTGGTGAAATCTCAAATTTCGCAATTGAATGCCTCTCTGTAACAACGATGTAATAAACTAATTTGCACCGCTTACGAGAGACGACTTGAGAAGTCTGTAAATACAGACATGCTGTACGTTACATTTGATATAAAAAACATGTACGCTGCTGCAGTTGATACTGTATGTGGTAACTCCCGGTTCCCGCACAGTAAAAAAAGAAAAAAAATCACAGGATGGGTAGTACCTGTTTATTGCACGGAGGCCAGAACCTGAATGCCATCTGCCTAGCACGAGATTGCTTACGAGACTCGCCCGTCTTCATTCTCAACATCGCTACCGGTGGAACTGCAGCGCTACTACAATTCCACCCCCCCTTTAAGAATATCCGTAGCGCTCCGGTTTACAACTGGTTTACAACCGAAGCGCTACGGATTTACAACTGTTTGCGCGTCGGATATCGAGCTCCGAAAGTCCTTAGCGGAGCAGCAGAGTTTTCTAGAGGAACTGCAGAGTCTGCTGTCGCTGGAACAGGGCACTGTTCGCTGTCGCCCTCAGTTTCAGTCGTCTCAGGAAACGGGAGAAGGAAGCCTTCAGAAGCGTTGCTTCCTGGAGACTGCAATGGAGCTCTGTGGTCTTGTGGAACATGCGGAAGCCATGTTCCACATGTCTTCCATGTTCCATGTCTCGTCGTTTTAAATGATCCTTGTGGACCCTGTGTTCTTTGCCGAACTCGTCTTTCGCAACATAGATTGTGGGTGTTGACGATTATCCCAATTTTCCAATTGCCGTTTTGGATTGGGTCCAGCATCCACACTTTCTGGCCGATTACGAAGCTGCGATCGCGGGTTCGGACGTCGTGGTTCTTCTTCTGTCTAGCAGGGGCTTTCCTAGATGACTCAGACGTGCTCAAGTCCTGAGCCTTCTCCGGACGCACCAGATCCAGCACCGATCGGTAGCGTCTGCGATTTAGAAGTTCACATGGTGGACGACCTGTCGTTGCATGAGGAGTGACGTGATACTTGAAGTCGAAATCGCAACGGCAGCGCTGTGAGATCGTTCTTTAACCATAAGCGATCGTACACCGAGCAACTGTATCCAAAAGCGTTACCCCCGAATTATTACCTAGTGAAGCCCTTCTTGGCTCCTTAGGCTTTCGCTTGCCTCCGCTTCTGCGGCACGTGCTGCAGGGTCTTTCCGCTGAGTCCGTCTTACCTGAGCTTCGGCAGCACGCACGGCAGGGTCTTCGCGTCCGTGTTGTTTTGCCTCAGCTCCGGCGTCACATACATGGGGATCCTGACGTCGTACTCTTTCGTTTGCGGCCTCGCTGCACGACCCAGCTGGGTCTTCGCGAGCTCTCCGCTTGGACACGGTACCTCCTGCGTCACCACAGGACACGGTATCTCCATGGCATCTGAAGCAGAATCATGAAGTGTGTTTTTTTACTGAAGTGCCACGCTAACATTGTCATCGATCACTAATACTGTGTACGCTTTTCCTTCTGTGGACGAGGCCGACGCCGGGAAAAGACGCATTATCGGCTGTCCCTGTAAAAGTTTCAATTTCCAGTTTTTCCTACTTCTCCGAAGTACGAATTTTGAATTGCATACTGATCATTGTAGTGAGTATTTCAGTTGTGTCCGTCCACGGAGTGGTCACAAACTCGTGTTCCCGCATCGTGAAACCAAAATAGGTTCTCAGGCACGTCCAAGGTTGAGGGAAAATCCTATGATCTTACGGTGACTCCATTTCCAGGTGCTGCTAGGCAATGTACTCGACGAAGGGAGCTTCCTACTGGAGGTTCACAAGCTGTCTATGGCCCGCGGTGTCGAAGTGCAAGCGGAGACAGTGATAACGGTGCACGTCAAGAACCAAATAGAAGCGGCGGGAATACAGTCATTTGACTCTGCGAGACGGCAGTACGTCAACAACACCGTCTGGAACACCGACGCGGGCAATGTTGTCGCGAAAGAAATCTATGGCGACGTATTTTTCAACTGTCCCGTGCAGGTACTACAGTAATGAGTCAAATGGTAATAATCTGGCAGAACGTTCGTGTCTAGACCTTTCGAAATTAAATGACTTCAACTAAGACCGTGACACAGTGAAAAAATCAAGGAGCCAACAACACAAGAACAAAATACAAGATGACCTGACGACGCGAATGCTCCACTATGAACGCGTTCTTCAAGAAACATACTGATATACCGGGTGTTTCAGTTAAATCCCCGGGCTAAATAATTCGCGAACCGGTGCACCAATCGAATAACTTAAATATGTAAACCGAAACCAATTTATTACTGCAACAAATGACCCGCTTCGGTGGCAGATCTTTCTCTAAAAGGTGTCCACTGAAGGTCCCAAAAGGGGTAGTACCCATTTTACTGCCGCGCTCTGCTTTAGAAGTTAGCTTTTTTCACGAAACTCATTTGAATTTTTATTTAAATAATGAGCGCCTCCCGCTCATTCACGCGCTGCGCATTTTGTAGGCGGTATTGAACAGATACTTGTAAAAAAGAAAGTTATTCGATTGGTGCACCGGTTCGCGAATTATTTAGCCCGGGGATTTAGCTGAAACACCCGCTATATGATATACATGTGATATGATAAACATACGGATATGAAGATATATACCCAAGTTGCGACGTCGTTCCTGTCAACCAGGGACGGTGCTAGGGGTGTGCGGGGCCTGTTTCACACGATTAGGTGCATACTTGATATTTAAAAAAAAGTAATCCCTGGTTGAGGGCTTCGTGCGCGGGGCCTATGCAAGCACGGGGTTTAAGGCGGTCGCCTGACTCGCCCCCCCCCCTCCTCTATCGCCGGCCCTGCTGTCAACAAAAACTCACAACCTGTCTCCACGTGCAAGAAAGTGACTAGCTCCCTGCCGAAGAGCTGCCTAGAGGTATGCTGCCTCCCGATGAGTCAATTATAGTGACAAATACAGCGGTAAGCACCTAGCTAACCCAACTTCGCAATTAACAAAACTTGGAGCATTTCCTTTTCTTTTTGTCCGTGAAAGAAACCCCTAAAATGGAAATGCTGGACTGCACGGTCGTAAGGTTGCATGTGGAGACACGTTATGTGTTTAGTTGACAGATATGACGTCATAACTTTGTTATATATATATATATATATATATATATATATATATTCAGTGTTTCCCCGAATGAGGTTTTGATAGTGGAGCATTCGTGTGGTGAGGTCCTCTTGTGTTGTGGCTCGTACATATCTTTCACTATGCCAAGTTCGTACCAACTGGCCCACCTTTCTGTTTTAGCTAAGCTAAGACAGTTTCAGGAGGGAAAAAAAACTGCTATAATGCTAACCATTTAGTAGAATATAACTGATAGACACTATTTCAGTACCTGGCCGAACACCTAGCCGACCATGGCAGCACCGCGTACAAGTACGTGTGGACCCACAAGCCATCCTTCGGCCCATGGGCGCGGGAAGACTTCGGACCAACGCAATACGACGACTTGAGCTTCGTATTCGGCAGGCCATTACTCGACGCCAGCTGTTCGACGGCCGAAGAAGAACAGCTCAGTCGACGTACAATCAACATCTTCAGTGTCTTCGCTAAGACAGGGTGAGTGCCGATAATAAAAATCCTTATCATCAGTTCCTTGTTTCGCTACAACATATGAGTGAACAGAGCTATCATCCGCACTTCTGAGTGTTGCTCTGATGGTCTTTTTTTTTTATATGAATTTCCGAAAATGTAGTTGCCGAAAATCAGAAACCCTATTTATAGGACTATTGAAAGCGCAAAGTATTTCAACATATCTCAACGTGAACTGATTATTTAAACACTGGGGGTATGAGTCTATAGGATCTATGGTCCCACTTGGGACTAACAGTATTGGAAATAACTAATAACAAAATGAAAACTAGTATATGTCGGTTTCTTGCATTTATGTTGACTAAGTCGTTGACTATGCTGACTAAGTCGACAAGTAATTAACGGAAAAATGTTACAAATAAATTCGCGAGGCAGTCTCTATTGACAACCTGTGCTTAGCATTCACGTAAGTGATATTGAAGGGATAAGAAACCAGGCCAATATGCAGGGTGATTTTTAGCTGCACCAAATTTGCAAAAAAAAAAAAAAAAGCATTAGAACACTTTCAACTTTTTAATCATACGTTTTCCTTCGGTTTTGGCTCATTTGCATAACAAAACTCGCCAATAGATATATCAGTGTGCCCGTCCCTTTCAGGATTTTCAAGAGACAACCGCTTTAAATAATGACCGCCTCCAATTCTACCATCCCACATTTACCTGGTCAAGAAGTCAATTCAGATAAAGGTGTCGAACCGCAAAAAATACGGGTTCCGTTCGGGTTCGCGTTGCTTGGATTTTTTTCCGGTTCAGTTCCGGTTCGGCTGCGCCAAAACGCGAACCGGTTCACAAACGAGTTCGCAGCCCTGCAACGGTTCGCGAACCGGTTTAACGCTTCCGTTTTATATCTCCCATAAAACTGCTTTTATCAGGAAATACGTGGCTAATAGCTAACATGTGTTGTCTGCATACTGGCCGGGTGCTGCCTTTAGCGATAGAAAGGAGTAATGGATGCACTTGCTTTTTTTTTCACACGCACAGTGCCAGCACGGAACACTTGAAGTAGGCCAAATAAAACTGACAGAATTTTACGTAAACAAGGGTGCAGAGGCGGCACACTGGCAGTGTAAATCGATCTGAAACCGTACTGAAGCATGTCGAAAATAAGACTGCCAGCCTTGCTGTGTCCTAACTCACAGCAGGGCGATTCCACGCGAAATGATCCAGCGGACCTGCTCGGCCCTCACAAAACTATCGCGAATTTTTACGAATTTTTTTTAGCAGTCCCTAATAGTGAAAAAAGACACACCACGAAACATTTCTTCACAAATCTCAATGTGGCGGGTGCTACGCACGAGCAAAGTTCACGGCGCTGGCGAAAACCGTGCCTGGCGTGAACGGCAACTGCGGCTCATAGAAAGCACCTAGAACTGCGCGGTTTTCTTTTGCGTATAGAGAAAACTAGGCTCTACACAGCGTCCAAATCCCGGTTGTCGTGCTGTAATAGGTGCAGGTATACAAATGACGGAAGTTTCGCAATTTTCCTGGAAAATCAGACTACTAAATTTTAATGAATATTTTTTCCTGCCAAGGCCCCAAGGAATACTTCAACAGGAAAAATCGCCAGACACGTAACTTTCATAGTCATTGCAGGAAAAAAAGAGGAAGTATGCGATTTTTCCAAAATTCGCTACAATCGAGCGTAAAACACGCAATGAAGAGGTCGGAAGAGAGGCCTGAAATCTTTTATAGAACGAGCCTTCCTCTACAACATATTAAAAAATCTCGAGGGTGTTTTTTCGTATACGGGAGAAAATAATTTTTTGTGGTAGAGGACATTACGGCCACACTGACCCACGTTGCATTTATCTGGTGGGTTGCTATATTTGTTTCTTGGGCTCCCATTTTAATTTTCCGTCTTTTTTTTTTTTCTTGTTGATTTTCAATATGACAACGACCTGGACCAAAGGAACATGGCTCCAGTTGAGCGCTGTGCAGTTCCAATTCACCAGTATGAATATTATAGGCGCGTAGATGCAGGTTCAGTTGATGAAAGTTTCCTTTAACTGTCACATTTAAATGCCGAATAATTCAGCAAAAATATTAACCACGAAAAGTCTAACAAATTATAACGCTAGACGAAAAGACGAACGTGCAAAAAAGTCATTACATGGCAGTACTGGAAATGACGGAATCTCGTGGTGATGGTTCATCGCCCATGCTGTCCTAGGTTCCAGTGAGGCTCACAGCAATATAAAGCCTTGCACCACTCGCGTATGGAAGCGTATACCCGCGGATATCCGCAAGAAATTTCTGGGTTCGGATGAAATATGGACGCTTGTTGTGATCTGCGGATCGGATGTGGATGGCGCGGGATCAGGAGCGGGTCAGACTCGGATAAACCGCGAGATTGCGCCATCAGTTTGCTTCACACTAGGTACAGAAGATATAGTACAAGGTGTACGAAAGCCGCTCGCGCATCTGAGAGAGATCTCTGGCTCTGGCGTCTCGAGTCGAGGTGCGCGTTCGGCGCCGATCTTGCGTTTCGCTTGCAATAAACTCTACTTATCCCGTTTGGTGCAAAATGCGTTGCTGTGCTTGGTGCCGTATAATATTTCGTGGACGCTAAATCTGTACTGGCTGTCGTGTATCCTTTGGTAGCATCATGGACGCTCAAGACCTGTCCTCGCTACAAAACTTATGCCGCTTCGGGGTTTTCACTGTCGGAACGAGAGAGAGGAAGTCGCCCGTGTGGATGAGGTTTGGTGACAGCTTTTTTTGTTGGTCCTTTTTTTTTTTTTTTTTGCTGTTTTGTGCTGGGAAATATGTTTATTTCCTAGAAAATTGGACTGATATATCGAGCATAGAACTGAACTATTCCTGCGTGCAGTGGGAGACGCGGATTTTTCGGATAGGATGCGGATGTGAAAAAGCTCATCCGCGCAGGGCTTTACGACAAAAAGTATTACTTAGACCTGCCCATCACCGCTAATCCCCAATCTCCGTTGCCGGCACCGTGCACACCGAAAACAATGCCATAAACTTAACCACCCAGGATTGCAACACGCGTGTTATGCTACAGAAGCAAAGGCTATGGTAACCTTGCAGAAGTCTGTGCCACAGCATATTGCTTGCTTATTAAAACCCAACCAGACTAGAGAAAAATTGAAAATAGAAGGAATTAAAACAGGAGCCCAAGAAACAAATATAGCAACCCACCGGATACATGCAACGTGGGACAGTGTGGCCGTAATACCCTCTACCACAAAAAAAAATTATTTTCTCCCGTATACGAAAAAACACCCTCGAGATTTTTTAATATGTTGTAGAGGAAGGCTCGTTTCTATAAAACTGCGCTGGTTTCAGGCGTCTCTTCCGACCTCTTCATTGCTTGTTTTACGCTCGATTGTAGCGAATTTTGGAAAAATCGCATACTTCCTCTTTTTTTCCTGCAATGACTATGAAAGTTACGTGTCTGGCGATTTTTCCTGTTGAAGTATTCCTTGGGGCCTTGACGGGAAAAAATATTCATTGAAATTTAACGGTTTGATTTTCAAAAAAAAAAAATCCCGAAGTAGGAGGAAAATTGCGAAACTTCCGGCCTTTGTATACCTGCACCGATTACAGCACGACAACCGGGATTTGGACGCTGTGTAGAGCATAGTTTCCTGTATACGCAAAAGAAAACCGCGCAGTTTTAGGTGTTTTCTATGAGCCGCAGTTGCCGTTCACGTCAGGCACGGTTTTCGCCAGCGCTGCGAGCTTTGCTCGTGTGTAGCACCCGCCACATTGAGATTTGGGAAGAAATGTTTCGTGGTGTGTCGTTTCGCACTATTAGGGACTGCTAAAAAAAATTTCGTAAAAATTGGCGATCGTTTTGTGGGGGCCGAGCAGGTCCGCTGGATCATTTCGCGTGGAATCGCCCAGCAGCGTACCAGTCAATTCACAACACAAAGGCAATGCGACGCAACACACCTGCACTACCAGTAAGCAAGACTACATTTTTTTTTCAAACCACCACAAATCATACAGGCACAGTTCTATACCTATGCTTCTTCTCTATACTTGTCATGTTTCTGATTCGTAAATTTATTTCTGCTCACGAGTAAAGGGAAATGTTTTGCGCTTGCTTAATCGCAAGTTTGTCTTATGGATCTACAGAACTTGCCCACTCCATCCCTCTTCATTCGGTGGACGATGGCAGGCCACTCACCTTTCGGAAAGCGCAGCCAAGGGGATGAAACTCGCGAGTTCACTTGCAAACTAAAGTGAGGCGCTGCGAGCCTTTCGCGTCATCAAGCGTCATGAAACGTCAAAATTTTTACGTCGAAGCGCGAGTTCTCTACCGAGAGCATCCCATTGGCTCCTGCGGCCGCTCCCTCGGTATGCGAGCGCTCATTGGTCGGTTTGAAATTATAACCTTTTCGTGGCGCGCGTAAGCCGGCACCGCCGTGTCTGGGGTGCCGGAGCAGCTCGCAGCTCGCCGTACAGTTTCGAAATATGGTGCAGTAGGGACGCACGCAAAGCATCTTTGCCGGTACCCCTTTGGATAGTTTGTAGTGACCGTCGATACCGACTCTGCAAAACTCGAATCCTCTTGGATACTTCTGCAAGTAAATTCAGTGATAGATAAGTGGAAGGCAGGTCTGCTTCGCTTGCTTGGTGCACAACGATTCAAGAAGGATCAATACTGCGTTTGTCCACTCGATGGCAGGTAAGTCAGTTCCTATTCCATTCTGCCGCTGCAACATTTCGGCCGGTAGAATTTTTAGTTTTCACGTTTTCTGATCCCTGTTCTGGTCTTTCTTGCTCAGGTATCAACTAGGTACTGCTCAACTCATATCTGCTTCAGAAAAACATCTGCATGGATGCAATAGAATGGATAAGCCACCCTGAGTGGTTCGAACATCATCTTTCGGCTTGGCAGCTGCACAGGTTCCTTTGTGACGGGTCAGCCTTGACATATGTGACGCTACGCAAGCAGCAAAGGAATATGGACATGTTTTCTGTCATGCTGAATTTGTGAATGTGTGTGTCTGTGCAGTGAATTTACTGATCTACTGTGAAATCTTCCACGTGAGACATATCAGCTAACAGTGAATGCGAAGTTGATTCGGCATATTACTCGAACTTCAGACTTGACTTTCCCTGTTTCACCGAGATTTTAATGTTCATGTGAAGTTTGTGTTTGGCGCAGATACAGAAGACTGCATATGTGTGATTTGGAAATACCAGGAATCCCGAAAAATAAAGCACCTTGTGCAACAGAAAGAGCCAACGCTTCCGCGTTTTATTTATTTCACTGGATGCGAACGAAAATCCAGAACCGCCAAAGCGGGGGAGAGAACAGTGGGAAAGGGAAAAAACGCCTCGGCAGCGTCGCTTTACGTCACCCGTCACCCAGGGAGACAAAATAAAACAAAGCAAAAAACTACTCTACCGAGGCGCAACTATTGGCCCGACGTCAGAGGTCACGTGAGTTTTTCCCAACAATAGAAATATACTACACGTTCATTCCCCTGGCGCAGCAGTTGGAAGTTGCCAGACTGACAGTCTTATTTTCGACATGCTTCAATGCGGTTTCGGGTCGATTCACACTGCGAACGCAGTGTGCCGGCTCGGTACCGTCATCTATGTGTTTTATTTGGCTTCCTTTATGTGTTTCTTGCTGGCACTGTGCGTGTGAAAAAAGCGATAAGGGGAAGATAGTAGCATGGGACTACACTGCTTCATCAGCGTGGACGCTATTTGCAAGTGTTCATCCATTTCTCCTTTCTCTCGGTAAAGGGAGTACCCGGCCAGTAAAGACGTCAATGCAGACAGCAGCAGTTAGCTACTAGCCACGCTCCTCCTAATAAAAGTAGTTCTGTGGGAGATACAAAGCGGAAGCTTTGAACCGGTTCGCGAACTGGTTCGATTTTCGGCGCGACCGATCCGGGACTGAATCGGAGCAAAATCCAAGCAACGCGAACGCGTATTTTTTTGCGGTTCGACACCCTGGTTCTAACTGCCACCACACATACATTAATAACACGAATATCGTTTAGCTTAGAAAAAATAAAATAAAATAAAGGAAGTTCGAACAAACAGTCTGAAGACCACAAGTCATCGCTATCCTGCGAAAGCTGCAGGTGCCCTGTGCCCCCAGAAACAACTGGTACGACATCCCTGCTGACGCCAGGAGCCACAGTGTACCGGACGTATTGAAGGGTTACTTGTACCCACTAATACGCGATACACATTGTGCCTCTCGAATTCCCTAACAGAAAAATGACCTCCAGACCTCGCGAAAAGAGAAAACGGAAAAAGAAAGGAAGAAAATACACAAAGGACATCGAACTTGAAACACCAAATTTTATTGGCGTGTACGTACCTTTAAATTGCATCCATCATCGTTTGCCGAATGGAAAGCATACACGGTTCAATAATCCCAACACACACATATAGAGCACACATTGCACAGACACACAACCCGTCCGATGCACCAAGCAGTCCTCCAAAAATCGAACACACAATCCTCGAAACAACGAACAGGCTGGCACTGGCTTCAAAGCTCAATGAAGGTCATCCTGAGTGACGAACACGACAGTTCCTCAAACGTATGGTCGACGAACAATTGTCGAAGAAAGTGGCACCAGACACGCTTCGATGTGAGAAGCAGTTGCAATTTTGCACACGTATGTGTGACCGTTGAGACAGGAAACAACCTGTAAAGCAACCGAAGTGAATATCATGGTGGTATTGTTCCAACGTGAATGCTGGAACAGTACACCATTTCGTAACTCACATCCTTGGAATCGATACAGTCCCACGGTCACCTACAAGTTATAGCGAAAGAATACAATTAACTTCGCTTGTACTGTACATCGTCGCTTCACCGATGTAGGCAATCCTGTCCTGTCGCCATTTGCAATGCGTCCACCGTCTGAAACAGAATGCAGAATGTACTTCGATGGTTAAACGCAAGCTATTCTCTAGAGATCTGGCCTCAGATTTTCCCTCTCCCTCGCGCGCCCCGCCCTCCCGGAACGCGCCAATGGGAGGATGCGTGGGCGGAGTCGACTTGAGTGCCATCTGGAGGCAGAGGTTCGAACGTAGACGGAGACGTGCTTTTCGCGACGGTACTTCCACTGGGTAGTTACATCCTAACATTACAGTGCTGTGGATTGTTCTTCCAATCCCCCGCTCCAACGCAAGCAGTTGATCTTCCATGAGGAGTAGACCGTGAGTTTCAAGTCACTACATTCCGTTTCAGCCTTTGCTCGTTTCTTTTAAGACTGCGACCTCGTCGAGGGGACCATCACATGACTTGTCTGCAGGTTTTTCCTGTGCATATTCCTCGATGCTCTGGTCACAGAAATTTGTGACGGTGTTGTCTTCCTCTGCAAAGTTCATTCACTCACAATTACAGCTCAATATTTAGGAATAGTTTTCATAAGTTTCAATAGTTCTCATAGTGCATATCTACATATATTTCGACGCATTACCATCCTCCACTGCCCCTTGATCTTACACTGTGGGTCAACTATGGGTTACTATGATCTTACAAATTGGGTCATGTTTATTGCAACTTGGGTAGTCATACGGGCACATAGCATGGCTTTTACCTTGCTCAACGCACATTCGCACCGAGTTGGAACATCGCATCATCATATCATGCTACGGTCTGAGAGCAGAGTCTTTCTCACAGTAGACGTGTACGCAGAAGAAATAAGTTCGCACAGAGCTCCAGAAAGTTCACTAAAGAATATTTTGAGATGACTTCTAATTCATTTAGAAATCACATAGGCACGACGTTGAGAACGGTGGGCAGTTCTTTTTCAAGTGAAAATATATAATGAGCTCGTGAAACAGAAAACACTCATTTCGTGTGCTACGACAGCGGTAAGGGAAGGGAAATCGCAGTGCGTTGAGGTCGCCGACCTCCCCACCGCACTGCGATTGGAATTCTCGATACCGTGCTCGGTTGTCAGTGAAATAAACTAACACCATAGTTGTGGAATCGACCGTCCCTTTAACGGCACAAAGTAGAATGGTCAATACAAAAGAACGACACTTACAGACGTTTAAAACTGAAAGGATGGTCGTTACGTAGTGAACGTTCGCCAGCTGCAGCGAATAACTGAGGACGGAGATGTACACGGGCCTTGCATGCACGCTACGCAAGGCGGCGCGCCTTGCGTCGATTACGGGATGGAGACTCTAGGGCTATGGGACACGAGCGACTCCTCTCGACAGGACGAACTCGGGGGAATCGACGTATAGTAGGATGGACCACCTGCTCTGTTGTGTCGCCTAACTCTCTCGCCCAACATGCACACCAGCCGCGCGTGTGAATTATCTACCCTGCTTTATCCAAATGCGGGTTTGCGGAAGGGCGAACTTGAAGGGCACAATGATATTATTTCGAGATGAGTCCAAACACGGCACGCTAACCCGTGTTTGCTCCGAGCGTTCTGTTCAGTATGATATGTATGTTTTATAGTAGAAATTTTCATTTTGTTTCGTGGTGCTGAGGAAAAATTTGGTAAAGTGTTTCTGTTGACGCAAATACTCCAGCCCAAGCAGCACAATGTACTGAAAGTCGAGTGCAATGGGGGTGGCCGGTATGTGTCTTATCAACGTTCTTTAGTTTCACGAGTGTGTTCAAGGCCTTCCACCTACCCGTCCACCCCTACTGCAGTCGACTTTCAGTACATTATGCTGCTTGGGAGGGCTCATGTTATCTCACTGCCGCACGATCAAGCATCACTTTGTTGCCGTAACACGTTTTGGGGAGAGAGTTGCTCCCAGGAGTAGATAACGGAGTAGGTGATCCATGCATGCTTGCCCTTCGAGAGGAGGCGCTCGTGTACCGTGGCCCCAGAATCTCCACCCCAGCAGCTTGCCCCAGCGTCGGGGCAAGGCGGCGCTGGCATACGCGCTCCCGTGCTACGGTATAGTGTGGCGACGCTTGTACCAATAGAGCAAAATATTTTCTAATCAAACGTACAACGCGAGTCAGATACGCCGATCTAATCTGAAGGCCTGCTCTGGGGTGTGCTACCTTCGTTACTATAGTTTTGCGGCAAAGCTACGTAGCCATTTCACCCTTATCCATTGGTTGTCGCGGTAAAGGTGACAAAAGTGAGAACATTCCCAGTTCGTAATGTACAGTTTTACTCATTTCAGGGTCGTGCCAAGCGTCAACGGGACACCGTGGCCTCACTACTCTCGAGACGAACCAGTAGTCGTCGAGATAGGAAGTCAACGCCTTTCCCTCAGTTCTACATTTCGAGCCGAACAATGCTCCTTCCTTAGGGAATACATAATTAATTAATTAATAGGTCCTCATGCCACCAACGTTGATAGAGACCCGTCGCACATTCTTGAATTAAATCCTGAATTATGAAACCGCGGATGTCCGGCTACGTGTATGTACAGTGAACCCTCGTTATTATGACCATGGTCGTTCCCGAAAATTTTGGTCATAATGCGGAATTGTCATATTAACGGGGGGATTTGCAGGGGTTTCACTGCATTGTTGCCCAGGAGTATGGTCGTAAAGCGCGTATGTCAGATTATCGGGGGTCATATTAACGAGGGTTCACTGTAATTGAAATATAGTATTATTAGCACTGGCGTCTCGTATATTTTCGGCGTCTCATGTACACGTCTGCGGCTTTCGCAAAATTTCCGTTCGAGTAACTTCTTGGCACGGACTTCGTAGGGCCTCTCCGGTTTTCTGTGACGATATTTTCTGAGGTATATGGAACGAGCGCTAAGAACCACACGTACAGAACGAAAACGGAACAAGCGTTCAACTGCAACGATATCTGAATGGCAACCCCGCCAGCGACAAGCGTATGAAGGCGGGGTAGTTGGTGCGAATCCGCGGTGTGTAAAGTGCAATAAAGTGTGTAATAAAGTCTATCATTTGAGAGTTAGCAGTCGTCCGTGTCGCCGTTCCTCTGTCCGCGTCTTATCGCTCTCTACACACCACGGAGCCCAGACAAGACGGCCTTTTTAGCACTTGAGGTTGCCTTCCTGTATTGAGAGTTTGCTGACTAGCCTCCTGGTGGGCTTGCCGTTCAAATATTGTTGCAGTTGAACGCTTGCTCCGTGTTTGTACAGTCCGTGTGGTGCCTAGCGTCCGTTCAGTATGTTTACTTTTAACCAACGCGCTCTTTTCATTTTGTTTTTAAGATAAGTTATACTGTCACATAATTTTGTAATAAGCCAATTCAATCTTGCACTGCAGTCTCAGTCGGCAGGTCTCAAATATAACAACCGAAGATAATTTATCTTGATGTGCGATTCAACGCATTCTGCTACGTCGTCATAGTAGTCACAAACACGTTCGTTTCCCGAACGTCCCTCATGCCTTTACTCTCTATGAGAATGAGCATTTCACATTACATGTTTTCCAAAGATGATAAAAAAAAACGTTTACTTCTTGTGCTGCTCTCTACGAGATCTGCAACATATACCACACTCGAAAATGCACCACCATGCAGCAAGCACACAGCGGCTTGCCGGCAGAGAAAACTTGTGAAACACAGAATGTACCTCCTCACTCTCCACCAATTAGCTGCGTCCTTTTCCTCGCTGCACTGTGCTCTTTCAATACGCGGATTTGAAGGAAGACCAGAGCAGAGAGCAGAGTATAGCCGCACGTCAAAAGAACACCAGGTGGTCCAAATTATCCGCATTCCCACCCTGTGGCATCTGCAACATGTCACCACACCGCGCAGACAAACGTGTAACATCACCGTACCACACTATACCATTTGTGCTCTTTAGTGAATCTAAATATGCCTCGAGAGCACAGAGATCACAGGCGGGCTGGTACCGGGCACGAGCGTGAAAATAGTCGTGTACGGGCTGGGTCCGGGCAGGTGGAGTCGGCTCGGGCCGGGCTGGAAATCTAAGAAGATGTCGGGCCCAGATCGGGTGCGGGCCGTAGCAGCCTGGCCTGGGCCGGGCACGTGCCTGAAAATTAGACCCGCGCAGTGCTCTGACTCGAACGACGTTGATTCGCAGGGTCTCGCAAACGACGAAGACCACTGTTATACGCAAGTGGAATATTCTAAACACCCGTTCCCATTATTATTTCTAAGCGTCAATAGGGTGTCTGTCTTCACTCCGCAGGGCGAAGGTGCGTTTGTATTAACTCTGGAGCACGTGAGATGATGACCGTCTGACGTGGACATCGCTTTCGTATGTGTGTATTTTGTGCCGCAGCTTCATCACAAGTGTGGCACTCGACACAAGACACTAAGTTAGACGTATACAATAAAAAGGACAGCACCAGCAGCAGTTTCACGCTTTGTCGGTGATGTCGTCCAAAGCGTCAGCTTGATATGCAAAATTTAGTCGACCTTTCAAGAAACATATAGCAATCACTCCAGATAACGAAATAGAGTATATAGAGAGACTGTGTTTATTGGTGGACGTCAAGCTGGCGTGACCATGAGATAGTCCTTGGCCTGGCACAGGATGTCAGCTAGTAACGCTGTCTGCAGCCCAAACGCTTGGCGATCCAGCGGGTTCTGGTTGATTGCATCCTCTAGGCCTGGAAAGAGCTGTCCTTCCGGGGAGTACACTAGGTTCCTTCAAGAGAGAAAAGAAAACTGTTTAAAAGCAGTTCAATAGACATGTTACAGAAGAAACGTCATTTCAAACAGAATACGCTCTGGTGACGACGTGACTGGTAATACGTGACTGGTAACGACGGTGCTCGGAGGCCATTGTGCGTTTGACTATTGCTTCTCTGATGGTTTCATAGGGTGCAGTGCCTACAGGCACGTTCACATCAGCGAATGCCGCGGAAGTCGCGAACGACGGAGATGTCGGTGAACTTGTCACGTTCACACAGCAATCCGTCAATCCCGCGGACGCCGCGAAAGTGTCGAAAGCCGCAGCGTGAGGTGAGAGTACAGATTGCTTCCCAGAGAACGTGTGACACGTTCTAGTTCTAAGTGAATCTCGTGATAGCTCTTGATAAAAACGTGATATCGAAGACGACGTCATTTAACTACGTAGCCTGTATATCCATATCTAATAACTATGAGTCCGTTGAGTCCAAACTGCCTGTTGAGCAAGGGATCCCGACAACCGTAGTCTACAATGGACGCTGTTTAATGCCAGATGAAGGTACGTACACGAATAATGAGACCTCGGTGTACGTTCGACAGACCATGATGGTGAAGATGTGGCTGGATGACAGGCAATGGCAATGTGGCTGCGGCACGGCGGCTACAGGGCTCTCCGCCTTTGGATGATGCGGGTAACCAATGCGGTGAAGGGTAACACATGACAGGCGACGAATGATGAACGGATGAGGATGCGCGATATGGATGAATGTAGCAGTGCAGTAAACGGAACCGGCTCGTGAGCTATGCCACCCTGCAGTGCCATGCCATGAAGATGGTGAAGACGGCGAATGCGTCCGGCTACGGGGAAAGACTGTATGCAACCAGCTGAGGTGCCCAATGGACCTGGCGATGACGAAAAGGGGCGGCAAGTGGCGAAGCGTGCTTGTCGGAGTCGAGGGGGGCGAGGGGTTCGTCAGGAGCGACGTCCAGGTATGCCGGCTTGAAACGGTCCAAGGAAACCGTGTCGGGACCACGAGGGGGGCACACACGGAAATGCTTTTAGCAGCGCCATCGTAGGGAGGTTGCAGGGTGGCCGTACAGCATCTCGGCGAAGAAACGCGTGTGGCTATGTGGAAGTCCGGACTGATAAAGATAGACCGGCGCATGGGAGTCAGGACACTTGGGGAACGAAGG
Organism: Ornithodoros turicata; assembly: GCF_037126465.1. NCBI lineage: Eukaryota > Metazoa > Arthropoda > Arachnida > Ixodida > Argasidae > Ornithodoros > Ornithodoros turicata. The sequence goes on from NC_088207.1 coordinate 10,782,466, forward strand.
CCACGGAATGTCTCACGGAAGAGGTCCACGTAGGACGCCATGTCGCGGACGGCGACTTCGAAGGAGGGTGTGGAGGCGGCACCGGGAAGGCGAAGAGGAGAGCCGTAAACCAGTTCAGCGGTGCTGAAGTGGCAATCCTCCTTGATTGCGGTGCGAATGCACAGCATAATGAGGGGAAGGCGCTCAACCCAGGGTAAGGAACTGTCAGAGGCTCGCAAGGCAGCCTTGACCTGACGGTGCAAACGTTCTACGAGCCCGTTTGAGGCCGGGTGGTAGGCTGTAGTGCGGATCTGCTTAGTCCCGATAAGTGTGCACAGCTCGTGAAACAGAGTGGAGTCGAACTGGCGGCCACGGTCGGAGGTGTCTGTTGAGGGCACGCCGAAGCGTGAGGTCAATGTTCCGACGAAGGCTCTGGCAACGGTCTAAGCGCAGATGTTGGGAAGGGACACAGCCTCGGGCAGGGTCGGGAACCTCCACAGTTCCAAGGGCCATATTTCACCCCCCCCCCCCCAGGGGCCGTAGATGAGATTCGAGCACCGAATAAGTCTAAACTAGCCTGCCGAAATTATTAATCTCTGTTGAATGACAAGCCGCCCATTCCACAAGTGCAACTAATACTGTAAGCTTGCTTGTTGCGTTCACAAAGTTATGGTTTAGAGAATAGAACAAACACCTTTTGTTAATTTTAAGCGCGGGAAAGGCAACACAGAGAGCGCACTTTTGCTTTAGGAATTCGCCCAACTAAACACCGGGATTTTCGTCGTGCGCTCGGTCTGCGCCAGGCCGCAGCTGTAGGCAGCTGGGCCGCAAGTGGCCCGCGGGCCGCGGGTTCCCTACCCCTGGCCTAGGGCCATCGGCTAAAGTGGTCAATGCAAGGGAAGATGTACCGAAAGCCATTGGTTGGAACTAGTGGTCCAACAAGATCTGTGCGGGTCTTGACAAAGCTGTGATCAGGTGGGATGAACTTGGCTAGGGGGGTTATGGTGTGTCGTTGAATCTTCACTCGCTGGCAGGGAACGCACGAACGTGTCCAGGCACCGAGGTCGGTGCGCATGTTGGGCCAGACGTAACGTGCAGACTCTAGACTCGTATGCCTGGGTGAGACAATGAATGGAGGACGCCGAAGACGCGGCGGCGGAAAGCCAGCGGAACGAAGGGCCGTGCGTGCCGGTGGATACATCACTCCACAGTAGGGAGTTCGTGCACAGAATGGGACTTGTTGAAAGCGTGCGGAGCTTGTCGTCGACGTCCGCAGGGCAGAGAGCTCGTTGTCGTTGTGCTGCGCTGAAGTCGTGGCGCTGAAGTGGCTCCCTTCCGTGGTCTTCTGCTATCAGGCCAAGCTGGATTCCAGAGGGGGTGCCCGGGATTCTGCTCACGTTCGCCCAGCAGCAGAGTGATCTCCAAACGGTTTTCAGCATGGCCGCTGCAGCAGTTCGAGCAGACGACAAATGCTTCGATAATAGTAACGCTTATAAACGCTTACTTCGACAGATTTAACTCCTTCGCGAGAAGCAGCGATGGTGACGCGATGTAGCACCTCGGCGTCCACCCAGTTGCTCCCAGTAGGTGGCGTTCTACAGAATTACTGCGCGTTGTATCATGGAAGTATTACGTGGTGTTCCGCATTCGGTGCGCGGTCCGGTTGCTGGTCCCGCTTGCGTGTGTTTTCGCTGGTGGTGGTGGATACTAGGGTTCGAAATCACAAGTCGTATTTACAATCCCGGGCTTTCTGGACTTCTGAATACGGATTCGGGAACGGAATTTTTTGCACCATCCCCTGGATGCTGGGTAGGACTGTATCCACCTGCACATCCACCCTATAATAAATCGTGATGCAGCGCGTCATCCTCACGGAACATTCTAGTGGAAGGGAAAATAAAAACAGAGAGAGAGAGAGAGAACAAAAATTGTCACCGGGCAAACGTTTCGCCCCGTATTATATTAGCACTTATTATATATTATATATCGACTTTACAGTCGCAACGCGTCTCTTCTTGTCGTCTACTACGGAATATCCTGCGGCTGCTCCCTATGATACTTCCCGCCGTTAGCAGTGCATAAGAAGACATGACGTTCTGCACTAAAATCTGCTGCAGCTAAAATCAATGACTCTTTCGTCTTCCGCTATACTGTTCTGAGGAATGTCACTAGTGAGAATACATGGAAAGGCTCGTCTTGTACTTCTCGCCGTTTATTCGTCCACAGTATCTGTCGTGTTCTGGTCTAGTTTTCTTTGTTCTGTAGTCTTCTTTCTCTGGTCTAGTCTTTGTTCCATTTTCTCGTTTCACTTTCAAACATATTCCTGAGGATAAAAAAAAAGAAAAAGAAAGAGGGAGAGAGAGACATTCAGCAACATTTTGTGTAGCCTTATGAACCGGAAGATTCGTTCTGATTTCGTAGGACCTTTAATGCCACTTCGGGGCTGTTCTCGGCCACGGCTAGCGCGTTTCATATGAGTCGGCAGCTAAAATCTTTGTCACGTTGTCCGGTTTCGGATTGCAAATGATATTTTTCGGTGAAGAGCTACCTGAAACCTAAAGTCACTCCATACCGCCTAGTATTCATCTGTCAAGAAATCCGAAAATTTTATCTTAAAATCCTGATACGTGGCCTCGCGAAATCCCATAATCTCAGGATTTCGGGACATGAAATTATGCAGAAATCCCGGGACCCGAACCTTACTGGATAGCGGACATGCTGCTTACCAGGGGTTTCTCCACCCCCAGTTTTTTTTTTTTGAACATGATTTTTAATGCATAATGTAAAAAATGTGTGCCTGGCAGCCCCTTTGGTTTTTCGGTCTAATGTAAAAAACCCCGAGACTAGGGAACACGAAGGGACAGGCACAAACACGAAGTCTCAAACACAGCTCAGCTGTGTTTGAGACTTCGTGTTTGTGCCTGTCCCTTCGTGTTCCCTAGTCTCGGGGTTTTTTACATTATGCATCATCTTCACCAGCTCGCTTGCTTCCTAGCCATTTTTTCATGATTTTTAAAATTTCTGACGTTAACGGCTAGGCTAAGCATGTAACCATCCTCTCCCTTCCCTCCTCTGCCTCCGTTGGTAAAAGGGGACATTTTTGCTTAGGGGAACAATGTAGCGCGCATATGAAATTGTCCCGGTTTAAGAAGGTGATGTACCTCATCGTTATCGGCCTTGTAGGAATTCCACCAGGCATGATGAAAATCTTCTCAACTCTCATCATGTTGTCGTTGGCGATACGCGTCATAATTGGGCTGGAAGGAGAGAGCGTGTTAAGTTTCCTGCGCTGACATGTGTGCGAACCGAAAGAGCGCACGTCCCAGAAACCGTCTTCGCAATTATTGTGACGTGCACGATATCAGGGCAGCGCCCGGGCCATGACCCGACACTACGCAAGATCTTCAACAAACCTTTTTACAAAAGCAAGCGCCACCTGTGGCACGCAAAGGCTCATGGGAACTTAGAGTGTTTTAGAACACCACGAGGCTGCCAGCGGCGGAGGTAGATGAAGAACAACAGCATTCCCGGTGTGCGCAGGACCAGCGTCAGCCGGGGTAAACCATAACCGAAGCAGACGACGGAGCAGTGTCCCTCAAAGTTCCCATGCCGCTTTGCGACGCGCGCTTGGCGGCGCGCGAATATTTGTAAAATCGCCTATCTATGCGGCACTGCGCAAAACGCGGACACTCATTCGCATACAGGAGAAACGACATGCGCTGCAAGCTACGAGCACACTGTGCGGTAGCTGGAAACAATCCATTAGACATTACTACTCGCGCACACACGCGCGGAAGCAATTTCACATGTTTACATTATCCGTTTAACAAAGGAGCGGAATGCGGTTCTCAAATCCATTCCAGTACTAGGAATGGAATTTACACATCTCCATTCCTCGGAATGGGAATGGAATGACTGTAGATTGAATATCAGACGCATAAGAAAGGCATACGTATATGTAGCGTTAAGCGGCTCTTCCAAGTACGAGGGGTGTTCAAGTCAAACCGGGACTCTCTGTCACCTGAGTGTACAAATGGAAAGGGCGTACTTTAATTTGATAGGTTTTCAGCTCATAATGAGAAAACGCAAACTCCACACCAAATATCATTTTATGGTTTAAATTTTCGAAGTCTTGCAATTTCTTGCAATTTTTTAAAGACGTATTTGTGTAGTGTACACTTGCGTAATGTACTTACTTGCGGCGGTCAATGGACTTTGTCCATTTGGTGAACCGCTTCGCCGTCATTGCAAACTCGGCCGCAGCTTTCTTTGGGGCGCCTGTAAAATTAGACAAGATAGCATTGCGACAAGATGCACAATTGGCTCAACAGCTGTGACACAGCTCTTCAGGGGGTGTCCCACTATTTTATGCATAGCTATTCCGGTAAGTACAGGCGCTCTTTTAGGAGTCCTGACGTGCGAAACACGAATATTACAATGGAAACCATTCATTGTCGCTGGCGGATGAACTGCGTGTGTAAGACTAATACAATATATGAAGTTACATTTATGTATATTTAGATATTGTCTCTGGTCGTAGCACCACGTAATATAACAATTATAGACCGCGTGGGAATACAATGAAAGCTCATAAATTTAACATGCTCTCTTTACGACGATTGTCTTCGTGAGCCGTTCCGTCCCCTTACAAGTCTTCCTCGTAATAGGACCGATTTTTTTTAGATACAGGGGAGAACATACAGGGTGTCCCAGAAAACGTGTCGTTGATAATAATAATTAAAAAAAAATACGCTACCTAGGATCATGCGGTCAGCGGCATTTGTTCTTACTCGTATTTTGACACCTCCTGATGTGAATGTCATGTATCGTAAGTTTAATTATGTAAGTATGTGCGAACTCGGAAATTTGCAAGCAAAGGTAACTTTTTTTTACCCCTCCAATATGAAGTGCGAAACGAATTCACTGAACTAATGATGATTGACAGGCTACTTTTAGACTATTTAGGCTATTTAAGCACTTTTAGACATTTAGTGAGAAACTTTGTGGAAGTGTCTAACAAAGTGTCTCACAACTTGTTGGCCGTTGCGAAGAAATTTCAAGCCAACCTTGTTTTCAAGAACAACTTCCGTCTTGATCGCCTCACGCCTTTTGCGAAACCTGAAGTTACCTGCAAGAATCACCGGAACGAATTCGTCCCCTGTTCTTCAAACGTTGTTTATCAGATCCCCCTAGCTTGTGGTTTCTGTTATATTGGCCAGACAAAACGTTGCTTAAATGATCGTCGTCGTTAAAAGTAAAAAATAAAGCTTCAAACTCCGAAATTGCCAAGCATTTGGAGGAATGCTCAGATTGCTTCCCTCTATGAGATGAAACAATGGACCATTTCCGACAACACGTATGCGCATGCCCAGCCCGTGAGTCCGCCATCTTTGAGCGGAAAACATCGCCATGGACCCACCTGCGGGCGACTGTCATGTTCATTGTGGGGAGATAATCGGTTTCAAGGTTACGCGGGCGTTTGGGGTCTGGTAATGAGTACAATGCGCTTTCACTCTTTCCGCATTTTTCTTCCAATCTTCTTTTGCTAGTTTTCCACGCAACGTACGTGCCAGTTCGTAAAGGTTGTGCCTCATATGCACTAAATGCTCATAACCTCCAAACGCTCATATGCACCGAAAAAAAGTTGGTGGTTTTGAGCGTTTGGTGGAAATGAGCAGGAGGGGAGAAGCTTCTCATAAGCACCAAACGTCCAGAACATCCGAATGCTCATATGCACCGAAAGGCGGGCGACCACAAAGGCCGGGTCTTCCTCTCCCGCATTTGGAACAAGGTCATAGGGTGAGAAAGGTGGAATGAATGGCGATTACCAAGACCGCTTAATGTGTCAATTTGAAGTTTATGTAACAGCTTGGTCCTGCTTGTATGTAGCCAGAACGAATAGCGCCTTCTCGTTTATGGATTTCAATTTGAGCTTTATTTTCATAGACATGGAGGCAGCCTAGGACAAAAGACTTGATTCTAGCTCGAAAGGCACTCAGCTCCCAGGGCTCTAGCAACAAGGAGCGTGGTCCCCTCTGAACATATGTCCGGGTTCACTTACACTGCAGAAGCTGGAATACGATATTGATATAGGGTTTATATTATGCATACATAGGCCTGCAGTGAACATTTGCGCAAAACCCTTCTTTCGAGCCTTGTTCTTCGCAAGTTGGTTAATCAATGCATCATAGTCCAGAGACATGATAATCATGTTTTCGGTTGACTACGAACTCAGAAAGCCTGACATCTCTTATGGTTGATTGAGCGCAAGATATTCTTGATCGGTCAGTTTCATTGTGCTGAGACTTCTTTCAGCATCAGCGACAGTAGCTGGTGTGGTCAGAAAATAGAATGCTGACGCAAATGCAAGGATTCAGATATATCTCTTGGAGGCTTTTTTGTATGTGTACGTTAAAAATTGTTTGGCGTCTCTTTGTTTGGCGTCCTCTCTTTTTCTCAATGACACAAAAGGATATTCCATTATAAGTTCGCTGGCATCGATGTCTACCATTTTTACTTCAAAATTTTTGCTGCGATTCTCCAGTTCAAGTTCCCATTGACGCTGCCCCAAGTTGTTAGCGTTTTACAGAAATCCAAACAACTTTTACCACTCCACGAGTTGGTCGACAAAACAGAAGATATGGCCTGATCAGTGAGAATAAGAAAGAACTGAGATTTGAATTTTCGTTCTGGAGAAAGACGACTCTTCCCTTTTATTTTTTATTTTTTTTTCACTTTTAGGAGAAGGCAGCAGACATTGCAGAACTGCTTCATGATCTTGTCGCGTTGTCTGTACTCTGCAAAATAAAGAGAGGAACAGAAAGAACAGACGCAATTTGTATACAAGCGGTGCAGCAAATGGAACCGATTTTATGTTCCTCATTAAATGGCGTGCAGCATTTATTCCTCATTCGCACTCCTCATTTGTTCGAAATTGGAAGACATGCTTTTTTAAATTAACGTTAACCTTAATGAACAAAGCATGTCTTCCAATTTCGAACAAATGAGGAGTGCGAATGATAGCACTTGATTGGCTATGATTCGGTTTATCAGATGTCCACAACGACGCTCCTGTATTTTTGGGCGCACGGAACCGCGCGGGACCATTTCTTCCGCCACGCAACCAGGGACCAATTTTTCCGGGACGAACTTTTCCGGGACTATTTTTTTCCGAAACTCCATCCAACATGCTGTACACATTCTCGCTCCTATAGTTATTCTACCTTCGGTCTCGAAGATGACTGGTTTGGTTCTTTGGATAATTTGTTTTCAACTCATTTCTGTTTGCCCACCGTTTTAGGCATTCAAGAACAACATTACTTCCTCTTATAAGTAGAACTCGGAAATTTACGTGCCAAAACAATGAAAATAGACAGATATTTAGACAAAAAAAAACCTAAACAGGCAAGAACATGCAAACACAGACACGTTGTAGCACATGCAAAAAGTACTTCTAATGTACGCTTCACGACGCAGACTTTATACTGTGGAACTGTAGCGAATGCTACAGAACCATTCGATGACGCCAGTGCCTGACTGCGACGCTGTGCAGCGTCAATCCTCCTTCCTGCACCGCTAGTTCAAGCTCACTGGGTGTTATCGTTGAACCTCTAACACATATTCAGTTTAATGTTATATATTTCTTCCGTTTGTTTTACTACTCGTTTTCTCTTGTGTTTACTCGTTTAAGTAGCTTAAGGCGCTATGGAGTAGACGGCGTTCCATGTTGATATCCGTTCATCGGCCACATTTTCTCTTACACGTTTTGTCAACCACACTCTACCTCAGGTAGGCGAATTTAATTCACTGTGGTGACGATGAAAGGTCTCGCCGTTGTTGGCCTCACTGAGGTGGGCAACGTCACGACTGACGGCCTTGGGGAATGTGCATCCTGGTCGACTTCTATAGGAACTGTGCCGACATATGATTTGGTCGAAAGACATTTCATCGAAGATCGAAACGGCAGCGGTCGTTTGATCGATTTTTTGTTGGTTCACTTGGAGTGTTGAACGCCCGAGTTCTAAATGCCGTTATCCTAAGCAACATTTAACTGCGTGTAACCCGTTTGCTCGTAAACACATTCCTCATGCTAACCCACTTTGTCAAATAATAATTGATTTCAAGTATTAAACATTCTTGGCAAATAAATAAAAAATAAATTTATGACATTTTTCGGTTATTTATTCCTGTTGAATGTGGATAAATTTTAACAATGTATTATTGTTGACAATCAACTGACCATTGTATAGGAGAAAGAACAGTTTTAGTTTATTTACTTTTCCCCTATGTGCAGGTGAATCTAAATTTAGTTCTTGCAACAGACATGTAACCGAAGAAGTCCTTCGAAACCTAGACAAGATAAGCAGGGCAGCAGATCTTTGTACTTTCTCTATTTTTTCGGATAGCGTGCATGTGTAGTGACCCAGATTGCAGATGCATACACTAAACGAGGTTGAACTCAGGTTTTATATGCTGTTAATTTAATATCTTTCGTTGTGCCATGGCGAAATTTCCTTCTTGGCATCCACAGAGTTCGAGTGGCTTTCGCGCACATATGGCTATCCCGTTTCAGACCGTTCCCTTTAAATATGTCACCAGCAATCAGAAGGGTGCCCAGAAGAAACACAGAGTATCGGCTGCTCCCAACCTGGGGCAATTTTCTTCAACATGTGTCCGACTGGTTCGTAAGTTACAAACGTGTGCAAGTAACCAGCGGTCTCTCTGCAAAAAAAGAAAAGAAAAATAAATAATAATAATAAAAATGAAAAAAAGCAGAATACCCTGATTGCCAGCTCCGTATGCTCTGTGGAGGACGGTGGTCTTCCACTACATGAGCCCCGACCGGCGATGATGGTATGCCACGGAGAGGCGATGACTGTGGCCTGTCTCCATGGCCGCGCCGGTGGAACTGAAGCCGGTGCTCCACGCGCGTGGCCATCGTTGTCGTCGTTGTCGTCGTCCGCTACAGGGGTCCCCCGGCCGTCAGATGCGTTGCGGACGCATCGCAAGAACAGGGAACAGCGGGAACAGGGGCACGGCACACGTTGGCGGCGTTTCAGAGGGGGGGATGATGGGAACAGCATCCGTGTGTAGGAGTCATCCTTGTGGTAGGTGTGGACGGGAACAGCGATCCGTCGCAGAGAGAGTGAGGCGCTCGGTGTCGTGGTCCTGGGGTGCCGCGACCGGCACGGGAGCCTAAGCTCGATAGTCCCAGGTGGAGTGAGTGAGGTGCCGAGACGGGCTTAAGTGTGCCGAGGCGTCGGCTGCCGCGACTGCCGCAACCGGCAGGTGAGCGCAAGGCTCGAGTGTCGCGGCCGGCAGTGAGAAGCGTGAGAAGACTTGAGCGAAGAGAGAAGCGTAGGTGAGAGAGAGCGAAGAGTGCGGTAGGAGTGAAGGTGGGCCGTGTGTGCCGGAGGTAGTGCTGCTCGATGGCGTGGTCAGAAATTTGGGATGGTGAAGGGCCGAATTGCTCCGGACGTGATGTTCTTTGTCCGGGTCACCAAATGTGGAGGACTTCCACTACATGAGCCCCGACCGGCGATGATGGTATGCCACGGAGAGGCGATGACTGTGGCCTGTCTCCATGGCCGCGCCGGTGGAACTGAAGCCGGTGCTCCACGCGCGTGGCCATCGTTGTCGTCGTTGTCGTCGTCCGCTACATGCTCGAGTCAAAAGCTACAGAAAAAGAGGTGCGGATGACACAGTGCATGCAGTTTTGAACTCCCTTCGAACAAACGTCTTTCGAACAAACGGCGTCGATCAACCGACTTTCGATCAAACGGTTTTCGATCAAGCGGCGTTCGATCAAACGCCTTCGATCAAACGTGATTAGACCAAACGGCGTTCGACCGAATGGGCGGACACTACGGCGTTCAAACACCAATTGACTCACGATAGATAAAAATAAACTTCCAGGAAAATTCGTTCTGACTACATACAAGCAGGACCAAGCTGTTACATAAACTTCAAACAGACACATAAGCGGCCTTGGTAGTCGCCATTCATTCCACCTTTCTCACCCTATGAGCTTGTTCCAAATGCGGGAGAGGAAGACCCGGGCTTTGTGGTCTCCGGCCTATCGGTGCATATGAGCATTCGGATGTTCTGGACGTTTGGTGCTTATGAGCAGCTTCTCCCCTCCTGCTCATTTCCACCAAACGCTCAAAACCACCAACTTTTTTTCGGTGCATATGAGCGTTTGGAGGTTTTGAGCGTTTGGAGGTTATGAGCATTTGGTGCTTATGAGCTACTACCGTTCGTAAAGCGTCACCATTATTGAGGGGAAAGACACGACGTTCGACATTCCACCGCCAGGGGCGACGCGAATATGGAAAAGGTCCATTGTAAAGGCTTCTGAAGTGGACTTTCACAGAAGGCTTTTGAGAGAAACCCTATGCATAACCTCTTGTGGGAACTGTGTCAGCAACCTATCCGTAATCCTCGGTCCGGCCTTGAGCAGACTTCTTGTTCTCCCGAACTGACCTATTTTGTACTCAACTGGTTGTTCTCTTCCCTCTGTTTGTGTATATATTTATTCCATGTGAAGCAAAATTTTCAGCTGTGTTTGAGACTTCGTGTTGTGTCTGTCCTTTCGTGCTCCCTATAGTCTCGGGGTTTTACATTATGCATGAAGAAATCCGCTGAAAGAAGTATGCCGCTGTTATATATCCTCATGCTTCGAAGCTGGGTCGTGGAGGCCGCTTTCATAGGCCCTTTCCGCTGGAGTTAATTCTGTCCACCAGTTCAACGCTGTCCGTGCGTTATTTACAATGTTCAGTACTAACCAACACGATCCTCACATTCTTGCATCTATTTTTGTATGCCATGTGCTTGGCCCCTGCGTGAACCCACGCGTCGGTAGCGAACACAACTGTGAAAAAAGCGCGAATTAGGCGCGCGTAGGCAATTATCATAATACGAGGGTGTTCAAGTCAGACCGGGACTTTTCATTTTTCGCAAAAGTAAAATGAACTTACAGGCGAGAAATTAGTTTTATTTTTCAACGCAATCTCCAGCTGCACTAATGCACTTGTCTCAGCATTTCACGAGGGCTTTGATGCCAGCAGCGTAGAAATCCTTACCGGCGCGTAGCAGACATGATCGGACCGCATTCTTGACCTCGTCGTCGCAGCTGAAGTGGCAGCCCCCAAGGAACGCCTTCAGTGGCCTGAAGAAATGGAAATCGCTGGGGGCGAGGTCTGGACTGTAAGGGAGATGTGGCAGCAACTCCCAGCCAAGTTCCTCTAAGGTGCGTGCCGTGAGATGCGCGGTATGCGGGCGTGAATTCTCCTGTAGGAGGAGGACTCCTTTGGTGATAAGGCCCGACCGCTTTTGCTTCAGCGCCTTATGCACATTCCCGAGATCCTGGCAGTAATATGCACTATTGATGGTGGTACCACTGGGCAGAAAATCAACATGAACAACGTCAGCCTTGTCCCAAAAAACCGTGGCCATGACCTTACCCGCAGACGGGGTGCTTCGGAACTTCTTGGGAGCTGGCGAGCCCGGATGCTTCCACTGTTTTGATGAGCGCTTAGACTCAGGAGTGAAATGGTGCACCCACGTCTCATCGCACGTGATGAGCCGATCAAGGAACGGCTGTCCTTCAGTATCGAAACGGTACCTTAGCTCTTGGGAGATTTCCGGTCTTCTCTGCCGGTCAAACACGGAGAGCTGCTACGGGGCCTAACGGGCACTAACTTTCCGAAACTGGAGGTGTTCATGAATGATAGTGAGAGAGAGAGAGAGAGATTATGCGTTTAATGGCACAAAGGCAAACAATGATAGTGTTCAACGTTCCCACAGAAAGGTCCGTCTTTCGAGCCAGCTCGAGACATGTTATCCGTCGGTCCTTGAGGATCAGGCGCTCCACAAGTTGGATGTTCTTAGGAACGCTGACACTGGGCTCTGAGCCGCCCCGGCTGGGGTCGTCCTGCACTGATGTATGGCCGTCTTGGAACAGTTTGCACCACTCAAACGCCTTGCTGCGGCTAAGTGTATCGAGGCCATACTGAGCCTTCTGTGCCTTCTGAAGTCTTCTGTGAATTTGAGATGACTTTACGCCTTCATTCGCGAGAAACTTCATGAGAATTCGCTGTTCGATGTGCGCGGTCACCTCGTTGTCGGCCATGTTGTCTAGCACGTGTCTTCTGTTTTGCACGAACTTTGGACTACCATGTGGTGAACGCGGAGGCCTGTCGCGTGTAAAAATGACGAAAAAGAAGTAGCGCGAGCCATTTGTACAGTCAGGAGACAGAAAGTCCCGGTTTGACTTGAACACCCCTCGTATAAGGGGAATCATATGCTTTCCACCACCTGTGGCATAAGATTTGGTTCCTTCGCAGGCTTTCCGACATCATTGAAAAAACTTTCTGTTCGCGCAGTTCAATTGCCATCAATAAGCACCTCAAGTTTCACCTTCTCAGTAGCTTTTTTTTTATCTGCGTGTGTCTCGCTTTGGAAGTTTTACAATTACCGCAGCTAACTTGCCTGCTTTTGAACGGGCCCATGGAAAACATCTATTGCATTGTTGGCAAATTGAGGGACATTCGAGACCTGCGCCAGTTTACTCAGCGTGTAAATAACTCTTTGTCATGGTATGGTAGACCATGGATCTCGATAACGTTATGACGGCTGTACTGTTATTTATTATATTATTGCACTACATTATCGAGGTATTTATTCCGCGATGTACTCGCTCCATTTCCCCTACCTCGTTCGTCTGCGTTTCAATCACTTGATCTGGTTGCCTTCATGGTGTAATTTATTTTTGTTGCCTCGAACGTTTCGTTTAAATTCGTAAATTCGGTATCTGCTTTTTCAAAAGGGGTCAAAAGCAGTGATATATTATCAGTGGGATTTTCATATTTCAGAGCACCACCGTTCGCGTAACGATTACGACGCGCCCCGTCCTCGTTCGAGTCCCAACAGTTGCCTTCACTTGCTCGTATTTTATTTCACCGCGAGATGAACTTCCAAATGGATGTCGCGCATGCAGAAGGGATGTTGATTATTGGCTGAGAGTTATACCTACGATCTGGCTGCGATATATCTCTTTCACAGCCTCCTTCCTAGGTCTCTGAACGTCACGATCACGAAAATAAGTTCTTAGGAAACACGAAAATAAGGTTTGTGTACATAAGTATAATACCCTCTACTGCTTCCAGTCGTTTATTCCCCGTTTGTCAAGACTCTGAAATGACCCAACCCCGCCATGTAGCACTTTTTACTGATCATCCCCGGTTTGAGGCGGCCATCACCAATTTGTTATCTCTCCCCTGACTCTTCGCGTTGTTTTTGTTTTCCCGCACTGTTGTTCGCGGCATCTATGTGTGTACATGCTTGCTGGTTTTTGCGTTATGTCTTGATGACTTTAGTGTTGTATTTCCTTTTGTTTAGTATATTTGACGTTTCTCTTGCTGATTGCCGATCATGGTAGTTACTTTTTTTCTTTTTCTACAGTGTTGTTGTCCAGTGATGGGCACTAACTACTTGTACAGTAGTTTAACTATGACTACTAACTACTTCGCGATGGAGTAGTTTAACTAGTAGTTCAACTACTTTGCAGGGGAGGTAGTTAAAACTACTTATTTAACTACTGCAACGTATTTTAACTACTTCTCTAATTACTTAACGTTATCCATCAACACCAATCCCATTCTATAGTGTCCTTGGGCACCTAAATATGAATCACTAGCAGTAATAACAGTGAAGATTTAGTACACATGCACGGTACGATTGCTCTGCACCTCCATTCTCATCAAACAAGTAGCTCCGCTCGGAAGCACAATCGTGCCGTAAAGCTTGCGGCAAAATCGGAAGTAGTTGGCGCCTGCAGTAGCCTAACTACTGTAGTTAACTACTCGAAATAGTAGTTTAACTAGTAGTTGCGCACTACATTTCTGCAAGTAGTTGATAACTACTTTTTAACTACAATGAGGTAGTTTAACTACACGTAGTTAACTACTGGCCATCACTGTTATTGTCGCCCAACTTATCCGTTATGTTCGACCCGTTTGGGTCTTTAACGTATTATAAATAAATAAATATGCTTTCGACCCTCTCTCCGTCTCTTCATTTTGGTTAGTCACAGACCAACTGAATATGGGTACCAAGCAATACCAGGAGTACCTTATGTCAATGACATTGATGGGAAAAGGATCGCAACTTGGGGCCCAGCTCACGAAACAATATCTTCACAGCACTTACTCAAGTCCAGTTTGTTGTTCTTAATTGCGGTCTCGTGCCGTGCAGTAAAGTCATCCAGCCCGGCGCGCAGGGTGAATGCCAGTTCGTGTATGCCGTAGGGCAGCATCTTTCGGTCAGCCCACATTCGTGCGAGAGACGCTACCAGCTGTGCAGACATCCGGCTCACGTGAAGGCCTGGATCCGGGAATTTTGCTACCATCTGAAATGCGTCGTATCCCGCTGCCGTTCCGTTGTAGTTATGCTGTGAATATCAAAAAGCCACAACACTCTAAACCGCTGGACTGAATAGTAATGTGACATGAGAGGGGGGTTTATGACCCCATTTTTGTATGATTTATTTACAATACTTCCGACATCAAAAATGTCATAGAAGGAGTGGCATACAAAGTGACAGGTAATGCACTGAACGACTGAACAGTGAGACTACATGGTTATGGGTGTTATATGAATAGTAAGGTTATAAAAGTTCACGCGCATCTAACAAAATTCAACGCAAAACACTTTGAACAAGGTCAATAAATGATGCTAGTTAGTTACAGTCAACAGCTTGCTGTGGCGAACAATTCCACAGGAAAGAACGAGTTCTTTAAATAATTAGAATGTAAACAATAGGGCTCAATGTATTTAGTGTGTTTGCTTCGAGAACTTCCTCTATTCGTCATTCTAGTGTATAATGATGGATCAATGCATGACTGACTGTTAATGATTAACCACACTCTTAAAAATGAGTTTCACCGCATAGCTCTCTCCTACACTCTTAAAAATGAACTTCACCACATAGCACGCTCCTAGCCAACCACCATCCCGAATGACAACGTTCTCGCTCCTGATTTGTTGAAAACGGGAGGAGGAGCCTATTTTGTGCTGTGCATAAATAGGCTCCTCCTCCCGTTTTCAACAAATCAGGGGCGAGAACGTTGTCATTCGGGATGGTGGTTGGCTAGGAGCGTGCTATGTGGTGAAGTTCATTTTTAAGAGTGTAGCCAACCATAATCTGGTTATCTCCAGTGACGTGGATACGCCTTTTTTGCGACAATTATGAACAGCATAAGTGTCACAAAAAAGCGTACGCCTCCCGTTTTCAACAAATCAGGGCCGATAACAAGATAACGATATCATAAAGGATGATGGTTGGCTAGGAACGTGCTATGCGGTGAAGTTCATTTTTAAGAGTGCAGATTGTCCTTAAACGTGGAACTGACACTCTATTGGGTAACATGGAAACCTCTACCGATTCGAGCAGCAGCGTGCACTGTTAAAACAGAGCTTCACCACATAGCACGCTCATAGCCAACCATCATTCCCAATGATATCATTCTGTGTATTGATTTGTTGAAAATGGGATTAGGACACAGAATGATATTATTCGGAATCATGGTTGGCTAAGAGCGTGCTATGTGGTGAAGTTCTGTTTTAACAGTGTGTGTGAATCATGACGAGCGAATTTATTAAAAATAAAACGAATTGCCTTTCTTTGAATTTGCTCAAACTCCTTAATTTTTGTGATAGTCGTTGGAAACCAGATCACAGAACCGTAATCAAAAAAGGGAGCGGACGAGGGTCTTGTATATGAAATTAACTTTGTGTCCGAATTCGCATCCTTCAACGTTCTTCTTCGTAAGAAGTACAACCTGCTCTTTGCTTTACTTAATACGTATAGTTAGTTCACATGCTTGATGATCTAGCGGATCAGGAGGGAGAACAGTGTGCTAGGAGAGTGTTATTAGTGTGTAACACCTCAGATAGGATGTATCAAGATTAAATGAACGCCATTCGACTGAAACACTGCGCATGCAACTCTGCAATTGTTTATACTTACAGCGAACGATATGGAGGCAGTGGGCACACCACCGCCGAAGACGAAGGGAGCATCATCCGACCGTCCGATAACAGGCAGTGACCTGTTTGAAAAGACGAACAAAAGCCCTTTTATCATTGCACGATGTGGAGCAGTACACAACACCCAAATGCATAAAGCCGCCCATCACGGTTCATGACTCATGCATAGTTGTTCATCTGAGTAGGAGCTCTTTATTTTTTTTTTTATTTGAACATACTGCAACCCCTTTACGGGGTAATTGCAGGAGTGCATCAAAGAAGCATTCAGAGGACAATAGACGGACAGAACCATCCAGAGCGTTCCAGTCTTCAACGCAACGAGGAAAAAAGCTATACTTAAAAGCGTCAACACGCGTACAAATGGGAACAATATTTAGCTGATGAGAGCTTCTGAGTGAGGATGTTCCAGCGTATGATAAATATTTGCTAACAGGAATTCTTTCTTTAACATTAATAATAGAATGAAATGTTCTAAGGCGAAGAGCACGCCGTCGAACCTTCAGTGGAGTAATGTCATGATCACGAAGTGCCGCAGTTGGTGAAAACCATGGATCGCAACGCGATAACACAAAACGTATTGCCTTATTTTGGCCCGAGTCAGGTTTAGCAATATCAGACTTATTGTAATATATTGTATCTTTAGAATGTACAATATCAATCGTGCGTCGTCATCCTAGTGCAATACACCGGTCCACCCTCTGTTTGCAAACAATCTACGTCACAACGCCAGACGTCGCGACACGTCGTTGGCAAAAAGCCACGTACGCTGGCAGCCACCAATGACATGAGTTGTATTGGTGGTTGTTTTCGATAATGGGTGCCATTGCACCAAGGAAATACGGAGGAACACTTCGTGTGCGAGGTAAGTACTACACTGACCTTACCTTACAACACTTGAATACCACGAAGTTACACAACGGCATTAACCACGTGCGCTTGTTTTGCGAACGATCCACTCGTTCCCAATCTCGTGATATCTTGATGTGAAGTGGCGCGACCGGTGGTATGGGCCTGTTTCACGACGTTTGGGGGCACTCTGAACCGTTTTCCGCAGCGCTATTTGTGGTCGTGTAGCTGGAGGTTTTTCCGTACACAGACATGTATCACTTACACTGCAGCTCTGAAAAATCGTGGCGCAAGGTTTTCCACAAAAGACATGACATTCCCTGTACGGCAGAAAGGCAGGGAACACGCCGGACACTACCGTCTATAGTAAGGGCGCTCTACACTAGAGGAGGGCAGTTGGCGCTGCGGTCGCCCGACGAAACTTTAGCGCAACAGGCCCATATAGACTATCCTCTGTTTACACGCATGTGACGTCACGAGAACACCAGCTCGAGGTTAAATTTTGAAATGGTGGGCAAGAGGCGCAAAAAACGCGTCGGCTGATAACCTGATAAAGCTGATAGTGCCCACGAGCGTGCTTTGCGCGGTGGCGTTATGTAACAAATGACGTAGGGGCCCAGGTTGTCTCGCGCGGAAGCTGGCGTCATGGAGATTTCCGCTCCCGATGAACGCATACGCCGGATCCTTCGGCACATGTTCCTGGCAGGACCACGACACGTCACGTAGTTGCTCGCTGTGGCTCTGCACGGCAGCTCGCCACGGCGCGGCGCCAGCTGTACTCCCTTCGCCGCTCTGTTAAGTTCGCTCCCGGGAATACTCCTCGCATGACGAAGGTAAAAGTTTGGTTCTAATCCGACAAAAATGTTTTCTTTCTGATGAAAATGCAAAAAAAAAGCCCCTGGAAGGACTCATTTTTATTTTTGTACATTTGTGAAAATCGAACACGAAAGAGATCATATCCGTGTGAAGGACCATCCGGGTACACTCCTCTCGCACTCCCGAGACTCCGCGAGTCTAAAAAACGGGCGATGTGCTGTGCATTCCGGGGGAAGGGAGAAAAACGGTCCATGTATAAGAATGGAAGCGTGAACAGCGGCGGAGAATAATTGGTCTGTTTGCTATCAGAAAAACGGAGAGCACGGGCACGAGACAAATCAGGAGAGGACAATATCGTTCCGTGTGATGATTGGATGTAGTACGTAACACTGTTTGAGACTATTGGACGACCACTGAGCGGTTATCTTTTTCGGTTGTCTCGCTTTGGCCACCCTGAACTAGAAACCGCGATAAGAAAGAAATAGAAACATAACTGCGAGAGTCTATCACATAATCGTAAGGGAAAAAAGCTGAATACTTTACATGGGCATGTCATGACTACCTCGTGGCACTCCACGCTGTGATGACCAGATGGCCAGTAATGTGTCCGTACTTTTCTTGTAGTGAGGAATCTAAGGTGAAGTACTTGCTTTTAAGAAAGTTAACAACATGGGGAGAGTGGCACGTACCAATGAAGAAATGAGACGTATCGAATTGGTTATCGTTGGTGACGCCCTCGGAAAGAAATTGTCACCTGGAGAGCAAAACAGCGTGATCAGTTCTAACGGCTGGGCGAAACGACTGACATTTCATTGTACACCCGAAACTATTTGCGCCCCATTCTTGTACAGGGTGTTACCCTATAAGAGCCTACCCGTGCCGCAATGCCGCACTCGCCAATTACTCAATGCAGGTGGCACATTGTGCGATCTTCGTATAAAGCTCATAAGGACAATTAATCTTGGTAAATTTCGAAGCGATTGAGCGCCGCAGCACGAAGTTATAACTCAAAACGTGCAATTCCTGTAGTCAAAACAATCAAGATGGCGGCGTTGAGAAGACCACTTGACATGCTGCTCCCCAGACGACGACGTGTCGCATATCCTGCCAGCCGGATGGAACTGCAGTTTTCATTTCGGTTTCATGTAACTGAAAGCTCAGAAGTAAGCAACGTGAGGAACGAAAAATTTGAGCTAAAAAAAAAGCAGAGCTAGAAAACACAGTAAATAAAGTGATTAGTTTAGTGATGATGATTGGAAACTTTCAGCGCCAGGGAGATACTCGACCCCATAGCTAGGGGGAATGTGGTGAAATCAAATATATGTGCATTTCATTTGGTTGCACGCTGCTTCTCATAAAGGCGCGATCTTGGTGAGGTCACCGCAGCTGCACGCGACCAATTCATTGTAATTGACAGCAGCCAGTGGCTTAGCATTTGCAGCCTAGTTAGCGTTGCCAGGATATACAGTCCCGGACAAGAGCTTACGGAACACCATAGCGGCGAGCGCAAGCGGGCAAGTTCATTCATTCAGAGGGATGGAAGGGTAGTCGTGGTAACTTTGCTTTTGAGTGTAACGGAGGGCGAAATGGTTACGCTTTCGCTTTACTGCACCGAGAGCGAGTGGCTATAGCGGGAAGGACATCTCTCCACTATCACCGAGATGACGGCGATGAATGGACGACGACGAATAGCGACGACGACTGTATGTTCACAACATACAACATCCTTATGTAGACAACAGTATGTCCAGAGCACTGATCTCTATGTATAAAGGCTGGATCGCGCATGGAAGAGTGGCTCGTGGGGGAGAGGCGTGCCTTCGGGCCGCCATGTTAGTGGGCCCTAAAGTGCTGTGTGTGCCCATAGGAAACAATCGGAGGCAACAGAGATTGTGAGTATTTATTGCGCTGCTAGCATTGATCGTTGTTTGTCATCACACAATTTTGTAAGGTGCCAGTATACTGATGTATCCTAACAGTGTTTCACATGTGTCCTGCCGTTCGATTCTTAATTACGTTATGTTTTGCATTCCGAAACTAGACCGTCACTGCAGTGCAGCGCTGGGGATTGTACTACAACACGGTTCCCAGCCAATATTTCAATAAGAAACGACTTGAGGTTAACAACAACCATGTATATAATATCCCGTACTGCGTTCTGGACAAAAATTGTTCCATAAAGAACGGTCCGGGAAAAGATATACTCGCATGGCAGAAAGAGATCGTTCTGTAGAATCACAGCCGTTGTTTTAGCCGTGTATGCGTTTAGTATGATTTATATCAAGCATCGCCTTAGAAAGGGTCTTTTAGTAAACGACAGCGGTGCTTTGCCTCGCAAATATGGACACACGTACTGGACCAGCCCAAATAATTACTTCACGCAATTAGATCACACTCGTTAGGACAGTTAATCAGGTAGTGGTGTAAGCTTAATCAATTAAGTTACTTAGAAAGTGGTAACACCTCCTTGAGACACAGGACTTATCTCTTTTTGACGTACAGCCCTTCTATGTTTGTTTGCTTCTTCCTTTATTTGTTCTGATTATTTGCAGGCGCGGTTGTGCCAAACTGAATGTCCTTCTCCAGCACTCACATGCTCTTGTTGAATACAACTGCAGCGTTAGAAAAGCTGCTTGGGGACGGGGTCCTGCTATCCAGTGCTGACTTTGTCATGCTTGTTATGTGGAGCATGTTCCAAAAAATGCAGCTCCACGTATGGTCTTCAAATTGCAACAGGACTATTTGGAGCTTGAAACAGTTGTGATTTTGTCATTTTGGCCCTCGTGTACCCAGCCTGTGAAACGCAAACAAAAAAGTCTAACACGATATGCTTTTGTAATGAAGACCACTGATGATGAGTAAAGAGAATATACGAGTTCAAGTTTATTCAATATTTTATATCATTCATTATATTATTCAACATTTTATGTCAAGTTTATACAACATCAAGTTTATTCAAGTTCAAGATTTATTTCTTGCACTTATGCGTTTCAGGATACAATGAACGTGCAGGGAGGTCGCAAAAGACTACATTTATTGTTTTGTGACCTTGCTACAATGGCAATATATATTTTAGGAATGAAAATGGTCAGGTACGCTCTCTAAATTTGTAGGTTGGAATGAGCAATGAATAGCAACTTCCCTCCTGATATTTTCTCATATATGCTAAAATTTTAAATTTAATGTGATCGAATATGTGATAATATAATAATATATAAGAATATAACATGTGATAAATGAATGTGATCAACAGTAGATGTCAACAACATGTGTAGACAGACAAGTGCATTCTCAATAAATAATTTTCTTATAGCGTATATGTGCATGCCTATTAACTGAAACAATTATCACAGTTCCCTGACAAGTTTTAATTTCTGACAGTGTACTGTAGAGGCTGCTTAAATCTACAACAGTTCATACAAGGTATTATATACTGTGAATGCCTTTAAAAATCCCATGTGACACATGTGCCTTTACTTTCTGGAGGTGCTGTGGTAGTCAAAGTTTGTGGGCATTACGCAGGTTCTGCAACCATTTCTTGAGTATGTCGAGGCAGCTGTGCAGTAACCTGCATTGATGATGATTATTCCAATTTTTATGGTGCATCGACAACAAAGGAAGTAATACATCAGAACATTGGTTTGGGCGCAACCAGTTAAAATGAATACTGTAAACGTATTTTTATTCGCGATGTATTAGGTAATTTTCGCGAATTTCGCGATCGCTAAAAAATCGCGAAAAATTGTACTCGCGAACACAGCTTCACGTTGATCCTACGGAAGGAAGCATACCTGGAATCGCGAAATTAAATACTCGCGAATAACTTCCCAAATGCGATTCGCGAAAATTAATACATCGCGAATAAAAATACGTTTGCAGTATGTTGTTTAATAAATGCATTGGACAAATGTTAAAACATCAGTTTAAAACATGGTTTACAATCCCTGTATCTTCTAAAAATTAAAAAGATTAAAAACTATTATAAAAAGAATTATAATCTCTAATTATTATATTGCTGGGTGAAGGAGGCTAAAGTGTAAGGTGTGTTTCTGATGTGAACATGTAAGAAAATGTGCAAAACTGAGAGAGGCTAACCACAGTGCGTGCACTGAGATTGTTCCTTCCTGTAAAGTAGAAACCAGTGGATGAGGAACGTGATACTTACCTGTACACCCAGCCGTATCACACTGCACAGATTATTCACTGGGTAGCCCTCATGACGAAACCTGTATTGAGAGACCACTTTTGCCTTAAAAACTGATACAAATAACACGACACGCTACAAATTATTACTATCGTAACA
Organism: Ornithodoros turicata; assembly: GCF_037126465.1. Classification (NCBI taxonomy): domain Eukaryota; kingdom Metazoa; phylum Arthropoda; class Arachnida; order Ixodida; family Argasidae; genus Ornithodoros; species Ornithodoros turicata. The sequence goes on from NC_088207.1 coordinate 10,804,457, forward strand.
AGCTGACGATACAGCTCAGATACAAAGGCGTTATTCAAGTCGCGCCACACCACCGTTACGTAGGATTCTTTGTCACAAATCAAATCAAGGCACAAAACAATACCAATACATGAAAAAAGGTGACAATCGTGGTCTCCTTATGACGTAATACCGAACTTGTGCGTGAAGCTAATTCAAAGAAATGAATGTGGCACTTGCTTTCGCAGAGAACACCATGTACCTTGCTAGCAATGCATGCAAAAAAGCGCTCGAGTGCTCGCACATATATTGATGACAACACTACCTGTGTGGTGTAACGTGTTCCTTCAAGCATATTATGCACTCAAACTGTATTTGCCGCCGGGTAAAATGCAAGTGTGCTCGATTGAACGTCGGAAGAGCGATCAAGCAACCTGCATCCAGTGCTCGTTTTGGGCAAAAAAACACTTCATAATGGTCAACTAAATATACAGAATGGACACCTATTTATTCCTTGATGAAGAGTGACTCACCTGTATAAATTTAGGTCCTGTAACCTTGCCAGTACGGTTGGTACGACCGTAATTGCAAGAAGTTGCCATGATCGCTGCGGCGACTGTTGTGGGTACAGTAAGATGGCGGCCGGTTTCTTCACGCTCGCGCTCCCTATCCGCGATCCAGCCTTTTACAATCGAGATCAGTGGTCCAGAGAGTGTTGTCTCGTGCACCCGGGCTCGTGTCGTCTGCTTCCATGCGCCGAAATGAAACGGGAGTGCAAACAGCGGCTCGGAGTCTCAAACTCCCAGGTGCGCGAGTGGAGCTTGTGTAACGTTAAATGAGTGATGTCTGAAACACTCGCATGAAGTAACTTCGCCAATAATCCTACACTCTTAAAAATGAACTTCACCGCATAGCACGCTCCTAGCCAACCATCATCTCGAATGATATCGTTATCTGCCCTGATTTGTTGAAAACGGTAGGCGTACGCCTTTTTTGTGACAATTATGAACAGCATAAGTGTCACAAAAAAGGCGTACGCCTCCCGTTTTCAACAAATCAGGGCAGATAACGATATCATTCGAGATTATGGTTGGCTAGGAGCGTGCTATGCGGTGAAGTTCATTTTTAAGAGTGTAGTGCTTAGTTGGTGCAGGGATGATCCCAGCGAAGACTACTGAGGGATGCTCGTATGTTTTCGGTGGCGCGTAGGCCTCTTGGACTACCGAAATCCCAAAGGAAGAGAGGTAGCGTGCCACTCCCTCTCTTGTTCCCCCATTACCACTCCCCTCCCCGTTGTACCCACCCCAGGGTGCACAGAGTCGCCACTCCAGAGCAAGACCGCACCTTCCCCCTACATCACCCCCACACCGCCCCGCCCCTGAAACAGTCGCGCTCCGGGTCGCCTACTTAACGCACCCATTGACGATGTGCTAGTTGGAGGAACGTCCTATGAAGAATATGTTGGAAAATGTTAAAGGGACACTAAAATGCAAAAACAACTTGCTCTCAAATGAAAGTTCGTGCTTCAATTACCACAGTTCAAACGTTCACGCAACGCTACCGTTTAGAAGAAAAATGCGGACGCACTCAGCAGACGACCACCCAAAAGGGATGTCGTCTGCTTACTGAGAGGCGCCATCTTGGCTGTTTTGACTACGGGAACCTCACGTTTTGCGCTATAACTTTGCGATACGGTGCTCAATCACTTCGACATTTACCATGATGGAGTGACCTTATGAGTTTTATACGTAGGCAACACACTGTACCGCCTGCATTGAGTAAGTGGCGAGCACGGCATGCCGGCGCTGATGGACTGTTATAGGGTAACACCCTGTACAACCCAACATAATTGCGATTGACGCATGGTGCAGTGATGCCCTGGTATACTATGTATAAAGTTTTGTTCGTGAAAGATTGACCACCGTGATACACTCTCTGAAGGTCATACAAATCCTTCCCATATTCATGCTGAAATTTTCTTTTAGCCGCCATTTCCGAAAACAGCTACACTCTTAAAAATGAACTTCACCGCATAGCACGCTCTAGCCAACCATCATCTCGAGTGATATCGTTATCTGCCCTGATTTGATGGAAACGGTAGGCGTACGCCTTTTGTGTGACACTTATGCTGGTCATAATTGTCACAGAAAAGGCGTATGCCTCCCGTTTTCAACAAATCAGGTCAGATGACGATATCATTCGAGATGATGGTTGGCTAAGAGCGTCATCAAACTTCATCTTCAAACGTCATCAAACGTCATCGGTCACCTGGCATCATACCTTCTCCTCCTCGTAATACCCGGAGTAGCGAGTTAAGGGTGAAGGCGCGGACCCATGTTTATGCGATTTTTTTTTCTGGGAAATAAATTGCACAAATCAAAACCTTTAGCGCCATTCGGTAAAATGACACACTCTTTCATCAGACGTTTTAACCTGAAAATTTTTTGGACGGCCCTCTGTACTCCTTTAAGAAGGATTCGCTCTATGGTTTGGCTGCTGTTTAGGTCAGTGTTCGATGCTCAATCACTGCTGGAGAAATGGTACATGTCCATATTGAGCGCCTGTCGACATATTTCAAAACGTTACGTATCGTGTGCTTTTTCGCTTCTGATAAGTGGGACATTTGTGATCTGAACACGGCATCGTGCCGCGAGAATGTACACATTACCGGAGAGTAGCTCGGTGCCAATGTATATGACGGCGCGGGCCTGGAGGCGGAACATGTGGTCTTCAACCCACTCCGTGGAGCCCAGCATGCCGTCCTCGTTGCCGTCCCACAGGCTGAACACCACAGTGCGCCGCGGACGCCACCCATCCTGTACAAACATCAACCGTTTGTTGCGTCACCATTTCAAAGGATAATTCTACACTGTTTTCTAGCAGTGGGGTAGAGTATCGCCCTGTGCGATGAAACTCCCTATTCATCATCTCGCAATAAAGTTGTTGCTGTTGTTGTTTTCTAGCTCTGATTTCATCAAGAACGAGAGAGATCATAAAAGCGCTGAAATGACGAGTCATAAATCAGGTTCGAGATAATAACTGGAAGTGAGCCTATATTTGTGTTGCGAAATGCTTCGCGCGCAGCAGTGTAGGTCTGCGGATAATTTCGACCACCTGGGGTTCTTTCATGTTGTATCGCAGCTTCTGTCAACCAAGTGCTGATGTGAGCTCTGTCCACGACCCACATATATAGACCACATCATATGGAGCTCCTATGCAGGAGTGTGTCCCAAGAGAAAACAAGTGTGAAACAAAAATCTCAGCGTAAACTGAAGAGATATAAAAATCAATTCGGGAAGCAATAAGCGAGCCGATGAACAGCGCCACCACTAGCTTCCAAATGCGGCGCTGCGAAGGGGTACATGTAACATGGTCGCTGTAATCTAGCAGGTCGCGACCCCGTACGAGCTCTCGTTTTTCTCTTTCTTGTTTAGTTGCCGCACTGGAACATTGATGTATCGCAGAGACACACTGTTCGTGCCGACCTTAGGACATGTCACATCCAGGGCCGGTGCTAGGGGTGTGCGGGGCCTGAGGCAAAGGCACGTCGCGGGGCCCCTTTCACACGATTAAGTGCATACTTGATACTTAAAAAAAAGTAATCCCTGGTTGAGGGCTTCGTGCGCGGGGCATATGCCCAGTAAACCATAGACGTCTAGGAGATGTCCACATGATATCCCAAATTGGATGTTTGGATATCCCATGGATCATTGCAGAGAGCACGTAGAAGTGGCATGTACATCCTGGCGACTATGGTTTTTGTCCCACTTTTTCTACATTCCACGAACATCCCAGACACGCACCTTCTGGATATTTGGATATTCACAGGATGTTCTCAAATCTGCACATATTATTGCTGTCAATGTGTTCTTTCATAAATGTGCTATACTATGCAGTGGGGTGCCACACATTCTGATAAGATATGTAACAATCTTTTATTTCAAGGCTACATTATGGCTAGGTTTTGGCACCATACGCGTATTGTAGTGCGGTAAATGGTAGCGTACACGGATTTCAAGAGATACAAGAGCGAGCATATACTGAAATAAAAATTGTTGAAGTACGTTCATCAAGTGTAGCGTGGCGTATGACGTTTGCAACGGTGACAACGTCTTTGCAGTTGGGTCATTCCAGGCCAAATCACCCAAAGGTCGTGCTCGACCCCCTCAGTTTTGCTTCCAAAAATTATCATGGCAAATAAAGATATTTTCCCGAGTTTTACTGGACAATGTTGAACCGTTGTCGATTTAGGCGGGGTCAAAGTTCGTCAGAATCGCGAAAACCATGCTACGAAAAAAGTTACCTACTGAGCAGGGTGTTGCGTCTAGGTGGACTTTAGTGACATAGAATGAAAGAGCGTGGCCCTAACATTCTGCCAATATCAAGTTTTCTCCTCGTGTTTCATTCTCAGCCAGCGAAACAGGGCTGCCTTTTGGCGCTATTTCTTACAACTTTGCGCCTTGCTAAGGGCACTTTTCGCACAAGCTGGAAGGGACAAATAAATTCAGCGTGTTCTGGACGCTCCAAACTTCAAAATCACATGTTTTGAAGGCCGACCACACAATACTTTTTGACCAATTAATTCCCAAATGCCGTAGTTTTGGTAAAGTTGGCCGTTTTCAACGGCATTTTTGAAAATGAAGCGGTCGGCCGAGAACAATCCAAATAGATGGAGATGACAGATCAATATCTATACTAAAGCATATAAAAAATTTGAGAAGGTACTTTTTGATAAGGACGAGAAAAAAATTTTTATGTCCCACATGGTTACGCGAGGGCCGCACGAGACGGCTCCCTGTGAGGCGCGCGAACAGATCGCGTGCCTAGGTTTCACAAGCCGCGTCCTGCGGGCGGATATGAGCATGTCCTCTTTTTCGCCAGCCCTTTCTCTTTCTCGATTCTGACGAACTTTGACCCCGCCTAAGTCGACAACGGTTCAACATTGTCCAGTAAAACTCGGGAAAATATCTTTATTTGCAATAAGGAGTCCATGATAATTTTTGGAAGCAAAACTGAGGGGGGTGATTTGGCCTGGAATGACCCAGTTAGCTTGTGAGTCTACAAACGACGTCACTGTATACCTGTGAACGTTCCTGACACCCCATCCTGACAAATATCGTGTTTTTAACTCAAGCTACCGTGTATAATGTGATTACTTGGTAAATAAGGTAGTAAACCAAAACAATTTTCCCTTTGCTTACGTCATGCCACTAAGGGTTACGTGCCCTAGATGTCTCCGAAAAATAACGCGCGCTTGCTCCTTCCTTTTGTCAGATATCCCAGATGTCCCATCAGATGTACCAGGGATATAGAAGGTAATATATTTTTGAAAGTCACATTGTGGACGTACAGGTCACGTCGCATGGACCTTTGTGGGACGTACCCCCACCCCTCTCCCCTTATCGCCGGCGCTGATTCCATCCATCCATCCGTCCGTCCGTCCCTCCCTCCCTCCCTCCCTCCCTCCCTCCCTCCCTCCCTCCCTCCCTCCCTCCCTCCCTCCCTCCCTCTCCCTCTCTCTCTCTCAATATATATATATATATATATATAATTCACTGGCTTGCACTGTGGCATTGAGGAGTGCTCAGTCACCCTCCCATGTGTATACCGCTCGCTGAGCCACCCCTGGTTTGCCAATTCGGAACGATGCGCAGCTACCCAGAGCTGACGATCCGCAACCACGGCGAAACACGTGTCCTCTGGTCCTGTCGCATCGTTCCATGAGTATCTATATATATGTGTGTGTGTGTTTCTAAGTGCTCAGACATCGCCACACCAGCATACCAGTAGTGGAAGGCTGTTTTGCCTTATTGGGCCATCGCGATCAGTACACGGACAGGCAACGTTTGAGTGGATGGACTGCGTACTGCCGATGATGGCTCAATAAGGCCGAAACAGCTGACCAGTAGTGTTTGAGCACTTAAACATATGCTATACTTGCAGCCAAAGAGCTCCGGCTATTTTTTTTCCTCAATGCTTCACTGGCTTAGCACTGGGCTTTCAGTGGTGTGTCACACATCCCGACAGGAGGAATCACGTGCTACGTGACCTTCTGACGCCATCCGATCAAACGTTGCATGCCTGCGTATACTGCTGACGATGGCCCAATAAGGCCGAAACAGCTGTCCAGTACTGACATGGCGACGTTTGAGCACTTACAAACATAAGCCATACATGCAGCCAAACAGCTCTCGCTACTTTTCTTCTCGCGACAGAGAGAAAATGTATTTTTATAGCTGAAATCACTCGCGGTTTCTTCTCGCGAGAGAGAGCAAATGTGTTTTTATAGAGGAAATCTAGGTACTCTGATAATTATAAATTGAATACCTACAAATGAAACATGTACAGTTTTTTACTGTATCCGAAAAGGAAAAAAATGCCCAGTAACCGGGTGCACACGGTACCTTGGTGTGGAATGGTGTAAGCTTATGTTCACAAGCTCGAGACCAGAGATAGCGCATTATATGGTGTAGCCAGAGGGATGTACTCGAGGTCGTTATACAGTAACATACCTTGTGCAGCGATCCGAAGACACGAGCTTCTTCAAGGAGCTGCGCTATGCCCAGGGAATGATCAGCGGCACCATGAGCGTCCAAGTGATTTCCCACGATGACTAGACGGTCTGCGATGCAATTCAATGATCTTCGGGCACAATCCCTTGTTGTCAACGCTAACAAATATACAGTACCGGTACAGGGCGACACGTCTCGTAGGTTATACAACGTTTCTGATAAATATTGCTACCCCGATGCTTAGTCAAGAAACAATAAAGTGGAAACACTCACACACAAAAAGAAAACACAGTAAATAAAGTGATTAGTTTAGTGATGATGATTGGAAACTTTCAGCGCCAGGGTGATACTCGACCCCATAGCTAGGGGGAATGTGGTGAAATGGAATATATGTACATTTCATTTCGTTGCACGCTGCTTCTCATAAAGGCGCGATCTTGGTGAAGTCACCGCAGCTGCACGCGACCAATTCATTGTAATTCGCAGCAGCCAGTGGCTTAGCATTTGCAGCCTAGTCAGCGTTGCCAGGATGTACAGTGCCGGACAAAAGTTTACGGAACACCATAGCGGCGAGCGCAACCGGGCAAGTTCATTCATTCAGAGGGATGGAAGGGTAGTCGTGGTAACTTTGCTTTTGAGTGTGACGGAGGGCGAAATGGTTACGCTTTCGCTTTACTGCACCGAGAGCGAGTGGCTATAGCGGGAAGGAAATCTCTCCGCTATCACCGAAATAACGGCGATGAATGGACGACGACGAATAGCGACGACGACCGTATGTTCACAACATACAACATCCTTATGTCGACAACAGTATGTCCAGAAAAGTGTTGTCTCGTGCACCCTGGCTCTTGTCGTCTGCTTCCATGCGCCGAAATGAAACGGGAGTACAAACAGCGGCTCGGAGTCTCACACTCCCAGGTGCGCGAGTGGAGCTTGTGTAACGTTAAATGAGTGATGTCTGAAACACTCGCACGGAGTAACTTCGCCAATAATCCTACACTCTTAAAAATGAACTTCACCTCATAGCACGCTCCTAGCCAACCATTATCTCGAATGATATCGTTATCTGCCCTGATTTGTTGAAAATGGGGGGCGTACGCCATTTCTGTGACACTTATGCAGTTCATAATTGTCACAGAAAAGGCGTACACCCCGTGTTTTCAACAAATCAAGGCAGATAACGATATCATTCGAGATAATGGTTGGCTAGGAGCGTGCTATGCGGTGAAGTTCATTTTTAAGAGTGTAGTGCTTAGGTGGTGCAGGGAAGATCCCAACGAAGACTACTGAGGGATGCTCGTATGTTTTCTGTGGCGCGTAGGCCTCTTGGACTACTGAAATCCCAGAGGAAGAGAGGTAGCGTGCCACTCCCTCTCCTGTTCCCCCATTATCACTCCCCTCCCCGTTCTACCCACCCCAGGGTGCACAGAGTCGCCATCCCAGAGCAAGCTGACCGCACCTTCCCCCTACATCACCCCCACACCGCCCCGCCCCTGAAACAGTCGCGCTCCGGGTCGCCTACTTAACGCGAACAAGGTCGCGCCCGAAAACCACGGTCTTGAGGGGATTACGATGATCCCTGAAAGCGATGCAACGTTGGGTTCTACTTTTCTTTCAATCGGAGCCAGCGAACAAGTGCACATTCGTGGAAACAGGCTCTCCCCCTCCGATCTGTTTCGGTTTCGGTCTGTCTACCAACGTCATGATGACGTTTCTCGCGTAGAGGCTCATTTGCTTCTTGGGGACGTTCAGCGGTGTTACCTAGCTGTAATTTGCCGCGCCGACGAAATGCCTCCGGGAGAAGACAAGCTTTCAAGGTAATTAACGGCAACACAAACGTGTAACGTTGACATCGGTAACATCAGGGGTGCTGGACTCGTCGCATCTTGAAACACGAAGAAAGCTCAGGAGATGGGAAGGAAGGCAACCATTGGATGCTTTCCGAGGCCCACGTGAGCGCGCCTGACTGTCAATCAAACCTCAGGTCAAGATTACCGAGACGCGCGCACTTTGAAGTATTTTCATGACGTCAAAATGACGTTTTGGATGCTCGGGAGAATGGTGTCTTTGCAGATTTCTACGATGTAAACAGTTCGGGAGATATGGGAAAAGACAGCCGTTGAACCGTTGCTCTTGCCCACGTGAAGGCGTGCGATGTCAATCCAACCAAAGTTTAAGGAAATAGAAAATTCAGCATTCGGCAAAAGTTCGTGACGTCAAAATGACGTTGCGCACCTATTTTTTCGACCGAGAAAACTTCGAGGACAAACAGTGGCATACTTTGAACTTTGTTAGAAATATAGCGGCCGCTTTTGTCACACTGCGTTCACTACTGCGCCACTGACTCCGCATTTATCATGAGTGTACGTGAAGACGCGTTTGAAATGCTAAGCGAGGATTTTCGCCCGTGCTACCGACTGTGGAAGGCCACTGTTATTTGGCTGTGTGACCATCCGCGCAGCGCTGAGGGTTCGCGCAAGATGCGCTTCACGTCATGGATTATGACATAATTGCGCACAAGATTGTCGTGTTACCCACGTATATACCGGGTGCTTCGTGCAATGTGTCACAAAATAGACGTTTAAATATCTACTTTGCGGTGTCACTACTGATTGTCGTCGCCTGAAAAACTTTTGCCGTAACTCGCAAGCACTTGATCGATATTCGGTCACGAGAAACAGCGTTTTCTGAATTGAACTCTGAAATGTGCCAAGCCAGCTTAACTTTGTTGACGTTGTTGTATTTTGTTTGTTTTTGTTATTTTCTTGCTTTGTTTTTTCTTGTCCGAAGCAGAAAGAGCGTTTCGTCTTTTCCACCAATTTCAACACAAAACACATTCTGAAGGAACAGTGAGGAGATAACAAGGAGAGGCGGGTCACCGGGTGTTTCGTTTCGTTGATTTCCTTCTTTCTTTCTTTCTTTTTTTTTTCTGCGCGGCCGGCATATTCCACGAATAGGGACAACGGTTTTCCATGTTCTTTTTTTACCATAGATTGAGAAGTTACCCATCAAAAGGAGCTCGTTACGAGTTAAGTTACCGTGTGCAAAATGTAACTAAGTTAATAACGAAGTTCTCCAGCCTGAAATGTAACTCGCAGTTACTGAGTTACTTAAAAAAAGAACGAGTTACTTCCAAGTTACTTCGGACATAAAATAGCATTGCGCAGGTGCAGCGCGCGTGAGCAGTTGAGTTAGACCTTGAGTTGCCTGCGGAGGAGTGCAACACGCTTAGATCGTTTTCGTTTATGTCCAACAATAGGCCTCTCCCTGTTTGTAAACAAATGACGTCATAGTGTTCCACAGCCCCACAAATTTGGTAGAGTTAAACTACGCTCGAAGCTAGGGGTGAACATGGTCGCGCCTGAAAGCCAAGAGGCTTGAGAGGATTAGATAGTCCCTGAAAGGGACGCGACCTTCGGTCCTACTTTTCTTGAATGGGACCAGCGTAAAAGTACCCGTTCTTGGATCCCAGCTGTCTTCTTCCAATTTGTTGCGGTTTCAGTGTGTCTACCAACGTCATGACGATGTTTCTCTTTTAGAGGTCTATTCGAACGCTTTGCATCTTATTCCCCGTGGGCGCACAATGGTTAAGCTTCATTTCAGTTGCAGCGGTTCTTACTTTCTGAATAAAATACTGTCATTGATTGAATGTCACGTTTTATGGCAAAAAGTGCCATGAAGGAACCGGATAGAAAGCAAGAAAATATGTGGACGTGAGTGAAAAGCGAGTTAAATGTAACTTGGAACTTTACTTAAGTTACTTTCGCAAAGTTACCTGAAAAAGGAACGAGTTCCTCTGAAAGTTACCACGGCGCAAAAGCACCAAGGTAAGTTACAGGTTACCAAAAAGGAACTTAGTTACACTAACCAGTTACCTGTAACGAGTTACCTCGAACTCTGTTTTTTACTATTACAAAGCATAGGGAGGATGTTTTCTGATGCTATGGGATAAATCCTGGATAAATTGATTCGATTCAAAATTCGAACATATTTAATCCGAGGCGCACTTGCGCGCCTCAATATACGAAATATTCTAATGTTCCCCCAGTCCAACCATATTTGACAATGTACGATTTGACCTCGATGCCTTCAAGGTTATATTGCTGACAATGTTCCCCGAAGCGGACAGAAGCGGTGCAGTTTCTTGTGCTTCATTCTGTCACGCTCGTACCAGTGGGCGGGTCGCTCACGCACTGATTTTGATCGGCAGTGACGTATAGACCCAACTTCAGTTGCCGGGAAAGGGAAATTTTTTTGTAGAACTCGACAAAGTTCAAAACTCCTCGCCGCACGCCATCATCTATAGAACTTAGTTCAGCGTTGACGAGTGATCGTACTTTTAACAAAAGACGTTGGGGTAGTTGGTATACAGACATTATGGAATGGGCACACAGGACAAGGACGAAGGACGGGATGCGCTGGTGTTGCCCCCATCCTTCGTCCTCGTCTTTTGTGCACATTCCATAATGTCCTACTATTAAGAGACACAGGACAAGTGTGATGCGATTATTGAGCTATCCCATGTCAGCCACACAATAAAAACAGGGATTCATCGTAACAGCGTTACTACACTGATTGGGTTCTGTGGCAGCAAGTATTTGACAACCCTACAGTACCACGTTCAATTGTTCCGTTGATGATCCCGATGATGTTGGTCACTGTACTTTCCTGTAGTATATTGTTCACCTCAACTCGAAGCCTATCAGAAAAGTGCGAGTTTGACACTGATCAGTCCCCTAGCGGTACATCCTAACAGTATCATGCTGCTCACTTGACCGAGTCTGACCCAATGATGTTGCATATCACGCCAAGTTGCGGTACCCAGTCGTCCGGGCATTTCTCATCCGTTAGTTCCCTGCAGTGAAAGTAGAAGCAGGCATGTAATGTAATATGACATACACGTGTGTAACGCATGCTAATCATCATGGACACTTCATGTTGGGCTACATTCTCATGCTGTGAAAGATGAAGGTCACTGAAAAGGTTAGCCAGCTGTACCCGAACCCACGAACCCACGTCATCTGGATTGCCAGTCCAGGGCTCTACCAATTGAGCTAAGTTAACACGCCTTCTCAGCGACTTCCAGGATGCGTCATCTGAAGGAACAAACCAGCCACTCTCTCTCACTCATCCTCTTTTACTCTTACATTTTTGCTGACTCACACACACATTCATACGACGGGATCGACGCAGGCGGCAATTGATGAACATGAAAGAAGTGATGTTCTGAGGCTGGAACAAAATAGAAGGGACAAATACATACAAGGCTTCAATTTGTTCCAGCCTCAGAACATCAGTTCTTTGATTCTCATGCTGTATCATGTATGTGCACATTTCGCAAACGTCGACTGCGACGTGGAGCATCTCGTATCAAATCATACAGGCCTTAGGCCGGGGTCCCTTAGCTTTATGCAACACGGCACCGTGGCAGGAGAGCAGCTTTCCGCTATTGCAGCTTCGCTGATTAATAGCAGCGTCTCATAGCTTCGTTTTTGTATTAGCACCAGCAGTAGTGTAGGAGGCCCATCTCGGAACCGTTTGCATCACTCAAACGATTTGCTGCGGCTAAGTGTATCGGAGCCATACTGAGCCTGAAGTCTTTTGTGAATTTCAGATTACTTTACGCCTTCATTCACGAGAAACTTCATGACAATTCGCTGTTCGATGTGCGCGCTCATCTCGTTGTTGGTCATGTTGTCCAGCACGTGTCTTCTGTTTTGCACAAACTTTGGACCACCACGTGGTGAACGCGGATGCCTATAGCGTGTGAAAATGACGAAAAAGAAGTAGCGCAAGCCAATTGTACACTGAGGAGACAGAAAGTCCCGGTTTGACTTGGACACCCCTCGTAGATTTCGACGAAGGTAGAGGAAAATGCAAGAGTCCTTAAACTGTTTTTAAAAAGGAAAGCAAAACTACTCCCAGCAGTCGACATCTACTCGGTAATTTGCGTCTGAGAAGCAGGTGTTCCAGCGAGTCGGTTCCCCTCGTACGAAACTTTTGGAAGCCCCCCTCATGTTTCAAGTTGGTGAATTGTTTGGATTGGTCGAAACCATTGCGTGATCGCTCAGATTAGCCAATGGCGTATCTTTGGGCTCGAGCCCCCCCCCCCCCCCCGTGGCTACGCGACTGGCTCTAGTATTGCGCTACTTTTTTGTAGAGTAGTGGGTACCGGTATTCCGTTACTTCTTTTTGGTAGCGGGTACAACACTGGTTAGCGTTCGCATGACAGTATCAGCTGTAAAGGACAGTTAAGTAAATGTCAGTTTAGTAACTGACATTTAGTTTGCCCTCTGACAGGGTTATTATTCAGAGGATTAATTGGGTGGTGAGAATCCAAATAGCATGGTATAAATGAGGTATGGGGAAAACGGATGACGAAACGTCGAAACGTCTTCATTGCGTCCTGCTGTTCTGTCATACCTTTTGTTCGAAACTCGGGGTGATGTCTCAATCAATTAGCTTATACCAGCTGACTTGCTTTATATTACTTTGTTCTAGCATGGTGTAATCGCGCTATCTGTAACCTGAAATCACACATTCCCCCACCTGTGCTATTCGTCAACCGCAATGCCTAAAAAAACATTAAAAAAAACGACGCCTGCAGTGACCGCCATCTGAACTTGACATGCGGCGTGTCAGCTCGCCATCCGCGAGTGATTGTTGTCAAGGTGGTGGGTGTGGTGGCACACCTTTGGTGTCTGTAGTAACATTAAGGCGCTCTCCTTGGGGATTGTCGCACCCATGCAACAAAGTTCTCTGCGAAAGCTAATAGTTCTTACCCCAAAATCGTCCTGGCGTCATCATACCCGATGGGCTGGCACGGTATCCTCGGCAACTCCGCACTGTCTATAGACAGTCGTGGCATTCCATCTGCATGTGTAATAGATAATTCCACCGTATAACTACTAGCATGGCTCCTGGACAACATGTTTTCATTCCGCCCAATAATTTATCAACCGTAAATGAACACTGCTCGAAACTAACGGTCGTCGCAAAAAAAAAGCCCCCCAAACCGCAAAAAAGTTTGTGGCCCAGAAATGCATTCATTCTCAATGCATTCCCACCAATGCCATATATGAGCCTACCAGGGCGTCGGACAACTATGTTCTAAAGACCCTGCGCGTCTGCACAGATTACCTGCTGCCGACTGAGAACTTAGCATGCAGGCAGCTGTCCTTCGAAACTTTTTTTTTTGGTAATTGCATAAATCAACAATTCAAGTAGCCTCTATATTTGGACTGGGCAAATGCAAAAGGGTCTAGACTCTAAATCCTGTGACGGACACGTGCTGCTTCACAAAGTTCTCTCAGAAAGTGCAGCCGGTACACAGCCGGAACCATCTAGAAAGAGCTGTAACAGTTTTCAAATAGCGAACACAGGGCTCCCCATACACAAATTTCAGCATGTACAAACCTGTCACATCAGCATGAGGTGGCTTTTGTGCCTCTTGAATAATTTGTGCCCCCGCTGAATGATATGTGAGCCCCACGAGATGTATACTCTTGTGCTTGTTGAATATTTCGTGTGCCCGCTGAATATGCGTGACTTTGTTGGAGCATACTACATTGCTCTGCGCCGGTGAGCAGTGACATGGCATCGCGTATTCTTCCGCAATGCTTCTCTTGCCCAGACATGTACAAGATACTCAAAAATGTATTTGAGATAAGATAATAAATACTGACGTTAGAATGTAATTAAGATAGAGTATAAGTACATGAAGATTAAAGTAATTAAGATAGAGTACGAAATACTTCAAAAAGTATTTGAAATACAATTAAGATACTATTTATCCTTGAACGCAAAAAGTCACCAGTCACTGGTCAATGGGGCAAGTCGCCACTATGTGACATGAATCACCTAAACCCGGCGTATTACGCAAGCCGTCCCTGTGTGATAGGAATAGGAGTCATCTAAACACAAGTCCCAAAAAGGTGACAAAGAGATACCACATAACTCCACGAAGTATGTGTGACCCAGATCAAAGCAAACTTCTAGCAGGTCCCTGCTCGGCGAGGTCAGAATTCGGCGTTACCGCGTCAGGGCACACATAATAGAACCCTCACTCGCCAAGGATTAGTACACACGGGGCAATATCTCTAAATGCAGACTTCCAAGAAGGGCCAATGTCCGGGTCAAGTCCAAGTAATTTCCACTGAACAAGCAAGATAATGGAAAGACCAAACCAGAAAGTTTGAGAGGGAGATCCAAAATATGTAATTAGAGTATTGAGTAGAAAATACCATAAAATGTATTTTAAATAGAGTACAAGTACACAAAACAAAAAGTACTGAGTAGATTACCAAAATACCGCAAATTGTATTTAAAATACAGTATTTTAAATACAATACTCCAAATACGTACAAGTCTGCTCTTGCCTTCACACCTTCCCGCCCGTTATCTGCCGTGCAACTTCGCCGTTGACAAGGATGGCAACCGTGCTTTTGATTGTTTGCTTAAAGGAGCAATTAGGTGACACTTACCAACTCTCGAAATCCTGCCTCATCGGCCATGCTGTCCATCAAGAGTCACCATGCAAAATATTTTCGCTCTGAGATGCGTTATAGCTATGCAATCGAATTACACAAAAAATAGAAAAAGAAACAGTTGAAGAAAGCAGCCGCAGACAGGCGACACGGCTCTAATACATCTAACATTTTTGCAGGAATTATCGGCTGTACTATAGCAGTGGGACTGGTGGTTTTTAAAAGTTGGTGAGCGTGTTTAAAAGTGAAATAATGTATAGAAATGAGAGAAGACCATATACCAAGTCTAAAAATATAAGAATTATAAAATTACGTGGTCTAGGACCTTTTTTATATGCATTTCATTAACACCATCTGAACCACAGAGAAACACGGCCACGCTAAGCCTAACGGTTTCGGATGGGTGATCTTGCGAAAGGTGTGAGCCTTGGGTTAGGTCAGGTAAGTGCATTTTAGTTAGGTTAGGTTACACAGATTTGGGGGCTGGGCCCACGCACGAACTACAGTGTGCCGTATTTGGCATTCCCAGGGACATCAATAGTGGACGTTATACGGATATTGTGTCTGCAACCGCGCTGGATATCTGAGGGAGATCCATGGGACGCACGAATCTGACAACGGACGATAGGACATTATTCGTACATCCAAAGGATATTCGGTGTTGTTGGTAAGATTTCCCGCAGCGGGAATCGAGCCCTTCAACCAATTTTTCAGTGTCTGGTGTAGCTCCTGATTAACTGCCTCGTAACAACTTTCTGCATTCAAATCGTCCAGAAGTCAATCTTGTCTTGGGAACAGAGATATATTTTCTCTCATGGTACATCTAACGAAAGAATGAAAGCGTTTATCAAGTGCTGCTATGTTCCACCCCTAACTAAACTGCGAAACTGGATACACGTGATTCCAATACAGAGAGTTCCACAGAGATCCCTGAGGAGTGGAGCAAGTGGAGTTCGGTTATACTCGTATTTAACAAAGATACACCAAAAGCTGACAGATTGTTTTGTGGAAAACACGAAACAAGCATCTGGGCTTCCAGTAAATCAGTACTGGGTACTACATCGCACGAATAATCGTCCGAAGTCATCAGCCGTAGTCCAAATAGCCAGTCGTTAAATTGCTGCTTATGTGGAAGTACTACAAAGCAGATTCGAGGGACAGCTGCTTGCGTGCGAAGTTGTGAGTAAGCAGCAGTAAACTCAGCAGACGTGAAGGAGTAATTGAAATAACATCCTGGTGTTTTGCCCTGGAACAGATGCCCCATACGGCATTGATGCGAATGCAGTCAGACTGACACAAGCAATTCAGGAGTTACGTCCCCGGAACTCAGAAGGTTGTTTGTTGTTGATGCGCTAGATAATTTCGGCGATTCATGTGGCTTACGGTGCACGAAATTCGTTATGAACCAGCTTTAGTCTGCGCTCTTTCACTCTTATCGATTCTTATGGGAGCCGTGGCCGTTGGACGCATTCCGTTGTCAATCTTGTTCGCGCCTGTGACTGAACGATCCTGCACAGCTGGCATCCTGCACATTTTGATTATGCCTACGCAGTAGGGGTAACTTCGCCAATAATCCTGGCGGTTACCGTGGTACAGGGAGCTTCCCAATGAAGACTTCTGAGGGATGCTCGCATGTTTTCTGTGGTGGGTAGTCCTCTTGGACTACCCAAATCCCAGAGCAAGAGGGTTAGCACGCCCATCTCTCTCCTGTTCCACCATCATATCTCCCCTCCCTCTTTCACCCTCCCCTGGGTGCACCGAGCCGCCACTTCAGAGCAGCATGACCGCACCTTCCCCCTACATCCCCCTCCTCCCCCTACGCAGTAGCGGCGTCTAGGAAGACGTGGGCTGACACGGATAGCCTTCAGACAGCGTTGACCGCTGTGCGCTTCATTTTGCAGTGTTTCCTATCAATATCAGTTTCAACCGACGTGCTCTGCACCTTTTATGTTCTTTGGACCACAAAAATGCATATCTGTACAGCTGAACGCCATAGGACGTATTTGTTTTTTCGCAGTCGTCCCGGTACTTCTAGAGACAATCATCTTGTACAACTCAGTAGAAGCCTCATTATTCACGTAGCCTTTTGAAGTTTCTGTTGTTGAGATTCACACTGTTACATTTGCTGCTAGCGATACCGTCACTCATAGACTCAATTAGAGAGGCTGGGGTCCGAGTCACGCCACCGGCACACGCAGACTTGGTCAACAGCCAGCTTTCAGGTCATTTGCTTTATTGCTCATCCAGCCTGTGCGATTTAGGTTAGTATCTAAAATACCTCACTTTGTTCGCGTGTGTGTGAACGTGAGCGTGCATGGAAGAAAACGTGTTAGAAAATGGACGATAGTGAGCGTGTGTCTTTATTGTCATGGTCTTCGTATGTTATCGAGAGCACGATGTCGGCGTAGCGTAATTGGAAGCACGTCTCGTCCCGGCACTCGCTGACTTTCGTCAACAACCAGTATTCAGATCATTGTCTAAAAGTTCGTCCAGTCTCCTCAATTTACGTTAGTATCAACTGGCTTTGTTCATCTGTGTGTAAATGTGAGCGAGCACGTAGAAAGAGTTGGTAGCACATCTAACCGGCAATCAGAGGGGACTTGGTTCGAATGCCGGCACTTCCTCACTTGTTCCACAGCCGGCATTCAGTCGTACTTTTACGTTGTGAATTCAAGCCACAAAACAAGAGCAAACTTGCAGTTATTGTAATCTGGTTAATCTGGCTACTTCTCCTTGTAAATCACTGGAATGCACAGAGTTTGAAATAAATTCCCGCGAAAAGAGACGTGTGCGGAACGTGAACGTGAACGTGACGGACATTGCGGCCCTTTCACCTGATTCCGTCCCTGTGCGAAGGATACGTCAAGTGGTGTGTGAGCGCAAGCTCACATGTGACCGTCCTGGCGATTATGTCTCTTCTTATGATTCCCCCTCCCGGGCCCTCAACACAAACACGTCAATGTGGAAACACTTCAAGTGACACTACTGAGACTCACATTTATTTCGAATGGAGAAATAATATGGGGAGATTTGTAATTCGATGGGGAGAAAATTTTCCCTTCCAACAAGAACTTTATTTCTATCGTATTACGTAGGATATACTCTGTCATCAATTGGTATTATCTCATGTAATCAATTAGGTCAAGGTGAAATTATGCGAACTTGGTGCTTGTGTGTTCACGTTTCTTCTGTGTCAATAGATACTTGTTTGAATGTTTGCATGTTGTACATCGGTCTGCTCTGCGGTAAATTTGTACAACACAGTATACAGTTTTAACAATCTCCGTGTCAACATTTGCGGTAATCAGGACATTTCGCTTCCATTCGTCAGGGACGTGAATGGGTAGCTACAAGGAAAGAAGGAGCGAGTACAACCTCTGGAAGGGTATCCGGGAGTGAGCGGGTCACCGTGCACGTATGCCACGCTGCCTCCCACCCACGAGGAATCTGGAAACGGACGTTCGTCGTTCGTCGTAGGGCCCACGCTGGCTGGACCCGGGAACAACACAATAGCTGCCGCGCCTTCTTTCTCGGCATGTTTTACCTGAAACGATGCAGAAAATTATAAGCAGTTCTATTGATTAGAAAGCGGTAGTCGCTTCATGTGAACAAACTGAGGCACGAGAAGCATATTCGTCCAATTTTGTTCACGAGCATGATAGAGCGTTTGGGGGTAACAGGAATCGGCTGGATGTGGCTACAAGTATACTCGATTCATGCTTCTATGTTGAACGGAAACATATAATACGTAGGCATTCTCTGTCTTGAGGATTTAGGAGTATATGTAAAATTGCAGCGATAGATCCCTGCAATTCAACATCTTAGTGGTTGTGTGTGTGTGTGTTCAGTATTGGGCTGTGGTCAGCGTTCCCTTCTAGTTGCCCACGCGGCTTTGGTGACGACGGCTGTCCTTTACAACCTTCTTAACCTGCACGGGATTTCCACAACATCATTAAATACCCTTCGGATCCTGTTTTTGCTCGTAGCCTTCGTTGCTGCCTCGGAGCTTAAAGAAGGGCTTAAACACGGCACGTCCTGGCAGAAGCTGATGAACACTCGGTGAAGGTTCTACGTGAACGTGAAAAGAACTTCTATCGAGCGGCACAGGCGACACGTGTCCTTTTAAAACTGAGTTTTGAATTTCTATGGATATCCTGTTTTTTGAGTCAACAGGAACTCAATAGAATGTCAATGCGAATTGGGTGTGCTCAAAAAGAACTCAATATAATTTTTGTTGCACGATGCTCAACAGAGACTCTGTTGCAGAATTGCTATTGCTTCTTTGTGATGGTTTAACAGTGGCGAGCTGACCCAACAGGACCTCAATGGGATACTTATTGAACGCCGCTTATAGCCACAGTTGCTTCGCGGTGCTAACATGAAATAAAAATATCAATTGAACGTTACGCAATACAATATATGTTGAGTACCTTTGAGTATTTGCGTATCTCTTGTAGCTCAGCCTTCATAATTCATTCCGCTTGATAAAAAATATGGTGGGCGTGAGGCCCGACTTTGAAAAGAAAGCTGGTTGTTCTTTTTTATGTCTCTTGGTCATCATTCATTGACGCGTGCCTGTGACTTTTGTGTGACACAGTTTTTGTGACGCACTGTGACAGATTTGTCAAAGCGTCAACTTATCGAGCTAGGTTGTTCACGCACCGCAGCGATTCAGGAGCGCAGCAGAGTATTTACAAGAGTAAAATGTTAATTCACATGACGACTGCAATGGCAGGTCAAGCAACGTAAAAGGCTGCAACATATGCGGTGCGCTACAACATGTACGGATTGTATTGCGTGTCAGGCTATTTATAACTTTTAGCACAGTGTTACTGGTGTGGCCCCTTTAATGTGTCACATAGACACAACCATCGCGATGCGTAACACTCACAAATAATGTGTTTTGCGAGGGCCACTTTTTTTTCCCTGTACACGTTTTTTATCTTCTTTCCAACGGGAGGCAGCGACGAGCAAACAACGCACGATTTATCCACTACATGTTATTATATTGTTTTCATCTTAAATTCAATCTGAAACCACAGTATACTATTGCACAACGAACGACAGTACAACTCAGAATAATGAAATCTCATTATTTTTAGTAAACTGTACAGGCAACCATGACAGTTCCATCAGTTGGCTTTTTTGTGTAATCTACAAGGTATATCTAAACAGGTAGCGCAACTCCCATAGGCCCCTGTGTCTTCAAAATGACGCCATGATAGAGACGGTCAGCGACATCCATCCGTTGCGCGGACTACTACGATTGTAAATAAATGGCGTCAGAGGTGACGTCAGCAGTATGAATAAGTAGTGCATAATTGGCTATGGCACGTTTTCGTTTGCGCACTTCGTTTGCGTTGTATACCCTTTTCCTCACCCGTGCAACAGTACCAGACGAGAACACAGAAAAAATAAATCGTATCAGGTTTAATGAAACATATCAATACGAAATACATATAGTTATCACATATCTTGACAACTCCAAACTGAAGGGCACCGTGACATCACACAGAAACGAGGAAGGTTCACTTAAGCTCCATTTCTCACCTAAAGCACTACGTACACGCAGTGATTAGATGTTTGCATTTATTCAATGAGTGGCCATTGCAACAAAACATGACATCGTTGGTGCACAGCTGATTCCTGCTAACACTCACGCTATCATGGCCGCTCGTCCCATGAGTTTCTTTTTTCGCGGGGCCAGCAACAGGGGATGCATTGTATTCATCAGTTCACGCGTGTTAATCTTGGATAACAGCTCCGAGATGTGAACGTCGCTACCTGTTTAACCCAGAAAGTATACGAACTCCGCATTACAATGCACGGACACACGGCACGGATACACAGATGCACGGATAAACACGCCCACTGTGAGACGCGCGTAAAGGAGCAGGATACGGAAACGTACTCGGGTGGTAGATGATTTCGTATATGTGCACGAGTGGGGCAACAGAAAGTTTTTTCTGCATTGAAATTATGAATAACCTATTAGTACGCACACAACCCATGCCCACGTTCTAAAGTTTTTGTGTTTATCGTACCTCTACTGTCAACACCCAGGATCGCTCGCGCCTCATGATGGTAGCCTTGCCGATGGGTCTGATTTAGTATTTGCGCTTGTTTTCGCTACCAGTTTAGATATACCTTGTAATCTAGCAGCTAGCCTATCTAGCAGCACACTGGTTTTGGTGGTGTTTGTTGATCGTTGGCGTCATTATCGAATCCATTGTCATCTGTGGTTTCTTGATCGCCATGTAAAAGTTTAGCGGGGCACATGGCAAACAAAATGACAGATATTCTGATTAAGTGGACTTCCAGAAAGCAAATGGGGTTTGTACAACGTATAGGACTTCGACGTCCCAGTCATTGGGCTTGGTTTGCTCGCCCGCTGAGACGTCATAAACGGCTTCTGGGAACCGTTGTAAATATATTTTGGAAACAAAGAAAGAATGCTCCGGCGGATCCCTTTCGCTTCGATGAGTACTATTCTTGTCCGGATATTAGGTGTTTGCCTATGTTTCTCTGAGTCTTCAAAGACTGTGGTGCATTTGCCCGCATCCTGTCACGCAAACCGTAGACGCTGAACAAGAAAATAAATTTACAGACCCCGCTGTCAACGATATTTCGCTAAACAACGTTTGTAAGCCCCCACGTACATGACATTTAATCTTTCTTCCAGCCTGTACCTGCGTCAAGTTTCCCCAAGCAAGTGTCACGTACATTAAAAACAGCTTGACATTTCTCCTGGTGAGTTAATGTACAGTGCAACCTCATCTATCCATTCACTGCGATGATGCACCTCAGTTCGCTTTTGGATATTTATTGTGCAATCGAAGGAAACACTGTACATTATCTCAAATCAGCAGTGTGTCTAAAAAGTATTGGTACACATTATTTGTATGACTTTTGTATGTTTCGTGTTTTCTGTGTTTGGTAACCCTATTAGCATTTAAAATAGTTTGTCTTCAGGAGTCAACAAAAACATGTCCACAGCAGCATACATTGTATTTCACCTTAAGGTAAATAGAAATGCAACACATTCACACACAACAGGGGCTCAACATAATTTCAGAAGCTACGCGGTGGCCACTTTTCAATGGCTATCATAGGCCTTCGAAAGCTTTGACGATAAAAAGGTAGTAATTTTCCCACAGAAAATCAAGAGGGTCTGTGGAGGCAGTTCAACAGGTTTTCATCATTAAAGTGCCACTATACGGACTAAATCTCGTGTCCTTAGAACCTTGCCAATGTTATGTTACCGATCTTTTTGTTTCACTTTACACTCCTGCAACATATTTTGGCCCTACGTGACGTGCGAGCTAGAGAAAATTAACTGTTACTTTTGAGAACTGTGACGTCATGTTAGGCTCCGACGGAGCGCCCGGCTCCCATCTGGCAACGTTGTTGCCCTTCGCGTCTTCCGGCGCACAGGGTTGACAGAAACCCGCTACTTTCGTAACTACCCTCGAGCGGGTGCTTTTGGCAAAACTGCCCAAACGGCCCACAGGTATGGTCTACCATAGGTGTCTGTCTGAATTTTGGAATCAGTCATTTGCAATAACCAGCCCAATACGGTTGGGCTTGAGAAATCCGGGAAGTGGTTCACCTTGAAAGCTTACCTCAACTCTGGGGTTGTATTTTCGTGACACTTGTCGGAAATGAAAGGAGCTGTCCTAACAATTGATATTTATTCACATACGAATTGCACTCAACATACAATAATTTTGTTGCTACATAGCCAATGTGAAATTAGCTTGTGCTCTTATCTCAGAAAAGCTGATTTTCGGAGAGACCTCTAAAGCGGCACTAAAGTACAAAAAAATTATCTTGGCACTACAAAACATTTGTCCTAAATAAAAAGGAAGGTTGCCCTTCCTTTCTCCGAACAAGCGGAAAACGTCAGCCAAGAAAATATACCTTGGGAACGTCCGTCCCTTGAATTTCTTTGTCATGTTGTCACCGTACGAAGGATCTCTCACTTGGCTGCACCTCGCATATTCTGTAGTAGCGACAAGGGGGCGCTGCTACCAATTTCGAGCGGATCAGTAGATATACGACTGCAGAGGCGTGCGCACAAGAAGCTAGACCAGATTTGGGATTGTTATAATAGCACTGTTGTGTGATGGTTAAGTACATCTCTTGTGCTACAGGGTCTACAATGCAGTTCCTGACCAAAAAATATTAAATTCATACGTCATCTTCCTTGGCAGACAGAATATTTCGTCACTCTGACGCAAAACTCATCTTGGAGTACATCGGAAAATACCGCGTACTTGTCCGTGTTCCTGCGTTGCAGCACGTACGATTGTATTTGACAAACAAGCATTGAGTAGAGAATCGAGAAGCCTAAATACCCACAAACATCACCTCTGTCCTTTTACTGACCGGTTCATTCACCCATTCGTGGTCACACAGTTAGGAGCCTCAAGTGATTTCTGTGCTTTCTTCTCCCTTTCGTTGAGTAACTTCCTCAGTAAATT
The DNA here is from genome assembly GCF_037126465.1 of Ornithodoros turicata. Taxonomy (NCBI): domain Eukaryota; kingdom Metazoa; phylum Arthropoda; class Arachnida; order Ixodida; family Argasidae; genus Ornithodoros; species Ornithodoros turicata. Next base: position 10,827,896 of record NC_088207.1, read on the forward strand.
TGTGTTGCGACACCGTCACAACACATACCTATTTTGAACGTGTAAGGGCTCTACTAGTATCCATATAATCTGCTAACATAACAGCTTCTGAATCATTCACCGCCTGGGCGCGCTATTTGATGACTGGATTGGCAACACGACGGATGCGTTAAGACAAAAGGAGGGAAGCTTCGCGACACTAGTAGGCAAAACTGAGGCGAGGTTTTGCAGCACCTGGGGCTCTATTCTGGTCAAAGTAATTGACCTCGATTACTTTGTGTCTTGCCTGTCATTGGTCGCTAATTGAAGAACACGTGAATAACAGAAATGAATGTCACGGCCCTCAAGTAATATTAGAACTCTTGCTCCTGCAATCTTTGTCATAAAGTAAATGAAGCATGAAGAGTGCAGGATCAACCGCTTGACTATCGGTTGAGCGCACATGACACTCACCTCGGCTATTCACGCATTCTTCGCGTAACGAGCAATGACAGGCGAGACACAAAATTATTGAGGTTGATTACTTTTGACGAGAATAGGGTTGTGGTGGATTATGACGTCACGCAAATTAGCAGTAGCGTCAGTTGAACTTCGGGATCCGTGTTTCGAAATGTCGAAATTCCGACTGCTAATCCTGACGAAAAGTACCATTCAGAGAATATAGGACACTGGTGCAATCAGCACGCTCGAGTACGAGTACCAAAATTCAGACGCCTCTCTTTCACTCGACTTTTCTTGTGGTTTTTGGGAACATCACATATAAAAGTGCACAAGAATGATACAAACTAAGATTCGCTAAATTTCCCTAAACGTTGCCCAGTATGGTTAGCCCCATACTTTGCTGAACCCTTGTCAGCTATGCTACCTGCCTATTGTTAGGCCCTACCTTGTTAGCCCTGGAAATTTGCCCAAGTCGGGCGATGCAAACTTTCCCCTGGACGGAGATTCCCTTTGTCCTCAGATAGTTGAAGTCTGATAGGCGCCCATAGTTGACATAAACGATGGGTTCCTGTGAACACAGAGGAAAACACACTTGTATGAACACATTCGGTCCCAGAAGGAATATACAATCTACATTGTGAGCTACCAGATAGACTGCGCTGCATTTATCAGAGTCGCGCCCCCCTTCTGTAGTGCTTCAAGCCAATGGAATTCACTTAATGACAACTATCCACCCCATGCATACATCTATGGCGACCACACGGTTTGGCTTATGTGCCGAGCAGTCATGCTCTTTTGTCATGTAGAAAGATCTCTTTGCGCTCCACACAGCCCACGCTGCACAACAGCGACAGGTGCTGTGCTTCTTCCTCATGGAGTTCTCAGATGAATTCCACCAACAGGAGTCTGATACATTGCGCGACGTTGTTCGCGCCTGAAATTGCTCTGAGGCATTACAAAGACGTCACCTGTGGTGACTGGCTGTCGACGGTCCTGATATCAGATGCCTGATCAGGTCATGATACCAGAGTTTTGCTCTTCACTTTTTGTTTTGTACTGTTGTCTGAAAAAAATGGCGTTCCTTCACGAATTTTTTGCGGACGATCTATCGAACGGATTTTTGTTCTGAAAACGGCTTTGGTATCTGGGGGCCAAAGAGATCAGATATTCTCATTGGAGCAACTTCGTAGCTTTTATAATTAAAAAGTTAATTATTGAAAGTCAATTAAGACATTGCCTTAGGGGTCTGTTAATGCCCCCCTAGGGAGTGCCCTTCAGCATATGCTATATTGCAATTGATTTCATCTCAGAAAAAGTGATTGATATATTTTTTAAAAAATCTGTTCACACTTAGCGTGGACACCCTGTATATACCATAAAAGGGCAGAGCTACAGTTAACAAATCATCGATCAGTGGGCTTGGTGTGAACCAATAAGCTTGATGGGGTGGAACCAAGCCAGCTCATTAGCATAAAGGGGTGGAGCTACGGTTGGCCAATCAGATGGCTTAGAATTGACTTGTGTTGGACTAGAATTTGGTTTTGGGTTAAAACTGGATTGTGTTGGGTTTGAATTGGCTTCTATTGGATTAGGTTTCGGGTCCCAAAACGAGTACTGTGGCGTCAGGCTATAAATAGATGCATTTTCTGAGACGTGGGCTGCACTACTTTTACTCCTCCAAAGCCAAAATAAAGTTGTTGTTGTTTTGGATTTGAAAAAGTGGTTAAAGCGTGTGATGACTGCATACTACTAATGCACAGTTGTTGCGACACAGTGTTGCTCATAATTTTCTATTTTAATTTTTCAAAGACTATGAGCACTTAAGAGTACTCAGTAGTGTTGGGTATTCCGGACAATTTCTGCACTCTCAGTGTCTCGGGATTTCGGGATTTTTCTGGGTGAATCCCGGGACAGAATGTTAGGATTGAGATAAAATCGAAACACTTGTCTGATCATTCCTCCGTGTGTTTCGTGACTCAATTGTATGTACTCTTTCTGTCAGTCTAGACATTCCTCAGATAAATGGTTTGCATTCTTTTCCATATGCAACGCTTTGAACCAAGAAGCTAACTTGAAGTTCTAATCCAATAATTATATTTGCAATCTCTTCACATAGCACCCACTGGGATATTTCAAGCTGCCACCAAAGACAAAACCGAGCTCCGACCCCAAGCCTGATTATTCAGTTATTCAAGCATCAAAACCGAGTATGCAATAAAAGAGAACGCGCCCGGTGCTCAATGTTGAATTAAAATTTGCTTTTGAAACTCCAGACACTTTAATTGATTCACATCCATGCGATTCACATCGTTTGAAGAAAATGCCTCCAACAGAAGCACTAGCAGTTTCCAATAATTTTCTCACAAATAACGTTCATGTCTATTTTTGGCACACAAGACGTAAGTATAAACAGAGCGACCATGGTGGAAGCATTCCCTTGAATCTGAGGAGAAAACATCAGTGACGAAGTGGACATGGAAAACCATACAATGGTAGAATCGCCCGACTTGTGCAGCAAGTAGCTACACACTTTGTTTGTCTGCTCATCGTACAAACTAAACTGATGGTTAAATCCCAGTAAACCACAAATATCCTGGAGACGTCCAAAATGTGTCGCAGACGTCCAAGACGTCGAGACATCCTATGTACGTCCCAGGGATATTCGTGATTGGATCCAAACTATGTCGCAGATGTCACAACTGTAGCTATGTTCCATGAACGTCACATGGACGTCCAGTCTGTCTCCTCAAAATATTTTAGTTGTTGAGGATATCCAATTCTGTACATCCCCTGTACGTCCCAAAGCGAATATCTTGGGTTCATCGAGATTTGGATATTCTGAGGTGATCGCATCACGAACCAACAAGTATGTGCAAACAGGGGCTGAATGACGTTTCTCAGAAACAAAGGGCTGTCCTGTGCAAGATTTTGCTGCTTCCAAAACTGACTGTCTATGTTACATTGAGCACTTATTGCGAAAGAGGCAGAGATGCGGAATTCTGTGGCACTCTCAAATTTGACTTTCGATGAACCTACTAAGTGTCTCAGACCAAGAGGAGTAAGAAACACAGGCGTTACCTTGTTGCAGAGTTAATACACCACGCAACTCCTCACGTGACTGTTGTTTTTGTGCATAATCGAGTTATACTTAGACAGCTCACCCACCGTTTTGTTTCGGAGGCGAGCAGTACCCTCGAATTCGCGGAAGTTCGCGCGACAAACAATATATAGTATTTGTTTTCTCTTGGAAAGGGAATGCTAGTACCTTTCGAAGCTTTTTGGACTGTGAGCTTTTCCATTTCTCTGTTTGCTTTATTTAAACAGCCGCGCTCTGTGTCCGTTATGGGAAATAGCAGAAATGGGCACAGAGGGGAAACAGGGAACGAAATAGTTATGTGGTGGCCACTCTCTATAGTTATGGGTCCGTTAATGGTGCCGACCCCCCACCACCACCACAACCACCACCAAAATTCTCGCAAAATGTTTCAAATTATGTGTTCGTGCGCACGGATCGCAATTGGTGGCGCCAATATCCTCTGAATGTCCGAATGTCCATTAGTTGAGTTAGTGGGACGTCCCGTGGATGTGGAAAAAGCTGGACAAATGGTCATCTATTGGACGTACAAAAGACGTCTATAGGCTCTGTGCCAACCTCCCTGGGATACCCGAATGTCACGCTCAGGATGTTACATGGACGTCGCTGGGACGTAGATGGTTTACTGGGATAAGACTGAGCAATGGGCAACACGAAATCGACCAATGTACACACTGGAACTCGAGCATATGTCTGCTCTGGCATTTCCCGATCCCACGAAATTATTTTTCTCTTCTTTATGCTGTTGTTCACGTGCACTCCCATATAGAAGTGGTTGGACGACGCTGATACCTCTCAAAAGTTGCAAGCAATGCAATTGAACGTGTGTGCGTCAATAATCAAGGCCCGCGGAAAGAAGGGAATATGCGCAGCCTACTAGTGTGCTTGACAGCCACCTTCACGACAGAAGAATTGTCATTGAAAACGAGTGCTAGGAATTAAACAACTCGTTCGTTGCACAGTTCTTCGGCGCGAATGCACCAACAGTATGTTCTCAGTATTCTCTTCAACTCCTGAAATCCCCAAATGCTTTCGAGCAAATCCTGGTGTTTCCCGAAAGCCGGAGCCCGGGATTTTGGTATTCGGGAAATCGCGGGTCCCAAAACTAGTACTGTAGCGTCAGGCTATAAATAGATGCATTTTCTGAAACGGCGGCTGCACTACTTTTACTGTACCTTCAATGAATGAAATTAAAAAATAAAATCGTTAATCGAATTAATAAAATTTACCGATGGCGCAGTGATGAATAAAACAGAAAGATGGCGGCCTTGGAGGTCTCGGTGGCTCTGAGGCCAAAATGAGGCACATATGGCTTCCCGTTTAGACATTACCGTTTCCTTTCATGCAGCGCACAGGAAGCCAGCCAAATGGCCTTTCGCATTTCCGAAACAAACCTTGTGGTGCTGTCGGTTGCTTTGCACTATGTTCGCTCCCACACTGTTTTAAGAAATAATGTTGTCTAATACCGACACAGTTTTTAATTTTTTAAGCCTCTCCAACTCCAAAACTTATCAGGGTGAAGATGTAACAGGTGACGCTCCAGTAGCCCTGTTACTAATGTCAAATCTGTGAATTTCATATGGTTTTCACGGATTGATTTCGGTGAACAACGCAGCTGAGACAGCACACACACGACGAGGGAAAAGGAACAGATAAGTCGCGGAAATGTTGAAAAACGTCGAGTAGGTTACGCCAAAGTGCTTTGCAGGGCTCTTCACTGGTTTGTGTTTACTGTGAAACAGATGGGGCATACGTCTCACCTATGCGACTCCGTCATCTGCTACACGGCAGTGCAAGCCTTTACAGCTGTGCCCTTCAATGTAAAAAATGATGAATGATTTTACTAAATAATTTGCAGACAAGTAGAAGGTATTTTATTGTACTATTTTTGTATTATTTTTGTACATTGCATGTGTATGCACGTGTCACCACAGCCAAATTCCATGCCGTGTCCCCATACACACAGTGTACTGATAATATAGGAGACACAGGTCCTACATCTCTTATAGTACCTATATTGCTCCTAAAAAACCTATAGCTCCTGTGGTACCTATACCGCTTATAGGTCCTAAATATATAACATCATATGTATGGGACCTGCGCATAGGATTTTTCAGTAGGTTCTGCAGATACGGGTGTCATATTTCTAGGTAGCGCATCTCATCCGTGAACAATTTAACGGAGGTTGTGATGACGCACTGATTGTCTCAGCCCTGTCAGTGCCTGTGCCTCCCATATCTCCCGTGATATTTGTGAAGAGAAACGCCATTTTACTGTGAAATCTAGGAATGTGGGTTCGCAACAGGGTTGAAAAAAAATCTGGATATTTTTTAAAAGATCTTCTCCAGTGCGTTTTTTGGATAGAACTCGGATATTTTTGGAGAAGATAGACAAGCCTCGAAATGTGACACTGAGTAAAAAATGCGTTTTGCTGTTCTTCTCGATTTTGGGTGACTTCTCATAGCTTTGGCTTATGAATGTGTCTATCCCAGTAACATTGAATTACTTTCCATTGTTTTCCGAAAAATAGAGTCACATGCATGCGTGGGTGGATGGTTTAGAAGCTGCACGCCTGGATAAGCTGTCGTAGTTCAGTTACAATGCCTCCAGGAAGCAGAAGAAAGCCTCTCACTGAATGCGCAGAAGTAGAAGAAAACGGGAAGAAAAGTTAAATCTGAAAAGTTAAAAAGTGAAGTTAAAAAGTTACAAAGTTAAAAAAGGTAGATGTTATTGTTGCGTGTATTTGGGCTTTTGTAAACAGCTAACACTACAATAAAATAAAGCGGAAGTTTACCATGTGACGTTGACTTAAGAGTGTCTTTGACATCGCTTCTGGACAAAATCTCTAAAAAAAATCTGGGTTAAATTGTGTGGATCAAATCCCAAAAATACACTGGATAAAATGCATGTGGACTAAACCCAAACAACCCTGGTTCGCAACCGCATGTGCTCCAGTGAATAGAAAATGGCCAGTTAGTGCGTCAGCACACCCTGTGTTAAATTGTTCGCGGATGAGATGTGCTATCTAGAAGCATTACGCCCTTATCTTCTGAGCAGAGTTATTGTTTCTTACATGCGTTATGTTGTTTGCTTGGTACCTTTAAATACGATACCTTTTGTAATGAACTTCCAGTTGTAAGTCAGCAGTCGTATTGTCAATCTCTCTGTCTTCTGTATTTGGCTGCGTTTTCATCTTGTAGTTTAAACATCTAGACCTTTAAAGGAGCAGCCTAGAGGCTCACAACTTTGTTTCTGTTTTTGGTCGGTATGTAATGTTAGGCGGCCGACAACAGTTTTCCCAAATTAGTGTAACCGTAGCGAAATCGGGACGCCTGCAATAGCCCCCGAACCTCCCGTGCGCGAAACACCCTCCTTTGCCTTAACGATAGACACGTGTGAGCGCCGCCACGCGCGTCAATATGTGACTCGAGTGGTAGGGACGCTCCTCATTGGACCTGGGACCACATAATCGACGTGACTGGGAGGTGGTGGGTTCGAATCCTACCACCTGCTGTGCTGTCTGAGGTTTTCCCTGGGTTTCCCGAAGACTTTCCAGATGAATGTCGATACAGTTCCCCCTGAAGTCGGCCCAGGACGCAAACTAACCCCCTTGTCCCCCACTCCTTCCTGCTGTCCTCACTCCATCTGCCCACGTCTGTAAGCCGCTCATAGCCACAGTTGCTTCGCGGCGTTAACACGCAATCAAAAAAATAACATGATCGAGGTGAGCAACACCGCGCATGCCGGAGCGTCTGCTAGGACTTCGGAGACGCTTCGCGTTCTCCGGCTGCGTGATGTCCGAAACAGAGGATTTGGAGGCTGTCAACCATACAACCACGATTTTTTGGGACTGCATACACCACGGGAAGAACGAGTGGTGCAGCCCGAAATTAACTGTGTGTTGTACAGCGATATCCCAGCGCTTCCCGACACTGTGCAGCCTCTCTGACCGTTTTCACCACACAGTTGGTACAATGACTAACAGGTGGCGCCACAATAGCGCCGTCATCGCTTGCTTTCTGCTACTGTGAATTCTGAGATTGGAACCTTATTTTTTTTAGGCTGCATATATGCTTTGTGTGTTTGTTTGTTTGTTAGAAAACGTGAATCATATAAAGAATAGAAGTCACTCAATAGAAATCGCAATAGAAACAGTCAGTCAATAGAAACCGCTCGTAATGTTCGTAGCAGACGGTTTTTCCCTACAACGAATGAGGGGGCTTTCTACCACAAACGTCACATTAGAGTGGGAGATTTGAGAGAGTGGGTGGGCGAATTTGCAAATTAATTGCGCCGCGGTGAAACAATTTTGGACAAAAATATTTTGTGGGAATGCTTTTCACATACTGCTTTACAAGATGACAGCAGTTTTTGGCCATGTTATATACCACTTTAATGCTCCTTTAAAGCGCTTTGCCTTGAACGAAGGGGTTCGAGAGAGAAAGGAGAGGTGTCCTGTTGAAAGATGACTTTCATCTTTCATCGTTCATTTCTAAGCATTAATTTCTTAGGCGAATTGAGGCTTTGTATGTATTTGTCCCTTCTATGTTGTTCCAGCCTCAGAACATCAGTTCTTTCATGTCCTGTTGAAGCTTCGAAGTTCGTGGTTAAACGCGGGCGGCTGTGCGCTCTGTGTATCCCTATCTCGTTGTTCCAGACGTGTCACATCTTGCGCACGCGCACAAGTGTTGGCACAAATGAGGAGGTGGCACAGCCACAACCCTCAATGTTTGACTCTTGACCGTAGCGTCACCTTTTTCTTTTTTGTGAAAAGTCACGTTTAGATAGTGTCAAAAAAGTGTCACAGTTTTAAAACCGCATCAGCGTTCACCACATAAGTAGAATTGGACAGCTTTGAGCTAGTCCTCACTGGAACCTTAAAGAAGACCTCAAAGAAACGTATGTTTTATTCATATTATGGTACCCTTTATACATTACTTCGCGAGGATTTTATGCTTTTGTAATCCAAAATTTCGGGTAATTTTCCCGATGTTGAGGTGCAACAAAAACGGGAAGAGATGAGTTGTTTTCCTTAATTTTTTTCGTTTCCCCCCCTGTTCCCCACTCCTTCCAGCTGTTCTCTCTCCATCTGTCCACATCTGTACGCCGCCCATATATAGCCACAGTTGCTTCGCGGCACTAACACGCAATTTAAAAAATTCTGGGGCATCTACGCATTAATCAAGAGAACAATAATAGAAATGCCTGAAGACTTCTCAATGGGGGCCTCTTTTTTTCTGACGCATTTCATTCATTACTGTTCTGTTGTGCAACTTTTCATGTTTCTGCAAATTTGTTTCATGTTTCTGAGCTGTAATTTACCTTAACGTCACCAGCGGCAGCATAGGCGTTGTAGGCGTGTCCTCTGGCCATTTCGGTCTTAGCTGATGGTACTCCCTTCGTTGCTGCAGTCATGGCCACCACATCATTCTTGTACAGTTGTACCTGCGCCCTCGTGCAACTATGCACTCAATGCATACACCATCGAAATCCCGAGACCAAGGAGGGACATACAGTCCAACGCGTATGTATGTCCCTCCTTTGGCCCTCATCTCGGAGTTTTGCTATCATGGATACTTATCACCAGCTCGCTTGTTAGTTAAACATCCTTTCACCATAATGCAGACACCCATTTGCTCATGGTTGTGTTTGACCCAGCGAATCCTACTAGTGAAGCGGATCATGTTGCACTTTTTGTGTAAGCTTGGGCTGAAAGCTCATTAGATATGTCCTAGTAAGCAACCCAAAACTTACCTGGTTTTCTTTTTCGGGATCAGGCCTACTCATTAAGACGTTGTAGGACACCATGGTAGTATAGTCTAGGCCATAAGACGTCATGCGCTCGTTAATAAGGCTTGACAGGGCGACTTGTCGCTCGTACTCGCTGCCTGTTATTTGGGAAAGTGACCTGTGTGGCAAGCGATGAATATCATAATTCGTATACATCAGTTCATGAACATGTAAACTGTATTTTACTAGTCTAACACGACGGTTTAGTTGGGTTTTAAAGGAGGTCTGAGAGCCATCTCAAAAATTTTCCGTTCCAAACGCGTTGTGGAAGCAGGTAACTTAACTTGATGGTTAACACAAAAATTTTCTCTGTGCGCGATGTTTTTCGTAGAAAAAAAAACATTTGAACATCGCCGCGCGTGTTCCCACTCGACTCGCTCGTCCGGGTCAAACGAGGAGGAGAAAGAAAAAAACATCATTGGTGACGTAATAAAAGTTGAAAGCGGCGACCGCGCTTCTATCCGGGTCAGTGCTGACTGGTTTTCTTTTCTTTCTTTCCGTTTTCTTTCCCCCTGCTTTCTCCCTGTGAAGGGATTAATAAGGGAGGACCTCGATATTCATGGTGGTGAAACCCCCGTTCTCGCAATTCATGTTCTGGAAACAAGGAAAAGGGGAAATGCTGCTTCGTAAGATGATATGCCGCGACTAAGAACATAACATTACTATTTTATTTAACCACTAAATTTCAGGAATTTTCTATATGTGTCCAAGTCGCCTTAGCGAACGAACGACACATTTAGAAGCCATTTGGCTTAGCAGGGTGGCATGTTGGTTGGTTAGTTGTGTGCTTGCAATATTGTGGCTGGGTTAGGCACAGTTTGCCGTTGGCAGTTTTCCGCGCGCAACATGTGCATTTTATAGTCAGCTAAAATTTACGCTAGTCACGTGTTGTTTCAGTGCACGCTGATATGTCGTCGGACGCAAACTTAACCGGCGTTGTCGGTCACTATATGGTGGATAAAACTGATGCAATATATGGTGGCAAAACAAATGGCGCCAAGCACGGATGTACTCAAGCTTGCGTGTCTGCGTCGTCCACATTTGTAGTCTGCATCGGCCAATTCTCGTTTAGCTCCATGATTGGTAAGTTGACCATAAATTGTGGTGGTATTATGACACTGCTTGGCTATGTTGGTGTGTAACTCAGGAAATGAATGTTCAACTCCTGATGCCACGATGTGCCGGCGACGGCATATTGCGATATATTTCACTGGATTGTATCTGACAACGTCTGGGCAAGACACTCCTCCAGCTGAATAAGGAAATAACTGGATGGCTAACAAAGTTGCTAGTCGAAGTGATGGGCACTAGTGATCATAGCGAATTAGTGATATAACGTATATTGATATAATGACATAGCGGACGGAATTAGTGGTCATAGCGATGCAGCGATCATTTTGAGGCGTGAACTGAAGCAGCGCTTAGTGCTGCACTGTGTTTATACGTATCGCCACCAACAACACAACAAGAAACAGTCACCACGATAACGAACAGCATACAAAACACAGACACGAACAGAACAGCGTTCCAACTGGCACCTGAAGTTTATTTTCATAATCCACCTACTCCGGAAGGTCGCTTTAGGGAAAGCAAGGTCAAGCGGGGAGAGGTTGACCGATTTTTGGTTGACTTCGCTCGGGGAGTTCAATGAGGAGGCCTCTACAATCTCATGGTCTAACCTTGAAAAGTGTCTGCAGACCAATTTTCGTTTACTGTATCTGATAAACCAAAGAAAAAGCAAAAGAAACTTCTTCCACAGTTGCAGCGGGGTTCCGAGTGAAAAATAGCAAACTACGTTCTTCGAAACCAATCAGGGGCTCCACTTTTCTGACATCGAAATGACGCAAGCAGCTCGACGGTTCGTTCCGGGTGTTGCCACCGTTGCGCACGGTCGCGATTTTCAAAATCGAATTCTGCGATATTTATGCACCTGTTGATAGTATTACTTCGCATGGTGCATTTTAATAAGCTTACTAACCGCTTGGTTCAAAAAAATGCTAGTGATTAAAGTGCTTTCCTAGCTCCTTTAAGAGCCCAATTAAGACGAAATAGTCGATCGCAACTACAAAAGTGACAAGCTTAATAGTCTGATACCCAATATCTCGATACTTAATACCTTGAGCTTGAGGAAAACAAAGAAGGGAAAACTGACGCGATAAATCTAAGCCTATAATAATTAAACGTGTCACACATAACTTGGACCATGCTAACAAAAGACATATTGTTGGCAGCTATCTCACAATTGAGAACTACCTCTTTAGTGACCAGTCCTAAGTTGCGTAAATCCTTCATTCAGCCGTCTGCAATAAAGTACTTCTGACTTGGTCCCTCTTCCCAGCCTCAAAGGAAAGACGCCGATAGTTAAAACCGCCACCAGTAGCAGTGTAAAGCACGTTTCTGAAACCTGTTACCTTTACGATATCTGTGTGTTATCTCAGCCACGGCGTTGCTGTCGGCACGCGCGCCCTTGGATAACAAGGAAAACAAGATTTACCAAGGCAGCTTCGATGTTTTGTATAGGCTGCATGGGAAAGACTGCAATCTATCGTCTTTACCTCACACATTAAGGAGAGATGTCTTGTCTGAATGCGGTCTCCACACATTTTTGAACATAAGCATGATAACATTCCATGTTGCACATAATATAACTCAACTATTTAGCAAAGTTTGTTTAACACCACATAACTTCGTTCAATAACTATCATCGTATATTTACAGCAGAGACAATTCATGCAGATCCCATATTATCCTATCGTAAAAACAAGCGCGTAGCCGCTGACCACCTTCTTCTAAGAAGTATTAGCACGACCACGTAAAATGTGTTGGAAGTTACCAGAAATAGTTCATAGCGGTGGACCACATCGACTCTTTTTCTGAAGGAAGATAAACTTAGTTACCAGCTAGCAGGTGGTGTAGCCACGGAGGGACTAGCCCAGCTTCTCCCCACCCTCCATTCGCTACGTCGACACACGCAAGGTCATAAGTATTACATACTACATAGGCGTCATCGCTCATGCGGTCACATCAGGCGGAAGGGAGTGGGTTCGTATTCACCGACGTCCAAAACGTTCAAATGCGCAGTGAAAACTAAAAAATTCGGATGCAATGGGGTACTTCCCGTTCATTCTCTCATCTGGATGAATTCGAAGACAAAAACAAGATATCCGTGCACGTGTACGAGTACGTCGATCATGGAGTGCACGTGTCGCGACTCCTAAAACTGTAATGCGAAAAGAAAATTCACTTATTGGCTATGTATAGATGAGCAATTTTTCGGAAATTACCGTTGTGTATGCGAGAGTTGCCCGCGCTCTTTCGCGAAGGAAGACAGCATGGCGAAATATCGCTGCCTGTGCGCGAACGTAAACGAAATCCTATTGGAATTTTGTGAAACGGCAAAACATTTTGTAGGTTTTAATAAAATACAGTACATGCAGCAGTACAACTACTTCGTTGCGCTGGAAACGGAGAGCGTACTCGCGCCCAGTGGTATTGGCATGCAGGCGTCACGTCACCTCTAGCTCCTGTGCCGGGCTTGTGCCACCCACGACTGCAGGACAATCCCTAATGCGGGGCGAGATGATCGCCGTGAACGCCTGCCCCGCCGCAGAGGTGTTGAATAATGAGCACCGGACCGAGCACAGAGCCGCCACCCACTGCGCGTACTGTAAACGGGAGTTCGCGCAAGATCTACCCCGTGTCCGGCATCACGACGATTCCAAGCGTACAGCCGGCGAGACAAATTACATGGCGACACTGTGCAACCCTTGTAACGTGGCGTGCACGACGAGACAAAAATTAACCATCATGGTGCACAATCTCGCCTATGATTTGGCCGGACTGATATGGGAATTTATAGTTCTTGTGTGGAAGTGAGCTCCCTTCATCGTGGCTAGTTCCATGGAAAAAAAATGATCGTTTGAAATTGGCACCTTTCTATTCAGAGGTACCATGCAGTACCTAAATTCATCGTTGGGAAAGCCCATCGAAACCGTCAAATCCATGGGGGGCGCAGAGGCGTTCCAATGCATGAAGCAGGTATTTGGAGACGACTATGAAATTTTGCTTCGTCAAGCTATATTCCCGCACAGCCACGTTAATCTTCTCTCGTGGTGTACGACGAATTGGCTCTGCCGGCAAAATCTACTTTCCGAAACGATCTCTCTGGGGAGGATGTAAGCGACGAAGACTACCAGAACGCGCTGCACGTATTTGATGGTTTTGGGTGCTCGAATCTGAAGAATTATAATGCGTTGTACCTGAAAAAGGATGCCCTATTATATGCTGACTTAATGTAGTACTTCCGACGCCTGTGCTACGACTCGCGCGGATTGGAATTGCGTCATTGTGTTTCTCTGGCATCCTATTCCTGACAATGCGCTCTAAATTACACGCAGGCAAAATGGAGTCAATCATCGACGAGGACCTGTACAGAGCAATCGAATCGAGTGTTAGAGGTGGGCTCTGTCAGGCGAGCAGGCGTCATTTGTAGGCTAACAACCCTTTGTGCAGTGGATATGATTACGAAAAAAGGAGGTGTGCCTATGATACATAGATTGCAACAATCTTTACGGATTCAGTACGATAAAGCACCTCCCCGTCGGCGATTTCGAATGGATCGAGGATTTTAGCTCCGTGGATTCTATGCGTCACCTCACGGATTCGGACGTAGGGTACGCGTGCGTGTTCGACTTGGAGTGATGATGATGATCATTGAAGTTTTAATGGCGCATCGACAACACAGGTCATAATGCGCCAATAGTGGGATTAAAATGTGACTAGTTAAAAATAGGTGCGATGTGTAAAACTGAGAGAAACACCGAATAAAATGCAAGCCTAAAACTACAAAAGATTCACAATTTCAATGTCTTTTTAAAATTTGAAAACTTTGCTAAGAGGAATGATAGCCTCATCACCGAGCAATAGCGCTGGGAGAAGAGGTAAAAAATATGTATAAAACTCCTTAAAATGATGCTCACGATGAGTTTTGTAATGTGAACATGTGATGAGTATATGCAGAACAGAGAGAAGCTCACCACAATGCGTGCACTGAGGCGGCTCCTCTCTGTGAAGTAAAAACTTGTGTGTAACGAATGTATGACCTATCCGTAATCTTTATTGTAACGCACTACACAAACGATTTTCCAAGAACTCTCCGTGACCTTCAATGTGATGCGTGATGAAATGTAGTTTGTTGCATGTCTGTGTATCCCAGAAGCTCTGCCATTTAGTGTAAAGTGATTTCTTGAGTGCTGACCTGATATCTTGGATGGGGATTCCCAATGGGGTAATGTCACTGGAAGTTGGCTGCATCAGCCTGGTCTCGTATTCATTACCCAATATACCAGTGTGCCTCGGCATCCAGCGCAGGATAACAGAATAGCCCCTCTTCTGTGCAGTGCTGGCCAACGATTGTGCGCGTTGCACAAGGAAGTTATTCTTTTTTCTCTGTCTGCTACAGTTGGCATTAATGTAGCTCAAAGAATCATTGTACATAATGGCTGATTTTATGCAACCTTGAAGAAGAATGGATTTCAGTGCCAGGATAATGGCATACAGTATTTGGCATACAGTACATGCCAGGATAATGGCATACAGTACATTGGCAGTAAAAATGGAAGCTATATTTTTTTATACGATGTGACCATGTGCATGTTACAGAAATCATGGCACAAGTCACTCCCGCGCTAGACTAAATTTCAACATGGTTTCAAAAACTTTCTTTTAAGTGTCCGAATTCCTGTTGTAGTGTTGGTGTAGCAGTTTCCTGTATTTTGTTAATCTAGTACCAGACCTTGGAGGTGGTTCCCAAGATGGGAGCCTTTTACCACAATCCACGACTAGGGTATTATAGCAAGAAAATATGTGATCCAGAAGATCCCCCCCAATTCGCATAGAAAAAGGAGGGACTACCAAGAGTCTGTTTATAAAGAGTTGCTTAAACCGTGTGCTTGTGACACTAGTGAGTGCTGGAAGCTGCGGAAGAGTTCTTATTATCAGTGCATATGATGCTGCGAGGTAAAATCGCCGTCTTTTTAAGGAACATTCATGAGATTCGACATACAGGCTTTGGACCGGTGAGGTTCGGAAAGCACCGAGAACGAGCCTGAGTCCCTGGTGATGAATAGGATCTAAGGATTTCAACACAGACTGACGGGCGGAGTCGTAGACGACGGACCCGTAATCTATCTTTGAGCGAATGCAAGATGTATACACACGGCGGAGTGCTTCCTGGTCAGCACCCCAGGATCTGTGAGAGAGAATTTTCACTAAATTCGTTAACTTGAGTCACTTCAAGTTTTGAATATGAGACTTTAAGGTGAGCTTAGAGGTCGATATATGACACCCAGAAATATGCTCTCCAATTTTACAAAGATATCTTGCCCATTAGGTGGAAATGCTCCTCTCATTCTCACAAAGAGGGACACACACTGTTTTCTCAGCAGAGAGTTTAAACCTGTTCAGTGAAGACCATTAGGCCATTTTATTTATACACAGTTGCGTCTGTCGTTCGCATCTTGACACGCTTGCCGAACAACATGATATTTAGATGTCATCCACATACAAAGGGTATGACATGGAAGGTGGAATGACACTGGCTATAGAGTTAATTTTAACCAAGAATAATGTGACGCTAAGAACTGATCCCTGCGGGACACTATTCTCCTGCACAAATGAACGGGATAAAGTAGTCCCCAGTTGAACACTAAATGTTCTGTGCTGAAGGAAATCAGCGATGCATTTAAAAGGCCAACCCCTTACACCAATGGAATAGAGGTCCTGCAAGATCGCCACATACTGAATCCGTAAAGATTGTTGCAATATATGTATGATGTATGGATATCGCCATGCGGTGTCATATGCTTTTTCCATGTCGAAGAAAACTGACAATCAGTGTTGCCTTCGGACGAAAGCTTCACAAATAGTTGTTTCAAGACGAATGAGGTGTTACGCACAGGTATCAATAGTGGAAAAAGAAACAGTGCACGTACACCATCAGAAATGTGAAAAAAAGTCTGATGACAGATGAGTAGAAATGATACCTCTACAATGACCTCGACTCTTACCCATACGGAAACTTCAAATATGGTAAGCCCGAGTGGATGACCTAGATTGCGTGATTTCACTTGGCATTCTTTCCCCTCTCAGATAACAAAGAGGATGAGAAGGAGTAACGTCATCTGAACTGCATCCCTAGAAGAATGTGGCACCTCATCCTGTTCTAGCTCGTCTCGTGCACACTCGCGCTGGACGGCCGCAACTGTGCTGCATCAAGCTGGAGAAGGATATTCACACCTACCTCCCACAAATGCCCTGGTAAGTTTTTGGCCATCAGAGAGTGGCATGCAGTATATATGTGGTCCGGCATTAACCTGGACAGGAACGCTACTGGATCGATGTGCATGTGCCTTCAATTGCTGGACGTGAGCGACAGCTATGAATATATCCAGTGCACGTGAAGTGTCAACTCATTGAGGACAAAATTTCTCATAGCTGCTGTTCCATAGACGTCTACATGATCCGACACTTCCAAGGAAACATCACCAGCATCCAGGGAATCAACCTCTCCAAGACTGCCACGATTTTTCTCAAACATGTACTTAATAAATGTCAAAATGTGTTTCTCTTTTCTGTTTAAGATAGAGCCTCAGCAGGGCCGCTGCCGAGTGCGCCACCTGGCTGCGCCGGGATGTGGCAACGTGAGGGAACCAGCCAATCGACTTGAAATGGGTGGAGCCAAGCGATCGGTAGGCTTAGCACGGGGCCAATCAAAGTTAAGGGCCAATCGGTGTGCTTTAAATCTGTGGAAATGGAGAGCGCCAATCTACGATTAGTAGACTTGGAGTGAACCAAAAAAGTGGGCGGAGTAAAGCCAGCTAATTAGCATAAATGGGTGGAGCCACAAACAGTGGGCTTGGCAAAGACCGATCAGTGCGGTGCAGCCAGTAATTTATCATGAAGGCATGAAACCAATGAGAAATCAGTGGGCTCAGTATGGGACCAATCAGCATGAAGAGGGTGCAACCAAGTCAGCTCATTAGCATGAAGGGGCAGAGCCAAGCTAGCCAATCATCGATCAGTAGATTGAGATTGGCCAATCATAGTTCTGGGGTGGAGCCGAGTTAGCTCATTAGCACTGGAGGAGGAGGAGGAGGAGTGTCGTTGGGAGGAATCCGAGAGGTCTGCCTGCCTGATTAGGCGGCATGTTTCTCGGGAAGGGAAAGGTGGTGGAGAGGAGGAGAGGAAAGGGTGAAGTGGATAGCTGCGTCCATGGGCCGACTTCAGGGGAACTGTGCCGGCATACGCCTATTACACATCTGAGGGAAACCCAGGAAAAACCCCAGACGGCACAGCCGGCCCGCGGATTCGAACCGCGGACCTCCCAGTCTCCAAGCGCACGCGTTACCGCTGCGCCACCGGAGCTGGTCTCTCTCATTAGCACTAGGGGCTAAGCATCAAGCATTAGGGGCGGCACTACGATCGACCAATCAGATGGCTTAGAATTGCCTTGTGTTGTATTAGAACTGGATTTTGGCTTAGAACTGGATTGTGTTGGATTAGAATTGACTTCTATTGGATTAGAAAAAGTCTTCCTTGTCTGCCACTATTCCTTACTAGTCAAGTTCATACACTGCACATTCGTCAAGCCTTATTGCCCTGCCTCGATCATCCTCTCGACTTTAGAACACTATTTCAGGCACTTATAAGTTACAGCGACTCATGAACATGCACCTTTTAGCTGCTTTCACGTTTTGTTCCTCTCTACCTGTACAACTTTACGCAGCACTGCGGCTGGAACTTCAGAGTTTCAGTATGACGCCGCTTTCACAACAAAGACGGCTAAATTCGGACGCTTTTACTAATCAGCAGGCAAAGCTTGTGGTATCATCCACAAAGCTTGGATCTCTCCTATTCTGCTTAAACCATGTGAAATCGAACCATTCAAACGGGTGTCGATCCTTTGTCTTTTTGCTGTGGAACTGAACCATTTTGTTTGAACCAAAACGAAAACTGGAACAAAAAAGGTTTCGGTTCGACACACTGGGGTATGATGGTGCAATTGTAGGTAAAGAGAGTCCCGACGCATTGAATAAAATTCCATCTGCTTCAATCGATGACGTGTATAAGATGTCATCTCATTCAATGCATCGGGACGCTCTTGGAGTTTATAAAGTGTGGAAAGATTCTAGAGTGTATTAGCTTATTCTTTGTTCATTCAGCCCACCAACAGATGTTGCTCTAAGCGGTGGTGCTGTGGTGCCAGAAATGGTAAATGACGGAAAACAACCAAAACCATATATGTGTTACATTCTCGAGGGTCATATGACCCTTTACTGCAATTTAACTGCACGACGTGAAAAACCCGAATGTGGGCAACAACAAGAGTTGGGCAATAACCAGACGGATGCTTTTCACATCGTCTACCAGGTGGCCTGCATATATGCCATACTCTGTCTCATTTACATTTAATCACTCGTTGAATAATAACGATTGAGAGACGGTATCAACTTGTGTTAAGTACCTAGTCATTCATCCTACAAGAAATCTCACATCGAGGTATCACATTACAGAAATACGTCATAACGCAATCAAGCGTTACGGTTTCCAAGAACAACATTGTAATTGCCATCATCAGAAGTTATGTTGCTGGCTTCTAACTCACTTGTTCAGTCAGAGATAGAATATGTGTCAGTGATATGGGAGTCCCCATCAAAATTATCTTACAGATCAACTAGAATCACTTCAAAATAGAGCTGTCTCATTCATTTAAAAAAAAAAGTGATAATTGTAATATGACTGAGTAAACAAAAGTAAACTGTGCAGATTGCCACTTATGTATAAATTATTTTATCCGGGTACTCCAAATGGCACACCACACCTCAAGCTGGCTCGATAATTCATTTACGCTTCAACCTGCATTGAGCTGAAGTGACTACTGTTATCTGTGCAACCGCCATTCGAGAGTGGCGCAAATTGCTGATTGCAAATTTTCTGAGCAAATTGGACGTTCTAAGAACATACTACGACTTTGTAATGAATTGTAAAACCCACTCCCTTTAATCCCACTCAAGGTATGTGGATTAAAAATGTGTGTCACATTCTTTAGAGACAGTTGCGGGCTTCCGCGGCTTACATATGGATCACGTGGTACGTAGGATAAGCTAAAATCACATATACTAAGAACGTTGCTGATGTCCATGCAGCAAGGTTTGTCCATAGCAGGTCACGAGAACGAGCCGATTATGCAGAAGACAAGCAACAAGGGTACGTCACGATATCGCAGTGTTCAAAAGTAACAATAACGAAGTTGCAAAATAACAACTCATAGCTGCCATGTATGAGAATAATCGTGTTTTAAAGTAGGACATGAGTGAGCAACGCGCCGCGTCTTTTATGTCGTTTTAGCGAAGGGAATGCACATTTTGGCAATGTTTATGAACGGCAGGGGGCTTGGCACGCGCTAGAGGGACACAATATTAAGTGCCGCTAGATAGTCTATGGTCACGATAGACCAATGCATTGCTGTGACGAGACCTAGGTTAATGTCCTGGTCTACTGACTGCGTGTCGATATGGGATTTTTAACGTCTCTTTTAGAGCAGCATGCCAGCTTTAGCTAGACTGACCTCTCTCAACTCATATAAAAAAAAACGTCTCGAATTTCGAACCTGTGGATTCTCAAATGTAGGATTTCGGGTGCTTACTTGACAATCTCATACAAGCTGTCGTTGGTGATACTTGTGATGATAGTCTTTGATATGTTATCACTTGTTGAGTACTTCTCTCTGATGAGTTTCTCGTGCAGACCCAGCGTGAGAGCCGATTCAGCGTCCAGGACAGGATAACTGTTTGCCTGCGATGTGTAAAGAGTATGCACCAGAAAAGCAAATGATACAGCGATGTTGTAGATGAAGAAACGCAAATATTTCTGTGTCTTTTTGTCGGCTTTGTCATGGATCACGTGTTCCGAAATGGTCACTACGGCAAGCAGCACGTAAATTGCAGAGGCTGAACGAAGACCGTCAACCGCCGTTTTTCAGAGGGGCCGCGTTTGTCCCTATGACTCACGGGTGATTGGCAGGATGATACGGTAGAGGATTATCATTCAGGTATTGAGGAACTTGGATGCCAGCAGCATATCCAGAGGGGGTTTCGGGGCATCCAAACCCCACAGCTGTAACTTAGTGCATTTGGGGTTCGGGAAAGGCACAATGCAAAGTTCACGTGGAATGCCGCGCAAGATATACATATATATATATATGCGTGGGTGTGGGTGTTTACAATGTGACCGCACTCCCAGCCGAGGACAGCTATATCGCTCTACTAGGAGCTCGTCAGCCCGGCGCAGGGAAGTGACAATATCTTGGGTCGACGCTAACAGGGCGTCTCGACGAGACGTCAATGTTCCACGGTGACGGCGCCACCTGTGGAGGCCGCAATGCAAGCCAGCAAGTACATATATACAAAGGAAAATTTGCCGAATCGAAAAGGATTCGAAAATTCGTCTGCTGGGAGTGCACGATCAAATTGTAAACATATGCTCAACGTGCAGCCACAGAGCTTCGGCAATTTTCCTTTGTATATATATCTATGTATATATTTGGCTACTGTACTGCTGGATATGGGTAAGCTCCCTGCGGAAACTCGTTGATTATAACTGCATCAGGCCTCAAGTGTGCTTTTGGAACTGCAACAGACCCGAAATTCGTCGAGAGGAAAATGTATCCTATAGGGATGACATCCTTGTGTACGGCCATAGTGACGCTCGTCTTAACAGTCATTCGTTGACTACGGAGGAAGCACACTGAACAAGGAAAGGTCCAGGTTTTTAGGACACCTTCTACGCTCAAGCGGCACGTAGAGGTAGTCTAAGATACCTCTGTCGCAGTGTAGAGTTCATTCATAGTCTCAGATACAAATAAAACACCAGGGTACATCAGTCGAAACTGGACTCCATTTGATCCCAAACACTCGACATACCTTATTTTTGTCCGCCGCAAGCTATAATGTTCCTCGTTGATTTGCGATTCGCGTGAGGAATTCTTGGTTGACCACACTCAAGTGACACAAGTGTTCTCAGGCAAATGTAAAATCGCTGTTTTTCCCTGGGGAAAATGCAGCTTGTTTTCTCCTCATGCAGCTCGTACCGCGTTAGTAATAAGCAAAACAAGCCCTTGTCCTTCAGGTCAACATAAATGGACACTAAGCGTCTTGAGCATATGGTATACTAAGGATATTCTTCAAGACCACGATGAAGAGGGTACTCCCCGACTCGGAGTACGACATGCACCAGTTGCTACACGTATTATCAGCACCAGACGGGTCGGATTTGAAAACCTACGAACCCTCCGCCCTCTTGTCCGTGTTCTCTTGCTGCATGCAAACGGTATGATTTGCGCGCTAACAACCCCTTCTTGTTCCTGTAGTACGAACGACGTCTGATTTGAAAGTAAACGAAATCCCCTTGGAATTGGAAGTATATACAGACGAGTCCGCCGCGTTGATGGGCTCAACACTCGACTGCAGCAAGATTTAGCGGTCAAGAACCAACACAGAAAAAACTACTAAAACAGTAGGGTTTAAGTACTACTCTAAATATGTATCTTTCACTGTAGTAATCGGTAGTCACTGAGCGAGCAAAAAATGCCATCAAGCAGGAGCAAGGCGAAACGATTTCAGGACTCGTCGCAGCTTTGAAACAAGAAGCTTGCCGTCCCGACCATGTCGCCTAGATATACCTCAAACATGGCGCTCAATTGGGACCAACCTGCTTTTGATCAGACTACGTCAAGCATGGTCGAGACAATAACGAACTGGAATAGTCCTTGAATATCCCGCATCGTTCTCAGACTTGCCCGACTGAAACCGGATCAAGCTGGATCCGAGATTTTCGTACGAGAGGGTAGAATGCTAATGGGGACGACGGCAGTCATTAAACCAATAATGACATCTGATTTTACGACTGCCAGAGCTCCTGTTGTCATAAGCAATGAACAAGTTTCTTATGACCGTGGAGCGCAAAAACAAGACGAGGACACAAGACCGACGAGGACGAACGCTAACTTGCGGCTGCAGGGCATCAGAATCTCCCTGGAGAAAAATCAGGTTGTCACCAACAAAACCAAAAGCCTTAACGACTCCGGCGTCATTTAGCTCTCCTAACAATATCCTGTCCAATCAAGCTAATAGGACATCACTCAGTAAGGTCGATGCAAACCTGATGCGTACACCCTTTTCGATATAGGGGCTCCCGATTTCATTGAATGTAGGTTGACTTGATGCAGAGAGCGAGAAGTTCCAAAATCTCGCTGGTCGAGACCCCGCACCAT
The DNA here is from genome assembly GCF_037126465.1 of Ornithodoros turicata. NCBI lineage: Eukaryota > Metazoa > Arthropoda > Arachnida > Ixodida > Argasidae > Ornithodoros > Ornithodoros turicata. Next base: position 10,850,530 of record NC_088207.1, read on the forward strand.
TTTGAAAGGAAATGACACCAAACCCACCAATGCTTTCCCGTATACAGTACAGCAACATGCCATAAGGTAACGAATGGTATAAATCCATGATGAAGACAGAAAAGGCATACAAACTGTCGCTTGCATGTGACGTCCCGAACCGAATGACATCCTGAGCGTTATCCCCCGTATTAACTCACAAACAATGCATGCATAAAACTTGGATGTACTTTGCTCTTCCGAGTGTCTTGAAAGTATTGTTTGTGGCGAGCGACTTTACCGCTAGACAGCCCTTGCAGTAACACAGTCCAACTTGTGCAACAACAACTTTATTGTGAGATGATGAATGGGGAGTTTCATCGCCAAGGGGCGATACTCTACCCCATTGCTGGTGGTGATGCGGGGAATGAAATAATGAGCCCCTTCACAGTAAGAATCGAAGAAAGGGCGAAGAAATATGAGCCTGCGCTTGAACAACGCTCTCAAGAAGGACGACACCTCAAACCAGCAATGATTTATTCACAAAGAGAACCAAGTTAAATACACCGCGAAAATCACAACCTGACCGCTGTTCCCAGAAAAGGACTCAAAAGGGAAACAGGCCGTGAGAAACAGGTCACAACTTATATTTCCTTGTGGAGTCCTTACAGTACCCTGCGCACCCCTGAGCCATCATGATCGGAGAGCGGATTTTTATGTGCTAAAAAACTCTGTTTTAGGCGCCTAGAGGGCAGTAAAAAAGACTGCAGAAAGGCAGCGTTTCCTAGAAAAATGCACAAGCAAGTTTGAGGTGTAACTGCCGTGAACAAGTAATCGGACATGTCGTTCTGCAAGTAGGGTGCGTCAGATCCCTTCTCTGCCGTCGTATCCACATCTTCTCTGATAATCTGACGCAAAATAAGATACTCAACCTTGGTTCGCAATCTAAGCCTCGACGTTAGTTCATACTATGGAAATATCAAGAGACATCGAAAGTTTGTAATTTCCAGCAGAATTAACTCCAGGCATCGTTGTAATCCATCCACAAACTTCAATTACGACAGCAACCATAGAAGAGGTTAAGAGCCACAACGACTCGTAGGGAAGGTGAGGCCTTGGAAACTGTCAGCAGTCTCTTTGTTGAATGCAAAAAAGCAGGACTAACCAGTGTCATTCCTGGTTCTAGCTCTGTTTCCTGTCACTCAGAATCTTTTTGTAGGGGGGAAATGATCTAGGCGATCGAAGCAACCGGTGCGTGCTCGCACGAACAAGCGTACTTGCGGGGCATGTTGTCTGGAACAGTCAATGGATCGAAGCGTCACCAGTAAACAAGTGCAAGGACAGCAGAGGCCTGGAAACCAGGATCTTCCTAGGATATTGTTTACTTCTTGCACACTACCTGCACCACCTATAGTTTGTGGGATGACCTCAAGTGCTAGGCATATACGCTTTCCATTACTTTCAAGGCACCATTGAAAGTGTTGTGTAGTCGTCCCAACTGCTTTATGCTATCCAACTCAGTGAAGCGTGGGCTAAGAAAGCGGATATCAGAGTCAGTTGTCTTTCTGGAGAAAGACGCCTGTGCAATCCTAACGAAAAGGGCCTCGTCCAGTGAGGAACGACTGAAGATACGTTGGACAGCGAAGCAAATAAGTACCGTACTGCTTCCAGCCATGTATGTATCCCATGAAGTAATAATTGTCTGGAGTGGTGGAGCAGCGTCTGTCTGTCGCCCTTTAAGGGGCACTTGAGGAAGACCTTCACTGCGGGTATAAGCTGGTGTACGGAAACGCAATCATTTCTGATCACGTCGTACACTCAGTAGTGCCCAGGCGCGAAGGATGTGATGTGTGTCATGTTGGGATAGAACGGCATATGAGGCGCGATCCAGCAAACATGCTAGAAGCTGTCCTGAAAATATTCACTGTCCGCTGTTGGTTTCATGGAGAGTAGGGACGCGTTGACAAAACATGTCATAGCCTATTCATGGACCTACTCACTCAGCTTCGAAGAAAGGGGGTAGGGCCTTGTCGGCTCTTTCTTTCTTTTTAAATATTGTCTTAGAAACATGAAAATGTCCGTTGAAGCAGTTATCGCCGCTTACTGGTGAAAAAGGCACAATATCTCGAAAAAAGGGGGGAAAAAGGAACGAAATATAAGCATTTCAAACGACCTTTTCGACCTGGTTCGTGCTTAGAACATGTTAAAGCACTAAGTCGACGTTCCCTGAGAAAAAGTCATTTGCCTGCAAATCCGCTCTCTGATCACGATCTGTCGTCAATGCTGGCGTAGCCAGAAAAATATTTCGCGAAGTGCTCTGCGGGGACTTTACATGGGAGGGTAGACTTCCCTCTCGTTTCCCTCTCCCAAATGCACTATCAAAGGTACCGTTTCGGGAGTTGAATATCCAGAGCGCCCTCCCTCCCCTCCTCCCCGACTACGCCAGTGGCTGTCGCCGCGTTCGTGGCGATGGAGATGGCCAGTCAATGATAGGGCCGTTTGGGGACGAGCGCTACACGGTGTCATTCCCCCACTCATCCCTCTAAGAGCCATTCCACCCGTGAAGCTCCCAAATTCCCCCCCCCCCCCCAGATGAGAACTCCCCACCGTTTGAGAACCCTGATCTGAGCAGTATCAGCAGTTCACTTAATGGGGAACAAAAAATGTAGAAACAATGAAAGATGGAAGTCACTGAAATGTAGGTTCGAATACAGCTTTTTTGTTTTCGATTGATCACCCTTTTTTATGGTAGGATATGAGAGTTGTTTGTCCGTTTGTTTGTGCAAGCCTGAGCTTTTCTATTTTCGGCTGCCAAGCTGTTTTCGAACGCAGTTGAACGGAGTTGTAAACAAGCGAGCCGGATGTACACGTGAGGCAACTCTTTGAACTGCAGAGGGGTGTGGACGAGGACTACGCGTGAACACATGTTGGGACGAGGCCGACTGCTGACCCCGTCTTGTTCTCTGTTCCGTGCCGTACCATTCTCCGGCCCCATTCATGTATCTCAAGAACACGCTACCATCCTCAAGCACGTCTTGAAATAATATTATGTTAACAGTATTGACAACCAGTGGCGTATCTAGGGTGTGGCAGGTGCGGACAGATGCCATGGGCGCCAGGTGAACAGGGGCGCCATTATGTGGTCGGGTGTGAATGTGCCAGGTCGGGCACTCAACCTGGCACATTCACAAATGATCTAAAGCACCCGCCATTAGAGAGGTTGTAGTGTGAAACCTAGTGCGGACCACACGAAAACGCATCCCCCAAGGACATCATGTTAACCATGTTGCCATGGGCGCAGATAGCTCTAGATACGCCACTGTTGACAACAGATGATAAAAGAAGACAAACGGGGATGCAGTACGTAGAAAGGAGAGATTCAACGAGCATGGAAGACACTTGGAACACACATTCTTTACCGCTTTGAATAGAACATACTATGTTAAAGAACGCAAGGTATTTCCTTTGAGAAGTGCGAGTTTTCTGAGCTGATTTTCGCTGATTTTCCACCCCGGGAATGGGCAGTCTTTACAGACTCCAAATCTGCCCTTCAAGCAATTGAAAATTCCGGCATACGAGGCCCATCCGCACCCCTAGTCACAGACGTGCTAATGGCTTACCACACTATCTACGCCGCAGGCCACAGGCTAGTTCTCCAGTGGGTTCCAGCCCATTGTGGTGTCGTGGGGAACGAGCAGGCCGACAGCGCCGCAGAAGCAGCACTCTCGTATCGGAAACGGACCCGTATTGTTCTGCTGAGAGGAGACCGCCGTTCCATTCTGCGACGCCTAGTGACACCCCTGGCTTCCCGCCAACGCACAACCGACATTCTCCCCCCCTCTATGTTGAACAGAGTTGATCCCACGCTCGCTTTCCGCATGCCACGAAACACCTCTCGTCAAGATGCTGCATTAATCCACCGAATGCGCCTCGATGTGGCCTTTACAGCTCAGTGGCGTTACCGCTTGAGACAAGTTGACTCTCCCACCTGCTGCCACTGTGGTGCTCTTGAGGATCTGGAGCACATTCTTCTTCATTGCCCTCACCACGAACCTTTCCGAACCACACTCTCCGAGTCTCTTCGTCAGCTGGACTCTCGCCCTTTCTCCCTATCGAAATTGCTTGGTCCCTGGCCCAATCCAGCCCAGCAACGCTCTGCGCTCAAAGCTCTTCTGACATTTCTGGACACCATCGGACTTCGATCGTTATTGTGAAGGGGATCGTTATTTTATTCCCCCATTCCATCCAGCAATGGGGTAGAGTATCGCCTGTGGCGATGAAACTCCCCACTCTCCAAGGTCGAAAATAAAGTTGTTGTTTGTTAGTTGACTGAAGCGCTCGTCAACGCGGCGACATCAGCTCAACGTAGTGCTGGCTGCCTAGAATAGTCTGCTAGCGCGAACGAGAGGTGGAACATGAAAGAAAGGGACAGTTGTTGTCCTTCGGCCCAACCTCTATATTACATAATTGGAAAGCCCCCGTAGGCGACTGAAATTGGTTGGAATATATCGTCAAAGATTGTAGTTGAAGAAATGCCTATTTTGTAAGATCGTCGTTTGGCCGGTGTACTCCAAGCAAGCCCACCTCTGTAGGAGGGAAAAGTAGCCGAAGCTCTTTGGCTGCAACGTAGAACATGTGTCTCAAACGTCGCCACACCAGCACTGGACAGCTGTTTCGGCCGTTTTGGGCCATCATCAACAGTGTACAGGTGGGCAGCATTGGAGTTGGTAGCCTCGGAAGGTCACGTGGAACGTAATGTTTTCGGCCCCACGTTGGGCGCCACTTATGGGAAAGTGATCGCAATCCCACACTCGGGGCGAAGCCCGCCTGTCCAGCGCACGAGAGAGACACCCAACAAAGCCCAGCTTACCAGAAGACAGCACAGGTTTATTACACCAAACCGACCGCCAGACCAACAGCTCAGCCTAAGCCCACGGCAAAAAGCCATGGCAAAATGGTTCGTTTATTCAGTTTACAGGAAGCCACACCTCCAAAAGGAACCGGTGGCGTCCCCTTGCCACACAGATAAGCGAGATAGACAAGGTAAGTTCCGCAGCAGGTGTTACACGCACGTGCCGGCGATAACGTCAACCCACAAGGTATTCCCGTCAGGGTGAGCGACTCATCATTTCGGTGGTGAGTTATCGCTGAATCTATCGCTGAAGACGACAGTGAGTCATCACCTGCTTCCTTCTCACGTGACGAGAATCTCGTTCACATCATTCCGATATCATTCACGGCAATAAACACATCGTCAACCTGCCTCGCTGTCTCGTCTTCCACAGTCTCTCACCGTAACAGGAGGACATTCTGACCTTCTGACGCCACTAACTCAACCGTTGCCCACATGCGCACTGCTGATGATGGTCCAGAAAGGCCGAAACAACAGTCCAGTGCTGGTGTGGCGTCGTTTGAGAAATTAAACACATGTTCCACGTGCAGCCGAAAAGCTTCGGCTACTTTTCTTTCCGAAATACTTCACTGGCTTTGCACTGGGTTTTCAATGGTGAGTGTCTCACCCTGACGGGAGAATATCACGTTCTGCGTGACCTCCTGACGCAACCAACTCAAACGATGCCCACAGGCGCACTGCTGATGGCACAAAAAGGCCGAAACAGCTGTGTATAGTGCTGGTGTGGCAACTTTTCAGAACTTATAAGCATATCTATGTAGGAATGCGTTTCCTCTACATTTATCACCCTGCGCTGCTACTCGGACTTACCTTGAGAAGAAGGACGCACATGACGACAGTAGCGACGGTTGCCAGCAACATCCAACATATGACCCATTGCAGCAAGACAATTTCGGCGTGCGAGCGCAAGAAACGCTTGACGTCAGCGCTCTTTGCAGGTAGGACAGGTGTAGCAGCTTTGCTTTTCTGCGAGCTGCCTGCGATAATGAATTTAGAGAAATGATTGCAGTTGGCTCCAGTAAGATTCACACGTGGAAAGCACACCGCACGTTAAAGGGACTATCGCATCCCGAAAGGTGTGTGTGAGATCGACACGGTAATGTTCGGCATGTTTTCACAGTCTACTTGGCCAAGGTTCCCTTCCGAAAACAACGCGCATATCAAATAAACGAGTTTTAGAGATTCGCACTCCTTCTGCAGCTAAGCCAGAATGACGTAAGCCGGGCACACGAATGCGAGCGCAGCGCCGGTGATTGGGGAGTTTTCGGGAACCTGTGCCGCGCATACGGTCGATCTATCGGTCGGTGCGTGTTACTGTGGCAAGGAGCCGACCGGAGACTCGCCGAAAAGAGTTTTCGCGAACCGAAGGGAGAAAAACCGCCGCTATACGTGTGGCGCCATCTCTCGTTACTAATAGAAGAAAAACATTTTTTTATTCACTGTAAACATTCTTTCGCAGAACAATAATAAGCGTGCTCCCACACGCATATTCAACCGATACGATATTGCACAATTTACAAAATGGAACGTTTGAACAGTTCTACGTCATCACAGCATCCCCACATGGAACGGCTATCAAAATGGCGGCAGTTGTCTTTTCCAATATTTTCTACGTCGAGTTTCTAACCTTTATACCGACTAATGATGAACCAGAAATATAATACACCGCGAGCTTTCCGAGGAACAAAGCTTCGTGAGGAACCATTATGCTGTAGCAGCAGCGTCATAATCATCACCAGCACCGCCATCGGTCACGCACAGTGCTGCGCGTCCCCTTCGCAATCCTTGGCGCCGACTTCCTCCACCATTTCGACCTTCTTGTGGATATTAGACGCCAGCGCCTCGTCGACAACACTACTTCTTTGCACGTTTATGGAGCTCCAGCGCATATAGCCGCCATTAGTCCCACCATACGGCTACCGTTGCCCACTGCTTTCGCCGACATTGTCACGGAGTTCCCCGCTGTCCTGCGCCAATCGCACGCCTCTTGCCCACCTCGCCACAGCGTCACTCACCACATCGTGACACGAGGCCCCCCTGTCTTCGCTCGCCCCCGACGGCTGGCTCCGGAGCGCCTCGTCATTACCAAGAGGGAATTCGAGCACATGCTCGAACTGGGGATCATTCGGCCTTCCTCCAGCCCGTGGTCTTCCGCTCTCCACATGGTGCCCCAAGCAACACCTGGTGACTGGCGCCCATGTGGGGACTACCGTGCACTCAACATCGTCACGGTACCGGACAGATACCCGCTTCCCCATATTCAGGACTTCACCGCGAATCTTGACGGAGCGACCATCTTCTCCAAGATAGACCTCATCAAAGCCTATCACCAAATTCCCGTCCATCCCCCTGACATCCCGAAGACTGCTATAACCACCCCTTTTGGCCTCTTTGAATACGTGCGGATGCCCTTTGGCCTGCGTAATGCTGCGCAGACATTCCAACGATTCATCAACGAAGTGCTCCGCGGCCTGGACTTCGCATTCGCATACATGGATGACATCCTCGTCGCAAGTCCATCTCCGGAGGCTCATCGCGCCCACCTGCGCGCCCTGTTCTCGCGCCTGGAGGACTACGGAGTCTCCATCAATGCCGCGAAGTGCGAGTTTGGCGTTACCACCCTTACCTTCCTGGGACACACCATCACCCCGCAAGGCATCCGGCCACTCGCATCCAAGGTCCAGGCCATCCGAGACTTTCCTGCCCCCACTTCTCGCAAAGGACTTCGTTCATTCCTCGGCCTCGTGACTTTCTACCGACGTTTTGTGCCTCGCTGTGCTGCCTTGCTCCAGCCTCTCTACGCAGCTCTCGGCGCTGACCATCCGAAAGAGGCCCGTGCTGCCCCTCTGGAGTGGACACCGGCAGCAGAACGCGCGTTCGTAGAAGTCAAGCAGGCCCTGGCAGATGCTGTGCTGCTCCACCATCCTCGTCCTGACGCCGAGACAGCGTTGTTCGTCGACGCCTCCACTGCTGCTGTCGGCGCAGTCTTGCAGCAGCGTCAGGATGGCCACTGGAAACCTCTCGGTTTCTTTTCCCAACGCCTCTCGCCAGCCGCAACACGCTACAGCACCTTCGGGCGTGAGCTCCTCGCCGCCTACCTGGCATGCAGACACTACCGCCATTTTCTCGAGGGCCGCCCGTTTGTGCTGTACACCGACCACAAGCCTCTCATGTTCGCCCTGCGATCGCCCTCCCTCAACCACTCGCCTCGTGAAACCCGCCACATGTGCTACCTCTTGGAGTTCACGACCGATGTGCGACACGTCGCAGGCGAAGACAATGCCGCTGCCGACGCACTCTCGCGGCCGGACGTCAATGCTCTCCATCCGCCCCCCGCGGTCGATTTGGACGGCATCGCCCAGGCGCAACACGCTGATCAGGATCTCGCCAATCTTCGTTCCTCCCCCGCCTCATCCACTACTTTTCGGGAGATCTCGCTCCCCGGTTCGACGGCAAGTCTATGGTGCGACACCTCTACTGGTACCCCGCGCCCTTTCGTTCCCCTGGCCTTCCGCCGGCATGTTTTCAACGCCCTCCACTCGCTGTCCCACCCTGGCGTGCGCGGCACGCAAAAGATCGTCGCAGAGCGCTACATATGGCCTCGCATGAATGCCGACGTCCGTGACTGGGCGCGGGCCTGCCTGGCCTGCCAGCGGTCCAAAATCTACCGCCACACCATCTCGCCTCCATCGCGGTTCCTTCCGCCAGATGCACGTTTCGACCAGGTCCACATCGACTTGGTCGGCCCGCTTCCTCTGGCCAAAGGCTACCGCTACCTGCTCTCGTGCATCGACCGCTTTACCCGCTGGCCGGAGGTAACGCCGATTCCTGACATCACGGCAGAGACGGTGGCCCACGCGTTCCTCTTCTCCTGGGTTTCCCGATTCGGCGTCCCGTCCTCTGTAACCACGGACAGAGGACGCCAGTTTGAATCGGCCCTCTTCGGTCACCTGTGCAGCGCCCTCGGAACCCATCACATCCGAACCACGGCCTACCATCCGGCTGCCAACGGCCTGGTCGAGCGCCTTCATCTGCAGCTCAAGGCGTCCCTCCGCGCCACTGACCACGGCGACACAACCTGGCCCGAGCGTCTACCCTTCGTCCTGCTTGGCCTTCGCGCCGCGATCCGCCAGGATGACTGCAGCGCGGCCCACATGGTCTACGGCTGCCCGCTCCGCCTTCCCGGAGCATTCTTCACCCCATCGGCCCCGCTCGTGCACGACCCTTCCTCCTACATCGACCGTCTCCGCCAGCTCTTCCGGGACCTCAATCCCACGCCTACCCGCTCCGGTCCCGCAACACGCGTGTTCGTGAGCCCCGACCTTAATCAAGCCACCCACGTCTTCGTCCGCCGGGACTCTGTGCGCTCCAGCTTGCAGCCTCCCTATGACGGCCCCTACAGGGTCATCTCGCGAGCCGGGAAGTTTTTCCGCCTCTATCTTCCACGGGGACCTGACACTGTGGCCATCGACAGGCTTAAGCCCGCATTCCTGGAGTCTGCACCTCTGGTATCGCCCGACCCGCCCTCCCTACGTCCGTGCTCAGCTCCTGTCTCCAGCATTCCTCCCCCTCCACGTCGAGTGCATTGGGCGCCCCAGCTCGCACACTACGAGCCGCCCGCCGCCTCGGGTCCGGCTCCTGCACTCCTTGGCCTCGGCGCCCGACCTTTCCCCCAACCTCGGCCCTCCTCGCCAGCCTTGTCATCCGCCACGGGGGGGAGCCCTGTAGCAGCAGCGTCATAATCATCACCAGCACCGCCATCGGTTACGCGCAGCACTGTGCGTGACCCGAGCTTTCGTTTTCGGTTCATCGCCATTAACCGTCATTAAACCCATCGACCTCAGTAGAGCCTGGTCGCCTCATTTCTCGCTCTACAATGCCATCCAAGGAATACTTGGCTGCTGCCAAGTGAATGGAATCCATCGCGGTGTCAGTATTCACTTTGCTTGATATGATAATGGAGTAAGCTGTATGCAGTTATAAGTATTTGTGCAGAAATGCTGGTATGTGAGCGTGGAGGAGAAATTCCTATAAAGCACGTCTCCTTGTGCATTCCTGAGCTGCTGTCTGAGTGTGCGTGCTTTTTTTTTTATTTGTGACGTCATCATGGAATGTCTGAACTTGTTTAGCATTGTTGCAATTTTACCCGCCGCTATTATCTTGTTATCTTGTGTTAGCCGCGTAGCGATGACAGGTGACTCTGCTATTATTCCTGAGGTCTTAAGCCTTTTCCCTTCTCCCTTAAAGGAATTTGTGTGCCCTTTTCCTGTGCTTTCTTTGCGACAATGCGGCTGTGTATGTAGGTATGGGACAATTCGGCAGTGTATATAGCATTAAGCAAGAATTATCTGATAGCAGAAATGGGTGTCTTTTTCTTAGTTTCTTAGCATATGCTTCAGTTTTTGAAGTCAAGCACAAGTGCGCGCAATTTTTGCTGCTCTTTCCTCAAATCACTGCTTTCGCGCTGAAGAAAGTCGCATGGTACAGCTGAGAAGTGGGTTTCTCTGCTTGTTTGTTAGATGTTGTTAGGAGCTCGGTATGTTGAAAAAGTACGCTGTTATAGTTATCCGTGCAGAAATGCTTGCATCTGAGCGCAGGATAGGAATTTCTGAAGCACGGCACCCTCAGTGTAAATTAATTATTTTGGATGTGAGTCTGCTTCACTGCATGACAAGGCTGAAATGGGAAGAGAGAAAAAATTGAAGCGCTTCCTTAATAGCGATCCAAGTAATAGGGTAATTATAGTTTCCATAGAAAGTAGAATTTTAATAGGCTCCTAAAATTATAGTTTTGTAGTAGTTTTTTAAACTGCAATGCAATAAACATTTGCATGCCTAATAATCGTAAATTATAGTTGAGCGTAGTACGGACTTTTGTTATAGTCTTTCTAAACTGCAATGCAATAATCATTAGTATCGTATAGGAATGCAGTCATGTTCCCGTAAAGGTGTTCTGTCTAGTCCTCCGTCGAGCGCAAAAAGAACTTTGCCCCCAGGCTTTCGCGCCTTTTTGCTTGCAGGTGTAGCCTCAGACAACGAATGTATGAGCATAGAAAGGGTCATGTATTACATAAGCCTGGTGATGATGTTGAGTGGACTCACTTATTATTTTAAAAGAGCAGTGGTAGTTTACTGGTGATGTGATTCTAATGACCATGATGAGCCTTTGGGGTGAAAATCGCTAACATGCACGGTGCTTTGTTGTTGAATTTTAATGTAAGAATGAATATCATTAAGAGTAGGACAAAGGAAATACTCTTGCGATTCAATAAATAATAGGAGTCTTTGTCTTTGCCGCTGTCTTCTTCAGACAGGATGTGATGACGTCACGCACTCTGTAGCAATGCATTGACCGTTACTGGAAAAAAGTGTAGCAATAGAAAAATGGTGTGTATTGTCCTGGACGGATTTATGATGAGCACTGTTTTTGAATAAGAGGAGTGCGTGTGCTTAAAATAGTTTGATGTTGGTTTTCTGCATTGTTCAAGTGTTTCTTTTCGCTTTTTTCCTCCTTGTTGTCTGACAAACATGTGCTGACATGCCCAGACCTGTTCTGACATGCTTTCCTTCTACATGTCGTTTTTTTTCTTTTTGAAAAGAAACATTCTTGACGATGTCGATAGTGCTGCCCTGAATGGGAGTAGAGCTATTCTTAATAATTTTGCGATTCATTTAGTTTAGAGAGTAACCGCAAGGGGGACAGGTGCATGGCTTTATTCAGTCAAGGAACAAAGCGTCATCATTCAGTTAGCTGCCTGGCCCTCGGATAGGATGGACATGTCTTGCTGAGCCATTATTTTGTTTTTCCTGTACAGTAAGACTTTGGGAATGAAATACTTAATTCCTACAATCTCCTCTCATGTATGGTGTTTTTCTGCAATAGTTCTCTATGCAATCATTACAGTAGAATAAAGGAAATAATCTTGGGATAGTGATTCAATAAATAACAGGCCCCCTGTCTAGAGCGTAGGCGTCCTTGAGCCACGCAGCTGCTTGATGACGTCATACCGCGACACTATTGTTTCAGGTAGACCTTGTCCAGAGGAGCAATAGTGAAAAAAAAACAGTGTAGCCCTGAAACAATAGGATGACCTCACGACCAATGAGAACAGCCTGCAGGGGCGCAAGGATTCACTTCTCTCTTGGACACTGGCGGGTGTGGACACGTTAATTCTGCTCCTAGCAATTGCGTTGGCCGTCAGTGGAAGAGCGTAGCTTCGGTGGGGTTCCGTCTGCCTCTGATGGGGTGCGGATGTGTGGTTCGTCACTGGAGAATGGTGTTCGACGATGCAGGTGGATTTTGTGACGAGCGGATTTACAATGAGGGAATGTAGTGTACGTGTCTGATGATGGTGAGTGTCTTTTCCCTCTGTACAAGTGTTTGTTTTCCTCTGTTTTCCCAGCAGTCGTGCGATTTGTCCTGATGTGTCCTGACATGCCCCGACATGCATGCTTTCCTCTGTTGATGCTTTGTATTTTTTTTCTTTTTTGACAAGGAACATTCTTGTCTTTATGATAACGCTAGTGCTGCTCTGAATGAGAATAATGCCAGAACGATTCTTAATAATTTTGCGATTAAATTAGTTCAGAAAGTAACCGCAAGAGGGACAGATTCATGACTTTATAGAGGAGAGAAAAGCATTACGATTCAGTTCCGTGCCTGGCTGTCGGATGGAGTAGACGCATCGTTCTGCCCTCCTTGTTACCCGTATTCTGCGTTGATTTGTTGAGTACCTAGTCTTCTTATTAGGCAATGATGGAGTTACGTGTTAGGATATTTTGTTCTTTTGCAAGCCTCATTTAGTAAGACTTTGGAATTCCCACGATCATCTTTCATGCATGGTGCTTTTCTGCAATAGTTTCCTATGCAATCGTTATAGAAGAATAAAGGAAATAATCTTGGGACAGTGATTCAATAAATAATAGGTCCCCTGTCTAGAGCGTACGCGTCCCTGAGCCACGCAGGTGCATAATGACGTCATGCCATGGCTTCATTGCAGATTGACCTTGTCCAATTGTGTCGACCGTCTCAAAAAAAAAGCGGTGGAGCCTTGGGACAGTGGGATGACGTCACGACCAATGAGCAACACAAGAAGAGGGCGCAGGAATGCACTTCTCTGTTAGCCTCTCGCAGGTGGTCGCCGAAGAGGGCGCTAAGAGCGCGCGCATGCGTAGCGGCACGGCGCTCCAGTCAGTTGCTCGCTGGCTGTCGTGGAGAGCAGACATGCGCTCGGTTACTCCGCAGTCTCCGCAGTCCTGCCTGGCTGTCGGATGGAGCAGTCGCATCGTTCGGCGCTCCTGTTGTGGTGGACTCATTTGTTGTGTAACTAATTCTTTTTGTTGTTAGCTATTGATGGTTAGCATATTTACTCTTGCTTTCCCAGCCTCTGTATTATGAGTGTTTTTTCTCCTCGCATGTCCAGAGCTGTCCTAACCTGCCCAGACATGTCATGATGATGTCACAGCTGACGTCTCAGGATGTCCGGAACTTGTGGTCATAGCTGCGATGCTTTGCAACCTGCCTCTGTGCTCCGTCGCCCGGCGATGGTCAGCGGCCATTCTGTACCGCTTTCTTCAAGATCGCCGTCGTTGATCTTCAACTAAACTCCTTCTCTCCACTCTATCTCTATCTATTTTTACCTTTTTTATGGACACAGGTTAACGCCAACGCACAGCTAGCCTGAACACGAGTTAGACGCTCCCCAATTAGTGTGATGACTCATTGGATGATGCTGATTAATGGGGGTCCCAATTAGCTCTAATTGATTAATTAATCGTGATTACTAATTAACGGTGATTACTACTATTGTAGCCATGAAGGCGTGTGCACGTAGTTATCTATGGTGGCCGGGCATTGATGATGACATTCAGGCTAGGGTTGAACAATGTGCAAAGTGCCAACAACATCGCCGGTTACCGCCGAAGACTGTTATGACAGAGTGGACACGTGCAACACAGCCGTTGGATACCATCCATCTAGATTTTGCAGGGCCATGGGAAGGTGCGATGTTGCTCATCGTGGTTGATTCATACACGAAATGGATTCGAGGTGCGTGTAGTTCGCCGAGCAACAGCTAGTACCGTTGTAGAAGAACTGCGTGGACTTTTTGCCACAGTCGGAATTCCACTCAAGGTAGCGTCCGACAATGGTACTCCTTTTGTCGCGTTGGAGACCCAAGACTTTTTCAGAAGGAAGGGAATCAGGTCAGTTACAAGTGCCCCATACCATCCTGCCACTAATGGACAAGCAGAAAGAATGGTTGGAGAAACCAAGACTGCGCTCATGCGTGATCAGGAAGAAACAGTAGAGTGCAGACTTGTACGGTTTCTGTTCAAATAACATACAACGCAATAGGTTGCACACCGGCAGGAGCAATGTTTGGAAGAGAACTACCTTCTATGGCTAACCTACCTGAAAGCCAAGAAGAGTCACGAGCCTGCTGAGGACCCAAAGATCTCCAGAGTACGGAATTTAGTGCCAGGACAAACTGTGCTTTTGAGAAACTTTCTGGGCATGCCAAAGTGGATCACAGGGACGTTGGTGAGGAAGCTGGGAGAACGCTCATGGGTCATGGATATTGCTGCTGGTCTTGCGCGAGAAGACACATTGATCACATCGGCCAATGAAAGTGTCGGCAGCCGAGAACAGTGACAACGTGTCATCATCCACAGAGGAGCTTGCCAGCAAGGCCTGCAGTGCCAAGGACAGAGGCACCTGAGACACCAGCAAGTGACACCTCAGTAGTTACCAAGGGCAACACCCGGGTATCGCGTAACAGAAGACCACCCGCTTGGTTGAAGGACTATTGTCAAGCTAAGTAGGAGGAGAGTGTTATATATGATGCATACATGTGTACTGAATGTAAGTTCGGTTTCGGTTTGAATGAGTTGTTATCATGCCCAGGGGGCGCGCTCGGTTTTCTCTCTCTGATGTAACATGGCGGAATAAACAAAGCATTTTGTGATTGATCTCTGCAATGCTCTGCCATCCTGAGGCTACGGGTTTTTCCCTTCTATCATACATCACAATCCAGGTGTTGGTGTTGGAGCTCAGAGAGACGCACCTGACAAATGTTTATGCTGTGTAGGCCAAATCTGTGACGAGAACGGGGCTGAAACTTAACAACACATACTTGTCTTTTCAAAAGGCATTGGTACTGCACCGCGCTTTTATCCAGGACGGTGAATACTGGCTACCCAGAACTGTTTTGGGGGTTGGGTCTCCGCAAACCCGAAAAATGACACGCACGTTGTGTATTCATTCTTGTTCTCACGATGCACTAAGGAACACCTAGGCTTCATCGCTCAACAACACCTTCACACATGCAGTAACCAGTCACTGTTAATAAAAAGCAGGAATGCCATGCGTATTGAAAGTACGGAAACCAAGAACGCCAATGCACAAAGAACACGCAGCCCGCCGAGAGGAGCCTAGCAGACGCCGCAAAGGCCGGAAAAGAAAGCTCCTGGCGTCACGGGTGTTGAAGTGCGGCTTTCAGTCGGGGGCAAAAGCTGCAAGTTGAAAATTGCATTATAAATTGTTGGAGCCGAATATAAACGATATATTGCTTAGTAGCTTGGAGAGATATAAGGAATCATCTGACGAGGCCGATTTGCTTCACCTCTGGGGTCCAGACTGTCCCTTTAAGTACGAGGGGCGTTCAAGTCAAACCGGGACTTTCTGTCTCCTGAGTGTACGAATTTCATTTTCGCACGCCACAGGCCCCCGCGTTCACCACGTGGTGATCCAAAGTTTGTGCAAAACAGAAGACACGTGCTGGACAAGATGGCCGACAACGTGGTGGGCGCGCACATCGAACAGCGAATTGTCATGAATTTCCTCGTGAATGAAGGCGTAAAGTCACAGTGAAATTCACAGAAGACTTCAGGCTCAGTATGGCCACGATACACTTAGCCGCAGCAAAGCGTTTGAGTGGCGCAAACGGTTCCGAGACGGCCGTACATCAGTGCCGGACGATCCTGGCCAGCCGTCCCTTGATCGGATCATCACGTGCGATGAAACGTGGGTGCACCATTTCACTCCTGAGTCTAAACGCGCATCAAAACAGTGGAAGCATCCGGGCTCGCCAGCTCCCAAGAAGTTCTGAAGCACCCCGTCTGCGGGTAAAGCCATGCCCACGGTTCTCTTGGACAATTCTTGCGTTGTTCATGTTGATTTTCTGCCCAGTGGTACCACCATCAATAGTGCATATTACTGCCAGGTTCTCATGGATGTGCATAAGGCGCTGAAGCAAAAGCGGCCGGGCCTCATCACCAAAGGAGTCTTCGTCCTACAGGACAATGCACGCCCGAATACCGCACATCTCACGACACGCACCTTACAGGAACTTGGCGCTGGGAGTTGCTGCCACATCCCCCTTACAGTCCAGACATCGCAGCCAGCGATTTCAATCTCTTCGGGCCACTGAAGGCGTACCTTGGGGGCCGCCACTTCAGCTGCTACGACGATGTCAAGAATGCGTTCCGATCATGGCTGCTACGCGCCGGTAAGGATTTCTACGCTGCTGGCATCCAAGCCCTCGTGCATTAGTTAAAAGTAATTAGTACAAGCAATTATCGTTACAAGCCGTCGGGTGACCTCGTTTTTGATAAGATAGCTGTGATGCTCGCACTCACCGCGTGTTTGTTCCGTGGGTAAGTATTGTAACCCTTCCCCCCTCGTGTGGCGTGTCAATGTAACCTCCTTTCTTCGCAGCTTTGCGCTCAAACTACGAGCCGTCAAAAAAGAGGCGGAACCAAGGACTCATTTCCACATATTTTCGGCGAAGTTATTTCGGCAATTGCCATTGCATTACGAGCGGGAATATGTGCTATACTGAGTAAAATGACCACGGGGAACCCATTTCCGCAAAGAAAACGTTAGGTTGCCTTGGGAATTTTTGGAGTTCAATTCAAGAAATTAACTTTTTGTCAATTGAAATGAAATAAAAATGTTACCAATATGTGGCAAAAGTTATTGGCAGAAAAAAGTCCCTTGACCGCATCTTTCTCCGTGGCCTACGTTTTTTACTATGAATTTCTGTCATGGTTGGTGGACCACCCTGTATATCTTGTGCACTTCCAAGGCATTGTCTCTATCCAAAGATCTGAAATGCATGGGCAAGTGGTTGGAAAGCAGCATGTGTACTCTACCTGCATGTAAGCTCATAACACAATAAAGATGATGTTCTCCAGAAACGAGGGACAAGCTACATCGGGAGGAGTACGCCGTTTTTGTGACAATTATAAACAGCATAAGTGTCGCAAAAAGGCGTACCCCTCCCGTTTTCAACAAATCAGGGCAGATAACGATATCATTCGAGATTATGCTTGACTAGGAGCGTGCTATGCGGTGAAGTTCATTTTTTACAGTGTACTCCGTACGAGCGTATCCTGCAAAATATGCGAACGAAGTTCAGCACAAACCAACTTACCACCACTTGGCCTGAAAGTTATTGCGTGCGTCATGGTTCACGTTGTATCGGAGAGGCTAACAAAGTCACACTACCATAGTCACACCACGCAGTTTCATTCTTCTTCTACTTCTTCTTCTTCTTCTCCTCAGGAAGTTCAGAGGTCATACGACCGGCTTCTTCGCCCTCCTCGGTGTATCACGGTGTATCACGGGGCTGTTGTAAACCTTTGTGTTTCGCTTCTTTCCATTTTTTGTGTGTTCTTTTTTTGTTTTTGTTCTTTATTCAAGTGGAATGTTACACCGTTTGAGGAAATTATAAAGTATTATTTCCTGTTACTTCAAGTGTAGCGGGACTCACCTTCTTTTCACGTGCAACAGTGACAGTGAAATGCAGATGAATAAGAAAGAAGTGTCATTACTACAGCACAAAAAAAAATATATAAAAAATCTAACCATTTCGCCGTCATTATTTTACCAATGTGACTGCACTGCGAATTTTCGAGTGCTTTCCTTCAGGAGGAGGTAGACGTGACAAAGCACTCATGAACTGCGCACAACGCGCACTTGAGGTAAATGGACTTAGGACTAGAGTCCTGCACGGCTCGCGGTACCCGCGCGCACCCGCGTGTGCGTTCTTGCGGGCGTTGCGGGGTTTTCGGTGTCGTGCGGGTAACTGGTGCAGGCGTCATTGTTGACGGCGCAGCAGACAGCGGGTCCGGTGCGGTCACAGCATTTTACCAAAACACTATTGTGAGCGACAAAGAGGGAGGCAGGATGCGCCAGCTTAATGAACATTCATTCTAGGTCTAATCCTCCAAGGAAACGGTTTCCTGGGTCCCTACTGTAATCAGGCACACTACAACTATTAGAAGGTACACCGAGTTGCTCAATTTCTTAGGCGTATCTACTGCAGTGGCTCGAAATATGACGTGAAACGTCGCTGACAAGGGCGGAACAAACGCTGACACCGTTAGCGGGAACAGCGCATGTGGGTCCTTCCTTATAGATGTTGCGTTTCGTATCATCATGCCTCAGGTCTCAAACCAACACGCATTGCCCCTTTTTGCCCCCTGCGCTGATGTACAAGAAACCATGCACACAGACATATCTAATCATCAGGCACACACCAGGGAGTTCTCTCAGTTTACTCGTCAACGTTCATCGCGTTGCCGGTAGAGGGTCGGGTGCGGGTGAGCTTTTGTATGGTGGACTAGAAAGACTGGTGTGCTTACCGCCGTATTCAATACATAAATGTGCGACGCCTCTGTTTTGAAGCCGATCTCCTGAGTTCCGGCGCTATGCGCTCGCTGCGAACCATGCGGGTTCTCGTTGAACTAGTCGTGTGTGACGGTGTATATTTGCTTGACTATTTTTATCTTGAACATATTTTGACCTGCAGTGCTTTGGTTTTTGTACTGACCGTTAACTAGCATCCGCGCTTCTTTGTAACGAGACCACGTGACATTTGCTGCCGTCACGTCTGCCTAGCTGAAGATCCCTGCAAGCGAAAGATATCGGAATGTTGCGAAGCACGTTGCCCCATGTCTTATCTTGATTGGGTGATGGCAGACGGGAGAAAACAAAATAAAGAACGATTACTGAATCCGAGAGCTTGCCTCGTCGATGGTGTCTTTCTCTTCACCCTTTGCTTTTAACCTAGATTATCGAGTTGCTGTGTACAGGAAGCTCCGATGATTTTTTCACGGAACGTAGGCCTGTGGTAGACTCTTCAGCTAGATTGTCATTTAGCTCAACTCTGGGGCATTATATACAGTGTACTTTGGCACACATCTTATTAGTTACGTAACTCTTTTGCTTCCTATGTAACTCGTGCAGTTAACCGCGTATAAAGAAACACGGTGTCAGCAATACAACATGAAATTCCATTGTATTCTGGTGCTGTAGCGACATTCGTGTGTACAGGACATACGTTGACCCTCAAGAGTCTCCCCTGTGCCTGTAGCACCTCAGAAGTATTATCTCTGGACGCAAGCACTTACTGTGGATAAATAGAATAACGAAGTCATATATAAAAAAAGAAAAAGTGTCATCCTTGTAGTACTAACCGAAAATGCTTGAATGTAATTGATGCGATACTAAGGGTCGTAGGACATCATGTTAACTTTGTTTTATCCACGCTTTGAGCGGTCTAAGAGCGCTTGTAACGTGATATTACACAGTGTCGAGTTGAAAAGTCTAATATATGTCCGCCCCTATGACTTGATAAATGTGTGCTTGGTGTGCTCCCCCGGGATATTACTTCTCATCTGTCATCCTACCCTCAATCGTTCTGTAACCTTTTGTCCTACACTATGCACGTTAACCCATTCACCATATGTGCATCTGTTTGTATTTTCACGGCTTGTAGGCGTCCTAGGGTAGCCAGTCCGACTCTGTCGCGGCTGACATCCCCATTTTCTTCTTTTACTTTATCACCATCTTCCAGGTTATATTAAAAAGAGCATAATGCCGGTTTCACGTCAGTTCAGGCAGGGAGCTCCCACAGACCTCCTGGACTTTCATTATTTTTTTCTTTTTAATATTTAGAAGCTCATTGTGCGTGATGATCAACAGCGGTAAAATGAATAATTTCTGCTGAATAGTGCAAGAAAATCGAGAAAATCCGGCCCTGAATTCGAGTGTTTCAGTTGTGCCGTGTTTGCATGCGTATATCTCTTGAGTTTTAAAAGATATTGTAGTGATATTTTTTTATGCTTTCGTACCTACAGGCCAGCAGTCGGTGCTAAAATGCAACGCTGTATGCCATAAAAAATGTCGAACATGCTCTCACTCATCGTTCACTAGTCCACTCATCGTATACACCCTGTTACATCCTGCTCAGGGACTGGCCGTTATTTTCACAGCCCAAAATGAAAACAACACTTGGGGTTGCTGGACGGCATCGCGTACAAGGAAACCCGCAACTCCCAGAAAGAAGAAGAAAATAATAAACAAAACACGACCAATGGCACTTCTTGTCCTTTCTGACCACATATTTCCCGGAAGTATGTACCTTCACGTGTAATGTTGGGCGTTTCGTTCTTTTTCTTTTTTTGATGGAAAGACTATAACAACCCTCGGTTTATTCAGTTTTCAGCCTAAGGTAATTCAGCCTACCATACGACATACGAAGGAGGAAATGCGAAATACCTCGCGCACTTGGGTTGCAGTTTTGTTTTGTTCATGTTTAGAATTTATTTTGCAACGCGGTTCAATCCGCCATGTAAATCGTAGTTCCGATCTCTCCCAACTCACATTACGTCTGAACCGTTTCGCGTTTCGTAGGTCGCTCGTTATGACGAGGTCGGCTATGTGCATCGGTATCATTCGTAAGTACGTCGTCCTCGACGTCCGATCAGTCGTCGGCAGTAAAAAATTCGTCCTCGGTGTTGAATTTGACAAGGTTCGAGGCTCCATGTTCCTCTGGCGAATCATCTGAAAAATCTGGATCGCTGTCTGAGCTGTCTAATTCCCATTCCGGGCGATACGGCTTCAGTGGAGCAACATTCACCACATCTGTCTTGGAGCCAGTTGTATTTTCTACTTCCCAATCGTTTTCTGCAGTCTGCCTTACAAGTCGGAATGGGCCGTGGCAGCAGTGTAAAAGCTTCGTTGTCCTGTCCTTCGACGTTTCCGGTGATCTTACATAGACGAAGTCGCCAGGTTGGAAGCAGTGTTTCCCGTCTGCGTTGATCGTAGCACTGTTTGTTCTTGCGCAACGCATTTCTCTCCCTCTCAGCAACAATTTGCGTTTGCGGATGATAAGCCGTTGTCTCTGCATGATTCGTCTTCAGCAGGACGAGTATTTCCTCTAGTAACACGTAGCTACGAAGTGCTGTCCGCGATCTGCGATCAGCTCCTCCGGAGCTCCATGTTTGAGCACGATGTTCTCGACGAATCCTTGGGCCGCACAGGATGCAGTGGCAACTGGGGTTGCAACGGCTTCGGCAAACTTGGAGTGGTAGTCGGTCATTACCAGTATGTAGCCGTTACCATTTTTTCTCTTCCTTTTGACTCCTTAAGCGGACCCGCATAATCCATCCAAACCTGCTGAAAGCGACGTGAAACAGGTGGAATGGCTTGCAGGGACCGCATTGGCTTGAGAGCAGGCGCTTTCCTGATCTGCAAACATTGAAGCCCATCACGTACTTCGTAACGTCAGAAACATCTTCGGCAAGGAGTATGCCTGCCTCGTATCTTCTTCCAGGTGCGCTTGGTGCCTACATGTGCTGCCGTCATGTCATCATGGCAAGCTCGAAGTATCTAAGGACGAAGGCACCTGGGGACGACAAGAACAGTTCGTCCCCAGTTCGACCCCGTTTTGTTCATTGTTTCCTCTGCGGTGGAGTACACCGTCGATGGTCCCCTCTCGCATCATCACTCCTTGGCTGTTTTTCTTTCTTTCTTTTTTCTTTTGCAACAACAACTTTATTGCGAGATGATGCTGGTGGTGACGCGACGAATGAGCCCCCTCACAATAAGGATCGAAGTCCTATGGTATCCAAAAAGGTGAAGAGAGCTTTGAGGGCAGAGCGTTGGTGGACTGGATGTGGCCAGGCTTTTTTTTTTTCCTTTTTTTATATACTTTACGCTCAACCTTTCTCAAGTCTAGCCGAGTAGCCGAGAATGGATCACCTTTTTGCGTTCACAAAAGGCGTTACTTGAAGGTGGCCATAGCGGAATCACATTCAGCTGGCCATGCAAAGGGTACGTCCTTCCTCGTGAGATTGGTTAATGGTCGGGCTATGCGCGCAAAATCTTTTTATGAAACGGCGATTGTAGTTGTGGATTCCAAGGAAACTTTGCACTTCTTTTCGGTTCTTTGGCGGGGTTTCAGTTTCCAGTTTAAATCAGTTTCCACAAGACGACCTGCCTACAGTGGACCAGGCTGCCGCTTAAAAAGGCCGAGAGCATGGACCCGAGGGCTGGTACCACTGTGGCTCAAGTTTATTCCAACACAAACACATACAAAAAACAAAGATTGGCGAGGGTGTCGCCCCCGCAGAAGTGCTGCAGTTACACGAAGCCATTAACGAAGGGAAAGAGATAGGAGTGCAGGAAAACAGAACCAAGAGGGCGTGAAGGACTACATATTCTAACACCTATGTTTACTGTTGATAAATTAGTTAGTACTATACGAATATTCAAGCTCTAGAAGGCGAAACCTGTTGAAAAAGACCAAACACGAGTATAAACATACAAAATATCGCGACATACACGATACTACGACCGGACCCGTTTCAAATATGCACACGCACATGATAGGAATGCGAGCGCATCTCCTGCTGTCTCATTGGGTGCCGCCACTCATTGCTTCTTAAGGATTCCACTGGGTGCTTTCAGAGTCGGCACAGTTCCCTTAGAAGTCGGCCCAGGACGCACATTCCCCCAGGGCGTGAGTCGTGACGTTGCCCACATACGTGAGGCCGACAACGGCAAGCCCTATCACCACCACCACCACCACCACCACTGGGTGCCGCTAAAGACGGCCCTGTTTAATTGTGTTTTTCTTCTAAACGGTAGCGCTGTGCGAACTATTTTTTCGTTGTGTATGCTAATTGAAACACGTACTTTCCTTCGAAAACAAGTTGTTTTTTGCATTTGAGTGCCCCTTTAAAGCCCCTCGTCTTAGGAAAACGCAGGGAAAACACCGATACAGTACAGTCGGTGGCTGATCATTGCGGTGGTGTTGCTGTTGAAAGCACGGGCACGCCGTTGTCGGCCTCACAGAGGTGGGCAGCTTCACGACTGACGCCCTGGGGGAATGTGCGTACTGGGCCGACTTCTAAGGGAAATGTGCCGCCATATGTCTGAAAGCCCTCATCGGACGAAAACCCAGGAAAAACCCCAGACTGCACACCCGGCACGGGGATTCGACCCTGGGTACCTCCCGGATTGCAATCCCGGTGCCGGCTGTGATCACTACTGACGCCCTGGGAGAATGTGCGTCCTGGGCCGACTTCTAAGGGAACTGTGCCGACATATATGTCTGAAAGCGTCTGGGGAACACCCAGGAAAAAGCCCAGACTATGGCGGGCTACCCAGACAGCACATCTGGCACCGGGATTATTAGGCCCTGCGGTGTCCAATCTTCCTTGGTTGATCAAGCACGGAAAGCGTGACGAAGAAGAAGAAAAGACTTTCAACGTATTTGCGCGTGTACCAGAAATGCCATCACGTGTTGCCGCATTACATGTGCGTGCATCGTATTTTTGCAAGCTGTACAGCTGTAGATATTGAAATTTTGTACTGTTTGCTCACCGACCTGACTTCTAAGGTAACTTTCTTTCTTCTTTCGCAACTTTTTATATGTACCCTGTGTTTGACTGCGTGTTTTTCGTGCCTTCTCGATGACTGGCAAACATTAGCAGGATTCTTGGGTTCCCTACAAGCTCCTCTAACAGGCTGAAAATCTCAAGCAATCCGAAGTAGAGCCATGCCTTGAATATTTATAATTATTCGTCTCTCTTCCCAAATCGGGTTGTCGATGCTCATGACTCCATGCGTCCTTTAGTGGATTCAACCGTAGCCCACCTATGTTATGACTCAACTTAACGTTAAGAGGTGTAACCTGTACCTATGTTTTTTGTTTTCTTTTCTGTGCCACAAGTTCTCGCTACGCAGCAACACTACTGAACTATTCGGATTGTACGTACATATTTTCGAATTGATGCGTAATTAGTCTGACTGTCATTCGGGAATGTAATTGCGCTGCGCAAATTGAGCTGCGCTATGCCTGCACATCCGCATTGCGTCGAGTCAGCATTGCTGGCGACATGTTGAAAGAACCGTCGCCTTCGTGTCTTTCGATCCCAAAACTATGGGGGCATTTTATTCCTCCGCAGTCACTGGCGTTGATTCGGAAAATCTCACCGATAAGCACCGCGTATATTTTCTGCAATTTCGTGATTTAACCACAAGGGCAGGCAGAAGACGTTGAGACTATGGTGAGAGCATGAGAAAACGTCGCAATGGGACTAACCAATGAGAAAGCGCCCTTGACTACTTAGAGCCGCTCGAGTGGTGATCGTCTGCAAGGCGCCTAGTAAGCAAAGCAGACGAACCCGGAAGCAACGCCAATCATCTGTGTGCTGCCCTGCGATTCGCCCTTCAAGCCTACGTCGTTAAAACACATCTTTGGGCACATTCGCAAAAAAAAAAAAAAAAAACGACTAACGGACATGGACGTACGCGCTTTCAACATCGGGGAATGTTGTTGAAATAAATAAGTGTTGAGAGTGCACACGGTCTGTCTCTGTTGTGCGTCCTTCGTGTTTTAGCGCTTTTAGGTATGGTAAGCCTACGTCACCATGATGTTTTTGACGCCTTCTCAGGTGCAGAGGCGATTTGTCGGGAGATAAAGTAGGCCGGCCGTCGAACGATGTCAAGCTTTGTGTACACTCGTTTGATGCACACATTTCTGAAGGTGACTGTTCTTTTAAAGGGGCTGTGGCACTGCCGATGATTGCATCATGCACGCACTGTACTATGCGTCAGTGTACTGAGAAAAATCATTTTGCTTCATGTCGTACTTCAACCTACAAATGCTGCGACACACTTCTGCGTAAGCGAAAACATCTGCCATGCTTATTTCTACTAGTAAGCATGTGATATCTCATGCGCAGTAATGTCAGCATTAGAAGAGTTAGGGATATTCACGGGATTGTGTAGTTTCGCTATTCTTACACCTCTTTACCTCTGTGCTCTAAAATTTGAAATGCTGTTTCACCTGAATGCACTTAGCCCACTTTGGTATACTTAGTCCACATAACTGGTCGCGGAGTGGCATAATTAGTCTCTTTTAAATCAAAAACAAACGTTTATAACCGCCACTGCTATCCAAGCATCGGTGTGGCAGGGTGTCGGATTCAAGCTACAACTGCTGCTACCAGCTGTTCAGCTACTACGAACTATACCTACCGCCAGCTACCCATGCGATTCATGGTGGCTCGTGTACATGGCTCTTGTATACTTCCGCTGATAGTATGGTTGTGATTAATGGACGTTTAATTGGTGATCAGGCGTTAGTCCAGGTGGCGTTGCCATTCTTCTCCCTTGGCTATCTTCTTTATATCGCCAAGGTTAGCACCCAACCTTACAGCTCACTCCAGTTCCGCGGAAGCTGAGGCTTTGCCTCAACACAGCTTTCCGCCTGGTAAAGCTCTAACCCATGCCATCCAGGTTCGTGGAAATTGTGGAACAGACACTTGCGACATTAGTGTACAAACCGAGCAAACGTTCGAATAACGCGGAAACGCGAAGAGCATTTAATTTTGCAGGTACACCCCCGCGACCCCCAATACATAACTATTTGTTTAATCCTTCAGTCAGCACTTACGCAAGGATACACGTGGCTGGGAAACAGAGATGGAAAAAGCGGTTCCGCCATCTTGCCCTTGTCTTGCAAAGCAGACGTCAGGCACCGAGGTGACAACATGCTGTTCGACGGTAGAAGAACTTCACACTGAACTCGAGAACAAGAATGCAGAGATCGCTTCCTTGAAAAACGAAATCGCACAATTGAAGGACACCGTACGAGAGAGACTGTCGCAGGAAAACCTTCTGGCTGAGGCGCAAGTGAAGGAGGACAATTCTAAGCAGATTCTGGCAGCGACAGAAATCCAGCTGCGGCAGAAGGTTGCGGAAACGGAGCAGCTACAGCGTCGTCTGGAAAATGCCTTGGCTGAGCTGGGAGCTACGGAAGAGCTCAAGATATCATTATGCGAAAAGAATGACCAGGTCAACGCTCTAACGGAAGAAATACGTGCTCTTCAGGAGGCTCTTCAGCTGCGTGACGAAGCAAAACACGTGTCAGAAGTGATTGAAGCTGATACCGCAAGCTCAGAGATTTCTCCTCATGGAAAACGTAATGTATGTACGATCTGCGCTTGAGATATGAAGACTTGTTTGTGCGTATACGTTGAGCTTCGTTGCCACGCAACGGTTATGTAACACCGTTTCGTTTACCAAATTACAGGTGCTCGGCGAGAGCGTGGTGCACTCATCCGAAGAGCGCAGAGTTCCCCACTGGCAGGCGCAGATCATGGAGAACCTTGAGAGCTCCGTTGTGGGCGAGCAACAGAGTACGCAATCGAATGAACCGGAGCGTAGATATCAAGAGCTGTCGGAGGCACAGCGTGATAGAAACATAATGCCGTTGTCTATGGATATCGTAGTTGCAAAACGACCCATCGGTGGAGATCCGCTGCTAGCCAAGCTCTGTTTCAGTGAGGATGGGTTAGGTGTTTTTGCTACAAGTGGTAAAGACGTGGAGGATTTGGAATTTCCGTCGGAAGAATCCCAAGAACTGCTCGCCGAACGACAGGAGGTGGATGACATGTTCCGAATGAGAGAGACCAACTTATCAACTACCAGCTTCGTGGGTGAGCATTTTGATTAATTCTGTAGTAAAACATGACAGGTTATATTCTCGTTTTAGAAATAAGGTTCGCAGTCGACAATTTATTTAGTGAGAAATTTCAATACGTCATAAAGCTCCAAAATAATATGCAGGTACGACCACGAGGTGTGAAAGAGCCTGGTGACATTCCAGTAAGCATTACCGTGAACGATAAATACAACCCGCCCCAAGTGTCGTTCAAGGTTAACCAGTACCTTTATTTCTTTTAATACAATAGAAAATTCTGGAAGCACCAAACTACATCAGTTTTTCAAATATATTCACCGTGCGCATCTGGTATGAGCGTAGTACCTTCTACCCCCGATTGCCTCCTCTCTCCCGCTCATTGCAAGAGTTCCTTGCCCTGTGAGCGGCAGTTATCATTAGTTCATTATGTAGCCATTAGTTAGTAATTAGTCATTAGTTAGTCATTATCAGTTAGCATTATGTAGCCACAGTGTCTCTAGGCTCTAGGCGTCATCCTTTCATCATTTTCATCGTCAGTCCATTTCTCATCGTCATCCCACCCTCACATGGGACCCACGGACAACGGCCTCGGGAATCCAACGTCCACTAGCTCGTGAAGCCCAAAACAGACTGCACCCTCACAGTTGACTGTGGACCCACAGGTCTCCACCTCGGGGATTCAGCGCCCGCTAGTCATTTAAACCCTAGCCAGACTGCACCCTCGCATGACGTAGTCTACATTCGAATCTCAACATGCGTATAAGCCCGCATCCGATAAGTAGTCAAGCACAAGCTCAGAGGATCGTCCGTCACCACTCCAAGCCGGCCGCATCTCCGTCGCCTGCGGTAAAACCCGTCCGAGTGGCCGTACGCGTTCCCACGGCAGTCTCGCCAACGGTCACCCAAGACGGACATTACACATTCCATGATGGCCGCCCCTTGCACATTCGTCGCGCCATTGCCTCATCCTCCTTGCTTGGCTTCCCCGCCCGAACATATCAGCTTAGTATACGACCCCCGTCCATGTCGTCGCAGGTTCACGTTACTTGCTCTTTGCCTTTTCCGCTCCTTGCCCTTCGCCTCGAAATGCGATGGCGTCGCTCGTCAACTGGAACGCATTCTCCATCATCACATCTTGGTGACGTATCCCCTTGGTGACGAAGCCCTTAAGCAAGAACTGCGACATCGTGAGTTATCATGTCATAGTCGTCGAAATTCCCTCATACGTAGACTGTTCGACTGTATACAAGAAGAACGAGGCGCTTGGCCATTATCAGTCCAACGTCGTACCCAACGATCACCAGTCGCCCCTAGCAAGTATCCTCGGAGGCTTCACAGCCTTCTCTCTAGTCAGTCACTTCGTCGTTGCTGCAAGTTACGACGATGCCGGATATGTCACAGTCCATCGACACCTTTCCAGACAACCGCCGTCACTCGTCGAGGTAGTGGTTGAGCGAGCTCGAATGCGCACCCAAGCTCGCACAGTGGTCTGACAAAGCCCTTCGAGCTGTAAGCAAACTCCATGGAACGGCCTGCAAATGGCACGACGCTCTTGGGGAAACACTACGAAACGTGGTTATCTTGGAAAGTGGTGTTCCAGACTCAGTTCAGGGATGGTCTCACGCTGATAGAATGGAAAGAAAATCTCTGAATGCGTTCAAAGTCCAGGCCTATCACTGGACAGCTATGCGTTCGCCATGCTCAAGCTCCTTGTCAGTTCTCCAGTTCGCTTGACCGTAAAGCAGCAGATTCGCTATCTTCTTCAAGGACTTCAAGACCCCAACTTTGTGGTAGCAAATGTGACCCAGCGACCAAAGACCGTTGCAGGCTTCATTGACGTCGTCACTGATCTCGAGAATAGTCTCCTGTTTCTCCGGTGTTGTCATCACCTTATGTCTCAGCAACGGACTGACAGTACACCTCAACCGCGAATGTCAACAACCGGGTCACAGATTCAAAATGGTCGCATATCTTCGTCTACCGCCCCTGGTCACACTCTTTCATGTCCTACGAACGGCAACACGAAATCTTTGCTTGCGCGCCGCCAGCGTATCTCTGCCTTGCCTACTGCCGAACAAAAAGCGAAACACAAGGCGATTTCCGACCAATACTGGGTCACAGCGTTTCGTAGAGGCCAAGATATTTCCACCGCTATATGCTACAAATGTAAAAAAAAAAAAAAACATTGGGACATTTGGCATCCAAGTGCCCTTGTTCTTTGGTTCGCTTTGAGTCCTCCCAAGCTCAAGGAACCAATCTAAAACCGTCGCCATCGGCACTTCACAGCACCACAGCTGTTACTGATGGCTACAGCTAACAGCGACAGTGTTCCTTCTTTGAGACCAACATCACAGGCCTTATACGCATTCCCGCACCTAGGATCCAAGCTCGCTCTCGTGTCCCAATAGCTTCTTCCCGCCTACATGGTCCTTCCATGGAAACGGCCTCCTCTGAATGTGGTAGGTGGTTCCTCAGTGCTGCCCATAGGTACTGCCATCCTTGAGGTTACAGTCTGAAACGTCCCTGCCTTGGCCAAAGCAGCAGTTGTGACCAACAATCCGGTGCCCTTCATGATTGGTGAAGATTGTTTCGGAAATTCCACAGCTAAACTTATTTTTCAGCTTTCCAACCAGGACCAACCAACTTACTTACAGCATGACTTCTCCTGCACTACCGTACAAGCATGTCCCAAGGTTACACCCCGCGTTGCGAATGCTGTTATCCTACAAGGTTCTGCTGTTGCCCGTACAGTTGGTGCTCCTATTCCCAAAGACTGTACTGTTGTCGAAGTACAAGAGTGCAAACAGTTCGTCTAAAACAAACCGTTTATTCCCTCTGTTCAGTCGAGCATCCAAAAGCGAATTGGCTCACGCTCATGAGGTGCATCAGCACTCGTGCCTCGATGTCGATAACGCTAAACCTCGCTCTCTTTAATAGCCGAAGCGCAATGGGGGTCTGGAGACCCTACCACTGCGTGTCGTCGCCTCTTCAGCTGCAGTAGCCTCCACGACCGTTCATCTGTGCAACCTTTCTGCCTGTACGATTGGGTGCAGATGCCCTTTGGTACATCTTACCGTACCGTGCGCAGTCTCTGCAAAATAGGACCTTAGTTGCTGTGCTGGTCCGAGCACTGTCCCCGACTGTCCGGCTCCAAAGTGCGTGAAGGCCCTGGTGAGGGGTTCGATGGGGGACCTTTCTCCGGCGTTTTGGCGCCTGTTGTAATATGCGGCCTGCGGCCGATTATGTTCCCCGTATACCCGCGTCTAGTTCCAACGAGGCTCCAAAACAGATTCAGTCGTGGGAACCGGTGTTCGAAGCCGTCTACCCATGAGGAGTTCCCCCGGGTCAGAATCCCTCAGCACCACGTATTGCCAGGTATAGCGCAGCCTCAGCTCCAAGTACACCAATAAGGCCTGTTCCAGGCCTTGTGGTGTCTTCGCAAGATTTTTAGCGGTCTGCTCTGCCCTTTCCGCTTCTCCGTGGATAGTAACAACTTGATGTGGTCTGCCGAATTCCCCTGTCATCACAGAACCTCTTGAAATCTTGATAGCCGAACTGTGGTTCATTGTGGGAGCGTACGACATCTGGTGCACCGTGGCGTGCAACAAATACTGTTTAGCTTACGGATGATGCCTCAGTAGTAGTCGTCCGTAGCTTAACCATTTCAAAGAACCTTGAATAATAGTCTAAGTTTCCGTCCGGTCCACACGCCCCATCCAGCCTGCTAGATAAATCTGTTTGCAGCAATGTGACCGCTTGTGGAGGCTTGAATTGCTGGCAAACCAGACATCTGGCCACGTATTATTGTATATTCTTGCTAATGACTGGCCACCAAACCGCCTCACGTGTCCTTGCTCGGCAACACTATTCCATGATGTCCGGTATGGATGCGTTTTAGAACTTCCTGTCAACGACACGGGCGTTTCACGAGCCTAGAACCTCGCATTAGCAAGCCGTGCGAAATTGACGTCTCACCTGCCATACTCACGAATCTCTTGACTTCTGAGCAACCCATGTATTCAATACTCGGCGGTTGACAGAGCTCGCGAGCCATATGCAACCGGTACACTGCGCACGTCTGTAGACTCCTGGAGCGGTACAGCACCAAAGCCAAAGCACGATGCACCTGCTTACACTGTCAGGGGGCTTCAAGGGTCGCAGTAGGCCAAAACTGGAGTCTCCGTCAACGAACTCTTGATATATGGAAATGCTTGTTCATGTGGCGATCCCCAAGTCCAACTTGCTTCCTTGAGAAGGTGGTCCCGCTGTAGTTTTGTCATGACCGCTATTCCTGGCAAAAAACCTAGCACATTGGTTAACCATTCCAAGGAAAGAGCTGAGTTCTGCAGTATTTCATGAAGCTTTCATCTTCAAAATGGCCTTCCGGCAGTTCGTTTGGCAGTTGCGGCGTATTCTCGGGCTAGTCAACTTCTACAGGCGCTTTATACCGCACTGTGCTATCATCCTGCGCAAACTTGAAGCTCTCCTCCGCCATCAGGAGCCTCGCTCCCAGCTCGTTCCTTGGACTATGGAGGCCCAAGCAGCTTTCAGCCGCATCAAGACTGCGCTTTCGACAGAGACGCTCCTTTTCCATCCGAAGCACGGATCTCCCACTACCCTCATGGTAGGCACGTCTTCGGAGGCGGTTGGCGCGGCACAGCAGCGGAGGTTCGCGGACACCTGGCACCCAATCTCTTTCTTCGGCAAGGCTCCCAAACCCACCGAGGAGAAATACTGTACCTTTGGAAGAGAGCTCCTGGCCGCATACCTAGCAGTCCGGCATTTCGCACGCTTCTTAGAAGGCCGCGACTTCACCCATCCTCACGGATCATAAGCCGCTCACGCATGCCTTCTGATCCGCCAGTAGACGCTACTCTCCTCGAGAGATTCGTCAGCTGTCTTACCTCGCGGAGTTCTGCCAGGTCATCCGTACGTACCTGGGGGCGAGAATGGCCCAGCCGACGCCCTAAGCCGTATCGCACCGCTGTCCGCTCCACTCACGCCCATCTCTTCAGAAGCTCTGGCTGCTGCTCAGGCCTCTGACAAAGAGCTTCGGTCATGGCACAACAGTTATTCATCATCCCTCCAGCTGCAAGACGTTCCCCTTCCCGACGCGGACCTCCCGCTCTGTTGCGACGTATCCACCGGCCGCCACCTTCCATCCGTCTACCGCCGCGCGATCTTCAACGCCCTGCACGGCCTGTCTCAGCCCGGCGTCTGTCCTATCCAGCGCCTTATTGTGGAGCGTTACGTACGGCCATCGATGAATTCAGACATACGTTCATGGGTTAAAGCCTGCCTTGCTTGTCAGCGGTCGAAGATACAGCGCCACAGTGTCACATCGCTCCGCAGGTTCGCCCTGCCCGACGCCCGTTTTGCCTCAGTCTGGATGGTCATCATGGGACCTTTTACTACATCTGGTGGATGCCGGTATCTCCTGACTATAGTCGATCGGTAAACCAGATGGCCAGAAACCATCGCCTCCACTTTCCTCAGTACTTGGATGTCCCTCTTCGGCGTCCCATCCTGCGTTCCCACAGACGGGGGGCTCAGTTCGAGAGTCGCCCTTTAGCCGCCTTCACCAATCTCCTAGGCACAGCACGACTACGCACGACCTCGTATCACCCTTCCTCGAACGGCTTAGTGCAAAGCTGCTTTCATGGCGCATGATTGCAGTGCACACTGGACAACCGTTTTGCCCCTCGTGCTGCTTGGCATCCGCACCGCTTTGAAGACCGACTTCGGTTGCAGTTCCGCGCAGTTCGTCTACGGCCGCTCCTTGCGGCTCCCCGGCGATTTTCTGGCCGCACAGGAACGATCTTCAACAGCCCCTCAGCTCCTCGATGTCTGCAGCGTGCTTTCGACACCCTCCGTCCAGTGCCGACCAGTACCGTATCCTCCACTCGAGTCTACATTCCCCAGGTGCTTGCCACAGCCACCCATGGACTACATCCACCATGTGTTCCTCCGGTCCGATGGCCTCCGGAAGTCGTTATGCCCACCCTATTCCAACCCCCACCCTGTCCTCCAAAGATCCGACAAGACGTTTCGGATCTCCGTTAACGGTAAGGAAGATACGGTCAGCATCGCCCACCTCAAACCCGCGTTCCTCCACCACCGTCTCATCGATTCCTCTGCCCACCAGCAGCGCCATGTGGCCGCCACCTTCGACGTCGCTGCCCGTGGCAGGTCCAACTGTGCGCCTGTCGGCGAACGACGAAGTGGTCGCACCGCCGGCATCGCACAGCGCGAGCTTGAAATTCTTCGTTCATTCCGATCTTTGACGGCCGAGAATAAACAGCCTCCTGCTCCTGCCCTTTTGGGAACTCCTGACTCGTTTGCCTCACTCCCGCAAACTCCCTGATGCCGTAGGCATTGAAAGAAGTGGGCTGCTGTCGTACACTCTAAGAAAAAAGGGTGTGAATAGGTGGTGACTTGTATAGTTACCACCTAGGTCAACATAGCGTCTGATAAGGGGTGTAAAGGGTGGTAAAAGGTGGTAAAAGCAATTATCATATATCCAAATTGCTACAAAAAGCCGTACGCCCCCCTTGTTCACCAAATCAGAAGCGTAACCCTATCATTCGTGCCAGAATGTAAAGTAGCAGGTAGAACTTTGCAACCTTTTAGGCACAACATATGCGACAACTATTACCTCCTAAAAGGTGTAACTGCTCCACCCTGTTTTCTAAAGGTGTAGCCACCACAGGACATGTTTATGGCGTGGTGCACCTGTGTGGAACGTCTTTCCTAAAAGTTGCTCTATAAGGGACCCAAAACAGATGATAATTGCTTGGGGCTAAATCTGGGCTGTAAGGGGCAAGGGGCAAAACCTCCCAGCGTATTTTAGCCAGGGTTACCCTTCTTCGTGAGGTCGACCCTTCAGTACGGACAATGTCCCAGGACTATTCTTTCGATTTGCATTTCGCACGGCACTCTCTCAACGTGGAGTAGTACTCGGCATTGCTTGTGACCCCTTGGTTCAAGACGTCCACATGGATGACTCCCCGCATGTCCCAGAAGACAGTTCCCATTGACTTCTCAGCAGACTGCTGCATCTTGCTTTTCTTTGGCGGCGGGGAAGCCTTATGTCGCTATTCGGTGCTGCTTCGTTTTGTCTCTGGGGTGAAATGGTGCGTCCAGGTTTTATCACATGTAATGACTGACTGCAGAAAATTGTCCCCCTCCTATTGAAACCGGTTCAGCAGCTGCTCCGAGACTGCCTTACGCGCTCCTTCTGGTCACGAGTTAGGTGTTGGGGAACCCATCTTGCACAGACTTTGTGGAGTATAGTAAGTGCTCGTGAATGATTTTTTGCCACGCTGCCGACACTAATATTGAATTCGACTGCAATGCCCCAAACAATAACTCGCAGGTTCTCGAGGATGGCTTCATCAACGCCTGCGATGTTAACTGGCGTGACTGCAGGCGGACGAACGTGACCATGTGGTTCATTCGTCACCATATCTCGTCCTTCGCAAAACTGCCTGCACCACTCGTATACTCTTCCCCAGGGAACAGTAACCGCAGTATTTTCGTTTGTTTCCTTTTCCGTTTCTGGAACATTTTCGTTTTCGTTTTTCGTTTCCGGTACCGGCCACTCAATTTTGTTGCCTGTACTGCTTCCGGTAATGAGATACTTGATGATGAGGAGCTAGGAACGTATGTCACGTTCAACTCCGTACACACAGCTCTAGCGCCGTTTTAAATTTTAAAGCGCTGCGTTTACGGTAATAGCGGTGCATGGTATGCGTTTCTGTTTCCGATACTATTACCGGCTCCAATTCTGGTAATATATCGTTACCATTACCGTTACTATTCCCTACTCTTTTCCTTTTACATCGTTTGTTCCCCAAACTGTGCCTGTCCCAATTGCAAAGTCTCAATCCCTTCACGTTCTGCACGCTCACACCACGTTCACAAGGAAATTGGAACACAAGGAGCTACATCGCTGTTCCACGGCTACAGAAACACTGCTCGCCGCCGTGACAGCTGCCGCTGCTGCACGCATCGTTGACCCGAGCTTGTTTTTAATCACATTTACTCACTGATTTTTCTTGGGCAAAAGTCGCGGCCAGCGTTGAACGAGCCTCGTAAAAGACACCAATAGTAGCTCCCCTGCTGCGACACACCTCAACACACATACACATGCTATCTGCCACGGCCAATAATAATAATAATAATAAAAGCAATAAAAACGAACAAATTGTTTTGTCTTGTCCCTGAATATTGGACTGATACTGACTATCTGAACTATTCTGTCTCTTCTCAGCGACTTCTACGTCTTCCCCGAGACAAGAACGCTCGAGTTTGGAATCCTATGTCACAGCCCTCCAGTATCCTCATAATCTACCCCGGAACTGGTCTATTGCGGTGGAACCCGTACTTGCGCAGCTCCAGGAGAGAAACCTGAGCCTACTTGCTGATCTGGTGGAAGTCGAGGAAAGTCTCATCCAGCTTCGAACCAGGAAGAGAGATTCCGAATGCAAGCAATCGCCTTTGTGCATGTCGACTGATGCCGGTGAGTTGGACGGAAAAGTTATTGGGCTATGTGCAGTGGCGTCACTATAGGAGAGTGCGGTCCGCACCGGGTGACTCGCCGCACCAGTATCTGTTATTTCTCCGCGGCGACATGAGTAGCCCTTTGCGAACACGTGACTGCTTTTTTTTTCTCCCTGTGGTATACTGTTATTTATCGCGTACCGTGCGGTATCGAAAGGCACTCAATAGCGAGTTTTAGTAAACCACTTCGCAAGGTCCCGCTACACTCTAAGAACATAAACGAGTACTTTTACTCCTTTTGGGGACTAAATGCCTTGCCACAAAAAATAGTTCCTTTCGGGAGTAAATGCACAGGAGTAAATGAATGTCAGAGTGTAAACTGCATTTCCCGCGCAGAGTCCCAAGTACATAATTCGTGTACATGCATGAAAATACTTTGAAGCAAACCGTCAACCGTGATATATCGAGTGATACAAAATCTTGCGCATACATAGGACACAATTTGCGGAGAAAGATGCGCTAACTGTTTCTTACTGTGGCTGAAAAATTGCTACGTTGTCTGAGTTATACAGCCTTATGCCGCTCAAATTGACCAAGGGCGCATATTTACGTAAACTGCTGCATTCAGGAGACCATGCGCGCAATTTAGTGACAATTTGCAGTCTTGGGGAGTAAATGTCAGGACGAAATGTCGGGTTAGGGGACTAAAATGGGGAGTAATTGCAGACTAGGGGAGTAGAAGCTGCAATTACTCCCAGTTTTACTCCTTTTTTTCTTAGAGTGTAGTTGACCTATTCTTCTCCTCGCGGAGCCTCGCAACCCGCGTTACGTCGCCGATAACATGGTACGCTATTCCTCGAGGAGATTCGTGCCGGCGATGCGCTAGCGTCGCTCCATGAGAACAAGCGAGTAGCGTAGCAGAAATGCAAAAACGGTCTACCAAAACTCTTTATTGTGTGTGGGGGGGAGGGGGGGGAGAGAAGGTGACGCAAAGACCACCCGCACCGTGTGACGCGTACCGTAGTGACGTCATTGGCTATGTGAGTATTGTGGCAGAACGCCTCCCGTGCTCTCCCGGATGGGTGGGGCCCAGTGGTCATTTCAAGTCCGTTTGTTCTGTACTATTTGGGTTGTAACTTTCAGAATGCAGTAAAGGAGAAAGACATCACCCAGAAGAACTGGAAAGCGACATTAAGACGCTGGTGGAGGAACGCGAGGAAATTCGTCGACGGTGGCATCAGCACCGCGAGGAAGTGGGTGCCGTGGCGGACGATTTGCAGGATAAACTAGATGCGCTCCGACGAATGCAAAAAGATGCGGATGAAAGCGATTCCATGGTAGAAGTCGGGGTTTCTGAAGAAAGCTTGGAGTGGAGCTACAGTCAGGAACAGTGAGTAACACATGTCTCCTGTCGCATGCCAGTCAAGACAGACATACATACAGACGAGTCGGAGTTGTACGTGGAGGAAACCAGTGAACAGCACATGAATAGGCACAGCAGCCAGTTGGCACAAAAGGCTTTAGAATGCGTACGGGGAATTAGGGCTCAAGGGCGAAGGATTGAGGACACACAGCACCTTGATGGCTAAGAGCTTCCAGACTCTGGGAAAGTAACGCGGAGTTGGTGTCTTACTGATTGTGTATCATCGTGTATGATGTGAAAAATGGCAGACAAGTGATAATACAATAAATAGACTCATAGTGTAAAGGACTGTAATGGACCGCCGTACACGTTGATGCCGTGCGGCTGTAACGTTGCAAATTTCGAAATGAAAAAGGATTCTCGATTTTTGCGTTTGATGTCATTAGCGTACCCGGATTCTAAAATGGTGATAAGTATATGCGTATGCAGATCATGTCCCGGAAGATTAAAATGTAGCGATACAGGTGACTGGCGTTTATTCACAATATCTGATTTATGGCCATAAAATCTTTCACGGATGGTGTTACGTGTTTCGCCTATGTATTGTTTATTGCACAATTTGCATGTAATGAGATAGCAAACATTGAATGAGTTACAGTGAAGGGACTGCCGAATAGAGAAACCGAAACCATTAACAGTGCTACAGGTGGAGGTACATGTTGCAATAAATAAGCAAGTTTGGCAGCGGTTGCTGTTGCAAGGAGCGCAACCGGGACTCTGTTGATTATTGCGAGAGGAAGTGAGTAAGTCGCGTATGTTACGTGATCTCCGAAATGTAATAGTCGGAGCATTAGGGAAAATGTCTTTGAGATATTCATCGGC
This sequence comes from Ornithodoros turicata, assembly GCF_037126465.1. NCBI lineage: Eukaryota > Metazoa > Arthropoda > Arachnida > Ixodida > Argasidae > Ornithodoros > Ornithodoros turicata. Next base: position 10,887,928 of record NC_088207.1, read on the forward strand.
GTGGAGTATGTTTAAATGGCGTTTGAACACAGATCCTACATTACGGAGTGTGCGGTTGTAAGGTGTAATGAAAGTACATTTATTATGACTTGATGCCTTATTGGATTCACGAGAAAGCAACCTTTCCCTGTCTAGGGAGGTGGCTCTGGCTAGGGCATTGTCGATGAGATCGTCGGGATATCTACGCTCCTTGAAGTCATTGCACATGTCCTTTGCATGCTTCAAAAAATCTTGTGTATTGGAACATATGCGTTTTAAACGTGTGAGTTGTCCAAATGGAATGTTTCGCTTTTGGATATTAGGGTGATGGCTGTTGAAATGAAGGTACTGCCGTTTGTCAGTCGGCTTCTTATAGAGATCTGTGACGAGTTTATCCGACTCGAGAGAAACAGTGACGTCTAGAAAGTTGATTGAAGTACGAGAGTAGTTGCACGTGAATTTGATGGAATTGTGTCGTGAGTTAAAATGATCAAAAAATGAGAGTAGAGAGGTTTCGTCAGCTGTCCAGATGGCAAAAATATCATCAATGTATCGCAGGAATACTAATGGTGTCACTGGAAAAGACTCTAAGGCTCTTCGTTCAAAAAGGCCCATGAAGAGGTTTGCGTAATTGGGTGAAGCACGGGAACCCATCGCTGCGCCCTGAACTTGGACATAATGTTTGTCGTTAAAAACAAAGTTGTTGTACTGCAAGACTAACTCAAGAAGACAGATAATGGTTTTAGTTTGAAGGAGATCAGACGGAAAGGAGGAAAGAAAAAGCTCTACAGCGTTGACACCTTCATCATGGGGAATATTTGTATATAATGACGTCACATCCATAGTTACCAGTATAGCGTTGTTGAGGTTAGGAGAACTGTTATTAATGGAATTTATTTGGGCAAGGAAGTCGTTAGTGTCCTTTACATAAGAGGGAAGTTGTGGAGGAATATGCTTGATGCAGTGATCTAAGACGAGGGATATTTTCTCAGTCGGTGTATTAACACCCGAAATTATAGGCCTGCCAGGGTGGTTAATTTTGTGCATCTTAATAAGGAGATAAAAAGAACCAGGCGTGGTGTTCTTTGGCTTAATAAAGTCTGCTATATTGCGCGGGAGAGAGTTGTCTTTGGTAAGTTCTAAGATCTTCTTGTTGATTATTTGGCAGAATAATGACGTCGGGTCGCCATCAAGAGGTCTGTAAAAAGTCTCATCATCAAGGTGTGTTTGCCTCATCTATGTAGGCCGATGCATTCATAACGACTATTCCGCCACCTTTGTCAGCAGGTCTAATAATGATATCTTTACGTCTCTTAAGATTCAATAAGGCCGTCCTTTCTGCTTTAGATAAGTTAAAATTATTAGCGTTGTTATCAATGACAGTTAGGCATTTAATATCGTTATAAACCGCTCTAATGTAATTGTCAATCATGGGGCTTGTTTTCGACGGGTCTGGTGTCCAGCTTGAGGGTTTCTTAAATGGTGTTATCTCTGTATGTTCACTGCCGTGGAAAAACGTCTGCAGGTGCATTCTACGACCTAAGCTCAGAAGGTCATTTAGGATTTCGAAATTGTCAGTGCTGGGAGGGGTGGGCACAAAGGTGAGACCTTTGGATAACACATTTACTTCTGCTTTGTTTAATGGTACGTTAGCGAGATTGAATACCACGTTGTTTGTGGCTGAACTGGGATATGTATGAGGTGTCAAAGCATCGCAAATATCAAGATCCTCAATCGGAGTGAGTTGAATGCCGTCGCGTTTCGCCTTCTTGGACTTAGTGCGTTGCAGGACGGAAAGTTTACGGACACAGCTCAGCGGTATAAAAATACGAGTGGGAAACAAACCTTGCTTTTTTATCTAACAATTTTCGAGCCTTCAGGAAAGAAGGGGACTTTGAATTGTCCGAGATGAGTCACGTTGACTCATCTCGGACAATTCAAAGTCCCCTTCTTTCCTGAAGGCTGGAAAATTGTTAGATAAAAAAGCAAGGTTTGTTTCCCACTCGTATTTTTATACCGATTGCATTAGACAACACGTTGTTCCTAAAGGTTTGCTGCTGAGTGCATGTTCCTCATTTAAATTTCAATCTCCCCGTAATTCCAAAAGTTGGTCCAATATCTTGACCCATGCTTCCATAAGCCTCATCAGAATCTCACAGAATGAAGCCTCACATGTCATTAAGGACACAGACAATCAACTTCGACAACTTAGCCGTGTACTATCGCCGGATGAGCTGGATGAGCTGCGCTCTTTTTGTGTCCGTAAACTTTCCGTCCTGCAACGCACTAAGTCCAAGAAGGCGAAACGCGACGGCATTCAACTCACTCCGATTGAGGATCTTGATATTTGCGATGCTTTGACACCTCATACATATCCCAGTTCAGCCACAAACAACGTGGTATTCAATCTCGCTAACGTACCATTAAACAAAGCAGAAGTAAATGTGTTATCCAAAGGTCTCACCTTTGTGCCCACCCCTCCCAGCACTGACAATTTCGAAATCCTAAATGACCTTCTGAGCTTAGGTCGTAGAATGCACCTGCAGACGTTTTTCCACGGCAGTGAACATACAGAGATAACACCATTTAAGAAACCCTCAAGCTGGACACCAGACCCGTCGAAAACAAGCCCCATGATTGACAATTACATTAGAGCGGTTTATAACGATATTAAATGCCTAACTGTCATTGATAACAACGCTAATAATTTTAACTTATCTAAAGCAGAAAGGACGGCCTTATTGAATCTTAAGAGACGTAAAGATATCATTATTAGACCTGCTGACAAAGGTGGCGGAATAGTCGTTATGAATGCATCGGCCTACATAGATGAGGCAAACACACCTTGATGATGAGACTTTTTACAGACCTCTTGATGGCGACCCGACGTCATTATTCTGCCAAATAATCAACAAGAAGATCTTAGAACTTACCAAAGACAACTCTCTCCCGCGCAATATAGCAGACTTTATTAAGCCAAAGAACACCACGCCTGGTTCTTTTTATCTCCTTATTAAGATGCACAAAATTAACCACCCTGGCAGGCCTATAATTTCGGGTGTTAATACACCGACTGAGAAAATATCCCTCGTCTTAGATCACTGCATCAAGCATATTCCTCCACAACTTCCCTCTTATGTAAAGGACACTAACGACTTCCTTGCCCAAATAAATTCCATTAATAACAGTTCTCCTAACCTCAACAACGCTATACTGGTAACTATGGATGTGACGTCATTATATACAAATATTCCCCATGATGAAGGTGTCAACGCTGTAGAGCTTTTTCTTTCCTCCTTTCCGTCTGATCTCCTTCAAACTAAAACCATTATCTGTCTTCTTGAGTTAGTCTTGCAGTACAACAACTTTGTTTTTAACGACAAACATTATGTCCAAGTTCAGGGCGCAGCGATGGGTTCCCGTGCTTCACCCAATTACGCAAACCTCTTCATGGGCCTTTTTGAACGAAGAGCCTTAGAGTCTTTTCCAGTGACACCATTAGTATTCCTGCGATACATTGATGATATTTTTGCCATCTGGACAGCTGACGAAACCTCTCTACTCTCATTTTTTGATCATTTTAACTCACGACACAATTCCATCAAATTCACGTGCAACTACTCTCGTACTTCAATCAACTTTCTAGACGTCACTGTTTCTCTCGAGTCGGATAAACTCGTCACAGATCTCTCTATACAGAGCTCTATAAGAAGCCGACTGACAAACGGCAGTACCTTCATTTCAACAGCCATCACCCTAATATCCAAAAGCGAAACATTCCATTTGGACAACTCACACGTTTAAAACGCATATGTTCCAATACACAAGATTTTTTGAAGCATGCAAAGGACATGTGCAATGACTTCAAGGAGCGTAGATATCCCGACGATCTCATCGACAATGCCCTAGCCAGAGCCACCTCCCTAGACAGGGAAAGGTTGCTTTCTCGTGAATCCAATAAGGCATCAAGTCATAATAAATGTACTTTCATTACACCTTACAACCGCACACTCCGTAATGTAGGATCTGTGTTCAAACGCCATTTAAACATACTCCACGCCGATGAATATCTCAAAGACATTTTCCCTAATGCTCCGACTATTACATTTCGGAGATCACGTAACATACGCGACTTACTCACTTCCTCTCGCAATAATCAACAGAGTCCCGGTTGCGCTCCTTGCAACAGCAACCGCTGCCAAACTTGCTTATTTATTGCAACATGTACCTCCACCTGTAGCACTGTTAATGGTTTCGGTTTCTCTATTCGGCAGTCCCTTCACTGTAACTCATTCAATGTTTGCTATCTCATTACATGCAAATTGTGCAATAAACAATACATAGGCGAAACACGTAACACCATCCGTGAAAGATTTTATGGCCATAAATCAGATATTGTGAATAAACGCCAGTCACCTGTATCGCTACATTTTAATCTTCCGGGACATGATCTGCATACGCATATACTTATCACCATTTTAGAATCCGGGTACGCTAATGACATCAAACGCAAAAATCGAGAATCCTTTTTCATTTCGAAATTTGCAACGTTACAGCCGCACGGCATCAACGTGTACGGCGGTCCATTACAGTCCTTTACACTATGAGTCTATTTATTGTATTATCACTTGTCTGCCATTTTTCACATCATACACGATGATACACAATCAGTAAGACACCAACTCCGCGTTACTTTCCCAGAGTCTGGAAGCTCTTAGCCATCAAGGTGCTGTGTGTCCTCAATCCTTCGCCCTTGAGCCCTAATTCCCCGTACGCATTCTAAAGCCTTTTGTGCCAACTGGCTGCTGTGCCTATTCATGTGCTGTTCACTGGTTTCCTCCACGTACAACTCCGACTCGTCTGTATGTATGTCTGTCTTGACCTTGTCGAGCCACCCCCTACTGATTGCGTTTTGTTTTTCATTTTCATTTTTGTTGATATTTGTATCGCGTTTGGAGTTCTCCTCACCCTTACCCTTTTCTCTTGTACTATGTGACTTGGTTTTTTGATATATGCTTCACCACTTGTAACAGGTCCTCAAACCTGAAGAAGTGCAGCCTACTGCACGAAAGTCTTGTTTTTAATGTATATAGTAAACAGCTGATGCTCTTAACCGTCTTTGTTATTTTTGATTCTGCATCGCCGGAAACTTGCACATTGTTTTTTTCTTCACGTTCTAAATATGTGATGCCAAGTTAGTAATCGTGCCACACACAAACCGTTCGCCTGATTGGCTCCGCCTTTAGGATAATTTGATAATACCTCAAGAAACTTTGATCAGGGCCTCAGGAACCACTGTGTGATTAACGATATCCACTTTGCACAGCGCCCTTCAAGAGAGGTTCCAGCTGGACTTCTGCGGGAAAGGTGCCATGTCAAAAGGGAGCGAGAGAGGAACTCAAGAGTGGCTGACGTCACAAATCGAGGACATCTGCGACAGACTTTCGTCATTAGGGCGTTCCCTTCGTAACATGGAGACAAAGCCAGAGCCCGTTCTTCATCTCAACCCTCAGCTTCTAGCCGGGTTTGCCTTATTCTTTATGGTTGTAGCCTGTCTGCCAAGGTGTTCGCGGTTTCGTCGAGTGACCCGTTGCTGATTTTGCTGATGCCGCTGGCGTTGCCCCGTCGTATGAATTTGAGTGAGTGAGTGAGTGTGAGTGAGAGTGTGTGTGTGTGTGAGAGAGAGTGTGTGTGCATGAGTGAGAGTGGATGTTGTTTGTCCCCGCATACGACGCATCCTTGGAAGTCGTTGGGGAAGTGCATGTGTTCGCTTAGCTCAGTTGGAAGTGTCTTGAACCGGCAATCCAGAAGATGTGGGTGCGAGTCCTGCAGCTGACTAACCTCTTTCACTTTTTTCTTTCATCATGAATAATGTCAATTTCGAGCTTCACTTGACTTGCAGGCATATACGGAACTTCCAACTTACATACTCGCAACTGTTCAAGAATCTGGAGAGCTTGCAAAATCGCCTGGATCACAGCGAAATGGAAAGAAGCTCCGATAACCACGTGCCGGACACGTACGTGGATAAATGCGTCAATTTTGCGATGGAGAATTCTGTGCCGTGGGTTGACCATGTCGAATCACCTCCGTCGCCCCTATCGCTTGTGCCACGGAGAGAAATTTCCTCTGGGTTGGAGAAAGAGACGCTGCGTACAACTGTCTGCGAAAAGATGTCCGATATAAAGCAGGAAGAAATCCTGGAACAGGCCAACGATCAGAAACTTAGTACGCAGGAACCTGCAACCGCGCAGAAACTGGCGCTTGGAGAGCAGGACCTGCAGTTGAAATCCGAAGCCATCGATTTGCATCCAGATAAAATCGTCTTTAACCGAATGGCATCAGATTTTAATGCGGAAGTAGATGACGAGAAAGATGAAGTAGACGAGAAGGATGAACTTTTCATAGAGCTGCACAATCTGCGGGAATCATACTCTCAGGTCCAGAGAGACAGGCATCGGTTACAAGAACAAATAGATGACGTGCTTAAGCAAGCGGAAGAACAGGAACAAGAGCTGCTTCGTATCGATGATATTCTCAAAGTGAACGAGGCATTGAAATGCGAAACTGAGAGGCTCTCTGGAAAAGATAAAGAAGTTATTGAGCTGTCAGCAAAGATATTGTGCCTTGAAGAAGAGAATGCGAAGCTTCATGTACGGTGCAAAAGAACCGACAGCCTAGAGAGGGCGCTGGAACTCTCGCGGGATCAGTTTACTGTGGCAGAACATAGCCTGAGTCATTGTGAAAAGAAAGTCAACAGCCTAGAAGTAGATCTTGCTGAGGCGGTAAACACCAACCGGGTTTATGAGTGCAAGCTCCGAGAAGTGGAAGAGAACCTGGCTACGACGAAAGACGAAGCCACTTTTCTGAGGGCGAAGGGAGAAAGGCTACAAATCGCAACTTCTAAAAATTGTGAACTTTCAAAAGTTGTGGAGATACTAAAGGACCGAAACAAAGACTTGTCTGAAGAAATCGAAAACGCGAGACGCCAAGTCGAACATCTGCAGGTCGCACTCGACGAGCGGAAAAGAGCTTCACAAATGCTGTTGCAGGAACGTGCTGCGCAGAATGATAAAATACTTGCACTTTCTGTTGAGATCGCAAAGTACAAAAGCCATTGCGCAGCGGCCGATGAAGAACTCAAGGGCGCCACCTTGCTTCATGAGGGAATACGCAGGAAAATAGAGAGTGAGAAATTTGCTACCGAGGCAATGTACAAGAAATCCCTGGCCGATGCAGAAGAGCTGAGAGACTCCTTAATGTCCGAAAAAAGCAACCTCAGTGGGGAGCTTACAGAAAAGGAAGCTGAAATAAAATTGCTCAATGAGGGTCTGAAGAAAGCTCGTCAGGAATTTCAAAGATTGTCAATGAACGCATCAAGCCTCAACAGGGAGGTTTCTTCCAAAGAATCTGAACTCTATAGCGTTCGCGAAGAACTGAGGAGGTCCAACGAATCAAGGGCTGTAATGTCCCGCCTCTGTTCGGCATTGAACAATGACTTGGAAAGGACAGAGAATGAACAAGAGCAGTGCAAGTCCACATTGGAGCAGCTGGAGTTGTTGAAGGCTACGTTGACATCACAATTAACAGAAAGTGTTTCGCAGATCGAAGTTGTAAGGGCCGAGTTGAGCAACGCGCAGCAAGAAGTGGAAAAGCTGAAAAATGAGAGAGATCAGCTCCTGACCGAAGTTGAAGAGCTGCGAGTGCACCTGAAAGTGAGCAAAGCTCAGGTGAGTGAGGGTATGTTTAGTATAGCGAAATACGATTGGTTTGTTGGAACTCTTCAGGCAATAGAGTTCGCCATTAAATTGTCCACACTGGAGAGCCAGAACGCAGAGATGCAGTTGAAACTCAGCACGACGATGTGTGCTGCCCGAATGCACGGGAAGGAACGTTCTGCACCGGCTCATCAAGTCAAGACTACCAAACAGGAAATGACTGCAGGGAAAAATCTAGACATACGGGTGAGGCATCTCGCTCCACCTGTTCACACCCATACTACACAGCATTGTTGAGCTGAGTTCTTACGTCTCTCCTGTGTCCTCATCAATCACATTCTAATGTGCGACCATGGATAAACAGGAACTGGGAGGAGAAGCTCCGGCGCAGGAGGATGAGGCCTGCGAAGCATGGACACTGCTTAAGAATGCCAAGAAAGAACTCCGCCCACCGAAGGAGTCCCCTCTGCGGACACGCACGCGTCTGTACAAGGAGCAGTTCTCACAACAGTGAGTCGCCGTTACAGTTCTCTGAGTTCTTATACTTACGTCCCTGTCCCTCACAGTGAGGGACCCGGCGGGTGTCAAGCACAGGCCGTGGACGAAACGGGTGCCGCTCCCCATGCTATGTCGCCCGTCGTGACTCGTGTAAGTGTCCGGGGCAGAAGCCCTAGTAAGACCCGGTACGTGGTCACAGTGTCCGCTGGACACGCTCACCCGGCCCCGGCATCTTCAAATAAAAGCGGTAAGGACTGATTTATTTCTTATCGCTAATCTTCTATATTGTCGTCCCAAACAGCCAGACTACACTGTTAAAACAGAACTTCACCACATAGCACGCTCATAGCCAACCATCATTCCGAATGATATCATTCGGTGTATTGATTTGTTGAAAATGGGAGGAGGCGCATATCTGGGACAGATTATCTTGTCCCAGATATGCGCCTCCCCCCTGTTTTGAACAAATCAGGACACAGAATAATATTATTCGGAATTATGGTGGGCTAGGAGCGTGCTATGTGGTGAAGTTCTGTTTTAACACTGTAGTACCTCGGTATCTACGAGAGGGGCGTACTAGGATTGGGCCAACCGAATCCTCGAATCCTAGGCAGGGATTCGAGATTCGAGGGATTCAAGATTCGCGAATCCCACACTCTAAAAACAGAACTTCACCGTATAGCACGCTCTGCGCCAACCACGGCCCCGAACGATAGGGTTATAGCTTCTGATTCGAAGAGAGATGGAGACGTACGCATTTTTGTGTCAATTATCATATATCTAAATTGACACGAAAAGGCGTACTCCCCCCCTCTGTCCTTGAATCAGAAGCGACAACCCTATCATTCGCGGCAGTGCACTCTTAAAAATGAACTTCACCGCATAGCACGCTCCTAGCCAACCATAATGTCGAATGATTTCGTTATCTGCCCTGATTTTTTTAAAACGGTAGGCGTACGCCTTTTTTGTGACAATTATGAACAGCATAAGTGTCACAAAAAAGGCGTACGCCTCCCGTTTTCAACAAATCAGGGCAGATAACGATATCATTCGAGATTATTTTTGGCTAGGAGCGTGCTATGTGGTGAAGTTCTGCTTTTAGAGTGCAGTGCCCAAAACGGCGAATCCACCAGCCACGTCTGCGGGAGTCAGCCCCCGGAGCCTGCCGAAAGCCTGATTGGCCTGATCCTCATCCCAGTGCCGAAAACTGCGAATCGAATCATTCCAATCCACCAACCAGGTTCGTTTGTTTATTTCTAAAACTGCCGCCTCCGGGGTACGCCGAAAGCCTGATTGGCCTGAGCCTGATTGGCCTGATCCTCATTACCACACTCTTAAAAACGAACTTCACCACATAGCACGCTCCTAGTCAACCATAATCCCGGATGACAACGTTCTCGACCCTGATTTGTTGAAAACGGGAGGCGGTGCCTAATTTGTGCCATTATGCACGGCACAGAATACGCTCCGCCTCCCTTTTTCAACAAATCGGGAGAGAGAAGGTTGTCATTGGGGATGATGGCTGGCTAGTAGCGTGCTATGTGGTGAAGTTCATTTCTAACAGTGTAGTTTAGGCTGCCAAGGGGGACGTCGGACAAAGTAGGAGACACGGCAACAGAAACAGCTTACTCTCAACTGACGAATTTAATGCCTTAATTAATTAATTAATGACCTCGGCAGCCTAAACTAGTAATGTCACACCGACTACCCCAACTTAGCACTTTGGTACCTGATCCTCATCCCGGTTCCCAAACCGGCGAATCGAATCTTTCAAAACCAGCAACCACGTTTTTTTGTTTCTTTTTAAAACAGGCGTCTCCGGAGTCCGCAGAAAGCCTGATTAGCCTGATCCCCCCGGGACCCGCTAGAAAAAAAAAAAAAAAAAGAAGCTCACACACAAAAAAAAAGCCGAAAAAAAAAACAAAAGCGCACAAAGCTCCGACATTACACGTTTAAAAGGAACATGGTTTCGCTTTTGATTTTTTCTTAGTTCTATGGCAAGAATTGTTGTCGATGAACAACATGTTGAATAAATACAACAAACTACATTTAAGAAGTAGTATATGGGTGCGTTTTCCCCTGACAGTGCACTATTAATTTATTTATCATTAAGCAAATATATCAAAATTCAGCTTCAAAATACTTTTCAGCACAAGTGTTTTTGTCCCCCTGGCTTTCAAAACTTTTTTTAAAAGAAAGGATTCGAAAGATGCGAGGATTCGTAGAACCTTTCTTGGACTCGGATTTGGGAAATACTGGATTCATCCCATCCCAGTTTGTGATGATTCTTAATGCTGATGCCTTCTGCCAAATTTGAAGCATAGGACCGAGATAAACTCTATCTGGGGACGTCACAGTTTAACGATACGATCATGCATCATACGATGATGTACAACTCTATTGGGTTCTACGTTGCGCGGAAATGCATACTTGTAAAGATTGTAGAAAAAAACTTTGCCTAGTTACAGGTGTAGTTTAACTACTTACTTGAAAAAAGTAGTGAGATAGTAGTTTCAATTACTTTTTGAAAAGAAGTTAGCAGTTGCATTTTAACTACTTCGAGAGCAGTTAGTATGTCTGTTTGTCTCTCATTCGCGATCTTTAAAGCATCGGGGAAATATTGAATGGATGATGTAATAGACATTCAGGCCGAAACTTTTGTCAGGATACGGGGAGGGATAAATATGCACGATACGTAGCCTACACTCTTAAAAATGAACTTCACCGCATAGCACACTCCTAGCCAACCATCGTCTCGAATGATATCGTTTTCAACAGATCAGGGCAGGTAAACGGTATCATTCGAGATTATGGTTGGCTAGGAGCGTGCTATGCGGTGAAACTCATTTTTAAGAGTGTAGCTGTTACTCTGCCCATTTTACAGGTAATTTGGCGAAAAATGTGATGAAAAAAATCTCAGAAGCGATGCGTGACCTTCTCCTGAAACTAAGAAGGCCTTTTAGAGCAGTGGTTTGGTGAGCTAGGTTTGACCACGTTTCAAGTCACGGGGGGCCGTTGCCTCCCCCCCCCCTGGCTTCCAGAGACGTAGGGTTTCTGAGCTAAGAGAATGTAGTTGTGGGCGCAAAAATTCTGTCAGAATGCCAAACAGTCTACACCCCCCCCCTTTCTGGAAAAAATCCTGAGACGCCCATGGTTGAACTTATCAGTGCAGCTAGTATATCAGGTTACTGACGAGGTGGTTCGCTCACATCGGTGCAGGTGCAGAAAAATCTGTTTTTACGGCATCTGGGGCAAGCGAGGCAGGTGTTTCACCGAACCGGGTGTCCAGAGCAGCGGTGAGGACCGGTCGACAACCGGAGCGACCGATGCAAGCGACATCGTCGACAAGTACTGAAGTCCGACAGTCGTCCGGAAGATCGGTGCCAAAACTGGACTCTTTGATTCATCCATTGATGGCACCCACATCGAGAATACGCCCACGTAACACCTCTGGTTAGTTCGTTTTATGTCACTGCTTTCTGCTGAAGAGGAATGGAAGTGCTGGCATAGATACATTGCTGGCAAACAGGTCATAGATACATTGCGAAGCTGCGAAGAAGAAATAAATTTGAACTGTTATACCCCGATTACAGTCGATCCTCGATTTACGAAACCCTAGCTTTATGAACAGTACCGTGTCGGACAAAACAGCTCCCCTTCTTCATTCCAAATTTAAATTGGTGGAGCCCCTCGATCTGTGAATGATTTTTCTATGAACAGTACAACGTTCATAAGTCGGGTTGGCTGTACTAATCACTGAAAAAAAAAAAGGCTGTTCTGGGGATATTGTCAGAAGCGAAGGTACGACAGAACGTTGCGCCGCCCGGAGGGAAGTGAGAAAAAGGACAGGACTGAAAAACGGAGGGCACTCCCTCTCGCTCTCTTTTTCCCGTTCCCGATGGCGTCGGGAGGAGAAAATGTTGTTATCCAGTGTAATCAGTGTAATCCTTTAAATAAACCGTTTTTTCGAACCATCGCTCGACCCATCCGCTAACATGGCGACGAGGAGAAGCCACCGCATCACCGAGAACCTGGAAATCCTTCGCCGAATCGACTAAAACGTACATTCAACGCAAGAGTTGTCAACCACCACGAGGACCCGTACAACACACCGTGACCGCACCGTTAATGTAAGTTCGGCGTACGTCCTCCACACGTTGGCGTTACCCCGCCCGTTACTGAGAAACTGGCTATGGACGGAAAAGAAAATATCGTGAAGAAAGAAGAGACCGAGACAATGACCTCGCAAACATGGACGCCGCAAGCGATCTCGTCGGATTTGATCGGCATGCTGTCACACGCAGTTATTGGAATATCGCATCTTCTTGAGCAGCAGAACACAAACTTGCGTATCACGACGGCACCTGATTTGAGCTCAACTCTACCCGTCTACCATGGCTCAGATGCTGACTCGTTTAAAGAATGGAAGGCAGCAATCGAAAACATTTGGGACCGAGCGTCTTGGACAGACAGGACAGGACAGACGTCTCTAGGCTTAGAGGACGAGCACTGGAGTGGCACAAGGGAGAAGGTGATCCGCATCAAACATGGGAAACCTGGATTGCAGCACTTGAAAAGGAATTTGATGTACCACTCTTGTTTCGCCAGTGGGTGGCTCGTGTAGCAAGCCGAACGCAGCAGCACAATGAGCCTTTGGCAGACTACCTCTATGCACGTGTACGCTGGATCAAACGAGGAAACTACCAGCTGAGTGACCGAGATATAGTGGATTGGCTCATTGATGGTGTATCGAAACAGCAGCAAAAGCCAATGTTGGCAGCGTTCCACGAAACGCCTCGATCTCCGACCTTTTGAAGTATGCTCGCGAAATCGACAGGCAGAGCAACTACTTAACGAAGAAGTACCTTGACAGTGGTACGTACCAGGCAGCATCTACGACGAGAGGATTGTTCAATAATGTTGGTTTGTCAAAAGCAAGGCAAGCTCAAGAGAACCAGAGTACGAGCCTGACAGACAGAAGAAGGGAACAAGTCACACCTGCCATGATTGAGAAGCCAGAAATTGTCACTTCGGATATGTGCGCCGGATGTTACAAAACTGGACACCGTGCACGGGATTATGACTTGCCAGATACCCGCACTGAAGAGGAGAAAGCCGCAGCAGTGCAGCGAAGACTTCGAAGAAGCAGTCGAAGTTTTCACAACCAATGTCCCAGTAACATCCACAAGACAATCAACAGTGTAGTGTTTGCTACCGCAGGATCGAAGAGTGACTCTATTATCTTGCCTGCGAACGTAAATGGCATCGACACCACAGTACTTTGGGACAGTGGCTCAGCCATAACACTCATGACCAAAGACTTTGCTAATCATCACAACTTTCAACTTGCGCAAGCAACCGACATCGTACTTCACGGACCATTTGGAAACACCACTGAACCATTGGGTACGACACAAGCTACTATTCACATAGGCAGCGCCAGTGCCACTGTTGAAGTTTGCGTCACCGACACCTTGCCGCACGCGATCATTGTTGGAGTCGATTGGCGTCGAGCAGCACCTTACGACAGCATTGACCGCTGGGCTGAAGGCATGTATTCGGTTGAGTTGATATCGAAAACGAAATGCAAAAAACAGCAGCCAACACCAACTGCGCCACGAAACCCGGATGTGTCCTTCATAAGCGCCACAAGGAAAGCTACGCAGAACACCATCGCACGTGAGGCACGCCATTTCGACAAGGAAGTAAAGATAAATGTGGAGCCAGCACATAACGGGAAACACGACTTCACAGTCATCAGTTCAGTGACAAAGAAAGTGGACACAAGCACGGCAGCACCAGTTCCACTACTCCCATCATCAAACGAAATCGGATGCATCATCAACAATCTTCAAAATACTTCAGGGATAAACGAAGAAAACTTCGAGAAGGTAGAGGAAACTCTCCAAAAGCATGCAGACGTGTTCACAAAACCTGATGACCAGCTTGGACTCTGTACCGATACTGAGCACATCATCGAACTCGTCGACTCAACACCATTTCGTATGCAACCGTACACAATCTCGGAAGCAAACAGAGACTTCATTCGTAAAGAAGTTTGTGAGTGGCAAAAGAACGGCATTATCAGACCTTCAAGATCCCTCTACGCATCACCAGTTGTGGTTGTCGAACAGCCGAATCATGAAACGACACCCAAGCGTTTGTGTGTGGACTATAGGTTTCTGAATGCACGAACAAAGCCAAGGGCATACCCCATGCCACGAGTGGACTCTCTGATACGGAAAAAATCTGGCTCAAGGTTTTTCACAAAGCTTGATATCAAGAAGGCTTTTCTGAACATCCCTCTACGTGAAGAAGATGCACAAAAGGCGGCATTTATTACAGAAGGCCATTTGGAACCAGTTCGTATGCTGTTTGGACTTTCAACGGCACCCGCCACCATGCAGTCGGTGATGAACGATGGACTAAGAGACCTCATAGACACTGGACATGTCTCTGTGTCCACACCAACGATGAAGAACACCACATCGACCTTCTTGACACGACACTTCGTAGCATCAAAAACTTGGGTCTCCGTATTGACATCCGGAAGTACGCATCGTTTCACGTGAAGGCACAGCCATCGACCCGAGTCGTATAGCAGCAGTTGCAAACTACAAAGCACCACGGAGTAAGAAGGATGTGCGCTCTTTCTCAGGCTTTGCATCACATTATCGTAAATATATAAAGGACTTTGCAAAGATAGCCCGTCCGCTGAGTGAGCTCACCCGGAAAGATGCACTTCTTGCGTGGACACCAGAGTGCGAAGATGCAATGGAAACCATTAAACGGAAACTAACAGAGGCACCAATTCTGGCGAACTTCAACCCAGAACTCCCAGCGGAAGTGTACGTCGATGCTTCACAAACAGCATTTGGTGCTGTCCTCATTCAAATGCACGGACGTGAACCCAGAGTCATCGAGTACGCCAATAAAGAGCCAGCGGCTGATGAACACCAGCATTCGACAGATCTTGAGGCGATAGCGGCACACTGGGCCGTAACAGATAGGTTCCATCGCTACCTTCAGGATCTTCCACATTTCACGTTGTACACGGACAATTGGGCAGTCAGTCATCTGATGTCAAGAAAGAATCCACACTCTTAAAAATGAACTTCACCGCATAGCACGCTCCTAGCCAATCATCATCCAGAATGATATGGTTATCTGCCCTGATTTGTTGAAAACAGGAGGCGTACGCCATTTTTGTGACACTTATGCTGTTCATAATTGTCACAAAAAAGGCGTACGCCTCCCGTTTTCAACAAATCAGTGCAGATAACGATATCATTCGAGATAATGGTTGGCTAGGAGCGTGCTATGCGGTGAAGTTCATTTTTAAGAGTGCACACCGCCGATTTGCTAGAATTATCCTGGACCTTGCCTCCTACAACTTCACTGTGAAACATGTCTCTGGAAAGTGCAACGTAGCAGCCGACTCTCTGACCAGGGTACTCGCACCTGTCAACCATGTATTTGTCCTCCAAGCCCAAGATAGCAGACTGGGCCAAGCTCAAAGGAGTGACCCCGAACTGAATATGATCATCACACGCCTAGAACAAGATCAGGAAAACCACCAGCACACAGAGTTCCGACTCGTAAATGGAATTCTTCGGCACGTCACCGCAGATGGAAACAAGGAGACTCTTCGTGTAGTCGTACCGTCGTGTCTGAGGAGTGCAGTACTTGAATGCTACCATGACAAAGATGGACATAGTGATCCACAGAGAACTCTCGCCAAAGTTCAGAAGAGGTACTACTGGGTACGCATGAACAGGGATATAACAGATTACGTCAAGGGTTGCCAGACATGCCAGAAATATAATAGCCCAACTGGAGTTCAACCACGGATCCTTCACCCGGGGACACCACCACAAATGCCTTTTGAGCAAATCGCTGTCGACCACATTGGACCAATCAACAGCGCAGACAAAAACAAATACATCATAGCGGCAGTCGACGTGACTACTCGCTTTATTGTTACAACTTCGTCCCCGGATAAGTCAACCGAGTACATTGTGAAGTTTATAAACGACAAGATCGTCCACAGTTTTGGAACACCACGTGTAATCATTACAGACAATGACAAGGTAATGATTTCCAACGCCATGGCAAAGTATCTCGAAGACCACCACATCGAACATGTCATGTCAGTACCATACGCACCAGACACCAACGGGTTAGTCGGAAGGGCAAACGGAGAAGTTCTTTCCACCCTACGGAAAAGCATCAACCTCGACAGTGATAACTGGAACGCTTATTTAACAATGGCAACATTTCATGCAAATTGCCAAAGACATGCAGGCCTTGAAACGTCTCCTTTTGAGGTTCTATATAACTTCCAACCACGAAGAACGATTGACAACGAGCTGGACATCAGCAGTGATTCCATCGACAATGATATCGAAGTGCTACGCGACGAAGCAGCTTGGAACTTGGAAAGGTACCTGAGCATCATGAAGCAAAGATACGACGCCCGGCACAGACTGCTTACCTACCAGGTAAATGATGAACTTTGGTATTCGTCGGGTACACGTCAGAGCAAATTGGGCCCACTGTACGATGGACCATACCGAATATCAAATATAACTGACGGAGCTCCCTACATCACAAGGGACCTCCCTAACGGGAAACAGGATACAAGGACAGCAACGTCAATGCAGTTGAAGATGTTTCGCAAACAGCCAGACTTCGACGCAGCTGTTAGCATGCAGTCGTTAACGGAAGTGTACCACAGACTGATCAACTCGCAACGGGATGAGCAACCACTTGGTTCACATCTAGAGGAAGAACTGGTCAACTTGCAACCGGTCCCAACCACTTGAACCACGTCCCGACCAGCATCTTCACAACGAACCAAACTCTCGATTGCCTTACGACACACCACCACGACATTCAACACGCGCGAAGCGCCTACCCTGCCGGCTTAGGGATTACGTCACCACTGATGACTATTGCGAGGACGCAAAGTCCTAAAGGTGGGAGGTGTCAGAAGCGAAGATACGACGGAACGTTGCGCCGCCCGGATGGAAGTGAGAAAAAGGGCAGGACTGAAAACGGAGGGCACTCTCTCTCGCTCTCTTTTTCCCGTTCCCGATGGCGTCGGGAGGAGAAATGTTGTTATTCAGTGTAATCAGTGTAATCCTCTAAATAAACCGTTTTTTCGAACCATCGCTCGACCCATCCGCTAACAATATCCCTTTCTAGGCAAAGTATGAAGTGAATAAATGTCTGCTATCTGAAGCTCTGATCCCTAGAGTTCTTTGTAGACTTTGCGAAATACCAAACCAGAATGTTTTCCTCAGCTGTCTTATGCTCAGCTCTATTCGCGACTCCAGCGAAGCCATATCCACCTGACGGCGATTTTGAAAAGCTGCGAGTGGAGGCCCGAGAGGGTGTCCGGACAGGGAAGCGGTACGGCGGTTTACGTTTCTCTTGCTTATGGACAGGATGCCGGCAACAAAGAATGTATCGAAACCGAAAAGAGGAATGTTGTACTGCTGATGTCTTCTCAGCCTGTTGGAAATACCCCACATTTTCTTAGTTTCCTAATCAAGAAGAACGGAAGTCTTATGTGTCGACCCGTCGCACGACTTTCCTGACCATCTCTGTCACCACGATTTTATCTTAGTAACCTTAGAAATACAGAACCAGCAACCGGCATTTCTTTGTCGTGTTTACATGTATGCATTTTCAGACAGAGACGGTACTAATGCGGGGTAGACAAGCATCCACTGTGGATGGTGTCTGGGAGAGAAAGCTTCTGTCTGGTGCCGCATACGTATCAACGAATGACTCCCAAAGATAAAAATAATGTCAGTCATATGGTCATATGTGAATACCAAGAGCAGCGTAGAAAACGAATGATTACTTCACTTTGTCAGAGCATCTCTTGCGGCGCTCAGATGTTTACTTTACCGCATAGCACACCCTGCGCCAACCATTGCGACGAATGATAGGGTTATCGCTTCTGATTCGAAGAAAGACCGGGGCGTACGCCTTTTTGTGTCAATTTGGATACATAATTCACACAAAAAGGCGTACGCCTCCCTCTCTCATCGAATGAGAAGAGTATCATTTGCAATACCCTATCATTCGTGGCAATGGTTGGCGCAGAGCGTGCTATGCGATGAATTTCAGTTTTTAGAGTGTACTGTTGATGATTTCCAAAGATGTGATGACCAACTAACTAACTGAACTAAGGAGAAATGAGCTACCATGTTGGAAAAGAAGCACCGCATAGTTTACGCTTGCAAAATACGTCCATCTCTTGGCGTTATGACGAAAGAAATATGTCGGTAAGCAGCAAAACGACATCTAAACAAAGTCAAATGACCACAAAATGACGTTTTCTATGACGTGCGACCAGCACAAGATGGCAGTTTTTTCCAACAGCACCCGCTTGAGGGTAGTGACAACAATGGCGGGTTTATGTCACCCCTGTGTTATACATAGTAGACTTATCTCGAACCTCATTTCCTTGACCATTATGTAGAGTTGGGCTAGTTGGCACGAATTACTGGAAGAAAACAGTGCAAGAATACGAGTACAGAGGGACATGATACAAGCCTCCCTCTCGTCGTCGTCTTGCGCTGTTTTTCTTCCACTCATTTCCTTCGTCCATGGTCGGGCCTATAAAGTCGGGCATATATAGTCAGCTTCCCGCTACACACCCAAAATGCTCCGTCATAATTTTGCCTTTCTTGGATGTGTATATTCACGAAATAAAGGTAGTTGAGTACAATACGATGAAAGTAACATGAAAGGAACTATGAGAGCAACGCATCCTGAGACTATCGTCCACCTTACCCTTGTCTAGCTTTTCATTGTTTTGCAGTGCACTCACGGAAAGTTGCCCTAACGATCTGTTCCTTACATTCCAGGAGCTGCGTCTGCCAAGGAAGGGCAACAGGTGAGGGGTTTTCCAGTTATTTTTTATCCCTAGTAACTGCTTCGCCCTTTTCCAGGTGCCTCCGAAGACAACTACGGAAGATCATTGCAAGACCGATAACTGCAAAATGCAGTAATATAAGGCGTATTTTAAAGTTGCGCTAGCCATATATGCGCAAGAAAATATCTCACTTGGGAGCGCTGGGGAAGTTATTACCAGATGTAACTAATACTGATATTAAAGTCCTTGTTAATGTGGAAACGGATATGACCATGCCAGCTGGTGTGCTGAATGTAGAACCATGTCGCTGAGTTGGGGAAGAAAATAAAACCAACTTGTTAATGTGTCTCAACTTTAAGAGAATAGCGTTATGCTGACATCTGAATCGTAAACAAATGCTGCCTGTAAACGTCAACTTGGTGTATATCATTTACAGCCAGTATCCTAGCTGTCCTTTATCGCTAGTACCGGACGCAACACGTCACCTCTAGCTCTTAGATGACTATCACCTGAACGACGACAGGGAACGAGAGCATAAGTATGACAGACGTAGCGACGAGAAACAGATACACTGACGGGGGGACAAAATACGGTGAAAGTCACTAGAGCAGTATCACAGCGAGAAACACGTTTCGGGAGTGGCTCTGTGGCGACATTGCTTGGTTGGGGGATTTCACCTACGTTTCTCTCTCCAAATCCACTAGCAAAAGTGTGATGGGGTACCCTCCCCCACTCTGGCTACGCCATTGTTATGAATCCTGAATTTTCGAACAAGGAACAAGCTTAAGAATATCCTGCCTTTTTCTTACTCAGATTTATTAACCTGGTGCATGTCATCATTCACATGCCACACCACACCACACATAACGCCACGGTCCTTCGATGGGGTTCCCGGTCTAATGGAGTATAGGAAGGACACTCATATGTCACTTTGGGGCGGCACTTTCAAATATACACGCATAGCGAGAAGGGCAAGGAGAAAAGGATGTGGCTTCCACTAAAGAAAACACTTTTGATGATAGCCCTCAATATAATTCATGAACACATCACAGCTGGAGCTGAGAAGAATCGTATCTAGAGTACAGTTAAATAACCTTCATGCAAGTTAAGACTAACAGTAACGATGACATTGAGCAAGATTGGCAAAGGCGAATCAATGCTAGAACATCATTAGAAACTAGTTCGAAAATGTTGACTAAGTCAAACATCGTCATGCCAAACACATGCAACAAACATATGCTATACGTGCAGCCAAAGAGCTCCGGCTATATATTATTACAAGCTCGCAGGGAGGGTTCGAAGTCCGTTCTGTCCAAACCCGTCAGACATAATTCTCCTTGCACTTACGCACGTGTCCACGCCCGGCCCAATAGCGTCCTCTTTATCCACCGCAACACTATTCTCCCTCCTCCCCCGGTTGCGGTTGACGGTGGCATCCCGCGTCGCGCACAGCTGGCGCGGCGGAAGCTCCTCGGTATGGTGCCAAACGGTCTGCGTGGACGACTAGAGCTCTGGATCGTCCCGGCAGCTTGATGCGGTACACCACGTCGTTGAGCCGCTTCATTATTACGTAGGGTCCTTGCCAGGGACGCTGCAATTTCGGCGAGAGCCCACGTTTCCGCGTAGGGTTATATAACCAAACGGACTGCCCTTCCGAGAATCCGCCGCCAGACGCTTTCAAGTCACAGTGTGTCTTCATGCGGGTGAAGGCTTGTTGCATATGGTGCCTGGCAAACCTGTGGACAATCTCCAGTCGTGAGCGCAGTGTATGAAGGTAGGCCGAGGCGCTGGTTGCGGTATGCTCACTATCTGGAGTCGACGCAAGGGCTAAGTCGCTTGGAAGACGCAATTCGCGGCCAGTAAGCATCATTGCCGGCGTTTCCCGGGTGGCTTCGTGGGGTGCTGTCCGGTAGGACAACAGGAAGAGAGGAATGAGATCGTCCCAGTTCTTCTGGTTCTCGGCCACGAATAGGCAAATGTGCTGCAGTATCGTACGGTTGAACCTCTCAACCATACCGTCAGACTGTGGATGTAACGGCGTAGTGAGAGTCTTCGCGATGCCAAGGTACCTGCACATGTCGTGGAAGACCTGTGACTCGAAGTTACGACCCTGGTCCGAGTGTGGTTGCATGGGAGCCCCGAAACGGGCTACTCATTCGGTCACTAGCGCTTCCGTCACTGTAACCGCCTCTTGGTTCGGGAGTGCGTACGCCTCGGGCCACTTAGTGAAGTACCGGCCTCGGTGGCTTAGTCGGTAGCGTGTTCGCTTGCTGATCCCGAGATCGCGGGTTCGAACCCGGCCGAGGACGCCAGCAACTTGGTGGCAGGGTACAAGTTGCTTAGACACGCCGTCTTCCGCGAGGGACGTTAAATACGGGGTGCCGTGTGATGAGCTTTCATCGCACGTTAAAGAACCCTCAGGTGGGCAAAAGCAATCCACAGACCGACCGCTGTGGCGTCGCTCATGATCTCAGTTGTCTCGCGACGTAAACCCCCAATTATAATATATACTTAGTGAAGTAGTCCATGACAACAAGGACGTACCTGTTTGCCACGTGTTGTCATTGGTAAGGGTCCTGAAATGTCCAGGGCCACTCTCTCAAATGGTACTCCGGAAACACATTCTTGGAGCTTTGATCTTGTTTGGGTGCGTGGTCCTTTCCGAGATCCGCAGAGGTCGCAAGACCGGCACCATTCTTCTACGTCCCTCCGGTATTCCAGCCAATAGTACCGTGCACGAATCTTTGCAAGGGTCTTGTTAACACCGAAGTGGCCTCCTGCAGCACTGCTGTGCATCATACGTAGGACATTCGGCCTGAACACCGCGGGCAGTGTGAGCTGCCTCCGTGCGGTTCGCCCGTCTGCCGATTTCCATATGCGATGCAGCAGATCGTCATGTACCTCAAGTGATCCCAAAATAGCCCAGTAGCTCTTGAGTTGTTCCGATTCCCGTGAGACTTCCGCCCACGATGGACGTGATCCATTCTTCTTCCAGGCAAGGATAGGACCAATGTCTGGATCCGCTTCCTGCGCTCCACGCATCTTGTCGCGGCTGACTTCGTTGTCGATACGAACAGCGCAGGTGACATGCGCCTGTGAGATAGAGACCGGTGTTTGGGTGGCATGCTGAGCGCAGTGGTGGCCGCCGGTGCTGGCACAAGGCAACCTCGACAATGCGTCCGCGTTGCTATGGTCCCGCTCGCGACGGTGTTGGGACGTAAAGTCGTACTCTTGTAGCGTCTGAATCCAGCGCGCGACTTGTCCTTCAGGGTTGCGGAAGGTGAGCAGCCACTGGAGTGCAGCGTGATCAGTCCTGAGTGTAAAGTGGCGCCCATAAAGCTAATGATGGAAATGCTGTACCGATTTGACTACGGCCAACAATTCTTTCCGTGTCACACAGTAGTTCCTCTCCGGTTTTCGAAGTGCCCGGATGAAGCATGCCACCATCTTCTCCTCGCATTCCTGCACCTGCGACAGGACGGCCGCTATGCCGGTCTGGCTAGCGTCAGTGTCCAAGATAAATGGAGCGTCCGCCAGGGGGAACGCTAGTGCTGGTGGCTCCGTTAGGCATGATTTCAGCGAATGAACGCTTGGTTGCAAGCGGGTGGCCAATCAAAGGCGCGTACCTTGTTGAGCAACTGGTAGAGGGGATCAGCTAATTCCGCGAAATGCGGAACAAAGCGACGATAATAGGAGCAGAAACCGAGAAACGTTCTGAGGGCAGGCTTGTCTGTTGGCACAGGCCAGGACTGGATGCATTCAACTTTTGCTGCGTCAGCTTGCACTCCAGCTGGTGAAACACGGTGTCCCAGGTAGACGATGGAAGGCTTGAGAAACTTGCACTTTTTAGGATTGAGCTTCAGATGAACCGTACGTAGTCTGTGAAAGACCCGCCGCAAGCGATTTATGTGCTCATCCAATGTCCTGCTGTGTACGATGATGTCGTCCATATATACCGAGAAGACCTCAGGAGGTAGCCCAGACAAGACAGTTTCCATAAGTCGTTGGAACGTCGCAGGCGCATTGCATAAGCCGAATGGCATAACTTTAAATTGCCACAGTCCTCGGCCTGTGGTGAATGCCGTCTTCTCCTGTCCTCCGGGGCTACTTCAACCTGCCGATAACCGCTGCGTAAGTCCAGGGTGGAGAACCACGTCGCACCTACCAACGCATGTAAAGTGTCGTCAATGCGGGGCAATGGATAAGAGTCCTTCTTCGTAACTTCATTTAGGCGCCGGTAGTCCACACAAAATCGTGTGGAACCGTCCTTTTTGACGAGCATTATGGGCGATGCCCAGGGACTACAAGAGGGCTCGATCACTTCTTGACTCCTCATGTCTTGGATGAGCTGGTCGACTTCCCTGAGGCTACTCAGTGGTAGTCGTCGGGGCACCTGCTTGATGGGACGTGCGGTACCAGTGTCGATACGGTGCGAAGCGGCGGTGGTCCTGCCAAGGTCAGCGGCAGCAAACGAGAAAACATCGTGAAAGAAAGAGGGAGCGTATCTTCTGTTTGTGGCTCTGTGAAAGCACCGGCTCCGTACTGTTGACAAGCTCGTCGATATAGCTAGCTAGACATGAATCACCAAAGGCGGAGGGATCTGCGGCACTGTCTTCTCTGGTAGCGGGATGTATCTCCACGACTTGACTACACCTCGCTAAGCGTTGTCCTCGCTGAAGCACAATGGGTGAGGGAGTCACGTTGAGGATACGGATTGGTACCAATGCATGAGCGTGACGAACCAGGCTGCGAGCAACGATGATGCCAGCGGTTGGAGGCCCTTCCAAGCACTGCTCGACAACGGAGACCTTGCATAGTTGCTCGGGCGGCGCCGTTCCGGGAACAATTACTTCGGCATACGGTGGCATATGATACGAGTCCATTATTAATCGACCAAACATCAAACATACAATAATGCGTTCCTTGACATAGTCATGGTGACTATGTCAAGGAACGCATTATTGTATGTTTGATGTTTGGTCGATTAATAATGGACTCGTATCATATGCATGTTCCACAACTGAATGGAACATCAGTTTTTTAAGCACTAAATTTTTTTTATTGATTTCCAGAGGGCTACACGTTTTTTCCTGTTTTGGGTTTTCAGGGACCCACAACTGGTCGACATAGAACAAATCGTATGTGGTCAGTATAGGACCCTCTATGACCCCTACATAACCTACATTCAGTACCACACGTAACCTCCACATTCTCCGTATAGGGCCTCATGGCTCCTACATGGTCCTACATGGCTCCTCCATGGGCTCCTATAAAATAATCCCATAATTACCTACACGGAAGTTGTAAAGCTTCCTACATAATTTTATGCTGTGCTTATCAATCCCAAAATTCGCGGTCACCCCCCCCCCCCCCCCCCCCCGCCGGCGCAGTCCGCCACTATGCTCAGCCGCTATGCGGAAAGCGCCCTTACAGGATGTGAATTCAATTGTAGACCGTGTTGATGCAAATTAACAGCAAAACAGAATAAAATTTTTAAGATGTCATTGTCTAATAGAAAATAACACCATGTAAAGAACCCCTGGAGACACGAAAGGCGCTAGCAGAATATAAACCTAGTGCACCCTGGCCAAATGAATTTTAATACATTGCGCCTATGGGGATTCCGTCGATTTTTGCACAACGCTCATGTTTAGGCTACGATTTTTCGACAAAGACAGTCAAATTCTGGAAATGTCATCGCCAATATTTGTTCTGTACGTCCTCCAGGCCACATACCAACCACGGCACGACGTGTCAGTGTTAATTCTGATGCACCCAGGGCCTTCAAAGTTGCGACTCAGACAGGGTTCTCCTCCTAGGCGCTCGACGGACTAAGTCCCAGTATTATCGAAACACGCATGCGCTGAGACTGTATGGCTTGTCTGAAGGAGTTCGAAAGGCGAATGGTCATTTTTTCCAGAACTTGAAAAGGCTGACAGATTAGACAACTTTATGTTGAGTGAGTAATATACAAATGATACCGTTTTGTATTTTATATCGCTTTTATATGAAACTATACAACTTTATAAAACTGAATTTCGAGTGCCGTTTTGGAAGTGATTTTGTCAAACGCGACCTTTCAAGGTGCAACAGGAGAACAAGATACGGGGTTCAAACCCCGTGATCTTACTTTCTCATATACATATAACAAAATCAGCTTAGGACATCTTTGATATTATTTTTGTATCAAATTATATTAAGCCACGAAGTTGATGAAATTGCCTATTTGGCCATTTCGAGTGCCATTTTGGAAGCAATTTTGTCAAACGCGACCTCTCAGGGTGCAACAGGGGAGTAAGATACGGAGTTCAAACCGCGTGATCGTACTTTAACTAATACATACTACAAAATCAGCGTAGGACATCGCTAATATTATATTTATGTCAAATGGTATTAAGTCCCGAAGTTGACGAAATTGGCCACTTGGCCATTTTGAGTGCCGTTTTGGAAGCGATTTTGTTAAATGCGACCTCTCAGGGTGCAACAGGGGAACAAGGTACGGGGTTCAAACCCCGTGATTTTTCTTTCATATATACATATTACAAAATTAGCTTAGGACATCTTTAATAATATTTTGATATCAAATGATATTAAGCCCCGAAGTTGACGAAATTGGCCATTTTGCCATTTCGAGTGCCGTTTCGGAAGCGATTTTGTCAAACGCGACCTCTCAGGGTGCAACAGGGGAACAAGATACGTGGTTCAAACCCCGTGATCTTACTTTCACATATGCATACTACAAAATATTATGTTATGATATTTACCCCTCACCCCTTCACCCCTCTTACACTAACATAGGTGTAAAAAAGTTTAGTGTGTAGGAGGTGCACGGGCTCACCATTTCTCGGTCTACCGATTTGTCCGCTGTATGAATTTTGCAACATTCCGAGCGATGCAGGGAGCTGGTGCGCGGCAGTCAAGTGGGAAGGTACAGGCGTTTTTACCGTCTGGCGAACCGGTTACCGCATCATATTTTTTCGGTTCAGTTCCGCGGTTCGTTCAAGGGGAGAGAAAAATGTTTACGCTTCGGTTGGGGTTTGGTTCGGCAAAAAATAACGGTTTTTGCAGTTTTCGGTTACGGTCCAATTCCGGTTTCGACCCCTGGGTATGAGCAGTGGCAACGTCGTTATTTCTCGGGTTCCCCGAATATGTGCATTGAGCCTTACTCTACTAACGCATATTTTTATAATGTTTCGCAGTATACTCCGGAAAAGCCCAGACGCTGGTTGTTCGGCAGACGTGTATTCTCTGACCTCCAGCTGTGAAGTCAGTTAATACAGAAGAAAGAAGGAAATCACTGAAGAGGTTAGCCAGCTTGAGGACTCGAACCGACATCTTCTGGATTACCGGACCAGAGGGCTCTACCAATTGAGCTAAGCTAACACTTTTTTTAATAACATTTTATTTTACACTGTTACAGTTCAAGACGTATGTATAAGCTAACACCTCCCGAGGAGCGACTTCCAAGGGTGCGCCATATGAAGGTGCGAACCAACCACTCTCTCACTCACCCACCTTTCTTAGGCACTTGATGCTTTGTATGTGTTTGTCCTTTCTATGTGTTCCAGCCTCAGAACGTCAACTGCCATGATGTTCAGTTAACACTTCATGAAGATATGATCCCGCTGCGGATATACAGGCCTTCGCTTTGAGGGTGAAAGCGTTCCAGTTTTGTCGGATGCGTCGCGTCAACGAAACAACAGGTGACCTTCTTCTAATCGCTGCTCCATTATTCAAGCAGTTTATCAACAACCGCCGTGCTTTCTTTTTTTTTTTGTTTTGTTTTTTTTTTGCTTTTTTTTTCTGAATGGTGTCTTGTCACTGTGCAATTTAATGAGCGATGCTGCGTGGCTTAGGAAGCCCAGTTCGATCAGCGGGAGTGACGTCAAGATATCAGTGTGACGTAGCGAGCAGTCCGAGCTCATTTATCACGCTGAAAATTTGTCTGCCACAGGGAAGACGGCACGCTCATTCAAGTGCACCCACGGCGGTCAGCCAACATCACGAAGTGTCGCCATCCTCTCTTATTCAGCAGTGAGCGCTCTGACCGAAGTGAGGGTCTTTCGAAGGCAAATCGTGGACAAGTCACCAACAGGCATTTTTTTTTTTTCTCTCTCTCTCTCTCTTTTCTTGTGCAAGAAGACAACGTACAATACCACGCGTGCAAAAGCGAAAATTCTAGCTTTCATTACCTTTATTAGTCCTTTCGATGAACACACTGGACTAGTTGTGTCATAGCTGCGTTGACAAACTGACTTCAAACAGTAGGTAAAAACGATGGCCGAGGAACTGTCAGAAACGTTTTCTCAACTTCCGTTCAACTCTGTGGTATTCGGTCCTAACGACAACAGCAACAACGATGTTCATCTTCAAAGCAACAGACGATACAGCGGACAAACGAACTGGTCAAACAACGAAGAGAAGAAGCAACGATCCATCAAATAATGAACGGAGAAACGAGCAAACAAACAAGCATCATCATCATCAGGCAAGAAAGAAATGCAACAAAGAAGCAACACAAAAACAACGAACTACACAGCCAACATAATCGAGTGTACGTATATCGTCGTCTTTGGTGGAATCGTAGTTAGCTATTTCTGCGTGGTGTGGACGTGCGTAGATATGATGGGCACTGATCATGAGGGATCCTTATTCGCATCGATCACCTAAATTGAAAAATCAGAAGTGTTCAAAAATGCATGCATCCAGGACAAGTTCAATTGCTTTTTTATTTGACTAAATTCGAAATATGTAGCAATCAATGTGTAAGAGCTGTACGTGGGATGCCTTGTCGCACTATACATGTTGCACAATGGGAGAAAGGCACGTTGAAATGCCACATTGAACCAACGGCTTCAGGTCGCTTCTGAAGTTCCGATGATGACGTCTCGGTGAACGCTAACAGCTTTGCTTGGAGGTTGGAGGTATACAGGACGTTCAGTGCGGTTGTCCTTGCATTTCCTATCATTTTTCGGCGTAACGGCTCTAAGCACATAGTGCAGAAAGTGTTGATGACACTGAATAGGGTGGTCCAGTCTGAGCAGAGTGCTAAGAGCTAATGCTGAAAAGTGTCTAAGTTAGAGTATTACTAATACTTTTAAATGTAACCCGTTACCTTCAAGACACCTTGACGTCATAGATGAAATTCGCTATCAAAGGTATACGTAGAGCCTGATGTTGGAAATGACATTCCCAACAGTTTTATTTCCTCGCAGGAACAATTGCTTGTCAAAATTCCTATCCAATATCCAGTCCACTGAGCAGGAGGCCTGCAGGTGCGAACGAATGCTGTACAGAAAGGAGAGAATTTACTGCCGTTTTGATCCCTATCCTTGCTTGAACCTCATAAAGTGTTACTAATATTTCCCCGTACCCTCTCTCGCTACGACTTTCGGCGCGGGACTTCTATCCTGCCTGAAAGTACACTCTTAAAAACGAGCTTCACCGCATAGCACGCTCCCAGCCAAGCATAATCTCGAATGATATCGTTATCTGTCATGATTTTTGAAAAGGGGGGCGTACGACTTTTTTCTGACACGTATGATGTTCATAATTGTCACAAAAAAGGCGTACGCCCCCCGTTTTCAACAAATCAGAGGCGAGAACGATATCATTCGAGATGATGGTTGGCAAGGAGCGTGCTATGCGGTGAAGTTCATTTTTAAGAGTGTAGTCGCTATGGTTTACCAGCATACCCTTCAGACCATGAACACGCCTACAAACTGCCCTAGTCCATGTCGTCCAGCGAGGATGAACTGTTCGCCATTCTTGCCGCCCTAAAATACATTACTGACTTGCCATCTGGGAAATGGGTCGTCCTCACCGACAGCAAGGCGTCCCTCCCCCACTTGATGTCACCCCGCCCCAACCTCATACCGAATATACCCAGCATGGCCATTCAGATGTACAACAGACTCCGTGCCAAAGGTCATGCTTTGTCCCTTCAATGGGTCATGTGGGCCTGACCGGTTGCACACGCGCAGGCGCGGCTGCAAGATGAGCCGCCGCAGGAGAGCCATTAAGAGGAGTCACAAAAAGAGGCTCGACTTGGTAATCACAGTTTCGGTCGTCTAATTGGTTTGCTTTTTACCAAGGGGCCGCCATTACACCTTACTGCAACCCACAATGGCGACGAAAACAAAAGCAGTGAAGCGAGGATTTCGTGACAAAAAAATTTCACCGACTACTCTGATTTAACGCTGCAAACGCTGCAAATCCTGATATACGTTTCTCGGAAATCAGTTTCAACTTATGCTCATCCACCGATATCTAATTGAAAATAATACGTTTTGTCGCCGGTGTTAGACCTAGTGAACACGGCGATCATAATGAAATCATAACGAAGCACTGTGCTGTACAATCTTATATTTAATTGCTGGATTTCAGGGATGTGAACATTCTTGCCTTTTATATTCCATCTATTCATGTACATTTGTTTGAAACTCATACCGACGACAGAATGTGTCCCAGCAGGTGGTTCTGCCGGCAGCGGTACAACGACGGAAGCAGACGACAATTCCCGACGTGCCTTACGCTCAGACTTGTACGTATTTGGAGTATTGTATTTAAAATACTGTATTTTAAATGCAATTTGCGGTAGTTTGGTACTCTACTCAATACTTTTTGTTTTGTGTATTTGTACTCTATTTAAAATATATTTTATGGTATTTTCTACTTAATACTCTAAATACATATTTTGGATCTCCCTCTCAAACTCTCTGTGTCTCGTCTTTCCATTATCTTGCTTGTTCGGTGGAAATTTCCAAAGTCCCTTTTGACTTGACCTGGACATTGGCCCTTCTTGGAAGTCTCCATTTACAGATCCTACCCCGTGTGTCCTAATCCTTGGCCAGTGAGGGTTCTATTATGTGTGCCCTGACGCGGTGACGCCGAATTCTGACTTCGCCGAGCAGGGACCTGCTAGAAGTTTGCTTTGTTAATGGTCACATATAGATATACTTAGTGCAGTTATGTGGTATCTCTTTGTCATCTTTTTGGGACTTGTGTTTACATGACTCCTATCACACAGCAGCGGCTTGCGTAGCGCGCGGGGTTTAGGTGATTCATGTGACATAGCGGCGACTTGCCGCATTGACCAGTGACCGGTGACTTTTTGGGTTCAAGGATAAATAGTATCTTAATTGTATTTCAAATACTTTTTGAAGTATTTTGTACTCTATTTAAATTACTTTAATTTTCATGTATTTATACTCTATCTTAATTACATTCTAACGTTAGTATTTATTATCTTATCTTAAATACATTTTTGACTATCTTGTACATGTCTGCTTACGCTCCCTAGGTGGCGTTCGTCAAATTTGCACCAAAAATCCACTGGTTTTGCAGATTGCGAGAGGTATCCATTTCAGTCCCATCCAATCCACTTGCCACCCAAAATGACGTTGCCCATGTTGGATACGGGGACAAATAGCGAAGATAGTGTGGGGAAGACTCATTGCCATTGCCGACCCCGCGCGGGAAGTTCATTCAAATTGAACGCTTCTACCGCACCTCCACCAGATGTGGAGACGGTTCGGGAGAACAGAGGAGGGAAAAGGTTTATTTCGGACATGGCGGTAGAAGCGTTCAATTCGAATGAACCGCTGATCTCCATTTAGAAGGCTGGATAGCGGATGGGTGAGGGTATTGCGGGAAAGGGTACGCCAACCGGCCGCCATATTGCGGTGCTCAGAAGAGCGATTACAGCCCATAGGAACGCATGTAAGCTGTGACACGTTTTGCTGTTTGTAAGCGCTTCCCTTGCTGCTTCGCTAAAATTTTGCCACGGATAGCTGCAGAAATTCCTCGTGATTAGGTTCCTTACATTTTTTGTGTGAAACCCTGTCACGTACATGTTATTTCCTGTCTATTTTGTACTCGTCTGACGCTCGTGTCATTCAAATTTTGTATTTTGAACTTCTATTATGTGATTTGCTGGTTTTGTGTGGTGTTGTATTTGTTGTGTTACGTTTCCTTTGTGGTCTGTCATCGTGTGCGCGTGTTACTTCTCGTAAATGAAAAAATGGCTAGGAAGCAAGTGAGCTGGTGAAGATGATGCATAATGTAAAAACCCCGAGACTACGGAACACGAATGGACAGACACAACACGAAGTCTGTTGTGTCTGTCCCTTCGTGTTCCCTAGTTTTTTTCCCCCATTTCCTTTCTGCTTGTGGGTCTGGAATGTTAGGGAGCAGTATTCTCAGAATTGAGTCGTGGCATTCAGCAATGTTTGGAACGTTTG
This sequence comes from Ornithodoros turicata, assembly GCF_037126465.1. Taxonomy (NCBI): domain Eukaryota; kingdom Metazoa; phylum Arthropoda; class Arachnida; order Ixodida; family Argasidae; genus Ornithodoros; species Ornithodoros turicata. Next base: position 10,919,256 of record NC_088207.1, read on the forward strand.
TTTATGAAGCTACCTTAATATGCCTATGAATACTTGACCATAAACATTATGCTTTGCACAGGAAGTTTAGACATGACTTGGTGCGACAGGAAGGGCCAAACAGCAGTAAAGCACACGATGAGATTAAGTACGTGATATAATGGCTATATGACGGTAAAAACATATCGACTAGAAAAATGTGCACTAGGAAGGTAAGTGACGCCAAAGACAGTTCAAAATGACTATGCGTAGAGTGAATATGTCATAAAAAGGCTAAGTAGCAAGGTCTCGTGGTGAAAGCTCCAACACCTAAGTATCACAATTCCAGTTGCAAAGGCAAGTTTGAAGCAGTCAACAGGTAAGTGGGCAGAGTGCATTGGTTGTTGAATATGATCAACCTTGACAATTTCTTTCACAGATGAGGCCTGGCTGTCACCTTCTCTGTATATTCCTTGGCAAGGTGGTACAGTCTGATACTGCTGTAGCACTGGGAAACTTCTTTGATCAGACGGATCACATTGTTTTGATTTGGGCTGCATTCAAACATACGTTGTCGCAAACTTAAGCAGGGAGAATAAAGAGTAGACATTCGCGGTTGAAAAGTTATTTGTTGTCTCTAAGTAAAGTAAACATGCTGGAACGCACGAAAGAGACATGTGGCTGGTGTGTTTGTATGTCCCACTAATGCGCGTTTGTACGTTAGGCAAATTTTTTTCTTGCAATACTTATTTCTTTATATGCTTTTGCCTATCTTAGTGTTGTCCTATCTAATATGAAGTGGCTTTTAATTGCATATGAATGCATAATTCAGGAGTGTTTTCATATATTGGACTAGCTGCAGCTTTAAGGTGCCCTTCGTGCAGTACTGATTCCAACCATCAACCATCGCTTGCAACTCTTAACTACGGATGAGAGAGGTGGTACCCGAGACGGGGAGGGAGAGAGACGACACAACAAGAATTCTCGAACACAGCAAAAATTTTTATTTACCAGAGCTCTATATATTCAAAAACCTCCGGAGAGGAGGAAGAGGAAGGAGGGAAGGCTTGCTTACGCAGTTGCCACGTGTACTAATCTCACAGGTCTCCCTGAGCAACCTACGCCAAATGTTCTTTTCTTTGCACAAAACTTGGGTCTCGGGGAAAACCGGCTTACAGCCTCTGCATTCACGGAGATGCTGCACGAGTTCGCTCGACACAGAGCTCCGTTCATTGTTGCGCGAGTGTTCCCGTAAACGGTCATTGAGGCATCTATTCTAGGCCTATTCTATCCCTCTTGAATGCGGCTTTTGCTATGTAGGGCAAACGGGACGCTGCCTCAATGACCGTTTACGGGAACACTCGCGCAACAATGAACGGAGCTCTGTGTCGAGCGAACTCGTGCAGCATCTCCGTGAATGCAGAGGCTGTAAGCCGGTTTTCCCCGAGACCCAAGTTTTGTGCAAAGAAAAGAACACTTGGCGTAGGTTGCTCAGGGAGACCTGTGAGATTAGTACACGTGGCAACTGCGTAAGCAAGCCTTCCCTCCTTCCTCTTCCTCCTCTCCGGAGGTTTTTGAATATATAGAGCTCTGGTAAATAAAAATGTTTGCTGTGTTCGAGAATTCTTGTTGTGTCGTCTCTCTCCCTCCCCGTCTCGGGTACCACCTCTCTCATCATGCACCAGCTTGTCAGCGCCCTGTCACTTCTTTCGATCATCTTAACTACGGATCATGATTCATAGAGGCTAGATTTTCATGCAAATACACACTTTCAACCAGAGGTGTGTTTTTTTTTTTGTATCTTGTAACTTAACTCGTTACTTTTGCACCGTAGTAACTTTCAGAGGAACTCGTTCCTCTTTCAGGTAACTTTGCCAAAGTAGTTTAAGCTACACTCTTAAAAATGAACTTCACCCCATAGCACGCTCCTAGCCAACCATAATCTCGAATGATAGCGTTATCTGCCCTGGGGGCTTAATCGTTTCACACGTTCAACTTAACGGCACGAGACAGCTGAACGAGTCGTTCAGGCTAACGAAACGAGCAACTTTATCGACGCTTTGCGTGGTCGCAATCTGTGCTCCTCGTGAAGCTTCTTCTTTGTGGTTATTTTGCACGTTGCGAGCGCTCACGTGTTGTGATGTCACCGCCCTGAGCGAACAGCAGGCTGGAAGCGAGGCTGCATCTTCTCTGACCAATAGGACTGTTTCATTTGTTCCGATAGCTCGCATTCTCGTGCTCTCATACATGCTCATTGCGTTCCAATGTTCGTTCCCAGGCTCGTTCGTCATCTTCTTTTTGTTCCCGTCTCAATATATGGCTCGCTAGTCGTGTGAAAATAATTAACAAACATATACATCACTGTAAGGATAATCGTCGAGCTATATGCAAAAAATTGTAAATCATTTTGCTACCCTGACGATGGTGTCGGGTGAGAATGATCTTAAGTATATGATACGAGAACTAGTGTGTGCTGAGTTCTAGTTCACGTGGGAGTCCGGGACCAGAAAGGAAAGACGTAGTGGTATCAGAAGTATCAAAAGAAGAAAGAGGAGGAACTTTTTCTTCAAGCATGGAAGTACAACGCGCAGCCTTACAGTCAGGCTTCATAAACAGCGCGAACAGCATTTCGTCCCGGACGGGACAACTTTACAAAATCTATCTGGTCCAGTTGAAAGGCATCCTGACGCCTAAAATAAAATAAATTCGCAGAGCAACAGTTTTCTAGTGAGCTTGAACAGAACGTCAGTGAACTGTTTTAATTCCATGTTAGCAGCGCGAAGCAAGAGAATGTTATGAAACTATTCAAGACAATCGACATCAGAAAATCCACAGAGTCATTTGCTCTTCCTTTCATTGCTACATCAACACTATGTCCACAATGTACTATTAAAGAGAACAATTCGAACACTACTATATGCATCCATTTCGCCTTTGTTGTTCATCACAACACCCGTAGCTATCAAGACGGAGTGAAGTACACGGTCACAAGTCCTCACAAACGGTGCGGAGAGCGTTTCTTGGCGGACGGAAGAACTTTACAGAATCTGTCTCGTCCAGTTGAAAGACATTCTGACGCCATCACGTCCATGGGGCACAGTTAGCTGCTTGTGTGATCGCCCAAGCGAAGAATCACTCCGCCATCTTTCTTGGGCAGCATCAACGTCAGCGTGTCGTTACGAATAACGAAACGAAAAAACTTATCGACGCCCTGCTGTGGCACAATCCCTGCTCCTCGTTTAGCCTCTTCGTTGAGGCTATCGTGCTTGTAACGAGCCGTTACGTGTTGTGATGTCACCGCCCTGGACAAACTACAGCTGCCAACGAGGCTGTAATCTTGTCGACCAATGAGGTTGTCTAATTTTGTTTGGATAGCTCGCATGGTTTGTCTATGGTTTGTCTATGGCTTGTCGTTGTCACTTCATCGTCTTCTTTCTCGTCTTCATCTGCATCTTCTCGAGAATATCTCACAGCCCTCATGTAACCACTGGTGTAAATACGATGAAAGGGGGAGCATGTCATTTTGTACACAGTCGTGGAGCAATACATGTTCGTTTCCGCAGAAACTCCGTTTCTGCAAATCTCCAAATGAGGATGTTTCACATTCTAACGAGTGGGTAGACCCACTCGTTAGGCAAACGATTTAATTTGATCGTAACTGGACCTAGAGATTACGCCCCTGTCACTTTAACGAAAAGAGCGCGTCATACACCACGTGCTCGAGCTCCCGAGTGCCTCGCGCCTCGTTAGATCATGAGCCATGTATGCGATGAAGCCTGTGAGCACGTGAACACATTCGTTAGGCAGACGACACCGTCGGTTGTTACGCGAGCAAGAGATTACGCCTTTGTCCCGTTAACGAAAAAAACGCGTCACGCGTCACGTGAAACGTGTCACGTGTTCGTGTTAACGAGAGCTCCGCCCCTCGTTGGCTCGCGAACGATGGAAGTGATTAAGCCCCCTGATTTGTTGAAAACGGTAGGCGTACGCCTTTTTTTGTGACAATTATGAACAGCATAAGTGTCACAAAAAAGGCGTACGCCTCCCGTTTTCAACAAATAAGGGCAGATAACGATATCATTCGAGATTATGGTTGGCTAGGAGCGTGCTATGCGGTGAAGTTCATTTTTAAGAGTGTAAGTTCGAAGTTACTTTTAATTCGTTTTTCACTCACGTCCACTTATTTTCTTGCTTTCTCTCCTGTTCTTTCATGGCATTTTTTGTCATAAAACGTGATGTTCAGTCAATGACAGTATTCTGTTAAGGAAGTAAGAACCGCTGCTATTGAAATGAAGCTGAACCATTGCATGCCCACAGGGAACAAGATTCAAAGCGTTCGAATTGTTGGACATCAACGAAAACTCAACGCGGGCAACTCAGAGTCGAACTCAACTGCTCACACGCGCTGCACCTGTGTAGCTGTGTAGTGCTATTTATGTCCGAAGTAACTTGGGAGTAACTCGTTCTTTTTTTTTTAAGTAACTCCGTAACTGCGAGTTACGTTTCGGGCTGAATAACTTCGTTATCAACTTATTTACATTTTTCTCACGGTAACTTCGTCACGAGTTCCTTTTAACAGGTAACTTCCTTATCTATGCTTTCAACTCCGCATGCTTTTGTACACTGCATAAAGTAAGATACTTTTGCCCCAGTGAATTTGTTGCATGTTTTAAATGCATGCAAGTGAATTTCTAGAGGTGGATATTTTGAGCAAGATTAATGAATTTTTCATGCATGTGTGTTCAACCAGCTTTTAGTGCATATAAATCCGGCCTCTAGATATGACGCATTCATTATTGCTTTCTGGAGGTGTTCTGGGAAGTCGAACTTGTTGGACAGAGCGTCAGACCTCAGTCGAACAGTTTGCCCTATTCTGTCGAAGCACCTGTCTTTAAAATGTTTGCTGCATACCAGTGATGTCCTCGACGGCGTCCAGTCCTTTCGCCTGACATTCATCGCACACTTTTTTAAATGTTCTGGGCGGCTGTGAGGGAACCTGCATTGAACAATTTATGCCATCAATTACGGAAGGGATGACAAGGCTGATCCAAAATCGTCGATACCGTGACCAACAAATTGAGCCACGCACCTGACAAACGCACTTCAACGCCTGCTGCGTGCCGAGACCGTACCCGTGAACTGCAGGAAGTCTAGACTATCACAGTGACTCTATCCAGATAACGTACGGCTTAAAGTTTAACGTTTAGATCTTGAGATACGAGTCACAAGGTGCCGCACACATGCTTCAATAGCAACGTTTTGTCGCCCCGCTCGTGGACTAATAAATCACATTTATTTGTAAAACGAAGTCACTTACTTGTGAAATGCCGTCCCCGGTGCCTTGCCAGTACGGGCAGTACACACATAACCACAGCAGGCGGGGATGACACCACAAAAATGCTACGCAAAGACGCTTGCGGAATATGCAGCTGAGTCGCGGACGGCAATGTTTTGAGCTTCGCAAGATGGCGGCCTGTGACCGTACGATGTGTGTGTGGGGGGGGGGGGGGGGGGGGTCGAGGTAGCTTGCCGTTGTCGGCCGCACTCGAGTAGGCAGGGACCGTACGGGTTGCACCCTCAATCCGCTATCCAGCCTATTACCAGGCTCCAACAGCTCCCCATAGAGCCCATAGTTTGAGATAATTCACACAACACTGGGCACACGACCAATGAGAGTGCAACGTTGTAGAAATTATGCAATGCCAGTCGGCCAATCAGGATCCTTAACTTTGGCTGAACTTTCGGCCGGTTCTGGCTACCATCTACTTCTACCGGATTTCACGCCTACATTCTTAAAAATGAACTTCACCGCATAGTACGCTGTGCGCCAACCATTGCCACAAATGATATCGTTACCTGCCCTGATTTGTTGAAAACGGGAGGCGTACGCCTTTTCTGTGACAATTATAAACAGCATAAGTGACACAAAAAGGCGTACGCCTCCCATTCTCAACAAATCAGAGCAGACAACGATATCATTCGAGATGATGGTTGGCTAGGAGCGTGCTATGCGGTGAAGGTCATTTTTAAGAGTGTACGGCCGTTACCCGATATGCAAAATAACTGAAGCTTCTTTTGGCTAAAAGAAATATTTATTTGACACAAAGCACTGATTCAAAGATCCCATACATGGGTGCACTGTGAATACAAAGTCTTCTGAGTTTGTTGACGCACTGTAACTAAGTTCGAACTTGAAGCAAAACGAACAGCCTTCGAAATCCGACACGGCCCGGGCGTGTTCCTCTCTCTCCAACCGCTCCAATTCACGAAGCATTCCAGTTCCGGAGTTGATAGACTGTTCGTGGGATAACAGTCGTGTCCAGGAACAGCACACGTTGAATCACATCGACGCATGAATAAACCAGCGAACACATCAACAAACTGTTCTGCCGATTGACATCACTGAAACACGTACGGAACACAAGAGGACGCCGTGCCGGCCGATTTTATGATGAGCATCTTCTTTCGTTGCTTGCAGAGCAGAAGGCACTTGTGTGGCACGTAATCGTAATCCTGTCTTTTGTGTCAGCCCTCAAAATCCAACGGCGCCCGAACGCGTTCTTCACTCTCCAACCGCTCCAACCCACGAAGCATTCCAGTTCCGTACACTCTTAAAAACGAACTTCGCCACATAGCACGCTCCTAGCCAACCATCAACCCGAATGATATCGTTATCTGCCCTGATTTGTTGAAAACAAATGGAGCCTATTTTGTGCCGTGCATAATGGCACAAAATAGACTCCTCCTCCCGTTTTCAACAAATCACGGGCGAGAACGTTGTCATTCGGGATGATGGTTGGCTAGGAGCGTGCTATGTGGCGAAGTTCGTTTTTAAGAGTGTAGTTGATAAACTGTACGTGGGATAATAGTCGTGTCCAGGAACAGCACAACACGCATAGAATCACAAACTGTTCTGCCGATTGACATCACCGAAACACGGAACACAAGACGACGGAAGCCGTGCCGACCGACGCGAGCTATTTCGAAACTATGCCGGGACGCTGCACGAACATGCGCGCGTAGAAAATGCGATTTCAAAACATTGTCGACCAATCGGAGCGCGCGCACAGTCTAGGCCAATGAGCTTGCAACGTTGTAGATTGGCGTAGTGGTACATACTCTACACTCTTAAAAATGAACTTCACCGCATAGCACGCTCCTGTCCAACCATTATCTCGAATGATATCGTTACCTGCCCTGATTTGTTGAAAACGGTAGGCGTACGCCTTTGCTGTGACACTTATGTTGTTCATAATTGTCACACAAAAGGCGTACGCCTCCCGTTTTCGACAAATCAGGGCACATAACGATATCATTCGAGATTATGGTTGGCTAAGAACGTGCTATGCGGTGAAATTCATTTTTAAGAGTGTACAGCCGCATCCTCGGTTACCTGAGGAGGACTGCTATTACTACAGAGATCAGTGGAATGAACTTCCCGCGCGGGGCCGGCGATGGCGATGAGTCTTCCCCAGGTTTATTGATAGCGCTCTATATTTCAAGACTTCATTGGTCGGAAAGCTGAAAAAGTGGGTGGAGCTTCTGGTATAGGCATGACCCATTAATGGCTAGACTCCCTTTTAATATACGGCTCTGCGCCGCAACTGCTACACTCTTAAAAATGAACTTCACCGCATAGCACGCAACTAGCCAACCATCACCTCGAATGATATCGTTACCTGCCCTGATTTGCTGAAAACGGGAGGCGTACGCCTTTTCTGTGACAATTATGAACAGCGTAAGTGTCACAGAAAAGGCGTACGCCTCCCGTTTCCAACAAATCGGGGCAGATCACGATATCATTAACATCTCATCTACATCTACATCTCATTTCCGTGTGTCATGTGTGTGTGCCTCATCTTTTTCATCGTCATCCCACTGCACTGAGGTCTGGTACCGCAATTGTTGCGGTGAATCACCTCATCCCATCGTCATTCATGTAGTAGTTGTTGTTGTTCTTCTTCATCCATCACAAAAATTGAAGCTTCATTAATGCATATAGATGAGCAGCTCACTCTTATTTCACCCACCTGCACTACCTCTCTTTCAGGCTGATCTTTTCTTTTCCCTAGAACCCAGGCGCCTTTAAGTGTGTGAACGTTCTACAACGTCCACTGCCATGTCTCGGAGAGCGTTTCAACGCATTAAGCTCCCTCTTTGGTCGCGATGATTTCGTACAGAGTGTCTAATGTGCGTGTTCCGGAGTAAGTCATGCTTCATATTGGAGAGTTTTTAAATAAGGCGCTCCAGAGTATTGGGAAACAAATATAAAAGCTCTATAATGCCCGAAGTGGCCTCTCCCTATGCACGACACAGGAATAGGACATCTAGGCTATATATTCCTTGAGTATGACGGGTGTTGCTATCCAGTCTATTGCACCTGCTCGCTTTCATTCTACCGGTTTTCGTAAGGAAGGACGCTATGCTTGCTTTCCTGCAACCCTTGGCTCTGCAGCAATGGCGCTGAGACATCACGGCTCAATCTCTCATGTATTCTGTAGACCCGAATTTGTCGTTTTCTTTCCCTGCCCGTAATTTACGCCATTTTACCTCCCTTCTGCGTAGACTCCGGCTCAATGTGGCTTTCACACCGCAATTCAAGTGCGTGATCAGATGCTGTGACACGCCGGCCTCTGTTCCACCTGCGGTGTCGTGGCGACCGCCCAGCACATTCTTCTGGAATGTTCACTCTACTGCCCGCAAAAGCGGATATTGTTTGATGAGCTTGCCCGTATCAGCAAGAGGCCGCATACCTTAGCTGCACTCCTTGGCCCCTATGAAGATCCGGTGCTCCATCGTCGGGTTCTTCACCTGTTCATGGGCTTCCTGTCGTCCACTGGATTGCTCCAGACGCTTTAGTTATTTCCATTCTTCCTTCCTCATCTTCACATAATGTTCCACGTGCAATATGGGGTAGGGTACCGCACCACCGTGGTGAAACACCCCATCTCATCGTCATCATTTATTGTTGTTATTGCTTTCCTGCATGCAGCGTGGCTACAGCAAACAATAGAGGATTACACAAGAAAAATGTCGCGTCGTTGGCAGTTGGGCTACATCTAATTAGTATCGTATAACAAAACCTGTCTTTCTTGTCAATATTCTCGGCCGTTCGCACACGACACGCTCACGCGCATTCTTGCTGTCCACGAGAGCGACGTAAGCCTCCTCTGCAGCAGCACACAATTTTTCGAAAATGCGTGCGCATCCGGAACCCAAAGCGCGGCTTGGGTTCTGGGCATGCGCAGTGGCAACGTCGTTATTTATTTGGGTTCCCCAAATAAGTGCTTGGTTCCCTATTCTATTAACGCGTATCTTTATAATGTTTCACAGTATACTCCGGAAAAGTCCGGACGCTGGTGGTTCCGCGGACGTGGATTCTATGACCTCCAGCTGTGAAGTCAGTGAATACTTTGTGAAGATATGATGCGGCTGCGGATACAGGCCTTCGCTTTGAGGGTAAAAGCCTTCCAGTTTTATCGAATGCCTTGCCTCAACGAAAAAACACATGACCTTCTTCTTGTAATCATTGCTCCGGTATTCAAGCGATCTGTCAATAACCACCATGCGGAATATTTTTTTCTGAACGGTGTCTTGTCACTGTCCATGTTAATGGGCGATGGTGCGTGGCTTGGGAAGCCCAGTTCGGTCAGCGGCTGTGACGTCAGGATATCAGTGTGACGTGGCGAACAGTCAGAGCTCACATTTCACGCTCAAAATTTGTCTGCTACGGGTAAGACGCTGCGCTCCTTCAGGTGCACTCACGGCGAACTGCGAACGTCAGGAAAGTGCCCCCATCCTCGCTTATTCAGTAACGGGCTCTCTGAACGAGGTGGGTATTTCGAGTATTTCGAGTACTCTGAACGAGTATTTCGAAGGCTGATCGTAGAGAAGTCACCAACAGGCATTAGTTTTTCTTTTCTTCTTCCTTTTTTGTCTTTTTTTCTTTCTTTTTTTCATTAAGGCAACGTAATTTAGCCTTCCTTGCCTTCAAAAAGCTTTCGTTGGTCCTTTCGATGAACGCTCTGGACTATAGTCATGTCATCACTGCGTTGCCAAACTGACTTCAAACAGTAGGTAAAACAAATGTCGGAGGATCTGCCAAAAACGTTTTCTCAACTTCCGTTCAACTCTGTGGTATTCGGTCCTAACGGCAACAGCAACAAAATGGGTATAAGCATAACGATTCTTCGAAGAAACAGGCAATACAACGGACAAACAAACTGGTCAACCAGCGAAGAGAAGAGCCAACGATCCATGAAATAATGAACAGAGAAACAAGCATCATCATCATCATCATCATCAGGCAAGACAGAAATGCAACAAAGAAGCAACACAAAACAACGAACGACACAGTCAACATAATCGAGTGTAGCTGTATCGTCGTCTTTGGTGATATCGTAGTTAGCCATTTCTCCATGGTGTAGACGTACGCACATATCATTGGCTCTGACCACGAGGGCTTCTTATTCGCATCAATCACCTAAATACAAAAATCACAAGTGTTCAAGAATCCATGCATCCAGGACAAATTCAACTGCTTTCTTAATTCGCTAAATTCGAAATATGTAACAATGAATCATTAAGAGCTGTACTTGGGATGCCTTGTCACACTATACATGTTGCACGTTGCACACGTTGCATGTTGGATAAAGGCTCTTTGAAGTATACCAGATTGAAACAACGTATTCAGGTCGCTTCTGAAGTTCAGACGATGACGTCTCGGCGAAAGCCAGCAGCTTTTCTTGGTTAGACAGGAGGTTGAGTGGGGTGGTCCTTGCATTTCCTGTCCTTTCTCGGCGCAACGGCTCTAAGCACATAGTGCAGAAAGTGTTGATGACACTGACTAGAGTGGTCCAGTCTGAGAAGAGTGCTAAATACCCAATCTTGAAAAGTATCTAAGTTAGAGTATTACTAAATGTTTTTAAAAATAACTCGTTACCTCCGAGATACCTTGATGTCACTGTTGGGATTCGTTATCAAACGAAAACCAAGAGCGTGAAGTTGGAAATGGCCACGACAGTTACCGTCGATACCATCGTATGAATGTGTGTATGAGTGAGCAAGAATGTAAGAGTGAAAGGAGGATGAGTGAGAGAGAGTGGCTGGTTTGTCCCTTCAGATGACGCACCCTTGGAAGTCGCTGGGGAGGTGTGTTAGCTTAGCTCAATAGACGAGTTCAGAAAATCCCAGAGTGCTTAGCGCCGCTTTGAACTGTGGGAGTTTCGTAATACGAAAGAAACGGGTGGCCTCCAAACTGTTCCGATTTGTCCCCTACCGGTCCATTGTCCACAACGTATCAAGGTCAGCGAAAGCGAAATGTGAAGGATTATTCTTCGTTCCCCGGTCAGCAAGCGCCCAGGATGCAATGCGTGCGCAAAGAGCACTGGGATTTTCTGAACTCGTCTATTGGTAGAGCCCTGGACCGGTAATACAGAAGGCGACCGGCCCATGTACCGGTTAAACCGGGACTGAAAAAAGTAACGGTTCCAAACCCTGTAAATGTCCCGACCGCTGACGGATTTTTTTTTGTCTGTATGTCCAGGGGGGGAGGGTTCTCCCTGAGCCGTACCCCAACCGAACCGATATACCTGAACCGGTTCAAGCTGATAATTTCGGTTCAGCGGAGCTAAACCAGAACCGAACCAATATGCCTGAACCCAAACCCGAACCGGACCTAAAAAAATACCGGTTCCGATCCCTGTGACAAATACGCAAGAGAGAACAGCGGTGTGTGCTCTTGTGGCAGGTGTTTTGCAACTTGTTGACATGTCGTCTGCCTTATTTTTGCTCATCATCCTGGTCCAGGTCATCCGGTCTTGGACACGCCTTTCACCCACCCTGAACTCGAAACTGCACTTGCAGCCGCTCCTCCGCACACCTCCCCTGGGGCAGATCAAATTACTTATAATTATAGGGATGTCCCAACCGAATCCGCGAATCTACGAATCCTCGAATCCTAGGCAGGGATTCGAGATCCGCCAATCCGAATCCCAGTGCCCAAAACGTCGAATCGAATCTTTAGAATCCACAAGCCACGTTTGCTTGCTCCGAAGTCCGCCGAAAGCCTCACTGGCCGACAGGTGTTTTCTTGTTTGTTTGTTTGTTTGTTTGTACTGCTCTCGAACTGTTGTTCTGGAATTGTTCAGACAGGAGCTGTTACATTACAAGTTTAAAAGTAACCTGGTGTTGCCTTTGATTGTTGCTTAGTTTTATGGAAATAATCGAGACTCCAGCATGTATGTATTTCTTGTAGTCGATGAACAACATGCTCTTTTGAAAGAAAGGATTCGAAAGATTCGAGATCCGCAAGATTCGTGTATTCGTAGAACCATCCTTGGATTCGGATTCGAAAAATTTGGGATTCGTCCCATCTCTACATATAATGCCCCTTTGCACATGCTCCTCCTACTTGCACCTCCTGCGACTTCTTTATGAGAGTTGACGCACCGGACAAGTTCAGGAGAACATGAGAAAATTGATGTCCTGAAGCTGGAACACATAGAGCAAGGACAAGTACAAATACAGTGAGAAAAAAATGTAAGAGTGAAAGGGGGTGAGCGAAAGAGTGGCTGGTTTGTCCCTTCCGAAGACGCGACCTTGGAAGCCGCTGGGGAGGTGTGCTAGCTTAGCTAAATTGGTAGAGCCCTGGACCGGTAATTCCGAAGATGTGGGTTCGTGTCCTATACAGCTGGCTAACCTTTTCAGTGACTTCCATCTTCATCATTAAGTTCCTAGGGCTTGGAAGACCGCAGTGGTGGTTACTATCCTCAAACCGGGCCAATCGCCGCACAACATTGACTCTTTCCGTCCTATTGCCCTCGCCAGCTGTATGGGGAAGGCACTTGAACGCATGATTTTTACACGTCTAAGCTGCTTCCTTGAGATTGCTGAGTATTCCCCGGAGGTGATGGCGGGTTTCCGCCTGGGCCGCTCAGCGCTGGACCGTGTCGCCACCCTAGTCAGCCAGGTGCAACAAACCAAAGCAGAGAGATTATTGACTGCGACTGTGTTCCTCGATATAAAGGAAACCTACGACAGCGTTTAGCATGCTGCTATCATTGACGCTCTTGCTGCAGCTCAAGTGGGCAGCTGCCATATGCGATCTTGTGCAGTCATCTACTGTGCGGTACAGGTGCGGTCATCTGCGGTCAAGTGGGCAGCTGCCATCTCGAGTATATACTCGCTATCTCACCCGTCATCCTCTCCACTATCTTCGCCATATTGACGACGACTGCCCTGACTCAGCTTTCGGGAAGGCCATTGGCCACCTGAAGGATCATCTTCCTACCTCCTTAACCGCTTCCTCTTATGCGCCAGGAATGTGGACGTTTGCTCGTCCTGATATCTGCTCCTCCATCCCCGGTCTTCAGCTCAAGCGTGACACTCCCGCACCTGTAGCCCTTTAACTCGCTCTCGACTTTCCGCACTCGACGTATCAGAACCATCGCCAGGTATACACGGACGGCTCAGTCACAGCAGACAGCTCGAGCGCTGCATTTTGTATCCCTGATAGCGACTTTGCCAGCTAGCCTGACAGTAAGCTTGTAAGCATAGTGATAGCAAGCTTGATAGTGATTTTGTCAGCAAGCCTTTGCCTTCCATTACCCAATGTCCTCTATGGCAGCAGAACTCCTCGGCATCCTGTCGGCTCTACGGCACTTGCTCGGTCTACCGGATGCACACTGGGTTTTTCTGACTGACAGCAAGGCTTCACGGGATCTGCTGCTCTATTTTCGCCCCAGCACAATATGCACTCTCCACCCGCTCATACTGCAAGCTCTCACACAACTCGCGGCTACGGGCCTATCCGTGACGTTTCAGTGGATTCCGGGACACGTAGGCCTTCGTGATAACACCCGCGCAGACACAATGGCAAGACACGCAACATCTAAATAGAGCTATCCCTGCTACCCCTCTACCCCTAACACAGTAACACCTTTTCCTGTTCCGTGCACATTCGCCGGTGGCACTGTGTCCGTACCCGGCAGTTCCGAGCGGACTCTACCTCATATCATCATTTCGTACGTCTCATTGACCCCCCCCCCCCACCCCTTGCAGGACTGTACTATTACCTACCGTTGCAATAGAGCTGAAGACTCACTCCTCCATCGTCCCCGAATGAATGTTGCACGAACACACCCACTCCTGTATAAAATGCGCAGGTCGAACACCCCCAAGTGCACAACTTGTTGCGTGGAAGCCGACATTGAGCGTCTACCTGTTATCCTGCAACCGCCGTACCTGTGTCCTGGAAGTCACAAAGACTCATCCTCCAACGCCAAGTGCGACAACTGGGCTACTCTAACGTCTCTTTGGCCAACCTGCTCGGCCCGGTCCTGCACAACCAGGGGGCGGTTACGACTACTTTTTGAGTTTTCTTCGCGCCACCGACCTCTCGTCCACCCTCTAAGTCCCCTTTTGTGCGTGTATGTGTGTTTTCTTTTCTTTTTTCTTTTCTTACCGTCCTCGGTGGTTCAGTCGGTAACGTGCTTGCTTGCTGAGCTCAAGATCGCGGGTTCGACCCGGCCGAGGGCGGTAGCAATGTGGGGGAGGTAAACATTGCTTCCAGCACCGTGTGTCGGAGATTTCCGATGCACGTCGAAAGAACCCCAGGTGGTCCAAATTATCCGCAGTCCTATACCTTGCCGCACGTGCAACATGTCGCCACACTGCGCAGACAAACCTTACGTGTAACATCACGGTACCATTTATTCTTTCTTTTTCTTTTTTTCTTAAAGGAATAGCAAGCCTGCCCTACGCGTGACTAATCTTTTTTTCCTTTCTTTCTTCTCACTAAACATATCCTCCCTTCTCCTCAGTTAGTGTCAGCTTCTTAAAGGGTACAGAACAATATTGTTGAGCATAGTTTGTCGATACACTGCTCCGTTAGGGATAATACCCTGGGGAGAATATATATGGAAAGCATAGCCTGCTGGATCAACCAGTTCCTTCACGCAATACATCCGCGGTATGCGGGACTGCCCTTTCGTGCGGCGCAGACCATTTCTCTGCACATCACTTTTGGTATCTTATATGTCGACATGCACCGCGGATATTTTCGCCCACCCGGGGGAAAAGCAGTATTTACCTCCTCCTGTCCTCGGCCGGGATCGACCCCGCGACCTTGAGCTTAGCAAGCCAGCACGTTACCGATTGAGCTACCGAAGTCTGCATAGGAATTCCAACCCACGTCACCTCCCAGTCTCGGCGTGGAAGGCGATCCTAACGACAATGCCATAAAGAATGATATACAGGGTGTCCCAGAACACGTGCCATTGAATTATAATAAAAAAAACTACACCACCTAGAATCATGCGGTCAACGGCATTTGTTCTTACTAGGTTTTCGCCACCTCCTGATGTGAATGTCGTGTAACGTAAGTTTAATTATGTAAATTTTTGCGAGCTTAAGTCGGAAATTTGCCAAGTTAGGGTCACTTTTTTACCCCACCAATGTGAAGAGCGTGTCTAATTTACTCAAATTAATGATAATTGACAGTGATATTCACGAGCTATCCCATCGGAAAAATTTGCCGAACATCATACTTTTAGGAGCACCGGACCATAACGTGCGATGACTTTTTGTGCGCAATCGCTCTCAGTCCGACGAAAGGAGGTTCCAAAGCCAGCCCACAGAGTGATAGTAGCAAAAGTAACAGTTCCTAAAATTGGGAGAGGGAAAGCATTATCCCAGCGAAAGTCGGACGCAACAAGCCATGCCTGTGCTATCTCTTTCTGCGATGCCGTGGTGGGTTGGGTTTCCAACCTCCTTTCGTCGGACTGACAAAGATTGCGCTGAAAAATTCATCGCGCGCTATCCTGTGGGAGCTCCGTAGAGCATGATGTTCGGCATAGTTCTGTGGGAGGTGGCAAAAACGTAATAAGAACAAATGCCGTTGACCGCATGATTCTAGTTGGCGTAGTGTTTTTATTATAATTCAATGACACGTTTTCTGGCACACCCTGTAGAACTTGGGCCCGATTAAACGTTAGAACAGAGCTGCAGTCGTGGCTCCATGCAAGATTCCGCTCAAAAACACTCCCGAATAGGAAAACAAGACACCTATTTGCTCAACGAGGGTATTTTATTTAACGCCACGAAACGTCGCGCCGAATTGTGCGAAAAAGAAAGTCTATCACCTGGGCCTTACTGGCTTATAAGTGAGAGAATATGCTTGAGTGTCTGGTCGTACATGTCGATCTTCTGCTCCAGGGCACTTGTCCTCTCGAGTGATGCGATGATGTTGGAAGCGTACGTTTCTACCATTTCGTCGTTGGCTCGGGATCGTTCTTCCAGCTCTTCCTTGATCTTCTGCAAGATGTGCACCAACTGGAAATAGGACGTTTCATGCGTTCACATAATAGTACTCAACTTTTTCCGGGAGTACGGAGACCCATTCCGAACGATGTCATGCATTCCCAGAAACTAGACACTGAAGGGGAATGCCCAATCTCAGTGCTCGCTACGGGCTAGTTTGCGTCGCATACGGAGCCGGATGGGATACAATTAGCAAATATGTCGGAGACGATGTAAATGTCGAGCTAGGCATATAGGTGTACCAATAGGAGAGGGGTGAATTGTGTCTCGGCAAACGATAGTAAACTTATTCGGGTCCCCAGCGAGAAAGAAAAGGCGTCGGCATCCAAGTGTATTTTACCTGGACTTCATTTCACCAAGAAATCATATTCCTGGAACAGTCGAAACGCCCGACGGAGTCCTCAAAATTTGGGAGCATTCGATGCCCGTTACGTTTTCCACAGTGCTGTGGCGAACAAGTTGCACAGTGCTTTACGAGAATCGCAAGCACAGGGGGGTTGAAGGGAGGGGGAGTCGGGAGAAATCACTAAAGTTGCACCTGAAGGTAGCAGGGACCCCTGTAAGGGGCGCGCAGGAAAGGAAGGGAGTGGGTGTTGCCAAAAACTAGAGATGGGACGAATCCAGAATTTTACGTATCCGAATCCGGATCCGAATCCAAGGAAGGTTCTGCAAATCCACGAATCTTACGAATCTTGAATTTTTCGAATCTCTTCTTTAAAAACAGTTCAAAAAGCTAAGAGGAAAAAAAGCTTATACGGAAAAGTGTCTTGAAGCAGAATATGATACACTTGTGTAATGAAAAAAAAAGAAAAACGTAATAGTTCAGTTTCGGGAGAAAATATACCCATATATGTAGTTCATTTATTTAACATATTGTTCATCGACTACAAGAAATACATAAATTCTCGAGCCTGAATTATTTCCATAAAGCTAACGCAAAAATCAAAAGCAAAAGCATACTACTTTTGAACTTCCAATGAGCGTTCCTGCTTGAACGCTTTCAGTCCAGAACAATGTAAGCAAACAAACAAGAAGAAACCTGTCGGTCAATGATGAGTCTTTCGGCGGACTCCGGAGGCGCCAATTTGAAAAAGAAAGGAACAAACGTGGTTGGTGGATTCGAACGATTCCATTCGCCGTTTTGGGCGAATCCCTGCCTAGGATTCGTGGATTCGAGGAGTCGCGGATTCGGTGGACACATCCCTAGGACTGGGTGGACTGGGAGGTACCCGGGTTCGAATCCCGGTGCCGGCTGTGCTGTCTGGGGTTTTCCCTGGGTTTTCCTCAGACGCTTTCAGACATATGTCGGCACAGTTCCCCTAGAAGTCGGCCCAGGACGCGTATTTCCCCAGGGCGTCAGTCGTGACGTTGCCCACATACGTGAGGCCGACAACGGCAAGCCCTTTCGCCATCACCACCACCACCACATCCCTACCAAAAACATTTGGGAAGTGTTATGGTGTGAGGGGAAGGGGAGTCTGGAGAAATCACTGAAGTTGCACCTAAACGTAGCAGGGATGGGGGGGGGGGGGGGGGTTCATCGAACAGCCACGGGAGGAACCAGACATCGCGGCTGACATCGCGGCTGAAGACATTCATTCGAATCGGGGACTCCGGAGACGGAGATAAGGCATTAAGTGTTTGCCTCCCCCACTGCTCGATTCTCTACTTTACCGAGAGAGAGCGTGAAAAGCACTCTTCGACAAAACGGCAAAAATGTATTACCTATGCATTTTCTGCGTTACAAGAATCTCTTAACTATATTCGAGCAACCATACTCGTAGGTCCGTTCGAAAAACGGTCTGCCATTTATCGAAAGAAAATTGGAAAATACTGTGGACTATTTCGGTCGATAATCCTATTCCTTTGCACACACCTGAAAGATGTAGATGATGGTTCCAGTTTCTCCCTTTTCGTTTCCTTCTACGCATTTTATACGAGGTGTTTTGTTTATTCTTTGCAGATTTTTTAAAACCTACGCGACCACAGCATAGATACCGTTGTTGCACAAGGGTTAAACGGCCAGGCTGATATCCCCTGGAAGGGAGTACATATACAAGTACTAGATGACGATTACCTAAAATTCATTAATTGGGGCAATAGCGAGACAGTGGGGCAAGTGAGACAACAGAATGTGAAACAATCCTCGTTGAAAGTATTTCCATTTTTAAAGAATATGTAACGAGCACGTGCGTTGAAATATCCATCGCCGAATTTAGCTATACAAATGAGGCGAAACCGAAACTGCGCGTATCAGAAGCGGTGGAGTTCCGTTTCGGTTTCGGTTTCGGCTCATTCGCAGGGTAAAATTCTGCGATGGATATTTCAGAATGCGTGTTCGTTTCAGAAAGTTTTAAATATACACAATTGCTTTCAATGAAGATTGTCTCTCATTCTGCTATCTCCCATTCGCTCGAAAGCTCCTAATTAAAAAGAGTGAATTGATTAATGTTAGGTAATTAGCAATCTCGTAGTTACACATACTCTCTTTCAGAGGATGTCCGCCTGGCAGTATAACTCTACTATAAAATTGGGATGCATTTTTTTCATTCTTTTTAGCGCCGCGAAGTAACTGTGGCTGTGAACAGCGTACAGACGTGGACAGATGGAGAGAGGGCGGCAGGTGGGAGTGGGGGACAGTGGGATTAGTATGCGTCCTGGGCCGACTTCAGGGGAATTATGCCGACATTCTTCAGGAAAGTCTGCCGGGAAACCCATGGAAAACTTCGGACAGCACAGTCGGTGCAGGGATTCGAACCCGCATCACCTCCCTGTCCTGGCGCGGAAAGCGATCGTCCTAAACACTATGCCACGGGAGCTGGCATGCATGCTGCTCTCGTAGCTTTTAAAAAATTAAATAAAATTAATTTATTAATGTTTTGAAAATAATAATAAAATAATTAATTAATTATAAATGATATAAAATTAATCAATTTAATTTTTAAATATAAATTTAAAGAATCTGCAAACGATGAAGAAAGACACCCTGTACATTGTACATAATATCGTATCGAGAGTATGCGTACGTGGCTGTTGACCGAGTCCTGTAGCTCCTGGATCTGAGAATTGTCCATTTCCCGTTTGCGATTGTACTGTTCCAGTACGTCTCTGGTTTGGAGGTAGATGGCCTCCCGAGGCGAAACAGCGTCCTGGGTCGGGGATAACTGGCTTTCGGCGCACTGATCCGGGTCCATTACTTGAGAAGAGAAGGGAAAACATTATGGGCATGAAGCACAAGGGGTAAAAACCCTTTGGAAATTGGACAAAACAAACACCGATGCCACGGAGCTCACGGAGTTCACGGCGACACCGTTTGCAACGTAAGAGAAAAGCATGACGCGATCCACGATGCAATCACTATTCACTGACGTCACTCCTCCAGAGGGCACTAGCTTCGAAAACACGAAATCGCAGCCATGATGTCCCTCGAAGTTCGGTTCCGGTGTTTTTTCACTGCCATGTGCTATTTAGAAGGCTATTAACGTTCAAAACATGAAAATTTACTTGGATTGTGGTGCAAATAATATTCGCACTTCCATTTTTTCTTCTTTTACAAATCAATCAATCAATCACTATTCGCGCAGTACAGTAACCTCGAAACACCAAACGTGTGGTGAACGCGATGTGGGTGAAGGCAACACCACCTCGATACAGAAAGCCTGTGCGCTCGTCGACATGACGTAACAATTAAGAGTCAGCAAATCAGGATCGTGTTTGCAACGGCGGCAGCCAATCACGAAGATGCTTTCAGCAGCCGTGGCCACGGCCTTTCGAGCATTACATAACAGGCAGGCAAAGCCTTCCTTTTATATACTTAGCACAAACAATTCATACAAGATCGGATACAATACAATACAATACAATAAATACACAATCAACACTACACTCTTAGGAATGAACTTCACCGCATAGCACGCTCGTAGCCAGCCATAATCTCGAATAATATCGTTATCTGCCCTGATTTGTTGAAAACGGGAGGCGTACGCCTTTTTTGTGACAATTATGGACAGCATAAGTGTCACAAAAAAGGCGTACGCCTCCCGTTTCCAACAAATAAGGGCAGAAAACGATATTATTTGAGATGATGGTTGGCTAGGAGCATCCTATGCGGTGAAGTTCATTTTTAAGAGAGTACAATAAACGATGATTCAAGATAATTGATGTTTGATATATGCTCTGAAATCTGCTTTGTTGCGTGTGAGGACAACATTCTCAGGAAGGTTATTCCACTCGGATATAGTGCGGGGGGTGGGGGGGATGATTCAGAAAAAGATGATAAGCCGTAATGAGGTGCTCTAGTAGGCGGTCCATCCGAGAACAGATGTGCGATGCAGGGTGTAGCAAACGAGGAGGATTTGACGCGCGATAATACAGCTTGTGCAGGAGACATAGGCTGCGTTCCAATACCCCGGTTAGTCGACTACTTGGCGGTCTAACCGGAAGTGCAGCCATGTTAAGTTTTGTTCCAATTCCCGCCTAGACTGCTATTCAGGCGTCTTTCGCCTATAGTCTGCATCGATGCAGACTAGCTATGCGTCTGAGTGGTCGTCGCTGACAGCAGCCGTGAAAATTAATACGCTTGTCCACGACATCGATGCTCTTAGGTCTGGTACGTTTACGGCGTTCAACAATAAGTCCAAGAGAGATATTTTATCGAATTTATTTATTGTGCTACCGTAAGGACCCAGGGTTAATACACGGCGGAAGTTTTGCAAAACGTGGAGAACAGTGCAATGCAAGGACCACTGAGGAAATAGAGACACGTACGAATGATGGGAACACGTCAAGAAAATACAAGAATCGCGCATTTATTGGAATACTACGCCGTAGCAGCAATGAGCCGTGACGGCATTTTCGCTGATCACTAGGTGTTCTGCGATATAACGATACGCAGGAAGAATGCATCGACAATTGAGTTGAATTATTTAATTATTTGAGCGTTTATAAATGAATTACGCGTCGTTTAAACCAAATGCGGAATTAAAGTTCCTACGGGCCATGACAGATGGCGATAGCGGCGCCAAGTCCACAAGTGTCCCAAATGGTGGCGATGGTGATAGGGCTTGCCGTTGTCGGCCTCACGTATGTGGGCAACGTCACGACTGACGCCCTGGGGGAATGTGCGTCCTGGGCCGACTTCTAAGGGAACTGTGCCGACATATGTCTGAAAGCGTCTGAGGAAAAACCCCAGACAGCACAGCCGGCACCGGGATTCGAATCCGGGTACCTCCAAGTCTCGACGTGACGTGGCCAGCACGCTAACCACTGAGCCACACGGGAGCTGGTAACTGGCTGGTAACTTGCGTGTAAACAAAATAGCGGCGAGTTGTAGATTTTTATCCGATGGGAGAGTGATGTTGCCAGACGGCTGTATGCATAGAGTCGGGGATAAGGCATGCAATAGTCGGAGCGAAGCTATTCAGTCAGCTAGGGGGTGATTGAGCCTATTTTTTTTACATTTTATTTTATTTTTATTTTTCATTAAACCACCCATAAGGACATTACATAGGGGGGGACGAAATGATAGCATGATAGCATAGCAACACTACCTGAAACAACAACAGCGAATAGCATATCGAAGGCACACAAAGTAAACGAAGTACACAGGAGCGTAACGCACATATGACAAGGGTGTGTCCGAGTGACCGAGTTATGTTTCCTGGGGGGACACCAGAGGTACAGATGAGGATATTATATTAAAACCACACTGCTGGCGATTAGACAAAAATTACGGTACCACTCATTAGTGGAGGGGTCGGCAATGTTTAAAGTGCCACTCCGGACTCAGAAAACACCGTTTATTTTACTTAGTCCATGAAAAGAAGGTGCCTCAAGGATTCTATACGCGAAATTCCAATCCTATTTACGAACGCTGTGCATTTCTGTCAATTTTTGAAGATCTGCCGAGCCTCCGCAAGTTTCGATGACGCAACGAGCGAGTGACGTAATCATAAGCCCACAAATTGCGGTGATGTCATGTTCTGGAGAGGGCACTCGTCTCCTAGCAGCGACGCCGGCGTCCGGGGAGGGTCACGTGGTGGAGAAGTCATGCGAGGCTGATGTGTTTTCTCCAAGGTCGGAGCGGTCGGATGGTATGTCACGCGGTGCTCCACTAACGGAGTGCAAAAAGTGAGCTCCCCGGAAGACGCGAAGGGCAACAACGCTGCCAGATGAGAGCCGGGCGCTCCGTCGGCGCATAACATGACGTCAGAGTCCTCAAAAATAAAAATTAATTTTCTCTATCATTCGCGTCACGTAGAGCCAAAATATTTTGCAGGAATGTAAAGTGAGACAAGAAGATTTCAGTAAGATAACTTTGGTAGAATTCTGAAGACGCGAGATTTAGTCCGTAGTGGCACTTTAAGGCCTGAAGTTTAGAAAACAGAAGAGCGTGGGGAACTTTATCGAACGCTTTGGCACAGTCAGTGACAATGGCATCTGTTTGATAGTTAGAGTCAAGTTTAATGTTCAGGGCATGAGTAAGAAAAGCTAACTGGGTCTCGCAAGCCATGCTGGCACTCTGAGAAGAAACCTTGGCAGTCGAGAAACTTGTAAACATGAGAGTGGATGATCTTTTCCAAGAATTTAGAGCATATGGACGTTAGTGAGGTGGGGTTCGAAGGCGTACTATATTTGCCTCCACTGTTATATGTATCGGGATCACTTTGCACCAGTCTGAAGGCATGTCTCCTGTACTGAGCGATTCAGAGAATATTAGTGCCAAGAATAACGAGGATGTACGTTTAGTAGACGTGTTCGAATATTGAAATTTTCGAATACGAATATCTGAAAATTGTCCTTCGAATATCGAATCGAATGTCCCGTCATTGGATAAGTGTAACAATTAAGCCCCGAAAACTAGCGTGGTCACAGTTGCGTTCTGCTGATCCATAGAAAAGTACCCAGGGGCACACACTTCAAAAGTGCTAAGGAATATGTATTAACTTAATTAATTAATTATGGGCTTAACATGAGGCATACATGCCTATATGTACGTATACAGTCAAAATATTTTTACAATGGAATGTGCTGCTCTCATGAAACAAGCTGGAAACTGTAAAGACAACTTGCAATACAAAAATATTTCATGGACAGTGAACACCTGTGCTATTGTAAGTGCTGGCGAAAACAGACAGAATTGAAGTAAAGGGCAATGACATGTTCAGAATGTGGGATGGTTTACTGATGAGCACATCTAAGAAGGAAAACGAACGTAGCAAGTGCCTTTTCTTGCACTGACACTGCCTTCCGTATTCGTAATAATAATAGTACCAGTTCGGGGCTTTACGTCGCGAGACAACTGTGATCATGAGTGACGGGTCTGCAGATTAGTTTTGCCCACCTGAGGGTTCTTTTAACCTGCGCCGAAATCTCGACACAGAACACACCGTACGTCCCCCGCGGAAGACGGCGCGTCTGCGCAACATGTCCCCTTCCACCAAGTTGCCACCGTCCTCGGCCTGGTTCGAACCCGCGATCTCGGGATCAGTATAGGCAGACACGCTACCGGCTGAACCACCGAGGCTGGCCCTTCCGCATTTGTCGTGTAGGCGAGAAACCACACGGTTTCACAGTGTTCTCACGCGTGACGTCACGCGCGGGGGGGGGGGGCACCAGTTATTCCAGTGGTGAAGACAGATGACAAATAGTTGTTAAAGACAATCGCATTTCGCTGGGCACAGCATCACCTGGTGCAGAAGAGAGGTGCAACGGCGTATGTTCTTTAGGGTTGATAGTGTCCCAAAACCTTGGGGGATTCTGATTCTGTGCTAACATAGTCTGCGTGACGGCTGTGGATAATAACCGAGCCGAGTGATATAATAACCAGGCGTACGTTATTACATCTACTTGATGTTGCACGACGATAGATTAAGAAGCGATAAAAATCGCGGGCTGTTTGGTGGCGTACTTGATGGCACTGGGGTTTTATCGCTTTTAAAACGACGCGACGATAGAGAAGTTTCTAATTCTTACCATGTCGTTGGAGAGATCGATTGTACCAAGGCGAACGCTCATTAGTACTTATATGTACCGCAGGAATGTATTTCTTGGTCAGGCTATGCATTTTTGGGCCCAATTCTTTGTGCCCGTGTGCCCAATTATTAGGCAAGTGAGCATTTTGACAATACCATTTTTGCGCATATTTTCCAACTTGAAGCAGTATAAACCTGAATACGTGTTGCATATCTGGTGGTGTGTATTTGTGAAACGGACCGTGTGTGAGAGAGGGCGTGGCCTATATGTCAAGGTGCACATAACTTTTAGGCAGCTTCTTTTTCCTCGCGCAAAATGGGCCAAAAAGAGATTTAACAGACACTGCAAAGTAAAAAAATTTTGTTGCAAATACTCAACGAGGTCCCAGGGAACGTGTTGAGAAAAAAGACGCGAATTTGCCGCCAAAGATTTGACAAGAATCAAACGTGAGGCTACCACAGGAACGCATTATCCTCCAGTCGTATTCCAGATTTGCAACCTACCTGGAGTGGCCAGAAGTACAAGGTTATCAGTGCTTAGAGATATGGCCAAGGTAAGGCAGGCTGAAACCCGACCACCACTGAACAAGCCGCAGAAGTTGAAACGTCAAGACTTGGCCAAGAAATTTCTGAAGACAGATTTTTCGAAGGTTTGATGGACTAATGAGATGAGAGTGACTCTTGACTCCAGATGGATGAGCTCGTGGCTGGATCAGTATCGGGTAGAGAACTCCACTTCGGCTCAGACACCAGCATGGTGGAGATGAAGTATTAGTACGTGCTGGTATTATCGAATATGAGCTAGTTGGACCTTTTCGTGCCGAAGATGGAATTAAAATGAACTTCCAAGCAGCCGGTTTTTATAGAAGACACTTTCTTCAAGTAGTGGTACAGGAAAAGGTCTGCAATTCAGGACAATGCTCCGCCGCATGCATCGAAGTACTCCGCTGTGTGGCTAGGCAGTGAAGGCCTTAAAAAATAGTGATATGACCCCCTTCCTCACTTGACCTACCGTGCCCTTCTTGCGGTGAAGGTAAACAGTACACCTCTCTGAACAATGTCTAGAAGGCTGTGGTTGCTGCTCGCAAAAAAAAAAAAGAAAAAAAAGTTCAATAGATCAAGAAACTCACAGACTCATTGAACGGAAGGCTGTTATGGAAGCGAAGAGAGGCTGTATTGGTCACCGATTTTTGTGTGTGTGTGTCACAATTATATGTTAATTTGTAAATTTTGAGTTGTTTGTTTATTATTTTCCGTTATGTTCCTTTATGTTTATACCTCAACAGATGGAAATAAGCAAGATAAACGTGAAAATTTGTGCCATTTGGTTGCATAATAATTCTGCACACTAATAGTTGCCCAACAATTGTGTACTTTTAGTTTCTTAAATTTCAGTTTTAAGGTTTGAATTTCAGGTTTCTTAACATTGTGGATTGACGGAGAGCACTGTAGTTGCTGAATAATAGAATTAATCCGCAGAAATGGAACGGGTAGTAACTGTCGTAAAACTCAGATAGTTCAATGTTTAGTAAAATATAGTCAGCGGCAACGTGATGTGTCGGATGGGGGAAAGAGATGTCGAGATAAAGATGAATGGTACTGTTTGTACTTTTTTGGTACTGTAATGCTGCAGAACTTGCAAACAACGATATTTGTGTCACGATTATCTGACGATATGAACATCTCGAAATACGGATATCCGTTGACAACAGTCGACAGGCAGTTTTCGCTCGAGTCGTATCTAAAGCATGAGTGCATGACTCACACTAGTGCGTTCTGCTGCGTGCGGGCGCCCGCGTGCGTATGCGTGCGTTGTAAGCAATCCGTTCCGTTGTTCACATACCTGCGTCCGAATGCGTGCGTCACCAAACCGTAAGCCAATGAGCGCTGAGCGGGATTTCCGCTCCGGTGGCTGCCATGTTGAAAACAGTCTCGCAGAGAGAAACCTACTGCGCACGCTCGGAACATAGCCTCGCGATGCGCTCTCCGCTTGCGGGCTGCTGCGTACATCGGAAAAAGTTGAGCTCTGGCGAACTCCTTGCGTTCTGCTGCGAGAGGTCGCGCACGTATCTGTTGCCACGGTAACCAGCGCTCGCACGCAGCAAAACGCACTAGTGTGAACCATGTTTTACGCCTAGTCCGCGTTTCAATGCGTCCGTCGGCGCTGCGTGCGCTTGCGAACCGACGCAAGTCCCTTCGGAAGCGACGGACAGGTTCGCAGAGTTCACTTTTTTTTGGAAGGAGCGACACAAGGATTCTCAGTCGTTGTCCTGACAACTGTTGTCGGGTGCGTTCCTGTCTGTGCGTTGTCCTGACAAATGTTGCCGGGTGCGTTGGAACGCTATAGCTGCTCTTTCAGGAAGCCAGTTTGTGTTCCCTTTGACAATGACCACTTTCTCAAAAGGAAACGAACCCCACCAACTAGTCGTCACGTTATCACGGCATGGCTTTTCTCGCCGAATTCTTGGTGTGCGGAATCCCCTAAAGCGGAATTTTTAGTGATTAATTTGAATTGCTTTACATTTTACCGCGTATGTTTTTCGGATAAGTCCGAACACCATGAACTCTATAGTAATGACACAGTTACCGAGCAATATCTTGCAAGATCTTAGAACATATCATATTTAAATATCTCGCAGAGCATTCTAGACAGCCATGGTTTCTTTTCGCCTAACCAGCACGGGTTTCGCAGATCATTTTCTTGCGTAACGCAACTCATTTCGCTAACTCATGACTTGCACACCTATTTGGATCGCGGATCACAGGCGGATTGCATCTTCCTAAATTTTTCAAAAGCATTTGATAAAGTACCTCATTCCCTACTTCCTCGCAAACTATACACGCCCTTAATCTTGACCACCAGGTACTAACATGGTTAGAGTCATTCCTTTCCAATCGCACCCAGTACGTAATAGCCAATGGGCGTTCTTCTTGTCGCCTTCCGGTCACCTCCGGTGTTCCGCAAGGTTCGGTCCTCGGCCCACTTTTATTTTTAATATATGTTACTGACCTCCCAAACTCCCTGTCTTCACCTGTCCGTCTCTTCGCTGATAATTGCGTGATATATATCGAGAAATTAATAACAGCGCTGATATAGCTATTTTGCAGTCTGATCTATCACAGATGTTCGCTTGGTGTAGGCACTGAGGAATGGAACTTAACCATAACAAGTGTAAATACATGTCTGTTTCTCGTCAACGCATCAGTTCCACGCGTTCCTACCACATCAACAATTTTCAGCTAGAATCAGTCTCAGCGTACAAATACCTAGGTATAGTATTAACAACCGATCTCTCTTGGAAATCTCACAGTCAATACGTCACAAATAACGCAAACCGCACTCTTGGATACATTCGGAGAAATTTTGCTATGTGCCCTGTTAACCTAAAGTTAACACTACATAAAACTCTCGTCCGACCGAAATTAGAATACGCATCATCCGTCTGGGATCCCGATCACTCCACTTTAAGAAGCAATTCGGAATCGTGCAGCTTGTTTCATTTGATCAAACTACAACCGCACAGCTATAGCGTATCCTCCATGAAGACCTCACTGTCATTAGAACAATTATCAACACGTAGAAAAATTGCTAGATTATCTCTTTTCCACGCCATTTATTTCCGTAACCCGCTTTCCTCACAACCATACATCTCACCTCGCATTGACCATCAATTCAAGGTAGGAGTCCCGCATTGTTGTACTAATTTTTATCCCGAGTTCTTTCGTACCACGTACGAGTAAGGATTGAAACCGCCTTCCATCGTCTGCTTTTTGTGTTAATCCTAATCACTTTCATAAGATCATTGTAAACCATGTGTAACCACTCCCCTTTGTAATGCTATGCGTGCCTTGAGGGTATAAATAAATAAATAAATAAATACCAGAGGATGTCATAAAACGGCAAAAGACAACAACAACCAATACCTGAAGTAAGAGGTGCAGCGCATATGACTTAAGAAAATACTGATTAGATATGGAAAAGAATCTGAGTAGCACAAAAACCCGCGTTCCGTGTATCAGCTCCTGAAGAAATGAAGGATACTTTTATGAATGACTCGTGAAAATAGACTAACAATGTTCTATACGGAAATGTAGAATACGCAGCATTATCAGTCCTCCTCCACATAGCATCTTTGGACAACGGAGCAAGGCTGATTTGTTGGACAGGTGAGCTGGTCTTCGCGGGCGGATCTAGGGGGAGGGGCGGATGTCCTGACCCCCCTCCCTTCAATTTCTGCCGTTACTCAGAGTTGCAATTGACCTTGGTAGTGTAATAGCATGCTGTCCAAGGCTAGACTCTGCTCCCCCCACCCACCCCCAGGAAAATCCTGGATCCGCCACTGCTTATCATCGTCTGCGTTTGTTAAACATTCGAGATCAAATGTGCAAATCAAATGCAAAATCCCACATTTCGTGTGACATATTGAGTGTAGTATTGACTACTATTCTAGGTTCGCTGGTGGTGTGTTATGCGATGTGCCAATACCTGTCTTAGCTACGCTGCAACTGGTAACCGCCAATTTTCAGAAACCAACATTATGCGTTCCTACAACAGTGAGTCACAAGTAGCCTTGTTGCCAAACTTTACCTGCAGTTGCGTTTCCTGGTCTTGTCTCTTGTGCACCTTCACTTACGTCCCGCCTCTGCTGTCGTCTGCTAGCCTGTCGTCTGCTGGTTATTACATTGCATACGACGCATGAAGATCGCAAATGTTTGGTTGAATTAGTGCAGTTTAACACTTGGCTGTGAAAATCCCTGCGGAAAAAACTACCTACACTTCCAACCTTTTTGTAATTACCGCCCTTTTGCATTTGTTGTACCACGTGGTTGGACAGGTGGTATCTCGCTCGGAACTGTGGGGGACGGTTGGCATGGGATTCAAGTGTGAATGGTAAGGCCTAGTATTTGTCTACGTTTCGCTCAAATTTGCTGGCTTCTCTCCAAAGTGACAATCGGATGCTTTGACATTTTTGTGTCTGCACCGTTACTGTAGGATTTGCTGAACGTGAAATAGGATGACACAAGCTGATAGTTGTCTGGCAGTGTGCGGTATACGCGCGTAACACGTAGTTATCTAATCGGAACTTCTCGTGTTTTTGAAAGAGCCTGTGTCCAGAACTGTGTCGGAAGTCATGCGAAGCAAAGTATGGTCCACGAATATGGTGTTCTAAGAGTGTCATCTTTAGTGCACTGCTCTTTTTTCTTCCTTTGGTTCGTTTCCGCTGTATTGTAGCTCAGTGCTAGTACTGGCATGAGGTTCGCGCTGTGTGACTCATGCCAGGTGTACCTTACAAGTGATGTCATTGAATGCACGTACCGGCGTATGCTCCACGCTGTTTCGTAGAGGAATCTGGACCGTGCATTGTAATAGGGCGTGTGTTGTAGTCCTGCACATTTTGCAGGCCGCTGTACCGTATAATAGGTAGAATTCAAGCGTGCAGTGGGGTTCAAAGAATGCTGTGAAAGCTCTCCACAAACTTTGTAAGGCATTGTGTATTGGGGCTTTCGATAAAAATCTCCTATTATCGCTCTCGGGATTTCAAACGTGTGTGCTACCCCTCTACAATGGTGGAACGATACCTCTACGTTCGCGAGAATTCTCATAACACTTGTGCAGGTTTTCTTACATTCTCCACACTATGAATAACTCCTCCATAATTCCATGCTGCTGTCAAGTTTCCATGTACTTGAAGGGCTGCATTTGTAAACACAAACTATGCGGGAAGTGAAGACGTCTAATCTTCCCATGCACCGTATTTAGGACCGGGAGGGAGTTTTCACTTGCTGGCCTGCATGACAAACAACCGTAAGGGAAGTGCCGTAAAAAGATTGCTAGAAAAACACTGCACAAATATCCGAAAGCTTCCCATGTGAAATGTGCAGACTTGGGCCCCTTACTCAAAAAAGTAATTGATTACCGTTACCATTACTTCTACGCAAAAAGTAATTGACTACTGTTACCAATTACTCGACTCCAAATGTAATTGAGTAACAAGTCAAAAAGTAACTTATTACTCCGGTCGTTACTCTGCATTCACGCAAATTATACCAGTCTTTGTGTGCAAAGTAAAAAGAAGAAAAAAGTTCAACAGTGGAACAGCTGAAATAACACACAAAACGAACAAAAATGCGTAGGACAGGTGGATCTCTCTGTCTACTGTATTTATTGCCAGGGAAGACGTTGCCTGGAACTTCCCCCACTAAACCTCCAAAGCTTCAGGTACCGCTACATTGGTGTAGGAAAAAATTAGAAAAAGAGGCCCTGAAATTCCAGAACATTATTACAGTGACCTGAGCTTGCTATAGTAGAATGACCCAACAGAGGCTGATGGCACGAGGGGCTTGGCCTGGGGCAGAACATCCGAATGATAAGTTAATCTCTGCTGGAAAAGTAATCAGTCACTGAGTAATCCATTACTCTGAAAAGTAATTGATTACTCAAAAAATAACTCAAAAATGTAATTGATTACGAGTGACGCAATTACTAGTAATGCTTTGCTGTAACGCTCAACTAGTAATTAGTGCGTTTGTGGGAATGAGTCACACAGGGTTTCTCCTGTCTACCCCCTGTTTTATCAAAGTGACGTGTGCGTACGTGACCAAAATTTCACACAACTTGCATTCTCGATGCAGGACGCAGTGGTTCCAAGTGTGAGGAGGTAGCACTACGCCGTGTGGTGCATCCCCGTGCGGCAGTCAACGCTGGGACAGCCCAAGTGCCTTTTGTGTCGGGATGGGGTTCCGAGTGCAGTGAGAGATGCTCTCGGAAGGAGGGAGGCCCCAGAATGAAGAAACTGAGGCGCCGTTTCTCCTCGTCCCTCAATCCGCCGCGTTTTCTCAGCGACGAGGGGCTCACGGAATTCAACGACCGCCTCTCCATACACGACAACGGGGATGTTGCCAGCCAGAACGGTAATGCAGGACGTTGTTTATTCCTGCCTTTTGCATGAATCCAGCCATTTGGTTGGGTTCTTTAATGTTTCTCTCTCTCTCTCTGAAATCACGAGCATTTGGTTGTGTCTAAGTCTCTGGTCCGCAACATTTTCTTAACAAAATACGTTGCAGAATTGTGGATTGTTTGTTAGGTACCTTAGGTTCCTGTGCCCAATCTCTTCGCTTTAACTGCAGGAAATGCGCAGTCATGCACTTACAAGAAGGACGAGTCACGCGTAAAGAAATATGAAAATGACATTTTCGATTGCTCATGGCCTAGTCGGAGGGCACGACTTAAAGTGACTATCGCATCCGGGAACGTATGTATGAAACCGATACGGTAATGTTCGTCACCACTTCACACTCAACATGGCCAAGTTTCTCTTCCAAAACCAGTTTACATATTTAATAAACGAGTTTTAAAGATTTGCACTCCCTCTGCAGCTAACACCTTGATGATGTAAGCCAGGCACACGAATGGGAGCGCAGGTGATTGTGTCCGAGGTCGTCTGCTTGGCGTTCGCATTGCAATATATACTAAGTGAAAAGTCCTCAGTAAATACACCAACTTTCGCTTAAGAGTGTCAGTTCTGACGTGACCATGTAGTGTGGAACACTGTGTTGCGCTCCTGGCTGTACAAAGACGTCCGACGTTAACCAGAAACCGCATTCCACAAGCCGGTCACAGAATCTCAGCTGCAGTAAATACCGTAAATAACCATAACCATATTTAAGGAGCACTGCTGACTTGAGGTCAGTGTCAAGCTGCAAGGAAGAATGTGGTGCAAATCAAAACCAAGTGTCAAAACTCTGCAGCATTTTGAGCTTGGATTGGTGCTCTGCAGAATGCTGTTTGACGTATAAATGCGTATCTTGAGAAGCTAATTGTGATGTGTAATATATAAACAAGAGCCCCTCCTGTGACCATTGTTTTCTTGCTTGAGGGATGCTTAGATTGTACTTGGATACCTGGCATTACTGCAGTATCTCTTTCTTGTGTTCTTTACTGATGCAAGCAGAGGGAATGTGCGCTACTTAACATGTACACAACGACGGTAGCATCTCATCGAGTTTGAATTGTTCTCCTCATTCTAAAGGGGATACTGCCTTCATCGTACTCACAACTGCTAGCTTGAGTACTGTTACTATGGGCCACCACACACCAGTATTTAAAGTGCCACTCTGGACTTGGGGGGAAAACAGTGTTAATTTTATTTAGTCCATGAAAAGAAGGTGCCTCAAGGATTGTAACCGCAAAATTTCAATCTTGTTTACTAACGCTGTGCATTTCTGTCAATTTTTGAAGATCTGCCGAGCCTCCGCAAGTTTCGATGACACGAGGAGCGGGTGACGTAATCATAAACCCACAAATTGCAATGATATCATGTTGTGGAGAGGGCACCATCTCCTAGCAACGACACGGGCGTCCGGGGAGGGTCACGTGTTGGATCCAGGGCTGGGCACGATACTTCAAAAAAGTATCTTCGATACCGATACTCGATACACTAAAAAATTGTATTTCTGATACCGATACAAGACACAGAACCGAAATTGATTTTCGATACAGATACTCGGTACTGTATCGTCGATATTTCGATACATCACTGAAATCCCGAATATAATAAAGCTGGTAGTATGATTAGGTCTCCATCAGACGACGTGACAATAAAATATTTTCCATCCAAGATGGCACACTGGAGTTCGTCAGCCATAGCTGATACTTGATTTTCTTAGTTGGCCGTTGTGAATTGTGAGGTGTAGAACGGGTTACAGTGCTATTCTTTCGGCATGACAGACAGACAGTCAGACGTGGAATCCACATTTCAAGTTAAGTGGACGTGCTCTTGTACACTGAGCAGGGGGACATCGGGCAGCGCAGTTCCAGAAGCCATGAGGTTGGTCCTGTGTAAGGCCGTTTTGGATGACGCTGAGCATTTTTGGCACCCCCGACATATGAGGAGACTGAAGAGATTTTTCTGGAACCAACTCGAAGCCGAGAGCGCGTTCCTGAGCAAGGCCCAGGGCCTCCTCTCCTGGCTACCTTGACGATAGAGCGCGCACGCGTACGTAAGCTTCGAGCGAATCTATGGTCGACATGCCTACGCCGTTGTGGCCTAGCTTGTACTATCGCCTGAGCGAGCACTGCCGACCCTAAGAATCACAACAGCCTCAATATATGCGTCTTCGTTCAGTATCGAGTATCGTTGAAATACGCGATACACTAAAAATGTATTTTCGATACCGATACTCTCATTTTTGGCACGTGATACCTAATACCGATACACAAAATGTACCAAAAGATAGTATCGAAGATACACGTATCTTTGATACTGCCCATGACTGATTGGATCAGTCACGTGACGCTGATCGAAAGAGGGGGAAATGGGACAGCTGGCTTCTCTCTCCTTGTGTTTGCTTTAAGGTCGGAGTGGTCGGCTAGGTATGTCACGTGAGGCTCTGCTAATGGAGTGCAAAAAGGAAGCTCCCAGTACGATGCGGGCACCCTGAGTGCATGAGTGCAGGGCACCCTGTCGGAGCCTAACATGACGTCACAGTTCTCAAAAATAAAAAAATGAATTTACTCTGGCTTTTGCATCATGTAGAGCCAAAATATCTTGCAGGAACGTAAAGTGAGACAAAATTTCAGTAACACAACTTTAGTAGGATTCTGAAGGCACGAAATTTAGTCCGTAGTGGCCCTTTAAGACCCCGTCTACCTTTGCTTTTAAGACAGATTATCATTAAATGGAGTGGGAAAGGCTGCTACCGTGGCTGCTGACGCAAGATGTGCTCCAACCTGTTATGGCCCGGCATAATTTAGTGTCTGAAAGCATAATAATAATAATAATAATTTTTATTGGTGCCCAAGAACGGCCGCTAAGGCCATGTTGTTGGCGCACACAATACACATAACTCACAGTGGATACAATACAGATATAAACGCACAAATAATTATGTACAGACATATATATAATACATTTATTTTATACATTTATTTATATAATACGTGGGCGTGCATTGGCAGCGCATGTTGCTGCTGGGTGCATTTCTTACTTTGGGGCACGAGCAGGGCAGTTTGATTGGTGCTGCGCTGGAGTAAACCTGTTGTGTCTTGGCGAGCCGTTGTTGCTGTTCTATCGCTCGTCAGGACGACACTGGTAGGTCATGCACGGAATTCCGTGGGACATGAAGGGAATCCCACGAGACACTTGATATCCTCGCGTTTTAGCAGATTATTGTTGGTTAAGACTAGGGTTGCCACCTTTCGCAGTCAAAAATACCGGCTGAGGGAGTGGAGTTGGAATAGAAGGAAAGGAGGAAAGACTCGCGGGAAAGGGAAGTGGGTGAGGGATGGAAGAGCACACACAGAAAACGAGAGAGAGAGAGCTCAAGATAATACGAGGAAACATATGTTCCTGTGTTTGGCTGGATCATTGATGTTAGAAATTGCTATAAACAGGCATGAACGCTACACTGGATCGTATTGAGCAACCGGATTGTACTGCCACTTACTTTGAAAAACGCATCGATGCAAACAAACCCTTCTTTGCAGGCGGATATCTCACATGATGGTTGTATACGACCTAAGTTCTAGCTGGGTCGACACAACCACTGATCTTCAGAACACAAGACTTAATGAATAACAATGATAATAATAATGAATAACAAAGGAAACAACTAGTGACTGCGGAGTTGGGTCTGTGCCCAAGATTTATTCGAGCTGTAGTGGAATGTTGAAGGGAAAATCTCGCAAAAGCCGCTATGAAAGGTCCTGAGCCACAAATACCGGCAAAATGCTGCCGGTATCACCTTCCTACCGGCAACCGGCAGAGCGAGCAAATAACTGGCCGTGCCGGTATAATACCGGCCTGGTGGCAACCCTAGTTAAGACTGGGAATCTAGATTTATGCCTCGGTACTCGGAGAAAAAAAATGTGCTGTTCATACATTACTTGAGAGCCGTACTCATACAGGGTGACTCAATCTTTGTTCGCAGGTTCGAGGCTTAGCCTGTTCACCCGTGCGACACGAAGGTTTTCCATATCATCTTCACGCATTCCAGACTTCAGATCTCCGGCAGCAGGTAAGAAGTCTTTTTCTTCCTACGTTACGAGGATTTATTGAGCGGTGTTAAAAAAACGGGGGGTGAAAGATCACTTCTTGAGTCATTCTCGCTCTCCACTTAGCCAGTACAAACTGATGTACCCAGTCAACACACGCTGACTGAACTGCCAGGTAGATCAGATCCTGTTTCAGATCTGACTTGCCCTCAACATCGACGCTGTTCATTCACGATGGCATGACCATTTTCTAGAGCCTTCACTGGTGTGCGGTACCCTTTTTTGACACCGTTTTTTTTGGACACCGTAGGACTTTGGTCCTCACTGTGAAGGGACTCATTATTGTCACCAACTGATATTATATATGATGATGTATTATGATATTATATATGATATATACTCTTGGCACCATCAAACACCCCATAGAGCCAGTGCATTTCTGCTTCCAACATTTCGAACTATGTTTCTGATGCACTGTCTTGTTTTTCGTACTCATTTCACCTGGAACATACCTATTTTTTTAAACTTTGTCTTCCAAGAGCCAAACTAGACCATTACAGTGCGTTTTCGGACTCGATATTTCGGTCCGCGTTACAATGGGAAGAGCACCGACCTGGGTGTTACAAAATACTGTATGGTCGATTATAGTTGCGAGAGATGATGGGAGGTTGTTCCATTCGATGGCAGTTGAACAAAAGAATGATTTGGAGAATGCATTGGTGTTACAATGGGGTTAAACCCTGTTTTTCCTGATTTGAATCGGGAGGTAAATGTCGGGCATAATTGGGTATAACCCTAAAAAGTCAGGCCCTATAGTCAGTGACAATATAAGCCATACACTTAACCACTCCCCCACACAAAAGAATCGCTCCGTGCACGCGAATGTAGTCCGGCGCGGCCAAGTGTGGAGAGAGGGAGAGCCGTCACTACCTTGCGAAATGGGTGCGTCGTGCAAAGGCTGGTAGCCTATCACCGGAGCCTTCCGCGGCTGAGTGGGCGGTCCCAATTGTAGGACTTAAGGTGTCACTGACTCAGAGTTGTACGCGTTACTCGTAAAAAGTAATTGATTACAATTACTGTTACTGCTGCGCGAAAAGTAATTCTTTACCGTTTACAAATTACTTAATCAAAAATGTAATACGTTACCGATTAAAAATGTAACGCGGTACTTTTTCCGTTACTTTTAAATTGTGGGCCATAGCAAAGCCAACAAGCCTGCAGTGAATGCAACTCTTGTTACAAATTCTAAAATGAGACACCAACATACATATATGGTAAGTGAAATTCACAAATACGTTTGAAAGCAACATACAAAACACATACACGCGTTTATTACAGATTTGTTTGCTGAAAAGGGGTTGCCATTGTTGAAAGAAGGTTGAAAAAGTAATCGATTACTCAGTAATGGATTACCGAAAATTGTAATCAGATTACTTGGAAAATTACTTGCTCACAAAATTAATTGATTACGTTAACTGATTACTAGTAATGCGTTACATACAACTCTGCACTGACTATAGTTATAAGTTTGTCCCCTGCCTGTTGCTTCCAGGCAGTAGCAAAATGACGGATTAAGATTTCCCCCACCGGAAGGAAGATGACAGGATGGGGGACACTGGTCTCTTTCTTTCATTTTTTTAAACTGTTGCCGTGTGGCCGTGCTGTGTTGCTGTAACTTATCGCAAGGTGTCACGTGACGTCACTAACACAGATGATTGCGAGAACGCTTGTAATAGACGGTCAATGAGACTTGTACAGTGACATCTCATTTGTTCATGTGACTCACTAGCACGTCACTAACACAAACAATAGGCGATTTCAGATATTGCCCTTGTGCTCCGCACGGGGGCCCTCCGTCGCCCAAGTCACGTGCATCGCGCAATGCGTCGTGGGAAATGGTTTACATTCGTGCTCGCTGCCTGTTGCTCGAGGTTGCAAGAGGTGAAGGAGAAAGAAAACCAAAACCGTTTGCGCTCTTTCTCTTCTCTCTGACTCATGAAAACTAAATCCCAAGATGCAGCGGGACTTTCGCAACATGGCGCACTCTGGTGGGCCATCCATGCAATTTCTGAAATCGTGTATTGCGAGACGATCAATGAGACTTGTACAGTGAAGTCACGTTTGTTCATGTGACTCACTAACACGTCACTAACAGAAACAATTGCGAGACGATCAATGAGACTCGTACAGTGACGTCACGTTTGTTCACGTGACTCGGGGGAAACGTATTGACGCACCGCAGCCACAGCTGGAGGGCATGCCGTGAGTTGTTGTAGTATGCGTGCAATTACGAGAAGTAAAATTGTAAAAACACACTCTGCTGCCGCATTTGGCCCGCAGTAAGGCGGCTGTAACGCATCGCCATGTTTTACCGAGTCACGTGACTCAAAGGCTGTGCGTGACGTCACGTGCACGAGCCTCATCAGTTGGTGTTGTGGAACGAGAAACCGTAAATAAATATTGGACGCGTTCAGCCTGTGTGATTCTAACAGCATGTGAAAGCACAGTGGATAAATTGAGCGCGCAAATAACTAAAAGGATAAAAGGTGTTAGGAGCGCGCACAATACTTTCCCACCAGTAAGCTAGCTTTGGTAGTTTCTTGCACTGTTTCGGTTATATTTGGCACTGTAACTGCAAAATATTGGGGCAAAAAATGACCAGTGAGAAATTGTTCGCGGTAATCTATATTCAATCCTCTATTATACTGCACTTGAAATAAGAAGGTCACAAGGAATGCAGCATTTCCGAAGGGAACAAATTTATTTACGTACTCGCTTTCGTCAGGGTTCAGGAACGAATGGTCATAAGTAAAAAAAAATTGTTTCTTTCGGAAATGCTTCATTCCTTGTGACCTTCTACCGTTGTGCGTCACAACTGGACTGCGTCTCTGACTTCAGCGTCTTCTCCGCCATTGTCCACTTGAAATACTCGAATTTTCGCGCTGCTAGGTCGCTGTTTGCAAATATTGTTGAAAATCCTAGTCTAAATTGTGTCATTACACGTAAGCCACTTCAGCTGATCGCAGCACGTGACAATCGTTACCAGTAGGTGGTCTTCGGCTTCGGTACGTGACTACATCTACGTCACTCTTTTGAAAGTATATTAAAAATAAAGTGTATATGACTGCGTACGATGTAACGTATATCTGCAAAAAGTACCATTTGGTTGCTCCAAAACGGATTTTTTCCTGCTCCGGAAGGTGCTTGAAAATGGCTTGGGCCAATCACGTCACTGAAAGTGTGAAATCAGTGACTTTTACAGTACTTATTTATAGGTAAGCATCAAATAATCTAAAGGCGAAAATAATCTGTTATACATGATTGCACTCGTTTCTTCAGCTGCGACTCTATCAACATCATTTGTGATGGTGGACCCATCTCAACTGCGAACCCAATTCGAGAAAATATCAGCCATCATCCGCGTACACGATTTCTGTGATTCATTCCTTGTTTCTCTGGCACAAGTATTGCCATTGTAAGGAATACCCTTATATACGTATCAAATAAATTTAACACCTAATAAGTAAACATGTCTCTCACATGCCAGGACCAGGTCTGAAGCGTAGTCGGGCGTGAGGCAATGTTTTAATTACCAAGTGTTCTGCCCATTCAAATGCACGACTGTTCAAATTTTCTGTAGGTTACAGTTCAGAGTGTTTGAAAATATGGGATTGCACTGTTTTACAAATAGAACAGCATCAGGAAAAGCTGCTGCAGCACAAGAACAAACAAACAGAACAAACTGGTGCTCACAAATTGAATTCTTCATGAATGAATAGAATGAGTGTGAATGTGCTGCACTTTTGAAGCAAACACATGCCTGATACATCGATATGCACTCAGCTTTTGGAAAATTCCTAAAGTCTGAGTTGAAGTTTGCAGCAGTACCATTTCAGAAACGTTCTCACTTAGATGGTTTTGCCTGGGTGTTTGTACAGGTGAGGCTTAGGGGAACAAGCACTTTACTTGTTGCTTTGAAGGCAAATCACAGTTTGATTTAAAAAATAGTTTCTTGGTCATCCGGGAATGCATTTAGCGGCTTGGAGCACTCCATGCAATTCAATATGTGGCTGTTCTCTTGACAAGATGCTTCAGCTCGTTTCCCTTCAACATCATGCAGTGGCTTATCTGTTCTGAACACACATTCAGCTGAATGTTCCAGACTTTTTCTGCCTTCATGGTCTGTGACAACTTCTTGTTTCAGCATGTTCGCAACAATTTTGTGACCCATAGAATGGCTACGTCACTCTTGCAGTCGCTGCGGCATAATAGACAAACTCCATCTGTTGATCTAGCAACGGCATATAAAAGTGTTGTACGTAAATAAGAATGCAGATTTGGGTTGCCACCTTTCGTAGTGAAAAATACCGGCTGGGGGAGAAGAGGTGGAATAGTGGGAAAGGAGGAAAGGCTCGTGGAAAAGGGAAAGTGGGTGATGGGTGGACGAGACACACAGAGAGAGAGAGAGTGTGCTCGCTCAAGATAATACGAGGAAACATATGTTCATGTGTTTGGCTGTATCATTGATGCTAGAAACAGCAATGATAATAATAACAACAATGAATAATAATAATAATGAATAACTAAGAAAACGACTGGTGACTGCGGAACTGGGTCTGTGTTCCAGATTTATTCGAGCTGTAGTGGAATGTTGAAGGGAAAATCCCTTAAAAGCCCTTATGAAAGGCCTTGAGCCACAAATACCGGCAAAAGGCTGCCGGTGTCACCTTCCTACCGGCAACCGGCAGAGCGCCCAAATAACTGGTTGTGCCGGTATAATACCGGCCTGGTGGCAACCCTAATGCCGACGTGGACATTTTGACAAATAAGTGCCAGCTGCGGGAATTGGCGCTACATCAGGGAGACTGAAGGCACTACGAAATGGGAAACACGCGATGGTGTGCCACTTGGACTTGGAGTCGGAGTGCACGGCTGCAACGGCGCGACCTGGGTACAGAGAAAAATTTGCTGTGTTCACCCTACTAAAATAGTGGGACACATATTTGCAGCTCCATTTTGGGGATCTGTTCGCCTTTCAGTAACCGCAAAATTATTGGAATAAGTATTGCAGCGGCTGGGGTATGCCACACCAAACATCTGCAATTTTCTGCTCTCACCTAACTGTATTGACATCTCTTTCGGCAACAAAACGTGGTAGAAAGGTGTTCTGTATATTGAACGATGGCATAAAGATTGCCTAAGTATATACTTAGTTAGGGGTATCCGACCTGCCGTCGAGAAGCTAGGAGCGCTGAAAAATGAGCGATTTTTGCCATATCTGCTGATTTCTGGATTTTTTCCTTCAGCGTCCCTTTAAAGTGTGACTGTTTGCACTCCGTACAGGTATACTAGAGTGCCCAGACTTTATGTGTGCCAGCTATGAGGGTTGTGATGCGAATGAAATGGTGTCAGTAAGGCTGCAAAGTCGCGAGAAAAAATCTCGACGCTGCTTTACCCCCTCTCCATCTGTGGACTGGTAGATCGTAAGAAGCTCCGGGTACCTGCTTTCGTCTTCACTTGAGGTTGTTTCCAACGTATATTTTTTTCACTGAAATCTAAAAATGTCACCGGCGTACCTTGGTCGATTTAAAATGGAATTACCCAGTAACCAGTTGGCACTGCCAGAGTTCTTTGAGTGTTGGATAATGTACATAAAACGCATAAATGCTCTTCTCTTCTTGTGAGACAACTGTTCTCATTCTATTTCTCTTTTCGATCAACTCCCTAGAACTGGGCTTCAGATGGTGTTTGAAACCTTGGATGTGTGCCTGTTGCTTATCACATGTCAAGAAACGGAGTAACATTTACTAATCCGTGAATTAAAGTGACTTCCTGTTCTATGCAGTAATGGCTCTCGAAAGTCAGGTCTATACAGAATATAGGTCGATACCGCCCTATTACACTTGACGCATGCACAAGCAGCTTAGCTACAAAGACGTGTCTGGCTGCCTAATGTAGCCAGAATGTGTGAGGAATGTAATATACAGGAAGCTTTTGCAGCAAGCTTAGATGAAGGGCTGTCAGAGTGGATGGACGATTTACAGCTGTCATGTAAAGTGGTCATTGCTCTTGTGAAAAACAGTTGTTTTCATGGTCTAGTACACACCTTTCCTGGCAAATGAACTAAGGCTTTTTCTCTTCATAAGGCTGAGAGTGTGCAGATGTTGTATTAAATTACATACAGTTCTTTGTGGGGGCTTTACAAGGACCCTCTAAAAAAGGGGGAAAAAATTGTTAATGGAGGATACGACTGAAATCCAAGGAGAAATCTCTGGTCTCATCTGGAATAGTCTGAGAATCCTTGCAGATACCATAAAGTCGCAAACATCCTTCATTAACAAAAAGCTTCCCATCAAAAGATACCATCGCAACCAGTATAGGACTTCATGCAGACAAATGTTAGCTCCATGTGCCATGCACCAATTAGAATTTAAGCAGAAGTGCTGTGCCCATTGCTGTGGTTGTTGTGTAAAGTAACTCTAACAAGAGGTATACAGCCATGAGCATAAGCAGATATTTCAGCACAGTATAGAAAATAGCAGGTATGATGCAAGTGCAATTGATGAAAAAAAGCACCTGTTTGAATTTCTCTATGCCCTCGTGCTGAGGTTATATATAAAGATAGCAACCAATGCAGTAAGAAATAGCTAGATTCTTATTACTTATTTTTTGAAGTGATGGGGTATGCAATGAGCCGTGGTATGCAAATAATTCATAAACGTCTTCAAGAGAGCTGCCCAACCAAGGAGCAGCATTTATGCCCTTGAAGTCAAAACACATTGAAACCGCTCCATCAAGGCAATCACTGAAAGCAGAGTGCTTAATTGATAGATGGATTTATAAATGCAGTTAAGTGGTTTGATTCTGCAGTCGCTGTTTATGTGAAAGTCACAGTACCATTCTTTGAGCTTAGCTTTTTCTACACACAAGGTTTCCAGTGTGTATAGTAGGTATTTGGTACACATGACCTTGACCTTTCTAGCATCTTAAAGGTGCAACGAAAATACTCTCTTAACAGTACTCAAAACCCTGTTTCATTCCTCAAACAGCCTATCTGGAGCCTTCGTATGAAATGTTTTTACTGAATGGCATCACTTCACTGCGCAATTTAAGTTTTTAAAATGCTCCCTCAGGAACTAGACAAGAGCAATGTGGCGTGACTTTGGAGTGTCCAGCCTGACCTCCTGACATGCTGTAATCACATCAGTACGATGTATAGCATCAATGTAGCGAGCAATCACGAGATTGATGATTTCTCGCTGAAAATTCGTCTGCTATGGACATGGCACAGCGCAGAGTTACTTGTGGCATACTCAATATATCGTTTCTAGTGTTGGGATGCGGGATATCCCGGAATTCCTGGGATTTTTTCAAACAAAACCCGCAATGCCAGGACTTGCCGTGAGTACTACAAACGTATTGTTGGCATAGTCGCGATACGGAATCGCATAGCTGCCTCTCTATCCTCTAAGTTATCTAATTTCTAGCGCGCAGTTTGAATGACAATTACTTGTCCTTAGCTGCCTCTCAAACAGTCTCAGCAGTCGTAAATGTCTTTTCCCGTCCCTTGCGGGGTGCCGGTAAGCAGGCTTCAATTGTTAACGCCTGAGCCGGAGCTTTAATCGTTAGACGGGCATTGGCGCCATTCAACGGCCTTTATAGGCGTGGACAAATGAATAACAGCGCAAAGAAAGCAGGGGGGGGGGGGGAAGCAAGTGTTTTTGAAAGCCAGCCTTTTTATTAATTAAGCAGGTGGAGGAATTCACATCCTGTTGCTTGGCAAGTTTTGGAACTTCAGTTTCTGTGTCTCTGTTACGTTCTTTACCATGGTGCATAACAAACAACATGCGTTCGGTGTTTGATTTTGTTCTTTTTCTCTTGTTTTCCCATTTCTTTTGCAAAGGCGGACCAAAACCCATCTAGGCGGGCAGCGAACAATGTTACAATACAAAAAATAGAACACGGTACACAACATAAATACAAAACATGCACACAAACAAAAATATCAGCACATCGTGCAAGAAAGAATGTAAATAAAAGATGTCTAGAATAAGCTCTAGA
Source organism: Ornithodoros turicata (assembly GCF_037126465.1). Taxonomy (NCBI): domain Eukaryota; kingdom Metazoa; phylum Arthropoda; class Arachnida; order Ixodida; family Argasidae; genus Ornithodoros; species Ornithodoros turicata. Next base: position 10,962,561 of record NC_088207.1, read on the forward strand.
ATAGGTTGTCACGTATAGTCACCCACTGAGCTACTGGTATCAATAAGGTTTTGGTGCATGTTAAAAAAAAGTTGGAAATAAAAAGTTTCGGAAATCGAATCTTCATTTCGCATTCGCTATTCAGTGACAGTATGAAAAAAATCGGTAGGCGCTATGTGTGACAACTGCGAATAAAAAAACTAGCCTTTTTTTTAGGAGAATGAGGCCTTTTAAGTTTTCGATGCAGTGACAAAATGCTGCGGAGACAGACACAAAACGCACGCAGGTATCATTTGAGTAAATACACAAAAGGACGTGTGTGCGTGCTTTTTCAGTTTTACATCAATCCCGAAATCCTGTCCCGGGACTGTAAAAGTGGCCCAGGATTCGGAGAACCAACCCTAGTCATGTGGCCGGGTGTCATGGACGAGTTTCTAGATGGGGTGGAGATCAAAGATATCTCATACAGTCAGTGTTCTTGCACAATGGTCATGTTGAACATGAGAGAACTAGGGTTGCCACCGGGCCGGTATTATACCGGCACGGCCGGTTATTTAGGCGCTCTGCCGGTTACCGGTAGGAAGGTGATACCGGCAGCCTTTTGCCGGTATCTGTGGCTCAAGACCTTTCATAAGGGCTTTTACGGGATTTTCTCTTCAACATTCCACTACAGCTTGAATAAATCTGGAACACAGACCCAGGGGGGGTTCTGTTCGGGTCTAGAGCAGAACAAATAAAGGTTCAAACCGGTTCACCGAAGCTAAAAAATTTTAATTTACTGATATTCAAATTCAGGCGTGGCTTAGGGCATGTTAAAGACGCAAGATAATACTTTCTCTCGCTGAAGTGTGATTCCATAGTATGCTGCATGCTGCACGAAGAAATTTGGCTGACCTGTGTAGTACAGCATGAAAGCTATCAGTGCGTTGTACTAGTAGATCGCAAAGGCATGTAAGCAACAGGACCACAATGAATGTGCAAACTGTGGTACCTCGTGGAATGGAACGTTGTGTTCTGCTTGGAAGAGAGTGCAGAGGCGAATTTTGCGATTGCCCGAAATACAGCATTTTGCTGCAACAAGGTGGCAATATCTGTTGACAAATGAACAAATAAATGCGGGAGACAGGGAACGTTGGTCTAAAGACAGGATATTTCACATAGTGGTTTATGCGTGTTCGAGATTCAGAATGAACCAAGCAAGTTGCTATTTTTTCCTTCTTAATTTTTGGAGAAACTACAGACTGCCACAAATGAGCTCTAGTCCCGAATGTGACAATACTTTGTACTAGACTCATATTTTGGTTGCTGAAGGGCAAGAGCATCACACACTGTGCCCCAAAAACCACGATAAACTCCCATATCTAGCGTGTCGCATTATGCAGCCCCAGGAAACTTGGCATACTGGAAGGAAATCATTACCACATTGAACCCTCGTTCATGTACGTTTCAGCTCGTAAATTCGTCGAATGAATGCGCTTGATTTATATAGGAACTTTAACATTTTCAAACAAAGTGGAACCATTGAAACTCAGCTACATAGTTTGTAAGAAAAACACTGTGGGACTGACTTGCTGAAGCACACGTCCCACATGAACCGTTTTGCGAACCAGTAACTGCTTCACATTTATTTTGGTTTAATTCCGGTTCAGTAAAAAATAGCAGTTTTTGGTTCGGGTTCAACTCCGGTTCCAATCCTTGTTTGCAAATAGGGAGCAAAAAAGGATTCCTCGTAATCAGGGTGTCGAACCGAACCCGAACCCGAACCGAAAACCGTACCCGAACCGTTAATTTTGCCGGAACCGTACCCGAACCCGAACCGACATTTTCATGACACTGTTGAACCCGAACCGGAGCAGAACCGTAAAAACATAATAGGGGTAACCGGTTCGCAACAAAACGGTTCGGACATAAAAGAAGTCAGCATAGGAGTTCCTCTCAATCCCAGAACGAAGACACATTGGTATCATCATTACACGTCCACATCATGAATTTCGGAAATTATCACCTAGCAGACAAACGAGGACATATAGTAAGTATACTCTCAGCATCTTTTTAACACGCTGAAGCGCAGTTGTCTTTGTGAGCGCTGTGTCTAGCGCCCTACGCACAAGCTGCGGCGTCTACTCTTCAGAGACGAGGCGCCAAGCGGACGAATGAAACAGGAATGGAGTACGCCAGTTGTGTAGCTCTATAGGACGAATATGTGATTAAGTAAGCTCCCAACATTTCGCTTTACACGTGAGCAGTAAAAATTACACAAGTTAGAAACATGAGAAGTGGAGAAGTAGCGTACGCAGAACAGTGCCTGTTTGATTGGTCGTGGTTTGAAAAGTAAATACAGTTCTGCTTATTGGTAGTGCAGTTGTGTCGCCTGTTGCCTTTGCCTTTGTCTTGCCTTTGCCTTTGTGTTGTGGATTAACTAGTACACTGCTGTGAGCTCTGACAGAGTAAGGCTGGCAGGCTTATTTTCGATATGCTTCAGTACGGTTTCAGATCGATTCACGCTGCGAATGCAGTCTGCCGGCAAGTACCATCGTCTATGTAACGCTGTCCATCTTATTAGGCTTCCTTTAAGTGTATCTTGCTGGCACTGCGCGTGTGAAAAAAGAGATTTTAGGAACAGTAAGTAGCAGGTCTACGACGCTTCATCCATTTCTCCTTTCTCTCGCTAACGGGAGTACCTGACCGCTAAAAATGTCAGTGCAGACAACAGCGGTACGTTATTAGCCTCGCATTTCCTGATAAAAGCAGTTTTATAGAACATATAAAATAGAAGCGTTGAACCGGTTCGTGAACCGGTTCGAGGTTGAGAACCGGTTTGCGAACCGGTTCGATTTTTGGCATGGCCGAACCGGAACTGAACCGTAACGAAATCAAAGCAACGCGAACCCGTACCCGAACCGAACCCGTATTGTTTGCGGTTCGACACCCTGCTCGTAATTCAAAACAATCGCCGTTGTCTATTTCACCATTCCAATTCTTCAATTGTTAGTGAGTAAACAACACAAACACAGAGATAGCAAAGCACAGATTCTTCAGAATAAATTAGACGTTGAAAAACATGCCAAATTTGCCTCATAATAGGCACTGAAAACATGGAACTCAACGTTTGGTACTGAGGAATGAATAATTTGCACAATATAACTTTGGAGGGTGATTGCATGGCCCCTTTTCACTTCTTTCATTGAGACATCTCTGGCAAAGTGATAACATTGTTTCGTCTGTTTCACGTATCGCTCAACACTGAGGCTTTTTGTTGCACTGTGTCACTGTTACCTGATGCCTAAGCTCATTTGGAAGACATGTTGACAACAGAATTTGAGAGTGGATTTTGTCAAATTATTGCACAAGCAGTGCTGTAGAGTGTCTCCTGTGGCTGTGACACACGCTGATCATTGTCATCAAGATAAAGTTGTTGAAATTGAAAAGGATAAGGACGTTCGGACCCCCCGTAGATCTGCCCCTGCATGTAGCAGTTTGATTCACATAGGCCCGGTGTCACCAACCCTGGTTACCTTTGAATTGAGATCAAGCGTTGCTAAAACTTGAAGACAACACTCAGTTCTTGATGTCCTTGATTTGTCCTTCTATGTGTTCCAGCCTCCGAACATCAATTTCTCATACTCAATTCTCTTTTACGAACGTTAGTTGGTGACGTGATGAATGTTTCAGCGACAATAACTCCCTTTAGTGAAGCAGAGTTTAGCGTTAAATTCAAGTTAAGGGTTCGTTGATCTCTGTTCAAATGTTGATCGGTGTTGGTGAAACCCGACATTAAAGAAGCAAAAGTGAATGCGCATTCCTGGTCTTGCCTTTGAACTTTTCATCGCTTATACCCATTGTTTTGAGCACCTAAATGCATGCTCTTTTCAGGATATTATATTGAGCAAACTGTAGGCCTAATTATGACGATACATGGGCAAAATATATTGAGACACAGACCTCTTCGAAGCTTCATTGCATTCGCATCTTTCTGTCCAGGAAAAAATTCTGAACGACTCTATGAAGTATGTTAACTACTCTTGATTTTTCTTTGACGACACTTAAGTACAGTCGAGCATCGTTAATATGACCTCGGCCACCAGCTCCCGTTACATAGTGGTTAGGATGATAGCTTTCCACGCTGACACTGGGAGGTGACGCAAGTTTGAATCCTGACACCGGCTGTACTGTCTCGAGGTTTTTCCTGGATTTTCCTGTGTCTGAGGGTTTTTCAGCAATGAAAGGTGAAGAAAGATGAAAGTCACTGAAAAGATTAGCCAGCTGTAAGACTCGAACCCACATCTTCTGGATTACCGGTACAGGGCTCTACCAATTGAGCTAAGCTAACACGCCTTCTCAGCGACTTGCAGGGTGCGTCATCTGAAGGGACAAACCAGTCACTCTCTCTCACTCATCCTCCTTTCACTCTTACATTTTTGCTCACTCACACACACATTCATACGACAGGGATCGACGCAGGCGGCAACTGTTGAACATGTGAGAACTGATGTTCTGAGGCTGGGACAACATAGAAGGGACAAATACATAAAAAGCCTCAATTTGCCTAAGAAGGCAAATTAGGCAAATTGAGGCTTTGTATGTATTTGTCCCTTCTATTTCACTGAGTTGTTCCAGCCTCAGTACATCAGTTCTTTCATGTTTCACGTTTTCCAGCAAACTTTGCACAGGAATGTCGGCACAATTCCCCTTGAAGTCGGCCCATGACACATACTGACCTTCTGTCCCCCACTTCTTCCTGCTGTCCTCTCTCCAAGTCTGTATGCCGCTCATAGCCGCAGTTGCTCTGCGACTCTAACGTGGAATTAAAAAACAAAAAAAAATTACCATGGCCGTTCCCCACAGATATTGGTCATAAAGCGAATTGTCATATAACGAACATTTAAACATGCGACCACACACGACACTTGATCAGATTTTAACATTGCACTGGCGCATTATGACCTCCGATGTTGCTGCACCAAAAAACATAAAACATATAACGAACAGCATATGATATGCATTAAGGACAGAAAAAAAAAAACCTGTACCCGATACCCCGAAAGCACAAAGGAAAGGAGAAAAAAATATATTTACTGCATATCAGGAAGCATTGTTGAAGAACATTGTGCAGTTTATTTGCGGAGGACGTCCGATAAAGTGTCTACTTGGTTACATTTTCCAGCTGCAGTTTTTCCAATGACACTATTGCCTGGTCAATGGCAAACACATTCTGCTTGTCTTTCCGTTGCTCAAAGTTTTTTTCTGTTGCTCCAGTACGTCTGCAGCAGGTCAGTATACAACCAGATGGCCAAGGGCACTGCTCTTATAAGCCTTATTTAGGCCACAAACAGCATCATGATTCATTCTGAATCCGGAGGTGCAGCTTAGACATGCGTTAATCCGAAACCACTGGACACTCGTTCAACCACCAGCTGTCACAATATAGAGTGTTGAATACTCGTCTGCACCCCCATGTGTGACAAAAACCTCCGTCATTGTGGGATAACCGAATTGTCATATTAACCAGGAGGATTTCTATAGGGAGGGAATGGTTCCTGAGCAAAATGGTCATAAAACGAGGTTGTCAGATTAATGAACGTGATATAAACGAGGTTCTACTGTATTACGGGATGTGTGTTTTGTGGGGGTCTCGTTAGCTTTCTATACGTTTTGTCCCTACAGAATTGAAGTCAATGCTTACCGCACCAAAGGGGATGCATATTTCTGTAAATAATAGTAATAGACGATCTCCTCTCTCAGTGAGCGAGGTGATCATCTTGGTAGGACAGGGAATTATCTTGCTACATCTACGTGGTTTGCTAATATTTGATATTATCAGTGATGGCCACTACCTACTTCTACAGTAGCTTAACTATAACTACTTCGCAATGGAGTAGTTTAACTAGTAGTTCAACTACTTTTCAGGAGAGGTAGTTAAAACTACTTCTTTAACTACTGCGATGTATTTTAACTACATCTCTAACTACTTAACGTTGTCCATCAACACCAATACCATTCTATAGTGTTCTTGTACACCTAAATATGAATCACAAGCAGTGATAAAAGTGAAGATTTAGTACACGTGCATGCCACAATTGCTCTGCACCTCCGTTCTCATCAAACAAGTAGTTCAACGTAAAAGTCGGAAGTACAATCGTGCCGTAAAGCTTGCCGCAAAATCGGAAGTAGTTGGCACCTGCAGTAACCAAACTACTGTAGTTAACTATTCGAAATAGTAGTTTAACTAGTAGTTGTACACTAGATTTCTGCAAGTAGTTAACTACCTTTTAACTACAATCAGGTAAATCAAAGAGTGATATTAAACGGTAGGAACAACTTATTTATTTACACATGGTAAACAAGACTTTCGTGCACGAGACTGCACTTCTTCAGGTTACCTAAGTAACCTGAAGAACCTGAAGAAGTGCAACCTGAAATTAACCGAAGTGCAACCGAAGTGTAACCTGAAGAAGTGCAGTCTCGTGCACGAAAGTCTTGTTTACCATGTGTAAATAAATAAGTTGTTCCTACCGTTTAATATCACTCTTTGATTTACTCACCACCGGCAACTTGACATCGCCTATTTTTTCTGCCTTCGTACAATCAGGTAGTTTAACTAGTAGTTTAGCTACATGTAGTTAACTACTGGCCATCACTGGATATTATATTATTATTATTTTGGCATACGATATTATAATGTTTGATGATTTGATTGGCCTCTCCAGGCGAAACCAGCCAGAGGCGTAGCTCGACCCTCTTAGATTTCACTGAAAAAAAACAAAAAAACGGTGTGCATTCCCTTAGGGGAGTGTATGTAGGATATTAAAATTTTTTTGCTCGAGATTTCGTTTTCTTGAACTCTGAGGGTGCCTCGAACTCGACCCTAACATGAAAAAGTGTTGTCAGTCCCACGTGTCCTTCTGACACATACTGAGGTTATTTCTGCGCTTTCTTTGCCTGGTGTTAGAAGGGAAGGGTGGATCTAGCTTACGGAAGGGTACATGGGGTGAGAACAAATCTGGTGATGTGGTGAGAGCTCAAGGACGGAGCGCGTTTTGGGCCAAGTTCACAATGAATTTTTGGCGAGTTAACATTTTTGCAGGAGCCCCAGAGTATTGATGCTCGTAAACTACTCGATGGAGATTTGCTTCACGTAAAAAATATTCAGCTGATCTGTATTCATTATTTAACTAAACGTTCAAAAACATCGACTATTCGTAAAAAGTGACACTACGTATAGTATTTTGACATACTTGACGTCGTCTATGAAATGAAAGCAATTGTGCCCTTTGTATAACATATCCTCTCCTGTAACATCAAAAATCTGGTGACGTATTTTTTCTTAAACGGGAAAAAAATTTGGTCTGCGCATTTGCATCCTGCTCTGTGGGGTACTATTATCATAGTTTTTCTTGCACCGTTTTCTGCGGATCCTGCTGCGCCAGCTGACTGTGGCTGTGCAGGTGTCAGAATATCTGCACTCAATAGGGGCACTGCAAGCTGACAACCTTTTAAACGGTACTGCCAAAACTGTCACATTGCCTTTTACCATGGGATGAGGCAAAGAAAGTTCTATGTAACATTTATGCCAACGTCATGCTAATGGAGGCCAACGTTACAAATTGTATTTTCTGTTTCTTGACACGGTAGAGAAGGTAACTGACAGCTCTTACTCTCCCTCAGGGAGTAACTTCTAACTGTAACTAATTAATTATGATAACTAGTTACTTTCCTTTCAAAATCTCGTGCTTTTATCTGTAACTTCGGAAACTCTTCCCATTTCCTGCCACCAGTATTCCTGCCTCACATGACTGTCCGTAGTTCTCAAGAGATATGTATTTGGAAAGGGAGAGTTATCAATGCTATTGACTAATAACCTTGTGTCGTGACAATGACTGCTTCGTTCTCGAAAGCCTTTATGACGTCGGTAACTGAAGAATTTGCAAGGTGTTAGTGAAGCGGTTGAAGCATAGTACCTGCTCATCGTGAGGGCCCTAAGTAACTTTTTGTGACAAGAGAGAAACTGATGTTCTGAGGCTGGAACAACATAGAAGGGACAGATACAAACAAAGCCTCAAATTGCCTAAGAAATCAACGAAGAAAAGATGAAAGTCACTGAAAAGGTTAGCCAGCTGTAGGACTCGAACCCACATCTTCTGGATTACCGGTCCAGGGCTCTACCCTGCACATCTTCTGGATTACCGGTCCAGGGCTCTACCAGGGTAGAGCCCTGGACCGGTAATCCAGAAGATGTGGGTTCGAGTCCTACAGCTGGCTAACCTTTTCAGTGACTTTCATCTTTTCGTGACAAGAAAAATTTTGGCAATTGTGGATAGATAGGTAGATGATATAACTTTGTTGTCGCCCACTTGCATCAAGGGTAGGCACCAGGAAAAAGAGTTTTCGACAGCTTGACAAGTCTAGGTATATTGTGCGCTTTTGCAGTTATACTGTGGTGTGCAACATGTGCTATACACGTCCACTTACTCCAGAATTGGGAATAGAACTTGGTGAAACGCTTGACAATTTGTAAAGTAACCGGTGTAACTTACTCTAACTGCGCCTTAACTAGTTACTATTTTCTCGGAGTAACTGTGTCTGTAACTTGGTTACTTTTTACAAGTAGTAACTGTAACGTGGTTACTTTTTACAGTAACCTTTCCGAAGACTGCATTTATGCGGATTCCGTTTGTTACTCGATCTATACAGTTCTATCCCTCAATGAACGTATTGGACTCTGTAGGTCGGGTGACAAATGGAAACCAAAGTTCCAACTTGGGCTGCTTCACATTCCAATAACAGCAAAGATATGGAATTTATTGCAAGGTCAATATGCATGTACGGAAAATACGAATACAAAATGTGTATCGGCTGCTTGTTTGCTGCTGCTTTGTTGCTTGCTTGCTGTTTGTTAGACATGTGGGAGTTCCTTTATGTACATATCTTTCACTGCAGTGGCAAAAATAAAGTTTATTCATAGGATTTCCCTCTCTCCCCTCCCCGACTACGGGCTCCGACAAAGAAACCGCCTCCCCCCCTCCGCCCCTGTTTCACCGTCAGCTGATTGTTTGTTTACCTGGCACGTATTAACTTTGTTAGCTCCCACATATTGAAACAACTACGCACCCTTCGCGTTTTATCCTCCTATATGTAGGCTGTTTCAGTTAAATCCCCCGGGGGGGGGGGGGGGAAGTAACTCGCGAACGGGTGGCACCAATCGGAGAACTTTCTTTTTTACGAGACTTTCGCGAATTATTTAGCCCGGGGATTTAACTGAAGCACCCTGTATATTGTCAGTGATGAAGCGTGTTGTGTAGTTTGCACGCGATACTGGCAATGTATGGTTACAAGCGAATAAATAACATTTCCTCCCTTAAAAAAAATGTTTCTTTAAAATATTACTGGATGTATGCCGTTTGACAGGAGTCTCTCTTCGCTGTGTGTCGTTCGTACTGTCCATGGCGAGGTTGGGCTGACTGCTTCATGTGACATAATTTCTATAACAGATTTTCTGGCACGTGCGTTGAAGCGTGATTCTGAAACCGAAACCAACTGAAACGAGGGATAGCATTCCGGTGTAGAGTATGTTTCGTCGTTGATGCACGCGATGGCGCCACGGTCTGACGGTCAGCGTCGTTATTTGTGTTGTGAGTGGATGAGCGCTTCGTAGTCGAACGAGGCGTCTGGTTGTGCCGCGAGTCTTGGTAATTATCGTGATTTCTCTCTTATCTCCACGGATTTGAGTCACTGCTACTTATCGCCGTCTCACTGCAAATCTCGTCGCTCCCTTCAGTTGCGCCATCGTTGTGCGAACAATGTTCGGGGCATAGACAAGCGCGGTGGTTATCTCGGCTCATTCGCTCGCACACCCGACCGACCAACCTACCTCAAGTCCTCCGTCGGTCGTCTGCGAATGCAGTTCGAGTCGTCTGCGACGTGCTTTCTCTCACTGTGTCTGCAAATCGATGGAGAAAGCGCCTCTGGGACGATTCAGCGACGACACTGAGCAGATAACATAGGGTGTCGTTGTGTGTGTGTGTATGTGGTGTGTTGTGGCCATATCAAGTCTAGTCTACATTGCAACTCGCTCAAGAGGGCACCATGGATATCAAACTGATTCACAAGAGCAACACATTCAGCAACTTTGGGAGTCAAAAGCTGGGGAATTGGTTTTCGACCTTCAGCATCACGCGACGGAAGATCGGGGCAACCCTCAAGAATTCCAAGAGCCTGAGTAAGTCGAGTGTTTTGTTGTCACCTGCTGCGTTTCTCCGCACGTAGATTTCCAGTCCGACTTTTTCTCCACGAAATGTCAGCGATGATTTTCACGCCACTAATCGTGTTACGGATGCGGAGGATGCTAAGAATGGACGCGAGGCTGTTTACGCGCCAGAGTGACGTTCGATCAATGAAAATCGCGGCACCGTCAGTGCAGGGAACATGGTGCGGAACACATGTGTTCGTGTTGTGTAACTGACAGCATGGAAGCAGGGCCGTTATTGTGCACTCGCCAGCCAGAAAAATCATCTCGAGATGATGTTAAAAATACACAAAAGTGCGGTACAAATTTGAGGGCGTTGTGCTCAATTCCAATTTTCAAAATTGAGGCACGAATTTGTACAGAACTTTTACGAATGATGTAGATTTGTGCAGCAACTGATTGGTTCACAGTTGTAGCAAATGCAGGAAATCTGAACGATGAACTCCCGATGAGAAAGGCGTGAATGTGCAAAAACGAGTAAAACAGACGTTGCGAAGCCATAATTCATGAGAGGAGCCATTCAGGCTGTGAATAGTGTTCACCTCCAGAGGGTCCCTGCCTCGCGTGGAAGGTTATATCCCGAAGAAGCGACAACGATTCGTTGTGTGGTGCAGGCCTAATAGAGCCAAGTGCCATCTGCTTGGGTTGTCGTCTGCGAACGACGCCTTTCTTCCAACGGAAGCGCATATTACACCGTGACTCATGTCCTGAGATCGTTCCCTCGAATTCACCGCTACATGGAAGATGCCGGTTGGGATATTCTCTCCCCGAGGCTGCATTGACCTCGGCATTGCTGCAGGTGTACTTTTTGGAAGGTGAAAGCGGAGCAGACGAGACCTCGGAGGAGTGAAACGATTCTCTTTCCGGAAATATACGGAAGATAAAATTAGCCACCTCGCGGCAAGTGCCTTGTGTGCAAGTTGATAAGGTTCAATGTGCACATGTTGATTTCTCGATAACGGTCTTTTCATACATGTTGCCTCTCATGTTCGAAATGTTAGAACCTGCAGCGCAATCTCCTCTGTACACATACTTGTAATGCAAACCCCATTTCGTGCGCGATGGTATGAAATCTTATCTGTCTTAACTAGGATTGTATGCACACACAACCAAAAATCGTAAGAGGGTTTGGCTGTCTGCCGTTTTCTTTCTCATTTCCAGTCGATTGGGTGGCCTCACTTTCTAATCTCTTGGCAGTTATCCGAGGCATTCAGGAATGCAGTTGAATACCTGTTTGTGCAGCTTTTCCCTGACGTATTCCTGCCGCGCTCCCGCCGAAATTTCTTCTTTTAGTTTGAATGCATCGTTGACATTGTGTCGGGTTTCCCTCGGGAATATTTTCCCGGCATCGTGCAGATATTTTTAGTATCTCTCTGAAGTGGCATTTGAATGCGTTCTCTTCTTTTTTTCTTTTTCTATCAGTATCTTGGTAGCACTTGGCTTCTGTGAAGTGCTGGCTTTGACGCTTGTGGGTTAAGATGATTTGGCCCCGATGGTTTTATACCTCCGGGACTATGTGATGCAACGCTCATTTTTGATTGAATTCAGTAGCTTCGTTCGCTACAAATCAGTCGTAAAAGTTAGGGGAAGTCGCTGTTCACCTCCGTTTTCTTCGTAATCACAGAAACCTGCAAGGAAGCAACGCGGTAAGAAGGTTGGAACGACCGGCAAAGTGTGATCTCATCATATTCATAGACTACCATCGAAATCTCCTTATACGGTGGAGGTAGCGGAGTACGTGGGAATAGATTGCGTAGATAAAATTATGAGTAACGCTCTCTGATAACGGTGCGCGTACAGTCACTATCTGCGATAGGGCTGTTTGCCTGAATTTCGTTAGAATAAACAAGGTGCAGCGTATTTCGAGGCAGCTCCTGACGCCTGCCGGGTATACGGACTTTCTTGAGTCGAGATACCGGTACTAAAAAGCTTTTACGTAGTAGTTTTTAAATCCGATTTTTTTTTTTTGATTGGGTGTTAGCGCCGCGAAGCAACTGTGGCTATGAGCGACGTACAGATGTGGACAGACGGAGAGAGGATAGCAGGAAGGAGTGGGGGACAGGGGGGTTAGTATGCGTCCTGGGCCGACTTCAGGGGGAACTGTGCCGACATTCGTCTGGAAAGTCTTCGGAAAACCCAGGGAAAACCTCAGACAGCACAGCCGGCGGTAGGATTCGAACCCACCACCTCCCAGTCTTCTGCACGACCTTGGTTACCACCAACGAGCGGACGCCTTAGCCCACTCGGCCATGCCGCTGGTAAAAATCCGATTTGAGTCTTTCTCAGTTTTGCTTACAAAAGAAGAAATTGGTTGCTAGTTTCAAAAGTGCAGCTCAGTGATTCACCCATGAGTTTTATGTTAGAAGAGCGTTGGAATTCTGTAGGGAGGCTAGGCTGCCGTGCATGTTCAAGCTAATAATCTGTAAATTTTTCCCTCTGGGTCAACTTGACTATTCCTCTAGCCACGATCTACTACTGTACTAGGGACTGCGCGAAGCTACCAGCACCGGTGTAGTAGTTCCCGCGGTAGGCGCTAGAGAATTTGGCGCTAGTTGGCGCTGTTCGTTGCGTCGTCGCGTGACCCGCTGCAATATATGGTGGGCTGTAGGCATGTTGACGACGAAGCAATGCTATGTGGCCCTCCTTATCACCATCGTCTAGGTTGCAGATTGCATTTCCCCAGGATGTTTACCTTTTTGTGTTTTCGCATTATATAAAAGTGCTTCTTGTCTTTGCGTATTACATCACACAGTGCGTTGCACAAGTTGATTTCTGTTAAATGCTAGTTCAATATGTTAGTATGCTAGGCACGTAAGCTGTTACGTGCAACGCATCTATCTATCTATTTATCTATCTATCTAGCGACGTAACTACCCCTTGATTAACCGAAGGAAGAGGGGGAGTTGGTCGCTACCAGGCTTGCGGAATGGGATCAACCATTCCATTCCAATGTCATTCCGAGAAATGAAGATTCGTGATAATTCCATTCCTTTCAATTCTTCGGGATGAAAAGGTATGGCTAATTCTCACTCCTGGAATGGCTTGGCAACCCCATTCCATTCCTTTAATTCCATCAATAAAAGAATTATCTAGGACCGGTAACCGTACTAGCTAGCCGAGCAGTGCTATAGAAGAGATTGACATTACCCATCACGGAAAGAGCACAAAGACAAGGTTATTTCGCCCTCCTCCTCTTCATTGGCATCATCATTACTAAATTAACTGGTGCAAGTGATGTGGGGTTGCGGGCCTCACAATAGTGAAGCCAAAATCACCATTTTATTTTTTCTTAAAACCAAACCAAACTATCGCCCTTGACCCGTGTGGCACCCAGACCATTCCATTTCAATTCCGTTCCGTCTGCGAAAAAAAAAAAAAAAAAAGCCCAATTCCATTCCATTCCTAGGACAGTTTCCGCCATTCCATTCAAATTCCATTCGGGGCTCTGATAAACCTGGAATGATTCCGGAATCATTCCAACTCCGCAACCCTGCAGACAGGACCCCTCGGGCCGGCCATCCCATAGGCGATGGCCGATTGTCCAAGTCTCTATATTATAGTACTACACTCTAAGGGGAAAAAAAAGGAGTACTTTTACTCCTTTTGGGTACTAAATGCATTGCCACAAAAAAAATATAGTCCCTTTCGGGAGTAAATGTACGGTAGTAAATGAATGTCACAGAGTGGAGACTGTATTTCACGCGCTGTTGTAAGAGTCCCAAGTACATAATTCGTGTGCATGCATGAAAATACTTTGAAGCAAACGGTGATATATTGAGTGATATAAAATCTTGCGCCATACATAGGGCACAGTTTGCCAAGAAAGTTGCGCTAACTGTTTCTTACTCTGTGTGGTTGGAAAATTGCTACGTTGGCAGAGTTATACAGCCTTATGCCATCAAATTGACCAAGGGTGCATATTCACGTAGACTGTTGCAGTCTGGAGACCATTCGCGAAGTTCAGTGACAATTTGCAGTACTGGGGAGTAAATGTCGGGACTAAATGTCGGCTTAGGGGACTAAAATAGGGAGCAATTGCAGACTAGGGGAGTAGAAGCTGCAATTACTCCCTGTTTTACTCCTTTTTTTTTCCTTAGAGTGTAGGTCGTGCTCTCACTAACGTGAAATTACTTATTCTATGTTCAAATCCAGCGCATCAACGAGCCGCCTTTAGAGCCGGCCCTATACTGTCCCCTTTACGCGTGAAAAAAAAAAAAAAACCAAAAAACATCTCAATATCTACTCGATTACCCTATCAGTCGTTGAAGGCGGCGTCCCGGAAACCGCGTGCCTTCAACACGCGAGTAAAAGACGCACAAAGTAGGGTGCGTTAATTACGCCAATAAATACGGTCTACTTCGAAAAAGATGGCTAAGAGGCAAGCGAGCTGGTTAAGTTGATGCATAATGTAAAACCCAGAGGGTATAGGGAAGAGGAAGTCTCGGCTTCTCTACTTTTCGCGCAAAACTATAGCCTGTCATTAAAGGGGCACTATAAAATGAAAGCAAACAACTTGTTCTCAAATGAAAGTCCGTGTTTCAATTAGTATAATGCGAGCAAAATGAGTTCACACAGCGCTACCGTTTAGAAGAAAAACACAATGAAAGCAGAGCCGTCTTTGACGGGAACGAATGAGATCCCCGGGAGGCAAAAGATTGGCGGCATCCAATGAGACAGCAGGAGAAGCGCGCGCATTTGCTATCGTGGCCGTGTAGATTTGGAACGGGTCCGTTCGTAGTGTTCCGTATATGCGCGGCGTGATGCGCACTACTGCATTTTTCAATACCGATTCACTGAATTGTAGTACATAAAGAGTTCTCGCGGATGTTCCACCGACAACATTTATCTTTCGGACATCCTTCGGACAGCGACGCCAGTCCGCCTCGCAACGCGCACTATGTTTGTCACAACGACTAGTCACTAAATAAGCTACGCTTCAGAGTATCGACACTGAGCCGCCATGTTGTTTCGGATGACCTCCAGCCCCACCTCTATTTTGGCAGTAGAAATAGAAGAAGGTGAAGTTCAGCAGTGGAAGAAGACAACACTTCGAAGAGCGCTAAATGGATTGCGCTGGAGGTCATCCGAAACAACATGGCGGCTCAGTGTCGATACTCTGAAGCGTAGCTTATTTAGTGACTCTAACAACGACTGCTTCATGGCGTGCCACGTGCGTGCACGCGCAGCATGGACTAAAAACACCGATGCACGATCTGAAAGTACGTTCACTGCTTAGCACCGAAGCAAGAAAGAGTCAGAAATAATTTCGATTGTAGCTCAGGGATTTACCTACCCCCTAAAGGGGGGGGGGTACACCCTCCCTGCATTTTTGCAACACCCCCCTGAAATTTCTCAGGTGACCCCACCCAGCTCGGCCGCCAACACGGTCTGGTAGAGAGTCCGGCGGTGCGAATTACATCCTATATTGTCAACCTTGGGCTGTAGGACCACAGTCATGCATATGATCGTACCATGCATTCGTCCAAGGTCATTTGAAAGTGACTGTTCAATGCATATATTGCGCGCATGTACGAGCAAAAATGCGTGCGGGCACGCAAACTCATTGTCGATCATCAAGAACCATTTGCGATTTGGTTATGCATCTTAATGTTGAAATGCCGTTCATAATGAATCTGTATTCTAATGCACTGTGTTCTAAACTAATAACATGTGCAAATAAAACGGGAAAGCTGTGCAGATATGTCACTATTGTGCCACGATTCTTTCCGTGAGAAGAAAACTTCCTTAAGTGGAACCTTCACCAAGCATACCCCACCGCCCTTGAAAGCTCGCCCCCCCCCCCCCCTCCCCCGGCAGTGAATTTCTGGGGAAATCACTGTTGTAGCTCCATAACGGCATCGGTTTTGAATTACGATAACAATTGCGAAAATGACGTAGCGTGTAACGTATAATCTGAAGTGAACTTGTTTTTCCATTTTAGTGCCCCTTTAAAGTGGCCACGATATGTGGGGGACATTTCAGCAACAAACTTGATGAGGGTCTAGGGAGTTTATACGGGGCGTTCCAACTGGCTCGCGCGTGAACAATGTTTTTATTTGTTGCTGGGAGGCGATGCACGCGATTAAATTATTACGAATAAATAATTATGAATTATCCTGCATCTCCAAGCGTTGTTACGAACCGTTTAAATTACGCGCATTTCTATAGACAATCGCTGGTCTTTCCACTGCTCGGGGTTTCGTATCCCTAGCTAATAGAGTTTTAGTGCATGGTACGCTATCGCGTTTGCGTACGTAAGGGATAATAGCGTTGATGGTGCTGCGCATGCGCACAACAGAAAAGGAGCTTCGCGCATAACCACCAACAGCGATCCCAACGCTGTCCCATACAATGTCAATAGCGTAAGATGTACTAACACTCCCTAATAAATATTTTAAATCCAATTAAAATCTTTAAACGCGGGCAGTAACGACGAGACGGACACGAGCGCTGGTTCTCAGCCTTTGACTTTATTTCAGAACGACTTCTTTTATGCAGGGTGTCCCAGAAAACGTGTCATTGCATTTTAATTAAAAACTGCGTCACACAGAGGCATGCGGTCAAAGGCATTTGTTCTTACTAGCTTTTTGCCACCTCCTGATGTGCATGTCGTGTGACCTAAGTTTAATAATGTAAATTATTGCGAAGTGAACTCTGAAATTTGCCAAGTAAGAGTCACTTTTTTTACCCCACCAATGTGAAGAGCGTGCCGAATTTACTCAAATTAATGACAATTGACAGGAATGTTGAGCTATCGTATATCACGATAGGATAGATCCTTAATTTCACAGTTAATTCTCGTGAATTCGAGTAAATTCGGCACTCTCTTCATGTTGGTGGGGGGAAAAAAGTGACTTTCACTTGGCAAATTTCAAAGTTCACTTCGCAAAAATTTGCATAATTAAAGTTAGGTTACGTGACATGCACATCAGGAGGTGGTAAAAACCTAGCAAGAACAAATGCCGTTGACCGCATGGTTCTAGGTGGCGTAGTTTTTTTTTTTTTTTTAATTAGAATCCAGTGACACGTTTTCTGGAACACCCTGTGTACCCGCCCACCGCTGACTTGACTGCCATTTGACTAAGCTTCGTGATTGAACAATTATACATCGACAGCGCGCGAAACTGGTAATACTTTAATTAGCGATAGTTCGAGACGGGCCCTCCAAATGAGGGTTGCGCGCTAGGAGCCTATGCCCGATAGCTCTCGATAATGATAGACTATCCGAGCAACGTTACTTGCGTAATTAACTCAAAATGGCTCTTGTGGGAGAGCGATAAGGATAGTGGGAAAGGGATAGGAACGGCTAATGAATTATGATCGAACCACGTCACGTAATCTTAAAATACTTAATCTCTAGAACACGGCTTCTGCTGTCAAAAGATTTCTCCTCACGCAATAAACGACGTCGTTAACTGGAGAGCAATACAAAAGGAACGGAATTTATCCATTGCACGATTTATGTGCGAACTACAGTCACTATATAAGCTTACGCTTATATAGTGACTGTAGTGCGAACGACACTTTCCCTCTTCCTCTCGTTCTCCAAAAAAAGCACAACACCACTCCCATTCGTTTCCTCAAACTGTCTCTCGCGATGATTGGGCAAATCGTTTGAGGAGACCAATAGGAGGCCGCTCCTCATTTGTCGCCCTTCTTGAGAAGGAGAGCGAAGAGGGAAATCGGCTTCGTTCTCGCATAAACCACAAACGATGCAACGGTGTAATTCCGTTCTTTCTGTATTGCTCTCAAAGTAACGACATCTTTCAATGGCGCGATGCGAAATGTCTACAGTTTAGTGGCCCTTTAACGAGCTTCAAAATCGCGTGGACGATCGCGAAAACCTAACCCTCTTCCCGCTCTAGAAACCTCCTGAGGCGGAGATATCTTTTATGTATTTATCGTATCTTCGCAGTTGCCGTTTTCCGCGTGTCTTGCCAAAAGGTGCGATTGTTATGACTGGGACGCCACAACAAATGACGCGCGATACCCCGCGTTCACTGAACCGGCGCACATTGGCGGAGGGCCGCTGCTACTGTTTGTGCCTACATCGTATATATGAATTTATGAAAACGAACCGTTTCGTGATCGGGCGACGGGTAAACACTGAGCGCCGCCTGCAATCAAATTCCTAAGCAGTTTAGTGCAGTACCTGTGAAGAAAAACATTTGCTCGGAATTAAGCGCTCTTAGAACAGTCGTACAATCCCCGGGGCCAGGGGCGCAGTTAGGGACACCTCCCAAATGTATAGGCCACCTTGTATACCTACGTTTGGCGCGATTTCTTCACGGTGGCTTGGATTGATTCGCTATAAAAATGGCTCGCAATCACAGTTTGGCTCGTAAACGTGGGAATAAATACACATGGATTTAAGTTTGTGCCCCCCCCCCACCACCACCACCACCACCACATTTTCTGGCTACTCCCAGGGTGTCTACCAACCTGGAAAACAGGGAATAGTCAGGGAATTTTGATGTGACTGGAAAAGTCAGGGAATTGTCAGGTAATTTGGCTAAAAGGCAGCTGAAGTCAGGGAAAATCGCAGACAAGTGCCGTGATGATGCACGGCGAATCGCGAGTGCCGACCGGTGGTTGAGAGGCGATGCCGCTGCAACGTTACTGCGAGTAGCAGTTCACCAGTATGACAAGCTCTGACGCAGAAAAGTAGGGTAGCCTCACTTATACTTAATAAATGGTCTGTGTTATGTTGGATCTGGTATCAAAACGTATGAGCAGGCACCAAGTTCCCTTTTGTTTTTGTCAGGGAATTCGCTTGAAATAGTCAGTGAAAACCTGAAAAAATCAGGGAATTTGAAGGCTGCAGTTTTGTAGACACCCTGACACCCCTGCCCGTGGAGTACGCGTGACGGTATCCTTCCTTCGTAAGTGCTACCCGGCGGTCAATTACCGGCGGGGGCTTTCTAGGCACGATAAAAAATTTGCTGCATCTTCCGGCATGGGGCCAAATCTGTTTGAATGCAGGTGCCAAATCCGGGCACCCGGTTGGTTGTATTTCTTTTTTCTTTAAAAAAAAAATTGTAAGTGTAATTTTTTGGTTGCTGTTCGCTTATCGTTGAAAACCTTTTACCGTTTCGTGATGTTCTCTTTGGCATTTTTACTGCGGTGGTTGCACACTTTCATCGTACCGCAAACAGTTCTTATGATCGCGGGATGTACCGACCCTATAAAGCTTGCGCTTTAAGGAAAAAGTAATACACGTGCGAGCAATTAGCTCCACGATGACCTTCTCAAGCGCATCGGGCCATGCTCATACTTCAAAGGGCTCGAGTCACATTAGTACAGTAGTACAGCACTATTATAATACTGAATTACTCCAACTGGGAGCCACCAAACTACACTCTTAATTTTTTTACACCCTTTAGGGTGTAATAAGGGTGTAATCCCAAAGTGCGATAACTCACTCCCTTTAGGGTGTAATATAACACCCTTTTCAACCGACTACAACCTCAAAAAAGGGTGTAATTTGATACTTCGAAAACACCCTTTAGGGTGTAATCCAAAAGTGCTATAACTCACTCCCTTTAGGGTGTAATTTAACACCCCTGGTAATATTACACCCTTCAAAAAGGTGTTGTCAAGTAATACATGTGCTACTTGAGAGATAGATGCTATAATTCTCACAAATGCCAGCAGCCAGAAACTGTGAATCTATGTACATGTACGCAGTCCAATAAATGAGGAGTTGAATTACTCATACATAATTCAGTATATCAAAGTGTGCCAAAGCTTAATGTGCCCTCAAGGAGCAGCGGCTTTTTCGCTTCACAGGTTTTCTTGAATGCTCTGAAAAAAAAAAGTCATATTGAGCTGGACATGTACTGCTGGCGACATACTGCCTGTCATTTGGGTTTCATGGTTTCGCTGCTTGCTGCGGCATGCTGCAGGCAGTGAGTAATAAACTGGCACAGCAGATTTTTCCCGACCTGCCTGCTGCTTACTACTTGCAACGACTCTTCACAGAAGCTGCAGAATGCCATGAAAGCCCGAAACCCAAACTTCAGACAAGTACGTCTCAAATAGGTACAATGTACATTCTAAACCCATTGACGGATAGGTGCCGCCTGATCAACTGGTACATTTCACAAAAAGTGCACCAGATGACTTCAAGAGGAAGCCTGCGAAAGCTGTAGGTGCCCTGTGCCCCCTGAGACAACTGGTACGACATCGCTGCTGACGTCGGGAGCCACAGTGTACCGGCCGTAATAAAGGAATACTTGTACCAACTAATACGCGAGACGCATTATGCCTTTCAAGTTCTCTAACAGAAAATGACCTCCAGGCTTCGGGGAAAAAAAGAAGAAAATAGGGGAAAAATCCACCAAGGACATTGAACTTGAAACACCAAATTTTATTGGCGTGCACATACCTTTAAATTTCATCCAGTACATCATCGTTGGCTGAATGGAAAGCATACACGGTTCACTAATCCCAACACACACATATGAAGCACACGCTGCATGGACACAACCCCTCCGATGTACCAGGCTGGCACTGCAAAGCTCAACCAAGGCCATCCTTAGTGACGAACACGACAGTTCCCCAAACGAAATGGCCGACGAATAATTGTCCGAGCATGTGGCACCGACCCCTCTTCGATGTGAGAAGCAGTTACAGTTTTGCACGCATATGCGTGACCGTTGAACAGGACACTACCTGTAAAGAAACCGAAGTGAACATCACGCTGGTATTGTTCAAACGTTAATGCTCGAATATTACAGCTTTTTGTAACTCACGTCCTTGCAGTCGATACAGTCCCACGTTCACCTGTAACGAAAGAATACAATTAGCCTCTCTTGTAATACAAATCGTCGCTTCACCGATGTAGCCGATCCACTCCTGCCGCCATTTGCAATGTGTCCATCGTCTGCAACAGAACGATTGTTAAACACAAGTAAAACGCAGGCGTCGTACGTTGCATCACAGCCAGGTTGACTTACCTTAAGCAAACATTAAACTTGTAATTAGAAAGCAAGGTTGTCGTCCTTTCAAAGGCGAAGTTGCAGCGCACACAACAGGCACGAACGCAGCGACGAATGCACTGCGGTAGAATACGCGGTACCACGTCACTCCTCACGGGTGGAGCGCGGAACAACGTAGTACGCTCCAGCGAAGGCACACATATTCAGCCGGCACACGGATTATTCGACAAGCACACGAGTATACGGCTCAGGAGGCACACATATTATTCAGCGGGGCACACATATTTGTCGATAGGGATCGTTGAGCTTGCTATTTGATAGCTGCTACGGCTGCTTCCAGACAGTTACGGCTGTGTACCGGCTGTACTTTCTGAGGGAACTTTTTTAACCGGCACATGTTCGTCACAGGATTTAGAGTATAGACTCAACATTTCTGCCGAGGTGCCCTATTGTATGCATCTGTAGGTAACATGAAGCATATCATTGTGCTTTCAAAAGAAATACAGTTCATGTAAAAGCTCTATGCCCGGTACACCCATTTTACGCCTCTTTTACACCCGAGATCAGTGGACGTTGTAAATAAGGTGTTACGTTATTACTACACCCATTTAACACCCCTCATCCCAGCATGTTTCTTCGAGCTGGTGTAATTTGGGAGTAAAAATTAGTTTACACCCCAGTTACACCCGGATTACACCCTAAAGGGTGTTATAAATTTAAGAGTGTATAGCCGAGCTGTGTGGATCAAAGCGTTCCTTGTTATACACGACGGGAAGCTGGCCGGCAGTCCTCCTCGACTGTTCCCATATTTCACGTCGCGTCTGCCGCGGCGCCGCTCATGCTTCGAAAGAAAGTGGTCTATAGCACGTGTCTATAGTCAGTGACAACATAAGTCATACACTTGACCCCGCCCCCACGCAAGAATCGCTCCGCGCGCGCGAATGTAGTGCGGCGCGGCCAAGTGAGAACTCGCGGGAGAGAGAGAGCCGGCACTACATCGCGAAGCGGGGGCGTCGTGCAAAGGCTGGTAGCCAATCGCAGGAGCCTTCCACGGAGGAGTGGGCGGTCCCAATTGTAGGAGTTAAGCTGTCACCGACTATAGTAAAAGACAGCTCCAAAGTTGGGCACGTTTTGTGCACTTTCGCCCTCTGTGCGCTGAGCCGAGTAATCCCAACCGCTTCGAGGATGTGTGGTTCGCCAAAAGTGAGGGTTAGGACGCTTTTTTGGGAACGGTGACGAAGCCTTAATAGCTGACGCACTTAATTGACAGACACCTTTTTCCTTCGCTGATTGCCCTTATGGCAAGGGTGAGCGCGGGATCGTGACGAGTCAAAAATATCCCTTGGGACGATGCTTTAGTGTTCGAACCGGTTCCGCGGTGTCTGATCTTGAGCGCCCAACAGGGGGTGCTTTTAGGGTTCTTCGTTTTTCGGTTAAACTCGATTTTTCGCGATAGTTCCCCCCCCCCCCGAACAAGTTTTCAAGAATTCGGGTAAAAACCCGATATCTACCCGAAATTTTTGCGGTCCTTCTACTTGTCGTTCTCTGTAAACCGTCGGAAAAGTCAGTGATAGCCAGTAGTTAACTACATGTAGTTAAACTACTAGTTAGACTACCTGATTGTAGTTAAAAAGTAGTTATCAACTACTTGCAGAGATGTAGTGGCAACTACTAGTTAAACTACTATTTTAAGTAGCTAACTATACAGTAGTTAGGTTACTGAAGGCGCCAACTACTTCCGATTTTGCCGCAAGCTTTACGGCACGATTGTGTTTCCGACTTTTACCTTGTGCTACGTGTTTGATGAGAACGGAGGCGCAGAGCAATTGTGTCGTGCATGTGTACTAAATCTTCACTTTTAATGCTTGTCTAGTGAAGCCTCATTTGCTGCGAAATAATTCTGCAACTTAGTTTATCGCGTACGCACAGAAAGAATCCCGCCGCAAGCTTTGTATTTGACGATCGTAGCAATGGCTTCAGCCAAAGTTTATTATTGCTCGTGATTCATATTTAGGTGTCCAAGAACGCTACAAGGGATTGGTTCTGGTGGACAACGTTAGGTAGTTATAGATGTAGTTAAACTACATTGCAGTAGTTAAAAAAGTAGTTTTAACTACTCCCCTGAAAAGTAGTTGAACTACTAGTTAAACTACTCAATCACAAAGTAGTTAATAGTTATAGTTAAACTACTGTAGAAGTAGTTAGTGGCCATCACTGGGAAAAGTGAATCATAATATCAGCGATGAAGAGCGATTTGTGACAACCTTATTTGTCCTCCGTTTATGATCTCCAGCAGGTGTGAAAAACGAGCTTTTGTGGAGCTCGGGCAAGTGTTTGAACACCGCGGTCATGCACTGCCCCAGTTCCGAGCGGAAATATAAAGGTTCTTGTTTCTCGTCCCACACTCTAAGAAAAAAAGGAGTACTTTTGCTCCTTTTGGGGAGTAATTGCATTGCCACAAAAAATAGTCCCTTTCGGGAGTAAATGCACGGGAGTAAATGAATGTCACAGAGTGAAGACCGCATTTCACGCGCTGTTGTAAGAGTCCCAGGTACATAATTGGTGCGCATGCATGAAAATACTTTGAAGCAAACCGTCAACCGTGATATATCGAGTGATATAAAATATTGCGCCATACTAGGGCACAATTTGCGAAGGAAGATGCGCTAACTGTTTCTTACTCTCTGTGGCTGGAAAATTGCTACTTGGTCTGAGTTATACAGCCTTATGTCGTTCAAATTGACCAAGGGCACATATTTACGTAGATAGTTGCATTCAGGAGACCATTCGCGAAGTTTAGTGACAATTTGCAGTCCTGGGGAGTAAATGTCGGGACTAAATGTTGGGTTAGGGGACTAAAATGGGGAGTAATTGCACACTAGGGGAGTAGAAGCTGCAATTAGTCCCCGTTTTACTCCTTTTTTTCTTAGAGTGCAGTGTCACAGCAGTAGCCTGTTTTATATGCCTTTCGTTTCACCCAAAACTTCCCCGGTGACATATCAAAAACGGAGATCGTAGAGCCCGATTTCTCCCCGAATTCTCGGTTGTAAATAGCACCCGATTTTTCCCTCCCGAATTTGAAAAAAATCGTAAAACTCGAAAACGAAGAACCCTAGGGATGGTCTACCGCAGTCCACAGACGGTGGCGTGAACGCCACGCATTCTGGGCACGTTCTGGCCATACAACATTGAGGACGTTGACGTGCACGTGACGTCATTGAGGGCTGTTTCGCGGTACGGTAAGAGCGTGATCGGCAAGTTTCGTTTCGAATCGGTGGCTTTTGCCTGACGGAACGAAAGCCGAACAGTAGCGGCCGCTGTACGATACGACAAAAGCGTATCGTATCCGATTATTTATCGCGGTGAATCCTCGTCCACCAGACCATGTCGGCTAATCCGCTGGAGAGGAAATGCGATAACTGGATAAGAAGCTCTTGTGTCACATTCGTGTAACCAGTACCGTCACGGCTGCGAAAGCGATGGCTGTAATGGGAACTTGATTAAAATATGTTGCTCAGTGACTCATTGAACCTTTTTTTTTTAAAGAAAAGCTTCGATTAGGGTCTGGAATGTCGCTTTAAGTCTGTCCAGTGTAATCCTCACTGGCCTTACGTCCCATTTCGCCTAATATAATCATGGATGATGGGATGGGTGCCTGGCGTTATGCGAGATGAGACTGTCGGGAAACCAAATTGGGTGAAACGGGACTGTCAGCACATACCTGTCCCGGACCGTATGTGATTGGCGTCAGCAAGAAATGAACGCGCTCATTGGTCGGCACCTTACGTAGTCCGATACGATGACCTAATTTAGGTGCTTCAAAGTACTTCAACGATCCCTCCAAGTTATATTTCGATGATAGCTTGTCATAAGAATATTATTAATACAGGGTGGGGGCAGATAAAGTAGCTCCACATCTATGCACGTATGGCGTTCCCAGCTTACAGCATAAACTTCCGGTAGCGCGGGATGACGCATTTATATGATGAAAACAAAAACAAAAAATCGTGGAAATGAAATTCTACGCAGTAACAAAGTTAGCCACTCTCTGAGCATCCCGAATTGCCTGCACCGATGTCAATATGGCGGTCTTTCCGCGGTTGTGCCCAGCCACCGCTGCGCACAAACGGACCTCATTATTGTTACAATTTGTGTTTTGAAGATAGACCAGAAGCCAGGTGGCATCATGAGGAAAACTTACACACACTGGCGTAACGCAACAAATTTGTGTTTTGCCAACTGTTTCGCCCCTCCCCGCATGAAATAATCTTCGCCAAATGATGATAACCAAAGTGTACAGTGAACGATGGAAATAAAACGATCATATTTACTCGGTGTGGTTTCGTTCGTAGGTTCGAACCAAAGTCAGGTAACATGCCTAATCGGGGACGCCGCGAAGCTCACGAAACCTGCGCTACTCAGCGTAAAAATAGGGGAAACTTTCTTAGCCATTTTATGGGGCAATGCTCGAAATATGTCCTCTCCTGCCTTGCCCGTCCCTAATAGTTCGCGACTCTCAAAACAATTCTTCAAAAAAGGGAGGAACAGAAATCAACTTTCACGAAACTAAAACAATTGACTCCTCTGCAAACGAAATCGTTTCCTTTCCTTCCTGCTGAAGTTCGAGTGAGTGACGACCATTTCCAACTGTTGTCCTATACGCTGTGGGGCGAAAAAATAAGACAAAAATACGAAAGAATTTCACGAAATACAAAGTGAACGATAACAAAAAAAAAAAAAAAAAGAAAACTGCGGGCCTCTGGAGTGCATTGTGGGGTCAGGATGGCTGCCTAGAATTCCGATGTGACAGCGGCGCGAGCGTTGTTTGTGCAACGGACGCATTCCTGATCCTCACTGCCGTCTACCTCGTCGAGTGACGAACAGAGAGGGGACCTCGTAAATGGCTCCCCGCATGGAATCTTAACCGAGCTACGAAACCACACAGAACTCCTCAGGGGGCTTATTCGCTTCATCGTCGTTGCTGTCGTTACGAGCTAACGGGTGGCGGGAAATTCAAAAAGATGGGCACGTGACACATTGCGCGTGACGTATACCACGCCCTTCACAATGGAGCGCCGCGCACGTGTTTTATTACGTGCCCTTCTCGACGAGTGACGCGCCCCTCGTTAGCTCGTTACGCGTGCAACCGATTAAGCCCCCCCCCCCCCCCAACCCCTGCTCTTCGTTGGGATGAAGACTTGTGTCGAAGAGCTTCGTGTATTTTACGTTGATACCGAAAACTCATTCAGCTCTGACGTCACGTTCAGGCATTGAGGCGGCCACCGGCGAAGTCACGTGCTTTCAAGAGCCAATGGGAATGGCAGAGGCACTGATGGAAGTGCTGCGCCGTAGAGGGGGTGTTTTTGCTGCATTTGCGCAAAAGCGCGGAGCATGCGACTACATCGCTGTCCACGGAGGTAGCGCGCGTCACGAGAAAGCGAAACTCGAAGTAAACGAGGCGAAAAAAACGGTTGACCATTTTTAAACGTGAGAGGGAGCTGTCGCAGCTACTTACTAGTCTGCTAATCGACCGACGCTAGCTAGCCCTAGCCAAGCAGTCTCGGGACGCCAATTAATGTGCACCGTCACGTTGGCGCCCCAACGATTGTGCTGTTGGTTTTATGTTGTTCCCAGGCTCAGGGACATGTTGCCAACGTCAACTATACACCAACTAGCTTGCATTGTACTTTTATGTTCATAGCTATCCAAGCTGAGAGGCATGAGGCGCTCTACTGCTCTTCTACGAGGGTCGTTGCGCTCGCTACGCATTGTTCGGTTCCTGAACTCCCGGCAGCTCGTTGGCGTCGTCGCGCGCTTTTGCCTGATCACAAGTAGAGTCACTAAATAAGCTACGCTTCAGAGTATCGACACTGAGGCAAAAAGAGCCGCCATGTTGTTTCGAATGACCTCCAGCCCCACCTCTATTTTGGCAGTAGAAATAGATGAAGGTGAAGTTCAGCAGTGGAAGAAGACAACACTTCGAAGAGCGCTAAATGGATGGCGCTGGAGGTAATCCGAAACAACATGGCGGCTCAGTGTCGATACTCTGAAGCGTAGCTTATTTAGTGACTCCTAATCACAAGCATAGCTGGCGAGAAGCAGGCCACATCTTCCTCTTCGTCATTCGCATTATCGGTGTCAATTGAACTTTCATCGTTACTACTTTCGTAAAGATCCACGCCGTCAAGGATGAACGCAACAATGCTCGCCGTCGAGAACGGAAGAAGACAGCTGAGGTCAGCTTTGGCTCGGCCTCTCGCAGCAAGCGCCAAAAACTGCTCTTGGAACGAGCGAACTGCTCCGTAGTGCATCACCGGAACACGCGACTCTTGCTCTGACCGCACCACCCGAATTTACCGCTCGGGTTCGGTCCAGAAAAAAGTGCCCCCAGTGCATCACCCGAAATCGCCGTAATGGTAGCTCGGCGTCTCTCTAAAGATACCGTTTTGCACCTATTTGACGGTCACTTGTTACCTTTGAGGATCGCTCGGCTCTTAGACAACGAAACGCATTCCGTTATGTGGACACGCTAGTTCACACCCGCTATGCACTGACTCCACGGAAGCAGGTTAGGCTCGTGGCTCCCCGATCTCGCGCCTCTAAATTGAGTGGAAAATTGCCCAAGACACAATGATACTGAAATCAACGTGGAAAGCGCTCGTTCTACATCATAAATTGGTAACCATGCACGCACGGCGCCCTCCGACGGTTGATCGAGAGCTGCGCCATGCTGCGCCAGAACGCTTCAAGGCACGTCCATCACTGGGCAGAGGTTTTCCCTGCACTGACGTAGGAGCTTGACGAATACGTGGCACCGTCCCTCGCCAGCTACGAATGTGTACAACGCTACCGTAATTTCACGCGTATAAGCCGCACAGCAGATAAGCCGCAGGACCCGTTTTTAGGAACGTTTTGAAAATTTTCTTGCAGATAAGCCGCGGGAAATACGACGCCACTCATTTGTGCGACAAAGGAGACCATAGAGAATGTCATAAACCCTGTGGTCCATACTCCGGAGTCGGGATGGTGTACAACAAGAGTTCAGTTCTACCCAAATCGGATTGTGCCCTTGTTGCGTGTTTTTCGTGGATCGATGGGTCAGTGGTCTTCCAGAAGACACGAATCAGTCACCACTTTCGTTAAAGCTGCTTGGGGGAAGGCACCAGGAAGTGGCACTACTCGAGTGTGGACGCGACCCTGTTACGCACTGTTCGTGCATCGGCAGGGCGGTGCTGTCCCAGAGACACTGTCGGTTCTTTCGTTAGAACCCGTGTATGGGGAAAATACCGAGGAAATGTAGTGATCAGATAAGCCGCACCGGTGGATAAGCCGCAAAACACCCGTAAGGAAAAAAAAAAAAAGAAAAAATCGCGCATAAGGTAATACGCGTGAAATTACGGTACATCTTTGGCCTCAATCCACTGGCGTGTAGTACAACGAGTGTACGATGTAACAAAGCGCTCGTATGAAAGTGAGAAAGCCCGTTTGAGTTCACGGGGATCACTTTTCGAGGCGATACTGCCCCGAAACGCGAAAATATTTTTTTTTCCTGTAAAAAAGAGATAAACTGAGATGTCACGTGATCCCGGACGTCACCTGCCCAGTTGCTCTCTGCTGTGCCAAATGTGTCGAAATTGCAGCTGCATACGTAAGGACTTCATCCTAGTGTTATTGACGTCAATGTTTTCTTCCTGCTTGGGAGCGATGCCGATTATTTCTGTCAGCCAGCAAGCGCGCGGTTTTCTCTTCTTTCGCGAAAAACGCTTCGAGAGACGCCAAGAAAGTTGCGCTCCTCTCTATTTTTACGCTATATTTTTCCACAGGTTGTATTGTAACCCTTCAGACGCAACTCGGGCCAGCGAAAGCGGAGGAAAAAAAAAATATGGGCACGCTTGGATGGTGTATTAGCCTCCCTCCTGTTCTGCGAAGATATCACGAGCGCAGGCGAGAAATCATCCAGTAGTCTACGCTCTATACGGATGAGCAATAGGCGTGAATAAAATATTGAAATATATTGAATAGTACGTGAATAAAAATATTGATAAACGTGAGCGTGGTATAGCCAGAAAAATGTATCGGCGAAGGGGGTTTATGGGGACTTTACATGGGGGAGGAGATGTTCCCCATCTCGCAAATGCAATACAAGATGTGCGATTTCGTTGAACCGCTAATCCCCCCCCCTCCCCCTCCTTGGCGACACCTAAGGGTGTCTACGTCCGCGTGGAAAATACCGGTATTTATCGGTATTTCATAATATATCCGTTTTTTAATAATTCATGAGCTCGACTGCGAGCATAATATTGAATTTCGATATCGTCCGATCTTTTATGCGCTGTCAATGGCAGGCACAACCTGCAAACGCACCGCGCAAGATATCGCGTTTTACTTGTTTTTTTTTTTTATCGCATAATTTACCTGTTTGAGGACACGAAAAATGTGCTCCAGTACGACATCCCTGTGGTCATTCCATTCAAGCGAGAAAAACGTTGGTGCTTTCTTTTCCTCTCGCGGATATCTCGGAGCAGCATAATTCATATAAAGGGCGAAGGGTCCACAGCCTTGGAAGGCAATTTATTTGGAGGGACGTATACAGCTCAATGTGGGTCAGAGTTTTCTTGTGGCTCTCGTCGCGTACGCCAAGCACGGAATCTTCAACTTTTCCGGTCCTTTTTCGAACGAAGGCCTCGTTGTGCAGAATTTGGAAAAATGACCAGGAAAACAGCGATGGAAACGAACGTGTCGAATAAATCTCACGGTATAGACATTGTACTGTGTTGGTAGACTCGAATGAACGAAATGGGTCACAGTTATAATCAGCCTACAGGGTTATTCTAGCAAACGTTACACATTTCGATCGCACTGTAAAAATAGAAGACTGGGTTTGGCCCATCCCAGACCTTGCATGATAGCCACTTGTCTGAAGTTTCATTCATTTGTAAACGCTATGGTCATGTAGAAAGAAAATTAAAAATCAAGCAAAGTCTCGCCCCGCGCATTTTCAGTGACCTATCCAACACAAACACCGCCATTTTTTCTTGTGTCTGCTTCGCATTCACATCACTTCACACAGGTGGTGCTGCCTACAACGATGTGACATGCCGATTCTGACGTTTATGCACCAATCCTCTTCTTCCTGTCTTGTTCTGTACGCTGGCGCCACCCGTTTGTGGTGAGATGGAAATGAAGCGCACACAGGAGAAAATGGCGGCTTTTGAGTGAGATTGGCCACAGCGTGAATTTTTGCTTGATTTCTTATTTATTTATTTTTTTTCTACGGGACCATAACGCTCACAAAATTCCAACAAAACTTCAGACAAATGGCTACCTGTCTTCAAAGTTTGGGTTGGATAAGCCCTGTCTTCTATTTTTTCGATGTCATCGAAATGTGTAACGTTTGCTAGACTAACCCTGTAGGGTAACCGGTTCGAAACAAATGCGAGGTTACGGTCCTTTACGGAGAAATAACGCGGTTTACTTTCCAACTATGCGTCTCATTCCTGGAAACAACATGGTTCGTGCAATGAGCCGTGCGTGCCCAACCGGCCTCGGTGAATCACTGTGTGACGTTTCCCAAGGGTGCTGGTTCAAACCTGGCCGCCAGCAACGCGTCGTGATCACAGTTGTCTCTCTCTCTTATGGAACGGCCGCAGAGAGACATTGCAGCTATGTCAGGGACCACCCGATGTAAATTCGCGGGACAGAATATTATGTACGGTAGTTGTTCGTAACATTTCCCTGCGTCTGGGGAGGTATGCACAAGGACAGCCACATACGGATGCTTGTCCTTCCGCCCAGGACCCAGGGAAATGTTAAGCCTACACCAGCTTACTTGCCCTCTGTTTCTATGCGTATTTCTGTTGCCTTGCGTATGTTCAGCAATTGATTCGATTGGCACACACAAAGAACGCTTCCTTCCTGTGAAAGCGCGAGGCTTTCTCGAGTCATTCTTCGCTTGGAAGTCTCCCTTCGTTTCAAGATGTGTAGACTGTATATTACCCGTCTCCGAGTACGCTTTTCATAACCCCCTTTTTTCTTTTCGCCCCGACGTCAGCATGGCGTAAATGGTCGTCGAAGCCAAGTTTAGGCAACCCTGTTTCTTACGCCTGTCAGGGGAATAGATCTCTCCCTGTTTGTAAACAAATGACGTCATAGTGTTCGACAGCGACAGCAATTTGATAGACTTGAACTACGCTCGAAGCTATAGGGACGAACAAGGTTACGCCCGAAAGCCACGGTCTTGAGGGAATTACGATGGTCCCTGAAAGGGACGCAATTTTCGGTCCTACCTTTCTTTCAGTAGGAGGCGGCGAACAAGTGGCCATTCGTGGAACCCAGCCCTCCCCTTCTGATTTGTTTCGGTTTCAGTCTCTCTAGCAACGTCATAATGACGGGTAGAGGTCTATTGGTGAGCGTAGGTGAGCGGTGACCTCTAAACGTACGTGGTCCCTCGTTATAGGGCACTAAGGCTTCTGGGACGCTCAGCATCGTGGTGACACAGTCGTACTTGTTCGTGAAATATGAAGACAGGTCCTCCACAGCGGCTGTTTCAGACGGCTTGAAGGTACCCTGGGTTCCATAATCAATATACTAATGGCGCGTTCCATTGGCAGAGCTGGGTCAAATTTTTGCCCCGGGAAGGGACAAAAACTGTTCCATTGGCAGAATCGTGTCAGACGTTGAGTGTTTCATTGGCGGAGCAAGGGCAAAACGTTTGCTCGAAAGAGCAATAGTTATCCACGAGACCATAGCTAACCCGGGAAAGCACGAGCTCACGCGCTATGCGCAGCGCGTGCATCGTACCTCGAACGATTGTTAGCATTCCATTGACGAAGCAAACCCGTGTGACCCCGCCGGGAGCATGTACTCGAACCCCACCCAGCGCGGGGCAAAATCTGCTCTCCCAGTGGAATACGCCATAAATTTAAAACTCTTAATGATATTTCAGTCAGCACTTTTCCGAAAGGTGCCTCGCTTCAAATACTACGTTTCCCCTAGCGGATCATTTTCCAAAGCAAAATGAATGCTAAACTCACACAAGTCAACGTGCAAATCCCGTGGAAACCCGGCGTGAAGGAGGGAGTACCGTACACTTTGCGTACCTTGTATCGATGCATGCGCAGCACAGGTTGGGGGTGGGGGAGCACTTTCCGACGCCTAAGGAACGCACTTTTTCTGTGGGAGCGGGAAAGCGACGAGAGTACAATGTAATAGGGAGTAAGAGTACGAGAGTAATATTACTCTCCAGTAGGGAGAAAGGTGTTATGCTACTCCCTTAGGGGAGTGAGGAGACACCCTTTTGAGCGTAATTGTACTCTCCAAAAGGGTGTTATATATGTGGCAAAAAAAAGGAGTTGAAGTGCACCCTTTTTTTAAGAGTGTACATCTCGCTATCGCTTCACGATACCGCGTCTAGCACGCTTATTCCCAAAGATACAGAGACAAAATTTCTGAAACACTGAGCGGCATCATCAACAGAAGTTCCTGGATTACTCTCATCCCAGTAAAACTCGTCATTAAGTCCTCCAGAGGCTTTAACTGCTCCACCCATTGTGCTCCCGTGTTCAGTAAACTTTTGTCCACCACAGTACTCGCGGGAAACGTTGGGGCTGTATTCTTCGTGTCGTCACAAATGCGTGTATAGTCCCTGCATGTCACCTCCCCATGCTAGACAGAAGCTAACGTGATTATGAAGGGAAAATTAGTTCAGTCTACTAAGTCGACCGATTTCTGTTGCAGCAACGTTTAGTCCCTTCTGTCTCTCTTGCGCTGACCGTTTAATACCGTACACGTACTTCTCTTTCCAACTCTTTTTTTTTTTTTTTATGGCGGGTTCTGCACGCACAAAGTATCGGCCGTTTCTGCGAGCATTTGCTGCGATATGGATTAGAGCCCTGCATGATTAGAGCCCGACCCGGCTCGCGGGCGTCTTATTGGCGGTGTGCTCCCCGCCGACAAACCGCGGGCCGGGCCGGGCCGACAGACATGTTTCCGAGAGCCTGGCTTAGCCGGGTCACGAAGCTAGTTCCACATAATACAGGACTGTTATACCCCTGTCACACGGGCATTTCGATCCTTCTCGAATCCGATCTGCATCGAACTTCCCGAGCACGCTCGAGTTTTGACGCTGCTACACGGCCACTTTCAATGCGCATTGAATGGTTGACCTGTGCAAATGAATAAACGACTCATTAATTTCGCGTTTCCTATATAACAGCGATATTAGTGGTAATTTATCGTATACCGATGTAAGCATCATTTGTAGCTTCGCGCATGTCCGTCTTGAGTTATGACAGTTCACCGGGGTCGAGGATGCAAATGGCGGCCGTCGAGCCGTCTTGAAATTCTCAATCCTGTTATGGGAACTGTCTTGAGTCAAGCAGGATCAAAGTTCGGTCCTGCTTGGAAGCGGCTGTGTAGCACCATCCGATCTGCATTGGGTTCAAGCAGGTTCGGTCGAGCAGGATCGAAAATGCCCCTGTGACAGGGGTATTAATTCATAAGATCACGTGCTTATTCCTGAATCCTGGTGCATATACGACCCTCTAGAATACTCGAAGCCACATCACGTTGCTCCGGACCACCGTGCTCCGGACTCCTCACATCTTTCAAAATCACGTGCGCTAAGCTTGGTGACAGGGGTATTGGGATGGGAAGAAAGGCGTAATTCACTGCTGGAAATGCTAGACAGGGCTCTATTCGCTGGGTCACCGGGCCGGGCCATTTTTCTAATAGGCCCGGCCGGGTCGGGCCCAAAAAAGTCGGCCCGTGCAGAGCTCTAATACGGAGTGCCCTGGGGGTTTCTATAGTAGTCCGATTCATGTAAAACGGGCTTGCATTTTTCGCTTGCTATAGTACAGAAAAAATTATCGCAAATATTAGTTGTATTACATTTGTATGCGCCTAACTTTTTCGCTTATCATAAATCCGCCACCTTGGAAACGAGGGCGAGAATATCAAGTGGTCTCAGATAACTGATAACGCACTGCCGATTTCTCAAGCTCTCGCCAAGTGGCTCGGGGGAATACTTGGGCGACAAGACATTTTCTCGCTCTCGCGAGTGAAAGTCGCGCGTTTAGGAATGCACACGCAATAATATCGCAAACGCCATCTTTTGTCGCTATTCTCATTTTTCACGTCAGCGTCATTCACGGAAATGTTACGTCGATGCGCCAAGAACACGTCCCGTAATCAGTCTTACGGGGATTTTTTTTACGGTCATCTTATCGGGCCACCTCGTATCCACCTTATTGTGGTTATCTACACATATCTGCTACAATGGAGAGGTAACGCTATCCTGTTGTGAAAGTGTCAATAGGCATCGCAGCAGTGATCAGTGTGACGTATTGTCGGTATTTTTTGTGACATCATCGGTTATCGTGTCTCGGCAACCGCTAGGCTAGCAATTACATCGACGGTAAACTTGTCAAGTACCTAGCGGTGCTTTGTATGTTTGGCCAAGATTTGTGCGAAGGCTGTCCTCATTTCCACAGATAACGAGGCTCTTTCATCTTTCACAAATCGGGAGTTGTACCTGTTTCCATTGCTGCATGCTTAATCTCGTTGAGGGCTCGCTTGTCGTAGCTTCCGGTTTGACTTAAAATAGTGATGGTTAAACGAGCGTGGAAGGGCAAAAAAAATAAAGAAAAAAATGTCAAGAGGAATAGACCTCTACACGAGAAACGTCATCATGACGCTGGTAGACAGACTGAAACCGAAATAAATCGGAAGGGGGAGGGCTATGTTCCACGAATGGGCACTTGTTCGATGCCTCATATTGAAAGAAAAGTAGGAACGAAGGTCGCATCCCTTTCAGGGACTATCGTAATTCCCTCAAGACCTGGCTTTCGGGCGCGACCTCCTTCGCCCCCTAGCTTGGAGCATAGTTCAGTTCTACCAAATTGGTCGCGCTGTCAAACACTATGGCGTCACTTGTTTACAAGCATCGAGGTCTATGTATATAAAAATAGGCCATTTGCAAAAGTTTCAGGGAGCAGCGTGCGCCCTGGGAGGGCGTGTCGGGAAATGCTAGGCAGTTATAGGATTACAACGCGTGGGATCTGCACAAGAAGTAGGAGTGGTGCGCAGGAGAGCTTTCAGTCTGGCTGACCAGAGATCTGATCTTCTTGGATGCCAGTCTGTGACGTCATGTCTTTTGGCCAATGGTGCATTCCTTGTTGTTTCGTCACCCGTCCCGAGCAGTCGCTTCGCTAGCAGACGATTCTCGGCAGCCAATAAAAAGTGATCGGCTGACCTGACGTCGCAACACGCGAGGAGTAGCAGGCGGAGATCGTCGCCGCTGCGCACATTCTTGTATACCAACTTCCTCAGAAAATCCGCACTTCCCAATGAAAATATTTTGCACGACAGGTCCTGAACATACTAGTATGTCATATTACGGGGTAAAAAGATATGTATTCCGAGGGCCTTCCATGTAACTGTCCTGTGATGTTGGGGGCCCTACAGGAGAACCTCGCTCAACAGCATCCCGTGAGGAGTTGTCTTCCAGGTACAAGAAAAGCGGCAATTTTTAAAGATATCGCAATGTTCGAGGTGCGAATTTTTTGAGAGGTCGGAGCAGTGTCGCCATGGTTCGGTGTCCTTTCAGAGCGAGACCGGGAAAGACCTGCAGAGCTATACGGTGTAATGACTGCTATAGTCCATGTTGGGCAGACATACCGTCCAGTGTCTTTATAAATGTCGTTACCGTTATATCTTCACAATCGTGATAGTGCAGTGAGCGGTTAAAAGCGGTCGATATTCTAGCAACACCTGAGCCTACCAACACAAAGCAGTATTCTTTCTGCGTGGGTACGCTGTTTCAAATGGAATCTGGATCGAGCGAAGTAATTGGAGTGTGGAAAATGCTGTCCTATGCCATCTGAGCTCAATCGCGGTGCTCGACGACGAGCACGATAATAATGAGACAGAAAGACAGCGAGACTTCGATTGATACGAACAGTGTTGGGACAATAGGGCGTTACTGTTTTTCTTTTTTCTTTTTTTTTTTCGGGGGGGGGGGGTGTTGGGGGAGGGGGGGCGGCGTGCATTTCCCAGTACTGCTATGTTTGCGTATTGCCGTGTTCGGGAAAAATGAAAATTTCGTTTTTCTTTTAATGGTTGGGGCCTTCATTCGAGTAGTTTGTAAAAAAAAAAAAAGTGAGAACTGGTTTTAGGCATTGCGCACGAGCAAACGTGTTCGACTTTGGCTTTTTCCACGAATTTTTGAAGAAAAAAAATTTTGCTTCGAAACGCTGCGGCTGGTTTCGTGCCATCACCAATAATTTTCGTCTATTTTGCGATTGCTGTTGATAATACGTCCCCCGAAGTATTTCTTACAGCTACGAAAACTTACCACGTTCAGGTTTGCAACGAATTACGTGTTCTGACGAAATGAAGGTCACGAAATTGTGCGCAAAATAATATAGTCAGGTAAGCGTGACGACGCGGGCTTGTTGCCAACTCACACTTTAAAGCCGCGGCGTAGTCTTTAAAATGGAGACACCTTGCAATATCTAGGAAAAGTGGCGCGCATTCTTTTATAGTCCTGGTTCCGCTTTTAAAGACTGCGACGCTCTTAATTACGAATAATGTTGCCATCTCACTCTTTTAGCATAATCTGGCAACCTAAATACCCTATTTGTCTCTCGTTACCTTATATCCAATAGCGAGGACGCTGACTCGGAGAGCTCTGACGCAGAATACCGCGGTACCGTGAAATTGTAGTTCCGCTAAATATGCTCCAAATGTGCCGCCATCCCAGGAATTAAGAGCACGAAATTAACCGCTCAATTCTGGGTATTACGCCGTTGGAGTACAGAGTAAGATTGTGTAGATAAGCGGAAGTCGGTAAATGGACCCTCTTGGTAATCGTCGCCACAATGAGTCGCCAACGTCCCTACAGAGCCGTTTTTTGCTTTCCCCGTTGAAGCATTAGAGCCCATTCCTGGGAGTCTTGAGACGGAGGAGGAAAATCCATTTGGAGGCCCCGCCTTCCTTTATCTGCGATGCTCTCAATCATTGTGAAAAGCATTGTCGTCCCTCAACTTCACCAGCCCTAATCGGCAGTGCCCCCGGTGATAATGGTCCCGTCATTATCGCCCCCTGGCAACGCGATGACAAAACGCCTCAGTGACAGCCTCGGAATTTGTTCCTGTTGTAGCTTTTTGGCTGATGACGAGCGAATGGCGAAGTATATTTGCCATCCTCACCTGGTATCGTCACTCGCGAGATGTAGTATTGGAGAGTTGTTTTTTCGGCAAGGAAGGCTATGGAAATTGAAAGAGCTGGGGGGAAATTAGTGCACGTAGGCAGCTGTTTTCCTCGATTTCGAAGCCGCAACTATTTAGGCGCTTTGACGTTTCCACCTCCTATCAATTCCGTGCGTGTCTATGGCGTTAGATGATACTTTCCCACTGCTGGTAGAGGTAGACGCTCTGCCTATCTTGCGTGGTTCCATGCGGGCTCTTATTACACGTCGTCTGCTACGATATGCGCCATCTTGAAGCCCACGCGCAACGCACGCTGCGCTGACACAACTGTAGCTATGTACTTAGATACAGGGCATACAGGGTTTATTCGCATGACGTCATCCTCACGAGAGCTCCCCTGTCGCTCAGCAGATTTGCCGCCATAATGTAGGTCCTCAGGTTTTGACCGTCCAGCCCTTCACCCACATCGTATTCACCGTATACCTTTCGTGTTTCAAAAGGTAACGTGCTGTGTGAATACTATTTGTACCACAATCCAAGTAATTTCCATGTTTTTAATGTTAGTAACCTCCTACATAGCATATGCCAGTGAATGAAAACCGGAACCAAGTTTGGAGGGTTTTACATCAATGCGTCGATTTCGCCTTTTCGGAACTAGCGCCCTCTGGAGGGGTGACGTCAGTGAATAAACTCCACACACTATATCTTCGAACTGAGTAAACAAATGGCAAAGAAGTTTTGAAGTCTGTGGTGAACACAGAAGACAGCATCTCGGCATGGCGAGCGAGGGCTTCAAAATGGCGGCGTGCGCTTCTGCAAAGAGTCACTCCTATAGGCTGTCCGTTCAAAGGGAGTCCCCGACTGCTGATGGCGAAATGTCTTTCTCTCTCTCTCTCTCTTTTTCTTTCTCCAGCGTCGTAGACTGTGGGGCCCTGGGACATTCGTGACATGTAAACCACGCCGTCCTGATAAGCTGCGTAATATGATCGCGTCTGTTCTCCCGCCGAATTTTCGTCGGGCGGCGATAAAAACTGCTTTGGCGGACATCAACCTCTTCGATGCACGGAGCATCCACGTTTTCAATTGAGTTATTTCTTCCGTTGTAACTCTTTTTCAACGAGGTCGACATTTTCTTGGCTCTGTTTCTAGAACACAGTTATGGTTGAATGGCTTCCTATAATGAGGAGCGGGGCATAGAAATGTTGACTGCTATTCGTAAATCTGTAACAGTATTCACGATATCGCATCGGAATGCCGAGGAATCGAGGTCGCTGAAACGTTTTTCGTGTTGGTTCACAGTGGTTG
The DNA here is from genome assembly GCF_037126465.1 of Ornithodoros turicata. Classification (NCBI taxonomy): domain Eukaryota; kingdom Metazoa; phylum Arthropoda; class Arachnida; order Ixodida; family Argasidae; genus Ornithodoros; species Ornithodoros turicata. The sequence goes on from NC_088207.1 coordinate 11,001,236, forward strand.
TCCGTTTACCCTGATTTATTGGTTTGATATTGCACGGACTATGGTTCGGCCACTGACAGTTGATTGATTTCAATAGCACTTCACCGCTTTCTCGTCTTTTCCTTTTTCCCGCACATACGGCCTTTCCCCTATATAATTCTTCTGTATCATCCATCAAACAACAACTCAACCTTACCAGCCTGGATAAACGTCGGCTTGTTTCCAGGTTATTGCTCTTTCACCGATTCATCCATAATTTCCCATCTGATATCCCCTCGTTTTCCCGTTCCTCAGTTATCTTCCCCCGCTTTGATCACCGTTTCAAGGTCAACAGATTCGAGTGGCGCACAAATATCTACTCGAAGTCCTTCTTTTGCAAATCTGCTATTGACTGGAACAGTCTCCCCTCTCAGATAGCTGATATCACCGATCACTCGTTATTCCACAGGTCCCTTACTAATTAGCTTCCATACTCACGAGTGCGAACCACTGGTTGGTGTGTTACCTGCTTTTTATCTTCTGTTTGTGTGTGCCTCCACTAAACTTTTTTCGCCTTATATTGATAGTTGTGTGCCTTCACGAAGTTGTTTGTTTGTATATATGTTATCATTATTTGATTTTGCTTAGTCGATAGTTGCTGACTGTTTTCTTTCCCCACCCCCCATGTAATGCCTGTAAGGGCCTTTGGGGTATCATGAATAAACAAATAAATAAATAAATATGTGTCGAAAAGAAATGGATCAAACGGGGGATCTGTTAATTCTGTGAACATTTACGTTTTTAGTGATGTTAGTTACATCGGAGATTTGCAGCATGTACTCGTGATTTAGATTTGTATATTGGTTTTGCTCAAGTGTAACAACTGTTCGATTTTCCTTCTAGGTATATAACATTAATGCTAAGCTGTTTTACTCCAGTACACACCATACGCTTTAAAAAAAAATACTATTTATGTTTTTTCTTTACGAAAACCAATAATGATAACAATCGTAAACGGGGATCTTGTATCGAGTCTTTGGTTGTTGTTTTTTTTGGAGGGGGGGGAGGGGGGTGCTGATCTCCCGCGGTACGTCCATTTAAAATGTCCCCACTTAGAATAAGAAGGGGGCCGATTCAATTTTGTAAACGTCACATTTAACCGCGTTCCAGCGTTTTGAGGGTACCTCGAATAAGGCACCTTTCACAATGTGGTGACCTCCGTTGTCTGCTCTCCGGCAGTTTATTAAATGGCCGTTGACCGTAGACAATGGCACAATTTTTCGGTCGACGATCTCTCTACACGTCTTGGCATAACGTAACACTCTTTCTCTCTGATGGAGCGTGCAGTGAGCGAAAATGGTCGGACGAAAGAAGTAAAAGTGTGCGTAGTTCCCGATAGCGACAACGGTCCGCAGGTTTATCTGATGTGCCCGTTATCTGTGTTTGTCATGGTCGTTCACCGTACAGCGTTGGCCTGTGGTGGTCTTGCATCACTAAAGCTTCCAGTATGTTTGCTGGCTCCAGGTGTCATTTTGTGCGTCCTCATTAGATGATGATGAGTTAGGTTTATTGGCGCATGAGCAACGTTCTAATCAGTGTATAGTGTCATACACCGTTGCGTAGAAAATTCTGTCAAGTATGGTTATGTGGGTCAGTTGTGTTACGGGACACGCTTGCGCCGTGTGCGTTCCACATATATTCAAACGAGCGACATTCTCCGGAATACCGCAGCGGAAGATGCACCAAGCGTCATATCTCTCAGCTGTCACGTGAGCACTCAACGTCGTGTCTTCACCCACACACTGCTAACCGTGGGGAATATCCTGCCACAAGACGTTCCTGAGAAGATTATAGGGACAGACGCTGATGTTAGGGATATTCTGGGAGATGTTCTACAATCTATCGGCTACAATAGGTAGTGGTCCGGCGACGAGGGCTGGGTTGCTCCTCCGGAAACGGACGAGAGCGGGTGGGTCATACGTTTGTAAGTTATACGCTTGACTCAGCCCACACACAAGAATCGCTCCGCGCGCGCGAATGTAGTGCGGTGCGGCCAAGTGGGGACGGGAGAGAGAGAGCAGGCACTACATCGCAAAGCCGGGGCATCGTGCAAAGGCTGGTAGCCAATCGCAGGAGCCTTCCACGGATGAGTGGGCGGTCCCAGTTGTAGGACTTACGTTGTCACTGACTATATATATTCCCGGGCTTCGGCACCAAAATGTTACGGAAAGGAAGCACACAATGTTGCTCAAAGCATGTTACTAGTGTACTTATTTCGTGGTACAGCATCATTAGTATTATCGTTCCCACTGGTCCTTGTAGCCCTTGGATGACCTGGAGTTGGAAAATTTCATTTTCGTGATCTGGAAGAGATATATAATTGGGTGTTTACGTTGGCGAGACAACTGAGATCATGAGCGACGCCACAGCGGTCGGTCTGTGGATTACTTTCGCCCACCTGAGGGTTCTTTAACGTGCGATGAAAGCTCATCACACGGCACCCCGTATTTAACGTCCCTCGCGGAAGACGGCGTGTCTAAGCAACATGTACCCTGCCACCAAGCTGCTGGCGTCCTGGGGCCGGGTTCGAACCCGCGATCTCGGGATCAGAAGGCGAACACGCTATACCAACTGAGCCACCGAGGCCGGTAGATCTGGAAGACCCTGTAATTTTCCACAGTCTCGCGTTTTTGTCATATTCTCGTGGAGCAAATTGTGCTCTTATGGGGTCAGAAGTGAGCACTCATTACAATAGCAATCAGTAGCGGGCGATCCCCAGAATGCGAGAAATACACGGCGCCCTCAGTTTGTATTTCATCGACCTTCTCTTCTATCCCGTTACCCTTCACAATCACGAGTCGTCAATCCTGTGTGTGAACGGGTCACTGCTGTGCAGTCTGCATGTACGTATTCTCTCTTGTGATGTACGCCACGCCAGAGCCGTATATTAAAAGGGAGAATGGCCATTAATGGGTCATGCCATATACCGGAAACTCCACTCACCGTTTCAGCTGTCTGACCAATGACGTCTTGAAATACGGGGCACTATCAGTCAACCTATCCTCGCTATTTGTCCCCCTAATCTAATATGGGCAGCGCCATTTTGGGTGGCGATGTATTGGATGGAATTGAAATGGATATATACCTCTCGCTATCTGCAAAAACTGGTGGAGTTTGGTGCAGATTTGTTGAGCGCCACCTGGGCTCCGCGAGGCATATCGGAAATTGTCGTCTGCTTCCGTCGTGGTACCGCTGCTGGTACGCATCTTGATTTTTTTAAAAAACTTATCTACACGAATAGTTGGAATAAAAGAGGCCAGAATGTTTATATCCATAAAATTCAGTAATTAAATTCAAAATTTCAGAGCACAGTGACGTTCTTATGATTTCGTTGTGATCGCCGTGTTCGCTAGGCCTAACACCGGTGACAAAACTTTTTATTGTAGGTTAAACACTGCTAGCGGAGCATCAGTTTAAACTGATATCTGAGAAACGCATCATCTGAGGATGTTCATCTGCAGCGTAAAATCGGAGTAGTCTGTGATTTTTTTTTTTTTTTTTTTCACGATATCCCCGCGTCACCGTGTTTGTTTTCGTCGCCATTTTGGGTGGCAGGCAGGTGTCATGGTAAGAAGTAAAATCCCTGTGGTAAAAAGTAAACCAATCAGAGGCCCGGAACTGTGATTGACAGTTCGTGCCTCTCTTTGGGACTCCTCCCAATGGCCAGACTCCTTTTTAATATACGGCTCCGCGCCACGCGTTTTTCACAAGCCCGTTATGGGTTACAAATATTTTTTTTTTGTGAAATATTGAAGGCCTGGCCGTAAACTGTATTTTCCATTCCAGCCAAAATGATAATCCCAGCCCAAAAAGGTCCAAAATTCGACGTGAATCATGAGAATTACGTGCTTAGACCTCTTTAAATAAATACTAGTCGAATGAATGGTGAACACGGCAAAGTAGTACATCACAGCGATCGAAGCAAGATTACGTCCAAGCGCGAAAGCAATGTTCCCGCCCGAAGGAAGATTGCACGTCTTTCGAGATGACTCTGCGGGGAGCAAAAGTCGTAAAGAAACTACTTTGCTTCACGTCACATCTGGTTGTCAGATTAGCCAGAGGGGAAAGCAATTCCGACGTGGATCTCAGAATGAAGACTCGATCCGTTGGTAACTAACGCCCTGACTTTTTCTCGGTATTCTTTTTCTTTTCTTTCTTTTTTGTTTTTTCGTGTTAGCGCCGCGAAGCAACACTGGCTATGAGCGGCGTATACTGACGTGGACAGATGGAGACAGGACAGTAGGAAGGAGTGGGGGACAGGGGGGGGGTCAGTATGCGTCCTGGGCCGACTTCAGGGGGAACTGTGCCGACATTTGTCTGGAAAGAACGTGTTCTCGGACTTTACCGGCACAATCCTCCTTGAAGACCTCCTCAGTCCCCGGAACACACGCGAACCCCATCTTCTCTCCATCTTACCGGTCATAGCAACAGTTGTATTGCGGTGATAACGCGGAGTTTTTTGTTTTTTTTTTTTTGGGGGGGGAGCTGTCTTGGGTAGTAACTAAGTTACTTTAACTTGTAACTGTAACTAGTTACTTTTAACTTGTAACTGTAACTAGTTACTTTTGGGGTTAACTAGTTACAGTAACTAGTTTACATTTCCAGAGAAGTAGCTTTTAACTGTAATTAGTTACTATTTCTGTGAATGTAACTGCAAAATGTAACTAGTTACTCGCACAAATGTCGATCCTTTTTTTACGTACGTACGCACGACTTATTTTTCCCTGCGGGAGAGCCACATATTGACTTAGGCAGCTTCGGGTTAAGTGCAATAATACTTTTGTCGCATTTTAGTAAATGTAAATAAATGCACGTTTTTAACGATGTATCACCCTCTCATGGTCGTTTTTATAAAAAGTAACCGTAATGTAACTAAGTCACTTTCTTTCAGTCACTGTAACTGTAAGTAGTTACTTCACCAAGAAAGTACCTATAACTGTAACTTAGTTACTTAACCAAGAAAGTAACTATAACTGTAACTCAGTTACTTTTTAGAAGTAACTTACCCAAGACTGGCGGCGAAGCGCTCCACCTCAACTTCAATAACAAAAATACTCGCAACATTCGATATATTTTTTTACCACGAGTTTCTGATGGGGCACGTTTGAAGGAAGAAATCATTTATCGGCGATCTCGCGTGTGCCCGCCACACGGATCATGACCGGCGCGTTTATTTTCATCTCTGCTTATGGTATTGCTTATCATATGCGAGCATCTTTTGCGGAGCAAAGAGACGTAATGGGCATCGTGAAGGAATGAATGAAAGACGACCTTGAGTGGTTTCCCCTCCTATTAATATGGCAGAACCAGTTCCTGCCATATCGCAGTGTTGTCCGATACATGGCTGTTTACCCACTTGACCGCGCCGTCACCACTTTCCTCTAAGTGATCAAATATTGCCCCTGGCCATGAAACTCCCCGATCATCATGATTAAAATAAAGTAGCTGTCGTTGCGTTTATTTAAAAACGCACCAGCGATGGTATAAGGCGACGTTGCGGCCGAGGGGATGCCACGATAACTGCAAACGTATTTTTATTCGCGATGTATTCATTTTCGCGAATTTCGCGACCGCTAAAAAAATCGCGAAAAATTTTACTATCGAACACAGCTTGACATTGATCCCGCGGAAGGAAACTGACCTGGAATCGCGAAATTAAATGCGATTCGCGAAAATTAATACATCGCGAATAAAAATACGTTTGCAGTATTCCACCGTTTAAAATCCCAGATGTTCAAGATGCAGGATTTCTAAATTGAAACTTTAATATGAAGAATGGCTGAATGACAGTGTTGAATAATGCATATTACTGACAAACCTCGCAGTATTGCGTGATTTTGACCAGGGATCGGAACCGGTATTTTTTTAGGTCCGGTTCGGGTTCAGGCATATTGGTTCGGTTCTGGTTTAGCTCGGCTGAACCGAAATTATCAGCTTGAACCGGTTCAGGTATATCGGTTCGGTTGGGGTTCGGCTCAGGGAGAACCCCCCCTGGCCATACAAAAAAAAAAAAAAAAAGCGGCCGGGACATTTACAGGGTTTGGAACCGTTACTTTTCTCGGTCCCGGTTTAACCGGTTCATGGGCAGTAATTTTGCTGCATGAAAGCGAGCTTACGCTCCCCGTACCCGGTTCAGAAAGGTGCGAGATAACCGTTTCAGGTGAGTCAAAAAAGGTCGGTCAGTAGTACAATGATTTCGCTTCTGAACCGATTCCTGAACCGGTAACCGTATTAATTTTTTCGGTTCAGTTCCGGTTCGGTTCAGTACAAGCAAAAAAACTATGGTTCGCTTCCGGTTCGTGAGAAAATAGTTTTTTTTTTTTCGGTTTTCGGTTCGGGTTCAGCTCCGGTTCCGATCCCTGATTTTGACGTCAGTAGATGTCGCGAATAAAAACCAAGTTTCTGGCGACCGTTAGGCTTAGCATGGCGGTCACATCAGAGCAGCAACAATTATTAGGATTTGGTTAGGTTAGTTTTCAGAGGTTAGGTTCGTTTACGTGCTTTTTTTTTTTTTTTTTTTTGACAGTTCACGCCGTTGGGGTGCTTCCCCCAGTTGGGCACGCACGCAACGCTGCGCTAGCGCCGTTTGGGATTTCGAACATAGGAGGTTCTAAACTGTGGCATTTTCGGGATGCCCCTGCGGCCGCGAACCGGAGCTCAAAAAACGCTCTCGCACCCTTCCTGATGGATGTTCGGGGTCGCAGTGCGAAAGGTTATCAATAAATTCGCAGCCAATTATACAGGGTGTTCAAAATTAAGCTTTCACTAGCACTTTATAAATAGGCGAACAAAAGAAAACTGGTGCTACTTTTTCTGTTCCTTAAGTAAGAAACAGGTGCTACATAATTAGCAACACCTGTTTCTTACACAAGTAGCGTAAAGTTATCATCCGGTTTCCTGTCATCGCTGTGTTTGCGTAGCGCTCGTGAAAGCTTAATTTTGAACACCCCGTATATTTCGGATTGGTTACAGTGACGTCACTATACACATCGAGGCTACGGAAAGCGAACAATAAAGCTTCCTGATTACGTCTTTATCTCACTCCTTCGTGACGTCTACGAAGGTGCTCGTTCTTGCGTCACCGTTCAACCGGAACTGGACGTAGACTTGTCTGTCGTTTTACTTGTTTACCTCGAAAAACCACGACGCGTCGCTGGATGAAGGTTCTCGTATGACATCTACGCGTTACTCACACTGGAATGCAACTGTAATCTCAAAACGAAACCCTTTCGAACGGATTCCCGTACTCGGTTGCAAACCCTGTGTCCGACAATGAAATTTATCTGCTCAAATTTTGAATGGGGTTTCTACACGTAACTCTGAATCGAGCAATCTAACCTCGAACACCTCTGGATAATTGGGGGGTGGGGGGGAGTCTGCAGCGTGCAATGGATGCATCCTTTGCGTGATGCTGTCCTTATTCCTACTTGTAAAGTATTCTTCTGGTAGAGGGGGTGAAATATGGTGAGCCCAGACTGCGGTCCTTTGGCCAACCCAAATGAGAGGCCCTCACGTGGCAAACACGTGCAGGGATCGGAGGGGGGTTGGAGAGAAGATGCACATCTGTTCCTACAGATGGTTCAGCAGCTGGGTCCGTCGCTCGGCAAGTGCGCTCCCGCTAGGGGGTGTGCGTATGGCACCGTCCCCTACGTTGTCATCACAAGTGCTTGCCTTACCAACGCCTCCTGGTTGCGGCAACGCGCTGGCCTTACTGGTTGGCGTCTGTACCGCGTGCTGTGGTGGCCGCCTTTCTTTCTTTCTTTCTTCTTTTTCTTTCTTTCTGTCTTCCTTTTCGTTTTCTTTTTTTGCGGGATGTTTTCCAAAGGACGAACTTCACGTCCACATGTAGTGTAATACGTACCTTATTTTCGAATCAAATATATCCTAGAACAGACATTATGTTGTGCAGCGTCTGTTACTGCACCGTCCGCCGTCCGGGATTTTAATTAGTCCTCCCGTATTTCTTTTCTTTTTGCGGAGCACTGAATCTAGGTTTAGGTCCGAAAAAGGAATACGTTATTTTTTTGCGAAAGAATAATACCCCTGTCAGACGGCATGCTCGAAGGACTTCGGGGAATATTCATTTGCAAAAAATGACCTCAAAGGACCTTTCTAAGAAATGACCATCAACGCGAAAGGAGGCCCCCAGCGACATTTGAGGAGCAGAAAGGAGCCATCTCGACAACAGTGTTATGCCATACCTTCGCAGCTGAATGTAGGAAAACCTATAAAATGCGGATAACGGAGTGAAACTGTGTAAACGTATTTAGATCCTATTTAGAGAAGTGCATATGGCTTCTGCATCTCGATTTGTGGCGCAAAGACCAACTTCAAATTTCCACAGAAGACAGGGAAAAACGAAACCGAAAAAGGGGAGCCTGTGAGGGCAGTCAGTTGAGGAGCACTCCTTTCCCGCCTGTCTGGCAGGCGCCCCCGAACAAAGGTCATTTGAGAGGCAGAAGGCCATTTCTCGCAATTGACATTTGAAATGCTGTCTGACTAGGGTATAACTCAATTTGCGCAGGCAGAATGAAATGAAACACAACACGAAGGGCTCACCAACAGCCAAGCAACGACGAGGCCTTGGTGTGTTGACCAGGGCGCGATGTCGGTGCGGTGAGGTTTAGGAGAGGTACGGTTTAGTCCCGCCACCTATACACTCAGTGACTCTCCCCCACTCCTGCCTGCTGTCCTCTCTCCATCTGTCCACATCTGTACTCCGCTCATAGCCACAGTTGCTTCGCGGCTCTAACACGGACTTAAAAAAAAAAAAAACTCTGTCTATATTCGTCAACTGGAATCTTTGAAGGATCTGTTCTTCTACAGAACAGCTAGAATCTTACCAGCCTCTATATGCATTTCACTGCGTCCGCTGCAAATTCATCATTTGTGATGTCACTCCGGGAAAAAATATTCCCCAGGCTTTATTCTGTTTCATTTTTTTTTCTGTCTGTCTTTCTTTCCTGCTGGAAAGCGCTCATGGCGCTTACGTGCTTTTTCGATATTTTTCGAGCGTCTCGATGGGCCGGTTTTCGTGACGCGAATGTCGGCGAAAGACGCTTGGGTGGCCTTGATAGCCTCTCAGCACGGGCTTCGCTTTCTAATGTAAATTTGTACGCGCATCCGGTACGTTCGGAATGGAGACTAGAAACTGCTCCGATGGAGACGTACAGTGTGTCCACCTGGTGTTCGGCAGGTGCGGCCACCGTAGGTTCTTAGGTGGCATAATTACGAGTCTGGTTCTCGTAAAAAACTACGACGATTTTTATCGCAACTTAGTTCGGGGCGAATTTCCACCGCGGTGTGCCGTTTCTCTCGTAAATCTAACGCTTGGCTGAACACCCTATCAGCAAAATGTCGAGAACTAAGCCAGCATTCGAACTTCTCTTGCCGGATAACTAACCGGAAGTGGACGAAATTTGCGGAATATCCACACTGACAACACGCGCCTGCGTTTGTGACTTACTGCATGCGGCCGCTGTGTATTTCCTTACACCGCGTTCATGCGACCAATCTTGCTAGGATAGATCACTCTGTTGTGGAGAAACTGAAGACTCGCTGCTCTGTATGTAGACAGTTTCAAAGTTCATCACACGTGTAATTCGATCGGACCCAAGTCCGTCCAGAAATCATCATCACAGAATTTGCGAGCCCCCAAAACCCCTCGATCCCACAGCAACAACTCTTTCAGTATTTCCCGAATCAATTGGTTCTTTTAAAAATATCATCAGCTGATCGGATGTAACAACACCTACAGCCATATCTGAGGGAATCTGACGTAGGACATGGTACAAAGCGCACAAAAACACGGACTAGAAGAAGACGACAACACTGTGTTGTCGTCTTCTTCTAGTCCGTGTTTTTGTGCGCTTTCTACCATAGATTGAGAAGTTACCCGTCAAAAAGAACTCGTTACAAGTTACGTTACCGTGTGCAAAATGTAACTAAGTTAATAACGAAGTTCTTCAGCCTGAAATGTAACTCGCAGTTACTGAGTTACTTAAAAAAAAAGAACGAGTTACTTGCATGTTACTTCGGACACAAAATAGCATTATGCAGGTGCAGCGCGCGTGAGCAGTTGAGTTAGACCTTGAGTTGCCTGGAGAGGGGAGGGGGATTTATTGGCAGAAAAAAAAAATAAAAAGAAAAAAATGAAAGGGAGGAGTGGGGACAACACGTTTAGATCGTTTTCGTTTATGTTACAAGTTACCAAAAAAAGGAACTTAGTTACAGAAACGGGTTACTTGTAACGAGTTACCTCGAACTCTGCTTTCTACCATGTCGTATGCTTACCAAATAGCCCAACGTTGTTTGTTATTAATCTGACGTAGGACGTTTCGGTACAGGACCTTCTGACACGTACATCGCTCACGCATTCTGGAAAAGTCAGCCGCGGCAATATGAGAGAGGGTGACAAAGCGAGGAGGAGACGAAAAAGCGGCTGCCTGCATGTATAAAACGGAATCCCGGCGGACGCACGCGTTTGCGTTTTTGCAAAGTTGCGTTTACGTTTTGCTCAGTATCATAAATCTCGGAGTTCTTCTCCTCAACTAATTTATTCCACCGACACATTTTTATTGACTAACAAAATTAACGAAGCTGTTCTTACAGCTTCCACGCTCCTTCCCCTCTCTTTTGTAATTTGCAGCTTTTTTATCTATGTGTATGAATACATGTAATGTCATTCAACTGGAAATTAGTAAGCCCTAAAGTCTATTATCAAAGATCACGAAGGCTGACGCCTGCTGTTAAAGCAACATTACGTCGAAGTAGGTCGTACAGGTTGGGACAAAAGTTTGTGGAACACGCGAGCGACGTACTTTGTCTTCGGTGCGACACCCTAGCGGCTGCCGGAAGCGGGTGAGTTCACTGTTTCGGAGGGGTGGACAGATTCGCTGTTAGCGACACGCAGTGGTCGCTCCAGTGTGGCTTGGGTGTGCCTGGGAAGTACGAGTTACCGCTGTGTGTCGCTCACAGCGCACCCTTCCATCCCTCCGAAACAGTGAACTCACCCGCTTCCGGCAGCCGCTAGGGTGTCGCACCGAAGAAAAAGTACGTCGCTCACGTGTTCCGTAAACTTTTGTCCCAACCTGCACCGCAAATACGTATTTGCAGAGCTGCTTTCGAAGGAAAAAATGAACTATTACTTTCGAAAACACTTTGGTTAAAGATAAGGACCCTGCACATTTTAGTTTTTGTGACAATGAAAATTCGAGGATGGGGCGGGCAGGGCTAGAAACAAGCAAAGCGTAATGTTTAAGGATCGGATATAGTGTTGTCTCTACCGAATTTTCGTGTCTAGAACAAACTAATCAAAGTTTAATAAAAAAAAGCTCTGACTAAGACTACGAAAGACGACAAAATGTAGTACGCGGAAGAACGGCCCATCGATGCATGACACCCATCTCTGGGCTCCGAGCCTCGTTACCCTGGCGCTCTGCGCCATCAGCATCGTGAAGCAGCTTTCTTCCGCGACAGCTGCTGCGAAGAATCGGTCATTGTGATGCGGTTTCCTCGGATAAAATGGTTTCAAGAAACTTTTCCTTGTTTTCTGCGGTCACGGAGAACCGTCCCTTTGAAACTGTCGCTGGAGCTCACGTCCGCTCACAGCCGGATGGAATAACTCCACCGAACAAGCTCTTCCTGGGAGACTTGCGCTGTTGTAATCGTTTTCCTGAGGTGGATCTTTCTAGAAGCTGTGGGACATTAGACACGCCAGACGTCTCATAAACGAACGTTATTCGAGTACATTTACTACTAGGGTCGCAAAAGCATTAGTCGTATTAGTTGATTAGTACGAGCGTGTTCCATAATTGGTTACATTGCGTTACATAATTGATTGTCCATTCGTTCCCTTCCCCAAGGGGAAGCGGTCGTGCCAAGAATAATACATCTCGGAGCGGGGACTAATTATTGTTCGCAAGGTGTTCTCTTCATTCTCGTACGTGTTTGTTGCAAAAATCCTTCCGTAAGCTCATTTGTTCCTGACATGTCCATGTAACGAAACGTCCGCTTCCCGAGGGAAATGGCACAAACAAATATATGAGAGAGGGATGCTGATGCGCAAGGGTTGTTGGGCTCAGTCGGGTCACGTGACGCCACCTGATCGCTAGGCTGTGTTTGCGGTACACTAAAATTGCGCGAACATCGCAGTAACGAAAAAAAAAAAGAAAAAAAAAGAAACGATTTCATAAAACGTAAAGGCTTTCAGTAAATATTCAATAGCGTTTCAGATAGTTTTGTTTGGCAAAATGCTCAAAGACGTAGCCAATTTTTTATATGTATGTCAATCATATCCATACCAATTACTATGTCAATACGCATCTCCTAAGGAATAGAGAGAAATTGAGCGATTTATTCGCCAGATAAGACGCGCATTTATACCATTGTATATCTTTGGAAGGATTTGTAAACTGCTACTTTTCAGCGTTTCGGTGAAATGAGGCTTCCGGGAAGTGGCAATGCCAAGTGTCGGGATGCCATTGGTGCTTTTCTCGGTGCGCGAGCAAGGTTTCCGCCGTTCGGTGTCTTTTTTGCGGGCCACACTGCTGTCACCGGTGCGCTATTTTGAAAACAGCTGCGAGGAGAACTCCCCCGCTGAGAAGCTGGCATGTGCAGTGCACGCGGGTGTCTGTCACCGAAGCCGTGCAAATGGACTCGCTCCGATTTCGCAATAGCACCTTGTGGCTCCGACGGGGTGTGGTTGGCTGGGGTTGTCACACTTCCTTCCTGTAGCTATGGAGGCGTATACGAAGAGGGGAGTCAAGTCCTGTAGATCACATACAGTCAAACCTCGCTTTACGAACACCCTTCGTTTCTCAAAAAATCGTTCGTAAATCGAGGTATTCGTAAATCGAGGTCCGAGGAGTGCAGTGCACAAATACCTCACAAAAACACGGGAAATTAATTTGAATAAGTTTTATTTTGAAAATACTGCGTAATTGTGCTTTGCACCATACTTTCTGCAGGGTCTATCCTGTTTAGAAGAGATGACAGAAGTCGACACTTGACTCATCCACCCGGTCCTCAAAGTACCGTATCGCGCGCGGATGAGACTGTTTCCAACGGCAAATATTACGCTTGTCACCGGCTGTCAGGACTGAACGCCTTCTCTTGGAACGGCAAGATGTTTCCATCTCGGAGACCTGGTCCAAACACACACCCGTTCGGCTGTAAACGCCGGAATTATTCTTTCACGAAATGGTGAATCATGTTTGTGGAACGTAACGACGTTGGGACATTGTATGTTTGACCTTGGCAGCATGTACTGAGGAACTTTCATTATCCTCCGGTTCATTGGCCTGGTCCTCTGTACGTTCATAACGCCCGTTCGTATATCGAGGTCAGAATGGCTTGGCTACTTTGGGTCCGTTCCCTAATAATCCGTTCATAGTTCGGATATCGAGGGTTCGTAAAACGAGGTCAAAATACACGGAAAAAGTTTGGTTCCCTGTGGAGCCGTTCGTAAGTTGAGGGAATTCGTATATCGAGGGTTCATAAAACGAGGTCCGACTGTAAACAAAATACAAAAGCCAACACTGAAGATTTTTGTTTAAGTTTAATTTGTACAAGCTTTCGCGTGGAGGTCCACGCTTCCTCAGGTACGAGGAAGCGTGGACCTCCACGCGAAAGCTTGTACAAATTAAACTTAAACAAAAATCTTCAGTGTCGGCTTCTGTGTTTTGTTTATAGCTATGGAGGGGAAAAAAAGACGGTTATTCCCGTGGATGAGGCAATTAAACGCGAGCCTCGTAACACCCAGTTGGTATTCAGCTGCCACCGTCCGATTGATTTATTTGCCGTACTTTCCGGTGTATAATGTGCACCCCCCGAAAATTAGCGGAATTTTGAAATTGTCCGACGTACCGGCACTATTTGGTGCAGGCTGAGGGTTACTGTAAGCTCTATATATGACCGTTACTGTCAAGCCCGTGCGTCGAGTGTGAAGGCGAGTTCCCACATATAGCGCTTCCCTCTATAGCGCTAGAAAATAGCGCTCGAAACCTAGCGCTGTTTTTTTTTCCGTTTGCCGTTCTCACATACAACCGAGCACATAGCGCAATCCTGCTGGGGTCACGGGATATCTTTTTGCGACGTGATGCACCGGTGCTACCGTGATTGCTTACTGTCGGCGTCGGATATCCGCAGCATCAAGGGGGATGACACTTTGGATGCTGTGATCGCGATACCAGACTTATAACCAACACCCATGCGTTGGCAGATGAAACTCGTGGCCATTTTCGCGTCGTCGTCATCGTCGTCGTCTTCCCGCCTTGCTGCTTCGAGTGATCGGAAGCAAAACAAACCCCAGCTTCCGCGACGTCACGGCTGGAAGAATCTCATGATTGGTTAACGCCGACTCACCGCTCAATATAGCGCTAGAAAAGTTGACCGGGGCTCTACTTCGACAAGAGCGGTTTTATAGCGGTTCGTAGCAATGTGAGGAGGAAAATATAGCGCAATTTTCTAGTGCTATGTAGCAAAGCGCTATATGTGGGAACTGGCCTTCACCGCTCAATATAGCGCTAGAAAAGTTGACCGGGGCTCTACTTCGACAAGAGCGGTTTTATAGCGGTTCGTAGCAATGCGAGGAGGAAAATATAGCGCAATTTTGTAGTGATATGTAGCAAAACGCTATATGTGGGAACTGGTCTTGAAGACCTCTACCACGGACCCAGTTTCTATTCCAGGTCTGACGTCTTTGTAGATTTGACTGTCCTACTAGCTGGCTGTCTCACATTCCCTTCCCAACAGCCTTCCGAAATGAGTTCAGGTCAGGATGAGTGACTACCTCCAAGTCTCCCCAATTCCTGGACCCACTTTGCTGTCTTGGCAAGCTCGTCCGCCTCTGGCCGCATCACGTGGTCCGCTCATCGTGTACTCACCGTCTGTCATACATTCTTCTCCAATATTTTTTTTTGCTACTTTTGGAGTTATTTTGGCCTATTTGGCAGTTTTTGTTTCTTTGTTTTTCGTTTCTTTTGGGGGTCGGTATTGTAAGATTTTTGGGGTGTGTTAGGGGGTGGAGGTGCTGGGAAAATTCCTGCCGAAACTCATTCGGCTCTGGTACCACCGCAGGCGGTCTCCGCCAGTGAGGTGGCCGGAAAGTGGTCACGCGCTTACGAGAACCAATAGGGACCGACGAAACACTCGCTTCTCTGATGTGAGGTTATATCTCGTCAGGTGCACTCGCGTGCAGTACAACGCGTGTTTGACGCAATGAATCGCATACGATGTCAAAGTTGTCACGACCCCTTTAAATTATTTATTTTGGAGTACGCTAAAGGCCACCTTTTGAGGGGGCGGGGCGTTACATGACGCAGTGCAGTGCTAACCTCGCATTGGCAGAATAGAAACAATCAATCAACGGGGGATATGCAAGGAACAATGGCTCACGAAACGGTAACGCATTTATGTGAACGAGGCTCGTGGTGTACAGTGTCTAGGAGATGTTTTCCGGGGAAGAAAGAAGCGCTTCCGAAAGACAGATAACGTTTCGCCGTCTTCCGTCAGGGACGCTCACGCAGCGCCAGTGGTTTATCCAGAACCGCAAGCTCGGGGAGCGGCTGAATCACTGCGCAGTGCGCTTCATTTTCACAAACTTTACGCAATAACGGGACAACCAACTAGAGTTGAACTTTGGAGTCTGCTGCGCTCGTCTTGCAACAGCTGCCTGTTTTTTTTTTCTATAAAAAAATATTGTTTTGATTCGCTGGAGCTGTATCGCCCCTCCCAAAGTTACTCCGAAAAGGGGAGTATCTGGCGTTTCGGTAATGGAAGCAAGGTTATGAACAAAAGATAAAGGTAAGAAGATAGAAGGTGCTACCTGGAACAAGTAACCATTAGCGATGGACGCCTGTTATTTCAGGAGCAGGTATTCCCGCAGATGCAGCGGTAACTCCGTTGTTTGAGACGTTAAAAAAAAAGAAAGAAAGAAAACGCAGGCGTCTAGTGTAATGACGTCATGGTCGGTCGTTGCACGTGTATCCCAGGCAGCTGAAAGGGCGAGTGCATAGGGCTGGACGGATAGAAGTTGTTTTCTTTGTGGGCGGCTCTCTCAAGGAAGATATCGCACTGATGAGACGCCTGGCAGCCAAGCCCCCCAGTCACATGTATTTGGAGGTTCGGTATATTTTGCTAGGTCGCGATTATTTCGGGGACATCGGGAAGTGCTGGTGACAATCTACCCATCCGCGCGTTTTCCGGCTATTGGTTCAGCTGTCTGCGCATCATCCCGGTTTCCCTCTTTCCCCTATTGCTCGTGGAGAGACGTTATTGGTCCCGCCCTCGAATAAGGGCTCAAGATCTCACTGTAAAGCAGAGCGTCGAACAGAAACGTTTCTTCGGTTTGTTTCGAGTTCGGCCATAAAGGTTCGGTTCCGGAGTTCACATAATCGGTTCTATTGACCGGTTCAGAGGCTGTAAACCAGTTCGGAACCGGTTCAAGGTTCTAATATGCTACAAAACTATAGGTAGCCACTAGAAACGATGCCAGATGTTTTAGTTACGTTCTTTATGCATTTATTTCTGTTTTTCGACCAACAGGTCCTCTCTTTTTTCCCTTCCCCGAGCAACGTGCCGCCAATCTAGGCAGGCAGACCGCTCGAATCCCCACATTACCCCCCACCACACAACAAACCGAACCGGTATCCCGGACCGGTAACCGAAGTTTTTAGATCGGTCCGGTTCGGTTCCAATATGGCGCTAGTAATTACGGTTCAATTCCGTTTCAGTTCCAGCTAAAAATAAGGGCTAATTCCGATTTTCGGTTCGACTCGACGCTCTGCTATAAAGTGCCAAGTGCCGCTGTGGACCCATGCCGAATTAGACGAATACTTCCTTATTGCTGCCCTGTGATTGGACGGACACTTCGTGACGTGGTTTTCTCCAAGATTCCTCTTTCCCCGGCGCAGCGTCGAAATGCCGTCGCGTATATGCCGTTGTTTTCGTGCGTGAAAGAAAAAGGCACCTGCTTTGAACGTCCTTTGACTCGATTACGTTCCGTAAACAGACGACTCGACTCGCACACGTGACCTTGCAGACAACGGCCGCCCTCTCCCACCTTGATTGTTCTCCCGTCATGGCACCGATGTGTGCGTCGAACCTGCTATAAAGCGATTACCGGCTGAAGAGAATACTGTCGTCCGTAAAAAAACTTTCCTTCCTCGTATAGAACGCAAGTTCTGCAGCTACTAAAGAACAGAATCAGGGACATTTCTGTCTCGTTATTATGTGTCTTACGTGCGAAAGCATTTGCTGGACGGTTCTTTTTTTTTTTTCTTCTTCTTCTTCTTAAAAAAACATAAAAGGAGATCGATGTATTGAAGAAGACATTCCTTGAGATTGAGGGAAGAAAACGACGAACAAGAAGCAACAGGACAAGTCATCGTCTCCATATTATCACCAGCTCGCTCGCATCCTACTTTTATGTTCAACGTGAAACCGATGTGTGCGGTTCTTCTAATAAAAACTCGCTCTTTAATGCTTCCTGACACCAGATGGCGTTGAGGACTACGTACACTTTCGCAAATCGTGGTCGTGGTTTGGAGCCGTTGATTTTGATTTTACAGTTGTATTTGTCTAAGATAAGTGCGGATGTCAAATTTCGCCCTACAGGGCCTGGGATATTTTAGACGAGCAAACAGGCTAACTGCATGTTCCCTTGTATCAGCTGCTTACTACTGTGTGTACTCGCGTAAAATGGATTCGTATCTGAAGAGTTTGGGAGTATTGTAGGATCTTTACTTTTGGGGGAGAGTGGTGTGTATCTTTTCTTCCTTCTGTACATCCGATCTCGGCTTCTCGGTGACGTGAGCATGTTTCCAGGGTGCACGACCGAGATAAAGGTGACGGAGGGCTCTCTCGAGATACACGATAAGGAATAATCGGCAAGTTCTATATCTAATCGGTGGCTATAGACTTCTCTGAAGAACAGAAACCGGAAGGTACCGACAGTGACGGTTTCTGCAGCGAAAGCCCTGGATATGAAATTGAATTATAAATAATTGGACGCGAATTTAGTCCAAATACTCTGCGCGGCAGCCTTATTTTCCCGTTGCTTTGGCCACGAGCAGCGTGCCCCCAGCGGAAAACGACCGCACGCACACACCTGTTCCTCCTCTGACAGAAACCATTACGGTCATTATCAGCATCCTCGTTGCTTTTGACGTTCATTCTGTTATCCCTTCTTAAAACTTTTTCTCCGTCGTGCACTAATGAGCTGCGCCATCATCGACTCTGCGTGTCTGGAGACCGACCAATACAAAATGCAAAGAGAGCGAACCTCGTTGAACTTCGTTTATTCATTAGATGATGCACGAGACAGAAGAGGAGGCGGAGGAGAAGGCAGCCGCCGTTGCCGTGGAAACCGTAGTAACCATGGCGACAGTGACGTCGGTGTGGCTTCCCTGTTCATAGGGCATTGGGGATTTGCGTTGATACGGATAAATCGGCGGATGAAACAATTAACCGTGTTCGTTTGTCCATTTTTGTGTTCAGCTGCGTTTGTTTTGTAATTACTCTAACTGAAAGTGTGGTTCTCGTTTGATTTATTTTTATTTTGCTCCAACAACCTTCTGTTGTTGTTGTAGAGTTTAATTTTGTTGCATGAGCTGAACACGGGGAGCTTGTATGCAGTGTGTGTATTCTGGCTTTTTTGGTTGTTGCAGTCATTATCTGAATGGAGCACCAATCATGGGGCTTGAGGATTCTTGTGTTATCTGTGCACACCATTTTATCAAACCGTAAATAATTTTTTTTTTTTTGTAAAAATAGTCTGCCGTTGTAATTGTGGGGTAGAAAGATTTATCACAAGTGGTTACTCTGTTCCTGTGACCCTTTTGTTTCTGTCCCCTTATTCATCTTGGCTGATCTATGGGATAGCCAGCAACATGAAAACAAGCCATCCCATGATGAGAAAGCAGCAGCCCCTGTCTCATGGCTCTTAACCTAAAGTTTGTCACCTTAAAGTCTTAACCTTAAAGTAAAGGGTGTTTACGACACCCAAATAGACCTCACATGACCCCTGCAGCCATATGCGATGATTGACAATATGATAATGATAGAACAAAGCTTGCCTATTTAACGTCTGACAAGACATAGCAACAGCGATGAGGTACAACATGGACGCATATATGAAGTGCATTTGGAAAGTAATGGGACTGCTTTAATAAAGTTTTTCATTAACAGCTGGACAACAAGTGAACATTATCAGCTTCCGAGTAATTGCAGTGGGAAGCCACACATCTCTGAGACCTTGCTCCTTCTCCTCATAGCAGCGTTGCAAGTCCACAGCTTGCTTTCATTATGTTTTGGATCCCGAAGCTCATAAATGGAGACCTTTGTTGTGGAGCTTGAGTCTTGAGATGAAAAAGAAATCACGTGAATGCTGTAACTCTGGAAGGTTAGCTGAACCGCAGGAAAACCAGCGGCATGGCCGAGTGGGCTAAGGCGTCCGCTCGTTGGTGGTAACCAAGGTCGTGCGTAAGACTGGGAGGTGGTGGGTTCGAATCCTACCGCCGGCTGTGCTGTCTGAGGTTTTCCCTGGGTTTTCCGAATACTTTCCAGACTAATGTCGGCACAGTTCCCCCTGAAGTCGGCCCAGGACGCATAGTAACCCCACTGTCCCCCACTCCTTCCTGCTATCCTCTCTCCGTCTGTCCTCATCTGTACGTCGCTCATAGCCACAGATGCTTCGCGGCGCAAACACCCAAAAAAAAAAAAAAAGAACCGCAGGAATGCCTGTTTCTCTCCAAAAGTAAATGGGAAACGAAACAAAAGACACACCGTGAAGGAGCCCGCGGTGGGGAAATCAGATACGTAATTTTAAAATGGTTAGAACGGTTAAAAAATTGGAACGAGAGCTTTCGTGCAAGGGGCAACACTTCTTCAGGTTACTCAAGAAGAAGGTTACACAAGAAGTGCAGCCTCTTGCACCAAAAATTCTCATTCGGATAAACCATAGTGGCTCCTAACCGTTATAATATTACGTTTCCAAAAGCAGGTCAAGAACATAGCATTGTGACAGGAAGCATTACAGTGGTGCAGCATCCAAGGGTTAACCCCTTTTACCCTTTAACCCATTTGGTTAACCCTTTTTTATGAGCCTTTCAATGACCTCTCGATAGTATTGCTGATTAGCAGTTCGTCCTTTGGGAGCAAATTCCTTACGAATAATACCTTCACAGTGGAAAAAAGCAACAAAAAATGCATCAGTTTTAGTTTTCAGTCTGACTTTCTTTGAGCACAGCGATCTGCTTGCGTTTCACTCCAAACTTATTTAATTTTACGATCACGCTTGCAAATCTGCGGTTCACCACCTGGTATTGCAAACTTCAGTCTGTTTGCGTAACTTTCAATGTGAATCAGTTTTTTTTTTTGTTGGTGAGGTTTCTTAATTGTAATCTTCAATGACGTATAACGTGAGTGTCTTTTTGTATCTCCGCAGGTGTTGTACACGAGCACCCACGCATTGGTTCTGATGGGGAAAGTGAGGAAGCGTCGGGAGCCTCGGATGAAGTCATATCTCCCGTCAAGCTCAGGGCAAAGCCTAATAATCGGCGCTCCAACCATGTGAGTATTGTAGTGCAGGTGACTGCCACCTTCCTTGAAGCCCTATGCCTAGCTTCAACTGGTGTACAGTCAACCCTCGATTTATGAACACCCTCGGTTCCCAGAAAAATCGTTCATAAATCGAAAATTCCGTTAAGTCAGTACTATCGAGCTGACGAAACAGTACTTGCCAGTTGGGATTGTGTTTATAATGCAATATATTGTGTAATTTTGCTTTCGACCATGCCTTCTGCTGTACACTTGGTCGACCCTAATGCGTCCCCGGAAAAGCCGTTTGTTGTTCGGATTTCGAGGGGTTAAAAACCGAGGGTGCAATACCTGGAAAAAGATTCGTCCGTTCCGGCATCATTCATAAGACGAACGAGATGTTAAGAATGATCTGTTCAAAAATTGAGGGCAAAAACACTGGGCAACTCCTAGTTGGTTTCCAGAAATTCCATTAATTATTCGGTTATCGAGGATCATAAAACGAGGGAATAATGCTTGTAAAAAGTTTGGTTCCTCGTGCTCCTGTTCATCAAATGAGGGAATTCATAAATCGAGGGTTGACTGTATTTCAGTTTGGGTGGCTTCAACTACGAGATCATTACTGTGGGTAGTCATGATGATACGTGGGTAGTCATGATGATCTCCACATGATCAAATGGGGAGATCCATTTTTTATTCAGTGTTATACTGTTGGATTTGCTTTAGTTGGTTAAAGCTAAGGTTTAGTTGAACAACTTTCGTGCAAGAGGCTGCAGTTCTTTCGGTTCCTGTTCAGTTCTTCAAGTTCACTTCTCTAGGTTCAGGTTCCTGGTAACCAGGAGAAGTGCAGCCTCTTGCACGAAAGTTCTCATTCAAATAAACTGTAGTTGCTCCTAACTGTTTTAATATTACGTTTCCGATTCCCTCATCACGGGCTCCTTGACAGTGTTCTTTCTTTCTTTTTCTTTTTTTAGTTAAGGTAGTTGAGCCGTAAAAGTAGTTTTACTGTCCCTTCTGACGTGTGCTCTTGAAGCAGGTTTCCTTATAGCCTTTCGATAGAGAGCTGTATGACTGATGAACTCCATCTACTCTAGAACCTGTGGGCTACTAAATGGAAGAATATTCCCCTTGTGTTGTAGTAATAAATTTCCCCATCAAATGTTTAGCAAATGTCTCATTATCAGCATCCAAATTTAGATATTCACGCAGCATTTTTAATGCGATGGCTATTGTGCGGGACGCAATTCTCACGTGACAGAGTTTGTGTATTTTGCCAGTGCAGGCAATCGCAAAAGTGAAAAATATTTTCATTCCGTCTTTGAAACTTATTCCGTACGAGGACCCTCTGATCTACTTTGGTGGCTCCTAGCAACCATTTTTTTTTTGCCCTCCCACTCTTGCGCAGATTGCGTCGATCCCTGTCGTATGAATGTGTGTATGAGTGTGAAAAAATGTAAGAGTGAAAGGAGGATGAGTGAGAGAGAGTGACTGGTTTGTCCCTTCAGATGACGCACCCTGGAAGTCGCTGAGAAGGCGTGTTAGCTTAGCTCAATTGGTAGAGCCCTGGACCGGTCATCCAGAAGATGTGGGTCCGAGTCCTACAGCTGGCTAACCTTTCCAGTGACTTTCATCTTTCATCGTACCTTTTTGACTTTGCCACTTAACTCTGACGCTACTCTTCTGACTGCCAGCTTGGCCATCTGCCTAACGATACCACATTCCTCTGTCAGTAGTAGCGAAGCTCCACTCACGTGTTCGACGTGACACCGTTTCTGTGGCTCTGGCGCTATTAAACAGTAAATCGACATCATCATGTCACTAGTTCCTGAAGTAGTGTTATCGCTAGAATGCTCTCAGCTCTACGAAATGAAAGGAA
Organism: Ornithodoros turicata; assembly: GCF_037126465.1. Taxonomy (NCBI): domain Eukaryota; kingdom Metazoa; phylum Arthropoda; class Arachnida; order Ixodida; family Argasidae; genus Ornithodoros; species Ornithodoros turicata. Next base: position 11,023,668 of record NC_088207.1, read on the forward strand.
CATTATCAGTGAAATGAAGTTCATGAAATGGGGCCATATTTTTGTGGCAAAATATCTGTATATGTTTCCTGTTGTCCAAGGAACTTGAATTGTGAGGTTGTAACGTGCCACGGTAAACAGAGTATTAGGGAGGCCTAGTGAAAGATTAAGGATGACACCATGTGTCGAGATAGCCGTCGCATAGTGGGTGTTGTTTAATGCGTTATCTGCTTCCGTGTTTGTGTACACCAAGGTCGACTAAAAGGCCAGACGAGTTCTGTCCGTGATAAGGTTACCTCAGAACTGCATGGCTAAAGCGTGTGCATACTTGCAGTAATTCCATGCCTTTATTATTGTGTTCAGGCTGTCCAAAGATTTTTAAAGTTGTTTCTCTACGTCCCGCAGTATTGACGCATCCCTCCATGATGCACTTTCCTCCTTGCAGTGGTGAAGTATTGACCAAAAGATGCGCTTTCTGCCTTAATTTTTCCTCCGAGGTTTCAGTGCGGCCTCATTACCTTGTGATGTGCACAGGGCTAGACTCTGGCTAGGCTAACTCTAATTTCTTTGAGCAAAAAAATCCTAAAACATCACGTTGAACACGTCACACCTAACCCTTTAAATACCATGCCAATGATGAGGACGGTGCCCAGAAGAAGAACAGTCTCTGTTCGAAATATTGGCGGCTTCTGTCCCGTTCTAGAACTCCCTTCCTAGAACATCATTGTATTTCTGACCTACAGCTGTCCTGTGGGAGTTGACTCAATCTCGTATGAAGTGTGCCTGGGTAGCACCATGACTTGCAGTTTTCAGATTGTATTGCCCGCAGAAAGGGCTGTAGCTGAGAAGTCGCTCATCCTTTTTTTACTTTGCGAGGACACGATGCTCCACTGGATCTTTACCACTCAAATTAACACAGAAATCTATATCTTGTGTCAAGTTCTGCCAATGAGACTGGCAATGTGCAATTAATGTGCAAACATTGCAGGAGATGCTGAAACAACTGTAAGGCTTGTTTTTAGATGCCCTATACCTTATTTCAGATTACTCATACTTTAGATTCCATTCAAGTTTGCATTAAATGTATTTCTGTAATGTATGCTTGAAAGTTTGCCTTGTGTCATCAATCATTTTCCAACCCTGTACACCTGACCAAGAACATAGCTGTGAAGCATTATTGAATTGTCATAATTTCTGCTGTCACTTTGTCGGAAAGTACCAGACCCCTCAGGGGGAAAAAAGTTACACGTACAGACACTTTTAACTTAGAACTTTGCAGTGCTCTTGTGTACATAAAGTTTTCTAGTCTTATATGCGTGCATAATATCTGTGCTCCAAACAACTTCAAATTGCAATATATGGAAAGCTCCTGTAATAAGTTATTTGAACTGTTTGAGGCCCACTGCAACAATGAATTATGAACATGCATCATGTATCTACATTTCAGTCTGATATTAGCAAGAGACTTTCACTGCCGGCCGACCTCAGATTGCCCGAAAGCTTCCTCAGTAAACAGCTAGTTTTGGATGGGCCTCTCAGTAGGACGGTCAGAAGACAATCCTTGGTATGCCATCTCATTTCTGATAATTTGCTGCTGCTAATTTGTTTACTTAAAAGATCATGAATGTGTAATGGTGTGGTTGCTTCCATTTCTCTCCCATAGTCAGAAATAGGCTTTGGAAGGATGGAAACTTATACAAAACTAGACAAGCTTGGGGAGGTAAGTTTTGTCGTCTGTATATGCACGCATGAATTAGTAATGGAAATGGTGGTATCAAAGCACTTTGTTTCTATTTACAGGGTACTTATGCCACAGTGTTCAAGGGAAAGAGTCGACTAACAGATAACTTAGTAGCTCTGAAAGAAATTAGGCTAGAACATGAAGAGGGAGCACCCTGCACTGCCATTCGTGAAGGTATGTTCATACCAGTTGTCGCCCTTAATCATCCTATGGGGACAAATACATACCTGCCAACTCTCCCGATTCGGACCGGTTCGTACGGTTGTACAGCCGAGAAGCAAATCTCCCGGAAAATGCAGTTTCCCTCTCTATATCTCAAACACCTGTTTTTTCTATAGGGCACATAGACGAAAACGTCAATCCAGTACCAGCCCAATTGCCATCGGCATTGCTGCTGCTTCCTGGATCCTCTGTGTTACGGAATTCAGGGGTTCTGGTCAAGGTTCTAGTTCTAGCGCTTCTAGTTTCTGGGCATTTCCTCCATGTTTTCGGGTGACGAAGGTGCCCTTGCACTAGCTGTTTCGACCTTGCATACCTCACAAGGAGAACCTCAACCTCGAAAAGAGAACAGAGGCATGGTTTTGTGTCCTCACGTTCAGTGTCACAGCCTTGTCACAGCTTGACACCCAGATAGTTTCTTGGAGAGGGCAAAGTCTGTCCCCAAAGCCCCCCCCCCCCCCCCCCCCCCCCCCCGCTTTTGAAATCTCCCTAATTTGGATGTTCCCAAGTTGGCAGGTATGCAAATATCTAAGTGCTGTTTTACTTTTAATATAAGTCGTCTCGTCTGGATACCCTTTGAACAGACATCATAAGCTTGCGAGTTACTAATTGTCACCAGACACACTTTGTCACAAGTGGTAGGGCATGCAAAGTATGAGCAACAACAACTTTGAATGCTAATGAGTGGGTAATGAACAAACACTTTTACCATTTGATCGTGAAACTTTAGTGGTTAGAGAGAATCGATACGGAAAGAGTGATGACTTACTCAGTCTAGCATTTCCAGGGTTTCTTTGGGGTCCTACAGAGAGTGAAGGGCGTTGCACACCCTTAAAGGAACACTGAGGTGATCCCCGAAATATTATTTTTTATTTTTTCACTGTGGTATGTTTTACAACAAATAAAATGAGCTCCCGCGAAAGAATGAGGTGCGTGCGCGGGCGACATACAGAGCACTCGCGAGACGCTTCGGTTCCACACACCTTTGGAAAATTCTCTTCCCATGAAAAAAGGGCACGTCGCAGAGCGAGAGGATGTTGTGACGTTTCGTACTCCCCTGCACGTGACCAGTGGCACAGCTCGAGCACGTATAAGCAGTTCGTGAGCTGTGAAGGAAAAAAAAACGAATAAAAAAAGGCACTGAGCCTTTTCCGCATCACGCTAGGATCGTGTGGGGTCCTCCGCGGCTGTTGTCTCCGACTGTTTTCATAAATTTGATTGCGCAGCTATAATACAGGGTTCGCCAAGATATACTTCGGGGTTTGTAATGAGGATAAAACAAATAAGAACCGTGTCGGAAAGCCAAAGTAGATGTTAGAGGACGTATTATGTTCCAAAATTTCATGTCAATAAAATTCCGCATGGTGTGTATCTCTACGGATAAATCGTGAAAATAAAAAAAAACGCCGCTGACTAATCGGCTATACCTGTGTTTTAGCTCCTTCCTGTCAGATGGCGAAATGGTCGAGCGCGGCGTTGCAGACGACATCAAACCAAGTGAACAAGTGGAACCGAATGCAGACTCGCACTCTGCAACGCTGCGTTCGACCGTGTCGCCATCTGACGGGAAGGAGCTGAAACACAGGTACAGCCGATTAGGCAGCGGCAGTTTTTTAATTTTCACGATTTATCCGTAGAGGTACACACCAAGCGGAATTTTATTGACATGAAATTTTGGAGCACAATACGTCCTCTAACATCTCCTTTGGCTTTCCGACACTGTTCTTATTTGTTTTATCTTCATTACAAACCCCGAAGTTTATCTTGGCGAACCCTGTACACAGCAGAGCAGAAATATTTTGCATGGCGACTCCTGGTGGACAACTTGACAGACGAGGCATTGGTGTGTCTATGCACCATTAGTTATTCGAATATTGACTAAGGGGTTTGTGGTAGTTTATGGTGAAGTATTGATGGCCTGACCCTCATAGTGGCAATATCAGCGAAAGAAATGGCAAGTACTGATTTTTCCCTGGCTTTTTGAACAGTATGCCAGGAGAACTGAATCTCCAAAGTATGCCCCGTGTTCGACTTTTCTTCCGCAAATGCGTCGATGTTCGTAACTTCTGTTACGCGAATATCATTACGGATAATTTCTTGACACTGTTTCGAAATGTGGTGGCTGTAACGTCATTACTTTGTCATTTTGCAGTATCTCTACTCAAAGACCTCAAGCACAATAATATAGTTACGCTACATGACATTGTACACACGGAGAAGTCTTTGACCCTGGTCTTTGAATATCTGGTAAGTCTCAGTTTGGACCCCATTGGGATTGTTCGTATGGGCAGATCCAGTGTGATGGTTTCCCCATCACAGAGTTCATTTTGGAGGACGCCACGTGAAGTAGCCTTTAAAGTTGACGGATGGAGTGCAGTGACGGAACTGATGTACTTGTTTCACTTTTATTGTGCAGGAGAAGGATCTAAAGCAGTACATGGACGACTGTGGGAATTTCCTGTCGTTGAATAATGTCAAGGTAGGATAATAAATAATAGAATTATTTTGATCCATACATCTACGCGCGTGTTCCGTTAACCCTTGTCTGCGTGTTCCTGCTGCCTGGCGATTGTGATGCATGCATGGTGCAGCTGACATTCGGAGGGTCTTCTCTCCTGCATTGTGCAGTGTGCAGATACCGACAAAAGTTTACGGAACACCAGAGCGACCTATTTCTTGATAGGAGCGATACCCTAGCAGCGGACTGTAGCGTACACAGCTACTGAAAGGTGCTTGGGATACCTGGTCACCTGTCTGTAATTCTGTCTGCTCCTGTCTGCTGCAAGGGTACCACTCCGATGACGATAGTCACCACTCCGGTGTTCCGTACACTTTTGTCTGGACCTGTACTATCTGTCGGGATCTGGGGTGTGACATAATCAGGGCTTCGGGTTCTGAGGTTAACCCTGTAAAACCAATTTTCTGTAATGTCATTTCTCTGTTTGTTGCATGCTCAAAACGGTAAAATATGCAGGGCATGTTACATAGAAATTCTCTCACTTCATGCTCTGGTAGGAGTGCCAAGCGAACATCATGTAATTAACTGTAACTATGGAAAGTTAAGGTTTCCACGATGTGGGATTTACAAATCCATGGGATTCCGTGGGCAAGAGAAAACGAACAAAAATAAATGTTGCCGCATTCTCCCAGGATCACTTACCGACTCGTCCCGCATGCTTTTCCAGCCTTTCGTAACTTTTCAGTGTACAAAGAAAATACATAACTGGCAATTTTTCTCTGGGTGTTGTTAAATTTTCTTTCATCACAGCACATACGTTGTGTAAGTGCCACAAGTATCAGTCACAGTCATGACTGATTGGGGTTTAACCTGCGAAAATGTTGCAGATAGATTTAAATTTGCACATAATTCTGTAATATGTCGAATATTCTACGAAAAACACACGATTCTGAGGGAAACAGCAGGTTCCATGAACTTTTGCCGATCCGTGGGAAGCTAGGGTCTCGAACTGTAACATTTCAAACGATTAATGTTACAGTGCAATGTTTACAATTTTGAATTTTTTTACAGTGCTTCCTATTCCAATTGCTGCGAGGCCTAGCATACTGCCACCAGCGCCGTATTCTGCATCGGGACCTCAAGCCACAGAATCTGCTCATCAATGACAAGGGGGAACTCAAACTAGCTGATTTTGGTACGTCACTCCACTAATTCACAGTGTTGGCCTCGCATCAATATTGTGCAGACAGTGTTATTACTTAGTTCGGGAGCAGTTTTCTTTTTACATTTGTGATATGCATAATGATCCTGATAAACTCGATTTTTACCTATATAATATAATTCATATTATTCCACAAGAAACTTTCAGACTTTTTTCTGGCCACCGTCAAGTTTGGAAAATTGGTCGGCTACTGTACCTATGCAGCATGTGGCTCTCGTAGGCATTGTTTACTGCACCTTACCACCCTTATTACTGGCATATGGATATCTCCCCAGACATATCAGTTATGTGAACAAGTTGATTCCCAAATTCTCCAGCCGTCCATACTTTTCTATTCACATTTTGCTATTCCTTGACACATCAGAGCTGTGGTTACTTTTTGCGGAAAAAATAAAGCCAACTCATTGTCACCATGTCATTTGACTGTAACTCCAAGGCTGAGGACCGCAGGATTTGGGATGGGATGAGCCTGGTTTTATGCAAATGCAGCATGTTTCTGTTATGTACCAGATTAAATGTAGCTGCCTGTATAATGTTTGAGGTTGTTCCATTTCAGGGTTAGCTCGGGCCAAGTCTGTTCCCATCAAGACTTTCTCTAACGAAGTGGTCACACTATGGTAAGAATACCGGGCTTGTCTTGTTTTTGCTTGTGCAGGAAGATAACGAGGGTAGTTCCATCTCAAATCAAACAAGCCAGTACATTTGATTAGGGGTGTGCGAATATTCGAGTTCTCGAATTCGGATCGAATATCAAACGCTCGAACTATTCGATTCGCGAATCGAATATCCAATATTCGATTTTTCGAATATTCGACTATTCCACGAATATGAACCACACTAGAGCACTGCATGGGCCCGGGCCCCCGACCCGGCCCGGGCCCGACCCGGCGCGCGGGCCGGGCTGGGCTTGTTATTGGCTGTGTGCTCCGGGCCGGGCCGAGCCCGGGCCGACAAAATACGCCAGCACCACGGGCCGGGCCGGGCCCGGGCCGTTAAAATACGCCACCACCGCGGGCCGGGCCGGGCCCGGGCCGACAAATATGTTCCCGAGAGTCAGGCCTGGCCGGGCCACGCAGCTAATTCCACACATTGGAGATGCATTAGTTCATATCATCATGCGCTTGCGTCATTCCTGTGCATATTTTGCAAAGACAAGCAAAGGGTACTGCATTATGCATATGATTCGACCCTCTAGAACATTCTCCAAGCCACTTTACATTGCTCCTCACTCCTCACATATTTCACAATCACTTTGGCAAAGCTTGATGAGAGGGATAGGGACTGGGAGAAGCAGTTTGTCGACAGCATGCTCTGTCTCCGCAAAATCTTGACAGTGTAACGATAACGCCCCGTGCGTTCTGGATTTAATTTGGTCTCGTGCGGTTACGGTGTTAAACCGCCATCACTTGTATGTTTGTCTTCTCTCCTTATAAATTTACTTATAAATTTGTTTGATAATCGCCAGAAACGCGTACGTCGCGGCTGGAAATACTAGGCCGGGATCTACTCGCCTGGTCACCGGGCCGGGCCGGGCTCTAGTCACTGGGTCACCGGGCCGGGCCGGGCCGCATAAAAATATGAAGGTCCGGGCCCGGGTCGGGCCGGGCCATTTTTCGATGCGCCCGGGCCGGGTCGGGCCCGCAAAAGTCGGCCCGTGCAGTGCTCTAAACCACACAACCCGAAGGTGGGCTTCACCTGATGCTTCCGTGCATGAGGCGAAGCCTCCTTTACGAAATTGCCCTTGCTGCAGGACCAATACAGGCCGGACAGTGTTTAGTTTAAGATAAAGTTATCCAACTTTAGTTTTGTAGGCATCGTCTGTGGAAGGGGTGGCGCCCCTCCCATATGCAGTTTAGTGGTACAGACGGGAGCTTTGATTTGATGTCTTTGAGGTCGCCTTTAAAAAGTTAGGACTCTCGAATAATGACTACAGCCTATGACCAAAAAGGGTGTCTTAAAGATGTCCTTTACGTCTAAAATTTCAGTAGTGCAACTTCCTAGGGCGAGTGCAAAGAAACTAAAGGGTGTTCGTGGCAAAGCTGAGGCAGGATGCCAATTCGTTTGTTTCACAAATGGCCTGTGCTTGTCTGAAGCAATTACAGCCTCATCTGTATAACATGCTACTGCCTAACATCAAATTTTGAAATGAAGGTAACCACTCCAGTACTCCAGTAAGTGTAGGCTCACCTGAAAACCAGGAAGCACTCTCATGTAAAATTAAAGAGTAGGGGCTTTAAACAGAAGAATTGTATGTCTATCTTGTGACAGTTAATGCCAGAAAAATTACACTAAAGCCATGGACTACAAAATGGAAACTTTTAGTGCAAAAGTCACATATTGTAAATTTTGCACGAATATTCGATATTCGATTCGACTTAAAATATTCGGATTCGCACACCCCTACATTCGATGTCTTGAATCAGTGGGAAAAAAAATATATGTTGAAGTGCAATAGGAGAAATAAACACCTTCTGAATTCGCTGCGCTGAGCGGTTCGGAAAATAGGTGAGGAGGAAAAAACTGCCTCTCGGAAGACGGATGTCGTCGCGTGCAGGTTTGAGCTTCCCCTGGTATGATTAGGATTATTCACCATGAATGTGCGCAAGTTGTAAACAGTTGGTCTCCTTTCTATGTTGAGCTGTCAGTCTCCTGATTTCAATTGATTTGAAAATTTGTGGAGGAGCATTAGATAAGAAATCTCAAAGAAAATCTAGAGTGAAAAGGGAGGCTTTTTTGGGGGTTTGAATTTGAATGATAAGACTGGCTCCATTTTTGTGATTGAATATGCGTTGTGCTACTGTAATCAAGTTGGATGTGTCTTACCAGGGGCGGATCTAGGATTTTTCCGAGGGGGGGGGGTCCGCTATGGACAAGTGCCAGGTGCATGCTGGGATTGGCCCATTGAACCCTATGTTCAAGACTGGAATTTTGGGGGGGGCCTGTGTCTTACACAATACACATCTTTCAGTAGGTATCCTACTTGTCAAAGGTGACTTGCTCCTGAGATTGTATAACTCACATAATGTGTGGGGTTAAGCAGTGAGAATGTGTGGCAGGGAACTGAGTGTATACAGTACATTCACATTTATTTATTTTTATTTATGTAAGTACCTCAAAGAGCCCATTGGGGCAATACATGAGGGGGATACATACAATATATGCAACATTAGTACATGAAACAGCACAAACACTGCACCAAATAGTTAAGGTAATAACAAAATTCATACACATACAAGACATGAGATAATGCTTCCCCACTAAATGTGTAGCTATGATGCCAAGTTTCTACGGAAAGTTTGATGGTTAGGCGAGGTGACTAGGGACTGAGGAAGGTCATTCCAGTCGGCAATCATAAGTGGAAAAAAAGGGTACAAAAAGTGGGAAGTGTGACAAGTGATTGGATCTACCTAACACGGGTGGTCTAATCGGCCTGAGATGTAAGGTGCGGCTGTGATGAAGGATGGTCGTATAGATGGGCTGGAATAAAAATTTGTGAAAAAGGGAAAGACGGAAGAAACTTCTGCGAGTTACGAGAGGTGGAAGGTCCAGAGGAGACTTAAGTGATGAGATACTAGAAGGATAGGAATAGTCTGAAAGGATGAAACGAGTGGCGCGGTTTTGGATGCGGTCAGTCCATGGATGCAGTCCACATTGGAGAATGGACTGCATCTGGCACTTTTCTATAGACTTCCCTCTGTTTACCTCAGGAAACAGTGATTTTGATGTCATTGTATTTGAGCAAAGCAAGACTTCCTATCTCACGATCATAAGTATCCCTCGCTGTGGATATATATACCACCTCACTTACCTTTTTTGGCCAAAGTTTGGAAGTGTTACTTGTCCGCCCCCAGACCCACCATAAAAAAATAAGGGGGAAAAAGATTAACTTTTTCGACTATCTTGAGGAACATTCAACTTATTTGTAACCATGCTTATGAACCTTGCGTTACGATGTAGTGTGAGTAGAGCCTGAAGTTTTTGGAGTTTAACCCGATTTTTTCCCGAATTTGCACCCCGAACTGAAGGTTGCCTCTTTAGGGTGAAACCCGATTTTTACCCGGCAAATTTCCCTCACTGAGGCGTCTGTAGGAATGCATGCTAACTAGTTTGGCAGTAAACACAGTCAGATCACCATTTGTACCAAACAAGTTCTCCAATTTCTCCCCAAATTTAGCGTTCTGAAAGTTTTTCCACCCGAATTCGCATGAATTTAGTGCACACGTTTATTTACCCGATTTTTACCCCTCGAATTTAGAAAAAAATATTTCCCGAAAACTTCAGGCTCTGAGTGTGAGACATATTTTCATGTCATGTTTTCGCCTCCCAGGTACAGGCCTCCAGATGTGTTGCTCGGTTCCACGGATTACTTTACTTCAATCGATATGTGGTATGTCTATCACTATCACTCAGTGTCATGCATGTGCTGTTCCTTTTCCGGTGAATACTGTGTTTTTGCCATTTCTTCTTGCTTCAAGGTTAATAGCATTTCCTTGAGGCTGAGGTGTGAGACTGAAGACACGACACGACATAGATAGGAAGTCGTCATCTTCTGTCTCGTGCCTCATCCTCAAGTAAATCCCAATGGCCTGGTTTCGTCCTCCGCTAATGCAGACTAAGATTAACATTAAGGGTTTGTCTCATTTTGAGGACAATTAACCTAACAGGAGCAATGAAATCACAATACGATAGTTCCAAACCCTGCCTAATTAAGAGTAATCCACGAGGACCGACAGTACACAGTATTTTCACTGGACGGTTTCTTACCTCCGCAATTCAATTTAAAAGAATGTCCCCAAGAATTGGCCTTCTCACGTGGCATGACCGTGGACTGTGCGTGTGCGAATATTCCAATTTTTCTCATACCAAAGCGAATAATTGTGTATGTGAATTTCGAATTGAATTGAATCGTTGTTTCTTTCAAACTAGATGTATTCGAGTAGTTGCGAAGCTGCACATGTTAGGCTGAAAACTTCACAGGGCAGGACACAAAACAACATCAATGCTGCTTCATATTCTCATCCGCATGAATACATATGTCGCCTGTACATAGGGTCTGAGGTTTTCGGGAAATATTTTTTTGCCGTATGCGGGGGATAAAAATTGGGTGGAAAATTTCTGGAATTATGAGTTACATTATATAGGTAAAAAATCTGGTTTATTAGGCTCGTTATGCATATCACAAATGTAAAAAGAAAACTGCTTCCAAGCCAAGTAAGAGCACTGTTTGCTACAAAATGAGGACAGTGTTAAAAGGTCTGTGGTAACGCAAACCAGCGCATGGACTAAAGTACTACTTCCTCAACGAAGTAAGACAGTAGAGTCGGAGTTGTGTTATGTTTGGCGATTCATTGGCAATGGTGCTTACTTTGGTTCCTGACTCCTTTCTTCTGAGAACTATCTAAGTTGCTCGGCGCTGGGCATTGTTTGGGCTGCGGGGTGGTGGTGCAGCCATCCCGAACGGGCGCGAGAGGCACGGAACTGCTGTAAGCCACGCACAGCCTTCTCGTATCTAGGTGGCATTGGCACAGCGCAATCTGTTACTGTGACATCAGGAACACAATACCTGTCTTCGATTTGGCTGCATTTTGTGAACCAGAGCAAGCCCCATTGATTAACCGCAGGTGCTGCTTTTCGCTGCACTCCACCTTTCTATTGGAAGAAGTGCCTTGGGAGTTGAGCACAACTTCAGGAAAATGCTGCAACCTTATGCCGCGTCCGCAAGTAGTTTTTTTTTTTCTTTTTTTTTTAGAATTGGCTTGCAGGAGACACCTGCAGCAACTAACCAGACTTGTGCGTGACGCGTTACTTGCAATTGCGTTACTTGTAATCAATTACTTTTTTGAGTAATTTTTCGAGTAATCAGTTACTCAGTAATTGATTACTTTCCCGGCAGGGACTAACTCATCTTTTAGATGTTCTGCCCCAAGTCAAGATCTTTGTGCCATCAGCCTTTGTTCTGGAATTTCAGAGTCTCTCCCCCCAATCTGTTCCTACACCAGTGTGGTGGTACCTTTGTTGTAGCTTTGGAGGTTTAGTGGGTCATGGGGAAGTTCCACGCGTGATCTTCCACAGTCGGGTCAACGTCTTCCCGGGCGATAACTACAGTAGACGTACATATTTTTGGGTTATTTCAGGTGTTCCACCGTCGAAGTTTTCTTTTCTTTTTTTTGCTGAGGCACACAAAGATGGGTATAATTTGCGTGAATGCAGAGTAACGACCGGAGTAACGCGGTACTTTTCTACTCGTTACTCAATTACATTTGAAGTCCTGTAATTGGTAACGGTAATCAATTACATTTTTCGTGCAAGTAACGGTAACGGTAATAAATTACTTTTTTCAAGTAACGGGCACAAGTCTGCAACTAACCAAAATCTTACACTTTTCTATCCGATCGAGGCTTGGCGTAGTTACCGCGTAGGCAGCACTTACGGTGCACTTTGCTGGAGCTCGTTTGCACTGGCCCATGTAGTTTTCGGCAAATCGAAGACAGCTAGTGCGATGTAGTGAGCCACGGGTATTGAACTCCCGTCAGGTCCTCCCACGTTAGAGTGACATCTACTGTAGTATTCATTCTTTAAATTGTCTATCTTATGGAGATGAGCTTGAGCACAGAGCGCAAAGACCACACGCGCATGCTGCAGTTCAGCCGTGATCATTGTTTGTGTGCGACACACTGCAACCAAAAATGAGACATTTATGGCGGGGTCTCTCATTGCCCCCCATGGTTCCGACTGGTCCTTGAAACCCTTGAATACCATGGAATTTGAAAATACTGTTTTTTAGGCCTGGAAAACCCTGAAATTTTCCATAATCCTTGTAAACCCCTGATTTTGCATCTTTCTTGTTTTCACAGAACTACAGTGCTAGTTCTCACTTATCCGGAGTCAGAACTATGTTTGTGAATGGGTCACTATCGCACAGTCCCCATGAATTCTGTCGTGCGATACATGTAGCTTACAAGTATTTTTGTGAAAATTTGCAGTTCCGGCAATAAACCGTGTTTTACATCCCCGGGGAAAATGATGATCGAGCCTTGAAAGGTCCTTGAAAGACCGTTGAATTCTTGTTCCAAAATTGAGTGGGAACCATGTGCCCTCTTTAAAGTGACGCTCAAGAGTCCAAGCCAAACCAAAGCTAAGCTAGTGCTGTCGTGTGCTTTCTTATGATTCTCACAATCACTGTGCAAAACATTTCAATTAAACTCTCAGCCAATTATTTTTGATTGCATTTTATGGTCAATGCTTTTGCTGCCGCAATGTCACTGGCACTAGCTTCTGACTCTTGTTCTGCCAAGCAATCGAGCCACAGGGTCATGACATGCACCAGGGTGCTGTAGCTCATGATATGGTCACTGCGAAACCGAAACCGGATGTGAACATGCTGTTTGTTTTCCTCGTTTATTTAAAAAAGCTAAGGCCCATTCTCACCAACAGCGATCAACATTTGAGCCAAGATCAACGGACCCTTAACTTGAATTTAACGCTTAACTCAGCTTCACTAAAGGGAGTTACTGTCGTTGAAGCATTCATTGCGTCTAGGGTTGCCACCAGGCCGGTATTGTACCGGCACGGCCGGTTAGTTGGGCGCTCTGCCGGTTGACGGTAGGAAGGTGATACCGGCAGCCTTTTGCCGGTATTTGTGGCTCAGCACCTTTCATAGGGGCTTTTACGGGGTTTTCCTTTCAACATTCCACTGCAGCTTGAATAGATCTGGAGCACAGATTCAACTCCGTAGTCACCAGTCGTTTTCTTAGTTATTCATTATTATTATCATTGTTGTCTTGAGCGAGTATGCTCGTTCTTTCTCTCTCTCTCTCTCTGTATACTGTCCAACCCTCACTTACTTTCCCTTTTTCCGTGAACATTTCCTACTTTTCCTCTATTCCACCTTCTCTCCCTCAGCCAGTATTTTTCACTACGAAAGGTGGCAACCCTAGTCACGTCACCAACTGACGTTCGTAAAAAAGAATTGAGCGCTAACTTCGAGTTTTAGCAACCCTTAATCCCTGTTCAAAGTTAAACCCGCATTGGTGAAACCGGGCCTAAGAGATCTTAATGGAAGAAGTTTTCCACCTGGCATCTGCAGGTAACTCAGAGTCGAACGCAACTTCAATCTCAAGCTCACTTAACAGCTCCAGCCTGCCCCTTTGAAGAAGCGCAGTTTCTCTGATGTCAGAGTTCATCTTGGAATTCCTGCTCATTCTTTGCCCTCTTATTTTTTATGGGTACTTAGTACCTCTTAATATCCGAGTGGCTGTAAACATTGCATCTAACGAGCCTGGCTCTGTGAATGAAGAAACACTTTGATGGCCGCAGGGGCGTGGGCTGCATCTTCTACGAGATGGCCAGCGGATATCCACTGTTCCCGGGTTCAACAGTGGAGGACGAGCTCCACCTCATCTTTCGCACATTGGGTACACCGACGGAGGCCACCTGGCAAGGAATAGGGTCCAACTCTGACTTCTTGGGTTACAACTTTCCTCGGTACGGAGGGGAACCATTGGGCTCGAAAGTTCCCAGGGTTGGTGGTGACGGGGCACGCCTCTTGCTTCAGTTCCTCAAGGTACCTTTGTGCTTTCTTCTCCTTTGTTGTGTGATTGTAGCTGCATGACTCGGCTCAATTTTTTTTATCATGCACCCGAAGATTGCATGTTGCACTTTCGGTGTGCATCAATTCACATACATGGCACTAGTACATCTGTCAGACGGGCACATATACGGCCTTAACGGTCACGGCCGTAAATGCATACTGTCATTAACTTCCTGCCAGACGGTCAGCAATAAGGCCTTTGCGACAAAACTGAGGTAGAAGGGCAACGGCGTTCCCGCAAGAAGTCTACGGCATTCCATCGAAACTGCCCAAGCCTCGTTACCAAGCACACCATAAACAGGATTTAGCACATTTAATTCAATTCGAAATAAAATGCTTTTTACCGGACGTAATGTTGTCATCTTTTTTTTCGTGTTTTTCTAGCGTTTTTGCACTTTGCTTCGCTTTTTATCCCATCTGTACAAGTGATACGTTTGTAGAATCGCACCGTGTCGTCTGCATCCAAAAAGTCGGACGCCACTCAAAAAAATATCTAGAGCACTTAAAAGCAAATATAGTTTGCTGTTGTATTTTGAAAATACCAACAAAACGTTTTCGTGTACTTTCAGTAAGAAAAAGCGTGATTTCGCTACATTACATTCAACGTTCACAGACTCGTTTATCGACATGTACATCATCGACAAAATGCCTTCACGGATACCGTCTGGCAGCTCCCCAGAGCTTAGGGCCGTATGTAACTTGCGGCCATTTCTTAATGCCGTAACTTTAAGGGCCGTATATGTGCCTGTCTGACAGAGGTATTAGTGCGGGGGTTCTCAAACTGGGTTCCGCGGGCAGTTAGCGGGAGCGGCAGCTGCGTGTCCACTCGCATATTGGATGCACTCGCACATTGAACCAGGGTCCTGGTCTACCAACCTGGAAAACGGGGGATTATCAGGGAATTATGACGCGACTGGAAAAGTCCAGGTATTGTCAGGGAATTTGCAAAAAAAAGGCAACTGAAGTCGGGGTAAATCGCGGACAAGTGCCGTTACGATGTGCAGTGAATCTCGAGTGCTGATGAGTGGTTGAGGAGCCACGTTGCAGCAACGTTGCAGCGAGTAGCACTTCACCAATACGACGAGCTCAGAGGCGGAAAAGTAGGGCAGTCTTACTAATTTCTCGATAAATGATCCGTTCCAGTAGCGGTCTGTATCAACGACGAATTGAACGACGAATTGGGTGCCGCACCCAAGTCTGCATACACATACGGCTCTTTGTGCCTTAATTCGCTCGACATAGGATGTAGAAGACGATATATTAACTTATATTGGCAAAGTTCCTAATTTGAGCCAGAATGACTACTCTGATGAGTGAAATATATTCACACTCGCCCGTGAACTTCCCCAAGTTACTTACCATGGACTTACCATGCATGTAGTACTATGAATGAACTACTCCAAACTTTTCATTTCAGTTTGAACCAAAAATGAGGATATCAGCTCTGGAAGCCATGAAGCACCCATACTTTGACAGCCTGGGGCCAAACATTCACAAGCTGCCCGACAGTAAGTGTTTGCCTGGGACCTGTGTTCTGCGCTTTTATAAGCTGTGGCAAATCTGACGTCATTATATGTCTCACCCTTTCTCCCACCTCAGCTGCTTCAATCTTCACCATACCTGGAGTGCAGCTGAACAGGACGTCAAGTTAGTACAGCTACATTGCATAGGTGTGTGCTTTGACTGTGTAAACGTACCATTTTCTGACAATGCGTAAATGATTACGAAAGTCATATCATAATCACGTACCAACGGGCCCAACACCAGACACTTCTGCATAAATAGAGCCTGAAGTTTTCGGGAAATATTTTTGTCTAAATTCGGGGGGGTAAAAACCGGGTAAATAAACACGTGCACTAAAGTCTCGCAAATTCGGGGGGGAAAACTTTCAGTATGCTAAATTTGGGGAGAAATTTAGTGGTTTGGTGCAAACTGTTTTGCTACAAAAAAGCAAGTTAATGCATTCCTACAGACATCCCAGTGGGGGAATTTGCCAGGTAAAAATCGGGTTTCACCCTACAGGGTGAACCTTCAATTCGGGGTGCAAATTCGGGGAAGAATCAGGTAAAACCCTAAAACTTCAGGCTCTATTCATTTTCCAATACTCTGAGTGAAGGAGTCCTGTCGTGGCGCTTCGCGAAGCCGAGGACGTGCTGCCCACCCGCGAAGTAAAGCGAGCTTCACCTAAAGCACGCGGGCATTAGGTGAAACCGACTTGCGGAATGGTGACGCCTAATGTTGCCGGAAGTTGTCTCGATATGTTCCCTCCACGTGTTTGGGATATCGATGACTCGCCGTCTCACAGCGCATCCGTCAAACTCTGAACGAATTAAGGCGGCTGCTGCACTCTCGTCCTTATACAGTATTGCTTCGGGAAGCAGAAGCTGTAGAATGTAGATGCAGATCGAAGTAGAAGCCTGTTAAGAAAGCATCGACAACTTTTTCCGACCTACTAGTACTTAATAAAGCTGACTTTTGAAGGGAAATTAGCTTTTTTTCGGACTGCTCGATTATTCGGACCTTTGCGCGATCCCCGCAGAGTCCGAAAAAAACGGACTGCAACTGTACTGTCAAGAACCAAACAACTTGATACAACGTTAGACCTGTAGCATGACACCTGGGGCCCGATCTTCACCCTGTCATTATCCCATAATGAAAGTTAAATGCCGTGATTCGCTGCAAGCTCTTGCGCGAGCCTACCAAAGCAGCTTTTCGAGCGCGAGAACTTAAATATAATGATAACGATCGCTATGTGAAAGTTCAAGGTTGGAGTCCTGTATCATTTGCTTTTATCATTTAACTATAACTAGAGCCTGAATTTTTAGGGTTTTACCCGATTCTTCCCCGAATTTGCACCCCGAATTGAAGGTTGACGCCTTAGGGTGAAATCCGATTTTTACCCGGCAAATTGCCTTCACACGGGACGTCTGTAGGAATGCAATAACTCACTTGTTTGGCAGCAAATGCCGTTACATCACCGTTTGTACCAAACCAGTACAGTTCGTTTGTAATAGAGCCCGATTTCTCCTAAAAAATTTAGTGTACTGGAAGTTTTTTTTCGCCCGAATTCGCACGAATTTAGTGCACATGTTTATTTACCCGATTTTTACCCCCCGAATTTAGGAATAAATATTTCCCGAAAACTTCAGGCTCTAACTATAACGGATGTCATCCTTGCGCAGGTCTTCGGAGTGGACATGGGGACAGCACGCTCTCATCATAAACCAAAGATGTCCTCGACTCTCCATGTATTTCGCCTCCTCTCCCGGCCGTCCTACAACGTGTGAGCTACATTTGCACCTCCCTAAGGCCGAGCCTCGGCTGCGGTGGCATGCTTCTCCTTCTCAACTCCGGTGAGGCATGACCACTCGACGACGAATTGGCGCGCGACACGGAGGATCCCCTCATCGCCTTCCCCGTCCCCCCCCCCCCCCTCAAGACATATCCGTCAGCCCAGGATGGTTCCAGTTTCAGTTGCTCAGCAGGAGCTGCTCACACGTCGAGGTCGCCCTGAAGCCATGACTCATACGAGGTGTACTAGTCGTTTGCGGGGCTCACCCGCTAACCGATAGCTTTGGCAAGGCTTAACCAGGGGGCGCCTGGTGGCGAGGAAGCTCTCGAGCTTTTGAGCAGAGGAAGGGGGTACAAGCATGGCTTCTCGGCTTTCAGACAACCACTGGACTTGTACTTCATTTTCCCTCCCTTTTTTTGTTTTGTGTGGTTTTTTTTCGTGGCATTTTTGACTCTGCAGCGTTTCGTGCGATGCGCATATAATGCGCGCACATAACTCTCACCTTTATTCGCGGGCGTACGCCACTTTTTCCCCCGCCGATTGTGGCGGGGGGTGTCTGAGGGTGGTGCCATGCCGGCAACTGTGGTGCAATACTTTGTGGCTTCAAATTAACGCACGGTGGCATTGTATCATGCATGGTACGAGCAGAGGGAAAAAAAGAGACTCTCACTTGTGTGCGTGTGTCTGTCACTTCGCGGTATTTGTTGGGACGCAACTGTTCGTTATGCTGCCAATGATTCATTGTGTGTCCTGCTCCGGTTTTTGCGTAACCGTCATATCCTTGAGTCTCTGTAGGTGTGTTTGTAAGTTTGAAACGACAGAATTCTTTGGGTGGAATCATGCAATGACTCGCTTTGAGCCCAAAATTTAATTCCTGGTTGAATGCTACTACATGCAAACGTGGGATCGGTGTTCCACGTCAAGCGTGTGTACCCATGGTTCCCACTGGTCCTTGAAAGCTTTCAAAAACCCTGGAATTAGGAAAATACTGTTTTCCGAGTGGGGAAACCCCGGAATTTTTCATTGTCCTTGAAACCCTCAAGATTTACGTCTCTCTCTCTCTCATTCTCGCGAGGTTGGACTGCAAATTCCGTTCACCCAGGGTCGGAACAGGAGTTCGCACTCCTTGCATTAGCAATCGATCGCAGAAACAAAAAGTGTGAGAAATGAACGGTGCCCTCCATTGTATTCACCAGTCTTCCTTTCTGTGCTACAATCACTTTTGCACACTCCCATTTTTTTTTTTCTGTTGTGCAATGCTTGTAGCATAGAAATGGTTCTGTAAACTATTCAAGTCCTGCCCGTAAGTCATGTCTTACACCCTGAACGAAATGTTCGCTGAACTTTAAAGGGTTCTTGAATGACCCTTAAATTTTTGTTCCAAAGTTAAGTGGGAACCATGATGCGCTCCAAAAAGAATAACATTCTGCCTCCTTTCAAATCGTGAGAACAAATGAGAAAATTTCAACCTCCGTGTTTCAGGCATTTCATCTTGTTTGGACTTCAATATCTGTTTGTTGATGTCCCCTGTTCTGATTTAGCTTTATGTAAATGTCAAGTACCAGCATATTGAAGTGGCTAGTTCTTCACTACCTGTCATGGTTTGAAAGTACCCAATTCTTTTACAATTTCCAATATTGCAGTTTTGAAACGAATTTTTTTCTTTTTTCCTTTCACTTGCGGTTTGCTTAGATCACCAGTGTCACATTCTCCATCTATACAAGCTTTTCCTACATGTTCGACATTTGCTCATTTGTCTCGAAGTGGATGACAAAGCAAAGTCACAAAGCAGCACATTAGGAATGATACTTCTTCACCAATGGCTATGTAACAAAAGATGGGCACTTCCTTTTAAAATGACAATCTAGCTGAACTTCACACCGTTTTCCCTCTTTTTTATACAACTAAGGATAAAACGGAAACAACCGTAGGACTGTTTTACAAAAAAGTAAATGCCAGAGTTAATCAGCCGTTCAAATGGCGGAGAGATGCAACGCCCGTATTTAACTGTATGGTCCAAACTTCTGAAGGTACAGAAAGATGAGGATGATCATTGAAATGTGCTCGCGGCAAAATACTCCTTCGGTTTTATTGTGCTTTTTGCAGAAAATGCTTGCACTGCTGCATTTATGCCTTAAATGTAACGATTCAATCATGTTTCTTCTCCATCAATTTCTGCTGCTCGAGATGCCAATAATCTTCGTGGGCATCATGTGGACTACAGTCGCCGACCGATTTTTCGGACATGCTCGATTATTCGGACTCGTTCGCGGAACGGCCGCGGGTCCCATAGAGATGATGTATAAGAACGTCCAAAATTTCGGACGTCGTGCAGCTCCGTCGCTCGATATTTCGGACTCTGTTTGCTCAACCCGCGAATTTCTCTCATGGGGTGACGGAAAATATTGGTATCATCTGAAATTTGTATCAAAAGAAATCAACCAACTAGAATATTGAAGAAAAAAAAAAGGCTGTGATGATTGTTGATTTTCCATTCCTCTGAGTAGAAGAGGTCTGTCGTAGCGCTCTTGCGTCTTCGT
This sequence comes from Ornithodoros turicata, assembly GCF_037126465.1. Taxonomy (NCBI): domain Eukaryota; kingdom Metazoa; phylum Arthropoda; class Arachnida; order Ixodida; family Argasidae; genus Ornithodoros; species Ornithodoros turicata. The sequence goes on from NC_088207.1 coordinate 11,043,709, forward strand.
TTTTGGCCAACGGCCCAGCACGTGCTGTCCGCGAGTCGCGCGACAGCGCTGTAAAGCGAGCTTCACCTAAAGCACGCATGCGTTAGGTGAAGCCGACTTGCGGACTTGATGACGGCGGTGCCTCTGTCAGACTTACAGTGACGAAATGTCGCTTCGGGAAATAGAAGCTGATGTTATCAGGCAGAGCTGGAAGCGCGTTAGGAAAGCATCGAGAAATTTTTCCAGCCTACTAGGTCTTGGTAAAGTTCATTTTGAAGCAAAATTCGTTTTTTCGGACTGCTCGATTATTCGGACTCTTGCGCGATCCCCGCCGAGTCCGAAAAATCGGACGGCGACTGTACTTCAGTTTACGGTGATAAGATCTATTAGAAGTGAGGCTGTTCTGTAGGATGAGAGTGAACTGCTTTGCCATTATGTGTTCCTGAAAGAATTTGCACATGCATGCGCTTCCATAACCCATGCCCCTCTTGTAGTGGAGTATCCTATGGCTGACACAAAAAATCGGCGCGTGTGGCGACCCCCCACGGAGCCGAAGTCTCGTTGCCGCCGCTCTTGCCATTCTTCCCCCCGCACGAGAGGTGCAGTAGCGGTGAGAGAATGCAAATGGTTGTTGTAGGCACACTGCAGGAAGCTCAAGTTTCTCGAGAGGTGCATCGAATCAAAGTACAAGCTGTTTACCTGCAGTGGCTGCTTTCTATGTATAGCACCTTCTGCTGAAGCTCTTTCTGGGGATATATACAAGTCCATCCAATGTTAGATTTGACTACAGTTCTCAATGTGCCATCTTGAATACTGTCTCTCATTTCGTGATGTGAGGTTTTGTGGAAAAACTGCATAAACATTCGTTCAGCAACGTGATCCGGGTAAACGGGGCAGGAGGAAGGAACGGAGCCGTTCCGAGGGACTGGCGTGAGGGGCACTCGCCCCCAGGTGTGTGCTACGTGGGCAGTTGATAGAGAGAGCCCACTTGACAATTCAGAATTATATATTTCACTTTTTATCGTGCACTTTTCAAACTTTGCTGCAGAGCTTTGAAACGCAAAATTTATGCCAGAAAATAAATTGTGTGTTATGTGTACATTGCTAAAGATGAAGAGCACAAATGTAAATCCTACGCCTACGTTATTTTCCCGGGCTGTTATCGTGAAATGCTCCCGGAAGGGGAAAGGGGGCGCTGCACGTCCATCCTGCCCCAGAGAGAAAGGTTTGCCTCGGAACGGCTCTGGGAAGAAAGCGTGACAGTGCAGATTTGAATGTCCTCTGGAGTAGAGGTAGGCTAGAGTCTGCAACTAAACCATGAGCACTGGCAAGGAGGTATACTTGTCATAAACAGAGCGATGCAGATAGATGAGACACCGGCATCTGGACCGGCATGCATATGGACCTAGGACTACATGCGAGTGTTCCATTTACCTGTAACACTGTTCTCATCAATCAGCTTAACCGAGGTTCGCTTCTAGCTTCTTGCTTATTTTTTTTTTTGTGTGTGTGTGTGTGGTTGGAGTGAAAAATGTGGTGCACAATTATTGCAGGGACTACTCCCACACTCCTTAGAATGTGCTGGGCTGGCCACATGCAAAGCCGGAATTTTTCCCGTATCTTTCTCCGACGTCCCCGTGTATTTTACCATTTGTCACCATCGGTTCATATGTCACTGTCGCATCAGTTCTGTATTCTTCGAACCATTGATGATTACAGGACGAGTCCTCATGCCATGGCAACGGGACTGTAAGCATTTTTATATGGCAATGCGAAGCTAAAAATCAATATTTGTTGTCTTTTTCTACTGTGGACTCATTTGAAGTAGCTTGGGGGGAAACACCATGTTTTGATCGTGCAAATTTAAATTTCCGATATCAGCCGGTACTTAGTGCGGCGGCCAAGTTGCCGTTATCTTTCCGCCGAGAGTACGGTGTGCACAATCGTGGTAACGAAACTCCTCAAAGTACATTTCCAGTTGCTAGAACTATGTTGTTCATCATTCTTCCTGTCAGCAAGGATTTTTTTTTTTATTGTCCTCTGTGGGTTAAAATACCTCGCATATTTGCATCGTTGTCAAAATGGTGCTCAGTATTTTTGGTTGCCCCCCTCAGCCTTTTTTCTGCGCAGACTTGTGATAACTGGGAGGTGTGACCTTGGCACTGTGCCAGAAGGTGGTTGATGTACTTTTTACAATTGCTCACCGAAGTTTTTTTTTTTTTTAAGCGTGCCATGGTGTGCCATAATGGGCTTTGGATGCAGTGTCATTCCACGAACGTGAAAAGAAAAAAAAAGGATGGCTGAAGAACTGTCCCTTTCCAGAACAACTTAAGGAAAAGCCATTTTTCTTTTGTATAGAGTAGCAGATACCAGAGTGTCACGCAGAGTAAAGGTGTTTGTACCCATGTTTTTCTGTTTTTGCTAGGTGCTGTTCTAAAAAGGAACCACACAAACTGTCTCATTAGCCTCCTGTCATGTTGTTGTAAATAGGGATGTACATATGCCATGTACTAGAATACATGAAAATAAACAATATCGCAATAGGCAGAAGATTGTGTCACGCTAATTTTGTCCACCAGCTATATGGCTATATAATTTTTGTTCCTCTGTTCATGCAGAATGCATTGAACTAGGAATTTTTCTGGTCTCCTCCTTCATGGCCTCTATTTAAAAGAGAGTGATAAAGTCAAGCATGCATGACTGAAGTACGTTGCCCTTGATTTTCATGCACAAGCAATAGACACTGTTCAATTCAGGACACAGTCTGTACACCCATGGCTACACAACTGGATACCAGCATCAGATTAGGTATGTTAACATCATATTCAGGAACCTAAGCAACAAGTTACGAAAATATGCTACAGCCAGGAATACAGTTCCTTGCATACATACTTGGATTTGCTGGCCTCTGGAATGACTTTCTCATTGACTGTGAAGGAATATTGGGAAGCTTCCAGTTTGTTTCGGTGAAATGCACTATTCCGAATTCAGTTTCGTACCCCATTAATTGTGCTAGTCACAAATTTTAGACAGTTATGCAAAGATGTTTGGTGTCTCCGTTAAATATTAACACAATTTACGTTATCGATTAAGTTCGGACAAGAAAGGGCCAGCGTCAAACATAAGTTTGCAACAGAGTGTTGCCAACTTGAGCGAATTGTTTCCAAGCAATGTACTTCCTAGTCCATCGCACAGTATAACATGGAATGCAGAAAGATTGCAGGTGAAAATTATCTCTTTATGCGTTTCATGATAACCTGCTTTTCCAAAATCCAGGAGCAGTACGTCACTTTCATAATTGATATCAAGGACACTGAAAGAATTCACTATTAATTAATTATTGGGGGGGGGGGACCTTTTCTGAAACCATGTTGATGATGGGTGTGCTCTAGAACATGTGTGTCGAGGACCCCTTTTGGGCTGGGGGAGTGATTGGGGACCCCTTGAAGGTCCGCACGCAGGTGAGAGCCATGGGTAGGAGCACAAACTACACAGCTGCTGCTTCAAAACTTAGATAATTTTGTATTTTTATTGCACAAGTAGCAATGAAGGAATTATTAGCCTATGACTGCATTAGTTTTGTTGCTCGCTCCCGTGGCATAGTGGTTAGCATGACCGCTTTCCACACCGAGACTGGGAGGTGACCCACCAGCTGTACTGTCTGGAGTTTTCCCCGGGTTTTTAGGCATACTTTCGAGACAAATGTCGGCACAGTTCCCCATGAAGTTGGCCCAGGATGCCTACTAACCCCCCTGTCCCCCACTCCTTCCTGCTGTCCTCTCTCCACCCGTCCACATCTATACGCTGCACATAGCTACAGTTGCTTTGCGACGGTAACACGGAACTTTTAAAAAATATATTTTTGTTACCGGTGCTCTGGAACATGGAGCAATGTTACTCTTACAAAGAGTCGTACCGGTATCTGCATTCGGCAGATGCACACGGAGCAGGGATGGGCATAAATACATTTTTTGAGTATTTAAATATAAATACAAAATACTTTGTTGACAGGAGTATTTAAATACTCTTCATAAATAGTTCTCAACATGAGTATTTAAATACAAAATATAAATACGCTATTTAAATACCGTAACTACTACCATAAATACTGTGAGGAAGATGTCATCTGGAATTACAGAAATAATTATGGTCATAAGGACAAATCAGCAAGAAAGAATAGAATTTATTTGTTAGATTATCATGGCGATTTTAACATTAGAAATTTCTCAAAGACTGCTTCTTTTAGGCATCTTCTGTTCGGCCGTAGAATCAGATTCGCAAAGGAGAACAGCATCTCCACAGGTGCCGATGAACAAATGCTTGTATTAAATTTGACGAAGATGCTTCGTAGAACAATGTTATCGGGTAGTCACGACCGTTATTCGCAACGACAGTGAAAAACTCGCCATCTAAAATGGTTTGTCGCATGCGCATGCTAGAGCAAACCCGGCATAATTGTGCCCCAAACTCGCCCTTCTTCCCGAAAGGTCAAATGCAGGGCAACTTTAAGATACGAGTCAGTATATTCTGTATTTAAGAGTATTTATAAAGTATTTACAAGAATACATACCCGTAAATTGGTATTTAAATATAATTATAAATACATTTTTCAAGTCTGTATTTAAATACAAAATATAAATACATGTATTTATATTTTAAATAGTATTTTAATTACAATGTATTTAAATACTGCCCATCCCTGACACGGAGGTATCAAAAGCTCACCGACAAATGACGACCTCACTAGAAGTTTGCAACAACCATTACCAATGAATGTCAAAGGGAGCTGGCATGTGCGAGGCAATGACTAAAAGCTCGCTCAGGAATTCTACGTACCTTTAAGAAAAAAAAAAAAAACCTCTGTATAAAATATGGGCCACACTGATTTTTCATATTGAGTATCGTTAAGTAGTTTGTACGAAGCAAGCACTGGTGGTGTGACCGAGCAAATATAGCCTGCGCTCAATTATGTCAGCTTTGTGGTCACACAAAAAAACTGTGAGATGGTGCACAAAAATGCTGCACGCCCTGTGAGTAGTCGGGGAGGTTTCAGGGGTTCGAACACTTCCCAAAACGGTACCTTTGGTAGTGGAGTTGGTAGGAGAAGTATAATCATCTGTGATCTTATCTTTTGTTTTTTAGTAATATAATGTAGGAGTAGTAGTAAGAGTAAAGAAGAAATTTTGGGAGAGATTGTGATATGAGTGAGTGAGTCTGTGTCCCGTTGGTTGAATGAGGCCCCTATGTTGTTGGAACGCAGATGCCAGTGTAGCGCAATTGGTTAGCGCACTCGACCGCCAATCGCTAGGTGCGTGCTTCAAATCTATAGCCGCTGTCTGCGGTTTCGACGACTGCAATGTTGGTTCATGTTCGTTGGCACTTTTAGGCTCCAATTACCTTGCTCCTACAGCTCCTTGAGGCACCTCTCGTGCATTTCGTTTGCACGCGCTGCATCGTGCACATTTTGACAAATCGAAACCAGCTGCTGAGACAGCATTCCGTGCGCTAGCTCGTCGTCTAGCTGCAGCTATGGCTGCGTCTACTAAAGCAGCGCCGCTGCCAGCGCTGTCAGCGGATGGCAAGTTTCCGCCTGAAATAAAGAGGCCGATTACAACAGGAAGAAATTCACATTCATAGTCGTGGTGTCGCCGTGCGCGAACTTAGTTTCGATTTCACGAAGCACAGTGTTGCCTTCTAAAGACAACAACAGCTTGTGCGCTCGCGGCGCAGCCCAATCGCCAGCGCAGCAAGCAATATATTTTTGACTCGTAAGTGTACATAAGTAGATGAGATTCGCATTTCGTTGTATTGATATTAGAGAGGTAGAAACAGATGCTCGGCATGCGCACGTTTCGCCCTTGGAAAGCATGTGCACTGTTGCGTTTGAGCGTTTGGTTTGAATGCGACCATTTAACCGCGAATGCCGTCGGTGAAAGTAGGGATAAAAAGCCAGGATTAAAAAAAGCGTCTTTGTTCCCTTCCAAGAAAACAGAATATTTTGCACACACGAACGTAGGAACTGTATTATTTATGCAAAAACGGCGCTCTTGTTTGAATTGCATGTCTTATGAAGACGAATCTTCTTTTAACTAAAGCACAAAAATTGAAGTCTGCATATTGGGAATGGAATGACTTTGGGACGTTGAGCTGCTAAAGCAAGTGATCCTCGCGACACTCAGAAGGTCGGGCAATACCGATTGCCTTGTATTGCCCCGTTCTCCGAGAGCGCTTCATGTTAGCAATGTTTGCTTTACAAATGAGTGTGATTCGCTTGGTATGTAGCTGGGATGATTTTAGCGAAGCGGTCAGTCATTTTCACTACTATTTTGCATTCGCTATCACTGTATATTTGCATTCGTATTACTCTGTGTTGTTTTCATGGCGTTGGTACAGAAGGCAGTTTACTTGGGTATTGCAGTTGCATGCTAAGAAACATTTTTCATGTTCGAGGTGCTTCAGGTGACACTTTACTGGCGCTAATGCCATGAGCTGGCCAGAGGGAGTGTTGTTGACCTCCATGTCAAATACAAAACAGGAAACAATATTCATAATCAACATTGCCTGGATGCTATCTTGTGCAGCATACTATGCCCCTTCATATGGAAAACATACAGGAATACAACCTACTTTGACCAGCACCTTTACAGCTTGCATTTATTGTGACAGAAGTACTATGTGAAAAGGACATTGTTGCCAATGAGTTTTGCTTAATTCCCACAGAAATGCATATCAAAGTTTGCCGAGTTTTGCTAATCAGAGCATCAGACACACATACACAATCACTGCTTGTTTACTGCAACAAAGTATGCAGGGTATAGTGCATATATATGATTACTAAGAAGGTGGATGACAAAAGTTTCTCGAAAATAATTTGTAAATCGAGGTTTTAAATTGGTGGTTCTTAGTCCTTTTTCTCCCTGCTACCCTTTTGCCATTCATCAAAGTGTTATCCCCAAATTTATTCAAAAGGAATGTGCACATACATATTGAAAAATTTCTAGAATACTTTATTCTGCCTTCTGAGTTTCTTGAGAGCATTGTTCGTTGCATGTGACCTTGCCACTAGATAACCCTTCTAGTACCATGCACACCTGAGAGCCGTCATGACATACCGTTAAGGCGGACTCACTTCTTAAGAAAGTCTACGGGGAATTGTTGTTCTCAGAATTCTCGTAAACCTCTCTAAATTTCTACACGAAAGAGGTACTGGCGTGTTCCCCTCGAGTTTATGTAGGGGAGGACACATCTTTGAAGACCTGATGCGATCCACTGATTTTTGGCGAATTAAAGTTTGTCAAATTTTCAACACATGGGGAGTCCATGGGAGATGCAACAAAATCGCTTCCCTCGGCCCGCCCGCGATATTTGGACCAAAATTATGTCATTCTTTGCAGTAACAGCCTGGGAATTGATTGCAATCAACAAATTCGACAAGCTTGCTGCAGTTTTCCAGATCCCTGCGAATGAAAACAATGGCTTTGTCGTCTGCTAGCATGTTCTGCACGCTGGCGCCGATTACATTTCTTCCTTAGAGCGCGGGAGGAAAGCAAAGCGAAGAAAACAATTTTGCGACCCAACCCTCTCCGGAAGCGAATGTTAACTAGACCGCATGAGTCCGGCTCAGGGCGTTCCAGGTCGAGGGAAATGTTGTATGAATTACACCACACTAGAGTCACTAAATAAGCTACGCTTCAGAGTAGCGACACTGTGCAGCCATGTTGTTTCGGATGACCTCCAGCCCCACCTCTGTTTTGGCAGTAGAAATAGATGAAGGTGAAGTTCAGCAGTGGAAGAGGACGACACTTCGAAGAGCGCTAAATGGATGGCGCTGGAGGTCATCCAAAACAACATGGCGGCACAGTGTCGCTACTCTGAAGCGTAGCTTATTTAGTGACTCTACACCACACAGAGTGCACACGGATGCCATTCACGGGCAAATGTTACACGGCGTCCATGTCTGCTGGTTGAGAAACCCTGTTTCAAATATGAAGGGATAGAGAGAGTTACAATGAAAGGAGATCTTTACGGAACGTGGTACAAACTGTATTTCTCGAAACACGTGAACCATCTTGCTTCGTAACCAACGAGATTTGGCCGAGGCAGACCACAGTTAGGGACGACACGAACACGTAAACCTCAACGCTCAGAAATCAACGAATGCAACAACTCGGGGAAAAGAGGCGCTGACGCCAGGAATCGAACCTGGGTCTTCTGATTTCCAGTCAGATATGCTAACCACTACACGTAGTGGTTAGCATATGGTGGTTAACAGTGGTGTAGTGGTTAGCATATCTGACCGGAAATCAGAAGACCCAGGTTCGATTCCTGGTGTCAGCACCTCTTTTCCCTGAGTTGTTGCAGTTGTTGCATTCATCCTTGCTTCGAGTGAAAGTTAAAACCAGACCATTTGACTCTCACCTAATTTTTCTACCTTCCACTTCCCTCTCTCTCTCGTTGATGATATGCAGGTTCTATGCAGGTCAGCCATTGATACTTTACAGCAGCATTCGCACTATAGTAATTATGACTGTCGTCTCTGTAGAGGTTTGTCTTTGCAACGGCTAGACCCGACATGTTCATAAGTGAAGGGTCAACTGTATGAACCACAAAGCAGTGGCTGCTGGGCAGTATGTAATACACACTTATTGTTCCTTTACAGAGTCCTCAAGAGCTTTAACAACGTAGCTGCAAGAATGGCCCTCCAATACACATGCCCACTGTGCACATACCACACCCGTTCGAGAGGCATCCTCTACAGGCACCTTCTGCTCCACACCGGTGTCAAGCCGTACTGCTGCGAACACTGCGGCAAGCGTTACGCCTTACCTGAGACGCTCCTGCAGCACATGACCGACCACAAGGCAGAGCCCCCGTACCAGTGCAGGAGGTGCAGCCTGGCTCTGGACCATTTCTCCGAGTACCTCAGGCACCAGGTGTACCACATGTTGAAAAGCATTCACCGCTGCTCCTTCTGCGGCGAAAGCTTTGAATGGAAGAAGGCCCTGAAGCAGCACACGAGGCTGCATCGAAACGGTAGGCACCTTTTTAAGATGTTCTTCGCGAGAAGACGCTTCATCGAGAGAGAGCTGGAATACAACGAAGCGTACGACGCGCCCCTCGACCTAAAGGTGAAGGTGCCTCGGGTGAAGGTGAAGGCCGAGAGCCCGCTGCGCTACGACAAGAACGGCATCAACGGGCCGGGCCGCGACCAGGAGCTGGACCTGCTCCACTACCCTTCGCTTCCTGCACCTTCTCTGAATAACTTTATTTTTCCAAATTACTCCCCACTATTGGACAACTACTACAAGTTTTACATGTACCCGCACCTCAACCTCTTCCCATATCCAAACGATTCAGGTGCCATCGCGCTCGCTCCGCCCGCAAACGGACAGCCCGCCAACGGGCAGGAGTTATTGACTGCGGAGAGTGGACTGTTGGCCTGCAGGGTGTGTGGTTGGCAGTTCTCTAAAGTGAGTCACCTGACAGCTCACATGTACGTCCACACGGGACGGAAACTGCACACGTGCGACGTCTGCAACAAGACCTTCACCCGGAAAGGATCCCTCAAATTGCATCGCCTGCAGCACCTCAACGAGAAGCCGTTTCAGTGCGACATATGCCGCAAGACCTTCCTGCAGGCACGCTACCTCCGCGCCCACATCCTCGTCCACCGCAGGCAGGAGGCCTCCAAATCGACGGACCGGGTCGTCCCGGGCGCCGGTTCCGCGGAGGGCAGGGTCTTCGAAACGGCGTCCACCACCTTCAGGTCTCCGTCCGTGCACCCTCCGGACATGGTTCCCGTGGGTTTGACCGTCGCCGTGAAAGAGCTGGAGCACGTGGACTCCCCGGAGTCGTCCGGGACTACGGGACTACCTCATCGCTGCCCCGTCTGCCAGAAGGGCTTCTCCCAACCCTACAAGCTCCGTCGCCACATGGTCATCCACGCGAGTCCTCGCATACACCAGTGCAGCATCTGTCAGAAGGTGCTGCCATCTGTGACGGAGCTGCGCAGCCACAAAAAGTCTCACGGCAGGACGAGGCTGCACTCGTGCGAGTACTGCAAGAAGGACTTCTCCTGTTCGTCCACCCTGCGGCGTCACGTGCGGATCCACACGGGGGAGAAGCCGTACCAGTGCGAGGTCTGTTTCAAGCGCTTCTCTGACCTGTCCAACAAGAACTGCCACATGCGGACTCACACGGGGGAGAAGCCATACAGCTGTGAGGTATGCAACATGAAGTTCTCTCTTAAGAATGCGTTCAATAGTCACATGAGGAATCATTTGTTGTAGACAGTCAATGCAGTTCATGGTGGATGGGTGTAAAGTGCAACTTTTGGAAGGCTCGGCTCTGGTGCGTAAGGGTACATGGAAGGACTGAGGACAGGGAAAGCTGCCAAAGTATGTCATTCTGCATATACTTTCACATACTCGAGTACCCGCAAGCGGCGCAACTTCTTGCAAAACCTCAGGAGGATTGTCTGCGCAATGACGTAACATTTAAAGCATCTGAAGCATGTGCTGCCACAAATGAAACAAGAATGCCCTGAGGCACTGGTACCCCAGTGACTCACACCCTTCTCCATCTTAGGACAAAGAGACATTTAAACACACAAGCCTCACAATACCCAGTTCAAAACTTCGATTGAATGATGGCAGTTGCCTTTTCTTCAACTGCCATTATTCGATTGAAGGAGATACGCAGAACAGTTCATAGACCACTTCTGTGTATCCCATATTCCACGCGTGTGACATTTTGGGACAGCACTGATAGACTACAGTAGTGACATTATGTGCACGTACTGTCTGTTGGAAGCGTGGGCATTCCCAGGATTTTTTCCAGGCGAGGGCGTTGCCCCCCCTCGCCTTTCTCGGAACATCAATGGTTGAAAGGAAGCTTCAAAACACGCAGTTTGAACAGCACGAGATTAACAAGGATAGGGCACTGGAATAAAAGTCGACCCCCTGTGTTACGAATCCTTTCTTTTTTTTAAATTAGAACGCAAGAAACAAGTTTTCGTACCTCATGAAGGCAACCTTACCTCGATAATAAATTTGATTGAACATGTGGCAAAAAGGAGAGCAAAGCAACACAGCGCAAATAACAAGAACAAGGGAAAAAGAAGCAATAAGGCAACGTCTATGGCCCACAGTAGTGCGACTCATAGTTTTTTTGTTTTTGTTTTTTCCTGCCAACCTGTTTTGATGCATTATGACCTTGTATGTCGATGTGACATAAAAACTTGAATCATCGTCACCATCATTTTTCCTGCCAATGATGCAGTTTATACAGTTCTAGGTTTTGGTTTTGCACTGACATAGGCACAGTTTTATACAGAATCTCATTGTTGCGCGACTCAGGTAGAAGGTAATCAAGGACTGTCTCAAGTCCTGCACTACAATGCTTCACAGAGCAAAAGCCCAAAGCTATAACAGATGATGTCACAAAAGGCAGTTAACCTCAGTTTCATATAACGGTCTGCAAATTTTGGGGACATAATTTGCAGAATGATTTTAAGTGTCATAAGAAAATATTTAATGGCAACTTTGGTTTGGGTTGGAGTTAGCTCGTGTCCAGAGTTGTGCAAGTTTCAGCTGCAGTTACCTGCCTCTGAAAATATTTAAGTACGGAAAAAGTTACTGACATGAAAATCCGAAAATCTTGCTCAGTTGCAGTTATGGAATGTAAATCAGCTGTGTTCGTGAAATGTATAATTGAATCGCTATTGAGTATATATCGCTGCGTGTATATAAGGTGGACAGGCGTTACAGTGCCTCGAACAACATATTTACGAGTTGTTTTTCATATCTGAAGCTGATAGATCTACACAATGGTCACGATAGTGCGTACGTTTGTCAAAAATGAAAGTCGTACGTAGAAAACAAAATGCATTAAGAGTATTTTAAGAGCACATCTAACACTGATTTTAAATATTCCTCCTATCACAGAAGGTATGTGATCCAACATTAAAGGGGCACTAAAGTGCAAAAATGTATCTTCGCGACACGAAACATTCCGTCATCATGACAGTGATGCAAAAGGAACGAGATTAATCCGTTGTGCCGTTTGTAATGAAAATGCGAATAAAGGTGCCAATTTGGAGTTTTTTTTTTTTTTTTTATAGATAAGTGCTTTATTTAGACATTCAATACATTACAAATTCTAAGGCGGGAACGCTAGGCAAGCCTTTAATGTGGTCTCCGTAAAAATTACAGTGACGAATAATAATTTGATACGCCTCGGAAAAACACAACACATTTTGCAAAACAATGGAAACACATGAAAAAATATGATCAGAAATAACTTTGCCGAGACAGTTTCAGCGTAGATACATAAACAGCAATAAACGTTACAAAGGAAGAATAAATAGAAGAAGACAACAAGGAAAGTCAATCACAACACATTTGACAACAGGCGCTTAAACATCACAAAACTAGATACGTCTTGCACCTGTGACGGTGATGCTTTCCCGCAAAGTAACAGAATAACTGTGCACCATAATTTGTGCGGGGCTGGGGAAGCGTTACACAAAATTCACTATTTCTGAAGCAGTACTGACTTGCAGCATGATTAACTGAAATTAATGATGAATTGACCATGTTGTGCAAAAGTTTAAACAAAAGTAACAGACATTTGTATTTTACTAAGGAATAGATGTTTCTAATGCCCAGTAAGGAGAAACAAAATGTAACAGGTTTATATGGGGGGAGTCCCATCATGATACGCAAGGCCTTCTTTTGCAAAAGAAATATTGGTTGAATACTTGTCTTGTAGGTAACCCGTATGCTTCCAGACAATATGAAATGTGACTATAGTTCCTCTTTCCTACCTCCGAATCGACGCAAAACTTCAAGGGTACGTCACCCCTAGCGTCACCTCGAATTGTCAAAGGAGGCGCCCCTTCCCACATTTCTTTGTCCAATGAACATGGTACAAGGGAACTCCGACTTGGCTGTGACGCGTAGAGATACTTCTCACCGGGACGCCAACGCTTTACAAACAAAACTTTATACGAAGCGGAGGCTACACAGTCACCGTGTGAAGCCCTACCAACTGAGAGTGGAGGAGTATGGATCAGATTGCAGATGAGTGCGTAACAGAAGCTACAGCAGTGATGGGGTGGTTCTAATAGCACCTTTGTGTGATTATGAAGTCCATCTGTCGTGTTGTACGTTCCACAATTCTATTCTAGACAAAAAAATTTGGTGTCTAGTTTTGAAAAAAATTTGTACGTCATCTTCATTGACAGATGGGATATGTCGTCGTCACGACTAGTCCATTTGTCAGTTTGACGTGAAACTCGTTATTACACACACCTCGCAAGAGCGCATCGCAGAATACTGCACACTTGTTATTCTTCCTGCGTTGCATTGAGTGTGTATTCGAAATAATGTGCATTGAGTACGGAACATAAGTGCTCCCAGTAGCTTATGAGACCCACAAACAGCAACCCCTTTAGAGCCCCTTTAAAGGGGTTATATGACACTTTGCCGCAAGTTACCTCGGATGCATGTAAAACATTATTATTTGCATCGGCATGAACCTGTGTTCAAGGTTCCACAGGAAAGGGGATAAAAGACAAATTGAACATTGGCACTGCAAATACTGGCATCATGACAGGCATCTGTGCCTGTGAGGCTGCCTCGTACAAGGTCAGGCATCTTTCAGAAACCGCAGGAATGACCCAGACTGTGGCGCGTAAAAAAAAAAAATCCTAATAATCTGGTGCGCAGGACAACGAATGTGCATGATGTATTAGATCACATCTATCAAAGTATCACAACCGTTTCACTAAAAGTTAAAATTTACATAGTTGACTAGATGAGATGGGTGACCACAGGTGGACGTATTAGATGCCTCAAACAAAAAATTGCGATTTGGTGCAGTTCACTTCTGATAAATTGTGGAATTAAAAAAAAACAAAAAAGACACTTACCTCTTAACATATCACGTACCATCTTTTAAGCTTCGCATATATGCGAGTCTGGTTAGGACTGCTGCAGTCTAAACTTTGTTACGAAATTTATTCTGCTGCTCTCGATGAGTTCAATGCATAATGTGCACTTTTCGTTGAAATCAATCAATCAGTGCACTTTTGTTTTCCGCTGTCAGTAAATATGCCTTCTAGAGTGACAGAAATTTCGAGGATCCTGTCCCTTTGTAGTTATAGGAGTGTTTAGTCTCATTTTCTGTGTCACCAGTATTTTTGATGGGCTTATTTACTCTCTTGCTCTTCGGCAGCACCCAAGAACATCCCAGCAGAAATCACCATAGCCGATGCCTTCCAAAAGAAGCATTTTGTCCGTTACGTTGTGTGGACACAGGGTATACTTTGCAACACTTTGCACTATCTGTGGAATGCAGCGGCGAAAGAGCCGAGGTTCTAATGCCATCGCATAGAATTGTCTTTGGTCCTGTGCTCTGTGATTGAAACATGTACCGTAATTTCACGCGTATAAGCCGCACCGCAGATAAGCCGCAGGACGCGTTTCTTGGGACGTTTTGAAAATTTTCTGGCAGATAAGCCGCACCCGCAGATAAGCCGCGGGCAATACGGGACGACTGATTTGTGCGACAAAGGAGACCATAGAGAAGGCCATAAACCATGTGGTCCATACTCCGGGATCGGCACAGTGTACAACAGAGGAGGTCAGTTCTGGAGTTCTACCAAGATCGGATTGTGCCCTTGTCGGGTGTTTTTCGTGGGCTGATGGGTCAGTGATCTTCCAGAAGACGTGAATCACTGTCACCACTTTCCTTAAAGCTGCTTGGGAGAATGCACCAGGAAGATCAATCTACTCGAATGTGGACCCGTCCCTGTTACGCACTGTTCGTGCATCGGCAGGGCAGTACTGTTCCAGAGACACTGTCGGCCCTTTCGTTAAAATCGGCGTATGGGGAAAATACCAGGAAAAAATAGTCATCAGATAAGCCGCACTGGTGGATAAGCCGCAGGGCGCCCGTGAGAAAAAAAAATCGTGCATAAGCCGCGGCTAATACGCGTGAAAATACGGTACATGGATGTGGTATGTGATGGGCCTCTGTGATTTGGTGACAGCACCAGTCAAAGTTCGGGTTTTATGTATATCTGAGCGGAACAAGAGTTGTGATAGCCGCTGTACGTCCCATATTATATGCGCTTCGCATCGAGTAGTACCGTCAGTTGTTTGAGCGAATTTATACTTTCTATACTTCACCGAGATAACGTTTCAAAAAATGCTGCACACCATGCAGAATGCGTTCAAAAATAAAACTCCCTATCTAGAGCTCAAATTACATTAGGTAACTTCAATATACAGTCGACCCGCGTTTATCCGGACGGCTTCGTTTCCTGCGAAAATGTCCGGATAGCGGAGGAACCGGATAACTGAAACACGAAAATCCAGAGTGATCCTAAAAGGACATCCTTATTGACCATTACGCAGATAACTATACATTTTCATCTGTTTTGTTCTAAGTTCATCCCATCCAGTTCTTGCAAACCTTTGCTAATGGCATTGATTTGCGAAATATTGTTCCGTTGCTCGAAAAATACTAGCGATGTTCTCAGTGCCGCCCGCGCATTTTCTACCGTCACACCTGGTGCATCCACGCTTTCATCATCAGATTCTCCTTGAACACTATCGGAAGCGATGACACTGACGATGTCGTCATCTGTGAAAGCAGCGCAGGGGTGTCGTTGCGGACTTTCTCAGTCTGAAATGACCAGACTGCTCAGTGGATTACTTTTGTGTAGCGTGCGAAGTCGGAAAGGGAGAAAATTCTTCCTAGCAACACCCCAAGCAGCACAATGTACTGAAAGTCGAGTGCAACAGGGGTGGACTACGTAGGTGGAAGGCCTTGAACAGGCTCGTGAAGCTAAAGAGCGCTGATAAGACACATACTGACCACCCCTATTGCACTCGACTTTCAGTGCATTGTGCTGCTTGGGACAGTCTTTGTGTCAGTAAAAAGGAGGCCACGACCAGGGTCCTCGACCTCGCTTGACTAGGTGTGGGCCAAGTGTCATTCCTGGACAATGACCGGATAACTAAAGCCAATTGTTGGGTATTAGTCACTTCTATTTCCCTGAAATTTTCGTCCGAGTCCGGCAGCTGAAGTCCGGATAAACGAGGGGGAAATACATGGGGAGAAATCCATCCCCATGCTTTTTTGTCCGGATAGAGCAGGATCCGGATAAATGAAGTCCGGATAAACGCGGGTCGACTGTAGTTTCATTAGCAGACTCTATCTGCCATATCAAAACAGGAGCCTTAGGCTTTTTTGCCGTCCCAAACGTTTTCACCTGCGTACAGCGTGCGCGATTTCTCGAATAGTTCCTGCGTCGTACGCGGCTGTCGTCGGGCGTATTGTTGTGCTCTACGGTTGAGGATGCAAAACTACATCTTGTAAATTTACCCTTCATTTTCGGTGGGAAGCTAGGCTCCCATTTTTGTACATACTAGCAATATACGGGTACGCCCACTGACGTGCTCCCGGATTTAAAAATTGGCGGAGCTCTCTGCGCGAATGAAACGAAGCGAGTTTTTGGTGTGAGTGGATGCATTGTTCAGGTGCTGTTTTTCTTTTGTTTTTATTTTGCAGACTTTCCTTTTACCCAGAAAAACAATTATTACATATTATTATTTTTAGTACAATCGTCTGATTTTTAACTGCAGGTTTTCCCGGTGATTTTAATCCAAGCGCCATTGAAATTAATCCACGTGCCATGCAAACTTCATGGGGCATGGATTAATTTAGCTGGAACTTGGATTAAAATCTCCGGGAAAACCTGTAGTCACATTTTTACCATGGTTTTGGTGCACTATAGCCTGATTTGCTTATGCGCCATTAAAATTGAATCATCATCATCCTCACCACCAGTACCAGAAAAACAAAAAGGCAGCCGTCATTATACGATGTATATCTCGTTGTTTAGTGACTTGTATTCATTTCGAAATTTTGCTTTTATAATTTGTGTTTTGCTCTCGCTATCTTGTATTTCATTTCTCCAGCTCACCGTGGTGCCCCTTCCGAGAGTGAGGTGTTCATTTCCCCTATGTGGGAGCACTGAAATTATTCAAATAAATGAGTTATTCATTAATTAGTCAAAGCGGGTTAAAACTTGGACGGGTTGGTAACACTTACTTGAAACCGATAAAACCCTCAGTGCGGGGACACAGTGCAGCGTGTTGTTGTCGTCCTTCTATTCGTCTCTCGTCCCTGCACTGAGGGTTTTATCGGTTTTAAGTACAGTGTTCGCCAAGATAAACTTTGGGGTTTGTAACGGAGATAAAACAAACTAGAACAGTGTTGGAAAGCCAAAGTCGGTGTTAGAAGATGTATTGTGCCCCAAGATTTTATGTCGACAATGCCCCTTGGTCCGTTCCTCTGCGGATAAATCGTGAAGATTAAAAAATCGCCGCTGCCTAAACGGCTATACCTGTGTTTCGGCTTCTTTCCGTCAGATGGTGAAACGGTCGAACGCTGCGTTGCAGAGTACGATTCTGCATTCAGTTCCACTTGTTCAGATTTCGATGTCGTCTGCAACGCCGCGTTCAACCGTTTCGCCATCTGACGGAAAGGAGCTGAAACACAGGTATAGCCGACTAAGCAGCGGCGGTTTTCTAATTTTCACGATTTATCCGCAGAGGAACGGACCAAGCGGCATTGTCGACATAAAATTTTGGGGCATAATACATCCTCTAACGCCTACTTTAGCTTTCCGACACTGTTCTTATTTGTTTTATCTCCGTTACAAGCCCCGAAGTTTATCTTGGCGAACCCTGTATAATTAATTACGCTTAATGAAACGGATGGTGACTAGGATACACGCTACAGCTACCCGCATCCTGCTGGTTTCGTTCGCGTAGAGCGCTCCATCTCTCTCGAAATCTTGGAGTACGTCCGATGGGCAACCCTGTACGTAGTATCAAACATCACATTCAGCTGCCACAGACCCCGCAGAGTAGGTGCTCATACGGTCTCACGTGAGCAAAGTATGTGTCCCACAAACGAGAGATCTATGCACTGTGGAGGTTTACGTTTGTTTGTACATAGTTGACCATGCCTACCGAAGCGTCTAGTAGGCGTACTCACAAGCTTGCTTAAGACTACCACTGCAACCTCTGCTACCTCGTAATGTGACTTAGATACAATAAGTGATTGTGTCCCCCTTGACAGTGCTTTGCTTGCCATCAACGAACAATGTCGACCATCCTGTACGAGAACTGAACTGTCCAATGTGTGTTTTGCGAGACTGTGACCTGTACATATATAAGGCGTTGCACCGTGTTGATAACTTGGCTACCTCATTTGAATGGTGATAGGACTGTTGTGGATCTCCACCTGGTGTACCTCGGTATGCCTCTTTTTCTCTTTTTGCGTGGTAGTTGATTTTTGAGTGTTGTATAGAAGTAAGTGTGGGGACACTTAACCAGCCATGACTGCACTACTGGCAGAGTGAATAGAAAGAAGGTCAATTTCTCACCCCCATAGCGGGAAATGAGAAAGAAATGTGACAATAAATGCCCCACCACGCAGTAAATACGTCCGGAGATTAAACCAGCCAATGCAAGTGATTTCTTGGAGGAAATATATGTGGGTTCATTGCGCTTACAGCTTGCGACTAAAATTTGGAAAATTGTGTACGCAATTTAACTTCAGGATCTGCAGTGAATGACACTATTCATGTTTGTGGGTTGTGACTTGGAGATATGGAACAGAGACTAGCTTCTGGTTGTTTGTGTGTGACACGCAACTAATTTTAGGGCAGTTTTTCTTTTGCCGTGCCTCAGTGTAAGAGATTTTCCCCGGATTTTTTCCTCTTGAAGGGTGACACACATCTCAGGGGGCTACTGCAATGTGTATTCATACAAAATGTATGTTCCCATAAGAAATTGTTTACACAGTGTTGTAAGGTTTGGGGGTGCAGGGACAATCCCTGCTTGGCATGGTCGAGCATATCAAACTACACCAACTAAAATTTGCCTAATGCCAACCACTTTTCACGCAAGTAAGTATGGCTCTACCAGTTGCAGAACTTGCCCTATTATTATCTGCGTCTACTTTATTTATTTTATTATTACCCGTCTACATCGTGCGAGAAACTTTTGGCAAAAAGGACCAGGAAGGTCTTGAATGCAGTCTCCATAATGAACAGTTAGCTGAACCAAATTTTCACGTTAGTTTTGGCACGAGTAAGATGAACTTAGGAAAGCTATGCAATGAGACGGAGACACTTATACGATCGTGGGAGTTGACACCATTTAAAGTCTGCCGAACTTTTGAAGTACGCAACCGCTGTGGTCATGTTTAGTACCTGGTATCTCCGCAAGGCTTTTTGTTCCCTCATAGCACGAAGTCGAAGAATTTTTTGGGAAATGTGCTTCTGCGAAAATTTGATGAGGCGCAGTAACGTCACACGATTTTCACGTGCTCCGTGAGTGATCCCGATGCAGTGTTTTAGTTTCAGAGTTCTTCTAATGAATTACATCCGCGGTTTTCGAGCAGTGAAAATGGCAACGTCCATCCGGTGATCATCTGTGAGCATCTGTCCATTTGATCTGCCAAGAGCATATCCCTTATTACTCTGTCTGTGAAAAGATGGTTGTAGAGCAGGAGTGCAGTCCAGTGTTGTAACTAGAATGCTCAGTGTAACATAGTACTCGCTATAAAATAAAAACGGCATTCAAAGTATCTGTGTAACGCAGCTTTGTCGACTTATTCGTCGAGCAGAGTACAGCTCTACAACAGCTCCAAAGAGAAAGAGCGATTTACAGGTGGATGTCACGGAACTCCAGGTTGTCGACGTTATACGTAACCTGTGTCGCAGGTATGGACAACTTACCTTAGATGTAGGGCTACTTCATATTGGTAAGTTACAATTTCGTGATGTACGTAGTGACGGTACGTCCCTACGTACTGGTACCGGTACGTTACGTGAAGAAGTAGTGACGACCAATGACAGGCCAGACACAAAGTAATCAAGGTCGATTACTTTGACGCTTACTCGGTAGTTAAGGTGGAGTGCCCAGTGAGCCATCCTTACACTGGTCTACAGGGTGTTTTTTTTTTTTTTGTCCTTTACCATGGCCGGCGTCTACGGAGGAGGGGGGCAGCGCCCCCCCCCCCGAGCCCGCCTAAACGGGCGCTAAACAGACCACTTTCCGGGGGCAAGAATACGGGGGGGGGGGGGGTGCAAATTTCATACTTGTCCTCCCGGAGGTGAAAAGCAGACGCCGGTACTTACAGATTACGGATTACTTTACAGATTTGAATGAAAAAAAAATCAAAGCAGCACTGATTACATTTTAGCAGGCGGGTTATGTTCCGTGGCTGATAACTTTTAAATAAGGAGTGCAGAGGGCCATTCAAAAAATTTGCAGATTAAGACGTCTGATGAAAGTGTGTGTGTCATTATACCGAATAGCGCGAAAGGTTTTGATGTGTGCAATATGCTTCCCAGAAAAAAACTCACATAAACATAGCTCCGCCCGTTCACCCTTAACTCGCCACTCCGGGTATAACGAGGAGGAGAAGGAATGATGCCACGTCACCGATGACGTTACAGGGGGAACTCGTTCTGGTTCGCCGGTCAGTGGAGATCAGCGGCTTGTTTCTTTGAAGCCGTTAACCAGTTTTTGTGGGATAGAAGGAACGGCCGAATCATGACCGAGCCAGGAGCAATGCTTTTTCAGAACCCCGAACAGCCGAGTAGCAGACGACAGCGGAGTAGCAGACAACATTTCTCTGGACCAATCAGCGAGCGTGATCCTTGTAGCGTCAGCGCGAGGTTCCAGGCAGATCACATGCTGGTGCTGCTCTCTACCGCCGTTGCGCACGGTTTGTTTTTTGCGGCGTACTTTAAATTCTATTTCTGCAATAATTGTGACTCTGTGGTCTGAATTACCTCGCATGGTGCATCTTACAGGCCTACTTACAATTTTAATGGGAAGAAAACGGGGTGTTAAAAATGACTTCTGTGCTACTTTAATTAGATATTTTCCGAAAAATGCGGGACAACAGAATTTGGGGCAACCGTCTTTTTTGAGAAAGCTGAAACGAGCTCGTATTTTGATTTGCAAATGAGCCGAAACCGGAACTGTATGCTTCTCGAGCGGCTTATCTATATAGGCGGAAAGTGGTCTATCTGGATCAGGTGAGCGCCTACTCCAATCAGCTCCATCGCTACAAAACACTTGTCCCTCCGACGCGAACGCCCTTTCCCTCTTTTTGCGCTCGAGAAATGCGTGGTTTCGGTTTCGGCTCATTTGCGTAGCAAAATTTCGCGATTTATATCTCAAAGTACATGCTCGGCTGCAGTATATTTGAGAAATAAATAATGACTGGCTCCAATTCTGCTATCTCGCATTTTCCCGGAAACATACCCAGTTAATAAGTTAATGAGCTCTAGATAATTAGTCGTCCAGTAGTTAAACAAACTTTCCGACAGGCCTTCTCTCGTAACACACCTCTGAAAACCGCCTCTCATAGTCTTATTAGTGTATCATACAAATTCTGTACAAGATAAAGAAAACGCCTTGGAAATCACGCTTAGACACACGTTATATTTTTTATTTTTGAGATAGATAAAATAGAAAATGCCCTCCCCCTTCACTATCGAGTGGATGATTACTATAGGTAGATTTCTAGGTCGGATTATTAGGTAGGTCGGTAGGCTTTTTATTCGCTTCTTTCGTAGTTCTTCCAAGGTTTCTAAATGGGACCGCAGGGCATACCTGTGTGTGATGCAATCTCATCAAAGCATCCAATATCCGAAAAACTTAACTGCAGGTTTGTTGAGATCAATAAAACACAAGGATAACCTATACAAGAAAGTGTGCTCAAATCAACACAACATGGCGCTCTTAAAAAGATACAAAGCATATATAGAAATGTTCTCTCCCACTTACTGCTGAAGGCAAAACGCGACTATACTTCCACAATGCTCTCTCAGAGGCAGCCGATGACAGCGGAACAACATGGCAAGTTATCAATTAAGCTCCAGGGGAAAGGCAAAATACTAACAAAATCCACAGTATAAAAACCCTCCATAGCCAATACGCTAAACATGTATTTTTTCACTCTTTCCATATACTATGCTCGACCAGGGGTCGAAACCGGAACTGAACCGGAACTGAAAACCGCAAAAAAAAACGTTATTTTTTGCCGAACCGAACCGTAAACATTTTTTCTCTCCCCTCGAACGAACTGGAACGGAACCGAAAAAATATGATGCGGTAACCGGTTCGCCAGACGGTAAAAACACCTATACCTTCCCACTCGACTGCTGCGCAGTATCTCCTTGCATCGCTCGGAATCTTGCCGAATTCATAGAGCGGACAAATTGATAAACCAAGAAGTGGTGAGTCCATGCACCTCCTACAGCCTCACCTCCAAAATATTCACGACAGCCCTGTACATTTTTGTGACTCGAGATGTAAAAAAAGAAGGGAAAAAAAGTGCTACACGACAGCTACACTATAGCTACACGTTGCATTGTTGCCCCGGCTGCTTCCTTTCATTCAGCGTCGCAGTGTGAAGGCGACGTAAATTTTAATAGTTCACAGTAGTGACATCCATAAGCAACGCAGACCTCTAGCGACCACGGGAAAGAGGTTGGCGTGTGGTCCAGAGCATGGAGGAAGGAAACACATGAGCGGCGCCTCTCGGCCGCCAGGGAGTAAGAGGTAGGAAGGAGGAGCAAGCCGTCGCCAGAACCTGATATTACCTCTCACATGTGCTACACTAATTAGCACAGCACACGTAAACCGATTCGAATCGTTATTTGGGTTGTGCTGAACACGAACCGAACCGGTAATCTTGAACCGGAACTTGAACCGAACCCCCCCCAAAATCAGACGTCGCACATACCTCAACAAACAATACCCATACCTGTTAATCCTAAAACATTTTTTCTTACCCCTAGTGCCACTACGGACTAAATCTCGTGTCTTCAGAATCCTACCGAAGTTACGTTACTCAAATCTTCTTGTCTCACTTTACATTTCTGTAAAATATTTCGGCTCTACGTAATGCGAAAGCTAGAGTAAATTATTTTTTTATTTTTGAGAGCTGTGACGTCATGTTAGCCTCCGGCGGAGCGCCCGGCTCTCATCTGGCAACGTTGTTGCCTTTTGCATCTTCCGAGTGGCTCACTTTTTGCACACCGTTAGCCCCACGTGACATACCACGCTTCGGAAGAATATGAGATCAGTAATATTTATCTCTGTCACCTGCTATACATGCAATTTTATCAATTTTTAATTGAAATTTTATTTTTTAAATTGAATTCTGAAATTTGCCTAGTCAGCGGAATGTCTTGTTGTCAGAAACAGAAAGCGCATGTCGGATTTCCTCTACTTCCATACATACCTTACTACAATGGTATTAGCTGGGAAAATAAAAGTGAGAAGACCACCGTTTCCCCCTTCAATAAGCGACGCGAGGAGGACATGAACCTTACCATTTAGATCTCAGTTGCTTCAAATTCCAGATTCCTTTTCTTCTGGTAGCATCAGCATGGTAGAACGCCGCAGTTATCTGAAGCTGTTGTGAGAGGGACAGTTTTTGTTATTTTCTTCTTTTTTTTTAAGCGACTACCATTTTAATAATAATAATGATTTGTTAATCAGCAACACTACAAGCCAAGTACTCCAACTCAACAAGCCGAAAGACTTGTAGCACGGTGCCTAGGGGCGCTCACCGGCGTGTTGCATGCAAAATGAAAGAACCAGGCCAGTCACCCCACATCAACAGAACCAAAGCAGCAAACAGATGCAAACCTGATAAAAAAAAAATGGAAAATTAAATATCGATTCGCAGCTCGGTCTCAGTTCTTGTAATAGAGTTTTCGTAACGACTTTTTAAGTTTGTGAACTGCGTCTATGGAGGACAGCTGAGCTCATTAAAGACACGCGGAACAACGGGCATCTACGGTAGAATCCATAATTTGTAAAAGAAAAGGGCACGGTAAAGCTAAACTGTTTGCGTCTAGCAAAAAACAGGAGCAGGAACCTTACTGTGTGTTCACACGAGTGGCATCCTCACGGAAGATTCTAGCGGAAGAAAAAGTGAAAACACTGCTCACAGAGACAAAGTTCCCTTCCGCGTTATGTTGGGCATTCACACGGCGCGGAATATTGACAATGGCGTACTGTGCACATAGCAGACGACACCGTCAGCGTCTTTCCTGTCGTCTGCTACGGAATATCTTGTGGCTATGTCGCAGGGTATTCCCTACGGTAAAGGTGATTAGAATGGCTGAAGGCAGGAATATTGTAGGCAACACTCTTCAGACAACTTCTTCAACTTGAAAGATGAAATTCGTTGTTGTTCCAGCCTCAGAACATGAGTTCTTTCATCTTCTTCAACTTGAGACAACTCTGGCTTTCACTGCAGTGATCGAATACAGTTATGCCATGAAGACATAACGTAGTACATTGTAACCTATAGAGCTTCCAGAACAGACCTACGAATTCTAACAGGAGCCGCGTATGCCTAAACGAAAAAAAAAAAAAAAAAACGTAATAGTTAAGAGTAGATTTACACGTGAAGTGAGTCAGCCTATTTGTGTGGCGACCTGTTACACGACGTGCCGCAGGGTAGAACTGTGGCTAACTGGGGTTCTTTTGACGTGCGCCAGAAATCTCTGACACCCGCTGCTGGAAGTAATGTTTACATCCCCCACATTGCTGCCGCCCTCGGCCGGGATCGAACCCGCGATCTTGAGCTGAGCAAGCCAAAACGTTACCGACTGCGGAAAGCTCAACTGACATGTTGAGTAAAAATATACACACAAAGTTTAACATGAGACAATTGATGTTCTGAGGCTGGAACATATATATAGAAAGGACATATACATACAAAGCCTCAAGTGCCTAACAAATTAATGATGAAAGTTGGAAGTCACTGAAAAGGTTAGCCAGCTGTCGGACTCGAACCCACATCTTCTGGATTACCTGCGCAGGGCTCTACCAACTGAGCTAAGCTAACACGCCTCCGCAGCGACTTCCAAAGGTGCGTCATCTGAAGGGACAAACCGGCCACTCTCTCTCACTCATCCCCCTTTCACTCCTACATTTTCCTCTATCATACACGCATTCATCCGACGGGATCGACGCAAGCGGCATCTGTTTGAACATGAGACAATTGATGTTCTGAGGCTGGAACACATAGAAAGGACAAATACATACAAAGCCAAAGTTTGCCTTCGTCAGGGACGCCCACATTGACAAGAAAAACGTCACTTAGTGTACTGCATGGTAAATAAGCCAGAGCATGCATGGGCGTTCACAGGATGGAGGGGGGGGGTTCCAATGGGGGGGGGGAGCGCATAACCAATATACACTAGATAATAGAATGACGACACCTGAAATCTGATATGATGCGGATCTGGCGGGTAAGGTTCTGATTAGTATGACGACATCTGAGTATAAATAAGGACGACCTGTGTTTATGGAGAGCGATTTCCACGAGCCACCCTATAGACTTCCGGTGGGGGGGGGGGCAAAGGCACCCCCTGCACCTCCTCGGTACGTACGCCCATGTTCGCATGTCTTCTGTGGTGGGTAGTTCTCTTGGACTACCCAAATCCCACAGCAATACGAAAGGCACGCCCCTCACTATCCCTCTCCTGTGGAGAGGTGGTTCTCTCCCAGAGCGCCGCCCCTTCCCCCAAATACCATCCCCCCTTGTATATTTCTGGACGCCAACGGCACGGCGGAGCATGTAAAAGCGTCCATTCATTGGTGGATAGCCAAGGTCTTGGGAGGTGGTGGACAGTTCCCCTTGAAGTCGGCCCAGGACGCATGCTAACCCCCCCTGTCCCCTACTCCTTCCTTCTGTCCTCTCTCCATCTGTCCACGTCTGTACGCCGCACATAGCCAGAGTTGCTTCGCGGCGCTAACACGGAATCAAGAAAAAAAAAATCGTTTAAATCACAGACGGTCCCAAATGCTCCATACACGACCAAACTCGTTGTCGAGAGACCGTTGCGTAATTTTTTTTGTCGGCCGCTGGACCCTTCGATCGGTAAGTCGCCGCACTATATCACGCTTACGACAGTTTGTCTTTTCCTCTGTACTTAGGCTTGAGTAAAGTGATCGATTCTCTTTTTCACGAAACAAACTCAGCCTCTCTATAGGACGCGTAAACAAGACCCAGACCCGCAGGCAAGACCCAGGTTCGATTCCTGGCGTCAGCACCTCTTTTTCCTGAGTTGTTTCGACTCTATACGACGTGTGGTTCGCGAGTCGTTAGTAGGGCCAGGAATTTTAGGCATTTGCCCATAAATGCCTATAAACGCCTGAATGCAACATTTTTCGGGGTTGCCTGCCTTTTTATCGACTCTATTTGAATTGTAGCCTTTTTCAACATTCTTAGGTGTCATAACTGAATTTTTTAGGGGTGTATGTGTGCCTTTCAGGCGCATGCTGACTGCTGCGTTTTGCTTTTCATTTGTTTATGTTTACACCTCTTGTTCTTTTTCTTTTTTTGATTTCCTTCAGTACCTTGGTTTGCTAGAAGGGTATCAAAAGATTTGGCCCTTCGAGGCCTTTCAAGATCTTCGAGGGCGGATAACTAAAAGTATTATTCAATACGGTGTCGTTCTAGGCCGCTTCAGCATTCGTGTACCAGAAGTGAAAGCCTGTACTTTACCGTAGCTTTTGAACGAGAAAGTTTTCTTGCTCAGAACATTCTGAAACACCAACAAAGCCAACCAGCGTATCAGATTAACGTGCCTATTTTTGTATTTTGCTGCCTTCTTGTGTTTTTGAGAGCCTAAATACCTGCCTGTTTTCATCGTTTTAGTGCGTAAATTTCCAGGCCCTAGCCATTAGCGAGGACCGTTGCTCCGATTTCGACCGTTGGCGTTAACAGTACCTCACGACCTTGAAACTTGCGCTGTTCCATAAAGCCATCGTTGTTCTCTGAATCCGCATAGAGCTTTTGAAAATTGTATTTTGCTATTAGCGAGCAGGTTCCTGAGTAACGCCAAAACGTCACTGGGAATTTCAGCCGCGTAAACGATCGGGAAAGCGTAAATTTGACGTCAGAAATGGCAAACAGAGCAGAAAGCGCGTCTTTAGAGGATGAGAGAGAGAGACGCGTTTTAGATACGGAGGCCGTATAGTACTACACTCTTAAAAATGAGTTTGGTCTCGTCTCTATATTATAGCTCCTATTAGAGCTGATCTTGTTCCAGGGTTGGCTACGAAGCAGATACCAGACGAAAAAGGTATAGTGAATGGTGAGACGCAGAATTTCGTACGCCCTATTAAAAACAGAACCATCATTTCGTTGATGGTACACTCTTAAAAATGAACTTACCGGATAGCACGCTCCTAGCCAACAATCATCTCGAATGATATCGTTATCTGCCCTGATCTGTTGAAAACGGGAGGCGTACGCCTTTTTTGTGACACTTGGTCTGGCGACGGCTCTTTGAAAGCCCCATCATCATCCCTTCATCCTCCCCCAACGCGAAATAGGGCAGTGTACCGCCTCAGCGGCGGTGAATCGCCCAGCCCATTACCATCCAATGTATGTGTGTGTGTGTGTGTGACACTTATGCTGTTCATAATTGTCACAAAAAAAGCGTACGCCTCCCGTTTTCAACAAATCAGGGCAGATAACGATATCATTCGAGATAATGGTTGGCTAGGAGCGTGCTATGCGGTGAAACTCATTTTTAAGAGTGTAGGGTTCGCATCCCGGGATCCCGGCATATTCTTTTATATCTCGATATCCCGGGATTTTGAAAGGTCAAATCTCGGGATTTCGGGATAATAAACTTTCCTGACAACGAGTGCTTGATTGTGCGGAAAGGAAAAGAACAGTATATACCGATCTGGTGTTTTCAGGCTTCGCCATCGCGAAACCAGAGCAACTGCGTCGTCCACGGCACATGACAGACATGGCAGCTACTGACCCAACTCGCTACACAGTCCATAGCCGGAACAGTCATCGATCATAGTTGAACCTCCTGCATAATCACGACAGTTCTTCCGATTTGTGAAACTAACAAGATATGGCAGAACTGTGTCTCTGTTTTGATCTTCATCAATAACTCAGTGACTTGGAAATAATAAGAAATAAAAAATGGAAACAGCCTTTCCAGAAAACCAGTCTCAGCTATGCAAGTCCACACTCTTAAAAATGAACTTCACCGCATAGCACGCTCCTAGCCAACCATTATCTCGAATGATATCGTTATCTGCCCTGATTTGTTGAAAACGGGAGGCGTACGCCTTTTTGTGACAATTATGAACAGCAAAAGTGTCACAAAAAAAGGCGTACGCCTCCCGTTTTCAACAAATCCGGGCAGATGACAATATCATTAATATCGTTCGAGATGATGGTTGGCTAGGAGCATGCTATGCGGTGAAACTCATTTTTAAGAGTGCAGAGCACCCTGGCTGACACTTCTTATTTTCTTTCTTAGCACTATAGTTACCATGGAAGAATAAAAAGAGACTGAAGAACAAAACGCGTCAATAGGAAGGAAACGCGCACTATTTGCTATTTGCAATAGCCTGGATGCGCAACCTGTTGTACACAACCTCCGGTGGGGACATTTGCACAGAATTCCCGATCCCGTCCCGGGATCCACATTTCGAAGTCCCGGAATCCAGGGATTGTAAAAGGGGCTCGGGATTCCGAATCCTACGCTCTTAGAAACATAGATTGAGAAGTTACCCGTCAAAAAGAACTCGTTACAAGTTAAGTTATCGTGTGAAAAATGTAACTAAGTTAATAACGAAGTTCTTCAGCGTGAAATGTAACCCGCAGTTACTGAGTTACTTAAAAAAAAGGAACGAGTTACTTCCAAGTTACTCCGGACACAAAATAGCATTACGCACGTGCCGCGCGCGTGAGCAGTAGACCTTGAGTTGCCTGCGGAGGAGTGCAACACGCTTAGATCGTTTTCGTTTATGTCCAACAATAGACCTCTCCCTGTTTGTAAAAAAAATGACGTCATAGTGTTCGACAGCGCCAAAATTTGGTAGAATTGAACTACGCTCGAAGATAGAGATGAACAAGTTCGCGCCCGAAAGCGACGGTCATGAGGGGATTACGACATGGTCCCTTAAAGGGACGCGACCCTCGGTCCTACTTTTCATTCAATGGGAGACAGCGAGCAAGTGCCCGTTCGTGGAACCCAGCCCTCTTTCCGATTTGTTTTGGTTTCAGTCTGTCCACCAATGTCATGATGACGTTTCTCTGGTACAGGTCTATTCGAACGCTTTGCATCTTACTCCCTGTGGGCGCACAATGGTTCAGCTTCATTTCAATGGCAGCGGTTCTTACTTCCTGAATAAAATACTGTCGTTGATTGAATATCACGTGTTATGGCGAAAAATGCTATGAAGGTGCCGGAGGGAAAGTAAGAAAATATGTGGACGTGAGTGAAAAGCGAGTTAAAATTAATGTGGAACTTAACTTAAGTTACTTTGGCAAAGTTACCTGAAAAAGGAACGAGTTCCTCTGAAAGTTACCACGCCGCAAAAGTACCGAGTTAAGTTAGAAGTTACCAAAAAAAGGAACTTAGTTACAGTAACGAGTTACCTCGAACTCTGCTTAGAAATGAACTTCACCATGTATATAGCACGCTCCTAGCCAACCATCGTCCCGAGTGATATCGTTCTTTCTCCTGAT
Organism: Ornithodoros turicata; assembly: GCF_037126465.1. Classification (NCBI taxonomy): domain Eukaryota; kingdom Metazoa; phylum Arthropoda; class Arachnida; order Ixodida; family Argasidae; genus Ornithodoros; species Ornithodoros turicata. The sequence continues at coordinate 11,073,325 of NC_088207.1, forward strand.
TCGCTGAAAACGGGGGGGGGGGGGGGCGTACGCCATTTTTGTGGCATTACGGAGAGAACGTTGTCATTCGGGATGATGGTTGGCTATGAGCGTGCTATGCTGTGAAGCTTTGTTTTTAGAGTGTGCGCAGTACCGCATCTTTTTATTGGCATAAAAATCATGTTCGGTGCTTTATCAGATGAAATACCAGCGAATAAATGGCGGAAATGTCAGGAAATGGTCGAGCGGCCCGATTGGCTCATCCAGCGTGGAATGTCCCCCCTGTACGTTTTTATATCGTAATATGTATAGCCTTTACAGTCATGTGTGTTTCAAAAGTTGACGTATGGAGCCAAAATCGATACCAAGCCACACTCTTATAAATGAACTTCACCGCGTAGCACGCTCCTTGCCAACCATTATCTCGAATGATATCGTTATTTGCGCTAATTTGTTGAAAACGGGAGGCGTACGCCTTTTCTGTGACAATTATGAACAGCATAAGTGTCACAGAAAAGGCGTACGCCTCCCGTTTTCAACAAATCAGGGCAGATAACGATATCATTCGAGATGATGGTTGGCTAGGCGCGTGCTATGCGGTGAAGTTCATTTTTAAGAGTGCAAATTGAAGCATCCGCATATGAGGTTATTCCAGTTATTTAAAATGTTCATTGGCATTAGTTCTCAACGATGTCCCAAAATATACCTTAAAAGATTTAAATAGACTCGAAAGGCCCAAAATTTCCCACAGAACGACAACATGTCCCATCCAACATTAAACCTTACCTTACCTTACCTTAAAAAAAATTACCTTCATTTGCAAAATTTCCATCAAGTTCGTAGCCCTGCACCGACATAGTTATTTTGCGGAAAGTGTTCCCGTATACCTCTACGGAGAACACTGCACGGGCCGGATTGTTAGGCTCGATGACGGCTGTCGCGAGCCCAAATAATTTCTAGGCTTCTCGGCCCGTGCCAATGTCAAGTCCGAGCCCGTACGAGGCCCGACAAGAGACCCAGCTCGGCTTGTCGTGAATGCCAGAGTTCTGCAGCGCTGCGAAACTTGCTGCGCATATTTAGAGCTGCGCGACCACAAGTGAGCTGCCCTTGCGATGACAGTATTGCTAATGACATTCTATACAAAGTGTCCCCCGAAACAACTTGTAAAAGACCAACAATATCATTTGATTCGCGGCGAGACGACTGAAAAAAAAAAGTGAAAAAGGGTGCCGTCATTACGTCTCCATTATAGCGACCGCAGGTGCTTGTCGGATTAGGGATCACTTTCAGGGATAACACCGCGCTGTGTATACAGGGGGGATTCGCCACGGACGGGGCTGCACGTGCCGCGGGGACAGCAGCAGGTGCTGGGGTCCTCATTGGAGGGCCGTCACAATGGGTCCTTGCTTGGCCACGCGTCATTTGCACGCCGGCAGCTGCACACGCTCTGGTGACTTGTGTAAACTTAAATATCACGTGCCTCGCGCGTTACAAATCAAAGGGAGCAAAAACTACAGCGCACTCGAGGTCGCCACGTGTTATGTTGGAAAGCGGTGTCGTCTATATATTATAGCTCCTATTAGAGCTGATCTTGTGCCAGGGTTGGCTACGAAGCAGACCACCAGACGAAAAAGGTATAGTGAATGGAGAGACGCAGAATTTCGTACGCCCTATTAAAAACAGAAACATCATTTCGTTGATGGTGCACTCTTAAAAATGAACTTCACCGCATAGCACGCTCCTAGAAAACTATCATCTCAAATGATATCGCTGTCTGCCCCGATTTGTTGAAAACGGGAGGCGTACGCCTTTTCTGTGACAATTATGAACAGCACAAGGGTCACAGAAAAGGCGTACGCCTCCCGCTTTCAACAAATCAGGGCAGATAACGATATCACTCGAGATATTGTTTGGCTAGGAATGTGCTTTGCCGTGAAGTGCATTTTTAACAGTGTAGGCTTGCTGAAGACTGGTAGGTGGTGGGTTCGAATCCTGTCACCGGTTGTGCTATCTGAGGTTTTCCCTAGATTTTCCTGCAGACTTTCCAGACAAATTACCGATACAGTTCCTTTGAAGTCGGCCCAGGACGCATAACAACCACCCCTTTGTTACCCACTCCTTCCCTGCTGTCCTCTCACCATCTGTCCACGTCTGTACAGCGCTCACAGCCACACTTGTTTCGCGGTGCTAACACAGAATAAAAAAAACTGGAAACAGAACGCTCAGAGGCACCTTCATTATATGGGGGTCTATAAACGTAACTCTGCGCAATCATTGCATTGTACGTATACAATGGACCTGGCTACATATGGTACGTATACATGGCTTCTGCGCATGCTCTGTGACCCTGACGGCGCCGAAGAGGGTTCCTTACATATTCAATAGGTGGTAGATGGTGCGCTTTGGTTGGCTTTGGCGCGCGCCGATCGTGTTTCGCTGAACAGCCGTTAGGACACGACGCGAGTGTGAAAAAGTTCCGTAGTGAGTTTTAGTGGGTCGTACGCTATCGCCTTTGCGTACGTAAGGAATAGCGTTGGTGGTTCTGCGCACGCGCAAAACGCAAAGAGAGCTGCTGATAAAATAGATAAATGCGGGCAAGCTGGTGGATGAAATCCATTGTAGCTTGGGTAAGGGAACGAACAGAAACGCTTTTGTCGTGCCGTATCGTCATTTCTGTTTGTTCCTCGGGTTCTTTCTACAATGAAAGAGAGCTTATCGCGCAGTGCGCAGAACCATCACGCTATTCCTTGCGTGCGCAAAGCCGATAGCGTACGACGCACTAAAACTCACTAATGATATGCAGTTATCACTGATTTATTCTGATTTGAGGAGAGAGCATACACGTTTTTGTGGCAATTGCCGCAGTTCCAAATTGCCACAAAAAGGCTAAAAGAGAAGTCGCTACTGTGAGTATAAGGTCACAAAAAAGTGGACGCTTCCCATGTATCATTTGAAATGATGGCAGACTACGAGTTGTTATGCCGTGAAGTTCTGTGAAGGCAACATTACCTTGAGTTTGAAGAACGAGGGAAAATACAGAAAAACAGGCACTACACAAACGAGACTCAAATCAGTAATGAGGTTTTATTTCACAAAACGTCAAGGGGTGCATAGAGGGTAGTTTTGTGTTCAGAGTGTATAGGTCCTCTGTACAGATCGTACAGATTGTACGATTGCTGCTGTTGTGACCTGTACAGATACAGTACAGGGTATTCCTTTTTTTATTCATAATAGATTGTTTATTAAAAGGGTTATGGGAGCAGCACGGAATACCATTTTTGCAGATGGGTCATACTGCCAGCGGACATTCTCTCAAAGAGAGTATGTAGCTATAAGATGACTAATTACCTAAATTTCGCTAATGACCTCTTTAACTATAGGCTTTCGGACAAAATGGAGATAGCAGGACGGGAGACCATCCTCGTCGAAAGCATTTCTATTTTCTATGATCATGGAACGCGCACGGAAGTTGAAATATCCATCGGCGAACGACAACAACAAATAAATTAATAATAATGAATGGGGAAAGTCGGCGAAGTGTTCTTTCCAAATGAGCCAAAATCTATAATCAATTCTATAATCAATTTTTTCTATAATCAAACTCAGTCAAGAAACTGCGCGCATCAGATGCGCGTGCGCTCAATCTACGTCAGGGGGGCCACGTGCTTTGGAGCGATGGAGGTGATTAGAGTAGGTACTTTGCGTCCCAGACAAGACCGCGACAGTCATGCGCTACTCCCAGGGCAGTGGTTAGTGTGCTGTCCATGTCGCGTCGAGACTGGGAGGTACCCGGGTTCGAATCCCGGTGCCGGCTGTACTGTCTGGGGTTTTTCCTGCGTTTTCCTCAGACGCTGTCAGACATATGTCGGCACAGTTCCCTTAGAAGCCGGCCCAGGACGTACAGTGCTGGACAAAAGTTTACGGAACGCGCGAGCGGTGTATTTTCTCTGGGCAGAGACACCCTAGCGGCGAGCGGAAGCGGGCGAGTCCACACGTTCAGAGGGATGAAAGAGTGCCCTTGTGGCGACCCACCGTGGTAGTAGTGGTAACTTTGCTTTTGAGTGTAACGAACGCCAAAATGTCTTCGTTTTCGGTCTGCTGCACCGAGCGCGAGTGGAAGTCCCTCCGCTATCGGAGAGATAACAGGGCGCTAAGATGAATTGAGGTGACAACGGGCTGCAGTGCCGAGCTTTTTTCTTTTTTCACGCCTCAGCGTAATGCAGCTGACATCCCTCTGAACGGGTGGACTCGCCCGCTTCCGCTCGCCACTAGGGTGTCTCTGCCCAGAGAAAATACGCCGCTCGCGCGTTCCGTAAACTTTTGTCCAACACTGTACATTCCCGCCGTGACGTTGCCCACCTCTGTGAGGCCGACAACGGCGAACTCTTTCATTAGCACCACCATGCGCTCCTGAGGCGTGCGCTTTTGGTTTCGGTTCATTTGCATAACAAAATTGAGCGATGGGTATTTCAACGCAAGCGCTCGTTTCAGGATTTTTTTAAAAAATATATAAAAACATACATAGAAACGCTTTCAACGAGGATTGTCTCTCATTCCGGTGTTTCAGTTTTGCCCGAAAGCCCCTAATGAAATAGTTCACTAATGAATCTTGTAATGAGTCCTCTAGTTGTCGTTTCGTGTCTTTGTAAGGGCGTCCTTAACTGCAACTGCAGGCATCCAGTGGTTTATCCACAATCAGAAGCATGAGGGGGTGTTGAAAAAAATTGAAGGGGCGGGGTTATCATTACAATTATGTTGTAACTTGTAAAGCTGACTACCAAAGACCCCCTGTAAGGGGTGCACAAGAAAGAAAGGCAGGGGGTGTCGCCAAACATTTGGGGGAGTTCGGGAGGTCTGGATAACTCACTGGCGGCATCTATGCTGTTCTCGTAGATTTTTTAATAAAAAATATGACGAATAAAAGAACATCCTGTACGTATACATATCGTATGCGCGAAAGAAAACACTTCTTTTCGCTGACAACTTAATATATCTGAAAGACAATGCTTTCTACTTCACGATGACGAGTGCCGCGCATGACGCACTCGAAACGGGCTGCGGTTCAGGTTGCCCTCGTCGGGTTTGCTATACCCTCGCAGTGCTCTTGTCGCGCTGAACTGAAAAAAAGGTATTCGGTGAAACGCATAGAAAATGCAAAGAAGGTGGGAGTGCCCGGTGGGAAACGTCACTTGTTCAAACATCCCGGCTGCGAACGTCGTCAGCTGTTGTGAGTCAGACATGGCGGGGTAACACTATGCCTTCACTCCGCTGTCGGGCTGGTGCGTGGGGAAGACCAAGTATTCAAACTGCCACCCAGGGGGCGTAATCTTCATTCGGGAAATTGCGCTGATTTTTGCCGTGGACCGCACGGCCCGTGAAACAACATCGTACAAGTTTCGTTGTCTCGATAGAGCTGTCGTCACTCAGCTGGTGGAATCAGCACACCGAAGATTTCGTGTTTTGTGGTGTCACTGCATATATTACATCTGTGTTGGGTGAGTATGCGGAAACATTCGACAACATCCGCACATGCATGTCTTCGACACTTTGCGACCACTATCCATATTATGATTACTTCTGTAAATGTTCACTACATGGTCATCATAGTCTATGGTATGTTAAGCTCTGTATTGTGTGAATACATGTTCTGCACAAAGAAAGAAAGAGAGGGTGATAAAACGCCCTCGTGAACGAAACGAAACCGAGACGGATTGGAATTATTCTCCTGCAACGTCTTCTTTATCAATTTCGTACACTGCAATTGACAACGGTGGCTGAAAATGACACAAACAAGGTTGGCATATGCAACAACTGCGACTGCACTCTAATATCTGTCATTCATAACTAAATCTCCGCGTTTTCGGCATTTGCCGAAAAATGCCGAACAGCACCAGACAAATATTTCTTTTTAAATTCGGCAGGTTCCGAAAAACTCCGAATTATACTCTGCATGACATATGGTGCTACATGCCGAAAATTCCAATACCCGATTGCACTTTTCTTCCTCCGGGGCATGACATTTTCGTTTTTCCTCCACCTCGTTTCCAGGTGGAATAATGCGGAGAATATACCACATCCTGCGCAGCTGCTCGCTGCCTCTAGTTGAGGGAAAATCCTTCCTCTGTAATACTTTGCTCAGTGCGTCAAGAGCGTTCAAGTAAATGTTGTACCCTCCAACAACGGCAAGGCAATTATTTGCGTTCTCAATATCTTTCTACCAAGCTGCTCTCCCTCCATCGTACTTCTCCCTAGTGATTATAGCTGCCGACTTTTCGGCATCTATTTTTGGCGCAAACGTTTAAAATACCGAAAATATCCGAATTTAACGAAACATATTTTAGCAAATTGCTAACCAAGGAGTCTTGACAAACTCCTCAACAAACTCCTTGACAAACATAGCCCAAAAAGGAACCATCTCGTTTAATCGCGCTGTTAGTCACGCGACCGCAAAAGGGGTCGATGATGCCGGGTGAGAAATGGGGATGGGGGCAAAAGATGCCGATGGTGATCGGGTGTCTACAATATAAATGCCGAAAAACACCTGCCGAATTTCCTCAAGAATAAATGCCGACAACTCGGAACCCTACTCATAACGTACCTCATATCAAGCTGTACCCGATAATTATAATGTACACCAGTGAATTTTCCCGTTAGATTATAAGGTGCAGGTCTCAACAAAGTCCGCCGACTCGAATGTGTACCGTACGAGGAAATTTATAAGGGTACCGTTCAGGAATGTACCTCATATACGCACAACTTTGTTCGGCCTTTGTTGCGCTCTTCTGGCAGCACTTTTTTGTTCATGAAGCGATGAAGCGACGTTCATGAAGCGATGAAGCTTAATCGCTTCATCGTGGTTACGGTCGTTACGAGCTAACGAGTGGCGGGAAATCCAAAAGGGCGGGCGGGAAATTCAAAAAGATGCGCACGTGACACATTACGCGTGACGTGTACCACGTCCTTCATGTATCGAGTCCGAGGAGCGCCGTGCACGTGTTCTCCACCCCTCGTTAGCTCGTAACGCGTGCAAGCGATTAAGTACCCATTTAGATGGTGCACGAATGCACCGAGCAAAGGCGGCTGTTGATTTGGCTCTGACTCCAGGACAATACGGTTCTTTTCGTTTTTGATATAAGTTTAGTTTGATTAAAAAAATAATAAAACGTGGAAACCCATTCACATCATGCATCCGCTACATTTTCGGTTGCAACAGTCTCAAGTGTTAACTTTGTCGTTACATTCTAAATAGATATCTCCAGGTTGTATTCAATAAATGAAATAGTCAGTTTTTTATACTGCAATATCATTATGTTCTTAAATATGTGTTCTTTAGTTTTGTGTTCCGCAGAATACTAAAAAAAGTGAGTGCATGAAAACAAATAGGTGCGGCAAGCCTGTTCCGGATGGAGTATGACACTTTCCTTCTGCACTCTTAAAAATGAACTTCAGCGCATAGCACGCTCCTAGCCAACCATAATCTCGAATGATATCGTTACGGTCGGTATTTTTTTAATGCTCTTCATAATTGTCACAAAAAGGCGTACGCCTACCGTTTTCAACATATCAGGGCCGATAACGATATCATTCGAGATTATGGTTGGCTAGGAGCGTGCTATGCGGTGAAGTTCATTTTTAAGAGTGTGGGAACTTGCCCTTACGTTTATGTACCCTTCCACGAATCGAGAACGTGATAACAGCACCGTATACGGTTCACTGTTAGAAGACAAGGTATATATAAGCTACAGTACGGGCTATTGTGCATTTTTATAGAAAAGGTACAAAGTGTCGACTCATACCTCCAACTTCGCACAAGGGTATAGTAGAGGTATGCATCACCGCTGAAGTAACATTTAATCACACCCTCCATACCCCGTTTATACTATGTGTAAGGTATAGATCACCGAGGCTATTACTTACGCAACGTGCTGGACCACATTATTTTTCATTTTTTCTGTAGAGACGATATCATCTCAGTTAAACAGATTTAGTTACTAAACACAAACACAGGACACAGTAGCGCATCATAATCCGGGCTTGCATAATCGGAGCTTTCGGCGCTTAAGTGCATCTTGAATATCCCTGCCACACTGGCAGCCTTTAATGACGATTGAAAGCAATGACCATTGAACATGCGTGTAGCGCCATCAAGCGTCTAATGTGTCAACCTGTCAGGGAGCATTGGATCCAATGTTAGAAAACTTTATACCTTTTGGGGTATAAATCGCCCGTGCAACAACTCGTACCTTTTAGGGTATGAATTTATACCCTCCGGAAGGGTATCTATACACTCAGAGAAAAATCTATACCTTTAGAGGTATAGATCGCCTGCTCAATAACTTAGCCATTCTTAGGCATTATTTTATACCCCGCTTACAGGTATAAAAAATAGTCCTCAACAAAGGGCTATATGCCATACCTTTAGGGGCACAGCTCTATACCCTATGACGGTCTGCATGAGTACCATCATGGCATTAAATCACACCTAGGCATAGGCAGTTTTAGAGGATGGAACTAGAAAAATCACCTTTGGGGGAAAGAAAAGTTTTTGACATACACACACACGCGTACTACAGACACACGCAAACGCACATGGTTGTGAAGTAGAAAGCAAAGCTCGCCCACATTTCTCCCCATGTAAAAAAAAAAAAAAAAGTAAACATCAGTGAAAAACTAAAGAAAATTTTCAAGGAGCAAGATCGCTCTGCGCAGCCATCAAGTGTGTATCACGATGTATCACGAAGACATTTACAGGGAAACAAATACTGATATATCGGTGGCGACTTGACAACCTCGGGAGCAGCTTTCGTCTGGGACACAACCCTAAGGGTGAGGACATTTAGATTCAACTTTCCAGCAATACAGATATTATACAGCCCTAAACTAACCATGTGGATCCGGGTAGTACTGTACTGATGTCTGTGTTTCTTAGTTGAATATCTGTTTAACTCAGCTGATACCGTCTCAAGAAAAAATAATAATGATGTGATACAGGGCCGTTGCGGAAGTAAAGGTATAAAAAAACATAAAGGTATAAAGAGCAGAAGGTGCACCGTGAAAGGCATACCCTGGCGATCTGTTCCTGGTACTGGATATAAACGCGTGGTGATGAGGTATAAATATGGTACGTTAGCCCTTCTTTATGCCTCTTTCATACCCTTGAGAAGGGTTGGAGGTATAAATAGGAAATTTGTACCTCTTCTATACTCTCCAAAGGTATATATCTGAAGCAGAAGGTACAAAAGAGCTATAAGAGCACATTATTATACCTGATTTATACCCTTTTTTTCTAACAGTGTAGTTTATACCCTAGTGGAGGTATAGAATTTATACTGTTTCGTCACATAAACTGTACCTCTGCAGAGGTATATTCTAATCCAGTTTGCGACAAATTTTTAGGAGAGGGAGTCGAAATCACATTTGATGAGAAGAAAAGCATTTCTTTTTTTTGCTTTTTCACACACACTCACACATGCAAACTATTTGAGAGCAACGCTCGAGTACGCCATACGAGTCCCCATATAAAAAGAAATCTAAACTAAAATAAAAAAGAAAAGGTTCAAAGAGGAATACCCGTTCCGCGAGTTTGGTAGTTTGGATCGACCAGGGGCGGATCCAGGGAAGATCCTCGGGGGGGGGGGGGGGGGGGCACTGGAAAAAAAAGAGAAGACGGGGGGGGGGGGGTCGCTATGTAGCAGGAAAATCTGCCGGAATGGGGGTAGAGGTATGTCTCGGAGGGGGGTGCGGGGGGTATTTTTGCAAGTACAGGTACACTAAAACACAGTGGCGGTCCCAAGAAGGGGGTGGGTGCGTTGGGGGCGGTCGCCCCTCCCCCCCAAAAGCATAGCCTGGTCCAGTTTTCGCCTCTTTCCCTGTGACACTCTCAAGGAGAGCGAAGATGGCGCACCCCCGAACTTGTTACTCATATACCATATAGTACTCGGCAGCTGTTTCCAGTGGACCACTGGAAACAGCTGCCAAGTACTATGTGGGCGGCTCGATGCTAGCTAGGTCGACATGAATGCGGTTCAGGTAGAGTACAACAGGCTTTATGCTGGGCACTATACCTAAAATGGATTACCAGTGATAGGATTTCGTGCGAGAAAAGGTTGAGCCCGTGTCCAGAACCCCTCCCCCACCCCTCGCACCCAAATGGATAGCGACTGGCCAAAGGCTCGCAGACGTCGCCCCCCCCCCCCAAGGTACTTCGCTGGGACCGCCCCTGGTAAAACAGCTACTTTTTACTGTTAGTCTACTCAAGGTGCGAGAATGTTTCTATTGAAGACTGGAGCGTTGTCCTGCCCTCCGCTGTTCAATAGAAACTTTGTGGCAGTTTGAGTAAGCAAGAACATATAAAATCGCTAAAGCACCACCATTGTTAGGGATAAGACTAATAAACGACAACAACAACAACTATTTTGTGATTATGACTGCGCAGCTTCATCCACAAGAGACGAAGATACTGGACGAAATGAACTCGTTACCTGTAAAGTCACTCTGCAAAAAAGTAAATATAAGTTACTAACGAAGTTACAAGTAATGAAAATGAACTTGAAGTTCCTAAGGTACCTTCGAAAAGCAACTGATTACTGTCAAATTACTTGTTACATAATATATACACTTTTTAGTTCTTGACCTTTCTATACATAATTAATCCAGATCTTATTCAGATCTAAGACGTTTTATAATAGTTTTGATGTACGAAAAGCATACCAATATTTGAGATGACGAAAGAAGCGTACTTCTTTAGGGAGGAATTTGACGATTTTGATCTGGAAATAAGGTTCTTCAACGGTGCAGAATGCAGCCATGGAAAGCTTAGGTTCCATGAGTTGTCCGCTACGCACATTTCGTAGAACCGCACCATGTCTTAACTTTGCTACAGTGCCCTCTGTGATTATAAACACACTACTATGATGAACGTCACCTGACTCTCCTATAATGTACGGCCAAAACATACTTTGTTGCTTTCACCGAGCAACAACAAAGGACCGGTGTCAGACGCGCCGTGCACGTACGACTGGGGCTGCCGTCTCATTAGAGAGGGAGGACGCAGCTTGCGATGTGTGTTGGCCAGAATCGAACAAAAAGGAACTGGGAACTTACCCCAAGTTACTTTGAAAAGTTTGCTAAAGAAGGAACGAGTTCCTCAAGAAGTTACTGGAGTTCAGAAGCAACGAGTTAACTTACCGGACATCGTAACGCAAACGTGCAATACTGCACTTCACACAAGACCTGCACATAACTTTAATACATGTACTCAACTTTTTTTTCTATCTCAAATACTTTTGGATATGATACATTGTTTGAAATAGTTTTAAAATGTCAGCATTTAGTGTCTAATTTAAAACACTTTTTACTTTGATTGAAAAATAAAAAATATGGAGATGTGATGGTCCTGCCAAAGGTCGGGACAACAACAACAGATATATTCTGATGATGAAGTGGGGAGGTTTTCCACTCTAGGAGTGGAACGCTACCCAATGGCTAGGGGGTCTAATATGAGTGGTGACAATAATGAGTGATGACGATGAGAGATGACGGGAGTGATCGGAGCGGCGATGGCGATCCTGATCGTGATCGTGATGGTGGGAATGTCCGAGAGCGCTGTTGGGGTCACAATGAGTCCTTTAGGCCTGTCGCCTCAAAAAAGCCAACTACACGTAAGGCCGCCCTGGAGTGGGCCGCGGTGTCCCAAGGGCCGAGGGTGCTCGACAAGTTGAAGGGGCAGCAGCCAAGGGTGGCAAGCTGTGACTGCAGTGTACGCATCTCGTTGATATAGGTCCGACAGCGGTGGAGTATGTGTTCTACGTTGTCAAGTACACCGCACTCGTTGCACATAGGGCTAGCCTCACAGCCTAGCTGGTAACGACAGAACGGAGTGAAGGCCACATTCAGACGTAGCCTGTGAATGAGTGACTTCAGAGGACGAGGAAGCTTTGCAGGCAGCCGGTATGACAGCGTTGGGTCTACACTTCCCAAAGATGACCTAGTTGGAATGTCGTGTTGCCACTGTAGGGTAGACCAGGAATCGGACAAATGCTTGAGGGGGGATCTTCTGTCTCCTCTCGAGAGTATAATGGACATAGAAGGCCGTTGTTGATGTGCAGCGGCAGCGACAGCGTCGGCCTCGTGGTTCCCAGTTATTCCGCAATGCTCCGGAACCCACTGAAAGACAACGGAGTGGGAGCGATCTTGAAGGGACCTCAGGGCGCACAGGATATCTATCACCACTGAGGAAAAGCAACCGCGGATGCCCATGTTTTTAATGCACAGGATAGCTGCTTTGGAGTCGGTATAAATTACCCAGTGCCGCCGTTCACAGTCTTCCGCATATGTCAAGAATAACAAGATAGCATAAAGTTCAGCGGATGTCGATGAGGTGCGGTGAGACAGACGACACCCACGTGTAACGGACTCTGATAGAATGGCAAAGGATGAAGATGAAGTGTCCCTAGTCGACGATCCATCCGTGTATACAGGGGTACTGTTGCAGTATTGAGCCTCGATGAAGTCAAGGGTCAGTTTCATAAGGATAACATCAGGATAGCACTTTTTGTTGTTCTTGATGCCGGGCATGGAGACAGTGACAAGCGGCGATGGCAACGTTCATGGAGGCACTTTGGGTGCTCGACTATGAATTTGGGGATATTAGGTCTGAATGATGTTACAACAGCATGAACCGTCGCGTTCCGTCTAGCGTGAAGCTTGCGAATCAGAGAGTGACGTTTATCATGGGCACGTAGACGCAGATAGTGGCGTGCAGTTTCGCAAGTACGGAGAACCTCAACCGGAGAACCTGGTCGGGACAGGCTACCCCAGAACACGTGAATAGAAAAGAAAGCTAGTAGAAAAACAGAACAAATGCAACCCCAAGATGACCAAGAAGCATAACAAAGAACAAGAAAGGTCCAACTAATGAGTGATTCCAGTGAATGAGTTTTTTTTTCTGTCTGTCATCATCATCGTCATTATCATCATCAATGGAGTCCAGTTAATGAGACAATAGTTCAAATGACTGTACCCCAAATACACGAATGGCCCTCGACGCACTGCGCAATGTACTTGTCCTTAGTACAGTAGATATCCCGGGGAACCTGAGTCATTTTTCGTAGATGAATACAGTTTGGAGAAACACGTTAGGTTTGGTGGATATGTGGCATAATGCTGTGCTGGGCTGAAAAACATGGGTGTTAATGCTGGGGGATGTAGAAGTTGTGGTGTGTCAAGATAGTACCCTCTCAGTAATGCGCTACTACTTGAGGCATTTGGTACAGCATTAGGACTCTACTCAGTTGCTTTTCTGTTTGGGGCTTCTGTAACTGGTCCTAAACAGCCTTTGAGTACCTTGTACGATCTTGTTATAGATGAACAACAGAAAATACATAAATAAATATATATAAAATTTGGGCGGGCACGGTCGTGTCCGTGCCATAGTGTTTTACGTGAACGCGTCACGACTTCCGATTCTTTCTCCTTTGCGGAATGTTAGTGCAAGAAATACGAGTCTTTGTTCATTTATTAATTCCATTCATTAGTCATTTATTATTAGAGGGTAAGGACTCGCTGTGCGCGCCGGCAGTGGAATTTGCCTCCGCCGCTAATCTTCTTCGGCGCTCCCGTATAGCTCTCTCGATCGCTCGGTGCTGGACTTTAGGGGTTTGTTGGGTTCCTTCCGAGACGCCCTTTCTTCTGATTGCTGTTCCCTTCGATTCTAATCATGTTTTAGTTTCGTATATGCCGACTTTCTGGCAAAATTTTGATATTTTAACTTTGCAAATTTATAAACATTTGGTTATTCTTGTTGAAGCAGATATCGTTTAAGGTCCAGGTAGCACCCCTGCAGCGCTTTCCAACGACACCTCGATCGGCGTCCTAGCTTCACGCGTTCGCGAGATAGACTGCCCGCAATGTACGCGTACCCCTATATTTCCGTTTCTCTCGCACGCACCCGCCACATTCAGACCAATGACCACAATGACCAATGACCTTGTTAGCTAGAATCCTACACGTCTAAACTATCTGGATTTAGCCGGTTGGTTGCTATCGGTTTATTACTCACCGAGTTCGGCATTATTTCGTTGCATCGTAAATTTTGACCTGGCTACCAATCCGAACTTACAGACGTTTTCACGTAAAAAAAGAGAATTGGATTGGACTATGACGAGGTAGATTCTGTACGTGGTGCTAGCACAGTGAGTGTTGCATATGGGTAGACCGAAACCGAAACTGCTATTGTCATGATGTCATCGTAAACTTCATGACTGTGGGAGATAATACGGCCAGTTACCAGGGCTGTTACCTGAAAGTCTGGTGAAAGTCAAATAAATCCGATTGATTTGATTTTTTTATTTTTTGCAACCCTGCATGCATGCAATCAATCAATGAATCAGCTCTCGAGCACTCGTAGCGGTTCGTCGTCGTCGCCTCCTCTTTCTGCCTCAAAGGCGCGAGTATGTTAAGGGCAACCTCCATGGAGCGAATGTACAGCGAAAAAGCTGCGAACTTCGCTCAGCGTCGGACGCCCTGCGCGAGGCGTCAAAAATGTGAGCGTCCGTCGCCGATCTGCCCATGCCAGATATTTTCGCCCAGCGTCCGCGATTCCGGAAGCGTCAACTGCGGATGAACCAATCAAAGTGCTCTTCCGCTACGAATCTATGCCAGATCGCCTGCACGTGGTGGTCTCGTGAATCATCGTCATCGTCCTCTTCTTGCAACTGGATGCTGTCGTCTGCTCGCTGTTCCACCAACTGCATCGTTAGAACGTGTGACATTGTCCGCCAAGAAACATGTTTTCCTTTCGCAGTAGTGAATATGCTTTTCGGTACGTTACTGGGCGCATCTTTTCAGACAGTTGTTGGATTTAGTTTAAAAATTTGTGACATTAAATGTACTTTTTCGATCAATTGATTTCACTAAGCTTTCACCTTATACCCTGGCAACAGTGACATCACAGCATGACTTCCCGACGCCGTCCGCTGGTTTTTCGCTCCGTGGAGCTGGTGCCGGCGAACAACTGGCGGCGGAACGCGCGTGGCAGTCTGCCGCGCGAACTTCGTTGCAAAAATTCGCTCCATGGAGGTTGCCCTTTACCCACGGCAAAATGCGGATCGTACCATGGGTCCTATTCTCGTCAAAGTAAAGCGTGCATTACTTTCTCTGCAAGCTATCATTGGTCGCCAATGATACCTTTTTGCAGAAGTTGCCATGTGTCGGGTATTTCCGGCGCGCTTCAGAAGGACCCCAGGTGGTCGAAATTATCCGGAGTCCTACTCTGCGGCACGTGCAGCATGTCTACACACAAATAGGCTGACACAGCTTACGTATAGATCTACTCCAGTCAGTCATTGGTAGACGCATTGTCATTGGTCGCCAAGTGAAGAAGCCGTGAAGAAACGGCACGCGCATGTGCCGGATCGCGTGGCTCAGTGGTTAGCGCGCTGACCATGTCACGCTGAGACTGGGAGGGACCAGGTTCGAATCTCAGTGGTTGTGGTCCCGGTGGAAATGTGGTTTTCCCTGTTTTTTCCTCAGACTCTTTCGGACATACGTGGGCACAGTTCCCATAGAAGTCGGCCCAGGACGTACACTTTCTCCCAGAGCATTAGCCGTGACGTTGCCCTCCTCTGTGAGGCCGACAACGGCAAGCCGTTTCAGGACCACCACGCGCACGTAGAGGTGGATCCTGAATCCTATTGACATTTCCATTGTCACATACTCACAACATGCAGACGTTCGAGGCCCGTCTGATGACCGGTGGAGCCTGACGATAGGACCTCTTTGGGTGGATGCAGAGTCGTAACAATATATGCAGTACTATAATAATGTTTTTTACACGTAAGGCGAGACAACCTACGTAATGATACTAATTAATACTACAGTAGTAACTCTTATTTCCTGACCCACGTTCAGCTAACATTGAAAGGCTTCAAATGAAACCATTCTTAGCATTTCAAGAAGAATTTCCCAAAAAATTTACAGCCAACGGCTGACCTGTAAAGCTACCACATTTAAGCGCGTTTGGCGATAAAGCCAATTTTATCGTTTTCTTTTCTTTTTTTTGTGCGTGCCAGAAAAACCAAACTCAACAAATCAAGAGGGAGGATGATACGATCCTGAATGATGGTTTGCTCAAGTCTATATGTTACACACTCTAAAAGTAATAAAATGGGGAGTAACTGCAGCTTCTAGTCCCCTAGACTACAATTACTTCCCATTTTAGTCCCCTAACCCTGACATTGACTCCTGAGAACTGGAAATTGTCACTGAACTTCACAAATGGTCTTCTGAATGCCACAGTCTATACGTAAATATGTGCTCTTGATCAATCTGATGGCATAAGGCTGTATTAATCGGCCAACTTAGCAATTTTCCACCCACACAGAGTAAGAAACAATTCGCGCTTCTTTCTTCGCAAATTGCGCCCTATGTATGTCGCAGGATGTTATATCACTCGATATATCACGGTTGACGGTTTGATTCAAAGTGAGTGAGTGAATGAAAAAGAAAAAAAAAAGAGGAAATTGGGCACGACCAACATGGAAGCCGGCTACTCCATTCCGCGTAGACAACTCAGGAAACATACACTACAGACTCAGATACAAATAGTCGTCACACAAAATCAGAACAGTCAAAGTGTTTTTATGCGTGCACACGAATTATGTATCTGGTGCTCTTATAGAACAGAGCGTGAAATGCAGTCTCCACTCTGTGACATTTATTTACTCCCGTGCATTTACTCCCGAAAGGGATTATTTTTGTGGCAATGCATTTAGTCCCGAAAAGGAGGAAAGTAATACTTTTTTTTTTCTTAGAGTGCTGACGAAACTTTGTTTTAACCACCTTACGTGTAGGGGAACGAGTGTGTTACATTGCGAATATCTGCCTCATTCGGGAACCTTATAGAAAATGCGAAACTGTAACTATGTTCATCATCGTCGTCAGTTCGCGCAAATCACAGGCAATCGGCAATCGGTAGGCAAATCGTATTGGCAGATGTATATGTTGACAAAGAAAAAAATATTTTGATGCCATTTCTTTGTGGTATACAACAATAGTGACTTGAATCCTACGCCGGCAGAATCACTCAGAATAGACCTCTACCCTGGAAACGTCATAATGACGTTGGTAGACAGACTGAAACCGAAACAAATCGGAAGGGGAGGGCTGGGTTCCACGAATGGGCACTTGTTCGCTGCCTCCTATTAAGAGAAAAGTAGGACCGAAGGTCACGTCCCTTTCAGGTACCATTGTAATCCCTTCAAGAATGTGGCTTTAGTGCGCGACCTTGTTCGCCCCTATAGCTTAATTCGAGCATGCTTCAACTCTACCAAATTGGTGGCGCTGTCGAACACTATGACGTCAATTGTTTACAAACAATTCAAAAGATGACATGCAGTTTGCTCGCGCTCAGCCACGTGCTGGTGCGCGCATCTCAATCACACACACAAAGATCAGTGATCTCAATAGCTGCGTGAGGGGGACGGTGTTACGGGAGCACATGGGGCACAAGCGTAACCACAAGGCGTAACCACTAACCTCCTTATCTTTCGCTATGCTTGCCAATTCTTGCCTGTTGTCCCGTTTCGTCCACGTGTTCGTGAACCTTCCATTTTTCTGTAACCGGTCTGTAGCCTAGATCACTACGTTCACATAATCCCCTCCACACTCTAACAAAGCAGCCATTCACTCCGGCCGTAAAAACCCGTACGGAACCTTTCTTCCCTCCGGGCTGTTGACCCACAATTCGCATGAACCTTTAAACACGTCACACCTAACCCTTTAAATACCATGCCAATGATGAGGACGGTGCCCAGAAGAAGAACAGTCTCTGTTCGAAATATCGGCGGCTTCTGTCCTGAGACAACTCCCTTCCTACACTAAAGCAGTGTACTTCAGGGTGGCGAATAGTGCGCCTTCTACATCAAGCCGGGTTTCTAACGGGACAGAATGCCGCGGGGGAATGGGAAGTTAGTTTTCTGAGGCAGAGCAAGAGAAGACCCAATTCGTTCGTCGATCCCGACGTTCGTGATATGGCACTGCTAAATGGGAGCGATATTGTTGACGTCTTACCTACCCCACGGTGCGCCCCCGCAGACAGACACTTGGGGCCCCTGCTAGACGTTCGAATTTGACATTGCATCAATTAATTCGTTGTATGCTCTCGGTATATCATACTCTCCCACTGGTTGTAATCCTCTGCCCGAGCTTGGGCCTCACAGTTACAAGAATAAACCTCTACCCGACAAACGTCATCATGACGTTGGTAGACAGACCGAAACCAAAACAGATCTGAAGGGGAAAGCTGGGTTCCACGAATGAGCAATTGTTCGCTGAAAGAAAGTAGGGCCGAAGGTCGCGTCCCTTTCAGAGACCATCGTAATCCCCTCAAGACCGTGGCTTTCGGACGCGACCTTGTTCGCCACTAGCTTTGAACGTAGTTCAACTCTATCAAGCTCGTGGCTCTGTCGAACATTATGACGTCATTTGTTTACAAACAGGTAGAGGTCTATTGGCTGTTTATATTTTCGTAGTTTGTCGGAGTACCTCTTCAAAACTAACGTTTATTTTGTATGACCAGCACAAAAAGAAGATTTGCCAGAAGATTCTAGCCAGTGGAGTTGAAAATACAGAAGTTTTCTTTCCTGTACAAAAAAACAAAAAAGAAAGAAAAAAAAGAAGAGAAATCGATAAACTTTTTTCATCTTACTTTGCCTCACGTTTCCCCTAAATCTGTTCCAAGAGTAACAGCGCGCCACAGATCACAGATATCCCCAACTGTTTGACAGGTACATGTCTGTTTTCTCTCCGAGCCAAAGAGTCGCACGAGGCCCATGAGATACCAATTAACGGACGTGTTCCCTACTTTTGATTCTTTCCCGATTGAACGGGGATCACTCCCTATGGCGTGTCGAGCGGCGCACGTGCGACGTGGGGGATCTGTCCCTCCCTCCTTCCCTCTATGAATGGGGGGACGTCCCGATTAAAATGTCTGCCATCACTCGTGGTTTCATCACTTTGTCGGGTGATGACGACGCGACGAAGTCCCTCACCGGAGACTGCGGTCGTGGCTGCCGTGGACGTGCCAGCGGGTATCACTTGCCACCCTTCCTCGGACGGATGTGCCTCCTTCAAGCGGCTACTGGTTCATAGGCCCATACAACAAGTCATTAAGGTGAGTCTCTATGGAAACGCTTTCATCCCCATTTTGTACGAAATACCTCGCATTTGTAATTTAAAATTGTAATTAGGTAATCGGTTGTAACTTGGAAATCTGGAATTTACGATGAGACACGCGATCGAGGCCGAGGGATTTGTTTCAAGTCGGCTTGGTATTTCCTTAAAAAAAAAAAAAAAAAAAATAGCCTGATACGTAATCACAGTCGGCACTGTTCCCGGCGGAGTTCATAAACAAACTATAGTTTCTTAAGAACGTATGGCAATAGCGATGGACGGATCCATCGCTATTGCCATTCGTTCTTAAGAAACTATAGTTTGTTTATGAACTCCGCCGGGAACAGTGCCGACTGTGATTACGTATCAGGCTATTTTTTTTTTTTTTTTTAAGGAAATACCAAGCCGACTTGAAACAAATTCCTCGGCCTCGATTTGACATGCGCTTGTCATCATACTTGACAAAATCACGCAACTGCAGACAAGTAAATAAACTGCAGAAAGAAGTTCCATAGTTGAAACCATTGGCAGCATTCCTAATGAACTCGGTAAATGAGTAATTTTTAATGCTTTCTATACATTTCTGTGGTGGTGATGATGATGATGATGTTGATGGAACTGGAGCAGTAATCGGCTAGGCTCAGGCGGGCAGCGTCACGACTATCGCAGGAGAGGGGAGGAAGGGGAATGTGCGTCCTGGGCCGACTTCTAATATGTCTGAAAGCGTCTGAGGAAAACCCAGGAAAAACCCCAGACAGCACAGCCAGCCGACTTCACAGAACTCGCCCGTATGGCACGCTCAAGGTCAACCACGTAGCTCTGTCTCAGGATTTGCTGAGATCGAGGGCCGTTTGCCTATTTTGTAATGCTTTGCTCTCGGTAATAACATAAAACCACCTTTGCACATTTTGGGCAAGGCCTTCCTTTTCACCAATCACGAGGCAGAACGTCATTCTCAGTGTCGTCTGCGCAGAGATGTATAAGTTACTCGGAAGAGGTAATTAAGACCAAGTAGAATAACATAAACCAGAAAGTAACTTAGTTACCGAAATGCAATCCAGTTACAGTTGTAGAAAGGTAGAAAATCCAGCGAACCGGTGGGGAATGAACGTAAATCAGCAGACAGACAGGTTATGTTGGCGGCACGTAACAAATTACAAATGTAATTTATTACAAGGTAATGTTACACACAAGTTAAAAATGTGACAGGGAAAGCTCAATATTTTTGATTAGCTAGTAAAATTGCGGTAAAAGGGCTCGGGACGACGTCTGGTGGGAAGTGATCTCCAATATGTCAAGCAACAGTGATCGATGTTCCCGACTGGCTTGCTGCTACTGACGGCTACGTAACCGACTTCTTTTAGACCCAGTGTTATGCGCAGGCAATGTAGTTTTGCCACCGCACTTGACCAGCAATGGGCTGTTGGTTGCGTCGTCGACACAGCGTTGCCCGTAATTTTCAATTTTTATTAAAAAAAACATCAGCGCAATTGTGACGAAAATTGTGACGTAAGAGTACTGAGGACTCCCAGGCTATAAATAAATTTTCTGAGATTGCAGCTCTACGTACTACTTTAGGGAAGTGCCTCAGGACGAGAGCCGCCGTATTTTCCAACAGAGACTGTTCTTCTTCTGGGAAGAATATTACGCACATTATTATGTGTTATAATATTCTAAATGTCTTCTGGGAAGAAGGACAGTGTGCAGATGTTGCAACGTCTCCCACAACGGCAAAAAGGCAAAAGCGGACGCGAGCATCAGGCGTAACCCAAGACAGGGAGCGATGTGTCGTGTCATCTCCCGCATCATACATTTAAAAGTACTGTTGGTCATGCCTTAAGTTCATAATTTACGCAATGAATTAGGTGACACAACTATATTTCTCAACAAGGTAACTTACATGGCGAAACAGTACACTTGACCAGAAGTAGCACATCTAAGATCGATGTTAAATTGGTGGCTATACGTGGTACAAGACGTGGAACTCATCTGCATAATTGACTCAGTGTGATGAGTGCTTACACGAACAATTACAACCTTGTTTTAGTATGCCATCTTTTACATGATTGCTAGAACCTTTGCCAAAGTAAGTACCTACAAGGAAAATGAAAAACATGAAAGTAGTAGAAAACACTCCACCGTTGGAAACAGACTGAAATTTACGACATAATCGTTAAACCGCTGCAAACAGTAGCAACTCCTTGAGCACAAATTACAGGCAAAATGTAATTAAGCTACAGTAACAGTCATTCAATCTTTAAAGTATTTAAGTATACCATGAGCGTATCGTGCGGCGAAGTTTTGTCAACGGCAAGCTATTCCCATCATGGCACTACAACAGGGGTCTTAGATTGAGTTGTGGGCCACATTGACTTTGGACCACGTAACACAATGCCAGGGAATTGACCGTAGTTACCATAATATGCCCTAAAATACCATAAGAGTAAAAATATATTCACATACACAAAAAAGGAGCGCGGTGTAGTTTTTGTGAAATCGGATGGTGCGTGCAGAATTCATTACTGAAAACACTTCACTTGGGAAACAAGAAAAACAAATAAGCTGCCTTTCCCAATCGGGTACTGAAAATATGAGAAACGATCCAAGAAAAATCGTACTTGTTCAACATGATTATGACAGTGTTCAGAAGCACTGAAATTCTTTGTTGCCTTTGCATGTTGCAAAGCATGAAATGCTTTGTTGTTGCTTGAACTTGAAAAAGGAATACGAAAATAAGACAGAAACAGCGAGCTAACAACTGGATGGTGTCGTGTTTCTACTTTAATATGACTACAAAAACAAAAACAAAAAAAATTGAAACACAATGGCCCTCGTTCCGTCTCTATTTGTTTCTTGTCTGCAGCGGCTGCGATGCGTCTGGTGTGAAGCAGGCTTGCGGGGCAATGCCTGATGAGTGCGGGGGTGGTCAAATTAAAAAAAAAAAAAATGCTGCTAAAATAAAAAGTGTTTCGATGAAACTTCGTAAAATAAATATTCAAGGGGCGTACTATCAAATGCAATATGTCTCATATTTTTATCAGGACCACCTCAGCGTGCAAATGACGGCTGAATATGTGGCAAAATTCATGATTTTTTTCGCTGCGTACTCTTCCAAGTCAGCGAGCCTCAAAATATTTTTAACGCGTTCTATGCCTCCTAAACGCAGCGTAAACAGTTTAAACAGCGCTAAACATTAAACAGTAACAGCGTGAAACAGTAAACAGCGCTAAACAGTTATAGCTATGAAAAAATTGCGGAGTTCCATAAGAAATTCCAAAAGTTACCGAAATTTCAGAGTTTTCTCGGGGCATAAACTATCAACATTCAACGGGTCTTGGCACTATCCAGAGTATTATGCTTTGCCTTCTCCCCGAAGAGATGTGGTTGTAATTTGCGCAAAAGCTATTTTGTTAGAATTTGTTTCGACAGGTATAGGTTACATGTCAAATCGCAATCGCCGCAAAATTTTTGCGGCAAAAATAAGCCAGGAGTGCGTTGGCTGCATGGGAACAATCAACTACAATTTATTTGAAAGAAAGAGAGGATGGTCGAGGACAGTGTCTGGGACGTTTGACATCATGGAATGACCCATTAGTTAATGTGGTAGTTTAGTAAAGTGCACACGAAGGCCAGGTTGCTGTGGCCCTAACTTGTTGAGGTTCATGACTTATGAACCTCAACAAGCATGTATGAGCACTTGTTTTGGCTGTTGAGCATGCGATCGCTGCTCGTGCGGGAAGCGCTGCCATCAACAACAACAACATAGATGAATGGATGATGATGATGATGTGGGAGCGTTGCCAAAGCTATTGAGAATGAGCCTGAAACTCGTACTCAACTTCTTTTTTTCTTTTTGCAAACGGGCTTAGGGGCGAGGCATGATTCTGTACAAAGGTTGGTCTGAGAGTGTATTGTAACATCACAGTTTAAATTTCTTTAACCCGATTGATAGCACGAAAACCGGCGACGTTTTTGAACGGAGCTGATTGAATGACACCTGTATGTAAATTAGATCATCCCTCCCCCTGTTTCAGGTGACTGTTGAGAACGGCGCTTTGACTGCGACCAGCCCATGTGGTCCGCTGTCCCGGGCAGTCCGTCTGGCACGTGATTGCCACGAGCAAAATGCCCAGTTGATTCGTAACGCGGAGGGACACTTCTGTTTCCTTACGACACGACCCATCGCCGCGGGAGAAGAAATTAAAGCGTGGTTCGGCATGGACCTCATGCTCGAGTTGGGCATCCCTATCTTGACGCCCGCCCACATACAAGGTACGCACTCGTACTGCCACTCTAAGAAAAAAAGGTATGATTTTCTACCCATTTCGGTAGAGCTGCATTGCAACCGCATTTCTACTCCAACCAGTTTTACCTTTTGGGTATAACTGCAGAGTAGAAACAAACTACAGAGTAGAATCTGTCGTTCTACCAGCTTGGGTAGGAAATTCTACCATTTTCTCTTAGAGCAAACGTGAGAGAGGAGGAAGGGAAAGGGACGCCGCCGCTTATACCCGCGGGGGAGAAGTCGCGTGTGGATTGGCACGAAATGGTAGAAGTACTATCCTTATGCAACTTTGGGCAGGAAATTCTACCTTTTTTTTTTCTTAGAGTGTAGTGACGTCACTAGGCGTCCTTATGTGCTGAGTGTGAATACGGTCGCGAAAGTGCCGTTTTATAGTAAACCTTTTCTCGTCTTTTTTTATGAACCTTGGAATCTATGAACCTATTTCTTTGGAGAATTATTCTTGAAATTAAATGAACGTTCAACGGCTCTAGAAAAAAAATGATGCCAGGACAAGTAGAAATTGACATTACGTAAGTGCACATTGGAACAAAAAGAACGCAGTCCCGGTGCGCAAGAGAGCTTTCAATCTCGCGGGTCAGGAATGCTCTCTCGGCTGCAAGTCTGCGAAGTCACCCAGGTCGTGCTGAAGACGGGGAGGTGGTGGGTTCGAATCCTACCACTGGCTGTGCTGTCTAAGGTTTTCCGAAGACTTTCCAGACGAATGACGGCGCAGTTTTCCCTGAAGCTGGCCCAGGACGCATACTAACCCTCCTGTCCGCAACTCCTTCCTGCTGTCCTCTCTACAGCTTTCCACATCTGTACGCCGCTCACTGCCACAGTTGCTTCGCGGCGCTAACACGGAATAAAAAAAGTGTAGTAGTAGTGGATCGGGTTACGGGTGCACGTCAACGCAAAGTGATGTCTCTCATGTCGGTCCGACGAAACTCTGGTCGAGCTGTCTGATTCCATTTAATCGTAAAGTATATCGTCGCAATACTGTATCACGCCTTGTCGTAACAATTGCTTTCCCTCGGGTTGGTGTTCCGTCTTTTTCTTTTCGAGTGTGTAGGTATCATTACTGTCGCTATTACCAGTGCAACAAGAATACCGTTCTAACGCAGGGCACCAGTCGTACGTCTGCTTACGCTGCGGCCTCAGCTTCCAGGAACCAAATCCCTTAAAGGTTCATATGTTGGTGCAGGACTGCGATTCGAGAAAGGGCCATATGTGCATCTTTTGCGGCAAGCTCTACTCCAGAAGGTGGGTGCGTTTCGTTCATGCTGGCAGCGTTCTTACGGCTCATTTACAGGTACGGCCTCAAGATCCACGTGCGGACGCATACCGGTTACAAGCCCCTGCAGTGCCGCTTTTGTCTCCGCCCCTTCAGCGATCCCTCCAACTTGAACAAGCACGTTCGCCTGCATGCCCAGCTGGACTCGCCCTATCGGTGCAGACACTGTGGTAAAGTTCTGGTGCGAAGGCGAGATCTGGAGAGACACTTGCGTTCACGACACCAACAGGGGAATACGAAAGCGAGCTAACATCTCAGGTCAACTGATAAACCGTCCTTCGTCCGGGAAAGGTCTTGGGCCACGTAGAGCAAAGTGCCTGATTGCTAGAAACCAGCTACAGTATTTCCTTCAATGAAGAATGGAATAACTTTGCATCTCGAGTTCAAGAACTTCTGCAGTCAGCGTTCCGCCCTTCGGCGGGGCGGAGGCAAGCTCCGGCGCCTATAGTGGTCATCTGCTTCGTTATGTACGATGAAAGGAGATACGTTTTGGGCATCTCCTAGAACGTTCACATACATTTGGAATAAACTTTGGAAGCGACGTCCTCTCCCCAATGTGAGTGACAAGCGTCGGGGTGACCACGTTGTCCTGTACAGCAATCAGAACCAATAAAATTTTACTGCTCCAGTTGTACCTGTAGGAGCTACCCCACGAAATATTGTTAGGAAGCGCCTTCTGAAGAGGTTGAGGATGATATCTGGAGCACGAGCGCCAGCGCTCGGGTCTGTCCTTCCTGGTTCTCTAAATAAACTGGTTCTACCTCCTGGACTTGCTATCCAGTTACTTAACATTGTGGTGGAGGTGCTCTTCGATTCCCCCTTCGCCGTGGAACATATTGTCCGCAAGGATGCCCGAAGGAGTAGTAAACGCTTCTCCTCCTCCTACGCCGGCTCCGCGTTTCCTCTTCCGCCAGCGAGATCCTCCAACGTTCTCCGGCAATGAGTCCCGGGATGTCGAGGACTGGATTCTCCACGTTGAGCGTATATGCAACCACAACAACTGGGATGATGCTCTCCGCCTTTCCAACATCCCGTTTCACCTCTCGGGTACGCCACTCACCTGGTAGGAAAACAACGAGGCTTCGTTTGATCCCTGGGGTACATTTAAACGCCTGCTAACGGAAGCCTTCGGGAATAGCGAAGAAAAAGGGCTAAAGGCCAAACAGTATTTACAAACGCGTCACCAAACTTGCGGAGAATCTTTTACGTCCTACATGGCTGACGTTTTGCAGGTCTGCCGTAAAGTTGATCCCTCTATATCCGAAGCAGACAAGATCCATCACCTTCTCTAGGGGCTACTGCAGATCTCCTTCAGTGCCGTGGCTCTCCACAAATTCGCTAAGGTTTCTGAGTTCAGCACCGCTTGCAAACGTTATGAGGACCTACAACGGCAACGTATCCTCCCTGATCACCCATCTCCGTTTTGGCACATCTGCACTTCCAATAGACCATGCTGCGCTGGTAAATCTCATCGGTGCCATCATGCGCGAAAAGCTCACCCTTATGAACACGAGGACAGTGAAAGGCCGCTCGTCCACTACTCAGTTCTCTCAGCAGTCCAACGCAGAGAGTCAGTGGAGGTCGCCCATCCAAGGGGTGCTTAAATCTGCAGTTGCAATGCCGGTTACACCCACACCGGCTGAACAGAATCGGCAGTCCTACGCGGAAGTACGCGCTGCGATTCCGGCTACACCCTCTCCAGATGAAACTGCCGTCCAGTCTCTACATTATGACTTTGCTCATGTCTGGCCTTTGTTACACGAGAACTCATCTGATACTCCCAGTCGTCGACCACAAAAAGCACCAAGCTGCCCTGCCGCCAGCCGACTTCTCTGGACTCATGCATGTCCCCAGAACTTACAGAAGATCGCTGAAGATCGCCAGGACCTTCTTTCACTTCTACGCGAATGAGGACATCTTTGATATCACCGGTGGATACCCTTGGGTGCTGCAACTTCGTCAAGCACAGGATCACGACTACCACTGAAAACGCTACGCACAGTCGACATTACCGCGTTTCTCACGCTGAACGACAAGTAATTCGTGATCATGTCACTGACATGCTCTCTAAAGGAATTATTCAGGAGTCGTCCAGTCTTTGGTTGTCACCCGTTGTTTTGTTCAGATAGAAAGGTGGCAGGTGGCGTTTCTGCGTCGATTATCGGAAACTGAATAGTGTTACTGCAAATGATCAATACCCTCTCCCGAGAATCGATGACACTTTAGACTGCCTTCATGGAGCGTGTTATTTTTCTTCTATGGATCTCCGTTCCGGCTACTGGCAGATAGCTGTAGACAAGCGCGACAGAGAAAAGAGAGTGTTCGTTCCCCCAAAGGGCCTCTATGAATTCCGTGCAACGCCCTTCGGGCTAGGTAACGCACCTGCAACCTTTGAACGTATGATCGAGACGCTACTTTGTAACTTCCGCTGGACCTTTTGCTTATGCTACTTGGATGACGTGCTCGTTTTTTCTCGCACCATGCAGGACCACATTCACCACCTCCGTGAAATTTTCGACTGTTTTGGCGACGCGAAAAAGTGTGAGTTTGCAAGTCAGAAGCTCCGTGTTCTTGGACACCTTGTCGACAGAAACGGTATTCACCCTGATCCTTGCAAAACAAGGACAGTTCAGAACTTTCCTCGTCCGAAAAACACCAAAGCGTTGCGTTCGTTCTCGGGCATGTGTTCCCACTTCCGCCGCAAGGCATATGCCGACATTGCAGCTCCTCCGCAGGAACTGCCCTACAAGGACTGTACTCACTCAGTACACCAATAAACGATGAAGCTGAACCAAATATTTGCATCTTGATATTGCTCAAAGTATGTACAACTAGCATAACATAAATGGGTAGAAATCCAGCGAACCGGTAGAATGTAGGAAGGAGTTGCCTCAGGACAGAAGCCGCCGATATTTCGAACAGAGACTGTTCTTCTTCTGGGCACCGTCCTCATCATTGGCATGGTATTTAAAGGGTTAGGTGTGACGTGTTTAAAGGTTCATGCGAATTGTGGGTCAACATCCCGGAGGGAAGAAAGGTTCCGTACGGGGTTTTACGGCCGGAGTGAATGGCTGCTTTGTTAGAGTGTGGAGGGGATTATGTGAACGTAGTGATCTAGGCTACAGACCGGTTACAGAAAAATGGAAGGTTCACGAACACGTGGACGAAACGGGACAACAGGCAAGAATTGGCAAGCATAGCGAAAGATAAGGAGGTTAGTGATTACGTGGGGAAAATTCCAGAACCAGGCAACGGTTTTTTTTTTCTTCAAGCACGAGCCCCTCCTTCAAAGCAGTGACCGACTTAGCAATATATTCACAAATCCCATACAGGTGACATACCGACGCGCAAAAAACCTGGCAGACTCCTTGGTGAATGCCAAAATGAGCAAAACAGGCACCCCGTACACGGGAACACGACCCTGCAACCTCCCGCGTTGCAAAACATGCAAGCACGTTCAACACGCTAACTCCATCAAAAGCACTGCGAGCAATTACACCCACCCCGTTAACCACGCATTCACATGCACAAGCTCCAATGTCATATACTGCATTGAATGCGGCGACTGCTCTATGCAATACATTGGTGAAACCGGCCAACAAATGAACAACCGCCTTACCGGACACAGAACCGACACGTCCAACAAATTCCTCAAAGCAGTCGCCGAACACTTTAACGTTCCTGGTCACAATTTTGACAACATTAAACTATATATTCTAGAAACCGGGTTTAGATCCACACGTGACAGACGTGATAGGGAGTCTTATCTCATATACAAGTTCAACGCTCTTCACCCGTCCGGTATCAACAAATCACAAGGCACCCTAGAAACACTTCACAAATAAAATATGCTTTTCCCTTCTACCTCCATTATCATCTGTTATGTTCTGCATGGCCACTGCTTTCTACTTTCTTTATTGCATGCCACAACTTTGCATTAAAAAAAAAAAAAAAAAAAAAACGTTGCCTGGTTCTGGAATTTTCCCCACGTAATCACTAACCTCCTTATCTTTCGCTATGCTTGCCAATTCTTGCCTGTTGTCCCGTTTCGTCCACGTGTTCGTGAACCTTCCATTTTTCTGTAACCGGTCTGTAGCCTAGATCACTACGTTCACATAATCCCCTCCACACTCTAACAAAGCAGCCATTCACTCCGGCCGTAAAACCCCGTATGGAACCTTTCTTCCCTCCGGGCTGTTGACCCACAATTCGCATGAACCTTTAAACACGTCACACCTAACCCTTTAAATACCATGCCAATGATGAGGACGGTGCCCAGAAGAACAACAGTCTCTGTTCGAAATATCGGCGGCTTCTGTCCTGAGGCAACTCCTTCCTAGCATAACATAACAAACGTCCTAACAAAATACCAGATCATGTCTCTGAAAGACATCCCAGTGACATGATATGAATGCTTGTTTTAACATCTATAGGATGTTAAAACAAGCATTCAACCACTGCGACATCACCGGGAGGATTGTGGACGTCCACATGTAGTCCACATATCCTGGTAAAGGTGTCTTGCGGTCATCCTAGGGACATTTACGGTTTACTGGGACAAGTCCTTTACCTGGATGCAGAGCCCGAAGAGGCCTTTATGGAATTGTAGCATGCCCTGAGTGTGCCTCCAGTCCTTGGTCACTTTCGGCAAGATGCGCCAACAGAAATTCATACCGATGCTAGTGGACATGGCCTTGGTGCAGTCCTACTACAATCTTGGAACGGAAAAGCCTCCGTAATCGCCTACACTAGTCGGTCTCTCTTGATCAGAGCGCTTTATCCAATCACGGAAAAAGAATGCCTTTCCGTTGTACGGGCAACATCGAAATTCAGGCCTCTATGGCCGTCCATTTCGTGTAGTCATCGATCACTACGCCTTATGGTTGACTCGCCTCAAGAAGCATATCGGTCGACTAGGAAGATGGGTTCTTAAGCTTCAAGAGTATGACTTCACAATAGAGTACAAGTCTGGTATCAAGCACGCGGACGCCGACGGATCGTCACGTAGTCCTCTTCCCTCTTTGTCAGCAATGACGCCGGAAGTTGTGGCCTCGCCTTTGGACTTTATAAACATTGCACAAGAACACTGTTTTGATCCTACACTTACACCGCTCTTTCGAACATTGGCTCAAGGCCCCCCTTCGCACATCTTGTACTGTAAGGCAGTTCGTCGTTGTTGATGACGTCCTCAACAAGCTTAATTTTCGCAACTACGGTTCTCCGCTGTTACTATACTCGTACCAGCACGACTGCGACACGATGTCACCTTTGTATGCAACGACGACGCAACAACGACGCCGCTCATTTGGGCACATACAAAGCAAGTGGGCGGCACCCGGTAACGATTCTTTTGGTCCGGCATGTATAAGGCAGTCGACAAGTATATACGGTCCTGCGAGCCCTGTCAGATGAGGAAAACCCCGGCTGCTGCCTGCGCCGGTTTTCTTCAGCCACTGGCACCTATACAGAAGCCCCAAATGGGTCGACATTGATTTACTGGGGACCTTCCCTGAATCATCTTCTGGAAACCGATGGACTATCGTCCTAAGTGATCAGTTTTCCCGTATGCCGAAACTAAAGCTGTTCCGTCTGGCACCGCCACTGAAATAGGGTCGTTCCTGCTCTACACCGTTATCTTACGTCACGAAACACCACGTACCCTTCTCATTGACCGCGGTGCCCAGTTGCTTTCCCATGTTGTCGAGAATCTCCTGTCCCTCAGCAATACCGTTCACCGAACTACATCCGCTTACGATCCTGAGACTAACCGCCTGACAGTACGTCTGAATCTCACGCACCATTGCAAAAATGATGTCCATACTGCTGATCATCTAAACTGGGACACCATCCTCCCAATTGTGACATACGTATACAACACAGCCCGTCAATCCACCAGTGGGCTTTGACCCTTTTATCTCCTGTACGGCCTACACTCTACTACTTTACTCGATGCCCTTCTTCCACAACCACAGAACCTCAAGCTGGATCCATTCTCCGCTCCGGCCATCAATAAAGCTGAGGAAGCCCGACAACTTGCCATGCGCAGAGCCTTCTCTTCTCAGTATGACCAGTGCGTTCACTACAACGATTTACACCCAAGCATATCCTTCGCACCTGGGGACCTCGTTCTTCTCTGGACCCCCATCCGCCAGGTCGGCAGTGCTGATAAGTTGCTGCCGAGATACACCAGGCTGTACAAGGTCATTCGCCGCATTTCCGACGTCAATTATCAGGTCGAAGACACTACTGTCCCGTCCACCCGACGGCCCCCTCTGATAACTACCCATGTCCTTCGCATATGAAACTCTACACCACACTGTCACAGCCATGAGGATATGGCCTTCCCGAGCCGTGCGATATTAACGATGAAAAATGAGTCACTGAAAACGTTAGCCAGCTGTATGACTCGAACCCACATCTTCTGGATTACCGCCGCAGGCGGTATTGTTAGGAAGCGCATTTGAAGAGGTTGAGGATGATCTCTGGAGCACGAGCGCTAGCGCTCAGGTCAGTCATTCGTGGTCTCCCAATAAACTGGTTCTGCCTCCTGCGCTTGTTGGTATGTTGTTTAGAGCGGCACCCGAATGCATTCCTAAATGCAGTGCACGCTATCGGCGCAGCCAACGTCGTGCTGCTATCGATAGCGAAACTCACTTAGGACAAACAGACTCTGAACAAGAGTGGCTGGACCCACTTGCACGGCGTTGAAGCTATTCCACAGCGCTATACTCCGTAGCTTCGGTAGTGATTTTTGCACACGGTATTAAAATACTTCTTTCTTTCTTTTTCTTTTTTTTTGCATCCTTAAATTTCTCTCTGCTTTCCATTTAAACCGCCGCGTTCATTGTCCGTTATGCAAAGTAAGAGGAATGGACAATTATAAGTTATTGCGGCATTTTATCAAGGGTGAATGGACAGTAATCAGTGGGACAAAAGCTGTCAAGACTGCGTCTGGGCTCTGACGCCATAAAGGTACGCATCGAAACTAGATTATGTCCCTGATGTGTCATCGCACTGTTCGAACTCTGTCTTTGATGACGTCCTTGGGGCAGTGCTCCTAAGCATACTTCAAGTACGTGTATTAGGCTTACTGTGACTCCTAGGGGATACTCCGAGGATCGACCTCGCCCTCCGGCGGACGTGCTGTGCGTCCCTGTATGATACCATTCGGATATACCAGGGACGACAGTGTTTTAAGGGATGGACAGGGCTAGACTACTCTAGTCTAAACTAGACTAGCGCCCTGTACAGCTAACCTGTAGGCTAGCTTGTAGGGTGTATGCGCCAGAAGAACCTGAATCATCATCATCATCTGTATACTTGTATTTTGGTTCCTGTCCCAACCACTCGCTTACTTTACTTTTTACTACTACTACTACTTTTTACTTTTTTACTAGTTTACTTACCGCGCAAGCGTAACAGCGCGAGCGAAATGACTGTGCGCGAGACAATACAGACGGCAACAAATACTTTTACGGGAAATGCCGCAAACGCAAGGTGCGACGAAAAACTAGTTCTCTTTTCTTCGACCTAGCATATGGCACTGCACCACCTCTTTATAAAGAGCGCACAGAAAAAAAAAAAGAAGAAATTTTTACCCGTTCGCGTCTTGTAGCTCATTTTGCGCCATCCACGCAGCCTTCAGATACATACTAGAGAAAAACGAAAAATACCGGTTCAACCGTTTGGTTACGTTCAGAGTTCCGACACTGAACCGTAACCATAACCCAACCTATATTCGTTTCGCTTTCAGTTCCTGAGCGGGATATCCCTACAGACCCTACGATTGCCAGAGTGATTTTACGGACCTTAATGCATCAATGATTTCAGCCTATATAAACGTAACAAAATCTAGAACCCGTGACAAGGAAACAGGAAGAACAAGACGTACTCTATGTTTATCAAAGTCGTTTATTATACAGTACATTCCTTCCGTGACGTTGAGGAATATACGTCGCGAGTTCAGGCGGGCATCGTCGGAGACAGATCACATTCAAGAGCACAAGTCGTTGCTTCCCGCATTATCCCTGCTGCAGTACTTCGAGGAGTTCGGAGATTGCTTGGAAGGCTTCGTTCAATTTGTCTAGAAGCGCGGCATGTTGACGCGATTCACATTCGTCATGCAGTCTTTGACGGCGAGCTTGAGACACCAGTGGATGTATGCGGTGATAATATCGTGCTGTTGAATCTAGGAGAGTTCGTCGCAATGCAAGCCACTCAGTATCTTCGGAAAGAGGCCCTGTGTTGGTTGCAGAATACCTGCTAGGAATTACATGATGTCGAGCAGCTGAGGAAGACGGCAAAACAAACGCGTGCGAGTGCCTGGTGCTGGACAGTTCATGCAGTTTTCTCTTTTCACCCAGTTTACACGTTATAGCATCGTCGTGGACCTCGAGGGCCGTAAAGTCTTTCTTCGTGATGTGTGCTTTCACCGTCAATAGCAATCCGGAGAAGGGCGCTCTGTGTCGGTGAAATAGCTGTTGCAAACACCACTCGATGTAGATAGAGGTCCTTACTGTTTCGAATCCTCGTCTGGAAGTGACCTTCGTGATCGAACAGATCTTGAACCAAGTGTGACGCCCAATAATATTAAGGGACAACGAGAGCCAGGCGATGCCTCCTATCTTGGTAGTGAAATGGATCGTTGTAACTCGCTGGAAGCGTTCGCTGTGGAAGGGATTGTGAACCACGTATGCCTGGTGTGTCTCGAAGGGCAATATAGAATGCCGGACATTCATCGAGTTCGTGAGAACGACAGAATGGATATCTTGGGTGCTCGATGCTTTCATCTTACCATGTAGGTACCGAGACCTGGGGGACCGGAGGCTATCCAATGCATGGTAGACAGCAATGGCCTTGGGATCAGGATCTCCAACGGACAGTCTGGGTTGTACATTTCCTGCTTCAACGGCTCGGACCACGTTGCTATCGTAATGGCTAATCGGTGTTGTGGACTGCAGGGGTGCGAACAAGGGCTTGGCGATATCCGACCTGATGAGAGCGATGAAAGCAAAGGTGAGGACGCAAGCCAGTAGTGGGACACGCAGAATTAATTTCAGGTCGTGTACCAATAAGGTGAAGAATGCGTCGATGTCAAAGTCGGGCTCGGCGTAGAAGTCGAGGGACCGGGCCCTCGCCACCGGCTTCTGTCGTGGCGTAGGAGTGGCGGCAGCAGTCGGCCTATTGCGTTTGGCGGCGGTTGCTCGTCGGGCCCTGCGTGAACGCCTCGTCATCTTGGCACAAATTCTTCGTTTCTGACCGTCTTCCTCGTCTTTTGACCTTTTCCATTTTCCTCTTCTATAGATCTTGGAATATTTGTGGCATCGGCAGTGTCGTAGCTTTGGCAAAGTATCGCAGAAATTAACTTCGGCACTAGTCGTTACACTGCCTAGTGAAATTATAGTTTAGCAGCTTTCTACAGACCATCAAACTCCAATTATAGTCTCATTGCAACGTTACGGGACATGCTGGCATTTTCAGAGGGCAGCTGCAAGGCGCCCATTGCTACTTTGAGCCTCGATCGTCGGCGTCCTAACCGTCAGAGCAAACGAGGAGTGAATCGAAGGACGAAAGTACGGGAGAGCGTGAGGAGGAAAGCAGCTGGGAAGCGCACGGGGTGACTAACGAGGGCGCCAGGAGGAAAGCAAAGGAGGAGTGCACGCTTGGGAACTTACTTTTGTGAATGACTCTTGGCATTGGAGTACACGACATTTCCATATGTGCGATTTTGCAGTCGCCAGTCAGACTTCTACGTACTTAGAGTATCGCACAGAGCGCACCAGAGCCAGCACTTCGTCGTCTACAATCGAGGGGTGGCGCAGCGAGTGGAATGGTTCGCACAGTCACCGCTTCACAACATTTTGGCGCTTGCTTGGAAATGCGGTACCGCTGATGTAACGTGTTTTTTGTGTGTTATTTTTGTTTTCTCTTGGTGTCCGACGGGTCAAGCGAAGTCTTGTGCAAACATATGACCGCTAGTGGTCACCCATGCCAAGTCCAATACAGGAAACACGCATATCGCGCTCAGCCAGACGGAACAATTAGTGGCGCGGCTTTTGAATGCTCACAGGATGTCCAGCTGTCTCCTGAACTTCTTCGTCGATCCGTTGCTGTTCCGTGCTGTGTTGTTGTCCGGCGAAGGGTTAGTCACCAGTCGTTTCGTGTGATTTCTGCAATGTTTGCGCATACAATAAATCAAATTCCTCGTAACACAAAAACCTAGGTTGGACACGACGCCGTTGTAACACGTTGGTGTCGACATGTTATAGCCTACCGACATTACGCGGAAATTGCGAAACGAAGCCGCAAGCTGTTTCCGTTATTGCCTGTCACCCTAGGCTTACAAATTTCAGACCACGTTGTGATGGTGCAAAACGCTTCATTTACTTGCACAGTCAACGGAAATGAAATAAAACTGCAAAGAGGCTGCATAA
Organism: Ornithodoros turicata; assembly: GCF_037126465.1. Taxonomy (NCBI): domain Eukaryota; kingdom Metazoa; phylum Arthropoda; class Arachnida; order Ixodida; family Argasidae; genus Ornithodoros; species Ornithodoros turicata. The sequence continues at coordinate 11,108,483 of NC_088207.1, forward strand.
CGTTTCCCATATCTTTGGACATCAGTGGAGAAGGAGGAAAAAAACAAAAGAGAAGAAGAAAAGGGAAGAAAAGCAGGGTAGATGAGAAAAATGTGTGAATGTGGACCATACAGCTGCTTCGAACGTAAAGTGCGAATGGAGGTTTCCAGTTTGTCCGTGTATATGATTCGGGTTTGTTGTGCTCATCTTGGTCGTCACTAGCCATGGCCACCAGACTTCGCCCAAGCACAGATCAGCATGCCGTGAACTGGGTCTCTGATGTCCCGTTCGTCTGGGAGTGACCTTTAGCTCGTGGTTCTGTCAGTCTGGATCTTAGAGAGAGAGAATTTCATAACAAAATGTCATTGTGAGTGTCATCTTGTCTATCCGCGAAGGAACTTCCAGAAATCCTCTGTAGCTTTCTTTTTCGTCCTCGTCGTGGCTGCCGACATCACATGACCTTGTCTCGATTAGCAAAAGGCACAGGGCACACTGATTGTAATTCTTCTGGCTTGGCGTACTTCCATCTGTAGTCTGGAACTCTAATTCACATGCTTCGAGGATAGCGAGGATCAACAAGCTCTGGCAGAATGTAGTCGTTATAAATTCGTGCAAGGTACACCACCCTTTTCTCCTTCCAAAAGGCGTCGTCCAGTATCTACGACGAAGAGGCAGTACTGCCGCTTTGTTGTCCGTGGAGTTGGCCGTGGGTCTGGTATCAGTAGACATTCTTGCACTTCCACAGACCGTACTTCCTCAGTTCCGGTACGTGACTCTGTCCTGTACGCTTGCTACCGTCCGCCAGTTGGTCCTGATATTTCGCGAATGTTCCGGTCACTATACACGGCATGTTCAGCACGGCACAGAACTGAGCATGGGCTCAATATCGCGCTCCACTAGAGAGGACTTCCAAAACTACAACGGTGTTCACGTCCATATGATCTTGTCCGATGCTTGGTGGACGCTCAGTGTCAGCCACACCCTTTAATCTGTACATTTTGCACTGCAGTGTTAGTTCACTGCGCAAGCTAGCTGTGCCTTTGGTGTTGTAGTCACGCTCTTTAAGACGTTGATTGATGCATCTTCCCGATTGTCCTATATACACTTTTTTGCAGCTGTGTGATGTGAGTCACAAGAACCAGTATGTGAAATGGGACTCTTCAGTGGTGTATGAGATTCCCTTACCTTGTAAAAAAGTGTATAAAGGACAATCGGGAAGCTGCATCAATCAACATCTTAAAGAGCATGACTACAACAACAAAGGCACAGCTAGTGGTACACTCGGGGTGCATGTAATGAAGTGTGGTTGCTTACCCGATTTTACAAAAACACAGATAAAGGGTAGGTTCAAAACCAAAACTAGAAGGGAAGTGTTTGAAGCCTTTTTAATCGAAAGATTGGGCAAAGGTAATTGTGTCAGCGAACCGTCTGTGGCACTGACACGTGAAGAATTTAAGTATCTAGAAGGCAGATGTAGGACATGAAAAGTGACTTGTTTGGTTTTCCCCTTTTCCTCTCGGCAACCCCTATTTAAGGAGTGCTGCCATTAAAATCTGTTGACAGTGGAGCAAGCGTTGTCTGTGTGTTCTTGTCCGTGTTCCGTGCTCCGGTTTTAATTCGATCTCAGTGGTCTCCAGTGTGATCTCAGTGCGCAACCCTGTTCTGCACTCACGAATTATTTCCATGTCCTCAAGCCTGCAACTGAACGTTTTGCAATTGAAGATTTTCATACATTTCTGATTTCAAATACGCAATTTCCAATAAAGTGAGGCTAAACGCGATCGTCCCGGCGTTATGGGCCTGTTGCTCTGGGCCAGGTGGCGCTAGTGAGCAGCAGCGTCAGCGCCCCAAATCATCCAACACTCCCTAGTTTAGCAGACGACGCGGCACTTTCAAATACACGGTCTCGAGTTGTTCGCGCTTTTCAAGAAGCACCTGTTTTTCTATGGATTTCCTACAGGTTTTGTAGCTTTCCTTGGTACCATACCGTTTGAAACACCATGCAAAACCCTCTGATGAAACTACCTACTGTTGGGATCCGTGGCTGTTTGGCCCGAAATGGCGCTGTGCAAACTTCACTGCAACAACCATAGATGGACGAATGACATGCCACGTTCATGCACCCCCCCCCCCCCCCCCCCGAGAAAATAAACATCGATGAATGAGCAGCTCATGTGTAGTATAGTCCGTTGATGTATTTGCGGCAGGGCTAAGCTGAGTAGTGCTCGTGCTCCTGCGTCACAGTGAACGTCGGCCTCGTCGTCGACCTGCACGTGCAGCGGTATAGCATTTCCAGCGCTCACATTGTTGTGTCCTGTGACGATACCCTCCATTAGAGATGGCAGCGCTGCGCTCCAAATAGACGATTTCAGAAATTGCACTTCGGGATTTAGTTTTCACGAGTCAGACAGAAGAAGAAAAGCGCAAACGGTTTCGGTTTTCCCTCCTTCTTTCGAGCAATAGGGAGGCAACACGAATGTAAACCATTTCCCACGACGCATTGCGCGATGCGCTTGACTTGGTCGACAGAGGGCCCCCGTGGGGAGCGCAAGGCAGAGCCGTTTATAGGGAGAGTTTGGCCATTAGGAGGAGCCTAACTTGAAGCGCGTCATGCGACGTCACGGCTAAGCCACCTCCCTCGCCGTGCTCTATTGTTGTACCGTTGTCAGCCGGTCGCCAACGCCATATTGATGCTGATCGTTGTTTACGATGCAAGGAAGGAAGACACGTGCTTACATTGTCCTTCGAAAGCCTTTCGTCCTTGAACTCTTTCAGTTTGGCAACAAAACCCCCCTTATCACAGGCGGCTGTGGGTCATGAGCCGGTTATTCCTGTAGATTGTATTCATTGCGACAACAAAGCTGACGGACAGCATCAATATGGCGCGCATCAGATGGCTGATAAGCGGATTCTGCTTGGATTCAGGCTTTTTGGGCGGCGCAACGACGACTCTGACGTCAAAATAGGCTCCACCCATGAGGCGGCAAAAGATCAGAGAATGGTCAAACTCTCCCTATAAATGGCTCTGGCGCAAGGGCAATATCTGAAATCGCCTATTCCGAGACGGTAAAATGCACGGCTCACCATACCCGATGAAAACTCATGTGCCAGGTCAACGCCTTAACGTAGATGAAATCATTTTGCTGGTGTTCGTTCTTGACATATTTTTTAATACTTAATGATTTTAGATTTGTGATTTTCGCTCTAGTTATTTTGTGAGCGACCGAGAGCTTCAAAGATGGTAGGCGCCGAGTCTTTCGACGCCGGCACAAAATTTTCTGAGCCACATATAAAAAATCTAAAAGCATTAAGTACTAGATATTCGTTCACTCTTTCATTCAAAAGATCAGAGTGCAAATTGATCAGTTATTGACGGCGCTAGAGGCGGCGGAAAATGTATGGGGGTTCCCATAGGCGCGCGAGGGGTGATGCACCGCCTTAAGATACTGGATTTTAAATACTATTTGTGGTATCTTGGTATCTTACTCAACACTTTTTCGGGAACCTACTTTTTGTATCGACTCTCTGTTTTCCAATTTCTCTCTCTCTCTCTCTTTGTATTCATTGGCGTGCTCGCTCTCCGGAAATTCCCATTCTGACCCGGTACGTTGACCTAGAATTTGTTTGCTTGGGAAAATCAGGGTTCAGGAGCAAGGGTTTTGTAATGAATGCCCCACAGCTGTAGCAGAGTTCTGACCTAAATATCTCATCGCTGAGTCACTGCCGCAAGTGCTGTTCGAACTTTTGTATTATGGACATAACGAAGTCATTCTGCACGAGTTGTGAGTTCGCAGGGTGGAGCCAACGAAAGAAGCACTCCCCTAGCCAAACCTTCGGACGTTTTTCGATTACGTCTCGGAAACCGATAATAATATTTCAGTCAAATGCAATTTTTGCTTCCACCAAGAAGAAGATACTTTCGACAACGAAGACATCAAGATCACGTGTTTCACGTACCTTTCTTCGACGCCTATCGAATTACCTTAAGTGTACCTTAAGTATCTCCGGAAGTATTTGTTACTCTAACTTAATTACAATTTTGCAGCAGTATTTACTTATTATAAATACTTTTTGAGATATCTTGTACATGTCTGGTTCCAGATTCACTTGCAAGTTCGAGCCAAACTCACCAAATTGCAACCGGCGCGTTCCTCGAAGCGCGTGAGCTCCTAACATTGAAGTGCCAACGAAAGGAAAGTTAGGTAGAAAGCGAACCATGACTTGGAAACCCTAAACGAGGTAGAAGACGATAGCACACATACACGAACACAGTCTCTCTTTCTGTTGTCGTGCTTTACCTCGTCTCGGGTTTTCAAGTCATGTGCCACCCGTGCTTGTGTTGTGAGCGGCGGCCTTACCTGAGAAACGTCATGACGTTGGTAGACAGACCTAAACCGAAACACATTGGAAGGGGAGAACTGGGTTCCACGAACGGCCACTTGTTCGCTGCCTCCTATTCAAAGAAAAGTAGGACCGAAGGTTACGTCCCTTCCAGGGACCATAGTAATCCTCTCAAGACCGTGGCTTTCGAGCGTGACCTCGTTCACGCCTAGCTTCGAGCGTAGTTCAACTCACCCAAATCCGCCACTTGCGAAAAAGATACGGCGCATGCGCACATCCCCCTCTTCCTTGTGCTTTCCGCCAGGTTTCGAACTGGCTGGAAAACAAACGCCATTACGCCGCTGCTGCAAGCTTTTACGGCTGTACGAATTATTATCTGGAGGGCAAGAAGTTGCGTTTTTTTAAGGTTTCCGTGCGATACGTTATGTCCTGAAAAACCCGAATCGTGAGTTCGGGCTATGAAAAGACAGCATATCAATTGCGAGACATGACAGCATTTCCAGCCGTCCAGGAAACAAACGAATTTGCCCAAAGCTTTTCGCAAGCTTCCCAACACAAGGTTAGTATTCGATGCGACTGAAGTCAGAATACAGAGGCACAGAGACAAACTTTTTCGCGTTATCAACATTACAACACATATAAATCAGTTGCTGACTGTGACCCAGAAGGTTACATTAGCCTTGTTTCCCGGCTTTGGGGTGAGTCCATACCTGATGTGGACATAATGCAGAGTAGAGGATTGTTAGGTCGCCTCGAAGCTGGTGATGCCATATTGGTAGATAAGAGCTTCAATGTTTTGTGTCTCCCCCAAGGAATTGAAGTGTACAGTCCACTATAAGTAGGGCGAGAGGAGAAGCCCAAATATCCAAGAGGAGTGTTCAAAGTACAATAGAAATTGCTAGTGCAAGAGTGCATGTTGAACGCGTGATCCGACGTGTAAAAGAATTTGCACACTCTTGATCGGACCTTTCCCATCAGCATGGTGGACATTGCTGAGCAGATATTTTGTGTATGCTGTTACTTTAGTAATTTCGAAATATCCTTAATAAATGCGGCCTAACACAACCCAGGGAAGGAATTAAACAGACACAGAGTGTATGGGGCCGTCCTAGAGCAAGGCCTAGGAGAAGGAATTAAACAACTGTGCATGTATTATCGTATTATCATAATGTAACCTGTGAAAGTTACCCTATGATGAACAAAGTAATGAGTCAGTCTTCATTGAGAACAGCATTCAGGAAAATGTTTGTAGCACTATATGCATTTACTACATTCATTATAAGCACTGACTATACACATTATATACATTCTGTACATACATTATATTCTCACACTATACATTACTACATATTAAGATTATACGAATAAGACCAAGACATTAAGGCTATATGTATTATACTCATTCACTATATGCACTACAAGTTACAATATATACACTCATTTCGCACTTCACGACAGGAACCTCCTTAAACGGAGCTTCAACTCCCTGATACTGTCTACGACATAGTACCCATTATACTTTTTGTGTGGGCCAAGGCTCCCAGGCGGCGAATGCGTTTGGTTAGAACTTGGATGAGAGCATGCTAAAAAAAAAAAAATCTGTCCACCCGAATTCCAAGAACGGAAACGGGATGCCGTCCTCGTCGAACATGGGCAAAAATTCTCACTCTCCTCGATCAGAACGACAAACATCCAAAGAAACAGTCAACAAGACGGCAAGAAACAAACGACGATATTTCAAGAGCGTTCTAACCGAACAGGGTCTAGGACTTTTCGGTACAGGACATTTCGGTACAGGACCTTTCGGTACAGACATTTCGGTACACGGACATTTTGGTACATGGACCTTTCGGTACACGGACCTTTCGGTACACGGACCTTTCGGTACACGAACATTTCGGTACACGGCCACACCGCTGGAAGGTGGTCTTCGGCTTCTTAGTCATAAAACGGTGACTGTTTCTTTTTTTTTTTTCGAGTACCTAAAATTGCGAGTACCTAGACTATGCATTAATCATGCAATGCGTTGTTTCAGTATGTCATCCAAGGGAAATACTCGAAGCATCCCATGCACTATACATGTCTTTAGATGGTCGCCGCGAAAAGTATAATTTCCAGGCATTGCCTCTGCAGGGAGTGGCAGCCATAAGGCCGAAAAATCGAATCCCCGAACAAACCGAAAGTCAAAATTCAAGGCTAAGGTTAGGTTAAATTCTCTTTATATGGTTAGTTCAAAAAGAGTGTTTACAGTTTACACGCGCTTGGACGGACATTATATTGAAATCTTGTGCGAAAAAATTGAACAATGTCCTTAGGCCTTCAGATAGGTCGGTGTTTTGATTTTTCGGCCCTTCGTCTGTTGGCCGTTTTAATGTTTTGGCCTTTCGTGTTTTGACCTTTTGATGGGTTTCCCTCTGCAGGACACATAAGGGCTCAAGAATGGTAGTAAATGTGGTGACGGGAGTGTAGATGTTCCCCTAAAATTGCCTGTATCTGCATGCTGCAATGATCGCAAAGTAGCCTTTCTGCAGTGCCTTACGGGTGGCAACCAGAAGGACGTAGGAAAGAATGACCCCGGAGAAAACGTTCCCGAAAAAAAGTGCCCCCGGTATAGCAGGCGGGCATTTTTATCTGGCTTATTTTGTCCTACTCTCTTTCACAGAAGACATCCCAGATGCCCGTTGTTAATGTAGGTCGTCAAAAATGTTATGTTCGTAAAAAAGGAAATGAAGAGGTTGCCGGACTTTTCAGCAAACGTATTTTCGTTGAAAGCCGTTAAAAAAAGAAAAAAGAAAGAAAGAAAGGTCATGGTAATTTTAATTTACAGTGAACAACGCAACGGACAACGAACTGATGTTTTCGTACGTGCGAAACCTTGTAATGCCCTTCCTTACACAGGGTGTCTTTTTTTATAGAGATTTTTTATTAAAAATCTATAAGAGTTCCAGATATGCCGTTTGGGTGACAATAGCTGGCAAAGAATATCTGCCGTCCCAGAGATGTTAGAAGTGAAAACAGGACGTCTGTAGCTCATAAATTTTAATAAAAAATCTGTATTGAGAACAAAACACGTTGTCATAACCAATAAGCCGAAGACCATATTCCAGCGGTATGGCCGTGTACCGAAATGTCCTTGTACCGAAAGGTCCGTGTACCGAAACGTCCCTGTACCGAAAGGTCCGTGTACCGAGAGGTCCGTGTACCGAAATGTCCGTACCGAAAGCTCCTGTACCGAAATGTCCTGTACCGAAAGGTCCGTATCCCAACCGAACACTCTCGGACGAAGGGAGCACTATAGTTCTTTCCGCGTCCAACAGACGGCGCCAGTTTCTCCGCATGTGGTGGATTGGTGGCACTGTCGAACACTATGACGTCATTTATTTATAAACAGGGAGGGGTCTAGTACCTCTTAGTTCCGGCTGTGACCTACGGATCCTAGGTATTTGGCGCCACCTGACGGGGGGCCCCCATCCTAATGGGGACATGCGCGAAGAACGGAGTGCCCGCTGACCTGACACTCAGGTGACGTCAAATCGCTGATGACAATGAAGGATACGGAAAGAAGGAGCAGGAAAGGGGCACTGAAAAGTGACTGGCAACATTTGAGCGTGTGATTCCCATCTGTTTCGGAAAATTCCCATTAGATGGCGGGAGGGCGGCAATTTTTGGAAGAGGAACCCTTGCTTTAGCCGCAGTGCCGCGAAGCCCACCTAGCGCTATGTCCACATTGTGATCCGTCATTTTTCTTTCAAGAACATGGTGATATTTGCCTAAGTTTGTTTACAAACGATTTAAGCGTGTTGGACTCCTCCGCAGGCAACTCAAGCTCTTACTCAACTGCTCACGCGCGCTGCACCTGCGTACTTCTATTTCGTGTCCAAAGTATCTTGGAAGTAACTCGTTCTTTTTTGAGTAACTCAGTAACTGCGAGTTACATTTCAGGCTGAAGAACTTCGTTAATAACTTAGTTACATTTAACTAAGACTTAACTAGAGATTTAACTACATGTAACTAAGTTAATAACAAAGTTTTTCAGCCTGGAATGTAACTCGCAGTTACTGAGTTACTCAAAAAAAGAACTCCGTTATTAACTTAGTTACATTTTTCACACGGTAACTTAACTCGTAACGAGTTCTTTTTGACGGGTAACTTCTCAACCTATGGTTATAAGCCGGCGTTGTTGGCATTTGGATTAATTGCGGAGTCCTCAGCACCTTTTGAAGCTTTCAAGGACACACCACTGTACACTTAATGAACGTACCCCACCAACGTGCGTTTCAGTATATGCTTCATCTAGTACGTCAATAGAGGCTACCTCCACAGGTAGTTCTCTTATACTTGATGATGACGTGCGTGTGTGTGCGTGTCCCACGACCATCTCTATAATCATGGAGGAAGGAAACACAGGAGCGGCCGTTTCGAGCAGATTTCCGTGGGACCCCTCTGGCGGTCGCTCCTGTCAAAACCGCCATTGCTTCCTGTCCACCACGTGATTCTCTCTAAAGTTTCGGTTTGGCAACGCTTTGTTGCTAGCGCTGCTTTTCGTGCTTTTATGCTTTTCCAAAGTCATTTACTCTTAAAATGTGAACACCACTGCAAAAACAACGTAGTGTTAACGTGTTCTTACCGGGGTTGCGGCTGTGGTTCAACAGAAAACAGCACTGCCACGGGAATACGTTTCATCCGTAAGCACGTACCTGACCGGTTGTTTCGTACCCCTGCCTGTGAGAGAGTCATCTTGAATCGTTCCTTTGCAAGCTGCCGCTGTGCTACAGCTGCTGATTCAATTGATTTGCTCCATCGTTGTACAAATTTGATTACTGGCATGCTTTACCACTTCAGCATCAAACAGACGAAACGTAGCCACGTCGCCATGCAAACATCGCTGCCACGAATGACGTTTGTAGTCCTACTTGGTTGTCCTGCAGACCCTGACCGGTCTTGTAGTAGAAGGGTAAACCAAGAGTAAACCTCCGAACACACACAAATAAAGCTGGACATGCGGCGTTCATCACAATGCAGTTATCTGAACTGCAAGACAATCACGACTCCCGTCGTCTGCTGTGACAGCTGGTCTGCGCATGCTCTTGGGGTCACGTGAGCGGTCACATGGTAGACAGGAGCATCCCAGAATGCAGTGCGAAGCTGGCACGCCCGTCCCGATGGCAAAAAGTTGGAAGGGCCGCTCCTGTGTTTCCTTCCTCCATGTCTATAATACACGACCATAACACTCCCCCGTTCGCCGATGGGACTTCCGTCCGCGCCTCGAGGAGCGGAAGTGCCGTATTTACGCGCAGAGCGCCCGCCAGGGGCGCTACTTGCGGTACCCAGAAGAGCGCCTGTTGTAGCTCAGCTGTGTGCAATATGAGTGGTCCTTGTGGTTAATTCTTCGTGCGTACACGTTTGTGTATTGTCGCAGGTTCTCTGTTCATGTAGAGCTAAGAGTTCTGAAACTAAATACTCAGAAACAGGCTGTGCTCTGAAGCGTAGGTGCATGTAAAACTGTGAAACTCGCGCACTATGTGCCGTACATCGTACACATAAACTTGGCAGCAGCACCTTGTGTGTTGGGCCAGTTATCATGCGTTTATGATTGTCAGACGCAAGCGCGTTCAGACTTTACGTTTCACGCGAGAGGCGTTCCGTGTTAACATACAGGGGAGTTACAGAGAATGGGTGAATGCGACCGTAAACTGTTCCTGGTAAAGAGATGACTGACACCAGTTACGACGTCCAACAGAATTTGTTGTATAAGCAAGCATTTCAGTTTTAAATCAGCAGTTGCTTGTTTTGTTTTCCTACTTATTGGTCCCTTTGTATTGTACTTTTACACTTTTCTTTCTTTCTTTTGCGGTTTGCCATTACAACACTCTGCTAATCTTTATTATGCTGCTCGGATAGAAGCCGCTCTGAGAATTTTTCTTGATGGTGCGTTTTTGTGTTCGTTTTGCACTCCTGGGAGATGCAAGGCTGTGTAAACTTCGTGATCACTAAACCTAGGTACCGTAGCCATGGTGCCACGTCTGAGAATTTCGCGCTTTGCGACGATGCCAATGTCTTCCGCCTTGAAATGCCGAGAACACGCAGAGACGCATACATCATGACTCCTGTTGAGGCTGTTCACTCAAAGGAGATTGTGTACTGCAGTGACGTGGAAGGCAAGTTGAAACTGAAGAGGACGCACCCGTACTGGTACCAAGTCTAGGGCCAGCTCCATGTGACAGGCCGGCAGTACTTCCTCTTCGTAGTCTGGACAGGTGCCAGCAAGATCTCAGTGGAGAGGACTGACAGGGACGACGCCTTTTGGAACGACAGCATGGTTGTCCACCTCCAGCGTTCCTATGACGACTACCTCCTGCCAGAGCTTGTTGATCCTCGCCGTTCCCGCAGTATGCCAATCAGAAATCCAGACTACAGAGCAAAATACACTGCGTCGAAGTAGGCATCCCCAGTATGTTGCGCAGCACGTACGCATTTTGTACGGCCTCGTATTCCGGAATTCTGTATCGATACTTTCGCTTCATGTGTACCTTCGTGGGCGCTGGCATCACCCGTCGTCTCTGCTTCTGTATACTGAGCAGAAAACGGCTAAGAAATTACTAAAAAATGCGTTGTGAGGATACTCCTTCTTGACGTCACTGACGCCAAGAATTGCGACCGCGTCGCTATGAACAGGCTGGTGGCCCATGAACCAACCATTGCTGAACCAACTGAACATTGTTTCTCCTCACTCCCTCCCACAGTACCGAGGACTTCGACGTGAAGGGACACGATTGTACCGAGGCTGGACTTCCATACGAATTCACATGTGCAATTGTTTGTGCAATTTGACTTCGCTTTCACAGCAGCGAAGTGCGTATTTCAGATATGACTGAATATTTTGGGCTTTGGTTGCATGTCAATATTTCACTAATGCATCTGTCCAGTAGCTTCAAGGCGCTCGGGATCCATCACCCATTGTCGCGAAATATCAGGACGAACTGGCGGACCGTAGCAAGCGTACAGGACAGAGTCACGTACCGGAACTGAGGAAGTACGGTCTGTGGAAGTGCAAGCATGTCTATTGGTACCAGATCCACGGCCAACTCCACGGACAACCAAGCGGCAGTTCAACCTCTTCGTTGTAGGTACTAGACGACGCCTTTTGGAACGAGGAAAGGGTGGTGAACCTTGCGCGAATTGATAACGAGTACCTCCTGCCAGAGCTTGTTGACCCTCGCTATCCTCGAAGCATGTGAATTAGAGTTCCCGACTAGAGAAGGAAGTACGGCAGGCCAGAAGAATTGTAATCAGTGTGCCCTGTGCCTTTTGCTAATCGAGACAAGGTCATGTGATGTCGGCAGCCACGACGAGGACAAAAAACAAAGCTAGAGAGGATTTCTGGAAGTTCCTGCGCGGATAGGTAAAATCACACTCACAATGACATTTTGTTATGAAATTCTCTCACTCCGAGATCCAGACTGACAGAACCACGAGATAAAGGTCACTTTCAGACGAATGGGACATCAGAGACCCAGTTCATGGCATGCTGATCTGTGCTTGGGCGAAGGAGTTTTATTCTTTGCCGACCTCAAATGGACTAGTCACGTAAATAACGTATTTAACAAAGCCAACAAAGCTTTAAATTTTTATCGTAGGAATCTCAAGGGTACTCCAAGAGAAATTAAAGAGTGCGTATACAAAACATGCGTACGCCCAATCTTAGAGTACGCGTCACCTGTTTGGGATTCCCCGTCTTCTTCATTACGCGAAAAACTAGAAAAAATTCAAAAGAGAGCAGCAAGGTTCGTTCCTAATGAATATTCCCCGTTCATCCGTTCAAGCATATTGGTATCGGAACTAGGGTGGCCTTCTTTGGAAATGCGAAGAAGACTAGCTCGATTGAAATTACTTTGGGATATCTATAATAACAAAAATGGTGTAGCTCGTGACAAATACATATTTCAACCACATTATACTTCGCACAGACATGATCATTTATATAAGATAAGGCCTTACGACACCAAAACAACAGTTTTCCAAAAATCATTCTTTCCCCGAACGATTGAGGAATGGCACAAGCTTCCCACTCACGCATTTTCTACTACGGACCCGGAACATTCTGCGAATGGCCCGAACTTTACCCTAATTGAATAACCGTTAGAAAAAAAAAAAAAAGAATCATTCCAAGACTTACTCGGAGGTTGCTTTTTTTGTGTTTTGGCTGTTATACATTTTGAATATTTTTGTACTTGAAGTTTACCAGTTATAAGGATTATTATTGCATTTGTATTATTGTTGCATTTGGTGTTTATTATTGTTATTCATTTTCCTGATACATAGTTTTGTAACATTTTTCTGTGCCTACACACCCCTACACTAATGCTCCGGCGCTGTAGGGTACTTATGTAAAAAAAAAAAAAATAAAGTCGGGGGCCATGGTTAGTGACGACCAGGATGAGCACAACAGACTCGAATCATATACACGACCAAACTGGAAACCTCCATTCGCACTTTACGTTCCAAGCAGCTGTATGGTCCACATTCACACATTTTTCTCATCTACCCTGCTTTTCTTCCCTTTTCTTCTTCTCTTTTGCCTTTTTCCTCCTTCTCCACTGATGTCCAAAGCTATGGGAAACGTTATGCAGCCTCTTTGCAGTTTTATTTAATTTCCGTTGATTGTGCAAGTAAATGAAGCGTTTTGCACCACCACAACGTGGTCTGAAATTTGTAAGCCCAGGATGACAGGAAATAACGAAAACAGGTTACGGCTTCGTGTCGCAATTTCCGCGTAATGTCGGTAGGCTATAACATGTCGACTCCAACGTGTTTCAACCGCGTCGTTTCCAACCTAGGTTTTTTGTGTTACGAGGAATTTGATTTATTACATGCGCAAGTATTGCAGAAATCACACGAAACGACTGGTGACTAACCCTTCGCAGGACAACAACACAGCACGGAACACCAACAGATCGACGAAGAAGTTCAGGAGACAGCTGGACATCCTGTGAGCATCCAAAAGCCGCGCCACTAATTGTTCAGTCATGCTGAGCGCGATATGCGCTGCACTTGGCATGGGTGAGCACGAGCGGTCATACGCTTCCACAAGATTTCGCTTGACCCGTCGGACGCAAAGGGAAAACAAAAATAACACACAAAAAACACGTTACATCAGCGGTACCGCATTCCCAAGCAAGCGCCAAAATGCTGTGAAGCGGTGACTGGGCGAACCATTCCGCTCGCTGCGCCACCCCTCGATTGTAGACGACGAAGTGCCGGCTCTGGTGCGCCGCCTTAAATGCAATACTATAAGTACGTAGAAGTCTGACTAGCGACTGCAAACTTGCACATATGGAAATGTCGTGGACTCCAATGCCAAGAGTCATTCACGAAACTAAGTTCCCAAGTGTGCCCTCCTCCTTTGCTTTTCTCCTGGCGCCCTCTTTAGTCTCCCCGACTCTTCGCCGCTGCTTTCCTCCTCACGCTCTCCCGTACTGTCGTCCTTCTTTTCACTCCTCGTTTGCTCTGACTGTTACGACGCCGACGATCGAGGCTCAACGTAGCAATGGGCGCCTTGCAGCTGCCCTCTGAAAATGCCAGCATGTCCCGTAGCGTTGCAATGAGACTATAATTGGAGTTTGATGGTCTGTAGAAAGCTGCTAAACTATAATTTCACCAGGCAGTGTAACGACTAGTGCCGAAGTTGATTTCTGCGACACTTTGCCAAAGCTACGACACTGCCGATGCCACAAATATTCCAAGAACTATAGAAGAGGAAAATGGAAAAGTTCAAAAGACGAAGAAGACTACTGTCAGAAACGAAGAATTTGTGCCAAGATGACGAGGCGTTCACGCAGGGCCCGGCGAGCAGCCGCCGCTAAACGCAATGAGGGGCCGACTGCCGCCGGCACTCCTACTCCACGACAGAAGCCCGTGGAGAGGGCCCGGTCTCCCGACTACTACGACGAGCCCGACGTCGACCTCGACGTATTCTTGAACATGATGGTACAGGACATCAAATACATTCTGCGTATCCCAGTACTGGCCTGCATCCTCACCTTTGGTTTCATCGCTCTCATCAGGTCTGATATCGCCAAGCCCTTGTTCGCACCCCTAGAGTCGACAACACCGATTACTCATTACGATAGCACATCCGTTACCATGGACGCCAGCATTCCACCTTCGACAGCGAACGGTGCTCTTACGAGTACTAGAGCATTGTGCAACGATATCACTTCCAATAAATACAAAGCGCCCTTCTCCGGATTGCTATTGACGGCGAAAGCACACATCACGAAGAAAGACTTTACGGCTCTCGAGGTCCACGACGATGCTATAACGTGTACACTGGGTGAAAAGAGAAAATTGCATGAACTGTCCAGCACCAGGCACTCGCACGTGTTTGTTTTGCCGTCTTCCTCAGCTGCTCGACATCATGTAATTCCTAGCAGGTATTCTGCAACCAAGACCGTGCCTCGTTCCGGAGATCCTGAGTGGCTTGCATTGCGGCGAACTCTCCTAGATTCTACAGCACGATATTATCACCGCATACTCCCATTGGTGTCTCAAACTCGCCGGCAAGGACTGGACGACGAATGTGAATCGCGTCAACATGCCGCGCTTCTAGACAAATTGAACGACGCCTTTCAAGCAATCTCAGAACTCCTCAACGTACTGCAGCAAGGATAATGCGGGAAGCAACGATGTGTGCTTTGAATGTGACCTTTCTCCGACGATACCCGCCTGAAATCGCGACGTATATTCCTCAACGTTACGAAAGGAATGTACTAAAATAAACGACTTTGATAAAAAAAAATACAATACGTCTTGTTCTTCCTGTTTTCTTGTCACGGATTCTAGGTTTAGTTACGTTTATGTTGGCTGCAATCATTGGTGCATTATCGTCTCTAATATTGCACTGGTAATCGTAGGGATTCACTCACAGCAGTATCTCGCTCGGGGACTGAAACCGAAACGAATAGGTTCGTTACGGTTACGGTTCAGTGTCAGGACTCTGAAGATAACTGGTAAACAAATGAACCGGCATTTTTTACGTTTTCTCTATGATGTATCTGACGTCTGCGTGGATGTCGCCCAATCTGCTACAAGATGCAAACGGGTAAAAATTAACTAAACTTAACTTAAACTTAATTAACGAAAAAAAAAAAACTTTTCGGTTGCGGTCCAAAATGGAGATGCAGCCAGACCGAAGGTCGACTTGCTATTTTTAAATCAAAATATATAACAAAGATGAAGTAAAACCAAATGTAAGATGATGAGGGTGGCGTGATGTGTGAATGACATGAAAGGTCACCTCGTAATTTTCTCATGAGGTCTGTCGTGTGGAGGAAGTCGAGGAAAGCTCGAGTGACGCATCACTGACGGGAGTGTCCCACAGGGCCAAGTAATATAGGGAGGTCTATGTGTCTGCGTCCCAGAGCAGTCAGCCGTCCTTTGAGAACGTCGCGAGCAGTGTCGTAACGTCTGCAGTGTGGTAGTAGATGCGCTGTGTCTGCTTCCACCCTGCACGTTGGAACTTCCTGCACGTTGGTGCTTCCACCCGTTTCTTCCCTTCGGGTGAGCCGCAGAGTGGTCGTGTATTTCATCTTCGGGTCGATGGAGTGTAGGAACGTGTTTTCAGGTACAGCATTTGCTATGAAGTGTAGGGTATTGCGGGCGCAGAGCCGCCTCACCTGAATTCTGCTGGCGGACGACGACATCGGTACTGATGCAATTAGCTCACCTTCTTCATGAGCGCCGCTCGCAGCGTCATCAGCATATGCGTTCCCGTGCAGGCCGATATACCCTGGCACCCTCTGGAACCAGACACTGTGGCCTGAGGCGAGTAATTCGTTGTAGCGCTTTGCGATACTTGGGCAAATGTCGTTAATCGTATTAGCACAGTATGAGGCTATCACCTGTAATGCTGACTTGCTGTCAGTCAGAATCGTCCAATTGTCCGCTGATCAACGCGATATGTATGACAATGCCGCGTAAATGGCGTAGAGCTCCGCCTCTGTGGAGGATGTTTCATCAGGAAGCTTAGGTCTTTGTTGGATATTACAACTCGGCACGTAGAATGCGGCCGTTGAACTGCCTGGTACCATACATCCGTCAGTGTACACTTCCCGTCGTTTGTGGTGTGCAGTGTGCCAATGTTCCAGAGCAAGATGGCGCGCGATGATAGGGGTCACGTTACTCTTCTTTGCTAGGCCACGGATATCCGTATTGACTGTTGGGGGAGAAAGGTTCCACATAGCTGCTGCATACCTGGAGCCTCAGTTGATGATGGCACGCAGCTTTTTATGGGGGGCCCCCGTCTGGTGGCGCCAAATCCCTAGGATCTGCAAGTCACAGTCAGAACTAGGAGTTATTAGACCCTTTCCTTTCTGGAAATAAATAATGTCATAGTGTCCGACAGCGCCACCAATTTGGGTGAGTTGAAGTACGCCATGACGAAAGAGGGCGCTTCCATGCTTCCCTCTCCCGTGCCGTGACGTCACGTAATCCCGTCCGGCTGCTTGGTTTGCTGCTGCGAGATCCTACATTGCTACGTGCCCGCGTCCCACTGCGTGCGTGATTTTTTTATGACTGAATGAGCTTCCATCCAATAAAAACAGGACAACACACACACAGAGTGCTACTTTCAACGCTTTAAAGGGGCACTAAACTGATATAAAGGCGATGTTATTTGCGTCTCTAAATGTTCTATAGCCGTTGATGAATGTTTCCTGAAATTGTTGTGGTCAACAACGTCACATTGACCGAGTAATTACAAAACACGTCGTGCACTCTTTTCTAAGAGATGCCCCGCCCTCCGGGTTTCTCAACAATGCCGACTACGTCATATTGACGTTTCGCTCGAACCGCCAGTGGCATTTCTTCGTTTTTTAAGAGCGTCTTACTGTAGTGCTCTCACATTATGTTTATGAGGAATCTTCAGATGAAATCAATTCATCTTATACCTCTTGCAGCATCCCCCGGGAACCCACCGGAACTAATTTTATATGCCGCACTATATCTTCAACAACGAAACCACTCCGCTGTGGCGCACGCATGTCCGGCAATGATGCCGGTGAAACTTCCGACTCTCGTTTTCCCTTCTGTGCGGCAGTACTCTCGATTGTTCGTGTTCGTAATTTCGGTGCATCGTTTATCCCAGTCGTTTAATGTAATTAGTTTTCCTTGATCTTCTTCTGTATTGTGTCTCTGTTTTGTTTCTGCTTGTGTATTTTGTTGTAAATGTAGACACTTGTACATATAAAACTTGGACTGCATCATGCCACCGACTTGTATGGTGACAACTTGCCCGCATAGACGGGCGAAGAACCAGCCTGCAGGTCTCCGTTTTCACAAAGTGCCGAACGACGAAGTCAGGAGAAAAGTTTGGATCCAACTTTCCGGTCAAGCGAATAACAGTGAGAACTTGCCCGGAGTTCCGTACGTTTGCCAGGAACATTTCGCTGTGCGCGCATACCACATGAGCATCACGGACCCGGTTAGTAGGCGACTTCGACCAGACGCAGTACCTTCCCTTCGCCTTCCAATCCATGACCCTGAATTTCCCTCAAAACGGCGCTCAGCTCCAGTAAGTATATTTTGCAAGGTACTACGAACACGTTGCTTAGAAACTCAAAACAGCGTATTGTGAATGTTGTCTATTCATAAAAACATACAGTGGAATTAAGCTACCTAAGCGGGTCGAAGCAACAGTGATGAATTAATACGGAAATTTTATCATGAAGGTAGACACTGCACTACAGCCCAGGCAAAACATTCCCCTGCCTATTTGTGTACCCCTCGGACACCCCAATGCTACAAACAGCAGCAGTACTGTGCAACAGCATCCTAACGTTCATCCGCCAAGTAGAGCACTGGTGAGAACAATATGCGCTGCTTGACGAAAATGTCAATGGTCTTTTGAACTGCTTCGCAGATGCCGCAGCAGACATCAAACTTTGGCCCCATTGGTGTCCCACTGCCTCCTGCACAAACGGTTAGTAACTATTTATATGTCACTTATGCTATTGTTTGTGCATGCTTGTAATTTGTGACAAATTGTCGTGTTTGTATGGTGTGTGCATTTGCTTTTTTTACACAAGCACTGAAGCAGCAGCATAGCGCGAAAAATGTTTTGGGAGGAGGATTTCAGGGGGAGGTTTGAACCCCCAAACCACCACCGTGCCTATGCCACTGCACTGAACTGCAAGGGAAAGATAAAGTTGAAAGCCATGCATTACTTTTCAGGTCTGTTGTCCTAATGCTGTTGCCATCCTAACCGTGTCTGCTGCACATACTCAGTCAAGGGCGACCGTTGCAGTGGTAAGTTGTGTCTCAACTTTGACAACAACAGTATTCCAATAAAATTGCCTTTTCAGAAGCAAAGTGCCACTGTGTCCACCCAGACCGAAACTTTTGTTATGCATCGTTCTGTGTGTGAGTGCTCTTCAAGTTTCGTTTGCATGTTTTTTTCATTGGTTTTCAACAGAGAGCGTACTACAGCAACCAATCAATTTTACTTTCCAGACACGCAATCAGACAACTCTGTAAAAATACTTCATGACCAACAGTGCCAAACTGATCCATTTATACCACCAGCCCAGGCTCAGTCGACAGAAGTAGCTAGCAGACAGGCTCAATCGATAGGTACAGATACGGAAGACATGTTGATGTCTGATGAAGTAGACTCTGATGACTGCTATGCGCCATCTGAAGAGGCAAGCAGCAGGTGAGTTTTTGACAACTTGTATCAGACGTCGTTCCTTATGCCACATGTTTCCTAGTGAGGACGATATATCTGAAGCAGTGCATGGGCCACCTGAACAGAACAGGAGGTTCATTGTTTCTGAAAGCTGCCTCATGGAGTTGTTCCGAACCTGCCCAGCATGCTTTGCAACGTGTTCCAACAAAGTCCTTCCTCAGGGCACGCGGGTTACCATACAGAGCAGATGTCAACATGGCCACCTCCGTTCATGGAGTAGTCAGCGACTGATAAATGGGAGGCCAGAGGGAAACCTCACGCTGTCTGGTGCCATGTTTTTCTCAGGTGTCAGCGTAGCCCTCGTACTCAGAATGTTGAAGCACGCTAACATTCAAGCCTTTAGCCTCCAGACCTACTACAAGTACCAGCAGCACTTCTTGTACCCAGCTGTTGAGAAGGTCAGTTCGGGACAAGTTTTTTTGGATGGGTTTCTCACTCTCAGACTTGTGCTGACGTCACTGGAAACTTTATGTGTATTGCTTTGTTATGTCTGTATGCTGGACAGTGGTTCTTTTTATTATGCTATTTATTTACTTATTTATTTGTTTTTTGCCAGGTGTGGTTGCATGAGCAAAGTGAGCTGATTGAACAACTGAAAGGCCAGTCAGTTGATGCATCTGGAGACGGGAGATGTGACTCGCCAGGGTTCTCCTCGAAGTTTTTGACCTACAGCGTACACGTTGACCAAATTAACAAGATAATACAGTCTATACAAGTACAGCTGGGTGAAGTAAGTACTTGTTGGTAGTGCAAGATTGGATAATGGAAAGAAAAACTTCTAATGATTAATTGCTTGCTTGCATGATAGATTATAGAATTAAAATGCTTTTTTGTTTGTTCTTCGTGTTGTAGTCTGAGAGGACAATGGCGAGTGTGCAGATGGAGAAAGAAGGCCTTATTAAAAGCCTTGCATTCCTGAAAGAGCAAGGTGAGCACATTTGCATCATGAAATTTTGTGGGCCCTGCTACACGCAGCATTTTGGGTTCCTGTCTTACAGGGATAAAGGTGAAATCCTTCACCACTGACCGCCACCCCGCCATCAGGAAGCACATGCAGGTTCATGAGCCAGACATCACACACAACTTTGATATCTGGCACATCTCAAAAAGTAAGTTATCTGCACCTGCAGTTGCAATTTTAATCATGGTACGCAATTTCAGGTGTGAAAAAGAAGCTGACCAGTGTTAGCAAAAGTGCCTCCTGCCGAAGCCTCCAAGGGTGGATCCAGGGCACATCCAACCATTTGTATTGGTGTGCCAGAGCAGGTGGTGGTAATGGCCAGATGGCAGTTGACGCCTGGCTCAGTATTCAGAACCATGTCATCAATGTGCACGATGGACATTCCGGCACATACCGACGTTGCCTACATGAACCCATCACCAATGGAGACTGGCTCGACCCTGGTTAGTTTCAGCAAGCTTCGTAAGACGTTTTTATTGTGAATAACCCTGTCACTTTATCATATGCACTAATTGATTTGCAGGAGCAAAAACACAGAGGAAGAGACGACACAATGAACAGTGCAGTGGAGCATGTGTTCATCGTGTCATCGTCTCTTCCTCTTCACATTTTTGTTCCTTCAACACAGCATCTGTCTTGACAGGCCCATGTTTTCTTCTTGTGAAACTAATGGATTTCTTAGTCAGCCAATATTGTTACAAATTATTTGTTCATTTATCATACATCATATTGATAACAGAGCAATGCACTCTTTAGATTCACAAGCATATGTGAAGTTCAGGGATATCACAGGAGACAAACGGCTTCTGAAGGATGTGGCACAGATGTCACCGAATACCCAGACATATGCACTTGAGTCCTTCCACAGTCTGCTGATTCGCTTCGCACCGAAGTCAGTTGCATTTTCCCCCGAGGGGATGCTTGCCAGGTGAGCAGCTTTTGTTTGCACATGGCTGTGGATGGCACATGGTGAAACAAAAAGAAACATGCACATGATATTGTACCAAAAGAAGAAATGTGCATTAAACCAGCCACATGCACGAATTAATTTGGCAGATGGTTACGAATGTTTGGTTCTCAATAGGACAAGGTTGGCGGTTCTGCACTTCAATGAAAATTCAGACCGCTGCCAAGCAGAAACCCTTGATGGAAAGCAGCGATGGAAAGTCAAGTGCTGCAAAGCGAAGGGAGGACAGCAAGTTGCATGTCCTATAAAGACCCCACCAACTTTCCGTACGTATCAAGTGACCATTGGCTTCTTCATGTCCAACTTTTCCTAAATGTAGCATGCTGCTAATCTTTTTTAATTTTTATGCCAGGTTACGTCACAAAGCTAATGGCCCAAGCTGAAGTGGAGTCTAGGACATGGACATCCTTCACTTCTGCCAAGAAGAATAAGATCCCAAGGTCATTCCCAGCACCGATGAGCCATGCAGGGGCAAGACTGTCGAAAGAAGTAGTTGTAGCTTCTCGTGTTTCCCGATTGTCTAGGTGAAGGGCAACCACACTGTGAGAAAACGAGGAGCACGAGGGGGGTAACATTCTTACATTTTCACTCTACCTTGCTCCCTGCATTTGCCAAATAGCTTCCTCACTGTAAATATTGTTACTCTCCCTTCTTGTCCAAATTTAACCAGTAAGTGAAAAGTAATGTTACCCTCTTTCTCGTACGGAGACTTTTGAATTATGAACTCATGTACAGTACAGCCATTCAGATGTTGTCTGTCTCCAGCCATGGCTGCCAGCAATATGATGGCACGGCATACAAGTTGCTTAGACGCAATCATCCTCTGTGAGGGATGATGTGCGGGATGTCATTGTGCGGGTTTTTTCACTATGAGGCTGATTCGTCACAAGCTGAGATTTCAAGGATTTTACATGTACCATGCTGACTGTACTGAGCTTTGTACTCTGTGTCGGGTCTTCGTATTCATATTCTAGCTTTTATTGTAGAGTATGTGCTAAATATTTGTGAAGATATGAGTTCTGTGTACCGCTTAGGTAGACGAATGCCTCACTTGACATGACATCTATTCACTTTGAGCAGCTCCAGGAGAACAGTCATTCATGACAAGTAAATGGCATGCAGTGTTCTGTCATACTGAAGTCTTTTACATCTCGAGTTTTGCATTGTAAAGCAGGGCACGAAATCATACCGAATGTAGTGGTGGGGACAAAAGTCAGGCAAACGTGATGTGGGCAGGACAATGCTGTGATTTATGTAATGAAGAGTATTTCATGAACCAACATATTGATACATAGATCCTGCTCATTATAGTGCCCGTAGGTGCTCTAATGTGCCACTGTAACAACAAATGAAACAAATGGAAAGCTAGTTGGAAGCCAAGTACATCTCAACACCTGAAATAGAGACCTCAAGAGAAATAGCTAATAAACAAATAAAGCACAAAGGGCAATTTGAAAATACCACCTGCAGTTTGTTTTTCACTTCTTACTGCTTTGTGTTGCACAGCACACTTATGAAGTTACCACACCAAATATCTGGATGGCAAGCAAGCCCGAGCAATGGGCGAACACTGAAGACAAACACAACAACACGGTTGAAAACCAGCAAGGCATTTAATTGCCGCAAAATACACAACCAAAAATATATACAGTTGACGTGTGGGAATGGAGTTTCTCCACCAGCTTGCCTGCACATATGCCGTTTTATCAGTCAAGTGTCTGGAGTCTCACATTGCCAAGCTCTCAGTATGCCACAATTTCTCTAGGTGCAGCTTTAGATCTTTGAAAATATGTACTTTGATAGGTACACAGAGACTGTAGTATGTATAATTTTATATGTATAAATAAATAGATTGTCATGCAGTTTTATCCTGATAAACTCGTGCTTATCTGTTGCACAAAATCACTCCAGACTCAAATGTCTTGTGGCCCAGAACGAAATAAATTAGGTGCGCAAAATGAGTAGCAGCGAGTTTGTAGTTTCTTTATTCTGCATTGCTCTTGCGTATCTGAGTCCTCGGCATGTCGTAGAGGGGAAATGACGACGGTGCACGATGGTATGGACACACTCCTGAACTTCGACTGACACAGCCACAACACAAATTGCCAGTAAGCGTGAAATGATACTGCCTGGAGCAACCAAAAAGAGAAAGAAAAACGGGGGGGTATATATTTATTAAGAAAGAAAATGGAAAAGTTAGCCAGGCAAAGAGCCGGCTTGCTATTCCAAAAAAAGAAAAAGAAACAAGAGATACGGGATGAGTATACTTCTGCACACAAACTAAACGTGCGAGGAGATAACATCATAAGTCCCAAAGAACAATCTTTTGGTGAAACACATTGAAAATACACTGTTTAGGCCATCAAATTTCTGAAACACACAAATCGAATTCTGCGGCGGCTTACGCGTTTTGACGCCGTGTTAGCGTAGGTTCCTGCGGGCTAGCCGGAGGCCCCACGTCGTTCAAACACACCGTAGAAAAGTCTGTGTGTGTCGTGATGCAGTCAATACCGCGATTTCTTCTTCTGTATAGTCCCAGCAAAAGATCACACTCCTCGTTCGTCGGCATCATCACGCATATTTACCGTTAGGCACCTATTGGCATGATGAAAGCAATGTGAGTTTTTTTATTCATGAAGGGGGCTAAGTCCAGTTAGCTGATATTTTGTCTAGCATGAAAGTGAACAGAGAATTGAGAAACTCACCTTTCTGTATTTCCGACTTCGTCGGCAGCGTCCGGAATGCCTATTCGACTATTTCAGACGGGTTAACCATTTGCTACGTGTTCATTCAGTCTCATATTGTGTGTAGCACCACATGACAATGTTCCCGTCGCAGACGTCCGGAAAAGTTTGCAACACCGTAAGTCGTGTGTCTCCAGCATCGCGAACCGCAAGAGTACCGAAACGCAGATGACAGCTGCTGTGTTAGTGGTACTACTTTACGGAGCTCCCCGCCCGTCGACACAGCTCATCTGTTGTGGGGCTGCGATTGGCCTGCGGCGCGAAACGTCGCAAAACGTCATTCGGAGACAAGTCCCAAAATACCAGGTCTTCATAGGTCATTCCCGTATGACGTACGTGCAGTGACGTTTCGTGATGTAACGAAAGAGAGAGAGAGAAACGAAAGAGAGAGGCGCGCCGACTTCGCTCCTTGACCCGCTTTGTAAACAATCAAATCACCCCTGGCGCGCAAAATCTTTGACATGTTCATGTAAAATGGACATCCTGCTTTCAATTTGTATGGTTTTTAGAAAAAGTTTGACCGGCAGTTTAGTGCCCCTTGAATGTATACACACTGAAACCGCTGTTGTAGTGAATGTGGCGTGTTTGACCGACAAGCCCGTGTGCCAGGGCAATTGTGAGACGACTCCGACACGGATGAATTCCATCCCTTCTGAACCCTCAAAGACGAAAGCAATCGCAAAGGGTGTCAACTGTACCCATGAGATTTTCTTTGTTGTTCAACTATCACATGACCTTGCCCGTTGAAGGAGGATGAGAACCACACATATATAAATACGCATTTCGGTCATGAATTACAGCGCCGCATACAAGGCACTCATTGTGAAAATTCAACGGTTTCTACATAGGTTTGCGAGCTTCATTTTAAAACAGAACCAATCACGAAGACATCACGGTATGATGACCGCAATACAGGGAAGGAAGTCGTAGTTACTGATGGTAAAACGGCTGACTCTTGATGGTGTGCGCTGTATCTGTTCACCGCCTGCAATCGTTATTTGTCTACTGCAATCACGTTACAAGGGGCACCTGTGAAGAAAATTAAAGAGAGAGAAGTTAAAAAAAGAAAGCGAGCACTGAAGCGAATGCAAGAAAATTAATGCAGGCAAACATATCACAATGTTCTCATATGTATCAGACAAAATGTAAATCAAACTGTTCTTCTTCTGTTTCCATTTTTGTTCCATTCCATCACCTGTAAAACGTATCTGCAACAACAGATTCAACGAAATAATATTGTAAGGTGTTTATTCTAACCAGCCTTCAATGACATTGACAAGGAAGTCGACGTTGAACTAGCATCATTTAGTGCACTGTGTTAATTACTATGCACTTGAGAGAAACAGCCTTAAAAATCCTGCTCTTGAATTGACATTCAAGGCCCTCAACGAGAAGCAAATGTTGAGCAACAGCATGTGGAGCTAGCGTTTAAGATTTCCAGCACCTTTGGAGCCGAAACGCATATACGTTTGTTTCAATGCTGCTCTTTATGAATCGTGATACAACAAGTTCTGCATGAACAAAACAGAACAATGAGTCACTTCTCTCCTAGAATAACAAAAAAAGGAACATTCAGCGTCATTCCTCAATACATTCGGTAGGAAGAAGATTGCAATAGGGGCCATACACATGCACATGCCGGCCATGCTATTTCGAAACTATGCTGAAACGGCCGAGACGCTGTACGCACGTGCGCGCTACAA
Organism: Ornithodoros turicata; assembly: GCF_037126465.1. Classification (NCBI taxonomy): domain Eukaryota; kingdom Metazoa; phylum Arthropoda; class Arachnida; order Ixodida; family Argasidae; genus Ornithodoros; species Ornithodoros turicata. The sequence continues at coordinate 11,133,921 of NC_088207.1, forward strand.
AATGCGATTTCAAAAGGTTCTCGACCAATCGGAGCGCGCGCACAGTCTAGGCCATTGGGCTTGCAACATGGTGTATGGGCGCAGTGGTACATACTCTACAGCCGCGTCCGCGGGTACCTGAGGAGGACTGGTAAAGCTGTTCAAGTCACATGTATTCGTGCTTTCATATACTCTTAACGGAAGAAGTTATAAGTTGCTCGGATTGTCGCTGTGTACGCAATTATTCCCTAAGTTATGGGCACAAACACTGCAGCAGGATCCCGTTCTTCGGAAGTACACGGTGGTTCGCTGTTTCACATCGTAAAATCGGGTGGATTCGTCTTCGAAACAGCATCTCTGCTGAACACAACCATAGCAAGCGGACGCCATGTTCTCTTCCCGACGGACGGCATGCGGTGGCAATGAAAAAATGGCTAGGAAGCAAGCGAGCTGGTGAAGATGATGCATAATGTGAAAACCCCGAGACTACGGAACACGAAGTGACAGACACAACACGAAGTCTCAAACACAGCTGAAAATTTTACTTCACAAAACGAGAAATATATACAAACAGAAAGGGAAAAGAACACCAGTTGAGAACAAAATAGAAGGTCATTTCGGGGGAACGAGCAGTCTGTTCAAGGCCGGACCGAGGATTACGGAAGGTTTGCTGACACAGTTCCCACAAGAAGTTATGAAAAGGGTCTCTCTCAACAGTCTTCTGTGAGGGTCCACTTCGGATGCCTTTTACAATTGTTTCATCCCATAGAGGGAAGCAATCTGAGCATTCTTCCAAATGTTTTGCAATTTCAGAGTTTGAGGCTTTATTTTTTACTTTTAAAGAATGCTCTCTCAAACGATCATTTAAGCAACGTTTTGTCTGGCCAATATAACAGAAACCACAAGCTAAGGGGATCTGGTAAACAACGTTTGAAGAACAGGGGACAAATTTATTCCGGTGATTCTTGCAAAAACTTCAGGTTTGGCGAAAGGCGTGAGGCGGTCAAGACGGAAGTTGTTCTTGAAAACGATGTTGATTTGAAACTTCTTCGCAACGGCTAACAAGTTGTGAGACACTTTGTGAAAGAAGGGTAAAACCACCCGTTTAGGGACAGAGGGCTTAGTTTCGGGTGAACCAGGAAGCAAGGTGTTTAACAAAACATTTAAAGCACCAAGTAACATGTGATAGGGGTAACCGGCATCATTCAAACGGAGAAGCTGACTTTCCACAGGGGGAATGATATGATGACAACAAGATTTTTTTACGGCATTTGATAGGATACCTGTGATCAAATCCCGTTTTACAGTTTTAGAATGACAACTTGAAGCAGGCAAAATGGGTTTAGCTTGAGATTTGCCGTAAGACCAACAAAGAGCGGGTTGTAACAAGAGTCTGGTATCAAGAAACTGAAGCACGCGAACAGTGGGGAACTCACTCGTAAATACAAGCTCTGGGGCTGCGGAGACAACTACATTTTTACACTGATCAATAACACTCTCATTGGTGGAAATGAAAATCAGATCATCTACAAACCTATTTACAATGACATCAATTGAAGAAATTGACCTTTTTCAGGTGGACGTGCTACGCATGCGCGAGCTGCGCCGTGCCGCCGCCATCATCTTTGGTGGCTCTCGGTGGTCAGTATAGCATGGCCGCGCGCCCTTGGTTCGCATATTCCCTGCGAAAAATGCCTCAACGATGCGCTGCCGTTGGCTGTACAAGTGCATGTAGTTCTTAGCTTCCTATTTTCAGCCTTCGTATCTTCAGCTTCATGGGATCTTTTTGCTCGTCAACCATATAAAAGCCATTTTTGTACCGCTGAAATGGCACACACCCTGCCTACCTTGTAAAAGTATGCTGCGTGTTCATGGACCTCGTTCCACATTTCTTTGCCGTTATCTTAAGGAACATGCGCCGTGTGTAATCCGCTTACCCATAAACACATTTCTCATGCTAACCCACTTATTTAACGTCCAAAAAGCCGTCGAAGAGACAGGGTTGTTCACCCTAGCCCGTTCGACAACTTGATAGGTTTTTCTGCTCTAACGCATAGTGACTAAACATGTCATATATGTTTTTCACCCCTAATCCCCAACACTTTGGATGTCAAATAATAAACATTTTTATAAATAAATCAAATAGCTATGACAATAGAAAATCTATGACATTTTTGGATGATCTATTCGCCTCCAATGTGGACAAATTTTAGCAATGTATTATTAATGTTTATATTTAGCTGACCATTGTATAGGAGAAAGAAGAGTTCTGGTTTATTTACTTTATGCCTATGTTCCAGTGAATCTAAATTTGGTTGTTCCAACGTACATATTACCGAAGAAGTCATTCGAAACCTAGACAATATAGGCCGGAGGGCAGATCTTTGTACTGTCTTTTCTTTTTTTTTTTTGTGATAGCGTGCATGTGTAGGGACCCACAGTGCAGATGCATACTCTAAACAAGGTTGAACAAAGGTTTTATATGCCTGTACAATATTTTTCGTTGTACCATGGCGAAATTTCGCTCTTAGCATCCACAGACTTCGAGTGGCTTTCGCGCACATATGGCTATCCCATTCCAGATCATTCCCTTTAAATATGCCGCCAGTAATGAGAAGGGTGCCCAGAAGAAGCACAGATTATCGCCTGTGCTCAACATGAGGCCATTTTCTTCAAGATGTGTCCTCGTGGTCCGCCGGATTTTTCCGCACTGTTCTATTCAACTGTGCTGTTCGTTAATGACAAAGATTTGCAAATAACCCGTGATCTCCCCTGTTCAACTGAAAAAGCAAAGGAAAAAAAAAAGAAGAAAGAAAGCAGAGGACACGGGTTGCCTGCTCCGTACATTCAGAGAGAGTACCGTCAAAAGTTACAGAAAAAGAGGTGCGGACAACACACTGAACTCCCTTTGAACTCTCTTCAAACAAAATTATTTGGAGTAAACGGTGTCGATCAACCGGCTTACGGTCAAAAGGCTTTCGGCCAAGCGGAGTTCGATCAGACGTCTCCAATCACACGTAGTTCGACCAAATGTACAGACAGCGCGCGGCGTGCGAGCCACCAACCGTGTTTCCGACTCCTCCCGCTAGAGGCGCTTTTCCGCTCTGAAAAAGGTCCATTACACTCAGGTAAATCTCGGAAAGAACAGGCGCGATGCTCGAGGCAATGCTTTTGGGGCCAAACTTTCGTCACACCGTCGAGGTTGCTCAGTGGACCGCGCTATGCAATTCTACCTTCTCTTGCAAGTTTGCTGCATTGAGATCTTCCCTTCGTGCGCCTGCTCATCAGCCAAGTCCGAAAAAAGCGCCGCCTTCGTGCCTTGTAAACCCTACTTGTGCTCCCGTGTCTGCCCGCACAACTGCGATTTCATCAAAGGGCCCTAAGTTTTGTTTAAACTTGACTCCCTCCCGTTTAGATGTAGCTGCTTGCATTTATAAGGTTTCGTCTGTCATAACTGATCCCTCCTTATCCTCGTCTTTCATTTCTCAGACAGTACACCACATTTCGCACACTCTGGGTTCGAAAAACCGTCCCGTAAACCGTAATCTTTCTCCTGTTAAGTTAGTTCGTAATGAAATGTCTGAGAAGAACTTATGTCTGTTGCAAACTGATCAACTGCAAGTCTGCAAAATTCGCTGTTCTACCTGAAAGTGTTTTTGCATCTAAGAGGTCGGCAGCTATTGGAAACGTTTTGAAACCGTATAACCATGCTTTGGACAAGATCAAGAAGTCGATTTGTTCTATTCTTCTTGACAATGATCTGACTGCCCTATGTAACTGTATACGCTCTGCTTCTCGTGGAACTTTCGCTGTAAAGTTCTTGCTCAAGGATCAGAAGGTGGACATGCCGCTTAGAATCGTAATCAATGAGAATCAAACCTGGCAAAAAATTGTTTCGATCTTTTAGCAAAATGGATTTTCCTCTATTTTTGTCCCTAGCGGTTTAACTTTGAAAAACTCTGAACAACTTATTTCGGATTTACAGTTGTTTCATGGAAAGAAATGCTTTGCTTTTTCCTCAGACATCAATGATCTATACTATTCACTGCAAGAGAATGTGTTGTTGATTAGAGTACGCAGATTTCTTGAAGATAACTTGGTGCGCTTTCAATCGAAAGTTGGTGTATCTGTGACTGAATTTTTGCGCTTACTAGAACTTTATCTGAGATCAACTGCCATAAGTATTGACGGGCATCTGTACACCCAAAAAACTGGTATCTGTATTGGCTCAAACATCGCGCCTGTTCTTTCCGAGATTTACCTGAGTGTAATTGACAACGCTGTTTTATCCTTTATATCCTCTCTGTCTGTATATATATATATGTATATATATATATATATATATATATATGTATATCCTCTCTGTCTGTATATCCTTGATGTCATTGTAAAAAGGTTTGTAGATGATCTGATTTTCATTTGCACCAATGAGAGTGTTATTGATCAGTGTAAAAATGTAGTTGTGTCCGCAGCCCCAGAGCTTGTATTTACCAGTGAGTTCCCCACTGTTGGCGTGCTTCAGTTTCTTGATATCAGACTCTTGTTGCAACCCGCTCTTTGTTGGTCTTACGGCAAATCTCAAGCTAAACCCATTTTGCCCGCTTCAAGCTGTCATTCTAAAACTGTAAAACGGGGTTTGATCACAGGTATCCTATCAAATGCCGTAAAAAAATCTTGTTGTCATCATATCATTCCCTCTGTGGAAAGTCAGCTTCTGCGTTTGAATGATGCTGGTTACCCCCATCACATGTTACTTGGTGCTTTAAATGTTTTGTTTCCTTGCTTCCTGGTTCACCCGAAACTAAGCCCTCTGTCCCTAAACGGGTGGTTTACCCTTCTTTCACAAAGTGTCTCACAACTTGTTAGCCGCTGCGAAGAAGTTTCAAATCAACATCGTTTTCAAGAACAACTTCCGTCTTGACCGCCTCACGCCTTTCGCCAAACCTGAAGTTTTTTGCAAGAATCACCGGAATAAATTTGTCCCCTGTTCTTCAAACGTTGTTTACCAGATCCCCTTAGCTTGTGGTTTCTGTTATATTGGCCAGACAAAACGTTGCTTAAATGATCGTTTGAGAGAGCATTCTTTAAAAGTAAACAATAAAGCCTCAAACTCTGAAATTGCAAAACATTTGGAAGAATGCTCAGATTGCTTCCCTCTATGGGATGAAACAATTGTAAAGGCATCCGAAGTGGACCCTCACAGAAGACTGTTGAGAGAGACCCTTTTCATAACTTCTTGTGGGAACTGTGTCAGCAAACCTTCCGTAATCCTCGGTCCGGCCTTGAACAGACTGCTCGTTCCCCCGAAATGACCTTCTATTTTGTACTCAACTGGTGTTCTTTTCCCTTTCTGTTTGTATATATTTCTCGTTTTGTGAAGTAAAATTTTCAGCTGTGTTTGAGACTTCGTGTTGTGTCTGTCACTTCGTGTTCCGTAGTCTCGGGGTTTTTACAATATGCGGTGGCGTCACGGAGCTGTGGGAGGGGCCTTGTGTACCTAGGTGGTGTTGCCTAGGAGCTCCATGGGTCACGGCCCCCTTGCTCGTCTGGGCACGCCGGTGCTTCGGTGCTACATTGTTCGGAGGCAACAGAGGAGACAAAGGACGAGTTACTTCCAAGTTGATTTGGACAGGATATAGAAGTGCGCAGCTGCAGCGCGCGTGAGCAATTGAGTTAGACCTTGAGTTGCCTGCGGAGGAGTGCAACACGCTTAAATCGTTTGTAGACAAATGACGTCATAGTGATCGACAGCGGCACCAATTTGATAGAGTTGAACCACCCTAAGAGCTAAAGGTGAACAAGGTCGCGCCAAAAAGCCACGGTCTTGAGGGGTTTACAATGGTCCGTGAAGGGGACGCGACTATCGGTCCTACTCTTCTTAAAATAGGAGGCAGCGAACAAGTGCCCGTTCGTAGAACCCAGCCTTCTCCTTCCGATTATTTTTTTCGGTTTCAGTCTGTCTACCACCGTCATGATAACGTTTCGCTGGTAGATGTCTATTGGAACGCTTTGCACCTTACTCCGTATGGGCGCACGATGGTTCAGCTCCATTTCAATGGCAGCGGCTCTTACTTCCTGAATAAAATACTGTCATTGATTAAATTTCGCGTCTTATGGCAAAAAAAAAAAAAAAATGCGATGAAGGGGCCGGAGAGAAAGCAAGAAAATATGTGCACGTGAGTGAAAAGCAAAGTAACCTGGAACTTAAGTTACTTTGGCAAAGTTACCTGAAAAACAAAACGACTTCCTCTGAAAGTTACCACAGCGCAAAAGTACCGAGTTAAGTCACAAGTTAAAAAAAAAGTCGAAAGTCGAAAAAACGAGTTACCTCGAACTCTGCGTATAACCGCTAATACTTCTTTCTTTCTTTCTTTATTTACCCTCAAGTCACATGGAATTACAGAGGGGAGTGGGAGGAAGCAAATGAAAAAACAAAAACAAAAACAAAGTTACACATAAAATATGTCGTGCAGTAAGGAACGGAATCTTGTTGAGTCCCGGACCACTGCGATGGCCGCAGGTAGGTCATTCCAGTCATTTGCTGTCTTGGGAACGAATGAGTTCTGGAAATGATTAGTTCGACTAAAGGGAATGAGGACTTTCTCAGGATGATCCAAGTACCTAGATATGCGGTGAGGAGGAGAAAAAAGAGAATACCTGGGAAGAGTGTCATTATAGTAGATTTTATGAAACAGCAACAGACGAGAGAGTTTACGGCGTAGAGAAAGAGGTGGTAGAGAGGCGCGACATTTGAGCTCGCTGACGCTGGAATGACGTGAGTAATCAGAAAAAATGAAGCGAACAGCCCTGTTCTGTACAGATTCTAATTTCCGAATGAGGTGATCCTGGTAAGGATCCCAAATAGACGCCGCGTATTCAATTTTAGAGCGAACTAGTGTGGTGTAGAGTTGAAGCTTCAGTTCGATAGGTGCTTTGGAGTAGTTACGTTTGATGAAGCCTAGCATCTGGTTAGATTTCAAGCATACATGATTAATGTGAAGATCCCATGTGAGGTTGTTAGTTACTTCTGACGTCCATTCCTCACAAATACTGTTTTTAATTCAAACTATCTGCTATAACGTGATTCTTCTGCAAATGGAGACGTAAAACCAAAATATTTCTCTCTTTGCTTACGTCAGTCTAGTAAACATTTTGTGTCCCAGATATGTCCGCAAAATGTACCGCGCTGGGTCAATCCTCTTTACATCCCGCAGACGTCCCAGGGATATACCGTGATTTTAAACGTCACATTGTGGACGTGCAGGTAACGTCCAGCAGACGTCTTGGGAATGTGTGAATCTGCGAATTTTCTTGGACGTCCCTGGAATATTTCTGGTTTACTGGGAAATTGCTACATATGCAACCAGACTTTCGTTGACTGGCCTCTTGGTGCTCCGTTGTCCTCATGCTTCTGAACGAGAAAAAGTCTGTCAGCGTTTACAGCTTTTTCGCACGCGAGGCAAAACAAGACAGATCCGTCCATTTTGAATGTACGAGGGTCGTTCAAAAAGTTCCGAGCCTCACCCAGAAAGAAGAGCCATGGCTGAACATTTTTGTTCTCGTAACAATCTACCACTTGTTATAAAAATAGAAAAATAATACACAATTCTGTTTTATTTTTGTGTGCCTGTGAGGCCCATCCAAATATGAAGAAACAATCAAAAAATCTAAATCTAAAAATGAACAAAATAAAGGCCTGAGCAGTCACAAAGTATTTGCAAAAGAAAGATATGACACCCGATGACATCCATGAGTACATGGTACAGACACTTGTTGAGGACTCCTCATCCTATGCAACTTTGAAGAAGTGGGCTGCTTAGTTGAAGATGAGCCTTAGTCAGGTCGTCCGAAAACCTCAACCACTGATGATCAAGTTGATTCCATATTCACTGTGTGGTTTTGGATAACAGACGTTTTACTGGCAGCCCCAAGAATTCCCAGCATTCCCAAGAACGCTGACGCCAGAGCAGAAGCTGCAAAGGGATGACATTTCCGGGACACTTCTGATGCGCTTCCCAGGGTGACACTAAGAATTTCCACCGCAGATTAGTAACTCAAGGTGAAATCTGGGTTCATCACTTCGAGCATGAATCAATGATTCAAAGGAAACAGTGGAAGCACCCTGGTTCAAAACCCCCGAAGAAGTTCAAGCCGGCAGGGTCAGGTTCATGGTTTCCGTTTTGGGGCATTCTGAGAGCATAATCATGCTAGGCCACCTGGAAAGGAGAAAAGCTATTAATGGATAGTGCCATGCATCAGAATTAACACATCTGAACGAAACAATGAAGTCGAAACGCAGGGGGAAGCTGAGGGGCAGGTGTGCTCTTGCTCCAGGACAATGCGCGCCTGTTCACTCTGCTCAGGTTACAGTAGATGAAGCAGCTAACTGTGGCTATGAATTGATACCCCATCCCCCTTACTCAACAGGTGTAGCTCTATCAGACTTCTGCTTGTTTCCTAAAGTAACGGGCACGGACCACCTACGTGGTCGCCATTGTGGAAACAATTATGAGGTCATATGTGCTGTGGAGGAGGAGTTTTTGGAGAACGAGAACGCCACCTTTTTCCGTGATGGGATTGCAATGCTTGAGCATCGTTGGTCCAAGTGCATTCATGTCAAGGGGGACTGTATATAAAAAGTGTGAAAAACTGTCTTGTTTGTGTAGCTCCTTCTAGGCGATGCTTAGAACTTTTCGAAATACTTTCGTACCTTTGAACTCAACCTCCAACCACCTCAGTCGTGACGCTGTTGTTTTCGGCATTTCGCATCGTTATGTGGGCTGCTCATACTCTTCGCTGCAGGTGAGATTTATATGTGTTTATACCATGTCACGGGTCTTATCCAGCGAATGCATTCAGTAATTGTACCTTGTAGACATGGTCAGCTGCATGCTACAGTTATTTCTGGAACTTTAGCCCCCAGATTCATTGACGGATTTGATGAATCTTGATTTAAAACCGGATTCGATTTAGCACACCAAAAACAAAACCGGATTTAAAATGATATTTGTCGCCTCAAGTTTAAATCCGGACTTGATTTGGATTTGATTTGTGGTGTTCCGAAAAACATGGATTTGATTTAAATCCGATTTGACTCGTTAAATCCGCAACACTGCTGGACAAGCATTAAAAGTGAAGATTTAGTACACATGCACGACACAATTGCTCTGCACCTCCGTTCTCATCAAACAAGCAGCTCAAGGTAAAAGTCGGAAGCACAAGCTTGCAGCAAAATCGGAAGTAGTTCGCGCCTTCAGTAACCTAACTACTGTAGTTAAGTACTTAAAATAGTAGTTTAACTATAGTAGTTCCCACTACATTTCTGCAAGTAGTTGGTAACTACTTTTTAACTACAATCTGGTAGTTAGTTTAACTACATGTAGTTAACTAGGCCATCACTGGTTGTGCTGTTTCTGGACACACCTGTTATCCCACGAACAATTTGTCAACTGCGGTACCGGAATATGCTTCATGAGTTGGAGCGTGAAGAACAAGTTCGAGCGCCGTTGGACTTCGAGGACTGTCAACAAAGACAGGATTACGTGCCACACAAGGGCTTTTCGCTTCGCTATAATGGATGCACCGCAGGCAGCGAAAGAAGATGCTCATCATGAAATGGTACGCAGTCGTGAGACTGGCTCGGCATTAGGAGTTTAACGGTGTGTTCGTTCTGCTTCATGTTCGAACTCTGTCCCACCGTGTCAGCAACGCAGTGGGCTTTGTATACGTACAGTGCACCCATGTATCAGATCTTTAATTAGTGCTTTGTATCAAATAAATCTTTATTTTATCCCAAAATCGCTGTAGTTATTTTGAATACCGAGTAACGGCGGCGGGCCTGAAATCCAGTAGAAGTCGATGGTAGCCAGGACCGACCGAAAAGCCAGCCAGACAGTGAGGCTCCTGATTGGCCGACTGGTTGTGCATAATATCCAACACGTCGCAATTTCATTGGTCGTGTGCCCAGTGTTGTATGAATTATCTCAAACTATGGACTCTATGGGGAGCTGTTGGAGCCTGGCTTTACTATTCGTTTGAACTCGCTTAGATTTTAATACCTCGTCCGAAACAGTTCTAGAACGGTCTGTCAACAGCGTACTTCAAAATACGTGCAAAAGTTGTACTTGATGCGCACAATTACAGGTAGATATGTTTTTGGATACAACGTTAACTAAGTTATGAATGGCACCCGTAGAACGCTCTGATCAAATGGTACTACTCGGTTTAATATTCGCCTTGTAGAGTTTTATTTTTGTTTCTGAGAAGTTGCTTGCTGCTTCTACCTGTGAACTGATCTTCCGCAGCTTGTTGTTGTTGTTCAACAGCGTGTTTACAGCTAGAATGCGTTGAAACAAAAGATTCCGAATATGTTCAGAGTTGAACACCTATTGTAATCTTCTTCCTCCCGGATGTATTGAGGAATGACGCTGAATGTTCCTCTTTTGTTATTCTAGGAGAGAAGTGACTGATTGTTCTCCTTTGTTCATGCAGAACTTGTCGTATCACGATTCATAAAGAGCAGCATTGAAACAAACGTATATGCGTTTCGGCTCCAAAGGTGCTGGAAATCTTAAGCGCTAGCTCCACATTCTGTTGCTCAATGTTTGCTTCTCGTTGAGGGCCTTGAATGTCAATTCAAGAGCAGGATTTTTTAGGCCGTTTCTCTCAAGTGCATAGCAATTAACATGGAACGGATCAAAAATGGAAACAGAAAAAGAACAGTTTGATTTACATTTTGTCTGATACATATGAGAACATTGTGATATGTTTGCCTGCATTGACTTTCTTGCATTCGCTTCAGTGCTCGCTTTCTTTTTTTAATTTCTCTCTCTTTAATTTTCTTCACAGGTGCCTCTTGTAACGTGATTGCAGTAGACAAATAACGGTTGCAGGCGGTGAACAGATACAGCGCACACCATCAAGAGTCAGCCGTTTTACCATCAGTATCTACGACTTCCTTACCTGTATTGCGGTCACCATCCCGTGATGTCTTCGTGATTGGTTCTGTTTTAAAATGAAGCTCGCAAACCTATGTAGAAACGTTGAATTTTCACAATGAGTGCCTTGTATGCAGCGCTGTAATTCATGAGCGAAATGCGTATTTATGTATGTGTGGTTCTTATCCTCCTTCAACGGGCAAGGTCATGTGACAGTTGAACAACAAAGAAAATCTCATGGACACAGTTGACACCCTTTGTGATTGCTTTCGTCTTTGAGGGTTCAGAAGGAATGGGATTCATCGGTGTCGGAGTCGTGTCACAATTGCCCTGGCACCCGGGCTTGTCGGTCAAACACGCCACATTCACTACAACAGCGGTTTCAGTGTGTATGCATTAAAGTGTTGAAAGTAGCACTCTGTGTGTGTGTTGTCCTGTTTTTATTGGATGGAAGCTCATTCAGTCATAAAAAAATCACGCACGCAGTGGGACGCGGGCACGTAGCAATGAAGGATCTCGCAGCAGCAAATCAAGCAGCCGGACGGGATTACCTGACGTCACGGCACGGGAGAGGGAAGCATGGAAGCGCCCTCTTTCGTCATGGCGTACTTCAACTCACCCAAGTTGGTGGCGCTGTCGAACACTATGACATCATTTATTTCCAGAAAGGAAAGGGTCTAATAACTCCTAGTTCTGACTGTGACTTACAGATCCTAGGGATTTGGCGCCACCTGACGGGGGCCCCCCATAAAAAGCTGCGTGCCATCATCAAGTGCACGCTCCAGGTATGCAGCAGCTATGTGGAACCTTTGTACCCCTACAGTCAATACGGATATCCGTGGCCTAGCAAAGAGGAGTAACGTGGCCCCTATCATCGCGCGCCATCTTGCTCTGTAGCATTTGGACACTGCACACCACCAACGAAGGGAAGTGTACACTGAGGGATCTGTGGTACCAGGCAGTTCAACGGCAGCGTTCTACGTGCCGAGTTGTAACATCCAGCAAGGACTTAAGCTTCCTGATGAAACATTCTCCACAGAGGCGGAGCTCTACGCCATCTACGCGGCATTGTCATACATATCGCGTTCATCAGCGGACAATTGGACGATTCTGACTGACAGCAAGTCAGCATTACAGGTGATGGCCTCATACTGTGCTAATACGATTAACGACATTTGCCCAAGTATCGCAAAGCGCTACAACGAATTACTCGCCTCAGGCCACAGTGTCTGGTTCCAGAGGGTGCCAGGGTATATCGGCCTGCACGGGAATGCATATGCTGATGACGCTGCGAGCCGCGCTCATGAAGAAGGTGAGCTAATTGCATCAGTACCGATGTCGTTGTCCGCCAGCAGAATTCAGCTGAGGCGGCTCATCGCCCGCGATACCCTACACTTCATAGAAAATGCTGTACCTGAAAACACGTTCCTACACTCCATCGACCCGAAGATGAAATACACGACCACTCTGCGGCTCACCCGAAGGGAAGAAACGGGTGGAAGCACCAACGTGCAGGAAGTTACAACGTGCAGGGTGGAAGCAGACACAGCGCATCTACTACCGCACTGCGTTACGACACTGCTCGCGACGTTCTCAAAGGACGCCTGACTGCTCTGGGACACACACACATAGACCTTCCTGTATTACTTGGCCATGTGCGACACTCCCGTCAGTGATGCGTCACTCGAGCTTTCCTCGACTTCCTCCGCACGACAGACCTCATGAGAAAATTACGAGTTGACCTTTCATGTCATTCACACATCACGCCACCCTCATCATCTTACATTTGGTTTTACTTCATCTTTGTTATATATTTTAATTTAAAAATAGCAAACCTTGGCAGGACGGGCGAAATGAATGTGCACGAGATGATACACAACGCAACAAATACTTTTACGGCTAAAGTCCCAAACGCAAAAGTGCGTCGAGAAACGAGTTCACTCTTCCTACGACCTCGCGCTTGGCACTGCACCTCCTTTTTGGACCGCAACCGAAAAGTTTTTTTTTTAGTCAATTAAGTTTAAGTTACGTTTAGTTAATTTTTACCCGTTTGCACCTTGTAGCTGATTGTGCGACATCCACGCAGACGTCAGATACATAATAGAGAAAACCTAAAAAATGCCGGTTCATTTGTTTACCAGTTATCTTCAGAGTTCTGACACTGAACCGTAACCGAACCTATTGGTTTCGGTTTCAGTCCCCGAGCGAGATACCCCTGCGAGTGAATCCCTGCGATTACCAGTGCAATTTTAGAGACGATAATGCACCAATGCTTGCAGCCGACATAAACGTAACTAAACCTAGAATCCGTGACAAGAAAACAGGAAGAAGAAGACATATTGTATTTTTTATCAAAGTCGTTTATTACACAGTACATTCCTTTCGTGACGTTGAGGAACATAAGTCGCGATTTCAGGCGGGTATCGTCGGAGAAAGGTCATATTCAAAGCACACATCGTTGCTTCCTGCATTATCCCTGCTGCAGTACGTTGAGGAGTTCCGAGATTGCTTGAAAGGCGTCGTGTTTGAGACACCAATGGAAGTATGCGGTGATAATATCGTGCTGTTCAGAGGCGGAGAGTTTTCATTTTCCCGGAGGGGGCAAGGGCGCACCGCGAAGTAAGTACTCTAGCGGGGGAAAAAATCAAGAAAAAAAAAAGAAAGAAAGGTGAGCCAGATGGATGTCGGCTTGTTCTTCAAAAAGAAAGTGAAAGGGGGAAGTCAAAAGAGGCAAAGAAAATAAGAAAACAAAAACAAAGAAAGGAAAGAAAATGAAGGAAAACTGGGGAACACAAAACTAAAGCTGAAGAATTACTCACTCTGGCGGGATCCTATGATGTATGCAGAACTCGTATAGAAATAAGATGAAGGAAGAACAGAAAAAACAAATCCACAACAAATAATGAATATGGTCAATGAAATGGAGCAGCGGGAGTTGAACCCGCTCCCAACGAATATGCGTTCCGAAGATCCTACCGTTACACCTCACTGGCGGCTGCCGGTACCTTTTCGACTGCTGCGTTTCATTGACCTGATTGCTTTGGGCGAAATTCAGGCTATGTGTTGTGTCATCCTCTGTGTTTCTTCGCCTCACCTTCTACTGTGATAATGAGTACGGTGGGTGGATACATATTTTACAAATTGCAAGATGCATTTTCGAGTTGGTGCCTATTCGCTCTTTTGACCCGGGCGCGCCGAGCCCCAAAGGTTGGTGTCAGCCTCTTGGCGGGACTTCACGGGGGAGGCGCCCCCCCCCCTAGTTCATGTTCCGGGGGGGCAAGGGCCCCCGCGGCCCCCCGCAGTCGGCGCCTATGGTACGGAACGAGGCACGGTGTTGGTTGCAGAATACCTGCTAGGAATTACATGATGTCGAGCAGCTGAGGAAGACGGCAAAACAAACACGTGCGAGTGCCTGGTGCTGGACAGCTCATGCCTTTTTTCTCTTTTCACCCAGTATACACGTTATAGCATCCTCGTGTACCTCGAGGGCCGTAAAGCCTTTCTTCGTGATGTGTGCTTTCGCCGTCAATAGCAATCCGGAGAAGGGTGCTCTGTATTTCTTGGACGTGATATCGTTGCACAATGCTCTGGTACTCGTAAGAGCATCGTCTGCTGTTGAAGGTGGAATGCTGACCCTTTCGGAACGAACTGATGAATTGTCCGATGGTTGGCAGCTTCTCAGTACGGACCCCAGGCGATATAGAAAGCACAGAGTATTTGAAAGTGAAGTACATGCGAGTACTTCCCATGTTTCTGATCACCCTAATTAGAGTAAGGACTCGACTTTGAATTCGCACGTACACACCACCACCAAGTGTAAGAATGACATCACTGACGACCTCGAGGCGCTCTTCTGTGTAGCTGTGCTCTCCGATTTCTTCAAATACTTCTTGATGTCGTTGAATGTCACTTGATCTGTGTCGGTCAAATAGCTGTTGCAGACACCAGTCGATGTAGATAGAGGTTCTTACATTTTCGAATCCTCGTCTCGAAGTGACCTTCGTGATCGAACAGATCTTGAACCATGTGTGATGTCCAATAATATTAGTGGACAACGAGAGCCAGGCGATGCCTCCTATCTTGGTAGTGCAATGGATCGTAGTAACTCGCTGGACGCGTTCGCTGTAGAAGAGATTGTGAACCACGTAAGCCTGGTGTGTGTCGAAGGGCAATGTGGAATGCCGGACATTCATCGAGTTCATGGGAACGACAAAATGGCTATCTTGGGTGCTCAATGCTTTTATCGTACCATGTAGGTAAGCCATTAACACGTCGGTGACTAGGGGTGCGGATGGGCCTCGTATGCCGGAAGTTTCAATTGCTTGAAGTGCAGATTTGGAGTCTGTAAAGACTGCCCATTCCCGGGGTGGAAAATCAGCGATGTGTTGTAGAAAGAAAAGGATGGCATAGAGTTCCGCAGCTGTGGAGGAGGTTGGATGTGAAAGGCGTCTTCCGTGCACGACGCCTTCGGATGGAATGACGAAGGCTGAGGCGGACTTGTTGTTTCGGGATGCGCCATCAGTATATGCTGCCGTAAACGTAGAAAACTTCTCGTCTCGTCCCACCTGTTGCCACTGTGGTGCTCTTGAGGATCTGGAGCACATTCTTCTTCATTGCCCTCACTACGAACCTTCCCGAATCACACTCTCCGAGTCTCTTCGTCAGCTGGACTCTCGCCCTTTCTCCCTACCGAAATTGCTTGGTCCCTGGCCCAATCCAGCCCAGCAACGCTCTGCGCTCAAAGCTCTTCTGACATTTCTGGACACCATCGGACTTCGATCGTTATTGTAAAGGGGCTCGTTATTTTATTCGCCCCATTCCACCAAGCACTGGGGTAGAGTATCGCCTGTTGCGATGAAACTCCCCACTCTCCTAGGCCGCAAATAAAGTTGTTGTTGTTGTACCATGTAGGTACCGAGACCTGGGGACCAGAGGCTATCCAAAGCATGGTAGACAGCAATGGCCTTGGGATCTTGCTCTCTAATGGACAGTTCGGGAGGTACGTTTCCAGCTTCAACGGCCCTGACCACGTTGCCTGTTGAATGCGACTTTGGCTTGGCTTCACTAAGTCTGGATGTGAATGAAAGACCCGTACTTTCATCCTGTAGACGGTTACACGTCTGGTGTTTCAGTATGGCGTCTATGGTAATGGATGTGCTATCGTCAAGGCTAATCGGTGCGGTGGGCTCCAGAGGTGGGCTCCAGACATAAGGCTTGGCGATGTCGGACCTGATGAGAGCTATGAAAATGAAGGTGAGACCGCAGGCCAGTACTGGGATACGCAGGAGGAATCTCATGTCCTGTACGACTATGTTGAAGAATAGTTCCAGGTCGACGTCGGGCTCCTCGTAGTGGTCCAGGGACTGTGCCCGCGCCACCCGCTTCTGTCGTGGAGTAGTGGAGCCGACGGCAGTCCGGCCCTCATTGTGTGTTGCGGCGGCGGTTCTCCGGGCCCTGCGTGAGCGTTTCGTCATCTTAGCAAGAATTGTTCGTTTATGAACTTCGTCTTTGTTTTTGGATATTTTCTATCTTCCTCTTCTACAGTTCTTGGAGTATTTGTGGCATCGGCTATGTCGTTGCGTTGCATTGACAAAATGTCTGACATTGACAAAATTGACAAATAGGCTGACAAGTATTTCATGTAAATCTAGTTTAATAACGCATTATATCGAAGACAATGGGGTCGTAACAAACTCCTTCAATGAGGCGTTTGCGTCTTCGTCCATAGGAGGCAACGCTCACATGGCATATTTGGATGGCAATAGTTCTACTGCACCCGATGTTACAATTACGAAGGGAGGAATATTCGTTGCCTTACTGAATTTAGATCGCAAAAAGTTCGCGAAGCGTGGACGGTATTCCCGAGGGTACCCCGAAATGCCACAGTTAAGAATCTACCGTTTAAAATACCACACAATGAACCCCCCCTACTCTCCGTCTCAAAATAAAGTTGTTGTTGAAAATCCCAAACGGCGCTAATAGCGTAGCGTTGCTTGCGTGCACAGCTGTGGATTGCCCCCCTTCCCCATACGGCGTGGTGAGCTGTCAAAACACATCTAAGCTAACCAAATCTCGAAAACTAACCTAACCAAATTCTAGCAGTTTCTGCTACCCTGATGTGGCTGCCAGGCCAAGCCTAACGGACGCCAGAAGCCTACTTTGTTCACGACGATGACTTCTTCTGATGTCAAAGCTCTTTTGACATTTCTGGACACCATGGGATTATTGTAAAGGGGCTCAATATTTTATTCCCCACATCCCCACCAGCAATGGGGTATAGAGTATCGCCTTTGGCGATGAACCAGAGTAGACACAGTAAGCGGGTTTCGCCGCCGCGACAATAGTGTCGCCCATGGCATTTCCCGCCAAATTTCGGCTATTTACTTTGCATTGGCTCCGGTCCCTCACGTGACCTTTCTCGATCATGATTGGCTGAGGCTCATTTAACCGGTGGATTCGCCCGCGTTCGTTTCTCCGAGGCGCTGACCCGTCTGACCGTTGTGTAGCTGGCGTCTACGTATGTGAGCAGACGGTCATTTCGTGTCGTGGATTTCGAAGATGTTCGAGCCGTGGACGAACGCCTGAATGGAAGGTAAGCAGACAAACGTATGATGCATGTCAGTGATCAGACTTTTAATACTGTCGCCTAACTGTGTGCATGGAGGTACGCCTTGTCCCGTATTGCATCACTTTCTGCCGGTTATCAGTCATGATCTGGTTGATGATTCTGCGTGGCGTTACTTGTTGCGTTTTGTTCCGCTATTTGAATGTGTCTGATGTTTAATACACTGGTGTGCATGGGAAAGGAAAACATCGTGCATCGCGTACGCAGGGCTCCTCGAATTTTGTCATTAGTCGACATTAGGCGCGTAACGATAGCATGTCTTACAGAGCGTATTCAGCCAATTAACTTTGGCTGAATTCAGGCAATTAACGTTGCCTGTGCTCGGGTTTACCATATCGTTAACAGGTTCCTTTTTTTTTTTCATTCAGACACCGACAGCTGTTCGTGGCCCTGCGATCCGCGAGCATTGGCCCCTGTCACCAGAAAATTGGACATTTCTGCTGGGATGAAGCGGATGGCTTCTGCGACTCATCACATGCTATATATGTGTAGAATAATATCTACTTTCTCCAAACCAAATAGGTTCCCTTCAGGATTGTATAATATGATAGTCACGCTTTCTGTTGCTCGGCACTATTTATTCTTTATTTATTCTGCAGTATTCTGTAATAATCGTGTAGATTTACTTGCATTCAAATGTTGCTTCCTGTTTATATGTTTACCGTGTCAATAAATTTGTACATGTGAATTCCTTCGTCTTCTGGATTTTCATTTTCTGCTTCCCGATGATATTAGCAGATGGCCTGGCGAAGCGCTCGGAACAGGGGGGAGGGAGATAAGTCGAATGAGAGGGTGTGGAGAGGGCACGCAGCGCACATGCGCAGTTCAATCAGCCAGCGCGCGCTTTTTGGCGCCGTTTTCCGGCTACTTTGTCGTGATTCGTTACTGCTGATCACGTGGTCAAGAGGGGCGGTGGTTTTCGTGGCGAAACTGTGGAAGCTACAGCTGCACTCCACTGCATGAACCTCCCTACTCTCCATCTCAAAATAAAGTTTTCGTTACTGACGCCAAAATCACGGCATAGTTCGAGGTTTATCATTAATATGTATTATTCAGCACGGATCATTCCTCCATTCTTGATATTAAGCTTTAATTTATGAATGGGGAATTATTGCGAACGTCCGGGATTTTAAGCGGTGGATACTTAGAACGGTGGAATATAGGCATCCCAATATTCCCGAACAGTTCCAGCTGAGGAATGCTGAATGGTGCGGTAAATATTTGCACTCACTGTTCGATAAATTTTTCAGACATGATTCTGATAAGTCTGAGTGCAAATGTGCAAAAGTCGTACCCATACCAGAAACAGGTTCCAAATAGGGGAGGTTACACAAACTGACTTCCCGTATCTTTATTTTGTTCCGGCTCCATGGAACACATAGATTTCAAACACACCCAGTCACCTATAGACCTGTTGCTCTAGGCCAGGTGGCGCAAGTGAGCAGCAACGTCAGGGTCCCAAATTATGCAACACGCGATAGCTTAGCAGACGACGCGGCACTTTCAAATACACGTACGGTCCCGAGTTGTTCGCACTTTTCAAGAAGCACCGCTTTTTCTGTGGATTTCCTAAAAGTTTTGTAGCTTTTCTTGGCACCATGTCGTTTGAAACACCATGCAAAACCCCCTGATGAAACTACCTTTGTTGGGATCCGTGGCCGCTTGGGCCTGAAATGGCGATGTGCAAACTTCCCTGCAACAGCCCTATATAGAAGAGCACAAATTACTGTATCAAAATCAGCAAGCGGCTTTTGTGAAATATTGTCGATGACAACCCAATACTTTGCTGAAGTACCTAACGTGAGAGGGCAAATTGATATTATATTTCTTGATTGCGCCTTGCCATTTGATAGGGTTCCACATCGCAAACTGAGTTGGAGTTGAGAAAATTGTTCATTGTACGAGGGGTGTTCAAGTCAAACCGGGACTTCATGTCTCCTTAGTGTACAAATGGCTCGGGCTACTTCTTTTTCGTCATTTTTACACGCGACGGGCCTCCGCGTTCACCACGTGGGGGTCCAAAGCTTGTGCAAAACAGAAGACGCGTGCTGGAAAAGATGGCCGACAACGAGGTGAGCGCGCACGTCGAACAGCGAATTGTCATGAAGTTTCCCGTGAATGAAGGCATAAAGCCATCTAAAATTCACAGAAGACTTTAGGCTCAGTATGGCCACGATACACTTAGCTGCGGCAAAGCGTTTGAGTGGTGCAAATGGTTTCGAGACGGCTGTACATCAGTCGCAGAGGAGAAGTAAGGAGACCGAACTTCGTCAAAATGTGACGCCCCTAATTGCTCGAACCTTTCGCTGCCGCGGGGTGGCGCTCGCGTTACCTCGGAGGCAGAGCCGTATATTAAAAGGGAGTCTGGCCATTGGGAGGAGTCACAAAAAGAGGCTCGACCTGTCAATCACAGTTTCGCTCCTCTGATTGGTTTGCTTTTTACCAAGGGGGTCGCCATGACACCATACTGCCACCCAAAATGGCGACGAAAACAAACACAATGAAGCGGGGATTTCGTGACAAAAAATTTTCACAGACTAACCTGATTTTACGCTTCAAATGTACTTCCTAATATAAATTTCTCGAAAATCAGTTTCAACGTATGCTCATCCATCGATATCTAACTGAAAATAATACGTTTTGTCGCCGGTGTTAGGCCTAGTGAACACGGTGATCACAACGAAATCATAACAAAAACGGCGCTGTGCTGTACAATCTTATATTTAACAGCTGGATTTCATGGATATAAACATTCTTGCCTCTTATATTCCAACTATTCATGTAGATTTGTTTAAAAATCATACCGACAACAGAATGTGTCCCAGCAGGTGGTTCTGCCGGCAGCGGTACAACGACGGAAGCAGACGACAATTCCCGACGTGCCTTACGCTCCCTAGGTGGCGCTTATCAAATCTGCACCAACAATCCACTACTTTTGCAGATTGCGAGAGGTATCCATTTCAATCCCATCCAATCCACTTGCCACCCAAAATGGCGCTGCCCATGTTGGATAGGGGGTCAAATAGTGAGGATAGGCTGATTGATAGCGCCCCATATTTCAAGACTTCGTTGGTCAGAAAGCTGAAAAAGTGGGTGGAGCTCCAGGTATAGGCATGACCCATTAATGGCCAGACTCCCTTTTAATATACGGCTCTGCTCGGAGGCTGCGCCGTATATTAAAATATATATATGATCCCATATATGTATATTATATAGTCATGATCCCATTTCTGTCTCTCTCTCTCTCTCTTTTTTTTCTTTTTCTTTTCTGTTTTCGTGGAATGATTTGACGGATTTTGACGGCTCCTGTGTTCGCTTGTTTTTGATTTTAATAAACGTTTCATGATCGGCGTTTTTTAGCGATGCGCGCGTTTGTTTGTTTGTTTGTGCGATTCGTGCGATTCGCACGGAGGTGCTTGCCTTGTTGTGAAAGCCGCAGAGCAGACGACGAATACATTCGATGAAAAAGTACCGCTCACATGTCATACTTGCCAGCTCAACTATAGCAAACGATTCACACGCAAAAAGCTGTTCATTATAGTGTGTTATCCTAAGGCCTCCAACCAAGAAAACGTAATGCTTCAACTTCAACCCTCAGACGCGACCAGAGACATTGCGACCTTCTATGTGCGACTAGATGGCTGCAGCCTGCAGCCAAAGCGAGATCGCAGCATTACTTGCCATTGTGCAACACCGGTGACGTAACGGGGCACAGAAGTGTGGTCCGTACAGTTACACCATCGACGGGAGCATGTGCGCGGGACAGGAGAGACCTTTCACAGAGGAGAGACGGAAGAGACATTTGGAGAGTGCGCTCCTCGCATTTCGATGGAGCGATTTCGTCCGGAAAAATTTGTGGCATATTAGTTTCTCGAGGGGAAGAACAGTTTCCAGCGAATAAAAAGGAAGGGGGTTCGGGAAATTTCATAGTTCCTCCACAGAGGCGGAGCTCTACGTCATCTACGCAGCATTGTGATACATATCGCGTTCATCAGCGGACATTTGGACGATTATCACTGACAGCAAGACAGCATTACAGGTGATGGCCTCATACTGTGCTAATACGATTAACGATATTTGCACAAGGATCGCAAAGCGCTACAACGAATTACTCGCCTCAGGCCACAGTGTCTGGTTCCAGTGGGTGCCGGGCCATATCAGCCTACACGGGAACACATATGCTGATGACGCTGCGCGCCGCGCTCATGAGAAAGGTGAGCTAATTGCATCAGTACCGATGTCGTCGTCCGCCAGCAGAATTCAGGTGAAGCGGCTCTGCGCTCGCAATACACTACACTTCATAGAAAATGCTGTGCCTGAAAACACGCTCCTACACTCCATCGACCCGAAGATGGAATACACGACCACTCTGCGGCTCACCCGAAGGGAAGAAACTATCGTACACCGCTTACGGTTAAAAGTATCCCGAACACCGTCACTGCTATACAAGATGGGCCAACTGAGCTCCTCAGCATGCGCAACGTGTAGGGTAGAAGCAGACAGAGCGCGTCTACTACCGCACTGCAGACGTCATGAGAAAATTATGAGTTGATCTTTCATGTCATCTACACATCATGCCACCGTCATCATCTTATATTTGGTTTTACTCCATCTTTGTGATATATTTAGATTTAGGAATAGGAAGCCGACCTTCGGTCAGCCCCCCCCCCCCGTAGCTTGCTACAGCACAAGCGAAATGAATGTGCACGAGATCATACACACCGCAACAGATACTTTTACTCTAATGTCCCAAAGGCAAAATGACGTCGAACGACGAGTTCACTCTTTCTACGACCTATGGAACGTTTTATGTTTACGACCAATGGAAGTATGCGGTGATAATATCGTGCTGTAGAATCTAGGACACTTCGCCGCAATGCAGGCCACTCAGGATCTTCGGAACCAGGCACGGTGTTGGTTGCAGAATAGCTGCTAGGAATTACATGATGTCGAGCAGCTGAGGAAGACGGCAAAACAAACACGTGCCTGGCGCTGGACAGTTCATGCAATTTTCTCTTTTCACCCTGTTTACACGTTATAGCGTTCTCGTGTACCTCGAGTGCCGTAAAGCCTTTCTTCGTGATGATGTTTGCTTTCGCCGTCGATAGCAATCCGGAGAAGGGCGCTCTGTATTTCTTGGACGTTATATCGTTGCACAATGCTCTAGTACTCGTAAGAGCATCGTTTGCTGTCGAAGGTGGAATGCTGACCATAGTTCGGAACGAACTGACGAATTCGTCCGTAGCTGGTAGCTTCTCAGTACGGACCCAAGGCGCTTGAGAAACCATAGAGTATTCCAAAGTAAAGTACATGCGAGTACTTCCTATCTTTCGGATCATGCTAATCAGAGTAAAGACTCGAGTTTGAATTCGCATGTACGACCAAATTGAAGAATAGGTCGAGGCCGACTTCGGGCCCCCGGTAATGGTCGAGGGACCGATCCCGCGCTGCCGGCTTCTGTCGTGTAATAGAAGTACCGGCAGCAGTCGGTCCCCCTTTGTCTTTCACGACCGGGGTTTTTCGGGCCCTGCGGGAGCGTCTGGTCATCTTGGATTCTTCGTTTGTGATCTTCGTTTATGGTCTTCGTCTTTGTTTCTTGGTGTTTCCCTTTTCCCTGCTACAGTTCTTGGAATATATGCGGCATCGGCTGTGTCGTTGCATTGGCAAAATGTCGCAGAAATCAACGTCAGCACCATTCGTTATACTGCCTGGTGAAACTATATAGCTTTCTACAGACCATTAAACTCCCATTATAATCTCATTGCAACGCTACGGGACATGCTGGCATTTTTAGAGCGCAGCTATAAGGCGACTATTCCTGCGTTGAGCCTCGTCGGCGTTGTAACAGTCACAGCGAACGCGAAGTGAAGCGGAGGATGAAAGTACGGGAGGAGCGTGAGGAGGAAAGCCGCGGGGAAGCGTACGACTAGGCTGAAGAGGGCGCGAGGAGGAAGGCGAAGGAGGAGGGCATGCTTGGGAACTAAATATTGCGGATGACTCTTGTCACCGGAGTACATGACATTGCCACACGTGCGATCTTACGGTGGCCACCAATTTCGTTTGCAAGTTTAGAGCCAAGCTCACTAAATTGCAACCGGTGCTTTACTGGAAGCGCGTGAGCACCGCAGCATCGTAGCACCGCGCGTGTTTGTGTAATGAGCGGCGCTACGATGCTGCGGTGCTCACTCGTTGCAAGGAACGCGCCGGTTGCAGTTTGGTGTGCTTGGCTCCAATCTTGCAATAACAACAACATCAAATAAATTAATGATAATGAATGGGGAAATTCGCCAGGTAAGGTGCGGCCCGCTACGTCAAGGCATAATAGGGCAGGATGAGATATGTCCTGATGGTGAGGTGATGAACGATGCTAACTAGGGTCGATAGTCAGTGGAGTCAGTAAGACATCAGCACGGTAGGCAAAACCACAGCACACACACACACACAGCCAACAGGTACGCAGGCAGATCATACTGTATCGGCATACAGTGTGCCGGAGGAAAATCTTGAAATACTCATCAGCTTGGCAATGTTCGATCTGGTTAGACCTAGGGCCGAGAATGGTTGCCAATGTGAATGGTGCTGCCGTGATCGACTGCAGGCGGCACTGTAGAGCTGCTCTTTGGGAAGTGTAAATATGGCAGTCGACTAGCTGCTCGTGTTTGTAGCGGACATTTGCATGATCGAATTTATGAAGGGTACGCTGAATCTCTTCAACGTTCTGAATAACGAGCTCAGTGTCGTCTGAATCAAGGTGTAGCACCATCACAGTACCTGTCCATATCGGGGAAAGAACATCCACCTCAACGGCGCAAAGGTGCGAGTATTTTTCGTTATTGGGGCTAACAAAGGTCTCTCAGTCCGTGTGGTTCAAATGCTATCATAGATTTCAGGATTGTGTGAATTGGTTAATTCTCATTTGCGTGACTCTGAACCTTGCCGCCGCTTACGGCACAGAGAGAGTAAAAAACGAAGAAAAAGAAACTAGAAGTTACCGCATCTAGTCCCTAAACTCACGTGGTGCACTGTTGATAAAAGTACACTTCGTTTAGCATGACCTTAGAAACCATACTTCAACAGAATATTTATGTAATATGTTGAACATACGTATCCGTTCTTTTCTCTTCACTCAGCTGCTTTCATGTTCACGGGTGACTTCCTCAGCGGAGCCAGAAACCACTTAGGTGAGACAGCATGATCATTGTAACCTACTAGTCAGAGCAGACAAATGCTGTGCACCCTCTTTCCAAATTCCTCTTTAATGCAGTGCCTTGCCTACCATTCGGCCTCTCTATATTGTTCACAAGTTTTTTTCAAACCTTTTTTTGTTATTTGGTTTACAGCTTGCTTTTTCATGTGCAGAGATATGATATTGAGGGTGACATTTTCTTGTTTACACTTCTTATCTTATAATCATTGCTGAGTTAGATTACATCATTTGCATTCACCGGAACTGCGGTTGTATACTGTGTTATTTTCTTCTCTCAAATCAGGGCAGCCCAGGTGTATGGCAGCTGAAGTCTTTCACCAGGGTAACATGCCAGCACAACTCCAGCAAGTCCTCTGCAGGTCACCTCCAAATTAAAGGAACCTGCCTTCGATGCACTATGTTCTAATGAGATTTTGTTCCTACTACAACTCTGCGCTTTGCTTCGCATTACCAAAAAATAACCCTACCAACCATTATCATACCAGTGGTGTGCTGCTGCGTTCAACCAGTTCAACTTGCTCTGGGCATCCCGCAAGGCCGTGCAGCTACTTCAGCCCTTATTTGCTGGCAACACTGGTGCCAATACAGATGTTAGATGAGCTGTATGACAGTGTAAAATAGAACATATCCTGTGTTCCATTAAAAATCAAAAATTGTGCATGTATAGCATATAATGTGTATATGTAGATGGTTAGGTCTTAGTTATTCTGCTATTTGAGCTAAATGTCGACATTTCAGCTATTTAAGCCTGATGCCCTCGTCCTTGACGCACATACTAGTGTGCCCACACCCTCGGAAGAGCCTGCATAGCGAGGACTCTGTCCCAGTAGCAAATAAAACAGTTCTTTCACAAAGAAAGCAGATTTCCACCAGAAGACCAACAAGCAGTTTACTTGAAATAGTACCAGTTACTTGTCGTTTCTCTAACTCCAAAATATTGGGCATGCTACGTCAGTGCTGGGGGTTTTTGCTTCTTTCCGGTTACTCAACTGGTTACTTCAAGCTTACGTAACACAATGACATAAGAGGGCAATGAAGCAGGCGAACTGGTGTCGTGAGATTGTGTCCCCCAGTTTTAGGGTTATGGATGTATTACACAGTATTGGAAACCAGGTTGAACAATAAATTTGTTAAACGACAAACATTTATCAGAAATAAATACGATGTGCAGAATACTCTTACACAATATAATACACAATACGCTGCAGCTGAGTTTTTGTAGGCATGGTGGTTGGCAACGCTAAATGTTCAGATTTACGACGTGCTCAACATTGAAGACAGAATACGTGACGTGCTCACAAATAAATTCTTGCATGAAACGTGATTATAGGCAAAGAAGAAGTCCTTCGACGGAAGGATATACGGCCACCTGTAGAACAATAAATGCAGAGTAAATCAAAATCACCTGAAGGCTCGAAGCTGCTTTGAATAATAACAGTAATGATGTAAATATAATGAGTTGAAACAAAGTAAAACAAAGCATTAGACCATTAGATCACCCAGTCTTTTACGATAATCCGTGCAAACAAATCGAGCAACAAAGGGGGCATCTTCCAAATATCACAGTCTCACTTCACAACGCACTTCCTTTGTTGTCAGATTGCCAACACGTAAACATAACTGCAACTGACGTAAATATAACTGCAACGCCAAGCAACCACCGGACACGTTCCATTGGAGACGGCGATACAACCAATAGACGTTGCGGTGAATCGCTAGAGGCCCACAAAACTCGTCATCAGAACTCTCAAAGCCACGGACTTGCTTGCCTTGTTGTGAAAGCCGCAGAGCAGACGACGAATACATTCGATGAAAAAGTACTGCTCACATGTCATACTTGCCAGCTCAAGTATAGCAAACGATTCACACGCAAAAAGCTGTTCATTATAGTGTGTTATCCTAACGCCTCCAACCAAGAAAACGTAAGGCTTCAACTTCAACCCTCAGACGCGAGACATTGTGACCTTCTGTGTGCGACTAGATGGCTGCAGCCGGCAGCCAAAGCGAGATCGCAGCATTACTTGCCATTGTGCAACACCGGTGACGTAACGGGGCACAGAAGTGGGTCCGTACAGTTACACCATCGACGGGAGCATGTGCGCGGGACAGGAGAGACCTTTCACAGAGGAGAGACGGAAGAGACATTTGGAGAGTGCGCTCCTCGCATTTCGATGGAGCGATTTCGTCCGGAAAAAATTTGTGGCATATTAGTTTCTCGACGGGAAGAACAGTTTCCAGCGAAAAAAAGGAAGGGGGTTCGGGAAATTTCATAGTTCCTCTAAGCTTCCTCCACAGAGGCGGAGCTCTACGTCATCTACGCAGCATTGTGATACATATCGCGTTCATCAGCGGACATTTGGACGATTATCACTGACAGCAAGACAGCATTACAGGTGATGGCCTCATACTGTGCTAATACGATTAACGATATTTGCACAAGGATCGCAAAGCCCTACAACGAATTACTCGCCTCAGGCTACAGTGTCTGGTTCCAGTGGGTGCCAGGCCATATCGGCCTACACGGGAACGCATATGCTGATGACGCTGCGCGCCGCGCTCATGAGAAAGGTGAGCTAATTGCATCAGTACCGATGTCGTCGTCCGCCAGCAGAATTCAGGTGAAGCGGCTCTGCGCTCGCAATACACTACACTTCATAGAAAATGCTGTGCCTGAAAACACGCGCCTACACTCCATCGACCCGAAGATGGAATACGCGACCACTCTGCGGCTCACCCGAAGGGAAGAAACTATCGTACACCGCTTACGGTTAAAAGTATCCCGAACACCGTCACTGCTATACAAGATGGGCCAACTGAGCTCTTCAGCATGCGCAACGTGTAGGGTAGAAGCAGACACAGCGCGTCTACTACCGCACTGCAGACGTTAGGACACTGCTCGCGACAATCTCAAAGGACGCCTGACTGCTCTGGGACACACACACACATAGACCTTCCTGTATACTTGGCCCTGTGCGACACTCCCGTCATTGGTACGTCACTCGAGCTTTCCTCGACTTCCTCCACAGGACAGACGTCATGAGAAAATTATGAGTTGATCTTTCATGTCATCTACACGTCATGCCACCGTCATCATCTTATATTTGGTTTTGCTCCACCTTTGTGATATATTTAGATTTAGGAATAGGAAGCCGACCTTCGGTCAGCCCCCCCCCCCCCGTAGCTTGCTACAGCACAAGCGAAATGAATGTGCACGAGATCATACACACCGCAACAGATACTTTTACTCTAATGTCCCAAAGGCAAAATGACGTCGAAAGACGAGTTCACTCTTTCTACGACCTATGGAACGTTTTATGTTTACGACCAATGGAAGTATGCGGTGATAATATCGTGCTGTAGAATCTAGGACACTTCGCCGCAATGCAAGCCACTCAGGATCTTCGGAACCAGGCACGGTGTTGGTTGCAGAATACCTGCTAGGAATTACATGATGTCGAGCAGCTGAGGAAGACGGCTAAACAAACACGTGCCTGGTGCTGGACAGTTCATGCAGTTTTCTCTTTTCACCCTGTTTACACGTTATAGCGTTCTCGTGTACCTCGAGTGCCGTAAAGCCTTTCTTCGTGATGTGTGCTTTCGCCGTCGATAGCAATCCGGAGAAGGGCGCTCTGTATTTCTTGGACGTTGTATCGTTGCACAATGCTCTAGTACTCGTAAGAGCATCGTTTGCTGTCGAAGGTGGAATGCTGACCATAGTTCGGAACGAACTGACGAATTCGTCCTGTAGCTGGTAGCTTCTCAGTACGGACCCAAGGCGCTTGAGAAACCATAGAGTATTCCAAAGTAAAGTACATGCGAGTACTTCCTATCTTTCGGATCATCCTAATCAGAGTAAAGACTCGAGTTTGAATTCGCATGTACGACCAAATTGAAGAATAGGTCGAGGTCGACTTCGGGCCCCCCGTAATGGTCGAGGGACCGATCCCGCGCTGCCGGCTTCTGTCGTGTAATAGAAGTACCGGCAGCAGTCGGTCCCCCTTTGTCTTTCACGACCGGGGTTTTTCGGGCCCTGCGGGAGCGTCTGGTCATCTTGGATTCTTCGTTTGTGATCTTCGTTTACGATCTTCGTTTATGGTCTTCGTCTTTGTTTCTTGCTGTTTCCCTTTTCCCTGCTACAGTTCTTGGAATATATGCGGCATCGGCTGTGTCGTTGCATTGGCAAAATGTCGCAGAAATCAACGTCAGCACCATTCGTTATACTGCCTGGTGAAACTATATAGCTTTCTACAGACCATTAAACTCCCATTATAATCTCATTGCAACGCTACGGGACATGCTGGCATGTTTAGAGCGCAGCTATAAGGCGGCTGTTCCTGCGTTGAGCCTCGTCGGCGTTGTAACAGTCACAGCAAACGCGAAGTGAAGCGGAGGATGAAAGTACGGTTGGAGCGTGAGGAGGAAAGCCGCGGGGAAGCGTACGACTAGGCTGAAGAGGGCGCGAGGAGGAAGGCGAAGGAGGAGGGCATGCTTGGGAACTAAATTTTGCGGATGACTCTTGTCACTGGAGTACATGACATTTCCACACGTGCGATCTTACGGTGTCCACCAATTTCATTTGCAAGTTTAGAGCCAAGCTCACTAAATTGCAACCGGTGCTTTACTGGAAGTGCGTGAGCACCGCAGCATCGTAGCACCGCCCGCGCTTGTGTAATGAGCGGCGCTACGATGCTGCGGTGCTCACTCGTTGCAAAGAACGCGCCGGTTGCAGTTTGGTGTGCTTGGCTCCAATCTTGCAATAACAACAACATCAAATAAATTAATGATAACGAATGGGGAAATTCGCCAGGTAAGGTGCGGCCCGCTACCTCAAGGCATAATAGGGCAGGATGAGATATGTCCTGATGGTGAGGTGATGAACGATGCTAACTAGGGTCGATAGTCAGTGGAGTCAGTAAGACATCAGCACGGTAGGCAAAACCACAGCACACACCACACACAGCCAACAGGTACGAAGGCAGATCATAGGGTATCGAGGAGACCAGTGTGCCGGAGGAAAATCTTGAAATACTCATCAGCTTGGCAATGTTAGATGTGGTTAGACCTAGGGCCGAGAATGGTTGCCAATGTGAATGGTGCTGCCGTGATCGACTGCAGGCGGCACTGTAGAGCTGCTCTTTGGGAAGTGTAAATATGGCAGTCGACTAGCTGCTCGTGTTTGTAGTGGACATTTGCATGATCGAATTTACGAAGGGTACGGTGCATCTCTTCAACGTACTGGATAACGAGCTCAGTGTCGTCTGAATCAAGGTGTAGCACCATCACAGTACCTGTCCACATCGGGGAAAGAACATCCACCTAAACGGCGCAAAGGTGTGAGTATTTTTCGTTATTGGGGCTAACAAAGGTCTCTCAGTCCGTGTGGTTCAAATGCTATCATAGATTTCAGGATTGTGTGAATGGGTTAATTCTCATTTGCGTGACTCTGAACCTTGCCGCCGCTTACGGCACAGAGAGAGTAAAAAAAGAAAATAGAAGTTACCGAATCCAGTCCCTAAACTCAGGTGGTGCACTGTTGATAAAAGTATACTTCGTTTAGCATGACCTTAGAAACCATACTTCAGTAGTAGGGACCTATTACGCACAACGACATTCTTTTTCTAATCCAAGATGGCCAATTCAATCCAATTCTAAGCAAAATTCCAGTTCTAAGCCAACACAATCCAGTTGTAATCCAACACAAGCCAAATCCAAAGCCATATGATTGGCCGCCATTAGCTCCGCCCACTTCACGTTGATTGGCCCATGCTAAGCCTACTGATCATTGATTGGCTGTCTGTAGCTCCACTCCTTTATGCTAATTAGTTGGCTGGGCTCCGCCCAGTTCACGTTGAATGGCCCGTGCTAAGCCTACTGATCATTGATTGACTGTAGCTCCGCCCCTTTATGCTAATTACTCGGCTCTGCCCACTTCACGCTGATTGGTGCACACGTATCGCTGAGCACAGCTCCTCCCCCTTATGCTGATTAACCGGCTCCTCTGATTGGTCCATTCTAAGCCTACTGATCACTCTCCCACACTATCTAAGCCCTCTGATCCGTCCCCTGTTTAAGCCTACCGATTGGCCCGTTCTAAGCCCACTGATTGGGCCCCGCTGATCATAGCCTTCATTAGCGCCCGCCAGAGCCGTATATTAAAAGGAGTCTGGCCATTAATGGGTCATGCCTATACCTGAAGCTCCACCCACTTTTTTGGCTGTCTGACCAATGACGTGTTGAAATACTAGGCGCTATTGATCATCGAATCCTTACTATCTGCCCTCCTTATCCTGCATGGGCGGCGCCATTTTGGGTGGCAAGTGGATTGGATGGGATTGACTGGGATATGTGGTGTTACCTGATATTTTTCTGGATTTTGATGGGAAAAAGAATGACGCCACCTGTCGTGTCGTAAAGCATGTCGGGAAGCTAATGAATTTTGAATGTAAATAAATAACGTTCGCGTTGTGGGGGCGGGTCGCGGATCTTCGGTGGAGTGTTCGCGTTGTAGAGTTTGGTTACTTATCTCTGTTTTGGTTTTAGTTATGTTATAAGGGTTTGCGTATTCTGAAGGTTGCAGTTATGGGGTGGTGTCGAGTTGAAGGCTGTTGTAACAATTCATGGCGAAAGAAAGTTCGTGTGTTTCGTTTGCCTGCAGACCCTCGACGTCGGGAGGTGTGGCTGCGGAACATGGGTTTAACAACTGCAGTTTCGTCTCGAGCAGTGGATGTCAGGATCTGCGAGGTAAGACGAAACACGTTAAGAAATGAAGCGCTCTACGATGCTGTTTAGAAATGGTTACTTTATACGTTCGTGGCATTACAAAGAATAGAACATACATCAAGGTGAACCAAGTGCTGAAAGATGATGAAAGATGAAAGTCACTCAGAACATCACTTCTCTCATGAACCAAGTGCGGACGGTTTGTCCATTGGAAAATTATAATTTCACTGTGTTTCCGGAGCGAACAGTTGATAACCGCAACACAATATGATGTTCTACGCCGAGTCTCCAACAGAAATGTCACAGTAAATGAGCAGTTGAAATATAGCATTCGCCGGAAGTTTAGGCAGGCAGGGAGGATTTCAACCCCAGATCTCTCGATTCCCGGAAATAATTTGTGGTTGCCGTAACCATTTTCTAAGTCTGCATCAACTCGTTGTCGCAAAGTTAAGTCAAATTGAACCTGCCGGCACCGCTTTAGACTAAACTGAAGTAAACTAACTTGATAGATCCCGGTAGCGCAGAAAGTCTGAGGAGAAGCCGACTTGCAAAATGGTTAAGCCAGTCAAAACAACGCCGGAAATATTGTTGTACAGCAATATTTCCACAATTGCAGGCACACTTTGACGGCTCACAGTTTGAAAGCAACCGGGCAGATGGCAGAAAGATGCTGAAGCCAACTGCAGTTCCAAACCTCCTTCCTCACTTGATGTCTGTCAAGAGGGACACCGAGCATCACACTGTAAGTTTTGTGGTGCATATTGACACGTCATATGAACGTAGTGTGCTTGTAGACATCGAGCTAAAGTGGTGACAAATTTTTTTTTCGCTGTAGTACGCAATACTGTTGTACACAATGGCAAGTTATACATTTTTTTAAAACTGTGTTAACTTACCCTGCAATACCTGACATTCAGGGCAGCTCATCTACTTCACCTAGGGGAACTGCTGCAGGCCATTCATCTTGGACAGCTCCCACACTCCTTTCACCACAGGTAAGGCACATTGATCTGCAGAATGTTTTGGTTTCAGGTGCCAGGGAGCACACACAAGACCATGTCAGTGTCGATTCTGAGGCTGCAAGCCTGCATGTGCCATCAGTTTCATCAGAGCAACACACATGTCAGGGTGAATTGCTACCCCTTTCTGCGGTAAGGTCATCGTTCTGAGGTATGCAGCAGTGCTTAAGACATTAATAATTTGTCTCCACTAGGACATGCTGGGCACTGTGTGGAGTTCTGCATACCATCCGTGTCACGAAATGGGTCTGATAAGTGTGAGTTTTGATAGTATACTGTGTATTTGTGTAATCACTGATGGTACCTGCTGAAATAGCAGTAACTGCTATTCAACAACATCCTTCTTTTCTGTAAATCTGGGCAGCAAGTAGGCACAAGGGCTTGAAAATTCCAGTTCTTATTGGAAGCTTTTTAATGTTCTGTGACGTGCTTCTTTCCAGTGCTATGACCTTTCATGCAACTTAGCAGTTATATAAAAATGCCTTGCCCTATTCAGGTGACCAAGGACCACGCCTATGCTCGCATCCTATCTGGCAAAGGTGACCAGGCAGTCAGAAGTGTGAGTTTAGGATGTGTTTGAATTAAGCTATTAGCATTGGTACCATGAAGCTGAGTTTTGTCTGCTTGTCATTTTTCTTTGTACATCATAATAGCAGGTCAGAACAAGCCATTGCATGTCTATTGCAGACCAGCAAGACACCTTCACTTTCATTCTAGCATTGGTAGGCATTTTGTACAGGTGCCTTACAGTACCAACTCTGTTGCAGGTGGCAAGGCCATCAGACACAGCAACACAGGGAGTGTCACAACAAGGACCGTCATCTAGTTATGTGAGTAGTTGGTCAACTTTGATGACCCCCCACAATCAGAAATGGCAAGACATGTGTGTACCATAATTTCATGGACATGCCATTTCATGCCATTTCACATGTCATTCTTCTTCTAAAACCACTTCATTGATAAGGCACGAGGCACTTGTCACAAAATTTGTGACACATAAGCCAACCTTCACATAAGGTGCACCTAGTATGCTCAAGATAGATTTGTTTCATTCCTTTCCTTCATACTTCCTTCTTTTCCATTCTTTTTTGGCATATGTGTATATAAGTATTATCCCCTCTTTCAGGAGGTGCAGGTGCCAACAGACACAGTGGCAACCCCAACTGAGTGGCCTCCCTCTTGTAGCAACGTAAGTGATTGATCCATTTTAATCCCGCACATTGTTTTAAAATAACAATAAAGTAATTCTTGTACTTCAATCCTTGCAGCTGGACGATGGGCCCTCAGAGTTCCCGCTTGGTGCACCAGGAAACTCCGAGGCTGCTTTCCGTTCTATGGTACAAGCCGTGGCCCTCTTTTTTGGCATATACATAAAAGTATTATCCCCTCTTTCAGGAGGTGCAGGTGCCAACAGAAACAGTGGCAACCCCAACTGAGTGGCCTCCCTCTTGTAGCAACGTAAGTGATTGATCCATTTTAATCCCGCACATTGTTTTAAAATAACAATAAAGTAATTCTTGTACTTCAATCCTTGCAGCTGGACGATGGGCCCTCAGAGTTCCCGCTTGGTGCACCAGGAAACTCCGAGGCTGCTTTCCGTTCTATGGTACAAGCCGTGGCCCTCTTTTTTGGCATATACATAAAAGTATTATCCCCTCTTTCAGGAGGTGCAGGTGCCAACAGAAACAGTGGCAACCCCAACTGAGTGGCCTCCCTCTTGTAGCAACGTAAGTGATTGATACATTTTAATCCCGCACATTGTTTTAAAATAACAATAAAGTAATTCTTGTACTTCAATCCTTGCAGCTGGACGATGGGCCCTCAGAGTTCCCACTTGGTGCACCAGGAAACTCCGAGGCTGCTTTCCGTTCTATGGTACAAGCCGTGGCCCTCTTTTTTGGCATATACATAAAAGTATTATCCCCTCTTTCAGGAGGTGCAGGTGCCAACAGATACAGTGGCAACCCCAACTGAGTGGCCTCCCTCTTGTAGCAACGTAAGTGATTGATCCACTTTAATCCCGCACATTGTTTTAAAATGACAATAAAGTAATTCTTGTGCTTCAATCCTTGCAGCTGGACGATGGGCCCTCAGAGTTCCCGCTTGGTGCACCAGAAAACTCCGAGGCTGCTTTCCGTTCTATGGTACAAGCCGTGGCCCTCTTTTTTGGCATATACATAAAAGTATTATCCCCTCTTTCAGGAGGTGCAGGTGCCAACAGATACAGTGGCAACCCCAACTGAGTGGCCTCCCTCTTGTAGCAACGTAAGTGATTGATCCACTTTAATCCCGCACATTGTTTTAAAATGACAATAAAGTAATTCTTGTACTTCAATCCTTGCAGCTGGACGATGGGCCCTCAGAGTTCCCGCTTGGTGCACCAGAAAACTCCGAGGCTGCTTTCCGTTCTATGGTACAAGCCGTGGCCCTCTTTTTTGGCATATACATAAAAGTATTATCCCCTCTTTCAGGAGGTGCAGGTGCCAACAGATACAGTGGCAACCCCAACTGAGTGGCCTCCCTCTTGTAGCAACGTAAGTGATTGATCCACTTTAATCCCGCACATTGTTTTAAAATGACAATAAAGTAATTCTTGTACTTCAATCCTTGCAGCTGGACGATGGGCCCTCAGAGTTCCCGCTTGGTGCACCAGAAAACTCCGAGGCTGCTTTCCGTTCTATGGTACAAGCCGTGGCCCTCTTTTTTGGCATATACATAAAAGTATTATCCCCTCTTTCAGGAGGTGCAGGTGCCAACAGATACAGTGGCAACCCCAACTGAGTGGCCTCCCTCTTGTAGCAACGTAAGTGATTGATCCACTTTAATCCCGCACATTGCTTTAAAATGACAATAAAGTAATTCTTGTACTTCAATCCTTGCAGCTGGACGATGGGCCCTCAGAGTTCCCGCTTGGTGCACCAGAAAACTCCGAGGCTGCTTTCCGTTCTATGGTACAAGCCGTGGCCCTCTTTTTTGGCATATACATAAAAGTATTATCCCCTCTTTCAGGAGGTGCAGGTGCCAACAGATACAGTGGCAACCCCAACTGAGTGGCCTCCCTCTTGTAGCAACGTAAGTGATTGCATTTTTGCAAATTTTTTTGCCCTCACATTTTTGCAAATGTAAGTGTGACTGACTTCCTATAGTAGGAGAGCCGTATGGTACACAAAGTAGGGGAAGTATTATCTTGGAAAATGAAATCAAATTGGCATATTGCTCTTTACAAGTTGTATTGTGCAAAAAAAATTGTAGACTAGGCTGCACTGTGCACGTCCCTAAATATATTCATACTTCGAACATACATTTTGTTGCAAGAAAGATCCTCACACACACAACCGAAAAATTGTGTGGGATGAAGAGATATGGCATGCATCCTTGTCCCAAGTTGTGAGTCAGTTTTTTTCAGCACCAACTCACTCGCGACAGCAGCGTGCATTATTAAACTGTCATCATTACACACATGTTACTGTGTATAGAAGGATGTGCATGTCTAATCAGGGGATACAATACTAACAATTGTCACAGTTTTTACATTATTGCTAAGCATTTTCAGTACCGTACGAGACCTGTGTTATATACCGGGTGTTTCAGTTACGTCCTCGGGCTAAATAATTCACGAATGGGTGCACCAATCAAATAACTTTCTTTTTTACAGCTATCTGTCTGATACCACGTGGAAGCCACGCATCGTGTGAATGAGTGCAAGGGGCTCATTATTTAAATAACAATTTAAATTAGTTTTGTGAAAAACATGACTTGCACAGCAGAGCGCTGTCTGCATTAAAATGGGTACTACCCCTTTTGGGACCTCTGGTGGACACCTCTTAAAGAAAAATCTGCCACCGAAGTGGGCCATTTGTTGCAGTAATTAATTGGTTTCGGTTTACATATTTTCGTAGAAGTTCATCACAGTGAAGCGCAGAAGGATGCTCTTCCACTCCTTTATCCAGCAATGAATTGCATGTTCTTGAGCTTACTTCGCTATGGGGAGTTCTGAAGAAAAAATGGAAAGCGTGTGATATCAAGGCGATGCAAGGTGATTAACTGTGTTTCGTCTGTGCGATCATAACAGAGAAAGGGCGCATATCAGTCAGATAAGCGGGGTGGGGACTGGCGTAGCCTGTCTGATGCTGTTACTTTTTCTTAAGCACTGCCCGTTGCGATGTAAGCTCAAGAACACGTAACTCATTGGTGGGTAAGGGAGTGGAAGCACGTCCTTTTGGGCTTCACCGCTATCAGCCACTACAAAGACATGTAAACCAAAGCCAATTAATTACTGCAACAAATGACCCGCTTCTGTGGCAGATTTTTTCTAAAAGGTGTTCAAAAGGTGAAGTTACCAAAAAGGGTAGTACCCATTTTAATGCCGAGAGCACCCTGCTTTAGAAGTTGTGTTTTTCTAGAAACTCATTTGAATTTGTATTTAAATAATGAGCACCTCCCAGACATTCACACAGTGCGCAGGCTATAGTTGGTGTCAGACAGATATTTGTAAAGAAAAAGTTTTTCGATTGATGCACCGCAAATTATGTATCCCGGGGATTTAACTGAGACACCCTGTAGAATATTTTCTATTCAGGCTTGTTCATTGCTCACACTACCGTGCTTCCTTTTTCTTGAAGGTGACAGAGAAAAGTGAGATGACCCCTTCTCAACAAAGAGTTTCTTTGAGCATGGATGTGAATTGTACATGCATTTAATATGGTTTCATAGTTATGATTGTGAAGCAAATAATGTTGCAAAATGAAACTGCTCTGTTCATCACACCCTCAGGAATTCTGCGGCATGGCTAGCAGCTCAGACATGGCTACTGTTTTCGTGGTACAGTTCTCGGATGTTGTGTAACTTACTTGCATATGTTCCTCACAGGCACTAACATCCCAGGAAAGTGCACCATCTCTGTCACAAGAAAGATTCTCAGTAGGCAGCAATGTATGTATCATGCATTGTTCCACCTTCTCTTTACAATGCAACAGGTGATCCAGGTGCACATTATGATTATAGCAGAGATAAATGGTAGAGCAGTGCATCACAGGGATGTTGGGGGTTAACTAGATATGATGACTGTGTTCTAGGGTAAAATATTCCTAGATAAATATTTGTGTTATATTTGAAAAGAAAGATATACTGAGGGGAGTGGTGCATATTTGAAACCAAGACAGGATGACCAATAAGCACGGCTGAAAAGCATTTAGGTTGTGCAATATATAGTAAATGTGCAAATGTTGTGTATGGTATATGGAACCGACAAGACACAAGATATCTGCCTGCAAAGTCTTCAAATTCTTATCTTTGCTTTATAGAGGATACACTTGCAAGAAGTAGAGTAATCAGATTACATAAAATGAGCTACTCTATTTTTGGATGGCTGATTAAGTACCTTACACAAAGGTTGAGAATGCATATTAAAGCCCAGATAATAAAGATTGGTTTACGCATAGAGAGGATGAAGGATGGCAAACATACAATTGATACTAAGTAACTACCCTGACATACCAGTAGACTGCACGCAACCCCTCACCTATACATTTACTTAACAAGCTACAAGCTCATCCCATCATGACAATCAAATTATGTGGGTATCAGCCCTGCTAAAGAATTTGCATTCTTTTCTGGACAGTGCTATGGAAGGCTGACGAACTCACTGTTCCTAGCATACCTTTGTTTTCTCATAAGGCTGACGATTTTCTATGTCAATGCCTTAGGTACTTCCTACTTTTGACTTTTCGTAATTTTGCTTATAAGGCTGGTGTTTCTAATTAAATTAAATACAACCTTCCCTGCTCAACAAATGTGAGATATGGAATGGAAACTCAATACTAGTGGAACCGTACACTGTTATATGGCTTGCTGGCAGCTACTCACATATTCACATTAGTTTTGACCATCACCCTTGGTGTGTCATACATTGGGATATCTGTGGTCACATAACACTTTGATCATCTGGTGAATCGAAGAGAGTTGTGAAAATCATCACGCACACATAAAGCGTGCATTGAACTAGTGAATATGGTAATGAGGCTACGGTCTGTCCTGTTATGTTCAGCCATTCACTCCTGAAGAAAGGGTGAAGCTTTTGAGACGTGTTGCACATCTGGAGAA
Organism: Ornithodoros turicata; assembly: GCF_037126465.1. NCBI lineage: Eukaryota > Metazoa > Arthropoda > Arachnida > Ixodida > Argasidae > Ornithodoros > Ornithodoros turicata. Next base: position 11,172,510 of record NC_088207.1, read on the forward strand.
GTTGACGTGACAGTCAAGGAGAAGATGCCGTACTCTGTCTCTGTCAAAGAAACGTCTTGAAAAGGGACTACAGGGTGTATTCAGGAAGGACCAACTTGCTGCACTATCTCGATCAAGCAATCGTGGGTGCAAGTGGTCTCAAGCTACGGTGAAGACAGGATTGCAGCTTCATTTCTCCTGTGGGACGTCTGGGTATGAGACTATTCTCAACCAGAAACTCCCATTCCCCTCTGCCAGGACACTGAGACGTAGGGTACAAGGTATACCCTCATTCATTATATTCTTTTTCTGTTTCATGTGGTGAGGTGGTGTGAATGTGAGGTACGAAGCTGCACAAAGTGTGCGTTGAATTTCGGAACGGGTCATCCTACATAAATTAAAGCATTGTTGAATTAAGAAAATTTTCAGTGCTTTGCTGCAGTGTTTCAAGATTTGGGTTCTATGGGGTACTAGGATTGATAGGCAGTGCTTGAAATGTTCCTGAGGCATCACAAATCACATGAATGGTTTATGTTTTAATGCTTTATAAGCACTCTATTATTATATATTTGTGCAGTTGAGGTGTGAAGCTATTTGTTATCAAAATGGATATGGGGTAACATTATTGGCTTGGAGGAATTTGAATATCATCTCATGGTTGGTTTATGTTCAGAGCTCTATCCTGTGATACATAATTTCTTTAGCGTCGTAATGTTAACTGGTCAGAAGAATTTCAGGAAATTTACTGACTTTAGTGATTGTACAAACACAGTATATACAGGATATTCAGGTATAGTGATTTTACAGGACAAACGTTCACAGAACACGCTCCGATGCATTCCTTCCTCAGAGTGATTCACTAGCAGTGAATGGTACAATGTGAACTTACAAAGAGGAGACTGGGTTACCTAGGCACATGTCTGTAAGTCCATACGGTCCCATTCGCTGCTAGCGTGTCACTCTGAGGAAGGAATGTGCCGGAGCGTGTTCCGAAAACTTTTGTTCAGCACTGTACAGGCAAGGGTGCAGTTGCTTAGCTCATCATTTTTTACTGCATGCAAGCACTTAATGTTCATGTGTCCCTGTCGTGCCTATGTAATGTTTTTGTAGTGTATGTCATGCCTTTCACAATATGGCAGTGATACTCTATAACATGGAATTTTAGCCACTGTATGTAATTGTGCATGACTTTGTTTAGACTTGAAACACATATTTTCATTTAAACAATTAGCATATGAGATGTATCATTCTGTCGTCTTGTCAACAGGGATCAAATTTCAACCAGGAATACTGCATGAGGTGTTCCAGCTTCTCCAGGCAAAAGTGCCTGGCCTCAACGAACAAGAACGTTGCTGCCTCCTGATGATTGACGAAATGTCCATCCAACAACGAATCGAATATGACTCTTCAACAAGCTCTGTTCGCGGTTACACCACACTTCCTGTGCCAGGTGCTGACTGCAACGTGCCTGCTTCACATGGCCTTGTCTTCATGGTGTGTGGCATATCAACCCGATGGAAGCAAGTTGTTGCATACCACTATACAGGTAGATATATTGTTACAACAGGTACAAGATAACAGTTTGGGCTGATATGTTAGAAACGAGAAAGTAAAGACACACCATACGGTGGTATTCCACCACAGCTATTATGCACAGTACTTCAACGCATTGCACAAAAGGCTGGAAAAGAGGTGCGACAAGTATGGGTTATATGCCATGAAAAATGGAAGGATAGAAAAACTGTACCTTCTTATTAACATTGCCTCTCTGTTTGACCATGTCTAATAGTATGGGAAGTGACATAGTGGTTTTGGTCTGTCACATGACTAGAGTTTCTGTGCATCTTCTGGAGAATCCCAAACAGTATTTAGAAAAGAGAGAGCGCAACCGGGATGGTATATGATGATGAGAAGGAATGAGAGACACTGAGACGAAAAGGAGGAACACCAACACTTTCTCAGACACAGCAACCTTGCTGTGCCTGAGGAAGTGTTGGTGTTCCTTTTTCTCTCAGTGTCTTTGGTTTTTTTCTCGTCATCAAGATTCTTCACTGATTATCACGTGGTAGCGAAATATCTTACTTTATGCAGGAGCTTCCTTCAGCGGCATCGATGCTGGAAATTTCACTGCATCAGTCATTGAAAAGTGCTTTGACATCGGCCTGAAGGTTCTTGCAATAACAACAGATATGGCACCAGGAAACAGGTCAATGTGGCAATATTTTGGTGTCGTCACAGGAAAGCACAGCCGTGTAGCCAATGTTGCCAAACATCCTTCATTTGGCAACCACATCATCAGAGTGCTTGCAGATGTTCCACATCTTGTGAAGAATTTGTGCTCGCATATCGTTAGTGGACAACAGATCATAATTGATCCTGTAGACGTTGCGAAACATGGTTTGGTTGGTAACACAGTGAGTATAGAACCCATCAAAAGACTTGTACAGCACCAAGTAGGAAGTACTTTCAAGCTAGCTCCTAACTTGAAGCCAGAGCTGTTAGATCCGAACCACTTTGACAAAATGAAGGTCTGCAATGCGATGTACATCTTCAGCAACTCAACAGCAACAGCTCTTCGCACAATGGTGAAAGAACATGGCTGGGAGGAAACCGTACTAGTTACGGCATGGTTTCTTCAGCAAGTGAACCACTGGTTTGACATTATTTGCAGCCGCCACCCAGTCATGGCTCTGAGCAGACACAACCCTGCGAGACACGAAGAAGCTGTGGCTTCCCTGGAAACTTTCATGGACATGTTCTGTCGCATGAAAATTGGGAATGGACAATTCAAACCGTGTCAGGCAGGGGTTCGCCTCTCGACAACTTCAATCCTGCAGCTGCAGCAGTACCTTCTTGAGGACCTCTCCTTTGAGTTCTTACTGACATCAAGGTTTACACAGGATAGCCTTGAAAACTTTTTTTCAACTGTACGTCTCAAGAACCCCACTCCAACGCCAATGGAATTCAAAATGGCCTTGAAAATCATAAGCATTAGTCAATATCTGAAAGTCGCAACTACAGGATCATACGAAGTAGATGACGGTACATACTTTTTGGCAGACTTTGACACCTCTCTTGTCAGCAACAACTTGGATGTTGACATAGACGTTGACAATATGACATATGGAAGGCCAATTCTAACTGAAGTTGAAGAAAGCGCCTTTTACTACTATGCAGGCTACATTCTGTCTAGAGTCATAAAGAACAATAAGGTTTGTAGCCAGTGCACAAATGCTGTAGTTGCAAAACCAAATGAGATTTCAAGGGTTCAACAGTTCACTCTGGAAAAATCTTACGGAGTTGATTCACTGACATGCCCATCAGCAGGTGCCTATGAACTCCTCCTCCGCTGCGAATCCGGCTTTAGGAGCAACATCAAGCAATATATGGACAAGGACTACATCATTTCTACTCTTTCTGGTAAGATGTCTCTAGCTTCCGAGGACATTGACATACCACAATGCCACGGAATTAAGGACAACATCATAAAGCGTTTTTGCCATGCACGGTTGCAGCTCCATCTTTCAGAGCTAAGTGAAAGCATGTGTGTGCAAAGGATTGATAGGAGCAGCATGAGCATGTGTGCACCTAGACGCCAGTAGTGCTTGCATGTTTTTTTACATTCATTTCTGCTCGTCTCACTATGTGTAGCGGACGCATATCCTGCGCGACCTACTGTGAGTCCTTGTGCATGTGGTGGACGCATGTCTTTCTGTGCAATCTGCTCTGTGCTTCAATACAGGTGGTGGACGCATTCTGCTATGCATGTGCTACTCTGTGCTTCAATACAGGTGGTGGACGCATTCTGCTATGCATGTGCTACTCTGTGTTTCAGTACTGCATGGTGATGGACGCACCTTGTTCAGCGCAATCTACCATGTTCCACACTGTCAGTAGTGAACACATGTGCCAGTGTGCTCTACAGTGTGTGACGCCATGGGCAGAGGAGGCATGCCTTTGTGCCATCAACCTTAGTCAGCAGTGCCTAACTATTGCCATTAGTCGAGCACTTGTGAACTACACAGCCTAGTCAGGTGCTTCCGAACTGTAGTGCTTAGTTTTGGTGCTTCTGAACTACTTCCCCCTTAAACTATCCCTACCTTGTCGTGGTAAGGGGGCTTGTGTACCTCTGGGATGCTATGAGCTAAACTAGCTACAGTTAATGCTGTAACTAGGGTCACCCATGCTAGACAGGTCATAGTGGAGAGGTCAGACAAAAAGGGATATACAAGCTGTAACACCCAGTTTGTTGACTAACCGTGTCCATTGGTCTGAAGTGTCATGCTTAAGATATATTAATCACGTTAGGGTGCTAATACTGTTCCACAAGTAACAAGATTCATGCATTTGTGACTATAGCAACAGCACGTTTGGAGCATGATGTGGCCTTGCTTAAACTTGCATACTAATATTTTGCATGTTGTTTTTCTGTTCAAATGCCATCTTTATGATAATCTACGATAAGCCATCCCACATGTGGGCTACCCTCATCACAGTTGTTGAAGAAGAGATAATCTTGACATCTCATTTTCGTTCCCCACATAAAGACTGGGGCCTACTCAGAGCTGCATACATGTGTTACATGTACATGCATGTTGGGATTTTATGTTACACATGTTTTGGCTTATTTTTCTGCCTCAAGCTTGCATATGAATTGCTCTTTCTGCAGATTTATCCATATACTGTGCTTATATGTTATAATGCAAGAGCTTAAAGGATAATGCTGGTATAGTTGGTCAATGGAACTCGGAAGAACACAACACTGATTGTGTCGACTAAGGTTTCTCTGAGGTAAGAACTTTCTGCATTCTACGTCGCGGCAGTTCTCTGTGGTCTCATGCTGTGTACGCAGCACCAAAGTGAAGCAGAAAAGTAAACGACTGGTGAAATGTAGAAGTAAACATAGTACCTGTATACTTATAGCAGACATAGAACACCGACAAAGTAGACTGAGTAACCATAATCATAGCTGCTGAAAATCAAAATCTACTGCATTTTCTGCTGATGTAGAAAAATACAAACTGCAACCCTTTTGTAAAGAGCCCTTGATTTGCACGATGGGTACACAATATATTGGGAACAGTATACTGTACTATTGGTAATAGGTTATCTGTTGAAACCCTGTGCACACTGAGCTGTCTGACAAGAGAAAGTTAGACCACAAGTAGGGCTCTGGCCCAGAGTCCCCTGCAGTCAGTGCCTATACACTTGTCATGATACTCCTATTCAGGAGTCAACCTTCATGCAGAACTGATTATACGAACAGGTAACCCTGTCTATAAAATATTTCGATTCATTGAGATGTTTGTTATGTACCTCATATTTTATTTCATGAAAGATTGGTATATATATTGGTGGTATATGCATCTGCATTTGTGTCTAAATGTGTACTGCATGCTTGCTTTGCTTTGGACAATGGAACTGTACACTTTCCTGGAAGACTGTATGCAGAGAGTATCAGTAAGTGAAGTAGGTAAAGCATTGTAGCCAATTTTTCCATGATCACCTGGATGTCTAGGCATCATTTGAGGCTTGCAAGGCAGGTGAGTCATACAGAGGATGACACACATGGATCATCAAAGATGTCACAAAAGTACACATTGATATTGGTGCTAATGTTGTGTACTGGAGAGTGCTGGAAAAATTTGTAAGGTAACACACACACTTTGCATTGCATTATCTGCCATGCAATAGTCAGCATTTCATGATGGAGTGTGTCGTCATGGATGATTAAAGACGACCGCTATGACAGAAATAGCTGCACATGTGATTCGTTATTACCAGTGTGTACAAGTACCTGCACTTCATCTCAGAAATAAAGTACACGTTATCGCACAGGCTTTTGCTGTTCAAAGCAGTGCATTTGTGTTTTTCTGTGTCCTGGTCAAATTATATAGTAACATTACTGACATCTGCAGACATCACTGGTGCATCCGATGATTAGTCACCTTGGGGGTATAATGTCTAATTGGCAAAACCCATGGCCCGTAGTGTGAAAAGCTATCTTTTCATCACTTGACTACATAGTGTTTTGTTTCAAAAACACATGAACAAAGGAGATTTCATTTCCCATTGTTGCGGTCTCTGGCTTTGTTTATTTATACAATATACATGTTTACACAGGTACACTAGATGGGTAATTATGTTAAGTCTGAAGAGTGGCAGCGCATGCATACCGAAGTAGTGGTCATGATTAGACACAAGAAAATCAGGAAACATGATAGAACAAAACCAAGGTAGAAATTTGGGGTAGTCTGTACATAGCCATGAGTAAAAACTTGCAGCCAAAGAGAGGACGGGACACAACGGTAGCAACACACAACAGCGGGAACTGCAGACTCAACTAAAGGATTTATTAACAGTACGTCACTTAAAAAGGCGTAAGAATGTATGACACATAGTGGTAAGGGTAACGTGCTCCAACAAAGCTAGTCTCCGCCAAGATACTAGATCTCGACCACGAAGAGGTTCAAAGAAGTCTGGCTAATACACTTCACCCAAAGAGGCCAAAGAGGGAGGCCTCCACAATCTCTCGAACATTCTTTTCTTTGAAGCGAGCACTCATGGAACAAAACACCAGGAAAATTATTCATTTTTATTTGTAGAATACAAATGATTTTGTAAAAATAACTAGCCCACATCGCATAGACACTTGCAGGTCCTGACTTATTTTCACGCGCATGCCAAAGGCCAAATGTCCCAGTATTTACTTACGCAAGAATACTTCTCGCTTGCTACATTTGTAAGTCGACATTTCGATCAAGATATAGCTTCTAGAAGCCAGACACAACTTACAAGTAAACCAGTAAACTACAAAAACGTATATACGTAGGGCAGAGGCACGATCTTGACGTTGGTTGTTCCAATCACTAGTCGTCGTTGGGGGAGCAACGAATAATTGTAGAGAAGCCCACAGAAGTAGGGCTGAAAGAACTTTGAATCTTTATCTTGATGGCAGTGTTAGAAATTTGAAATCGCGCTTACTTGGAGCTTGAGCTGTATGAATTACCCGTAGTATGCATATGCTGCGGCAGCAGCAGCTATGGACATCGCGGCGCAACCAGCGCAACTCTCCGCTGACCTGTCGATGCTACGATTTTTCAAATTAAATTCATAAACAGATGGGATCTAAACCAAGAAAACACGTTTACATGCATATAATTTAGTAATTAAACGCAAGACAGTTGACATAGCATTGTTTTCGTCATTGTTTTTTTGTTTGGATCGGTGTCTTCGTTAGGCCTAACTACGGCGGCGAAACACTATTTTCAAGCACATAGCGATTGCATACCGTGAGATAAACCTGATTCCCAAGAAACTTACAGAATGATATATATTTTCAGCCTAAAATTAGGGTAGTTTCAGAAAAATTTTTTCTAAAAGTTCCCGCTTCACCGTATCAACGTTCGCCGCCATTTTGGGTGGCAGTCAGGTGTCATGGCGGCCCCCATAGAAAACAGCAGCCAATGAAAAACGCTCAATTTGATTGACAGGTCGAGCCTCTTTTTGTGGCTCCTCCCAATGGCCAGACTCCCTTTTAATATACGGCTCTGGCGCCCGCCAGACGGCAGCGACCCCGCTGCAGCTTTATCTCAGATGTTCAAACTTACCTTGTGGTGTGCAACTTTCCGCCCACTTCATGCTGATTGGTCTGATTCAGACGTCTAAGCCAAAGCCTACTGATCACCCTCCCAATGTAAGCCTGACGATTGGCCCATTCTAAGCCCACTGACACCGGATGGTGCAACCCTTTACTGGCTCTGCCCACTTCATGCTGATTGGCCCATTCTAAGCCTACTGATCTTTGATTGGCTGACCGTAGCTCCGCTCCTTTATGCTAATTAGTTGGCTGGGCTCCGCCCAGTTCACGCTCAATGGCCCGTGCTAAGCCTTGACTGATCATTGATTGGTTGACTGTAGCTCCGCCCCTTTATGCTAATTACTCGGCTCTGCCCACTTCACGCTGATTGATGCACGCGTATCGCTGAGCACAGCTCTGCCCCTTTATGCTGATTAACTGGCTCCGCTGATTGGTCCATTCGAAGCCTACTGATCACTCTCCCACACTTTCTAAGCCATCTGATTGGCCGTCACCACCGATTGGCCCGTTCTAAGCGCACTGACTAAGCCCGTTGAACATAGCCTTCGTTAGCGCCCGCCAGATGGCAGCGACCCCACTGCGGCTTTATCTCAGATGTTCAAACTTACACACACAAGAGATTGGAGATCACAAGAGATCAAAAGAGATTGGACCTTGTGGTGTGCAACTTTCCGCCCACTTCATGCTGATTTGTCTGATTCAGACGTCTGAGCCTACTGATCACCCTCCCATTGTAAGCCTGCTGATTGGCCCATTCTAAGCCCACTGACAACCCTTTACTGGCTTGGCCCACTTCACGCTGATTGGCCCATTCTAAGCCTACCGATGGCTGACCCTGATTGGTCCACGCTAAGCCTACTGAACGGTGATTGGCTTACCTGAATTTGTCGCTCCTAAGCAGCTTCAGATAAGACACAAGACAACTGTTGATTTCAACCTTTATTTGGTACACCTGCTGGTATTTGGTTTACCAGCTGCGTCATAGGGCACGGCTTGGCTCTGCTGTGGCTGGCCTTGATTGGTCCACGCTACTTACTTCGTGGCGCAACGCTTTAATGGCTCCACCCACTTCGCATTGATTGGTTCATTTTAAGCCTACTGACTTCTAAGCCAGTCCACGCTAAGCCTACTGATCACTTTACCAGCGCTCTGATTGGCCGCTACCAATTGGCCCTCGTTCTAAGTCCACTGACACCAGATGGCGCAACTCTTCACCAGCTCTGCCTACTTCATGCTGATTGGTCCATTCTAAGCCTACTGACTTCTAAGCCGAACCACGCTAAGCCTACTGATTGCCCCTTCACACCAAAGCCTACCGATGTCTGGCCCTGATTGGTCCACGTTAACCCTACCGAACAGTGATTGGCTAGCCTGTCTCTCCTAAACCACAATGCAGCAGCTTCAGACAAGACACACGACAATTGTTGATTTCAACCTTTATTTGGTACAACAGCCTGTGGGTAGGTTCAGCTGCATCAGAGAGATCCCGGTCATCACTTGCATTCATTGGTCACTCAGCTCCCTCGATAGGCACCAACTGCTATCGGTTCATCTAACTGCAAGTGGTCTGACTACAAGCCTCTCATTGGTCACTTATGTCTAGAGCTCCCTAACAGGCTATAAAACTGCTACCGGCCCATGCCTCCATCCGGCTCCTCACTGGTTCACAATGAAACTTTTTCACATGCTCTGCCCTACACAGACAAGAGATGGCGCCGCTTCTCTTTGCAAAGATGGACAGCTGCCATTGCATTAGTGACTCATTTCTATCCAACTGGGTCATACTTCTAGAGAGCCAGCGTTCTGAACAGTTTACATGCCGCCGCCTCCCGCTGTTCACATAGACACAGTTGGAAATGGGGAAAAAAAACATTTTCAGGGTACACATCTCAAAACACACTCTACACAAGTAAAGTTGGCTTCCCCCGGTTGCATGCGTGCGTTAGGTGAAGCCCGTCCCATCTGGCTGCTCACTGGTTCACAATGAAACTTTTTCACATGCTCTGCCCTACACATACAAGAGATGGCGCCGCTTGTCTTTGCAAAGATGGACAGCTGCCATTGCATTGGTGACTCATTTCTATCCAATTGGTTCATACTTCTAGAGAGCCAGCGTTCTGAACAGCTTACATGCCGCCGCCTCCCGCTGTTCACATAGCCACAGTTGGAAATGGGGAAAAAAAATTTTCCGGGTACACATCTCAAAACACACTCTACACGAGTAAAGTTGGCTTCACCTGGTTGCATTCGTGCGTTAGGTCAAGCCTACCCCCTGAGAACAAGCTTAGGATCGTTTAGGACAATAGCATAGTGGCGCTACGTGGTGAAGCTCAAGACGCACTGACACTCCAACGCTTATTAAACCATGCTATGCACGCACGTACTGAAGCTAAAAAAAAAAGAAGACTCAACCCAAGCTGAGTATGAAGAAACACCATTTCACATTGCTCCCCTCAGAATATTCTGTTCAAACATAGCCAGCGCACACGACACAGCTCGTACGCAGAGCACAACTGGAAGCACTCTTAGAAATATAAGTTCAAGGCACAACGTCGCACAATGAACGGGTTCATCTCGGAAAAAATGCGCTCACCTTCTCAAACGGGCACATAGATTCACGAGCACCATGCAGCAATATCTGAAACATGCGACGCGCCTGCAGCTCACGCGATTTTAGCCTCCCCATGTCCGTGTATATTGGAATTTTTCACCTGAGAGGCATGCACACACCGTTATCAATTAGCTATGAATACACACACACACACACAATAAAATTTTGAATGCGTAATCTGCGTATGATCGCAACGCACGGGCTCAACACGCACCGATATAGACACATCAAACTATCGCGCACCTTCCAGGTTTACAAATCTACATCACGCCGCAAACGTAGCCAGCGTACATTTCACGCGACACACCCACGCGTTCGCACGAGCACTACTGAACAGTAAGAAGCATCATTAGAAATATAAATTTAGGATGACCACACAAAAACGCACTCAATCTTAAAAAGCAGACTCAACCCAAGCTGAGTATGAAGAAACACAATTGCTCTCCCAGAACATTCTGCCAGCGCACGCAACACAACTCGCACTCCTGGAAGCACCATTAGAAATATAGGCTCAGGACACAACGTCGCATTATAAACAACTTCATCTCGAAAAAAAAAAAAAAGATGTGCTCGCCTTCGCGGACGGGCACATAGATTCACGAGCACCATGCAGCAATATCTGAAATACGAATATCCGACGGCGCGTGGGCAGCTCACGCGACTTTAGCCTGCCCATGCAGTTTTAGACAGTGTGCGTTCAACATAAGAAATTATCTAAATCAAGCAGAATGATAGAGCACAGTGATGCTATGTGATAAGGCTCTCACTGACGCCCCGACGCTTATTAAACAATGCTACGCGGTGAAGCTTCGCACGTACTCAATGTTAAAAACAACACTCAACCCAAGCTGAGTATGAAGAAACACAATTGCTCTCCCAGAACATTATGTGCAAACATAGCCAGCGCACGCAACCTAACTCGCACATGTACCTTCGAAACAGAGCGCAACTGGAAGCACCATTAGAAACACAAATTTAGGATAATTGCACGCCGTCGCATTATGAACAAGTTCATCTCATTAAAAAAAGAAAATATGGGCTCACCTTAAGAGCGTCACGGACAGGCACATGGATTCATAAACTAGCGGTACAGCAGGGCGCGAATTTCGGCCGTGTGGACAGCTCACGCGACTTTAGTCTGCCCATGTCGGCGTATATTGCAGTTTTAGATAGATGGCGTTCAACATAAGCAATTAATTAAATCAAGCGGAATGACAAAAGCATAGTGATGCTATGTGGTGAGGCTCCAACGCTTATTAAACCGAAATTGGTTGGTGGTATGCACGCCCGTACTGAACCCAAGTCGCGCCTCCGCGTTCCTTCTCTATACTGGAAGCACCAATATTAAGATCCTCGCACTATGAACAAGTTCATCAAGAAAATGGGCCCACCTCATCACATCCGTATGACGCACGTAGATTCTTGTCGCGCGACGCGGCACAGCAGGGTAGGGAAACACGGGCGCGCGGACAGCTCACACGATTTTAGCCTGCCCGCGCACACAGGCTCAACATGCGCCGACACGCCAAAATGCCGCGCGCACCTTCCAGGCACCCGTTACCGTGCCAGCCGTACAGAAAACTAGATATCCGAAACACAGGCGCGTAATATAACCCTCCGGTTGGAGCCATCTGTTTTACATCAATGGTCGCTCGTTTCTGCAAGGTTGCAAGTCCGCGAAATTGGGTCACCTTGAAGATGTGTTCGAGCCATCTGTTTTATGCCAAACTCTGGGGCGGACCCTAGCGAAAAACAAAGGTTGCGTCAAGGTGATGTAACCAGAAACTGGGTCACCTCGTAAATCATGTTTTCCGAGGCCGCGCGTATTAAAACCAGCGATCACACCACGCTATGCGACCACCTGCTCATTGCCGAAACAAGCTTTCTCTAACAAAGGGTTCGCTTATGCAGTTTCCAAATGTCGTTCGCGGCTAACGGGCGCGCATCACGGGCGTGATTGTGTAAAAATCGCACCACCCTCCAAGGGCGCATTTGAGTTCCGTCCGACGGTCGGCTGTGGGTCAAGCGCACGACGAGGAAAGTACGTCTCACTATATTGTCTTCAAGTTGAGGAGGTAACAGTTGTTCTCATTTTCAGTTCATTCGGTGTGCGTAGGAACTGAGAAGTCATGTCACCTAAGCCAGTATCATCGTCTAAGCGAGTATAGTTTGTGGAGAGGTTACCACGCTTTCTTAAAGCAATTTTATACCATATCCCAAATGTTCTGCGCGATCAAACAAGTGAGAACATTATGAAAAGAAGAACACCGCTTCACACATCACGGCGCGTGCATGCCGTAATACCATAGCTTGTTTCGGCTTGCTCAAACAAGTTCTGGCATTTAGTACTGTGCGTTGTGGTGAGGCCTGGGACACGTAAATGACGCGTATAATGGTGCCGATTTGTAGGAAACACTGAAGAGATTCAAGGATTATTCTCCGACATGTGTTTCGACATCCTCTTCTTCATTGTACAAATATCACGTAATCTCAATGAAGTCCTAAAGACGTGGGAATACGAAGACATTGTACCTGTAGATATAATTCAAGCTCTCCTTCTGCTATGCGTGCTGGTCAATCGGCGGAATCAATGTTGTTGTTGTATGATTTACGAAGCGAGCGGCTGGTTTATATTTCCAAGGATTTAGTGAAACAGCACAGCCAAATAAACGTTTATTTGCATAAAAAATCTATGGATGATCTCACTCTACGTAAACAATGAAGATTTCGCGCTGTCACTAAATATCTCCTCAATGTGGGCAACACGCCGCGTAGTTCGCGTTCGCGAGTTGGATTTGCTTTATATCATAAAAAAACATAGTGGTTGCTTCATTCCCGCATTTATTTCATGCGAACTTTATGTCACATAAAAAGGCATACTCTTCCCACCAATAATCTCGCTGCTAAAAATCAATAAAGATTATGAAGAAATTGTTTACAGTAAACACGGTATTCACAACACTTTAGCGAAGACGTCCTCTAACGTGGAGACAACACGTTCCTTTCCCTCGACGACGGTAATGTCCAACCTCGTGTGGTTCTTTTTCCAGTAGTCACGCACCACGGGGATGGAAAACCCGGCATTTATGATTGTCTCGCTGATGGGTTCTCCGTTTCTATATCGCTCCAACAGTTCCAACTTGTATCTCACAAACTGTCCTATTTTATGAGTACTCCGCGCGGGAATAGCTCTCAAAATGTCGCTAAAATCACTCTCTTCTCCGTGTCCATTTAAAAAGTTGTTTAGACGTTGTAAATCTGCCAGCATGCGTTTGCATACGAACTGATCCATCTGACACGACACACTGGGCCTTCGCACTTTTGCGGTTGTGCGGTTGTCAAGTCGATGCTCATCACTTTTCTTATGTCGATGTTTCCTACAAATCGGCACCATTATACGCGTCATTTACCGCGACGTGTCCCAGGCCTCACCACAACGCACAGTACTAAATGCCAGAACTTGTTTGAGCAAGCCGAAACAGGTATTACGGCATGCACGCGCCGTGATGTGTGAACCGGTGTTCTTCTTTTCATAATGCTCTCACTTGTTTGATCGCGCAGAACATTTGGGATATGGTATGGTAACCTCTCAACAAACTATACTCGCTTAGACCATGATACTGGCTTAGGTGACATGACTTCTCAGTTTGTACACACACCGAATGAACTGAAAATGAGAACAACTGTTACCTCCTCATCTTGAAGACAATATAGTGAGACGTACTTTCCTTGTCGTGCGCTTGACCCACAGCCGTCCGTCGGACGGAACTCAAATGCGCCCTTGGAGGGTGGTGCGATTTTGTTTACACAATCACGCCCGTGATGCGCGCCCGTTAGCCGCGAAGGACATTTGGAAACTGCATAAGCGAACCCTTTGTTAGAGAAAGCTCGTTTCGGCAATGAGCAGGTGGCCGCATAGCGTTGTGTGATCGCTGGTTTTAATACGGGCGGCCTCGGAAAACATGATTGACGAGGTAACCCAGTTTCTCGTTACATCACCTTGACGCAACAATTTTTTTTTTCGCTAGGGTCCGCCGCAGAGTTTGGCCATAAAGCGCGTTTTGATATAAAACAGATGGCTCGAACACATCTTCAAGGTGACCCAATTTCGCGAACTTGCAACCTTGCAGAAACGAGCGACCATTGATGTAAAACAGATGGCCCCATCCGGAGGGTTATATTACGGGCATGTGTTTCGGCTATCTAGTTTTCTGTGCGGCTGGCACGGTAACGGGTGCCTGGAAGGTGCGCGCGGCATTTTGGCGTGTCGGCGCATGTTGAGCCTGTGTGCGCGGGCAGGCTAAAATCGTGTGAGCTGTCCGCGCGCCCGTGTTTCCCTACCCTGCTGTGCCGCGTCGCGCGACAAGAATCTACGTGCGTCATACGGATGTGATGAGGTGGGCCCATTTTCTTGATGAACTTGTTCATAGTGCGAGGATCTTAATATTGGTGCTTCCAGTATAGAGAAGGAACGCGGAGGCGCGACTTGGGTTCAGTACGGGCGTGCATAGCACCAACCAATTTCGGTTTAATAAGCGTTGGAGCCTCACCACATAGCATCACTATGCTTTTGTCATTCCGCTTGATTTAATTAATTGCTTATGTTGAACGCCATCTATCTAAAACTGCAATATACGCCGACATGGGCAGACTAAAGTCGCGTGAGCTGTCCACACGGCCGAAATTCGCGCCCTGCTGTACCGCTAGTTTATGAATCCATGTGCCTGTCCGTGACGCTCTTAAGGTGAGCCCATATTTTCTTTTTTTATGAGATGAACTTGTTCATAATGCGACGGCGTGCAATTATCCTAAATTTGTGTTTCTAATGGTGCTTCCAGTTGCGCTCTGTTTCGAAGGTACATGTGCGAGTTAGGTTGCGTGCGCTGGCTATGTTTGCACATAATGTTCTGGGAGAGCAATTGTGTTTCTTCATACTCAGCTTGGGTTGAGTCTGCTTTTTAAGATTGAGTGCGTTTTTGTGTGGTCATCCTAAATTTATATTTCTAATGGTGCTTCTTACTGTTCAGTAGTGCTCGTGCGAACGCGTGGGTGTGTCGCGTGAAATGTACGCTGGCTACGTTT
The DNA here is from genome assembly GCF_037126465.1 of Ornithodoros turicata. NCBI lineage: Eukaryota > Metazoa > Arthropoda > Arachnida > Ixodida > Argasidae > Ornithodoros > Ornithodoros turicata. The sequence continues at coordinate 11,187,782 of NC_088207.1, forward strand.
GCGGCGTGATGTAGATTTGTAAACCTGGAAGGTGAGCGATAGTTTGATGTGTCTATATCGGTGCGTCTTGAGCCCGTGCGTTGCGATCATACGCAGATTACGCATTCAAAATTTTATTGCGTGTGTGTGTATTCATAGCTACGTGATAACGGTGTGTGCATGCCTCTCAGGTGAAAAATTCGAATATACGCGGACATGGGGAGGCTAAAATCGCGTGAGCTGCAGGCGCGTCGCATGTTTCAGATATTGCTGCATGGTGCTCGTGAATCTATGTGCCCGTTTGAGAAGGTGAGCGCATTTTTTCCCGAGATGAACTCGTTCATTGTGCGACGTTGTGCCTTGAACTTATATTTCTAAGAGTGCTTCCAGTTGTGCTCTGCGTACGAGCTGTGTCGTGTGCGCTGGCTATGTTTGAACAGAATATTCTGAGGGGAGCAATGTGAAATTGTGTTTCTTCATACTCAGCTTGGGTTGAGTCTTCTTTTTAGCTTCAGTACGTGCGTGCATAGCATGGTTTAATAAGCGTTGGAGTGTCAGTGCGTCTTGAGCTTCACCACGTAGCGCCACTATGCTATTGTCCTAAACGATCCTAAGCTTGTTCTAGGGGGTGGGCTTGACCTAACGCACGAATGCAACCAGGTGAAGCCAACTTTACTCGTGTAGAGTTTGTTTTGAGATGTGTACCCTGAAAAAAAATTTTTTCCCCATTTCCAACTGTGGCTACGTGAACAGCGGGAGGCGGCGGCATGTAAGCTGTTCAGAACGCTGGCTTTCTAGAAGTATGAACCAATTGGATAGAAATGAGTCACCAATGCAATGGCAGCTGTCCATTTTTGCAAAGACAAGCGGCGCCATCTCTTGTATGTGTAGGGCAGAGCATGTGAAAAAGTTTCATTGTGAACCAGTGAGCAGCCAGATGGGACGGGCCTCACCTAACGCGCGCATGCAACCGGGGGAAGCCAACTTTACTTGTGTAGAGTGTGTTTTGAGATGTGTACCCTGAAAATGTTTTTTTTCCCCATTTCCAACTGTGTCTATGTGAACAGCGGGAGGAGGTGGCATGTAAGCTGTTCAGAACGCTGGCTCTCTAGAAGTATGACCCAGTTGGATAGAAATGAGTCACTAATGCAATGGCAGCTGTCCATCTTTGCAAAGACAAACGGCGCCATCTCTTGTCTGTGTAGGGCAGAGCATGTGAAAAAGTTTCATTGTGGACCAGTGAGCAGCCGGATGGAGGCATGGGCCGATAGCAGTTTTATAGCCTGTTAGGGAGCTCTAGACATAAGTGACCAATGAAAGGCTTGTAGTCAGATGAGCAGACCACTTGCAGTTAGATGAACCGATAGCAGTTGGTGCCTATCGAGGGAACTGAGTGACCAATGAACGCAAGTGATGACCGGGATCTCTCTGATGCAGCTTAACCTACCCACAGGCTGTTGTACAAAATAAAGGTTGAAATCAACAATTGTCGTGTGTCTTGTCTGAAGCTGCTGCATTGTGGTTTAGGAGCGACAGGCTAGCCAATCACTGTTCAGTAGGCTTAACCTGGACCAATCAGGGAAAGACATCGGTAGGCTTTCGTGTGAAGGGGCAATCAGTAGGCTTAGTGTGGTTCGGCTTAGAAGTCAGTAGGCTTAGAATGGACCAGTCAGCATGAAGTAGGCAGAGCTGGTGAAGAGTTGCGCCATCTGGTGTCAGTGGACTTAGAACGAGGGCCAAATGGTAGCGGCCAATCAGAGGCTGGTAGAGTGATCAGTAGGCTTAGCGTGGACTGGCTTAGAAGTCAGTAGGCTTAAAATAGACCAATCAATGCGAAGTGGGTGGAGCCATTAAAGAGTTGCGCCACGAAGTAAGTAGCGTGGACCAATCCGGGCCAGCCACAGCAGAGCCAAGCCGTGCCCTATGACGCAGCTGGACCAATAGCATAATTTCTATTAAATGTGTAGGGAACCTTCTTTGGCACCGTCAGAGCATGCACGTTGTGAACCAATGAGCAGCAGGGTGGAGGCATGCGGTTAGCACGGGCCAATAGCAGTTGGAGCCTACCAGTGTATGACCCCCGCTAAAGTTATCTTATGGTAAAAGTTACAATCTCCCACAGTTAAATTTATCTCGTCTAGAGATGAGTGTGTGTGACCAATGAGTGGCTTGCGGGTCAATTGATCAATAGCAGTGGGTGAGTGACCACTTGCTGTTAGATGGACCCATTGGAGTTGGAGCCTATGAGGGAGCTGTGACCAACTAGATCCAATAAGGAGCTGGGTGAGCGGCCACGTGCAGTCAGATGAACCAATAACAGTTGGAATCTACCGAGGGAGCTGAGTGAGCAATGAGTGTGAGAGATGTCCACATAGAATTATGGACCAATGATCTCTCTGATGCAGCTGAACCTACCCACAGCTGGACCAGGAGGCTGTTGTACCAAATAAAGGTTGAAATCAACAATTGTCGTGTGTCTTGTCTGAAGCTGCTTAGGAGCGACAAATTCAGGTAAGCCAATCACCGTTCAGTAGGCTTAGCGTGGACCAATCAGGGCCAGCCATCGGGAGGCTTAGAATGGGCCAATCAGCGTGAAGTGGGCGGAGCCAGTAAAGGGTTGTCAGTGGGCTCAGAATGGGCAAATCGGCAGGCTTACATTGGGAGGGTGATCAGTAGGCTCAGACGTCTGAATCAGACCAATCAGCATGAAGTGGGCTGAAAGTTGCACACCACAAGGTAAGTTTGAACATCTGAGATAAAGCCGCGGTGGGGTCGCTGCCGTCTAGCGGGCACTAATGAAGGATATGTTCAGCGGGCCCCAATCAGTGGGCTTACAACGGGCCAATCGGTAGGCTTAAACAGGGGACGGCCAATCAGAGGGCTTAGAAAGTGTGGCAGAGTAATCAGTAGGCTTAGAATGGACCAATCAGCGGAGCCGGCTAATCAGCATAAGGGGGAAGAGCTGTGCTCAGCGATACGCGTGCACCAATCAGCGTGAAGTGGGCAGAGCGAAGTATTAGCATAAAGGGGCGGAGCTACAGTCAACCAATCAATGATCAGTAGGCTTAGCACGGGCCATTCAATGTGAACTGGGCGGAGCCCAGCCAACTAATTAGCATAAAGGAGTGGCGCTACAGACACCCAATCAATGATCAGTAGGCTTAGCATGGGCCAATCAACGTGAAGTGGGCGGAGCTAATGGCGGCCAATCAGATAGCTTTGGACTTTGCTTGTGTTGGATTACAACTGGATTTTGTTGGCTTACAAGTGGATTTAAGGCTTAGAATTGGATTTTGGCTTAGAATTGGATTAGAATCGGCCATCATGGATTAGAAAAAGGATGTCGTTGTGTGTAATAGGTCCCTACTACTGAAGTATGGTTTCTAAGGTCATGCTAAACGAAGTGTACTTTTATCAACAGTGCACCACCTGAGTTTAGGGACTGGATTCGGTATCTTCTATTTTCTTTTTTCTTTTACTCTCTCTGTGCCGAAAGCGGCGGCAAGGTTCAGAGTCAGGCAAATGAAAGTTAACCCATTCACACAATCCTGAAATCTATGATAGCATTTGAACCACACGGACTGAGAGACCTTTGTTTGCCCCAATAACGAAAAATACTCACACCTTTGCGCCGTTTAGGTGGATGTTCTTTCCCCGATGTGGACAGGTACTGTGATGGTGCTACACCTTGATTCAGACGACACTGAGCTCGTTATCCAGTACGTTGAAGAGATTCAGCGTACCCTTCGTAAATTCGATCATGCAAATGTCCGCTACAAACACGAGCAGTTAGTCGACTGCCATATTTACACTTCCGAAAGAGCAGCTCTACAGTGCCGCCTGCAGTCGATCACGGCAGCACCATTCACATTGGCAACCATTCTCGGCCCTAGGTCTAACCAGATCGAACATTACCAAGATGATGACTATTTCAAGAATTTCCTCCGGCACTCTGGTCTCCTCGATACCCTATGATCTGCCTGCGTACCTGTTGGCTGTGTGTGTGTGTATTTTTTCTGTGTGTGTGTGCTGTGGTTTTGCCTACCGTACTGATGTCTTACTGACTCCACTGACTATCGACCCTATTTAGCATCGTTCATCACCTCACCATCAGGACATATCTCATCCTGCCCTATTATGCCTTGAGGAAGCGGGCCGCACCTTACCTGGCGAATTTCCCCATTCGTTATCATTAATTTATTTGATATTGTTGTTATTGCAAGATTGGAGCCAAGCACACCAAACTGCAACCGGCGCGTTCCTTGCAACGAGTGAGCACCGCAGCATCGTAGCGCCGCTCATTACACAAGCACGGGCGGTGCTACGATGCTGCGGTGCTCACGCACTTCCAGTAAAGCACCGGTTGCAATTTAGTGAGCTTGGCTCTAAACTTGCAAATGAAATTGGTGGCCACCGTAAGATTGCACGTGTGGAAATGTCATGTACGCGAGTGACAAGAGTCATCCGCAAAATTTAGTTCCCAAGCATGCCCTCCTCCTTCGCCTTCCTCCTCGCGCCCTCTTCAGCCTAGTCGTACGCTTCCCCGCGGCTTTCCTCCTCACACTCCTCCCGTACTTTCATCCTCCGCTTCACTTAGCGTTCGCTGTGACTGTTACAACGCCGACCACAGGGGTGGCATCCAATGTATTGCTCCGTAGACGAAAGCGTGCTTGGCGAACGCTATGCATCCTGGACAGGTCCTGGTCGGACGTCACAGCAAACGTCAAGGCACACGTGACCTTAAAGATGGCGGCGCCCGTGATCGGTGGCCAAACCGTTTGTAAACAATGCGGTTATTGTTTCTGGACGACGTTTTGGATGTTTTTCGATCACGGTAATTATTTTTATCCGATAATCTCACAATAAAACGCGGAGTTTTACACATAAAGCCTCGTATTGTTGACAACTTCCAAAGATGTGATGACGACCGCGCGTTAAGACTTACCGAGCCGATGCGATGTACTTAAACTAAGCTGAAACGGGCTACCATGTTGCGGAAGAAGCACCGCATAGTTTACGCTGGCAAAATACGTTCATCTTTTGGTGTTATGACGGCGAAAATATGTCGGTAAGCGGCAAAACGACATGTAAACAAAGTCACATGACCTCAAAATGACGTTTTCTATGACGTGCGACAAGGACAAGATGTCAGTTTTGCCAAAAGCACACGCTTGAGGGTAATTACAACAATGGCGGGTTTGTGTCACCCCTGTGACGCCGACGAGGCTCAACGCAGAAATAGTCGCCTTATAGCTGCGCTCTAAAAATGCCAGCATGTCCCGTAGCGTTGCAATGAGATTCTAATGGGAGTTTAATGGTCTGTAGAAAGCTATATAGTTTCACCAGGCAGTATAACGAATGGTGCTGACGTTGATTTCTGCGACATTTTGCCAACGCAACGACACAGCCGATGCCGCATATATTCCAAGAACTGCAGCAGGGAAAAGGGAAACACCAAGAAACAAAGACGAAGACCATAAACGAAGATCGTAAACGAAGATCACAAACGAAGAATCCAAGATGACCAGACGCTCCCGCAGGGCCCGAAAAACCCCGGTCGTGAAAGACAAAGGGGGACCGACTGCTGCCGGTACTTCTATTACACGACAGAAGCCGGCAGCGCGGGATCGGTCCCTCGACCATTACGGGGGGCCCGAAGTCGATCTCGACCTATTCTTCAAACTCGAGTCTTTACTCTGATTAGGATGATCCGAAAGATAGGAAGTACTCGCATGTACTTTACTTTGGAATACTCTATGGTTTCTCAAGCGCCTTGGGTCCGTACTGAGAAGCTACCAGCTACGGACGAATTCGTCAGTTCGTTCCGAACTATGGTGAGCATCCCACCTTCGACAGCAAACGATGCTCTTACGAGTACTAGAGCATTGTGCAACGATATAACGTCCAAGAAATACAGAGCGCCCTTCTCCGGATTGCTATCGACGGCGAAAGCACACATCACTAAGAAAGGCTTTACGGCACTCGAGGTACACGAAGACGCTATAACGTGTAAACAGGGTGAAAATAGAAAATTGCATGAACTGTCCAGCGCCAGGCACGTGTTTGTTTTGCCGTCTTCCTCAGCTGCTCGACATCATGTAAGGGTCGATTCACACGATGCAACTTTAGTTGCGCCACCAGGTTGCATCGTGTGAACGGCGGCGCTGTAGTTGCGCAGCCCGAGTTGCAGGAGTTGCACGGCCGATCGCTTCACGAGAGATTTCTCCTGCAACTCTAGGAGCAACCTGTCAATCACATGGCTCCTCCTTCGAAGCGCGCCCAATTAGAATGATCGACTGCTGTACGTAATTTCCGGTCTGAAACTTCCGCAAGCGTCTCGTTCTGCGTGTGCCCGCGTCGTCTACATCTACGGTGGAATTTTGAACGCATGTGACTTAGCACGGTGGAAGTAACACCACAGACTCAGGTATTATTTACAAACAAAATATGATAGCTCTTCTTCAGTGGATAAAATCGTCAACTTTCTCATTGCACGCTGTCAATCGTGTTTCTATAGTTCAACTGGACAAGCGACGGGATTAGGCGTCTCGTAGACTTCTACAGAGAAAACGAATTTCTACACAACCCAAAACACCCACACTACAAGCGCAAGTCTTTGAGACGAGAGAAGCTGCAGGAATTAGCAGGAAAACTTGGTTGTTCATGTAAATATTAAGAGGAAGTCTTGTACGTATTTACGTGTTGGCCCGCTTTCTTTGGCCGTGTATTTGCGCATTTGAGCGCATGCATGTCTCTCACTGTACAGGGTGTATGCTATAAAAGGTTAGTGACATTTTCGCGCGTGACACTATATCTATTTGAGAGACGGACTTGGGCTGCCATACAGTGAATCACTTATGCCAGAGAAACCTACGAAAAAATTGTGGTTACCATTCACTGCGTAATAAAATAAACACGGCCACGGAAACTTTCGTCTTCATGTGTTTCCTATGCGCAATACCGATGGATGGAGGTGAAAGTTTGCATGGTCATATTTATTTTGTTACACAGTGCTAGGTAACCACAATCGTTTCGTAGGTTCCTCTAGCATAAATTATTCACTTTGAGGCAGAGGAAGTCTTTTCGTGATAGAGGTATAGCATCAAGGAGGTATCACTTCTTGCACGAAAATGTGACTGACCTTTTATAGCATACACCTTGTACTTCACCAGCTCCCGTGGCTCAGTGGTTAGCATTCTGGCCATGTCACGTTGAGACTGGGAGGTATCCGGGTCGAATCCAGGCGCTGGCTGTGCTGCCTGGGGTTTTTCCTGGGTTTTCCTCAGACACTTACAGGCATATGTTGGCACAGTTCCGTTAGAAGTCGGCCCAGGACGCACATTCCTCCAGAGCGTCAGTCGTGACGTTGCCCACTTCTGTGAGGCCGATATGTTTCACCAGCAGCATCACCACCACCACCACTGTACTTCTACATACTTTCTTCCACTCTAGTACATGGCAAGAGTACTTTCTTCACAACAGTTTAACAAGCATGGCAGCCCAGAGCCTAAAATACATTCCTGCACACAACAACTCCGTATTTCTGAGGTGTTTGTATACCCTCTGTACTCTGTGCGTCACTGATAAGAACATGATTTTCTTTGCAGTGGAATGTATCAAATCAAAATTTCACACACTCAGAACGTATTTCATGCGAGAGTGGGCGAAGGTGGAGAAAAGCGAAAAGTCAGGGGCGGGAACCAGTGACGTATACGTCTCGAAATGGGACCTTTTTAGTGAGCTCCTTTTTCTAAAATCTGGCAATGCTGTTCGCTCGTCATCATCAATCCCAGACATGGGCACTTCCACAGCAACACAAGTAAGCACACTGTACAGCATGCACTCGGTAAGAGCAACTAGTAGCCAGGCACCAGTGCTAGCAATGCACACATTCCATTCCATTCCTTCGAGTGGAAAGGTGTTTTCAATTCCTATCCTGTTCATCCAATTCCGGAAACAACCTACTTGTGGACAGTTCTGTAATGTGCCAGAAAACAATTGTAGCAGCAGTGGCTACAGCAAACCTTGGCTGGTATGGAAACTGCATTTGGCACCAGTAGCAAGCAGGGTCCCAGTGGGTATCCTTTTTTCATGGCTATTTTTGATCAAATCCTAGAGCTTTCATAAGGGCATGCACATAACTTCACCTGTTCCATTCTGACAAAAAAAGTGGCAAATTATCCCGTTACAGACCTACTATCGCAGTCCCCATTTTATTCAAATTTTGTCCCATGTTCTGAAGAAGGGGAGGGATTCCAGAATCATACCAATGGTAGAGTGGCAACTTCAAAACCCTGCCTTGGACTATATAATATACACACTCATGCAAGGAATAAAAGTATACAAAAGCATTAAAGTTCACTTAAAGTATTAAAGTATATGAGGTGAAAAAGTACCGGTAAAGCACCATACACTGAGCCTTGGAAAGTGTCCTACACAGAGTGCTTTCAATAGAGTATTAAGTTATGCACAAGTCTGCTCTGATGCCCATTGTAACGAGATTACATTTTTACGAGATTGTTATTAAATAATTCATTTATTTTCATACTACAGGGTAGGCGTTCTAAAAGGTCAGTCACATTTTCGTGGGTGACGCGATACTGTTGCCTCAGAGCAAAGAATTTATGCCAGAGAAACCTATGAAAAAAATTGTGGTTACAAAGCACTGTGTAACAAAATAAATACGACCACGAAAACTTCCGTTTTCATTCATCGGTATAGCGCATAGGAAATGCAAAAAGACGAAAGTTTGCGTGGTCATATTTTTTTACGCAGTGCACAGCAACTGAAATTCTTTTGTACATTTCTCTGGCACAAATTATTTACTGTGTGGTAACGGAAGCCTGTCTCTCAAGTAGATGTAGCGTGACACGCGAAAATGTGACCTTCTATAGCACCCACCCTGCATATACACAATTCAAACGAGGACCTTTTCAGCAGGGAAAAGTAAACAAAAAAATTTGTTGCAGGAATGTGCAGGGATGTCACAAAGCGACAACTTTCTGACACTTGGTAGTGGAAGCGAGGATGTGGAGGATGAGGAGGAGGCCCTGCCATCAGCAAAGAAGAAGACATCTGGCAATATTCGTGAAAGGGTATTTGAGGAAGCCTTGAACAGACTGGTGGGTGAGGCCACTCCTCGGGACGCAGACACTGCCTTCGGCGAAGCTGTGGCGGCCAGCATAAGGGACCTGGATCAGTTAAGAAAGGACATGGTCAAGGCTAAAGTAATGGAACTGATATTTCAGCTAAAACATAATGTGCAAGTCATCCACCAAGCTACATAATGTTATTTATTCTTCGGTGCATACCAACTGTGGAAACATGGGGTACAGTGAATCATGTGGAAGCATTCTACAGCACAAATATCTGCAGTATGTCGTGCTGAGTTCCTGTACCCATATTTGTCTTTTATATTTTTCTTCTCTCAGTTCTGAGAGATAGATTTCAGTATTTGCTACATGTGCCTTGTGTTCTAGTCAAGTTTTTTGACAGCTCAATATATGTAGCCATCTTTTTCATTTTTCTTCTCTCTGTGTTGAGAAAGAGGTTTGGAGGTTCTAGTCAAGTTTTTCGACACCTCTCTACATGTATTCGTCTATTTTATTTTTCTTATCTTAGTGCTGAGACAAGATTTTCAGACATACTGGAAGAAATTTTTATTAAGCAGTTTATTGAGAAGTTTTTAAAATGCTAAGTAAATAAAAAATATTTTGATTACCTATAAAGTGTGATGCCTGTAATATAGGATATTGATGTGCTGCCTTACCCTCAGAAGTTATACAAATTGTCATCCTGCCAGGGAACGCTGCCTTCATGCACGAAGTAATCCTGCAGCTCATCCCTGAACTGGCAGGCCTCCGTCGACGCATGCATGCCACGGTGCTGAAATGGCTCCAGACACCCTCGGCCTGACGCAGTGTCCTGCAGTACTGGCGTGTTGCTGTCCTGCATCACTTCATGTGCTTTCAGGAAATTGTGCACAGAACAGGAGGCCAGCACAAGCTTGGTTGCATTCCCTGGTGTTGCTTGTATGCGCTTCTGGAGTATCCTGAATTTCTGGGACAGCGTGCCGAAGTAGCACTCTACCATCCTTCTTGCTGTAGAGTGCCTGTGTAAAGTATGCCACAATGACAATTACTTCGCTATTGTATCCCTTTATATGTGTCTTAAGATGTACCTATAGTTGTACACTAGTTGTCCGTGTGTCATGCTGTTGCCCCGTATGGCCGCATTAGATTGCAGGTTAATGAAAATGCTCCATCCCCAAGGAATACGTAGGGCAATGGCATTTGCCTCCCTGGAACATATATCATTTATAAATTGATTTCATGCAAGGAATAGGGCTCGTGCATTGTTTTTACATTCCCGTTTGCCCCTCACCTGGAAGCGGTTCATTAGGTGGAAGTATCAGCTCTCCGTTCACCGTTTTCTGGTGAAAGGGTGTTCGCTTGAATACTGCGGAGTCATGAACCCTTCCATTTGTCCCAGCATTGACATAGAGTGCCTGAAAATATAAAGTGCATTGAACATTCATTCATTGGTAACAGAAGCTAGCACCCCCAAATTTACTCAGTAATCTCTCTGTAATCCCCATTTTTACCTTCCCGTCTGCATCAACAACTGCCAAAAGTATGATGCTGAATTGTCTCTTGTAATTATAGTAATAGGATCCACTGTTTCTGGGGCAGTAGATTGTGATGTGTTTCCCATCGATTGCTCCGAGACAATGTGGGTAGTAGCACGTGGAGTTGAACTTGTTGGCGACGTCGAGCCACTGCTCAGCCGTGGAAGGCAGCTTTATATACCTGGAATGTCATGAGCAGTATTTGGAGGCAACTGTGCAATGTTCACCTGTACAAACTTGAGATTTCTACTCTGAGGGTAAATAATTGATGCAAAAATACTTACTTGTGTCCCAAAATCTTGATCAATGCAGAACATGTCTCATAGACAATGCTGTGCACTGTACTGACACCCATCCGGTACTGATAGTGTAGGGACCTCATTGACTCACCTGAAAAGATGAGGCACACTGAAGTAAAAGCTGGAAAATATGTACGGTCTTCTTAGTCGAAAATCATCAGTTTCATGACGAAAACCCGAGACTGGGAAACTTATCTGTATCATCAGTTTAACTATTTGCAAACTCTGGTGGTTTCATGTTCCACATAAGCTGGCTGATGGAACAAATCCCAGCAAAGACTAGCTCAGATGGATACACCTGAAATCAGCTTTGATGGATCCAGCTGTAATTGTTTCAACTGGATGTTATCCAGCTTGTACCGACTGTACAGTTCTGCTGGAACTTTTTAACTGGATATTATGCAGTTTAATTAAACCAGTTGTACATTGACTACAGTTCTGCTGGAACCATCTCAGCTGGCCAGATTTCCTGCTTAGGCCACCTCAGCTGGTTTCCTGTGGTAAGTTAGAACAAGTTCAAACCCACAAGAACCATTCAGAACCAGCATGATCCCTAAGTGGTTCCAGCTTGTGATTTTCGACTGGGTTATACATGCACACGCATGAAATACGTGTTGCTATCCAGCCAGATGGTGTAGCCAGCTTTCTTGAATGACTTTCTTTATTTTATTTTCTCAATTGCTCATCGGTAAAGATCGTACCTGTAGCGAGGAATCGAAGAGTGAGGTCCAGGCGCTCTTCCGGCTGTATGCTTTCGCGCATATTTGTGTCCTCCTTTTGGATGTGATGCTTCACCATACGTAGAAGTTCCTCGAAAGAGTCTGGGGTCATTCGAAGGTAACGACGGTACTCGAAAGGGTCCTCAATAATATCATCGATGAGGTGATGATGGGCCCCGTACGACTCCCTTCGCATACCGAGCTTCTTCACCCAAGTCGTCCGCGCTTTCTTTGGTCGATCCTCCTCTGAGAGGAGCATAAGAAGCACGGCTGCAGCCCTCTGGGCACTGGAATCGCTCATTGTGATTCTGGCAAAACTTTATGAAGCAAGCAGCGCAACGCCTACAACTTTCGGGATAAGCGCGCGGCAAAACTGGAGCGCGAAACGCAAATCCAGCGGGCTTCCGCACGATTGGATAAGAATGATGATAATGATGTTTCCCCCCGCCATCTTACGGCCACGATGAGCACTACGAAGCTCCAAGTTGCCCGCCGTGTGAAAGGATCCTTCTGCGTGCAACTTCAGTTGCGTGCAACCGTCGTGAGAACGAAGTTGCAGCAACAAGTTGCACCGTGTGAATCGACCCTAATTCCTAGCAGGTATTCTGCAACCAACACCGTGCCTGGTTCCGAAGATCCTGAGTGGCTTGCATCGCGGCGAAGTGTCCTAGATTCTACAGCACGATATTATCACCTCATACTTCCATTGGTCGTAAACATAAAACGTTCCATAGGTCGTAGAAAGAGTGAACTCGTCTTTCGACGTCCTTTTGCCTTTGGGACATTAGAGTAAAAGTATTTGTTGCGGTGTGTATGATCTGGTGCACATTCATTTCGCTCGTGCTATAGCAAGCTACGGGGGGGGGGGGGGTCAGACTGACCAAAGGTCGGCTTGCTATTCCTAAATCAAAATATATCACAAAGATGGAGTAAAACCAAATATAAGATGATGACGGTGGCATGATGTGTAGATGACATGAAAGATCAACTCATAATTTTCTCATGACGTCTGTCGTGTGGAGGAAGTCGAGGAAAGCTCGAGTGACGTACCACTGACGGGAGTGTCGCACAGGGCCAAGTATACAGGAAGGTCTATGTGTGTGTGTGTCCCAGAGCAGTCAGGCGTCCTTTGAGATTGTCGCGAGCAGTGTCCTAACGTCTGCAGTGCGGTAGTAGACGCGCTCTGTCTGCTTCTACCCTACACGTTGCGCATGCTGAGGAGCTCAGTTGGCCCATCTTGTATAGCAGTGACGGTGTTCGGGATACTTTTAACCGTAAGCGGTGTACGATAGTTTCTTCCCTTCGGGTGAGCCGCAGAGTGGTCGCGTATTCCATCTTCGGGTCGATGGAGTGTAGGAGCGTGTTTTCAGGCACAGCATTTTCTATGAAGTGTAGTGTATTGCGAGCGCAGAGCCGCTTCACCTGAATTCTGCTGGCGGACGACGACATCGGTACTCATGCAATTAGCTCACCTTTCTCATGAGGGCGGCGCGCAGCGTCATCAGCATATGCGTTCCCGTGTAGGCCGATATGGCCTGGCACCCACTGGAACCAGACACTGTGGCCTGAGGCGAGTAACTCGTTGTAGCGCTTTGCGATCCTTGTGCAAATATCGTTAATTGTATTAGCACAGTATGAAGCCATCACCTGTAATGCTGTCTTGCTGCCAGTGATAATCGTCCAAATGTCCGCTGATGAACGCGATATGTATCACAATGCTGCGTAGATGACGTAGAGCTCCGCCTTTGTGGAGGAAGCTTAAAGGAACTATGAAATTTCCCGAACCCCCTTCCTCTTTTTCGCTGGAAACTGTTCTTCCCGTCGAGAAACGAATATGCCACAAATTTTTCCGCACGAAATCGCTCCGTCGAAATGCGAGGAGCGCACTCTCCAAATGTCTCTTCCGTCTCTCCTCTGTGAAAGGTCTCTCCTGTCCCGCGCACATGCTCCCGTCGATGGTGTAACTGTACGGACCACACTTCTGTGCCCCGTTACGTCACCGGTGTTGCACAATGGCTAGTAATGCTGCGATCTCGCTTTGGCTGCCGGCTGCAGCCATCTAGTCGCACATAGAAGGTCACAATGTCTCTGGTCGCGTCTGAGGGTTGAAGTTGAAGCCTTACGTTTTCTTGGTTGGAGGCGTTAGGATAACACACTATAATGAACAGCTCTTTGCGTGTGAATCGTTTGCCATAGTTGAGCTGGCAAGTATGACATGTGAGCAGTACTTTTTCATCGAATGTATTCGTCGTCTGCTCTGCGGCTTTCACAACAAGGCAAGCACCTCCGTGGCTTTGAGAGTTCTTCTGACGAGTTATGTGGGCCTCTAGCGATTCACCGCAACGTGTATTGGTTGTATCGCCGTCACCAATGGAACGTGTCCGGTGGTTGCTTGGCGTTGCGGTTACATTTACGTCAGTTGCAGTTATGTTTACGTGTTGGCAATCTGACAACAAAGGAAGTGCGTTGTGAAGTGAGACTGTGATATTTGGAAGATGTCTCCTTTGTTGCTCGATTTGTTTGCACGAATTATCGTAAAAGACTGGGTGATCTAATGGTCTAATGCTTTGTTTTACTTTGTTTCAACTCATTATATTTACATCATTACTGTTATTATTCAAAGCAGCTTCGCGCCTTCAGGTGATTTTGATTTACTCAGCATTTATTGTTCTACAGGTGGCTGTATATCCTTCCGTCGAAGGACTTCTTCTTTGCCTAAAATCATGTTTCATGCAAGAATTTGTTTGTGAGCACGTCACGTATTCTGTCTTCAATGTTGAGCACGTCGTAAATGTGAACATTTAGCGTTGCCAACCACCATGCCTACAAAAACTCAGCTGCAGCGTATTGTGTATTATATTGTGTAAGAGTATTCTGCACATCGTATTTATTTCTGATAAATGTTTGTCGTTTAACAAATTTATTGTTCAACCAGGTTTCCAATACTGTGTAATACATCCATAACCCTAAAACTGGGGGACACAATCTCACGACAGCAGTTCGCCTGCTTCATTGCCCTCTTATATCATTGTGTTACGTAAGCTTGAAGTTGTGGGCGTGTGGTGAAGAAAGGCAGGCAGCAAAGTAGGAAGCCACAGTTTATTGGGCAGCGCGATCAGTGGCTGCCAGAGGACTGAACTGACTGGCAGAGAATGCCAGGGAAGCGCATGTCGCGCGGCGCGTAGCGGTGGCAACTTAGTCTTCGTCGGCGTAGTGATGGATCGACGACGCTGTGGCACCTGCGTTGGGAGGCTCAGTGGGAGGCGGTGGGCCTGCTGATGCATCGGTGGAGGGAACGTGCGCCATGGAACGCTGCAAGTACCGGGTCACCAAAAACTGTGGGCGTGTGGTGAAGAAAGGCAGGCAGCAAAGTAGGAAGCCACAGTTTATTGGGCAGCGCGATCAGTGGCTGCCAGAGGACTGAACTGACTGGCAGAGAATGCCAGGGAAGCGCATGTCGCGCGGCGCGTAGCGGTGGCAACTTAGTCTTCGTCGGCTGCCACAAAGTGACCAGTTGAGTAACCGGAAAGAAGCAAAAAACCCCAGCACTGACGTAGCATGCCCAATATTTTGGAGTTAGAGAAACGACAAGTAACTGGTACTATTTCAAGTAAACTGCTTGTTGGTCTTCTGGTGGAAATCTGCTTTCTTTGTGAAAGAACTGTTTCATTTGCTACTGGGACAGAGTCCTCGCTATGCAGGCTCTTCCGAGGATGTGGGCACACTAGTATGTGCGTCAAGGACGAGGGCATCAGGCTCAAATAGCTGAAATGTCGACATTTAGCTCAAATAGCTCAGTGGGCTCCGCGGCACGAGGACAATGGCATTTACAGACCTCTTGTTTTCGTTATACAGCTGTTCGCGTGTGCATCAGCGGCAGGAGACGCAGGCATCTACTTTCTCTGGAACGGAAACGACGGCTGCCTGCTGCCCTTGAACACTGCTCGTCTGCATGAACGTCGTACGGCATCAACCCGTTTTTATCTCGGTGATAACTAACTGCACTATCGCTCGGGAACGTCATGGATAGCCTCGACACCTACAAAAGCCGGCTGTGAACACGGGATCGTCAGTGGGCTCCGCGGCACGAGGACAATGGCATCTTACAGACCTCTTGTTTTCGTTATACAGGTTGGTAGCACATCTTGTATGTTTTCTAAGAAAAACAACAACCTTTGTCTTTTCGTGCTGCCGAGCCCACAGGCGTTAGTCACGATTGTATCCGAATGTTACAATGTACTTGCAATTCTGCTTGTCAGGGCCGGTGATGTTGAGCTCAACCCAGGCCCCTCGACTGACGCCAAACTTCAGCAATTACTTGAAGCGGTGTCCATTTTGCCCGCCCTAAGCGCCGGTCAAGCTAAACTCTTGAATGACACTGCAGCCATTAAAACAAAACAGGAGACAACTGAGACTGCTTTGCTTGACATAACCAGCCGCATAGACAAAATCGAGACTGATGTAGCCGCCGTAACAGCGGCATTGAAAGAAATTAGCGAAATGAGAAGCACGATAACAAACCTAGTGAGCGAAAACACGCGACTACGCTCTCGCATAGACGATCTCGAATCAAGGCAGCGACGTTCCAACCTTCTCTTTTTTGGAATCCCTGATAACGAAACGGAGTCATGGGCCGAGTCAGAGCAGAACATTGTTAAAGTATGCCTTGATAGGCTCAACATCCCAGTCACAGACAATGATATTGAACGTGCACACAGATTGGGTCGTTATCAGCCGAACAAAACACGACCAATCATTGTCGAATTTCTTCATTTAAAAAAAAGGAATGTATCATATCTGCTGCACCTAATCTCAAGGGTACAGGAATGGCGGTCAGCAACGACTATCCAGCAGCCATACGTACGGCTAGAAAACACCTCCTTACTTTTGCAAAGTCTTTGTCATCACCATATAAGTTGCGTCTCAACACACTACATGTCGACAACAAGCGGTGCGAGTACGATTGTTCTACGAATTCCGTCAAAGAAATAAATGCTGGGAAACGTGCTCCATAACTTGTTTCGAGCTGTCCAGTTCTGACTTCACGGCCACAAGACGTTGGTCTCTCGCTTTTCTACACAAACATACGTAGTGTGATGTCAAAAGTAGATGCTCTATCCTCTGCTATCGACGACCACAGCCCTGACCTCATTGCCATCACAGAAACGTGGCTGTCACAGAATATTAGAGATCACGAAATATTCCGTCAATCTTCCGCATACACTATATATCGTACTGATCGTGTGTCAGGGAGGGGAGGCGGCGTACTTCTGGCCATGAGGTCTAATCTGCTCTCGCATATGATTCATGTCGACAGTAACTTAGAGACGTGCTGGGTATCACTAGAATGCACTCATCCACCTGTTCTTGTTGGTGTGTGTTACCGACCCCCCCAAGCTAACCGTGAATTTGCCACCATCTTCCACAACGAAACCGCTTCGCTCATTAATCGTTTCCCACGTCACCACCTTCTCATACTCGGGGATTTAAACTATCCTAACATTGACTGGACGTCAAGTGAACCACACGGTACTAGCATCGATGATAAGAATTTCGTCGAACTGTGCCTTACCCTGAACTTAACATAGATGATCCTTTCCGCAACAAGGAATCCACCTTTTGCGCCTCACACTCTAGACCTTCTACTGACGTCACAACCCGAAATTCTTAATAACCTGTCGATAGACGATGGCCTTAGCGATCACTGCATCATCACCGCTAGGATGACCATACCGAGAACCAATAGGTCAACCTCTGTTAAACGCATTCTCCTATATTCCAGAGGTGACTTTGATGCGATGCGGAACGAACTACGCCACTTTTATGATAGATTCTCGGTGGAATGTGTGAGTCGCACGGTAGAAGATAACTGGTTTGCCTTCAAAACAAAGTTGCTCTCTTTAGTGGAAACCCATATACCTACCACGACTATACGTAATCGAGCCGATGCCGATGCTCCTTGGTTCACTCGCACATTACACTTGCTGCGAAAGAAAAAACAACGCCTTTTTCGTCAAGCTCGCATTCTGGGTAATCCCGTCCTGTGGAAGAGCTACAGGCTGATCGCTCAGAGATACAGACATTCCTTACGCAATGCAAGGGAAAAGTTCTACAATATTGAACTCCCCAAGATTATGTCAAATAACCCTAGAAAGTTCTGGAAAATCATAAACCCACGTTCTAATTCACAACTCCAATTGGTTGACTCTGAGGGACACCCAGTGCCAGAAGGCGACTCTGCGGATGTATTTAACAACTTCTTCTCTTCCGTCTTCACGCGTGACTGCACTAGGACTGCGCCCACAGAACCCTCTACGCCCCCATATCCCACTATGGAGAGTATATCCGTCAGCCCACATGGTATCTCTAAACTTATCGACTCTCTTAAGAATACTTCATCATGCGGTCTTGATAGTATAAATATCGAAGTCTTAAAACAGACCAGAGACATATCCTCACTCTTCCTGTCATTTATCTTTCAGCAGTCGTCAGAGACAGGTGAAATTCCTCGTGACTGGAAGACAGGCAAAATCATTCCCCACACCCACACACTCCATCGAACTACAGACCAGTTTCACTAACAAGCGTCCCGTCGAAACTCATAGAGCATGTCGTCTACAAACACGTGATCCAGTTCTTGGAAAATAACCAGTTCTTCTTCCACAATCAGCACGGATTCCGAAAGGGTTTTTCCTGCGAAACCCGACTTGCATCGTTCACGCATCACATCAGCCTCGCTTTAGATAACAACACTGAATGCGATGCTATCTTCCTCGACCTATCAAAAGCCTTTGATAGGATATCACACTCATTGCTGTTTAGAAAATTATCAGCGCTCCACTTCCACCCACTTATACTTCAATGGATTAAGAACTTCTTAACAGATCGGTCACAGACTGTATACGCTAACAACCACTACTCTTCATATGCGCATGTCACCTCTGGTGTCCCACAGGGTACGGTATTAGCACCTTTGTTGTTTTTAATATATATCAATGATCTCCCACAGTCAGTTTCATTGCACATTCGCCTATTTGCAGATGACTGCGTCGTCTATCGCACAGTCCATTCCACAGCTGACCATATAGCCTTACAGAGTGACTTGTATAAAATAGGCGAATGGTGCGAAACCTGGCAGATGTCACTTAACCCCACAAAATGTAAACATGTGACGTTTTCACGAAAACAACGATCATGTCCCACTACATATATCATAAGTGGATCACCTGTAGAAACCGTTACTAACTACAAATACCTTGGAGTACATTTCTCGTCTGATCTAACATGGAACACACACATCTCGAATATTCTTTCTAATGCAAATCGTAGTCTTGGGTATCTTCGGCGACACATTACTCATGCACCTCCACACCTCAAACGGCTGGCCTACCTCATGTTTGTCCGCCCGAAGATCGAATATGCCAGTGCCATATGGGATCCCTACCAAACTTATCTTTCGAATAATATAGAAGCCTTGCAGAATCGGGTTGCCCGGTTCTTCTTCAAACAATATTCACCTTACACAAGCGTAACCTCACTCAAGGTCCGAGCTGAGCTCACCGACCATAAAACACGTCGCATGATTCAACGGCTGTCATTATTTCACAAGTTCTATCACTCTCCCGCGCTCCGCAGTAGTTACATCCGCTCCCCTTCTTATCTTTCCTGCCGCGTTGACCATCAACATAAGGTACTACTAACTCGGTCACGTACAACATCATTCGAGGCATCCTTCTTTCAACGAACATCATCAGATTGGAATAAACTCCCACGGCATATTGCAGAACTCACGGATCATATCCAATTTACCAACGCATTAATCGCCGAGTTCACTTGATCATTGTCGCTCCATGTACACGCACATCATCGCTCTCTAATCTAGATATATTCTTTGCTTTTCATGTTGTTATAATCTTTTTCTGTCTGCTGTTTTTTTTTTCCTTGTTTTTTCAGTGTATGTTTGTTGTTTGATGAACAGTGCCAGTGTGTTACATACGTGCTCACTCCCTCATGTAATGGCCTAAAGGCCCCTTGATGGATTAATAAATAATAATAATAATAAATAGCACAATAACTAAGACCTAACCATCTACATATACACATTATATGCTATACATGCACAAATTTTATTTTTAATGGAACACAGGATATGTTCTATTTTACACTGTCGTACAGCTCATCTAACATCTGTATTGGCACCAGTGTTGCCAGCAAATAAGGGCTGAAGTAGCGGAACGGCCTTGCGGGATGCCCAGAGCAAGTTGAACTGGTTGAACGCAGCAGCACACCACTGGTATGATAATGGTTGGTAGGGTTATTTTTTGGTAATGTGAAGCAAAGCGCAGAGTGGTAGTAGGAACAAAATCTCATTAGAACATAGTGCATCGAAGGCAGGTTCCTTTAATTTGGAGGTGACCTGCAGAGGACTTGCTGGAGTTGTCCTGGCATGTTACCCTGGTGAAAGACTTCAGCTGCCATACACCTGGGCTGCCCTGATTTGAGAGAAGAAAATAACACAGTATACAACCCCAGTTCCGGTGAATGCAAATGATGTAATCTAACTGAGCAATGATTATAAGATAAGAAGTGTAAACAAGAAAATGTCGCCCTCAATATCATATCTCTGCACATGAAAAAAGCAAACTGTAAACCAAATAACAAAAAAAAAAAAAGGTTTTAAACAACTTGTGAACAATATAGAGAGCCCGAATGGTAGGCAAGGCACTGCATTAAAGGGGAATTTGGAAAAAGGGTGCACAGCATTTGTCTACTCTGACTAGTAGGTTACAATGATCATGCTGTCTCGCCTAAGTGGTTTCTGGCTCCGCTGAGGAAGTCACCCGTGAACATGAAAGCAGCTGAGTGAAGAGAAAAAAACGAATACGTATGTTCAACATATTACATAAATATTCTGTTGAAGTATGGTTTCTAAGGTCATGCTAAACGAAGTGTACTTTTATCAACAGTGCACCACCTGAGTTTAGGGACTAGATTCGATAACTTCTTTTTTTTTTTTTACTCTCTCTGTGCCGTAAGCGGCGGCAAGGTTCAGAGTCACGCAAATGAGAATTAACCCATTCACACAATCCTGAAATCTATGATAGCATTTGAACCACACGGACTGAGCGACTTTTGTTAGCCCCAATAACGAAAAATACTCACACCTTTGCGCCGTTTGGGTGGATGTTCTTTCCCCGATGTGGACAGGTACTGTGATGGTGCTACACCTTGGTTCAGACGACACTGAGCTCGTTATCCAGTACGTTGAAGAGATTAAGCGTACCCTTCGTAAATTCGATCATGCAAATGTCCGCTACAAACACGAGCAGCTAGTCGACTGCCATATTTACACTTCACAAAGAGCAGCTCTACAGTGCCGCCTGCAGTCGATCACGGCAGCACCATTCACATTGGCAACCATTCTCGGCCCTAGGTCTAACCAGATCGAACATTGCCAAGCCGATGAGTATTTCAAGATTGTCCTCCGGCACACTGGTCTCCTCCATACCCTATGATCTGCCCGCGTACCTGTTGGTTGTGTGTGTGTGTGTGTGTGTGTGTGCTGTGGTTTTGCCTACCGTGCTGATGTCTTACTGAGTCCACTGACTATCGACCCTATTTAGCATCGTTCATCACCTCACCATCAGGACATATCTCATCCTGCCCTATTATGCCTTGAGGTAGCGGGCCGCACCTTACCTGGCGAAGTTCCCCATTCATTATCATTAATTTATTTGATGCTGTTGTTATTGCAAGATTGGAGCCAAGCACACCAAACTGCAACCGGCGCGTTCCTTGCAACGAGTGAGCACCGCAGCATCCTAGCGCCGCTCATTACAAAAGCACGGGCGGTGCTACGATGCTACGGTGCTCACGCACTTCCAGTAAAGCACCGGTTGCAATTTAGTGAGCTTGGCTCTAAACTTGCAAATGAAATTGGTGGCCACCGTAAGATCGCACGTGTGGAAATGTCATGTACTCCAGTGACAAGAGTCATCCGCAAAAATTTAGTTCCCAAGCATGCCCTCCTCCTTCGCCTTCCTCCTCGCGCCCTCTTCAGCCTAGTCGTACGCTTCCCCGTGGCTTTCCTCCTCACGCTCCTCCCGTACTTTCATCCTCCGCTTGACTTCGCGTTCGCTGTGACTGTTACAACGCCGACGAGGCTCAACGCAGGAATAGTCGCCTTATAGCTGCGCCCTAAAAATGCCAGCATGTCCCGTAGCGTTGCAACGAGATTATAATGGTCTGTAGAAAGCTATATAGTTTCACCAGGCAGTATAACGAATGGTGCTGACGTTGATTTCTGCGACATTTTGCCAATGCAACGACACAGCCGATGCCGCATATATTCCAAGAACTGTAGCAGGGAAAAGGGAAACACCAAGAAACAAAGACGAAGACCATAAACGAAGATCACAAACGAAGAATCCAAGATGACCAGACGCTCCCGCAGGGCCCGAAAAACCCCGGTCGTGAAAGACAAAGGGGGACCGACTGCTGCCGGTACTTCTATTACACGACAGAAGCCGGCAGCGCGGGATCGGTCCCTCGACCATTACGGGGGGCCTGAAGTCGACCTCGACCTATTCTTCAATTTGGTCGTACATGCGAATTAAAACTCGAGTCTTTACTCTGATTACGATGATCCGAAAGATAGGAAGTACTCGCATGTACTTTACTTTGGAATACTCTATGGTTTCTCAAGCGCCTTGGGTCCGTACTGAGAAGCTACCAGCTACGGACGAATTCGTCAGTTCGTTCCGAACTATGGTCAGCATTCCACCTTCGACAGCAAACGATGCTCTTACGAGTACTAGAGCATTGTGCAACGATATAACGTCCAAGAAATACGGAGCGCCCTTCTCCGGATTGCTATCGACGGCGAAAGCACACATCACGAAGAAAGGCTTTACGGCACTCGAGGGACACGAGAACGCTATAACGTGTAAACAGGGTGAAAAGAGAAAATTGCATGAACTGTCCAGCACCAGGCACGTGTTTGTTTTGCCGTCTTCCTCAGCTGCTCGACATCATGTAATTCCTAGCAGGTATTCTGCAACCAACACCGTGCCTGGTTCCGAAGATCCTGAGTGGCTTGCATTGCGGCGAAGTGTCCTAGATTCTACAGCACGATATTATCACCGCATACTTCCATTGGTCGTAAACATGAAACGTTCCATAGGTCGTAGAAAGAGTGAACTCGTCTTTCGACGTCCTTTTGCCTTTGGGACATTAGAGTAAAAGTATTTGTTGCGGTGTGTATGATCTCGTGCACATTCATTTAGCTCGTGCTGTAGCCGGGGGGGGGGGGGGGTCAGGCTGACCGAAGGTCGGCTTCCTATTCCTAAATCTAAATATATCACAAAGATGGAGTAAAACCAATTATAAGATGATGACGGTGGCATGATGTGTAGATGACATGAAAGATCAACTCATAATTTTCTCATGACGCCTGTCGTGTGGAGGAAGTCGAGGAAAGCTCGAGTGACGTACCACTGACGGGAGTGTCGCACAGGGCCAAGTATACAGGAAGGTCTATGTGTGTGTGTGTCCCAGAGCAGTCAGGCGTCCTTTGAGATTGTCGCGAGCAGTGTCCTAACGTCTGCGGTGCGGTAGCAGACGCGCTGTGTCTGCTTCTATCCTACACGTTGCGCACGCTGAGGAGCTCAGTTGGCCCATCTTGTATAGCCGTGACGGTGTTCGGGATACTTTTAACCGTAAGCGATGTACGATAGTTTCTTCCCTTCGGGTGAGCCGCAGAGTGGTCGAGTATTCCATCTTCGGGTCGATGGAGTGTAGGAGCGTGTTTTCAGGCACAGCATTTTCTATGAAGTGTAGCAGTGATGGGCAGTACTTGAAGTACCAAGTACTCAAGTAGTACTTTAAGTACATATCTGTGTACTTGTACTTTACTGTAAGTACATTTTAAATCGTGTACTTTGTACTGTACTTAAAGTACTTTCTTCCTGTGCTTTCCCGTCAAGTACTCAAGTACCCAAACTTGAACTCCTGACAAAAAATCACAAAAGAGTATCAAAAATGCACCGTACTAAAAGTGCTAAAATGACAGCAAGAAAACGAAAACACACAGATAGCGCTATCTGTGTGTTTTCGTCTTCTTGTCGTCATTTTAGCGCTTTTAGTGGGATGCAGTACCAAGAGTCCCAGTCTGACATTTTACCAAAAAGGATTTTTGTGCTGCTAAAGATCATAATTGTTGAAGCTAATGTATTGTCGAGAGGCTTGAAATGTTGAAAAAGTATCAACGCTTCTATGATTATGTAAAACGAATGGAATGCAAAGACACGCACACATTATGACACTGCAACCGGCAGCACAATGACTTGGTCAGTTGTCATTCCAGTTCTCCCAATGCAGGGTTCTAAGCTTTTTTGATATTGTTTCCTTCATTGGCAATTAATAATCATTTGATGTCACAATGTGTGATTGCATTACATGACGAACACTCTGAAAGACACACATGCTTCCATTTTTACATTTTACGTTTTTTTAAACTTGTCACATGGATTACATTGCTGCAGATCACAGTCGTATAAAAATGATGGCTTACATCGTGCTTCATCGTCTTTTACTTTCTTCATATTCTTTTTTTAAACATGTTGTATTTCAAAAAGCAACATGGAATGCCCAGAAATATATAGTCTCCGTTGACTTGTACTTTTTTCCCTCGAAATTTCCTAGCCTGTTATAGCAGAAGATTAGTACCGGAACACCACACTAGGCGGGTGATCTTGGATCAGTCAGGTTACAATACATAATCACAGCACAGCTGACGGATTACCTCTCTACATGTAACTGCAAATTATGTCATCTGATTAAGTTCATATTCACGGGTTAGCACTTAACCTAGGACTTTATGGCTTTAGAGGATTTGACAAGAATGCTCGCTAAAGTTTCTCCAAAAAAGCAAGACACAGATACTTAACAGTGAAATGCAAAGTGATCCAAATTAAATTCGCAATGTACTTGATGAATATTTGAAGTACGTACTTTGCCTTGTACTTTGTACTTTACTTCAAGTACATTTGGAATTGGGTACTTTGTACTGTACTTGAAATACTAATGACCCCAGGTACTTGGTACTTTACTTTAAGTATAATCTTGAGGTACTTTGCCCATCACTGAAGTGTAGTGTATTGCGAGCGCAGAGCCGCTTCACCTGAATTCTGTTGGCGGACGACGACATCGGTACTGATGCAATTAGCTCACCTTTCTCATGAGCGCGGCGCGCAGCGTCATCAGCGTATGCGTTCCCGTGTAGGCCGATATGGCCTGGCACCCACTGGAACCAGACACTGTGGCCTGAGGCGAGTAATTCGTTGTAGCGCTTTGCGATCCTTGTGCAAATATCGTTAATCGTATTAACACAGTATGAGGCCATCACCTGTAATGCTGTCTTGTTGTCAGTGATAATCGTCCAAATGTCCGCTGATGAACCCGATATGTATGACGATGCTGCGTAGATGACGTAGAGCTCCGCCTCTGTGGAGGAAGCTTAAAGGAACTATGAAATTTCCCGAACCCCCTTCCTTTTTTTCGCAGGAAACTGTTCTTCCCGTCTAGAAACTAATATGCCACAAATTTTTCCGGACGAAATCGCTCCATCGAAATGCGAGGAGAGCACTCTCCAAATGTCTCTTCCGTCCCTCCTCTGTGAAAGGTCTCTCGTGTCCCGCGCACGTGCTCCCGTCGATGGTGTAACTGTACGGACCACACTTCTGTGCCCCGTTGTGCGCCCTGCGCCCTGTGCCGGTGTTGCACAATGGCACGGAGTAAAAGGAAGGAGACCGGACTCGACGGAAAACATGAGTCTGAATTCGTCGTATAATTACGGCCGTGTGGCGGCGCTGGCGCGCCCTGGTAGGCTGGATACCGAAACTAATAGCCTTGACAGAGCATCGTGCGTGATGCATGTTCTCGTTACGGAAAAAAAGAGAAAAATGATCCGTGCCACAGACAGAACGGTTTTGTGTTCAGGATGAGCTTTCTTTAAACTTCTTTCTGTTTCTCTTAGCTGTAACATCGTCATCTTGACTGCTTTACGTGCCATGAGGGAAAGCCCACCTATCCTGTTTTGTCCTGTGGTGTTCTCGCGAAGTGGTGTTGTGGAAAGATAGAGAGTAATTTTGAATGTGTAACAAGATATATGCACACGGAAACGTCCTGCAACATCGTCGCTTCTTCTAAGCACTGCGGAGTTAACTTCGGTTGTGTTAATTTCACGTTTCCTTTACCGTAATGACGCAAAGATGTTCCAAATGCATTCCAAAATTGTGAAGGGACTCCAAGTCATATTACATTGTGAAAATGATTATGTGATCTACAGTGCAATAAAATATGTTTCGTGTGCAAGCAGAATAAACAACCTTTCAGTCACTGATTGAGTCGTTTATTACCCCGGAGCCGGTTTTATGATGCGCACTACCAGTGCGTGTCAAAGGTACCCCGCGCAGTAGTGAAAGTTAAGTGCTCAGCTGTTCACCAAGTGTTTTGCTACACGATGCTGTGCTGAATTTAACAATGAGTAGAAACTGCTTCATACCTGGATGCGACACCGGAAATTCTCTTGCGAAGAAGAGAAACAAAGAAAAGGGGCAGAAAAATCCCACTCTCTTCGGCGTGCCAAAGGTAAGAAAGTGAAACTAGTACGTGCGCATTTTATCGGCCTCCATCTCGGAGATACGGAAACGTCTAAGTAGATTTTGACTGAAGTATGGACTTATACGCGGTGTGATTTCAAAAGCAGGTCCGTTCAAAATGTAATCTAGGCAGTATATCACATACGATAGTTTTGCTAGTTTATTGAAAGTAAAACATCAAATAGGTTTCTTCTTCCTCCTTTGTGAAGTGCTCTTGTGGGTAGCTTGGTGCTTGACTGCACTTGGTTCTGGGCTGGAATATTGCAAAGAGAAGGAAGGTATATACAGCATCTGTTACAATTATTGGGCACAAATGTTTTCACAATGTACCAGCTCGCCTGCACCCTTGCACTTCTACCATTGGGCACAAACTGTGCAAGAGCTTGTTTTTTCTTTTTTACGCAAATCAATGTATCCATCAGTTTTGCTCTTCATAAACTATCATTATAAAGTCCAGTTTGCTGGGCTCGTAAAAAAATGTATGGTGGAGATATTTCCTACAATTGAAATTTATAAGAAAGAAAACACTCAATTTTGGGAAGTTCTAGTTATAAGGAGAAAAGTTGCGCCCTGAGGATATGTTCGTTTCATTTTTGTATCGAGATTGCCTGGCATTGTGGATCATGTGCGCCCAGAGAACACGGTAATGGTTTGTATTTCTTACGGCTATACAACTTTTCACTAACAATGTATAATGTTTTCTTGCAATGAGCGTGCACTCTCTTTGAAAGAACAATTGTCAGACTGCTTCAGCAGTTACTTGCAATATTGGCTTCTGGTCTGTGAATTGAATTGAATTCTAGTCTGTGCCCTGTCCCTTCTGTTAGTGTATTTATATTGTGCTAAAGAACAAAACTTAAATGTATGCATGCCAATGAATTTCCTCTCGAAATATGTAGTGGAATGAGGCACAACATTTCCGTTTGCTTTGTCTTGGCTGTACTATTATTGTACTGCATTATACTACATTGTATTGCTGTACTGTATTGCATTATAGTGCAGAATGCCTCGTATCTTCCCCATGCTCTTCAGGAGATTTTCTACTTGATAGCGGACATTTGTGATCTTATTTTCAGAATGAAGAACTGTTCAAGAAATGGAAAACAGTCATTCCAAGGCTTGACAAAACGCTGTCTAAGACTGATAAAGTGTGCATCCTTCACTTCAAGGAGAGTGACATTGAAAGGTACTACACCACCACTCTGAAGGACGGCACAGTGCACAAGCTGGAAAGAACAAAGCCAACGCTAAAGGAGGATGCTGTGCCTTGTCTCTTTCCGAATACCTCGGAGAGTAAACGGAAAGAAGGCAAACGAAAAGCTCCAGCTGAAAGATCTGTGCCTGTAAAGCATGCGCGTGGATCAAGTGACGAGCCGCAGCCTGGCTGTTCTCACCACGACCATGAGGTCCCTGTACCGACAGGAGATGAGGACAATCTCGTGGATGTGGCTGCGCCAATAAATCAAGATGACCACGACACCTTCACAAAACTGCTGGATGAAGTGACACAGATACAGAAACCTAACTCTCAGTGGGCAACTTCAATTGATGTGAAGAAAAAATTCATCGCTTTCGTTTACGTCGATGACATGTTCAATGTGACAAAACGTATCATTGTGAAGGCTGACCTTGAAATCTTAGTCTTTTTCAACGAAAGGTCTGTTCAGATGCCAGAAACAAGTGGAAAGAAAGCAGTGTCTGGTTCAGAGGTCACATCAATCTTGAAAACCATCGATGAGGCTTGTGTGTGTCCTGGAGTCAAGGGGTCCTCCAGGTGGGTAACTAAGGCCTCGTAATATTTTATAAGACATCACAGGATGTTAATGTGCTGGATTTTGATAGAACTCAATCTTGATGCATAATGCTTTTTTCATTTTTCAAATTTTCATTCTCAATCTTGATATGAAATGTTAATGATTGCCTAATTTCAAAGAATTTCAGACAAGTGCACAGGGTACTACATGGGAGCGGAGAGCACCTCAAGAGGACCAAAAATCGACAGATGCATCTATTGTCGACTGGACACCACTAAACAGAAAAACACATTGCGGCGACAAAAACATGCAGTGAAATCTGGACGAGGACGACCACCGAAATCCTCTAGAAAGAAGTTGAACCAGCAGAGAATACGCCTCCGGAAAACAGTAATATATGCTTGCCACCCCACTTCGTTGATTTTTTAAACCTATACAACAAAAGCAGCACCACAAAGGAGATATTAAGCATGCTTTCTAATATCTTCCTTGGAAGGCACTCATACACCCATTCCTAAGTGTAGCGACGGCCTTGTGGTCCCTTCCTTTTGGCATTTGCAAAACATTGCCTGACTGCTTCTTTCTGACTATCAGGTAGAGAAGTTAATGCAGCTTCCACAGTTTCATTTGACAGGTTGGCACACTTTTCCTTCAAGTGGTACCAAAAATCGACAGATGCATCTATTGTCGACTGGACACCACTAAACAGAAAAACACAATGCGGCGACAAAAACATGCAGTGAAATCTGGACGAGGACGACCACCGAAATCCTCTAGAAAGAAGTTGAACCAGCAGAGAATACGCCTCCGGAAAACAGTAATATATGCTTGCCACCCCACTTCGTTGATTTTTTAAACCTATACAACAAAAGCAGCACCACAAAGGAGATATTAAGCATGCTTTCTAATATCTTCCTTGGAAGGCACTCATACACCCATTCCTAAGTGTAGCGACGGCCTTGTGGTCCCTTCCTTTTGGCATTTGCAAAACATTGCCTGACTGCTTCTTTCTGACTATCAGGTAGAGAAGTTAATGCAGCTTCCACAGTTTCATTTGACAGGTTGGCACACTTTTCCTTCAAGTGGTACCAAAAATCGACAGATGCATCTATTGTCGACTGGACACCACTAAACAGAAAAACACAATGCGGCGACAAAAACATGCAGTGAAATCTGGACGAGGACGACCACCGAAATCCTCTAGAAAGAAGTTGAACCAGCAGAGAATACGCCTCCGGAAAACAGTAATATATGCTTGCCACCCCACTTCGTTGATTTTTTAAACCTATACAACAAAAGCAGCACCACAAAGGAGATATTAAGCATGCTTTCTAATATCTTCCTTGGAAGGCACTCATACACCCATTCCTAAGTGTAGCGACGGCCTTGTGGTCCCTTCCTTTTGGCATTTGCAAAACATTGCCTGACTGCTTCTTTCTGACTATCAGGTAGAGAAGTTAATGCAGCTTCCACAGTTTCATTTGACAGGTTGGCACACTTTTCCTTCAAGTGGTACCAAAAATCGACAGATGCATCTATTGTCGACTGGACACCACTAAACAGAAAAACACAATGCGGCGACAAAAACATGCAGTGAAATCTGGACGAGGACGACCACCGAAATCCTCTAGAAAGAAGTTGAACCAGCAGAGAATACGCCTCCGGAAAACAGTAATATATGCTTGCCACCCCACTTCGTTGATTTTTTAAACCTATACAACAAAAGCAGCACCACAAAGGAGATATTAAGCATGCTTTCTAATATCTTCCTTGGAAGGCACTCATACACCCATTCCTAAGTGTAGCGACGGCCTTGTGGTCCCTTCCTTTTGGCATTTGCAAAACATTGCCTGACTGCTTCTTTCTGACTATCAGGTAGAGAAGTTAATGCAGCTTCCACAGTTTCATTTGACAGGTTGGCACACTTTTCCTTCAAGTGGTACCAAAAATCGACAGATGCATCTATTGTCGACTGGACACCACTAAACAGAAAAACACAATGCGGCGACAAAAACATGCAGTGAAATCTGGACGAGGACGACCACCGAAATCCTCTAGAAAGAAGTTGAACCAGCAGAGAATACGCCTCCGGAAAACAGTAATATATGCTTGCCACCCCACTTCGTTGATTTTTTAAACCTATACAACAAAAGCAGCACCACAAAGGAGATATTAAGCATGCTTTCTAATATCTTCCTTTTTTGTTCACCAGGTCGTTAAATTACATCAGAAAGTCAACCACTTGAAGGAAAAGTGTGCCAACCTGTCAAATGAAACTGTGGAAGCTGCATTAACTTCTCTACCTGATAGTCAGAAAGAAGCAGTCAGGCAATGTTTTGCAAATGCCAAAAGGAAGGGACCACAAGGCCGTCGCTACACTTAGGAATGGGTGTATGAGTGCCTTCCAATGAGGATGAGCCAAGCACTCTACAAGCACCTGCGCTCCAAAGACCTGCTCCCACTTACCTGTGTTGACACACTCAACAACTACATCCACAAAGCCAAGGGCATTTATGGGTTTCAGGAAAGCGTCTTTGAATGCATTAAAATTCGGTCAGCTGCAATGGCACCTGAAGACAAGCACGGTATGTTATATTACTTGCTATATTATGGAATGGTGGTGATGGTGAAAGGGCTCGCCATTGTTGGCCTCACATATGTGGGCAACGACTGACGCCCTGCGGAATGTGCGTCCTGGGCCGACTTCTAAGGGAACTGTGCCGACATATGGCTGAAAGTGTCCGGGGAATAAAAGAGAGCCACCATTTGCAGCAATCAATGAGATGTAGGGGAAGCACAGATTGATGGCGTGCAATCAGACAGCACATTTGATAGAGAAGTTCGTGCACTTTTCAGCAACAATACATGATAAATACTACCTTTATTACTACAATCCGTAGCTTACCATGTGCGGGATATTTCACCTCACACATCTGAGCATAAACAGTCTACAAACACTGTGACGGATGTGCAAAAGAATCGAAGTGGGACACTCACCTGTTATTTTAATCATTCCTGATGCCTGGAAAAAGTATACACATGCATGTGTGTAAGAGCTATGATAGTGGTGCTGGTTACTTTCAAGTCTTCCAAGGAAAAACATGGAATACTGAATGGCAGTGGTAGCATTTTACTGAACTGCAACAAATGTATGCAGCTTATCCTCCTCTTAAAAAATATGCATTACCTTCGTTGCTCGTACCCCATATCACTGTGTGGTAAAACTTGAACATATGCACTAGGGATTTACACTTAATATTGCTAAATTTCAGGAGCCCTCCTCGTTGACGAGATGAAGCTGACAGAGGGTGTATCATTAGACCGGTCCTCATACAAGCTTCATGGCTTCACAAATTTGGGAAAATACACACCAGAGTCCCAGAAGAGCAAGAAGGGAGACCACGCACTGGTCTTTATGTTCCAGCCTTTCAGGGGCAAGTGGGTTCAGGCCTTGGCATGCTTCCTCAGTAAGGGCAGTGCACCAGGAAATGTACTGCACAAACTTGTCCTCGAGTGCATCATCCTACTTGAGAATACAGGACTCCTGGTAGATGTAGTGACCACTGATGGGGCATCGTGGAACAGGAACATGTGGTCTCACTTTGGAGTCAACACCAGTGAAGTCAACTGTACCCATCCATGCAACTTTTCAAGGCAGCTGTGGTTCACATCTGATTTCCCACATTTGATAAAATGCTTGAGGAACAGCCTTGTGAAGAAAAGAAAGTTGACAGTAACTATCATTACAGTTCTTATGCTTTACATCTCTTGGTAATGCCATTTCAACACTTCACAGACACCAGATGGAATAGTTGACATAAAGCACTGGAGTGCAGTGGTAGAAATGGATCGGCCCCGGTGCGCACAATCTGAAAGCATGCCCTAAGCTGACGCCGGATCATGTAGATCCACGCCCATATCAAAAGATGAACGTGGCCATGGCATTCCAGGTGGGAGACACGAATAAAGTAACATATTCCTGTGATGAACGTCACATCTAGCCTGATACCAAAGATGAAGGTATCGCACGGCAATGATTTAGGCTTCAAAATATGTGTGTACTTCATCCCAGTCTCTCAATCGCCATATTTGCCCATCGAGCAGAGACTGTATAAGAGCCACGGTAAAATAAGCAATATTAGCAATAAAAAGCAGCTATTTTCTATTGCTCACACAGTTGTTCAGCGACAGTGTTGCAAAGGGGATGAAGCATTATCAGCCTCATCACGACAACCTGACAGACCGCGATGCATCTATTGCATTCGTACAACGTGTCAACCAGCTGGTAGACGTCATGAATGCGAGGACTCCATGCGAGGCTCCGCTGAGGAAGTCCCGTGAACATGAAAGCAGCTGAGTGAAGAGAAAAAAACGAATACGTATGTTCAACATATTACATAAATATTCTGTTGAAGTATGGTTTCTAAGGTCATGCTAAACGAAGTGTACTTTTATCAACAGTGCACCACCTGAGTTTAGGGATTAGATTCGGTAACTTCTATTTTCTTTTTACTCTCTCTGTGCCGTAAGCGGCGGCAAGGTTCAGAGTCACGCAAATGAGAATTAACCCATTCACACAATCCTGAAATCTATGATAGCATTTGAACCACACGGACTGAGAGACCTTTGTTAGCCCCAATAACGAAAAATACTCACACCTTTGCGCCGTTTGGGTGGATGTTCTTTCCCCGATGTGGACAGGTACTGTGATGGTGCTACACCTTGATTCAGACGACACTGAGCTCGTTATCCAGTACGTTGAAGAGATTCAGCGTACCCTTCGTAAATTCGATCATGCAAATGTCCGCCACAAACACGAGCAGCAAGTCGTTGGCACCACATCGCCTTTCCACTCCGGCGGTCTGATTGCTTCGTGGCATCAAAATCTGTCCGTCTCGTCACTGGTAAGCATGAAACATTGGATACCAAGCAAATATTGACGTAAATTGGGGCAACCAACTATCCAACATCGTCTTGGCATGTCGACGAAAACCACAGGATGCGAGTATGCGGCTGCGATAGACTGTGACCATCGCGCGAAAGCTCCCGTCGTGGAGATTTCCACTCCCGATGAACGCATACGCGGGATCCTACGGTGCATGCTCCTGGCGGGATCTTTCAGCTCGGCAACACTTCACGATGACGTGTTGCCGAGCCGGCCGTTGTCCCGTCAAGTTGCCTGCTGTGTCTCCGCTGGGCAACTCTCCGCGGCGCGGCGCCAGTTGTCCTCCCTTCGCTGCTCCGTTTAATTCACTCCCGAGAATACTCCACGCACGACGAAAGTAAAATTTTGGTTCTAGACTTGGAAAAAGGTTTTCTTTCTGATGACAACGAGAAAAAAATCATTTTATAGTCCCTTTAAGTCCTTGCTGGATGCTACAACTCGGCACGTAGAATGCGGCCATTAAACTGCCTGGTACCACAGATCCGTCAGTGTACACTTCCCCTCGCTGGTGGTATGCAGTGTCCAAATGTAGTAGGTGCGCGATGATAGGAGGCATGTTACTCTTCTTTGCTAGGCCAGGGATGTCCGTATGGACTGTAGGGGTACAAAGGGTCCATATAGCTGGTGCATACGAGGAGTGTGCAGTGGACGATGGTACACAGCTTTTTAGACGGGAGATTGCAGCTTCGAACGTAGACGAGGGGCAGTTCAACTCGATAGACTGGAGGTAATGTGATTGGTGTCGGGTGAGAAATCGCGTGTAGGTACGGAGCGTCTCTCGCAGGACATGCGCCCATGGTTCCTTCACTTCATCTAAGACGCAGTATGCCTCATTGGTCCAGGAACTCCTAGGCATACTCGGAGACTTTGTGCGTTCTACCTCTCCGTTTCTACTGAGGCCACGTATGGTCGGCAAGCCTTAAGGTCCTATTATGAGGGAGCGGTGTAGCTGACGCAGGTCAGCACACGTCAGCCCCCAAGATGCTCCAGCGACGTGTCGTAACACGTTAGTATAGTTGTTGGTTTTGTTGACTTCAGGTGTTTCGACCACGTCGGCCCTTTATCTATGATGGTGCCCAAGTATTTATTACGCGGGACAAACCGGTAGACCCCAAACACGTAGAGGGTACTTGCTAATAGAGAGGCGCGTAAAAGCCATTGCTACAGTTTTGCTTGGGGAGATCGAGAGCCCGCAGTCGGCGAGGTAGGATACAATAATGCCTAGAGCGTCTGTAGACGTTACTGGATCGTATCGCTGCGGCCAGCTGAGGTCCAGATGCATACGCCGTCAGCGTATATTGTTATGTTGATGTGTTCACGTAACTGTTAGGGGAGTGAAGCCATAATGATGTTGAAGAGCAGCGGACTAAGTACGCTTGCTCGTGTAACACCACGGTGAACGGGATATGTATCTCCTTCTGCGCACAAATGCGCACAAATAGGAACCGATCGGAGAGGTAATCTTGGATCCATGATAGCGGTAGGCGCCCTATTCCAGCCTCTTG
Source organism: Ornithodoros turicata (assembly GCF_037126465.1). NCBI lineage: Eukaryota > Metazoa > Arthropoda > Arachnida > Ixodida > Argasidae > Ornithodoros > Ornithodoros turicata. Next base: position 11,222,270 of record NC_088207.1, read on the forward strand.
GAGTGTGGCGACGATGACGCTGTGTAGCACGCTGTCGTACGCCTTCATCACGTCGATGAAAACACCAACTGTTAACTGTCCTTCAGTCCGAGCTAGCTGGACGCTGGAGAGAATGTCTATAAAATTATCTATCGCTGATCTTCCTTGGCGAAACCTGCCATGGCTTCTGGGAAATAGGCCCTGGTTTCAAAATACCAGTTTAAGCGTGAGTGGATCATGCGCTCCATGACTTTGCCTATGCAGCTGCTAAGGACTATTGGGCGAAACAAGTCGAGGTTGTGAGGCGACTTTCCTGGTTTTAAGATGGGAATTACCATGGCGGTTTTCCATGGTCTCGGAACAGTTTTCGTGCATCAAATCCTTCATCTTGGTTGATTAGGCAAGGGGGATACGGCTAACAACTGTAGAACTTGGTCATAGTGTACGACATCCTGTATTCATAAATGAGCATTTATGTCCAACCTTGAAAAAGCTAATGGGCCAAACTGTCGCAAAGAAGAAGGAAATCAACTGGAAATATGTTTGGAGTCGGCAAGGCAAAATATTTGCCCGAAAGGAGGACGGATCCCCCGTAATACAAATAAGGGACGAACTGGATCTTGCTAAAATCTGTTAGCATGTCTCTGTGATATCTGTGTTTTTCTGTGATCATGACACGGCTTGTGCCACCTGCCCGCCTTTCTTATCTTCTGCAGAGCCTTAAAACACCCCATCTAAACTGCCTCCATCTAAACGCCAGGTCTCTTTTAAACAAGAAAGATGAATTAGATTGCCTCTTTGACCACTTCCTAGACCAGCTAGATGTCATTATGTTCACAGATACCTGGTGTTCCGGTGAGGGTCACTATCTCTTTCAAGGATACACCCTATTCCCTCTTAACAGGATCGGACGGAAAGGAGGAGGCGTCGCAATTCTTGTCAGAAACTCGTTTCATTGCCAAATTGTAGATGACTCTACGTGTTCTACAGGAGATTTTGAAATATTGACAGTACAAATATGACAAACATTTATTCACAGTTACATATAGACCGCCGGATGGCCATATTCAACCTATGTTAGATTTTCTTGAGCGACTGTTTTCCTTTGTGACTCACAGTAATTATACTCTCGTCATAGGAGGCGATTTCAACATTGACATGCTCACTAAAAGCACTCATCAGTTACGCTTTCAAACACTTTTGGATGCAAATGGTTTCAGTAATGTCATTGAGATTTCTACCCGGGTCACCAGTGTCTCAGCGACATCACTAGACCTGTTCATTACAAATGAACTCGATCCCACAGCCTTTGTCATCAGCGCGGATATAAGCGATCATATGCCTATTTTTGTAGCGATACCGTCACTTAGCAAACGACCAAAGGTTCAGACACATGTGTCACACCGATCCATTCAGCAGTCGTCGCTTGAGGCATTTCGAAATGACCTGTTACAAACATCCTGAGAACACGTTTTTAAAGAGAAGGATTCGGAGAGAGCGTATGAAAGCTTCCTTGATGAGTTTCGTAAACTATACGATAAGCATTTTCCGGTTAAAGTTTTCAGGGTTTCCGCAAGAATTCGTAAACCTTGGGTAAGAAAGGAACTGAGACAAATGTTAAATATTAGAAATAAGCTTTATAGAAAGTTCATAAAAAATAGGTCACCCGAAGATCTAATTATTTTTTTAAAAATACCGAAACAATGTAAACTCGAAGTTACGTCGCGCAAAAAAGCTATATTAGAATTCAGTTTTCGAGAATGTTTCTGCTAAGCCAAATATTGCACGGAAGCGTCTTAAATCAATTTACAGTCGGGAAAACAGCCCTGTCGAGGAGTTGGCCGTAGGTGGAACGGTTCTAACTGGTGCACGGTTAGCTGGAGAGTTTAACACTCTTTTTTTGCATCCCTGTCAAGCTTACACAATTCCACAGGTACAAGTTCGCATTATCCTGGCATACACTCCGTTCCACGTCAAGACTACGGTTTCTTTCTGTTTCCAACAGATTCACAGGAGGTCATTTCAATTTTTAAAAACCTCAAGAATAGCCCGCAGTGATAAAGACGGATTGCAGATCCGCCGAATTAAATTCGTTCTCGATATAATTGCTCCTGTATTAGCTTTTATTTTTAACGAAATAAGTTATTCCGGTGTGTTTCCGACGGACATGCAAATTGCAAAAGTGGTCGTTTTACATAAAGGTGGGGACCCTAATGTTCTCAGTAACTATAAGCCCATATCAATCCTACCAGTATTTTCAAAGGGTTTGGAGAAATTATTCCATGGCAGTCTTTTATCATTTTTAACAAAGAATTCCATGCTCTCCGATTCTCAGTTTGGATTTAGAAAGCAACGCTCGGCAGAACTAGCTCTTCTGCCCCAGAAAGAATATATCCTTTCCGGGTTCGAAGAAAAACTCATTACTCTAGGTCTGTTCATCGATTTCACCAAGGCTTTCGATTTACTGAATCACGGTGTTCTCTTCTTAAAGCTTGAGCACTACGGTATCCGCGGTGTTCGACTAAATTTAATACGCACTTATCTTCAGCATCGCAAACAGTTTGTTGATATTCAGGGGCAGTGTTCGGGAATACACCACATCACAACCGCTGTACGGGAGCATTCTTGGGCCACTGCTTTTCATTATCTATGTCAATGACATGTTTGCCTTAGAACAAGAGATTCATTTCATGTTTGCCTTATCGAACCACATTAAGATAGTAGCTTATGCTGATGACACCGCCCTATTCCTGCAAGGAAAGTGTCTCGCAGATTTAACAACAAAGATGAACAACTTCTTATCAACCTTCTACACGTGGTCAACAAAAAAAAAAATATTTGATAATAAATCCCCTTAAAACCAAGGCTGTTGTTTTCCACCCACTGCATAAGGCTATTTCCTGCTCCGAATCTATTGTAATCGGTACAAGCACGATATCTTTTGTCAATGAGGTGAAGTCACTGGGCGTCTCGTTCACTGATACGATGTCGTGGGATAAACACGTCGGTTACATCACTAACAAAATATCGCGCGTGATCGACATTTTAGGTCGACACAGAAATGTCCTTCCAACTAAGGAAAAAGTTATGACCTATAACGCACTGGTTTACCCTCACCTCACATACTGTCACCTAGTTTGGGGAACCACAACACAAACAAATCTTGAAAAGTTACTTTTGTGTCAGAAGAAGGTACTTCGTCACATAGCAAACGTTCCCTTTTTACATCCAACGGGAACCCTCTTCGCGAAATTTAGCATAATCAGAATTATGGATCTCTATAAGTACCGTATGTCCATTACATATGTAACTTCAGTAAAGCGAAATAATCACATCTTTCTAGCCCTAGCCAATTTAACCATGATATTAACCTCTTATTCACTACGCTACTGAGCCCTACTTCACACCATGTGCACGAACTAACTATGGCTCACAGTTGGTTTCATATAATCTTTCACGACATATTGCCACGAATCATCTTCGAGAAAATTCCAGGGCAGGCACGAAACGGTACATCTCATCCCGCTGCATGCTGAAGAAGAAGCTTCCAGACACATCGCCTGCTGCACGTGCTGTTTCTAGACTTTTCGGCGCGACGCTTAAATGCTTGTGCGCTCCAGGCTGGAGGATTCAGTCATTCATTTCTTTCTTTGGACTCAGCTGTGTTCAGAGAGCTATCACTCTTGTGTTTTGCTACCAAGTAGTCCAATAAACCGTTCGCTGTTTATTCGACGACTCGCTGACCCATTTCGCTTCGTGACAATATTAATTCCCATATCCAAAACAACATTAAAGGTCAGATATGCCGATTTTGAAGCTCCGCAGAACTGAGCGATACTCGCGCTGTGTGTTCATTACCGAACACTGAATATGTGTGCGAAATATCTTGCTCCAACTGTTCGTAGTTTTTTAGAAAACAGTTTTTTTAGTTCCCACGCCCAGCCGTCAGACCGTCGGCAAACCCTGCGCACGGGCGCACCGACGTCACTGCTCTCGGTTTATCTGTCTTTGGCTTGGCATGGACTCTTGGCTTGGCTGCTTGGCTTCTTTCATTTCCTCCTCTGTGCATCATACATAAGCGAACACCTGTTACGTTGTTGCTAATCCGGAAACAAAGCATGTGATGTTCTCTTTTTTTTTTTTTTTTGCACAGCGTCGTTTGGAAAGTGCACTTCCTTGTTCTGACCTTGCCTTTTATGGGCTGGAGCGATATGATTCGTGAATATGCCACGGCGAAGTTGTCGAAGATGCGACAGTGCTACGCTGTTAGAACAATTCATCGGAGCATTCAAGTGTTACCTATTATAAGCTGCCAAAGGACCAAGCAGTGCGAAGCTCTTGGCTGACAGTGGTGCCTGCTAATTTCCACTGCAAGGATTTCGTCCACGAATGTTATCATAGGTTACGCGCGACTCCAGAGGCAATTTGGAATCTCGGCACGAAATCGTCTGATGAAAATCTGAGGTGCCCGACGCATAACATTTTGAACGTGCCATGGAGGATTAAGGCAAAAAACGAGAGCAAAAAAGGTAAGTCGAGGTTCAGATATAAAAAATAGCAAGCTTAATGAATCGATTGTGCAGCTGTCCTACTGCGCTTACTCTGATATAACCACGATTAACAACACAATAGTACTATTGATAATCTAACTTCTGAATTATCACAGGTGCACGCTGAAGGCGGAAATGAAGCATGATCTGGCTTGCATCTGGTCATGAAGAAATTGCATACACGTTAGTTGCAGTCCACCTCCACCAACAGGTATGACAATGTGATGTTATAATTTGAGTATTCATCTATGTTCAACTTTTCATGTGCACTCGCATGCAGACATCTTGACACCACTTTTAAATCTGCCCTCAAAGTTACAACCTGTGCTTTCAGGGTGGAAAACAAAGGTCGCCATTCCGATTAGCTGCTATCTCCCAGTTCAAGCACTTTTGTGTCTGGACACTGGTTCCTGTGGATGGGGTGTTACAAGCTTCACTGTCTGATATAGAATGTACGTTACATTAGTTCAGTTAATGTGTCTTTTGCACATTTTTGTTACTGTTAGCTGGATTACTGTTGGACATACAATCCTTTGACACACTGAAGCTTATATTTTTATAAATTTTATAAACTAAAAACTCAAGTTACACGGCCCCTGTAAGAGTGCCCTTTGCAAATGGTTTGGTAACGTGTCTCGAACTGTAAAGGTAAGAGGCAATCGAGAATGCTGCAGACAACGTTGCAACTTACATATTGCTTATCATGTCCTACATACAAAGTGATTTGTACAATAATTCCTGAGCACGGAATTAATCCCGAGGCTGGCCAGTGATGTCACCCAGGACGACAAGTCACATAATTGCCTTTAACACTTTTACACCCCATGGGCTGAGTTGTGAATTGAAAGAGCACTCTACAGAAGTATAAGGTGCACCTGATTTCTAGGATCTATGCTATGCCCTAACTCTTCAGACACCACATTTCTAAGTGGCAATATGTGCTCTGGTACTTCTTTTGCGTCTGCATAGTGTGCAACCACATGGCTACTGGAGCTTTCGTGTGTATGTTTTTGTGCGACGGTGTTCATTACAAACAATATCCAGATGTTAGACATAAAATGCAGTAGTTTGTAGCGTACCACACAACGCAGCGTGACATGGGAGTGTGTGATTCAAAGAAAGCTTCTGGAAAATGCACAGAATCCACAAAAAGTTTAAAATGTGATTTGTATTTCGTTTTACGTCTTTCGTCGTTACATACCATCGTCGACGCTGTTGCACATTGATAAATCGTACGTAAAACTTGTCCCATAGCAGTATGCGGTTTCTCAAATACATAGCACAATTTTCCTGCAGTAATAAAACGCTGTCGGCATTTTCTTGCTGACACGGCTGTCGAAACGTTAGCCTCTACAATGGGCAAGTGCTGTAAAGGGGCTAACGCAGACGCGACTTGATACAAATTGTACGTGCTCACAAAACACAAACGACGAATTCCAGTCACAACATCGCACAGAGGTTGGTTCGCGAATGAGTTCGCAGCTGCTGCACTGTTTACTTATCGCGGAACGGTGGAACCCGGCTGTCCGCCATCTTCAAGCACAGATACGTGAAGCCGCGAGAAGCCGTAGCTGAAATCCACTGACAAGTACGAAGGCGCGTACCCGTCACAATGCCCGCTCGGGTGCATCTACGTCATAAAAATGGCTGCGCCCATGTGTGTTTCGGAATGAATTACCTATTTTTTTGACATGGTACTGTACCGAACTGAGAGAATGAATGTGTATTTAGGGGAGAGCTGGATGTGGGCTTTCAGAATATCACAACCGTTTCGACTATTTGGGATATCGGCATAGCTGACCTTTAACATCAGCTGTCTTTCAATTCGCTCTATAAAGGCCATGGATGTTCACTAGGATAGTCATATTATTTCGTGTGTTCTCATAACTTTTTTGTTTTATGCATCTTAATGCATTGTGTTCATTACCATTGTCTAACTCCGTGATTCATCTGGTTTGCCATTTGTCATTGCTGTTCGCTTTGCATTATCTGGTTTGCTATTTGTCATTGCTTTACCTGTCGAGTGTACAAAGGGGGGTCAGACATCGTCAAGCTGCAGTTTTTTCAGCTTTTTGTCTGTATCCCCCCACCAAGTGTCTTTGAAGAAATAAATTATTATTATTATTATTATTATATTGAGGAGCGTTTGTCGTCCACTCATTGGGAGGTTTTGAATGGCTTTATATGTGACCAGACCTGCCCCCGGGGAGGTGTGCATTCTGGAGTGTTGTATATGCAGAGTCAAGCCCTTTGATCGAGAAGACGTCTACAGACGGTTCATCCGATGACTCCAGTACTGTGGGAATGTCTTTTGAAGCTGCCAGTGTGTGATTAGGAGTTGCAGTGAGGCGAGCACAGTACTCCTCTGCGATCTGTACATGGAGGAAGGAAACACAGGAGCGGCCCTTCCAACCTTTTGCCATCGGGACGAGCGTGCCAGCTTCGCAATGCTTTCTGGGATGCTCCTGTCTACCATGTGACCGCTCACGTGACCCCAAGAGCATGCGCAGGCCAGCTGTCACAGCAGACGACGGGAGTCGTGATTGTCTTGCAGTTCAGATATGTGCATTGTGATGAACGCCGCACGTCCAGCTTTATTTGTATGTGTTCGGAGGTTTACTCTTGGTTTACCCTTCTACTACAAGACCGGTCAGCGTCTGCAGGACAACCACGTAGGACTAGAAACATCATTCGTGGCAGCGATGTTTGCATGGCGACGTGGCCACGTTTTGTGTGTTTGTTGCTTGCCAGTAATGAAATTTGTACAACGATGAAGCAAATCAATTGAATCTAGCTGTAGCACAGCCACAGCTTGCAAAGGAACGATTCAAGATGACTCTCTTACAGACAGGGGTACGAAACAACCAGTCAAGTACGTGCTTACGAATGAAACGTATTCCCGTGGCAGAGCTGTTTTCTGTTGAACCACAGCCGCAACAGCGGTAGGAATACGTTAACACTACGTTGTTTTTGCAGCGATGTTCACATTTTAAGAGTAAATGACTTAGGAAGAGCATAAAAGCACGAAAAGCAGCGCGAGCAACAAAGCGTCGCCAAATCGAAACTTTAGAGAGGATCACGTGGTGGACAGGAAGGAATGGCGGTTTTGACAGGAGCGACCGCCAGAGGGGTCCCACGGAAATCTGCTCGAAACGGCCGCTCCTGTGTTTCTTTCCTCCATGGATCTGTAGCTCTGTGCGTCCCGCAGCTAACGATAGCGATCGGAATGGCTGCCTCTGAATCACAGGTGCAGGGAGACCGTTGAGCACGGACCAAATCCGAGAGAGGGGTGTGCGGGGAGAGAGAGACGACGCAAAGTTCATCCAATGGTCGAGTGCAAGCATGCATAAATGTCTATCAACTATCTTTTTTATTCGTTTGGCTTCAGTCTAGTGAATTTGAAGGCCGGAGCGGCGGGCTCGGCGCTCGGAGTGGCGGCGGATGGCACGAAGTTTCTCGTAATACAGCTGTGAACTTCTCGGGGACGCGGAAAACTTTCGTAGCGCCTTGGGTAGCTCTGACTACAGTATGGGAGAACGCATCCTCACTTGCGGGGGTAGATGCCGTAACAGCGTTCTCGACCGCGTCACGAAATACATGCCAGTCCGTCCTTTTGACGTAATGAACGGAACGATGCCGATGCGCTCCACAAGTGCCGATCAGTACAGGTATAGATGGTCACTTCCTAGTCAGTCTACATCAATATACCACCGGAAGCGGCGTGCGATTGATGCTGATGCACCGGTAAGGTCCAAGCAAGACGAGAGGAGTCTGGTCCTGATAAATGTTGGCGAGCCATCGTTAGGAAGATGAAGGTCACGTTCTGAGAATATGTCGCCAAATCGCTGTCCCCTTGCATTGCATCTTCTACTGCCCCAGATGGTGTTGTGGGCGTTGAAGTCGTCACATAGGGTGATGGAATTGTGTCTAATATTGTTACAAGGTCATTCACCTCGTAAGTGTATCCATAAGGAAGGTGAGAGAGAGAGAGAGAGATTATGCGTTTAATGGCACAAAGGCAACAAAGGCCATAGAGCGCCAAACTATGGTAAGCGTGTGGGAGATGGGGGATGGGACGCGGGGGGGGGGGGACGTGTGGCTGTTTGACGTGTAGCTTGTTATTTTCTTCCATGTCCCACTCCTGCTGCCACTGTGTGTAGACACCCGGCGTCGGGAATTTGGCGCCCCCATCGCCCGGCAGCAGCCGCAGTAGCCCCCTCCTGCACCAACAGTTGGGTCGCCGCAGGAGGGAGACCCCCACGTATAGCTGTGCGTGGCTTTCCCGTGTCTGGGGAAAAGGGGATCCTGGCGGTTGAGTGGACCCGGAGGTTGTTTTGGACCCTTCGGGGCCCCTCCGGGAAAGCAATACGCCGCTTTGGCCCCTGCTTCTCATAGTCGGGTGGTCCTGGAAGGCCCGGCCAGGATTATTCAGCTAGTCGCCATCTTCCTTTTCATTACTTTCTCTTCCTTGGTCTCCTTCCTTCTCTCCTTTCTTCTTTTCACCTTCTTTGGCGGCAAGGGTCAACCTTGGGCAGTCTTTCACTCTCCAGAAGCTGCACTAGGGTATAGTGCAGGGGAAGTGTTAACGTGCAGACCGTACGTTCCCCTGGTTGGGCTCGGTGGTGGGCGGCACCCCACTGCACTGAATTACATACATATCTTTATGGATTCAGCCAGCACAAAAAATCAAGATCGACCCTTGAAAAGGGGTCGCACCGATAGAGTTAGACTTGATGTCGTAAGTTTAAACCCGGAACCCTGGTTCCCCAAAGTACTTGTGATAAAATCGGACAATGAATCCAAACCTCTTGCGAAAATATCACCATTTCTAGTAGCAAAGGAACTAGAGAAACTTCTAGGCAAGTCTTACAATGCTAAAAAGCTAAACACTGGGGATCTTCAGGTTGAAGTCCACACAAAACAACAGAGTACCGCACTCCAAGGAGTGAAACAGGTTGTTGACATCAAAGTTACGGTCACAACACACCGCACCTTAAACATAGTGAAAGGTGTGATATCCGAGGATGAACTCCTTTCTTGTTCGGAAGCAGAGATCGAGGAAGGATTGAAGGATCAAGGGGTTGTATGTGCAAAGCGCATTGTAATGAGAAGGGATGGTAACGAAATCCAAACAAAGCACGTAATACTCTCTTTTCAGCTACACACACTCCCGTCAGAGATCAAAGCTGGCTACATTAACTGTCGTGTACGACCATTCATTCCAAACCCCAGACGATGCTTTAAATGTCAACGTTTCGGCCACAGCTCCCAGATGTGTCGCGGACAACAAGCTTGCCCAAAGTGTGCCGGTAATGACCACACGCCGGAGTCATGTAGCAAAGAATTTCACTGTGTCAATTGTCAAGGCAGCCATCCGGCATATTCGAGGTCATGCCCACGCTGGAAAGACGAAAAAGATATACTTAGAATCAGGACCGAACAAAAACTGACGTACACGGCAGCAAAAGCACAGCTGGACTTTCAAAAGAAAGGAACGTTTTCTGAGGTGGTGCGTAGGGGAGTGGCACCACTGAGAGTATCCGTGGAGACCCAAACTTGTGGGCCTCCACTCCACACTCCCCACACACAAGAAACGTCTGCGGAGAGTTCGCCTCCGCCGGCTCCCGCCACAATCTCTACGGAGGTTGATGGCACGTTTTCAGTCTGGGATGGGCTCACTGGGAGCTCATCCCAGACTGCCACACGCGCAATGGAGCTTGACGATGATGACTGCATGTCGCAGAAATCATCGTCAAGTCTTCCAAGTACACTGGACCAGAGAGCTCCTTCCCAAGGGAAGGAGCAAAGAGAAAAACATGGAGGTCGAGGTAGAGGCAAGTCAAAGGATAAACAGAGGCCCCCCCCGCCAAGGGTCACACCCCCTTAACACACAATGTACAGAGTCGCTCTGCTCTTTCCAATTTCCATTCTAATTATGGGACAGGTATTCCTTCAGTGGAACTGTCGAGGCCTCTACAGTAACATTGATGATGTACACGATCTTTTTGAAAAGTACAGAGCTGTCTGTTTCTGCCTACAAGAAACATACCTACACGAAAAACACTTAAATCCTTTCCGCAGACATAATATTTTCAGGAAGGACCGGACAGACAGCGCACGTGCATCCGGTGGTGTGGCTGTAGTCCTTCCACAGTGCATACCTGCAAAACACTTTCCACTCGTTACAGACTTGGAGGCAGTAGCAGTCGAAGCGTGCCTCGACAGGACTCTCACGGTATGTTCACTGTACCTGCCCCCATCAGTGGTAATAGAGCAAAGAGATTTTGAAGACTTATGCAATCAACTTCCCCAGCCGTTTATGATTTTAGGCGACTTGAATGCCCACAATCCTTTGTGGGGAAGTTCAAAACTAGATGCACGGGGGAAAATGTTGGAGAGGGTCCTCCTTTCGGGGTCACTCTGTCTTCTGAATACTGGGCTACCTACTTTTGTGAACTCTTCAACACAAACTTTTTCTTGCATAGACATTTCACTATGCAGCCCATCCATTTTCCAGTTTCTTGACTGGACAGTCGAATAGAATCCTCGGGGGAGTGATCACTTCCCTGTAGTCTTACATTTCCGAGGCCCTACAAACAGTCTCATGACACGACCACCACGGTGGAAACTGTCGGAGGCAGACTGGAATGTGTTCAGAGAAGAAGCCAATTTGGCGCCCTTGTCTTTTGAGATAATGTCGATCGAGGAATCAAATAATCTTGTCACCCAAATAATTATAGGCGCTGCTGAGCGAGCCATTCCACAAACATCTGGATGTCTTCCCAAACACCCCAAGCCTTGGTGGACTCATGAATGCAAGGAAACACGCAAGGAACAAAACCGTGCATGGGGCATCTTTCGTCGATACCCAACACCAGCAAACCTCCTTTCATTTAAGAAGGCACGTGCAAAGGCCAAATGGACCAGAAAGCAGGCGAAGCGATCGTCCTGGTGTAGCTTTGTTTCCTCTTTGACACAAAGAACTCCATCCAAAATAGTATGGGATAGGCTTCGAAAGATTAAAGGAGACTACAATGGCTTTTCAGTTCCTCTGCTTGAGGTCAATGGTATTCCATGTAGTAACTTGGGTGAGCAGGCTGACGTGCTTGGTCAACATTTTCATGATGTATCAAGTAGTTCTCAGTACAGCAAGAACTTTCTGCTCGTGAAGCAGCAAACCGAAAGACACGTTTTTCCAGTCAAAGGTGGGGAGAGACATTCGTATAACCAGCCTCTTACAATGGTGGAACTCCTGCGAGCACTGTCTTCAGTAAAAATCAGTGCTCCTGGATTAGACCGTATCACATATTCCATGCTTATGCACCTGTCAGAAGGATCAAAACAAGGTCTGCTCAAACTCTTCAATAAGATCTGGGACAAGGGGCAGATGCCATCATCATGGAAGATGGCTACAGTTATCCCATTGCTGAAACAAGGCAAAGATCCCTCAAACCCATCCAATTACAGACCTGTAGCCCTCACAAGTTGCTTAGGGAAAACGTTTGAGCGAATTGTCAACCATCGTCTGGTACACTACCTCGAACAAAATGGGTTATTAGACAAATACCAGTGTGGGTTCAGAGCGGGGTGTTCCACTGTTGACCATCTTATCCGATTGGAAACATCCATCAGAGAAGCCTTTGTAAGAAGGCAGCACTGCATGTCAGTTTTCTTCGATCTGCAGAAGGCTTACGATACCACTTGGCGGTATGGTATCCTTCGGGATTTGTACTCTGTTGGAATACGTGGTAAACTGTTGCAATGTATCACTGACTTCCTTCGGGGACGCACCTTCAAGGTCAAACTTGGCACAACACTGTCACGCCCATTTGTACAAGAAAATGGCGTCCCGCAGGGATCTGTGCTCAGTGTCACTCTGTTTATTCTTAAAATGAATTCCATTGCAAATGTCATTCCCCCTTCGGTTACATACTCGCTATATGTGGATGATGTTCAAATTTCATGCTCTTCTGCTAGCATATCGAGATGTGAAAGACAACTTCAAATCACCATCAATAATCTCGTAAAATGGGCAAATGAGAACGGCTTCAAATTCTCAGCTGAAAAAACTGTCTGTGTCCCATTTTCGAGAGTCAGAGGGATGTTCCCCGATCCCTCGCTTAGAATGAACCGTCAAGAACTTGTTGTGAAGAGCGAACACAAATTCCTTGGTGTCATCTTTGACAAAAAGCTTACATTTGTTCCCCACATCAAGGACTTGAAAACTAGATGTGTGAGGGCATTGAATCTTCTTAAGATTATCGCCCACAGATCCTGGGGTGCAGACCGTGAAACGCTGCACCGCATCTACAACTGTGTTGTCAGGGCTAAGCTTGACTATGGGTGCATAGTGTACGGGTCAGCCCGACAATCTGCTCTGAAATGCATAGATCCTGTTCACCACCACGCCTTGCGATTAATCCTGGGAGCATTCCGAACATCGCCTGTGCAAAGTCTCTATGTGCAATGCAATGAGTGGTCTCTCGAGAGACGACGGGCCTACCTTGGAATCCTCTATGCAATAAAAATTTCTAGCTACACAGAGCACGCTGCACTCTCATGTGTTACGGAGACTCGTTTTGAGCAAATGTTCTTGAACAAGCCAAGAGTAATTCGCCCATTTAGCTTGCGAACACGGCAAAATGCTGAATTGTACAGTTTTACACTCGATTATTCTTCACTTTCAAAATGTAATGAAAGAATACCACCTTGGCAGCTAGTTATACCATCAAACGTTTCCTTAACAAGGTACAACAAGAGAAACACAAACACTGTAGTTTTGAAGCAGGAGTTTGAGACTTTGAGGGAAAGCTTCGGCGACCATACTGCCTTCTATACAGATGGATCAAAGAGTGAAGCCGGTGTATCGTGCGCTATGGTAACGGAGAACGTCACAAGGGCTAGCCGCTTACAACAGAAATTTTCAATTTTCAGCGCTGAGATCATTGGCCTGATGCTTGCATTGCGCTTCATCCTTGAAAATGGAATTAAATCATCCGTAGTCTACACAGATTCACTCAGCGCTCTGTATGCTATTTGTGGACTGCAACGAACAAAAAACACTCTTGTCCAGCAAGCGCGATATCTTGCCAACACAGTTCTCAACAGGGGTTATCGCCTGACCCTTTGTTGGGTGCCCAGCCATGTAGGCATACAGGGGAATGAAAAAGCTGACCGGGCTGCTGCAGAGGCCTCGGGTGAGATCACCCCTACTGCCTTCCCTCATCAGGATTTGAGACCCCTGCTGAGGAGGGCGATCAATCACAAGTGGCAGGAATTTTGGACCACACAAAAGGATAACAAGTTGCACGTGATAAAACCCTATGTGAGAAGTCCCGGGTCAAGTCCATCAAACCGTTTACAAGATACATTAGCCTCCCGACTGAGAATTGGACACACTTACTTGACACATGGCTTCTTACTTCGACGTGAGGACCCTCCTATATGTGTGCAGTGTGGTGTCCAGCTGACCATTTTACACATTCTCTGTACATGTCCTTTTTTTGAGGAGCAACGCAAGAAACACTTTCAACAATTTTATAAGTATTGCCTGCCTTTCCACCCGACCCTGTTAATCGGTGACGAACCAGCTGTGCCTTTCCAAAAAGTGTTGCACTTTTTAGAAGACATTAATATTCTCAATAAGCTTTGAGGTTTTAACTTGCCCATTTTAGACTGCCACAGCTTGTTTTATTTACAAATATAGTCTTTGTTTAATTACATCAGTATATTTTTAACTCAGTTTTATGCACTCACCAGCATTTGGCGCATTATGGCCATAGTTGTCGATGCGCCATGAAAATCCTAATCATCATCATCATCATCATCACTGTGTGTAGACAGCTCTCGTTAACACTGGCAGGACGTCTTGGTAGTGTTGAGTCAGAGAAAGGACTCCAGCGGAAGGTTCTTTATTGACGGCTGGGTGCCAACTGGGCTTGATCAGGGTGGCCGAGTAGAATGGCCAAAGGCTGGCGCGTAACACGAGGGGCGTGCAAAACTCGATGTGCTTGCGCACGGCGCACGCCATCTATGTCGTCTGCTACAGGGCCCTCCCGCTGGAGACAGCCCAGGCTGTCGGACCATGAGACATGCTTAGAGCGGCCGGGTGCAGAGGAGTGGCTGTTGGGAGCGACTAACGACGAGGAACCGGGCGCAAAGGAGGCGACAACGCCGGGGTTTTCGAGATACGCCGGTTTCAGCCGGTCAACTGGCAGTATCCTCTTTTCCGTTTACCAAAATGCGATAGGTTTTGCCGTTCCTAGCGAGGACAGGGTGCGGTCCGGAGTATGGCGTAAAGAGGGACTTGCGCACCGAATTTGTCCGCAGGAACACATGGGTTGCCGTAGGCAGGTCTTGAGGGGATGTTAGGGCTATGGCGGGATGCAGCTCTCGACGGGGTTGCTCGCACAATGGAGAGCGATGAAGGGAGATGGGAGACCCAGTGATCTCTGTCTTCGTGGGCGATGAGCGCGGCTTTGAGGTTGCGATGTAAACGTTCCACCACGCCATTAGAAGCAGGATGGTAGGATGTTGGCGCGGCCTGGTGGCAGGAGGGTAGCGAAAGCGGTGAAGAGGTGGCTTTCGAACTGCCGCCCCCGGTCGGTTGTGATTTGGGAGGGTACGCCAAAACGCGATATCCACATAGACAAGAAGGTGGCGGCGACAGTTTTGGCTGACATCTCTGGCATGGGGAACGCCTTTGGCTATCGAGTGTAATGGTCCACGACGGTGAGGAGATAGCGATTGCCGGAAGACGGGGGCAGCGGTACCGTTGTCCAGGTGGACAATGTCGAAGCTTGCGTCGGGGAGAGCGAAAAGTCCTAGTGGGGTCACAGTGTGGCGGTAAGTTTTCGATTGCCGACAGCACAGGCAAGCACGTGCCCAGGTTCGCACGTTGCTGTGTAAGGAAGGCCACACATAGCGGTCTGACACGAGGCGCTGAGACGCGCGGGTGCCAGGACACAGTCAACACACATAGTTGACAGAATGTAAAATCCACGTTGAATATTGTTGAACAATGTGAAACGTGAATTGAGAACATGAATTTCACGCAGATTTTACGTAAAATTTCAACGTGCGAATTGTAATGCAGGAATTCAACGTTGATTCAACACTCATGTACCAGCAGTTGAATGGAGCATGTTATGACAGCGTTGATACTTACGCTGGAATTTCACGTAACCGAAAACGTAGAACGAACAACGTTGTTTCTGCACAAGTTTAACTTCAGGATTTCACATGCAAAGTGCACACGTAGAAATGACGTTGGTTTATCATACGTAAAGCAACTGCATTATCCAATCTAATCCCATCCAGGATCCAATTCAAGTCAGTTCCTTTCAAAGCGAGAATCCGGGAAGCCGCACCAGACGCCATCTCCTCAGATCGTAATCGCCATTAACTGATGCTGTCGTTTCAAGTTTATTTCGCTTTTGCGGCTCCTTCTTCGTTGTTTCGTGGCTTGTTTTGGTTTCGAACAGGGTTGTGCTGGTGACTGTGATATCGGTAAGCACAGGTTTCACTGCTGGGATATACGACGGTTATGACGGTTACAACGGGCTCTCTGCTACCAGGAAGCTGGCTGAGAGATTATCGCCGCTGCTAGCAAGTCCAGTGTGTGCGGTTTATTCGTTTATGAGTGGTTCGTAGAAAGCGCAGATATGTGCACGTCGGATTTGAGTTCATAATTGTGTTTACATTTGTAGAGTGTGCAAATAGGGTCACTATTACATGGTGGGCTTCCGAATTGTTTTTCAGCGTTGTTGGCCGTTTCGAATTCGTGTGATAATTATCGTCACTTGCATTTCAGGACAGAGAGCGATGCGTGAAAGAAAGGCAGATGTTGAGCAAAGGACGAGCCTGTACACAGACGTAACGTAAGTTTTCTCTTAGCTGTTCGAATTGATCTTTTGCTTTGTTTGTGTTCACTTTTACGCAGGCGTAGTCGCAAAGAAAGAAGACAGCCTGGATGCCGAAACGACGTGGCTTCCCGCGAGGTTCTAGTGCATATCAACAATTAGAACGCTCAGTTAACTGCCTTCATTGTTCACAAGAGAGAGTATGGAAAAATTTAGCAGTGCTAATCAAATGTAAGGAGAATAAAACCTTAATGCAAGCATATTATTGTGTCATTATTTACGACTATTATCAGGACATTATGCCTATTTGTGAAATAAAAGCATCGAGAAATAACATGTATTCAATAATAATTAAAAATGTAGTTACGTGTAATTTGAATTTTCATCGCATGTTAATTATATGCTCTCAGTTTGCTGTTGATTATTCCACTTTTTCAACATTGGTATACGTTGAATTCACGCGTACACTACGTTTCAGTTACGTGGAATATGCGTTCTGGTCGCTGTTAATTTAACACGTTTCTGACTGTGACATTAGCCAGGTTGAATCAACGTTAATTGTTAACGTCGACCCTGCATTCACATGGTTGATTTTGAACGTGTTTTCAGCGTTGAATTTGCACTGTTGTGTTGGTTGGGATGGGCCAGGTTGTGCAGCGCAGCAAAGAGTGACCGTCGGAGGGCGGCTGGGACGGACGGTCTTGGTCGGGGCGTCGTGGTGTCGCTGCAAGTGGTGAGGGAAGAACCGGGTACAGGGGAATCCAACAGCTTCAGCGAGAAGCTCGGGCGGAGGCGCAAAAGGCGGAACTCCTCGTCGTGGGCTTGGGCGATGACATCAGGCGACGAGGGGTAAGTGACTGTTGGAATGAAGGAAATGCGACTGAGGGCGTGGGCAGGACCGTTGCGGGACCCCCTAACGCGCTGGATGTCGGTCGAAAATTCAGCCAAGAAAGCTAGGTGGCGAATCTCTCTTGGAGAATACCGGCTGCTGGCGGACTGGAAGGCGTGCGTGAGGTGCTTGTGGTCCGTCAGGATGGTAAAAGCGCGACCTTCCAAAAAGTGGCGAAAGTGGCGGACGGCCAAGTACGCCGCGAGAAGTTCCCGTCCGAAAGTGCTGTATTTGAATTCGGGGGGCTTCAGGCCTTTGGAGAAAAATGCGATAGGCTGCCAAGCGTCACTGATCCTCTGCTGGAGAACTGCGCCTACAGCGGTCTCCGATGCGTCAACCATGAGCACTGTGGGGGCGTCATGCTTGGGGCGGTGCAGCATAGTGCACTGTGGGAGGGCTTGATTCGCTGAAAGGTTGCGTCGACTTAGGTGTCCACGGAGGTGAGCTGGACGGTGACTTCGTGCACTTAAGGAGTTGTTCGAGTGGACGAAGGGTCTCGGCGCAGCGCAGGATAAGACGCCTGTAGAAGTTAACGAGGCCCAAAAAGCGCCGCAGCTGATGGAGTGATTGAGACTGCGGGAACGTTGTAATTGCCTGGACCTTTCTGGTAGCGGATCGATGTCTTCGGGTGTCACCTTGTGGCCAAGGAACTCGACCGTTTGCACACCGAACTCGCACTTCTGAGAGTTGACAACTATTCTGTGGGCTTCGAGACGTTCGAACAGGACACGGAGGTGATGTTCATGCTCTTGAGGGGTGGCGCTGACGACTAGCAGATCATCAATATAGGCGAAGACGAACGGCAGGCCGCGCACGACGCAGTCGATGAACCGCTGGAATGTTTGAGCCGCATTGCGCAGGCCAAAAGGCATGCGCGGGAACTCAAACAGTCCAAACGGGGTGGTGATGGCAGTTTTCTTGACGTCGTCGGGGGCTACCGGAACTAATGGCCAGGCTCCCTTTTAAGATACGGCTCTGCTCGAAGGCAGAGCCGTATATTAAAAGGGAGTATGGCCATTAATAGGTCATGCCTATACCTGGAGCTCCACTCACTTTTTTAGCTTTCCGACCAATGAAGTCTTGAAATATGGGGCGCGATCAATCAGCCTATCCTCACTCTTTGCCCCTTATCCAACACGGGCAGCGCCATTTTGGGTGGCAAGTGGATTGGATGGGATTGACATGGATACCTCTCGCAATCTGCAGAACTAGTGAATTTTTGGTGCAAATTTGATGAGCGCCTCCTACGGAGCGTAAGGCACGTCGGGAATTGTCGTCTGCTTCCGTCGTTGTACCGCTGCCGGCAGAACCACCTGCTGGGACACATTATGTTGTCGGTATGATTTTCAAACAAATCTACATGAATAGTTGGAATATAAGAGGCAGGAATGTTTATATCCATGAAATCCATCAATTAAATATAGGATTGCACAGCACAGTGCCGTTTTGGTTACGATTTCGATGTGATCGCCGTGTTCACTAGGCCTAACATCGGCGACAAAACGTATTATTTTCGGTTAGATATTGGTGGATGAGCGTACGTTGAAACTGATTTCCAAGAAACGTATATGAAAATGTACATGTGCAGCGTAAAATCAGAGTAGTCCGTGAATTTTTTTTGTCGCGAAATCTCCGCTTCACCACTGTTTGTTTTCGTCGCCATTTTGGGTGGCAGTAAGGTGTCATGTCGACCCCCTTGGTAAAAAGCAACCCGATCAGAGGAGCGAAACTGTGATTGACAGGTCGAGCCTCTTTTTGGGACTCCCCCCAATGGCCAGACTCCTTTTTAATATACGGCTCTGCCTCCGAGGTAACGCGAGCGCCACCCCGCGGCAGCGAAAGGTTCCAGCAATTAGGGGCGTCACATTTTGACGAAGTTCGGTCTCCTTACTTCTCCTCTGCGACTGATGTACAGCCGTCTCGAGACCATTTGCACCACTCAAACGCTTTGCTGCAGCTAAGTGTATCGTGGCCATACTGCCTGAAGTCTTCTGTGAATTTTAGATGACTTTATGCCTTCATTCACGGGAAACATCATGACAATTCGCTGTTCGGTGTGCGCGCTCACCTCGTTGTCGGCCATCTTTTCCAGCACGCGTCTTCTGTTTTGCACAAACTTTGGACCTCCATGTGGTGAACGCGGAGGCCTGTCGCGTGTGAAAATGACGAAAAAGAAGTAGCCCGAGCCATTTGTACACTAAGGAGACATCAGGTCCCGGTTTGACTTGAACACCCCTCGTCCATTGAACAATTTTCTCAACTCCAACTCAGTTTGCCATGTCGAACCCTATCAAATGGCAAGGCGCAATCAACAAATATAACATCAATTTGCCCTCTCATGTTAGGTACTTCAGCAAAGTATTGGGTTGTCATCGACAACCTTTCACAAAAGCCGCTTGCTGATTTTGATACAGTAATTTGTGCTCTTCTATATAGGGCTGTTGCAGGGAAGTTTGCACATCGCCATTTCAGGCCCAAGCGGCCACGGATCCCAACAAAGGTAGTTTCATCAGCGGGTTTTGCATGGTGTTTCAAACGATATGGTGCCAAGAAAAGCTACAAAACTTTTAGGAAATCCACAGAAAAAGCGGTGCTTCTTGAAAAGTGCAAACGACTCGGGATCGTGTATTTGAAAGTGCCGCGTCGTCTGCCAAGCTATCGCGTGTTGCATAATTTGGGACCCTGACGTTGCTGCTCACTCGCGCCACCTGGCCAAGAGCAACAGGTCTATAGGTGACTGGGTGTGTTTGAAATCTATGTGTTGCATGGAGCAGGAACAAAATAAAGATACGGGAAGTCAGTTTGTGTAACCTCCCCCATTTGGAACCTGTTTCTGGTATGGGTACGACTTTTGCACTCGGACTTATCAGAATCATGTCTGAAAAATTTATCGACCAGTGAGTGCAAATATTTACCGCACCATTCAGCATTCCTGAGCTGGAACTGTTCGGGAATATGGGGATGCCTATTCCACCGTTCTAAGTATCCACCGCTTAAAATCCCGGATGTTCGCAATAATTCCACATTCATAAATTAAAGCTTAATATCAAGAATGGAGGAATGATCCGTGCTGAATAATACATATTAATGATAAACCTCGAACTATGCCGTGATTTTGGCGTCAGTAGCGAAAACATTATTTTGAGATGGAGAGTGGGGAGGTTCATCGCCAAAGGCGATACTCTGTACCCCATTGCTGGTGGGGATGTGGGGAATAAAATATTGATCCCCTTTACAATAACGATCGAAGTCCCATGGTGTCCAGAAATGTCAAAAGAGCTTTGACATCAGAAGAAGTCATCGTCGTGAACAAAAAGTAGGCTTCTGGCGTCCGTTAGGCTTGGCCTGGCAGCCATATCAGGGCAGCAGAAACTGCTAGAATTTGGTTGGGTTAGTTTTCGAGATTTGGTTAGCTTAGATGTGTTGTGACAGCTCACCACGCCGTATGGGGAAGGGGGGCACTCCACAGCTGGGCACTCCACAGCTGGGCACGCAAGCAACGCTACGCTATTACCGCCGTTTGGGATTTTCAACAACAACTTTGTTTTGAGAGGGAGAGTAGGGGGGGGGGGTTCATTGTGTGGTATTTTAAACGGTAGATTCTTAACTGTGGCATTTCGGGGTACCCTCGGGAATATCGTCCACGCTTCGCGAACTTTTTCCAATCCAAATTCAGTAAGGCAACGAATATTCCTTCCTTCGTAATTGTAACATCGGGTACAGTAGAACTATTGCCATCCAAATATGCCATTTGAGCGTTGCCTCCTATGGATCAAGACGCAAACGCCTCATTCAAGGAGTTTGTTACGACCCCATTGTCTTCGATATAATGCGTTATTAAACTAGATTTACATGAAATAGTTGTCAGCCTATTTGTGTGGTGACATGCCCCATATGCCGCAAGGTACAACTGCGGATAATTTCGACAAGCCGGGGTCCATTTGATTGCGCCGAAGGACTGCAACATATCGTGCTGGAAGCCATGTTTACCTCTCTCAGACTGCGACCATCGTCAGCAGGGTTAGAACCTGTGATCTTTAGCTAGTGCAAAATTCAATGCCATTTAGGTGACTTCTACGTATCCGGCTTTCCGAAAAAGTAATGTAACGGGAGAGCTTCGAATGTTAGTTTGTCACGTTCCTTAGTTCGTCAAGGCTCCAAGAACCTATATATCACCAGGCATTGTAACGAGTGGTGCCGACCTCGATTTCTACTACATTTTGTCAATGCAACGCGACGACATAGCCGATGCCACAAATACTCCAAGAACTGTAGAAGAGGAAGATAGAAAATATCCAAAAACAAAGACGAAGTTCATAAACGAAGAATTCTTGCTAAGATGACGAAACGCTCACGCAAGGCCCGGAGAACCGCCGCCGCAACACACAATGAGGGCCGGACTACCGTCGGCACCACTACTCCACGACAGAAGCGGGCGGCGCGGGCACAGTCCCTGGACCACTACAAGGAGCCCGACGTCGTCCTCGAACTATTCTTCAACATAGTCGTACAGGACATGAGATTCATCCTCCGTATCCCAGTACTGGCCTGCGGTCTCACCATCATTTTCATAGCTCTCATCCGGTCCGACATCGCCAAGCCTTATGTCTTTGCACCTCTGGAGCCCACCACACCGATTAGCCTTGACGATAGCACATCCATTACCATAGACGGCATACTGAAACAGCAGACGTGTAACCGTCTACAGGATGAAAGAACGGGTGGGTGTAGTTCCGTAGACGAGCTTATGGCTTTTTAAGATTAGCCATCGCGTTTGAAAGTTAAATAACACTTGGGAATGAACTAAAGTGATATAGCGGATCGGAAAATACAAGAATTATGAAAAAGTGTTGGGTAGAAAGTTCTTTATGAGCGTTTGTAAAATACCATTGAAAGCCGGGGTGTAGTTCCGTAGACGGGCTTATGCCTTTTTCTAATTAGCCGGAGTGTTCAGAAGATAAATAATGCACTGAAGTGAGAGAAGACCATATAGCGAATGTAAAAAAACAAGAATTACAAGAATTTGTGGTCTAGAAGTTATTTTATATGCATTTGAACAACCCCATCTGACGCACTTTTAGCGCTGGAGAAACACGGGAGTGCTAAGCCTAACGGATTCGAAACTTGTCATCTTGCGAAAGGTAAGGGGCTAAAGCACCTCACTTTAGTGAGGTTGGGTTAAGTTAGGTTCTACAGATTGGGAGGGGGTCTGGGGGGGCGCCGCCCCCCCCCCCAGGCACGCACTAGGCGGTGCGGGCGTCGAGACTGTGCCTCGGGTTAGGTCAGAAAGTCCTCATCCAAGATGGCGGATTTTCTCGAAGAAACGAGCGATAAAATTTAATTTTTGTATGTTTAGTACGTTATACGACGTTGCTTTTTGTTTCATTTCATCCGTAATTTTCTCATCTTTCTAGTAAAATCATCCGTTATTTGATGTCTACTTCCGTTTGTTTAAAAAAGCCATAAGCCCGGCTACGGAACTACATCCGAAAGCCGTACATTCACAGTGGCGGCCTTGTTAAGCCTAACACAGGTGGAGGCCGCCATCTTAGTAAGGCAGGGGAGCACTGAGGGCCACCTGGGGAGTGAAACATGTTTGACAGAAGCCGTCTGTTAATGAATTTCGCGGTCTTTTACGATTTGAAAGAAGAGAAAAGGTTGTTCTGTTTTGTAGCAGTGAGAAAAATTTGGCATTAGCCAATCTGGATCTAAAAGCACTTTGAAAGAGTTTTATTCAACAAAATACAGGAATGTCGAGTTAGGGAGGAAATGTTGAAAATAGAAATGAAAAAGTGGGAATGTGTGCTATTGGAGGCTGTGTTTATGCAGAGTGTCCGTGACTGTAATATGGTAAATGAGGTTTAGTGAGGTTAGGTCAGGCCAGGTTTTTACATATTTCACTTGCTGGAGGCTGTGTTTGTGTAGACTGTGCAACCGTCACCAAGGTTAGGTCAGGCCAGGTTTCTACGTATTTCACTTGCTGGAGGCTGTGTCTGCGTAGACTGTGCAACCGTCACCAAGGTTAGGTCAGGCCAGGTTCCTACGTATTTCACTTGCTGGAGGCTGTGTCTGCGTAGACTGTGCAACCGTCACCAAGGCTAGGTCAAGCCAGCTTTCTACGTATTTCACTTGCTGGAGGCTGTGTCTGCGTAGACTGTCCAACTGTCACCAAGGTTAGGTCAGACCAGGTTTCTAAGTATTTCACTTGCTGGAGGCTGTGTCTGCGTAGACTGTGCAACCGTCACCAAGGTTAGGTCAGGCCAGGTTTCTACGTATTTCACTTGCTGGAGGCTGTGTCCGCGTAGACTGTGCAACCGTCACCAAGGTTAGGTCAGGCCAGGTCTCTACGTATTTCACTTGCTGGAGGCTGTGTCTGCGTAGACTGTGCAACCGTCACCAAGGTTAGGTCAGGCCAGGTTCCTACGTATTTCACTTGCTGGAGGCTGTGTCTGCGTAGACTGTGCAACCGTCACCAAGGCTAGGTCAAGCCAGCTTTCTACGTATTTCACTTGCTGGAGGCTGTGTCTGCGTAGACTGTCCAACTGTCACCAAGGTTAGGTCAGACCAGGTTTCTAAGTATTTCACTTGCTGGAGGCTGTGTCTGCGTAGACTGTGCAACCGTCACCAAGGTTAGGTCAGGCCAGGTTTCTACGTATTTCACTTGCTGGAGGCTGTGTCCGCGTAGACTGTGCAACCGTCACCAAGGTTAGGTCAGGCCAGGTCTCTACGTATTTCACTTGCTGGAGGCTGTGTCTGCGTAAACTGTGCAACCGTCACCAAGGTTAGGTCAGGCCTGGTTTCTACGTATATCACTTGCTGGAGGCTGTGTTTGCGTAGACTGTGCAACCGTCACCAAGATTAGGTGGGTTGAGCCTTTGTGTTTGACGTGGTGAAGATGTATGTAGGGTGAGAGATGTGCACCTGAAGGGCTTGTCAGTGAGTAAAGCACTGGAAAAGGAAAATTTGCATTATTGTGGTTGACATTATTCATAATGTGATAAAATATGTAACGGTAAGTACTCACCACAGCCTGCTGGAAGGTTGGAGTTGTCCTGGATGGCCTATCAGAAAACGAATTTGGCATGTTCTTGAGGTGATGTTTTTAGTCCAAACCTGGATATGCTACGCTAATGTCATGCAAAATTTTGTCAAATGTGTCCTGATTGTTGCGCCTGCAATCACGGCGCCATAAAAACTCTAACATATGCTCCCCCATGCTGTCATTTTTGACGCCCCGCCTTGCCAATTCTTGTCCGAGGGGCCACCACTGTGACTCAATTTGGTTTGTGTTGGCCCCTGTGTCCGGATCGATGTAGTTTAAGCTATGGTTGACAGTCAAGTGTTCAAATCCATTCTGATCGAGCCCCATGTAGCCTTTCCAGCAATCAGTGATTATTACAGACTTCTCTTCTACATTGTTTTTGATTTGCGATAGTAGTGTTATCGCATCGCGTTTGTTGTCCCGACAAACTTCCAATCGTAGGTCATTAGTATGGATGTCAATCATGCCAATTACCCATGTCCCCTCTACGAGCCTCCCTTATTGAATTTTCGCCTCCCAATTTTGCATTCATCTACCTCTACGACATGGCCGTCTCCCCCAATCTTCCCCATGTCCGAATAGGTAGTTTTTAGAATGTTACCACACAGCTCCCTGCAATAGTTGTACCAATCTGCGACAGTTTCTCGTGATGTTTTTTTTGCCGTCGAATGATGACTCTATGACAGCCGTGTCGTAGTTGTAATCCCTAGCGTAAGAGCAAGTCAGTGCGATCACCTGTCTTACGACATACGAGTGCCTTCAAGCCAGGTGTTCGCCGTCACTGATTGTCGAAAAGACCCATTATCCCCGTGATTTTTTTGGCACCTGAACTTGCCGTATTCGCTTTCCGATAGGTTTACCGTTAGGACCGTGCCGCAGTAGGGACACTTTCGTGTTTTCGGGAGGATGCCGTTGGATTGGAGCCATTCCAGCGACGACTCCTTTGTCGCAAGTGCTACTCCGAGCTGCATCAGGTTGATGGGCATGGCGAGAGAGCGAATGCCTGCGTCCAACTGCTCGAGAATCGAGAGTACGAAGCGTGCAAGAAGCGTCTTCTGCGTCTGTCGTCTGCGGTTTTCGCGCCTTTTGCCTCCGGTGATTTGTTAAGAAGGGGGCGCTGTCGCGCTTCCCGTATGAGACTTCCGTTCTTCCGCCGCCGATCATCTGTGTGCTTTTCCAATATGGCGGACTTTTTGGTTAAAAAAGAGTCTGTTGAGCTCGATTTTTATACATTTTTTTAACATTACAGGTTACTTTGCAGTGTGAGTCGAGTAATTTTTCGCTCTTTCGATTGGTGCTATTTTTATATTTTTTTTTTGTTTTTTTTTTCAAGAAAAAGCCATAAGCCCGGTTACGGAACTACATCCGAACGGGTCTTTCATTCACATGCAGACTCAGTGAAGCCAAGCCAAAGTCGCATTCAACCGGCAACATGGTCAGGGCCGTTGAAGCTGGAAACGTACCTCCCGAACTGTTCATTAGAGAGCCTGATCCCAAGGCCATTGCTGTCTACCATGCCTTGGATAGCCTCTGGTGCCCCATGTCTCGGTACCTACATGGTAAGATGAAAGCATCGAGTACCCAAGTTGGCCATTCTGTCGTTCCCATGGACTCGATGAATGCCCGGCATTCCATATTGCCCTTCGAGACACACCAGGCTTACGTGGTTCACAATCCCTTCTACAGGGAACGCTTCCAGCGAGTTACTACGATCCATTTCACTACCAAGATAGGAGGCATCGCCTGGCTCTCGTTGTCCATTAATATTATTGGACATCACACTTGGTTCAAGATCTGTTCGATCACGAAGGTCACTTCGAGACGAGGATTCGAAACAGTAAGGACCTCTATCTACATCCACTGGTGTTTGCAACAGCTATTTGACCGACACAGATCAAGTGACATTCAACGACACCAAGAAGTATTTGAAGAAATTGGAGGGCGCAGCTACACAGAAGAGCGCCTCGAATTCGTCAGTGATGTCATTCTTACACTTGGTGGTGGTGTGTACGTGCGAATTCAAAGTCGAGTCCTTACTCTAATTAGGGTGATCAGAAAGATGGGAAGTACTCGCACGTACTTCACTTTCAAATACTCTGTGCTTTCTATATCGCCTTGGGTCCGTACTGAGAAGCTGCCAACCATCCAACAATTCATCAGTTCGTTCCGAGCTATGGTGAGCATTCCACCTTCGACGGCAAACGGTGCTCTTACGAGTACTACAGCATTGTGCAACGATATCACTTCCAAGAAATACAAAGCGCCCTTCTCCGGATTGCTCTTGACTGCGAAAGCACACTTCACGAAGAAAGACTTTACGGCCCTCTAGGTCCACGAAGATGCTGTAATGTGTAAACTGGGTGAAAAGAGAAAATTGCATGAGCTGTCCAGCACCATGCACTCGCACGTGTTTGTTTTGCCGTCTTCCTCAGCTGCTCGACATCATGTAATTCCTAGCAGGTATTCTGCAACCAACACCGTGCCACGTTCCGAAGATCCTGAGTGGCTTGCACTGCGGCGAACTCTCCTAGATTCTACAGCACGATATTATCACCGCATACTTCCATTGGTGTCTCAAACTCGCCGGCAAGTACTGGACGACGAATGTGAATCGCGTCAACATGCCGCGCTCCTAGACAAATTGAACGACGCCTTTCAAGCAATCTCAGAACTCCTCAACGTACTACAGCAGGGATAATGCGGGAAGCAACGATGTGTGCTTTGAATGTGACCTTTCTCCGACGATACCCGCCTGAAATCGCGACGTATACTCCTCAACGTTACGAAAGGAATGTACTCTAAAACAAACGACTTTGATAAAAAGAAATTACAATACGTCTTGTTCTTCCTGTTTTCTTGTCACGGATTCTAGGTTTAGTTACGTTTATGTTGGCTGCAATCATTGGTGCATTATCATCTCTAAAATTGCACTGGTAATCGTAGGGATTCACTCGCAGGGGTATCTCGCTCGGGGACTGAAACCGAAACGAATAGGTTCGGTTACGGTTACGGTTCAGTGTCAGGACTGTGAAGATAACTGGTAAACAAATGAACCGGCATTTTTTAGGTTTTCTCAATTATGTATCTGGCGTCTGCGTGGATGTCGCACAATCAGCTACAAGGTGCAAACGGGTAAAAATTAACTAAACTTAACTTAAACTTAATTAACGAAAAAAAAAAACTTTTCAGTTGTGGTCCAAAATGGAGATGCAGCCTGACCGAAGGTCGACTTGATATTTTTAAATCAAAATATATAACAAAGATGAAGTAAAACAAAATGTAAGATGATGAGGGTGGCGTGATGTGTGAATGACATGAAAGGTCAACTCGTAATTTTCTCATGAGGTCTGTCGTGTGGAGGAAGTCGAGGAAAGCTCGAGTGACGCATCACTGACGGGAGTGTCCCACAGGGCCAAGTAATACAGGAAGGTCTATGTGTGTGTGTGTCCCAGAGCAGTCAGGCGTCCTTTGAGAACGTCGCGAGCAGTGTCGTAACGCAGTGCGGTAGTAGATGCGCTGTGTCTGCTTCTACCCTACACGTTGGAACTTCCACCCGTTTCTTCCCTTCAGGTGAGCCGCAGAGTGGTCGTGTATTTCATCTTCGGGTCGATGGAGTGTAGGAACGTGTTTTCAGGTACAGCATTTTCTATGAAGTGTAGGGTATTGCGAGCGCAGAGCCGCCTCACCTGCATTCTGCTGGCGGACGACGACATCGGTACTGATGCAATTAGCTCACCTTCTTCATGAGTGCGGCTCGCAGCGTCATCAGCATATGCGTTCCCGTGCAGGCCGATATACCCTGGCACCCTCTGGAACCAGACACTGTGGCCTGAGGCGAGTAATTCGTTGTAGCGCTTTGCGATACTTGGGCAAATGTCGTTAATCGTATTAGCACAGTATGAGGCTATCACCTGTAATGCTGACTTGCTGCCTTTTCTTTCTCCTTGTGGGAGTAGCAGAATTCGTCAGTGACGAATTCAATATCTTCGGGTTTTTTTCTATAATCAAACTCAACAAACTGACTTGCTGTCAGTGAGAATCGTCCAATTGTCCGCTGATGAATGCGATATGTATGACAATGCTGCGTAGATGGCGTAGAGCTCCGCCTCTGTGGAGGATGTTTCATCAGGAAGCTTAAGTCCTTCCTGGATGTTACAACTCGGCACGTAGAATGCGGCCGTTGAACTGCCTGGCACCACACATCCTGGAGAGTGCAGTTGATGATGGCACGCAGCTTTTTATGGGGGGCCCCCGTCAGGTGGCGCCAAGTCCCTAGGACCTGTAAGTCACAGTCAGAACTAGGAGTTATTAGACCCTTTCCTTTCTGGAAATAAATGATGTCGTAGTGTTCGACAGCGCCACCAATTTGGGTGAGTTGAAGTACGCCATGACGAAAGAGGGCGCTTCCGTGCTTCCCTCTCCCGTGCCGTGACGTCACGTAATCCCGTCCGGCTGCTTGGTTTGCTGCTGCGAGATCCTTCATTGCTACGTGCCCGCGTCCCACTGCGTGCGTGATTTTTTTTATGACTGAATGAGCTTCCATCCAATAAAAACAGGACAACACACACACAGAGTGCTACTTTCAACACTTTAGTGCATACACACTGAAACCGCTGTTGTAGTGAATGTGGCGTGTTTGACCGACAAGCCCGGGTGCCAGGGCAATTGTGACACGACTCCGACACCGATGAATTCCATTTCTTCTGAACCCTCAAAGACGAAAGCAATCACAAAGGGTGTCAACTATGTCCATGAGATTTTCTTTATTGTTCAACTATCACATGACCTTGCCCGTTGAAGGAGGATGAGAACCACACATATATAAATACGCATTTCGCTCATGAATTACAGCGCCGCATACAAGGCACTCATTGTGAAAATTCAACAGTTCTACATAGGTTTGCGAGCTTCATTTTAAAACAGAACCAATCACGAAGACATCACGGTATGGTAACCGCAATACAGGGAAGGAAGTCGTAGTTACTGATGGTAAAACGGCTGACTCTTGATGGTGTGCGCTGTATCTGTTCACCGCCTGCAACCGTTATTTGTCTACTGCAATCACGTTACAAGAGGCACCTGCGAAGAAAATTAAAGAGAGAGAGATTAAAAAAGGAAAGCAAGCACTGAAGCGAATGCAAGAAAGTCAATGCAGGCAAACATATCACAATGTTCTCATATGTATCAGACATACGTCAAACTGTTCTTTTTCTGTTTCCATTTTTGATCCATTCCATCACCTGTAAAACGTATCTGCAACAACAGGTTCAACGAAAGAATATTGTAAGGTGTTTCTTGTAACCAGCCTTCAATGACATTGACAAGGAAGTCGACGTTGAACTAGCATCATTTAGTGCACTGTGTTAATTACTATGCACTTGAGAGAAACAGCCTAAAAAATCCTGTTCTTGAATTGACATTCAAGGCCCTCAAAGAGAAGCAAACATTGAGCAACAGAATGTGAAGCTAGCGTTTAAGATTTCCAGCACCTTTGGGGCCGAAACGCATATACGCTTGTTTCAATGCTGCTCTTTATGAATCGTGATACGACAAGTTCTGCATGAACAAAAGAGAACAATCAGTCATTTCTCTCCTAGAATAATAAAAAAGGAACATTCAGCGTCATTCCTCAATACATCCGGGAGGAAGAAGATTGCAATACGTGTTCAACTCTGAACATATTCGGAATCTTTTGTTTCAACGCATTCTAGCTGTAAACACACTGTGGAACAACAACAACAAGCTGCGGAAGATCAGTTCACAGGTAGAAGCAGCAAGCAACTTCCCAGAAACAAAAATAAAACTCTACAAGGCGAATATTAAAACGAGTAGTACCATTTGATCAGAGCGTTCTACGGGTGCCATTCATAACTTAGTTAACGTTGTATCCAAAAACATATCTACCTGTAATTATGCGCCTCAAGTACGACTTTTCCACGTATTTTGAAGTACGCTGTTGACAGAGCGCTCTAGAACTGTTTCGGACGAAGTATTAAAATGTAAGCGAGTTCAAACGAATAGTAAAGCCAGGCTCCAACGGGTCCTCATAGAGCCCATAGTTTGAGATAATTCATACAACACTGGGCACACGACCAATGAAATTGTGACGTGGTGGATATTATGCACAACCAGTCGCCCAATCAACAGCCTCACTGTCTGGCTGGCTTTTCGGTCGGTCCTTGCTACCTTCGACTTCTACTGAATTTCAGACCCGCCGCCGTTACTCGGTATTCAAAATAACTAAAGCGATTTTAGGATAAAATAAAGATTTATTTGACACAAAGCACTAATTAAAGATATGATACATGGGTGCACTGTACGTATACAAAGCCCACTGCGTTGCTGACACACTGGGACAAAGTTCGAACATGAAGCAGAACGAACACACCGTTAAACTCCTAATGCCGAGCCAGTCTCACGACTGCGTACCATTTCATGATGAGCATCTTCTTTCGCTGCCTGCGGTGCATCCATTATAGCGAAGCGAAAAGCCCTTGTGTGGCACGTAATCCTGTCTTTGACAGTCCTCGAAGTCCAACGGCACTCGAACTTGTTCTTCACGCTCCAACTCATGAAGCATATTCCGGTACCGCAGTTGACAAATTGTTCGTGGGATAACAGTTGTGTCCAGAAACAGCACGCGTAGACTCACAATGACGAAAGAATAAACCCGCGAACATATTTCTGCAAACTGTTCTGTCGATTGACACCACCGAACATAGGAGGGCGACATGCCGGCCATGCTATTTCGAAACTATGCTGAAACGGCCGAGACGCTGTACGCACGTGCGCGATACAAAATGCGATTTCAAAACGTTCTCGACCAATCGGAGCGCGCGCACAGTCTAGGCCAATGGGCTTGCAACATGGTGTATGGGGCAGTGGTACATACTCTACAGCCGCGTCCGCGGGTACCTGAGGAGGACTGGTAAAGCTGTTCAAGTCACATGTATTCGTGCTTTCATATACTCTTAACGGAAGAAGCTATAAGTTGCTCGGACTGTCGCTGTGTACGCAATTATTCCCTAAGTTATGGGCACAAACACTGCAGTAGGATCCCATTCTTCGGAAGTACACGGTGGTTCGCTGTTTCATATCGTAACATCGGGTGAATTTGTCTTCGAAACAGCATCTGTGCCGAACACAACCACAGCAAGCGGACGCCATGTTCTCTTCCCGACGGACGGCATGCGGTGACGTCACGGAGCTGTGGGAGGGGCCTTGTGTACCTAGGTGGTATTGCCTAGGAGCTCCACGGGTCACGGCCCCCTTGCTCGTCTGGTCACGCCCGTGCTTCGGTGCTACATTGTTCGGAGGCAACAGAGGAGACAAAGGACGAGTTACTTCCAAGTTGATTTGGACAGGATATAGAAGTGCGCAGCTGCAGCGCGCGTGAGCAATTGAGTTAGACCTTGAGTTGCCTGCGGAGGAGCGCAGCACGCTTAAATCGTTTGTAAACAAATGACGTCATAATATTCGACAGCGCCACGAATTTGGTAGAGTTGAACTACCCTAAGAGCTAAAGGTGAACAAGATCGCGCCCGAAAGCCACGGTCTTGAGGGGTTTACAATGGTCCGTGAAGGGGACGCGACTTTCGTTCCTACAAGTGCCGTTCGTAGAACCCAGCCTTCTCCTTCCGATTATTTTTTTCGGTTTCAGTCTGTCTACCAACGTCATGATAACGTTTCGCTGGTAGATGTCTATTGGAACGCTTTGCACCTTACTCCGTGTGGGCGCACGATGGTTCATCTCTATTTCAATGGCAGCAGCTCTTACTTCCTGAATAAAATACTGTCATTGATTAAATTTCGCGTCTTATTGCAAAAAAAAAAAAAAAGCGATGAAGGGGCCAGAGAGAAAGCAAGAAAATATGTGCACGTGAGTGAAAAGCAAAGTAACCTGGAACTTAAGTTACTTTTGCAAAGTTACCTGAAAAACAAAACGACTTCCTCTTAAAGTTACCACAGCGCAAAAGTACCGAGTTAAGTCACAAGTTAGAAAAAAAGTCGAAAGTCGAAAAAACGAGTTACCTCGAACTCTGCGTATAACCGCTAATACTTCTGACGTCCATTCCTCACAAATACTGTTTTTAATTCAAACTATCTGCTATAACGTGATTCTTCTGCAAATGGAGACGTAAAACCAAAATATTTCTCTCTTTGCTTACGTCAGTCTAGTAAACATTTTGTGTCCCAGATATGTCCGCAAAATGTAGCGCGCTGGGTCAATCCTCTTTACATCCCGCAGACGTCCCAGGGATATACCGTGATTTTAAACGTCACATTGTGGACGTGCAGGTAACGTCCAGCAGACGTCTTGGGAATGTGTGAATCTGCGAGTTTTCTTGGACGTCCCTGGAATATTTCTGGTTTACTGGGAAATTGCTACATATGCAACCAGACTTTCGTTGACTGGCCTCTTGGTGCTCCGTTGTCCTCATGCTTCTGAACGAGAAAAAGTCTGTCAGCGTTTACAGCTTTTTCGCACGCGAGGCAAAACAAGACAGATCCGTCCATCTTGAATGTATGAGGGTCGTTCAAAAAGTTTCGAGCCTCACCCAGAAAGAAGAGCCATGGCTGAACATTTTTGTTCTCGTAACAATCTACCACTCGTTATAAAAATAGAAAAATGATACACAATTCTGTTTTATTTTTGTGTGCCTGTGAGGCCCATCCAAATATGAAGAAACAATCAAAAATCTAAATCTAAAAATGAACAAAATAAAGGCCTGAGCAGTCACAAAGTATTTGCAATAGAAAGATATGACACCCGATGAAATCCATGAGTACATGGTACAGACACTTGTTGAGGACTCCTCATCCTATGCAACTTTGAAGAAGTGGGCTTCTTAGTTGAAGATGAGCCTTAGTCAGGTCGTCCGAAAACCTCAACCACTGATGATCAAGTTGATTCCATATTCACTGTGTGATTTTGGATAACAGAGGTTTTACTGGCAGCCCCAAGAATTCCCAGCATTCCCAAGAACGCTGACGCCAGAGCAGAAGCTGCAAAGGAATGACATTTCCGGGACACTTCTGACGCGCTTCCAGGGTGACACTAAGAATTTCCACCGCGGGTTAGTAACTGAAGGTGAAATCTGGGTTCATCACTTCGAGCATGAATCAATGATTCAAAGGAAACAGTGGAAGCACCCTGGTTCAAAACCCCCGAAGAAGTTCAAGCCGGCAGGGTCAAGTTCATGGCTTCCGTTTTGGGGCATTCTGAGAGCATAATCATGCTAGGCCACATGGAAAGAAGAAAAGCTATTAATGGATAGTGCCATGCAACAGAATTAACACATCTGAAGGAAACAATCAAGTCGAAACGCAGGGGGAAGCTGAGGGCAGGTGTGCTCTTGCTCCAGGACAAAGCGCGCCTGTTCACTCTGCTCAGGTTACAGTAGATGAAACAGCTAACTGTGGCTATGAACTGATACCCCATCCCCCTTACTCAACAGGTGTAACTCTATCAGACTTCTGCTTGTTTCCTAAAGTAACGGGCACGGACCACCTACGTGGTCGCCATTGTGGAAACAATTATGAGGTCATATGTGCTGTGGAGGAGGAGTTTTTGGAGAACGAGAACGCCTCCTTTTTCCGTGATGGGATTGCAATGCTTGAGCATCGTTGGACCTGAGTGCATTCATGTCAAGGGGGACTGTATATCAAAACTGTGAAAAACTGTCTTGTTTCTGTAGCTCCTTCTAGGCGATGCTTAGAACTTTTCGAAATACCTTCGTACCTTTGAACTCAACCTCCAACCACCTCAGTCGTGACGCTGTTGTTTTCGGCATTTCGCATCGCTATGTGGGCTGCTCATGCTCTTCGCTGCAGGTGAGATTTATATGTGTTTATACCGTGTCACGTGTCTTATCCAGCGAATGCATTCAGTAATTGTACCTTGTAGACATGGTCAGCTGCATGCTACAGTTATTTCTGGAACTTTAGCCCCCAGATTCATTGACGGATTTGATGATCCAACACCGGATTTGATTTAGCACACCAAAAACAAATCCGGATTTAAAATGATATTTGTCGCCTCAAGTTTAAATCCGGACTTGATTTGGATTTGATTTGTGGTGTTCCGAAAAACATGGATTTGATTTAAATCCGATTTGACTCGTTAAATCCGCAACACTGCTGGACAAGCATTAAAAGTGAAGATTTAGTACACATGCACGACACAATTGCTCTGCACCTCCGTTCTTATCAAACAAGCAGCTCAAGGTAAAAGTCGGAAGCACAAGCTTGCAGCAAAATCGGAAGTAGTTCGCGCCTTCAGTAACCTAACTACTGTAGTTAACTACTTAAAATAGTAGTTTAACTATAGTAGTTGCCACTACATTTCCGCAAGTAGTTGGTAACTACTTTTTAACAGGGATGGGCAGTAATACTCATATTTTGTATTATAATACTAATACATAATACTTCCTAGAAATCGGTATTATAATACAGATACAAATACATTTCAAAAATGAGTATTATAATACATAATACTAATACTTCTGTGTATTACACGAGTAATACTTGTAATACGCTTGTAACATACTTAACTTGGGAAGAAAAAAAGGAAAAGAACAGAAGAATTACTTAGATATATGCCCATTACTTATCGAGACAATCATTCTCCAATGACGTTTTATTCACGCTTACATTTTTGCACATGGCCTGATCTTTCCGAATAAGATCAGATAGCGCTGATCAATTCGATCGCAGTGAACAACTTGCTCTCACTGTGGCAGAGCCCTGATTTCATCCACTCTGGACGATAAAATGTGGGCCGTTCAAAAACCTGTGACTGCCTATAGTGCAACCACGTTCAGGGGTGACTGGCTGCACGCACTCTTTCATAAGACAAAGGGCTTGTACTGGTATGACTCATCCTTACGGATTCTGAAGTAGAAGGAATGCGAGGAAACCTCCAGTAACCTCTGGCCCCAAAGTCACTCGCTTTGGGATAATTTGGGGCCGGAGAACACTGTAATAGGAGCCTTGTTCGTGTTCAAATGTTTGTGTGACACGAAAAATTACTGATAAAGTGCACGGGTGACACTTTGCAGGTCGAACTTACGACCTCTGGGAAAGTATTACACCTTCAAAAGTATTATAATACATGTAATACCTCGTTTTGTGTATTATAATACAGATACAAATACATTTCAAAAATGACTATTATAATACATAATACAAATACTCAAAAGCATTACAGTATTATAATACAAAGTATTACTATTACTCCCCATCCCTGCAGTTTTTAACTACAATCTGGTAGTTTATCTAGTAGTTTAACTACATGTAGTTAACTACTGGCCATCACTGGTTGTGCTGTTTCTGGACACAACTGTTATCCCACGAACAATTTGTCAACTGCGGTACCGGAATATGCTTCATGAGTTGGAGCGTGAAGAACAAGTTCGAGCGCCGTTGGACTTCGAGGACTGTCAAAGACAGGATTACGTGCCACACAAAAGGCATTTCGCTTCGCTATAATGGATGCACCGCAGGCAGCGAAAGAAGATGCTCATCATGAAATGGTACGCAGTCGTGAGAATGGCTCGGCATTAGGAGTTTAACGGTGTGTTCGTTCTGCTTCATGTTCGAACTCTGTCCCACCGTGTCAGCAACGCAGTGGGCTTTGTATACGTACAGTGCACCCATGTATCAGATCTTTAATTAGTGTTTTGTATCCAATAAATCTTTATTTTATCCCAAAATCGCTGTAGTTATTTTGAATACCGAGTAACGGCGGCGGGCCTCAAATTCAGTAGAAGTCGATGGTAGCCAGGACCGACCGAAAAGCCAGCCAGACAGTGAGGCTCCTGATTGGCCGACTGGTTGTGCATAATATCCACCACGTCGCAATTTCATTGGTCGTGTGCCCAGTGTTGTATGAATTATCTCAAACGATGGGCTCTATGGGGAGCTGTTGGAGCCTGGCTTTACTATTCGTTTGAACTCGCTTAGATTTTAATACCTCGTCCGAAACAGTTCTAGAACGGTCTGTCAACAGCGTACTTCAAAATACGTGCAAAAGTTGTACTGGATGCGCACAATTACAGGTAGATATGTTTTTGGATACAACGTTAACTAAGTTATGAATAGCACCCGTAGAACGCTCTGATCAAATGGTACTACTCGTTTTAATATTCGCCTTGTAGAGTTTTATTTTTGTTTCTGAGAAGTTGCTTGCTGCTTCTACCTGTGAACTGATCTTCCGCAGCTTGTTGTTGTTGTTCAACAGCGTGTTTACAGCTAGAATGCGTTGAAACAAAAGATTCCGAATATGTTCAGAGTTGAACACCTATTGTAATCTTCTTCCTCCCGGATGTATTGAGGAATGACGCTGAATGTTCCTTTTTTGTTATTCTAGGAGAGAAGTGATTGATTGTTCTCCTTTGTTCATGCAGAACTTGTCGTATCACGATTCATAAAGAGCAGCATTGAAACAAACGTATATGCGTTTCGGCTCCAAAGGTGCTGGAAATCTTAAACGCTAGCTCCACATTCTGTTGCTCAATGTTTGCTTCTCGTTGAGGGCCTTGAATGTCAATTCAAGAGCACGATTTTTTAGGCTGTTTCTCTCAAGTGCATAGTAATTAACATGGAATGGATCAAAAATGGAAACAGAAAAAGAACAGTTTGATTTACATTTTGTCTGATACATATGAGAACATCGTGATATGTTTGCCTGCATTGACTTTCTTGCATTCGCTTCAGTGCTCGCTTTCTTTTTTTAATTTCGCTCTCTTTAATTTTCTTCACAGGTGCCTCTTGTAACGTGATTGCAGTAGACAAATAACGGTTGCAGGTGGTGAACAGATACAGCGCACACCATCAAGAGTCAGCCGTTTTACCATCAGTAACTACGACTTCCTTCCCTGTATTGCGGTCACCATACCGTGATGTCTTCGTGATTGGTTCTGTTTTAAAATGAAGCTCGCAAACCTATGTAGAAACGTTGAATTTTCACAATGAGTGCCTTGTATGCGGCGCTGTAATTCATGAGCGAAATGCGTATTTATATATGTGTGGTTCTCATCCTCCTTCAACGGGCAAGGTCATGTGATAGTTGAACAACAAAGAAAATCTCATGGACACAGTTGACACCCTTTGTGATTCCTTTCGTCTTTGAGGGTTCAGAAGGAATGGAATTCATCGGTGTCGGAGTCGTGTCACAATTGCCCTGGCACCCGGGCTTGTCGGTCAAACACGCCACATTCACTACAACAGCGGTTTCAGTGTGTATGCACTTAAGTGTCGAAAGTAGCACTCTGTGTGTGTGTTGTCCTGTTTTTATTGGATGGAAGCTCATTCAGTCATAAAAAAATCACGCACCAGTGGGACGCGGGCACGTAGCAATGTAGGATCTCGCAGCAGCAAACGAAGCAGCCGGACGGGATTACGTGACGTCACGGCACGGGAGAGGGAAGCATGGAAGCGCCCTCTTTCGTCATGGCGTACTTCAACTCACCCAAATTGGTGGCGCTGTCGAACACTATGACATCATTTATTTCCAGAAAGGAAAGGGTCTAACAACTCCTAGTTCTGACTGTGACTTACAGATCCTAGGGATTTGGAGCCACCTGACGGGGGCCCCCCATAAAAAGCTGCGTGCCATCATCAACTGAGGCTCCAGGTATGCAGCAGCTATGTGGAACCTTTGTACCCCTACAGTCTACCGTGCGCGGATATCCGTGGCCTAGCAAAGAGGAGTAACGTGGCCCCTATCATCGCGCGCCATCTTGCTCTGGAGCATTTGGACACTGCACACCACCAACGAAGGGAAGTGTACACTGATGGATCTGTGGTACCAGGCAGTTCAACGGCAGCGTTCTACGTGCCGAGTTGTAACATCCAACAAGGACTTAAGCTTCCTGATGAAACATCCTCCACAGAGGCGGAGCTCTACGCCATCTACGCGGCATTGTCATACATATCGCGTTCATCAGCGGACAATTGGACGATTCCCACTGACAGCAAGTCAGCATTACAGGTGATAGCCTCATACTGTGCTAATACGATTAACGACATTTGCCCAAGTATCGCAAAGCGCTACAACGAATTACTCGCCTCAGGCCACAGTGTCTGGTTCCAGAGGGTGCCAGGGTATATCGGCCTGCACGGGAACGCATATGCTGATGACGCTGCGAGCCACGCTCATGAAGAAGGTGAGCTAATTGCATCAGTACCGATGTCGTCGTCCGCCAGCAGAATTCAGGTGAGGCGGCTCTGCGCCCGCAATACCCTACACTTCATAGAAAATGCTGTACCTGAAAACACGTTCCTACACTCCATCGACCCGAAGATGAAATACACGACCACTCTGCGGCTCACCCGAAGGGAAGAAACGGGTGGAAGCACCAACGTGCAGGAAGTTCCAACGTGCAGGGTGGCAGACACAGCGCATCTACTACCGCACTGCGTTACGACACTGCTCGCGACGTTCTCAAAGGACGCCTGACTGCTCTGGGACGCAGACACATAGACCTTCCTGTATTACTTGGCCCTGTGCGACACTCCCGTCAGTGGTGCGTCACTCGAGCTTTCCTCGACTTCCTCCACACGACAGACCTCATGAGAAAATTACGAGTTGACCTTTCATGTCATTCACGCATCACGCCACCCTCATCATCTTACATTTGGTTTTACTTTGTAGCAGCAGCGTCATAATCATCACCAGCACCGCCATCGGTTACGCGCAGCACTGCGCGTGACCCGAGCTTTCGTTTTCGGTTCATCGCTATTAACCGTCATTAAACCCATCAACCTCAGTAGAGCCTGGTCGCCTCATTTCTCGCTCTACAACTGGTGACCCGAACGTGATGTCTTAGCGTTCCACCATCATGAACGGTGACCAGCACTCCACCAGCCCTTCGCCTCCCAGCCGGCCACCGCCACTTCCACCGCTTGAGGCTTCTGTGGCACCGCTCCGCCTGCCGCCTTTCTCCATCTCCGACCCTCAGCTGTGGTTCGCGCAGGCGGAGGTTCTCTTCGACGGACGCCGCGTCACTTCTCAAGCCTCAAGGTTTGGCCACGCCATCGCAAACCTTCCTCCCGAAGCTGCGGCGGAAGTCCGCGACCTAATCATCCACCCTCACCCCGAATTACCCTACGACACCTTAAGGGACGCGTTAATCCGCCGCACGTCTGCTTCGGAGGAGCGGCGATTGCAGCAGCTTCTGAACAGGGAAGAGCTCGGCGATCGACGGCCCACACAGCTACTGCGCCGCATGCGCGACCTCGCGGGCAACCCTACCACGGACGACTCACTACTACGCGAGCTCTTCCTACAACGTTTGCCCCACAACGTACGCATGATCCTGGCCCCCGGCGAAAATTCCCGCCTGGATGACTTGGCGAAGATGGCGGACCGTATTTTGGATTTTGCTGGCCTTCCATCTCCAGGAGCCGTTGCCGCCCTGGCCCCCCGCACCTCCCCTCCACCGACGGACGTTGCAATCAATGCCATCAGCGCGTCGCTCCAGCAACTCCAGACTACGGTGGCGGCCCTGGTGAACCGGGTGAACGCCATTTCCCCGCAGCGCCCACGTTCCCCTCGGCGCCCGTTTTGCCGTCGCTGCTCGCCATCCTGT
This sequence comes from Ornithodoros turicata, assembly GCF_037126465.1. NCBI lineage: Eukaryota > Metazoa > Arthropoda > Arachnida > Ixodida > Argasidae > Ornithodoros > Ornithodoros turicata. Next base: position 11,262,184 of record NC_088207.1, read on the forward strand.
CAACGGTCTCCTTCGCCCTCTCAGCACCACTTCTGCTGGTATCATCGAAAATTCGGCGATGCCGCAAGGAACTGCCAGGCCCCTTGCTCGTGGCCGGGAAACGCTCCCCCCAACCATTAACGGCTGGCATGGCTGGGGGCGACAACAGCCGGCTCTTCCGGATCACGGACCGCGTGTCCGGCTGTCGCTTCCTGGTGGATACCGGGGCTGACGTGAGCGTCGTTCCACCAACCCCCGCAGAAAAACGACACCGACAACCAGACTTGGCTTTGCAGGCCGTCAACAAGTCCACCATCTCAACTTACGGTCAACGCTCCGTCACCCTTGACCTCGGCCTGCGCAGAGTATTTCGTTGGGTTTTTACCATCGCCGACCTCCCCTTCGCAATCCTTGGCGCCGACTTCCTCCACCATTTCGACCTTCTTGTGGATATTAGACGCCAGCGCCTCGTCGACAACACTACTTCTTTGCACGTTTATGGAGCTCCAGCGCATATAGCCGCCATTAGTCCCACCATGCGGCTACCGTTGCCCACTGCTTTCGCCGACATTGTCACGGAGTTCCCCGCTGTCCTGCGCCAATCGCACGCCTCTTGCCCACCTCGCCACAGCGTCACTCACCACATCGTGACACGGGGCCCCCCTGTCTTCGCTAGCCCCAGACGGCTGGCTCCAGAGCGCCTCGTCATTGCCAAGAGGGAATTTGAGCACATGCTCGAACTGGGGATCATTCGGCCTTCCTCCAGCCCGTGGTCTTCCGCTCTCCACATGGTGCCCAAAGCAACACCTGGTGATTGGCGCCCATGTGGGGACTACCGTGCACTCAACATCGTCACGGTACCGGACAGATACCCGCTTCCCCATATTCAGGACTTCACCGCGAATCTTGACGGAGCGACCATCTTCTCCAAGATAGACCTCATCAAAGCCTATCACCAAATTCCCGTCCATCCCCCTGACATCCCGAAGACTGCTATAACCACCCCTTTTGGCCTCTTTGAATACGTGCGGATGCCCTTTGGCCTGCGTAATGCTGCGCAGACATTCCAACGATTCATCAACGAAGTGCTCCGCGGCCTGGACTTCGCATTCGCATACATGGATGACATCCTCGTCGCAAGTCCATCTCCGGAGGCTCATCGCGCCCATCTGCGCGCCCTGTTCTCGCGCCTGGAGGACTACGGAGTCTCCATCAATGCCGCGAAGTGCGAGTTTGGCGTTACCACCCTTACCTTCCTGGGACACACCATCACCCCGCAAGGCATCCGGCCACTCGCATCCAAGGTCCAGGCCATCCGAGACTTTCCTACCCCCACTTCTCGCAAAGGACTTCGTTCATTCCTCGGCCTCGTGACTTTCTACCGACGTTTTGTGCCTCGCTGTGCTGCCTTGCTCCAGCCTCTCTACGCAGCTCTCGGCGCTGACCATCCGAAAGAGGCCCGTGCTGCCCCTCTGGAGTGGACACCGGCAGCAGAACGCGCGTTCGAAGAGGTCAAGCAGGCCCTGGCAGATGCTGTGCTGCTCCACCATCCTCGTCCTGACGCCGAGACAGCGTTGTTCGTCGACGCCTCCACTGCTGCTGTCGGCGCAGTCTTGCAGCAGCGTCAGGATGGCCACTGGAAACCTCTCGGTTTCTTTTCCCAACGTCTCTCGCCAGCCGAAACACGCTACAGCACCTTCGGGCGTGAGCTCCTCGCCGCCTACCTGGCATGCAGACACTACCGCCATTTTCTCGAGGGCCGTCCGTTTGTGCTGTACACCGACCACAAGCCTCTCATGTTCGCCCTGCGATCGGCCTCCCTCAACCACTCGCCTCGTGAAACCCGCCACATGTGCTACCTCTTGGAGTTCACGACCGATGTGCGACACGTCGCAGGCGAAGACAATGCCGCTGCCGACGCACTCTCGCGGCCGGACGTCAATGCTCTCCATCCGCCACCCGCGGTCGATTTGGACGGCATCGCCCAGGCGCAACAGGCTGATGAAGAGCTCGCCGCCCTTCGTTCATCCCCCGCCTCATCCACCACTTTTCGGGAGATCTCGCTCCCCGGTTCGACGGCAAGTCTATGGTGCGACACCTCTACTGGTACCCCGCGCCCTTTCGTTCCCCTGGCCTTCCGCCGGCATGTTTTCAACGCCCTCCACTCGCTGTCCCACCCTGGCGTGCGCGGCACGCAAAAGATCGTCGCAGAGCGCTACATATGGCCTCGCATGAATGCCGATGTCCGTGACTGGGCGCGGGCCTGCCTGGCCTGCCAGCGGTCCAAAATCTACCGCCACACCATCTCGCCTCCATCGCGGTTCCTTCCGCCAGATGCACGTTTCGACCAGGTCCACATCGACTTGGTCGGCCCGCTTCCTCTGGCCAAAGGCTACCGCTACCTGCTCTCGTGCATCGACCGCTTTACCCGCTGGCCGGAGGTAACGCCGATTCCTGACATCACGGCAGAGACGGTGGCCCACGCATTCCTCTTCTCCTGGGTTTCCCGATTCGGCGTCCCGTCCACTGTAACCACGGACAGAGGACGCCAGTTTGAATCGGCCCTCTTCCGTCACCTGTGCAGCGCCCTCGGAACCCATCACATCCGAACCACGGCCTACCATCCGGCTGCCAACGGCCTGGTCGAGCGCCTTCATCGGCAGCTCAAGGCGTCCCTCCGCGCCACTGACCACGGCGACACAACCTGGCCCGAGCGTCTACCCTTCGTCCTGCTTGGCCTTCGCGCCGCGATCCGCCAGGATGACTGCAGCGCGGCCCACATGGTCTACGGGTGCCCGCTCCGCCTTCCCGGAGCATTCTTCACCCCATCGGCCCCGCTGGTGCACGACCCTTCCTCCTACATCGACCGTCTCCGCCAGCTCTTCCGGGACCTCAAGCCCACGCCTACCCGCTCCGCTCCCGCAACACGCGTGTTCGTGAGCCCCGACCTTAATCAAGCCACCCACGTCTTCGTCCGCCGGGACTCTGTGCGCTCCAGCTTGCAGCCTCCCTATGACGGCCCCTACAGGGTCATCTCGCGAGCCGGGAAGTTTTTCCGCCTCGATCTTCCGCGGGGACCTGACACTGTGGCCATCGACAGGCTTAAGCCCGCATTCCTGGAGTCTGCACCTCTGGTATCGCCCGACCCGCCCTCCCTACGTCCGTGCTCAGCTCCTGTCTCCAGCATTCCTCCCCCTCCACGTCGAGTCCATTGGGCGCCGCAGCTCGCACACTACGAGCCGCCCGCCGCCTCGGGTCCGGCTCCTGCACTCATTGGCCTCGGCGCCCGACCTTTCCGCCAACCTCGGCCCTCCTCGCCAGCTTTGTCATCCGCCACGGGGGGGAGCCTTGTAGCAGCAGCGTCATAATCATCACCAGCACCGCCATCGGTTACGCGCTGCACTGCGCGTGACCCGAGCTTTCGTTTTCGGTTCATCGCTATTAACCGTCATTAAACCCATCAACCTCAGTAGAGCCTGGTCGCCTCATTTCTCGCTCTACAACTTCATCTTTGTTATATATTCTGATTTAAAAATAGCAAACCTTAGCAGGACGGGCGAAATGAATGTGCACGAGATGATACACAACGCAAGAAATACTTTTACGGCTAAAGTCCCAAACGCAAAAGTGCGTCGAGAAACGAGTTCACTCTTCCTTCGACCTCGCGCTTGGCACTGCACCTCCTTTTTGGACCGCAACTGAAAAGTTTTTTTTTAGTCAATTCAGTTTAAGTTACGTTTAGTTAATTTTTACCCGTTTGCACCTTGTAGCTGATTGTGCGACATCCACGCAGACGTCAGATACATAATAGAGAAAACCTAGAAAATGCCGGTTCATGTGTTTCCCAGTTATCTTCAGAGTTCTGACACTGAACCGTAACCGTAACCGAACCTATTCGTTTCGGTTTCAGTCCCCGAGCGAGATACCCCTGCGAGTGAATCCATACGATTACCAGTGCAATTTTAGAGACGATAATGCACCAATGATTGCAGCCAACATAAACGTAACTAAACCTAGAATCCGTGACAAGAAAACAGGAAGAACAAGACGTATTGTATTTTTTATCAAAGTCGTTTATTATACAGTACATTCCTTTCGTTACGTTGAGGAACATAAGTCGCGATTTCAGGCGGGTATCGTCGGAGAAAGGTCATATTCAAAGCACACATCGTTGCTTCCCGCATTATCCCTGCTGTAGTACGTTGAGGAGTTCTGAGATTGCTTGAAAGGCGTCGTTCAATTTATCTAGAAGCGCGGCATGTTGACGCGATTCACATTCGTCGTCCAGTACTTGCTGGCGAGTTTGAGACACCAATGGAAGTATGCGGTGATAATATCGTGCTGTAGAATCTAGGAGAATTCGCCGCAATGAAAGCCACTCAGGATCTTCGGAACAAGGCACGGTGTTGGTTGCAGAATACCTGCTAGGAATTACATGATGTCGAGCAGCTGAGGAAGACGGCAAAACAAACACGTGCGAGTGCCTGGTGCTGGACAATTCATGCAATTTTCTCTTTTCACCCTGTTTACACGTTATAGCATCCTCGTGTACCTCGATGGCCGTAAAGCCTTTCTTCGTGATGTGTGCTTTCGCCGTCAATAGCAATCCGGAGAAGGGTGCTCTGTATTTCTTGGACGTGATATCGTTGCACAATGCTCTGGTACTCGTAAGAGCATCGTCTGCTGTTGAAGGTGGAATGCTGACCATTTCGGAACGAACTGATGAATTGTCCGATGGTTGGCAGCTTCTCAGTACGGACCCCAGGCGATATAGAAAGCACAGAGTATTTGAAAGTGAAGTACATGCGAGTACTTCCCAGGTTTCTGATCACCCTAATTAGAGTAAGGACTCGACTTTGAATTCGCACGTACACACCACCACCAAGTGTAAGAATGACATCACTGACGACCTCGAGGCGCTCTTCTGTGTAGCTGTGCTCTCCGATTTCTTCAAATACTTCTTGATGTCGTTGAATGTCACTTGATCTGTGTCGGTCAAATAGCTGTTGCAGACACCAGTCGATGTAGATAGAGGTTCTTACATTTTCGAATCCTCGTCTCGAAGTGACCTTCGTGATCGAACAGATCTTGAACCATGTGTGATGTCCAATAATATTAGTGGACAACGAGAGCCAGGCGATGCCTCCTATCTTGGTAGTGCAATGGATCGTAGTAACTCGCTGGACGCGTTCGCTGTAGAAGAGATTGTGAACCACGTAAGCCTGGTGTGTGTCGAAGGGCAATGTGGAATGCCGGACATTCATCGAGTTCATGGGAACGACAAAATGGCTATCTTGGGTGCTCAATGCTTTTATCGTACCATGTAGGTACCGAAACCTGGAGCACCAGAGGCTATGCAAAGCATGGTAGACAGCAATGGCCTTGGGATCTTGCTCTCTAATGGACAGTTCGGGAGGTACGTTTCCAGCTTCAACGGCCCTGACCACGTTGCCTGTTGAATGCGACTTTGGCTTGGCTTCACTAAGTCTGGATGTGAATGAAAGACCCGTACTTTCATCCTGTAGACGGTCTGGTGTTTAGTATGGCGTCTATGGTAATGGATGTGCTATCGTCAAGGCTAATCGGTGCGGTGGGCTCCAGAGGTGGGCTCCAGACATAAGGCTTGGCGATGTCGGACCTGATGAGAGCTATGGAAATGAAGGTGATACCGCAGGCCAGTACTGGGATACGCAGGAGGAATCTCATGTCCTGTACGACTATGTTGAAGAATAGTTCCAGGTCGACGTCGGGCTCCTCGTAGTGGTCCAGGGACTGTGCCCGCGCCACCCGCTTCTGTCGTGGAGTAGTGGAGCCGACGGCAGTCCGGCCCTCATTGTGTGTTGCGGCGGCGGTTCTCCGGGCCCTGCGTGAGCGTTTCGTCATCTTAGCAAGAATTGTTCGTTTATGAACTTCGTCTTTGTTTTTGGATATTTTCTATCTTCCTCTTCTACAGTTCTTGGAGTATTTGTGGCATCGGCTATGTCGTTGCGTTGCATTGACAAAATGTCTGACATTGACAAAATTGACAAATAGGCTGACAAGTATTTCATGTAAATCTAGTTTAATAACGCATTATATCGAAGACAATGGGGTCGTAACAAACTCCTTCAATGAGGCGTTTGCGTCTTCGTCCATAGGAGGCAACGCTCACATGGCATATTTGGATGGCAATAGTTCTACTGCACCCGATGTTACAATTACGAAGGGAGGAATATTCGTTGCCTTACTGAATTTAGATCGCAAAAAGTTCGCGAAGCGTGGACGGTATTCCCGAGGGTACCCCGAAATACCACAGTTAAGAATCTACCGTTTAAAATACCACACAATGAACCCCCCCTACTCTCCGTCTCAAAATAAAGTTGTTGTTGAAAATCCCAAACGGCGCTAATAGCGTAGCGTTGCTTGCGTGCCCAGCTGTGGATTGCCCCCCTTCCCCATACGGCGTGTTGAGCTGTCAAAACACATCTAAGCTAACCAAATCTCGAAAACTAACCTAACCAAATTCTAGCAGTTTCTGCTACCCTGATGTGGCTGCCAGGCCAAGCCTAACGGACGCCAGAAGCCTACTTTGTTCACGACGATGACTTCTTCTGATGTCAAAGCTCTTTTGACATTTCTGGACACCATGGGATTATTGTAAAGGGGCTCAATATTTTATTCCCCACATCCCCACCAGCAATGGGGTATACAGTATCGCCTTTGGCGATGAACCAGAGGAGGCACAGTAAGCGGGTTTCGCCGCCGCGACAATAGTGTCGCCCATGGCATTTCCCGCCAAATTTCGGCTATTTACTTTGCATTGGCTCCGGTCCCTCACGTGACCTTTCTCGATCATGATTGGCTGAGGCTCATTTAACCGGTGGATTCGCCCGCGTTCGTTTCTCCGAGGCGCTGACCCGTCTGACCGTTGTGTAGCTGGCGTCTACGTATGTGAGCAGACGGTGATTTCGTTTCGTGGATTTCGAAGATGTTCGAGCCGTGGACGAACGCCTGAATGGAAGGTAAGCAGACAAACGTATGATGCATGTCAGTGATCAGACTTTTAATACTGTCGCCAAACTGTGTGCATGGAGGTACGCCTTGTCCCGTATTGCATCACTTTCTGCCGGTTATCAGTCATGATCTGGTTGATGATTCTGTGTGGCGTTACTTGTTGCGTTTTGTTCCGCTATTTGAATGTGTCTGATGTTTAATACACTGGTGTGCATGAAAAGGAAAACATCGTGCATCGCTACGCAGGGCTCCTCGAATTTTGTCATTAGTCGACATTAGGCGCGTAACGATAGCATGTCTTACAGAGCGTATTCAGCCAATTAACTTTGGCTGAATTCAGGCAATTAACGTTGCCTGTGCTCGGGTTTACCATATCGTTAACATGTTCCTTTTTTTTTTCATTCAGACACCGACAGCTGTTCGTGGCCCTGCGATCCGCGAGCATTGGCCCCTGTCACCAGAAAATTGGACATTTCTGCTGGGATGAAGCGGATGGCTTCTGCGACTCATCACATGCTATATATGTGTAGAATAATATCTACTTTCTCCAAACCAAATAGGTTCCCTTCAGGATTGTATAATATGATAGTCACGCTTTCTGTTGCTCGGCACTATTTATTCTTTATTTATTCTGCAGTATTCTGTAATAATCGTGTAGATTTACTTGCATTCAAATGTTGCTTCCTGTTTATATGTTTACCGTGTCAATAAATTTGTACATGTGAATTCCTTCGTCTTCTGGATTTTCGTTTTCTGCTTCCCGATGATATTAGCAGATGGCCTGGCGAAGCGCTCGGAACAGGGGGGGAGGGAGATAAGTCGAATGAGAGGGTGTGGAGAGGGCACGCAGCGCACATGCGCAGTTCAATCAGCCAGCGCGCGCTTTTTGGTGCCGTTTTCCGGCTACTTTGTCGTGATTCGTTACTGCTGATCACGTGGTCAAGAGGGGCGGTGGTTTTCGTGGCGAAACTGTGGAAGCTACAGCTGCACTCCACTGGATGAACCTCCCCACTCTCCATCTCAAAATAAAGTTTTCGTTACTGACGCCAAAATCACGGCATAGTTCGAGGTTTATCATTAATATGTATTATTCAGCACGGATCATTCCTCCATTCTTGATATTAAGCTTTAATTTATGAATGGGGAATTATTGCGAACGTCCGGGATTTTAAGCGGTGGATACTTAGAACGGTGGAATATAGGCATCCCAATATTCCCGAACAGTTCCAGCTGAGGAATGCTGAATGGTGCGGTAAATATTTGCACTCACTGTTCGATAAATTTTTCAGACATGATTCTGATAAGTCTGAGTGCAAATGTGCAAAAGTCGTACCCATACCAGAAACAGGTTCCAAATAGGGGAGGTTACACAAACTGACTTCCCGTATCTTTATTTTGTTCCGGCTCCATGGAACACATAGATTTCAAACACACCCAGTCACCTATAGACCTGTTGCTCTAGGCCAGGTGGCGCGAGTGAGCAGCAACGTCAGGGTCCCAAATTATGCAACACGCGATAGCTTAGCAGACGACGCGGCACTTTCAAATACACGGGCCCGAGTTGTTCGCACTTTTCAAGAAGCACCGCTTTTTCTGTGGATTTCCTAAAAGTTTTGTAGCTTTTCTTGGCACCATGTCGTTTGAAACACCATGCAAAACCCCCTGATGAAACTACCTTTGTTGGGATCCGTGGCCGCTTGGGCCTGAAATGGCGATGTGCAAACTTCCCTGCAACAGCCCTATATAGAAGAGCACAAATTACTGTATCAAAATCAGCAAGCGGCTTTTGTGAAAGATTGTCGATGACAACCCAATACTTTGCTGAAGTACCTAACGTGAGAGGGCAAATTGATATTATATTTGTTGATTGCGCCATGCCATTTGATAGGGTTCCACATCGCAAACTGAGTTGGAGTTGAGAAAATTGTTCATTGTACGAGGGGTGTTCAAGTCAAACCGGGACTTCATGTCTCCTTAGTGTACAAATGGCTCGGGCTACTTCTTTTTCGTCATTTTTACACGCGACGGGCCTCCGCGTTCACCACGTGGGGGTCCAAAGCTTGTGCAAAACAGAAGACGCGTGCTGGAAAAGATGGCCGACAACGAGGTGAGCGCGCACGTCGAACAGCGAATTGTCATGAAGTTTCCCGTGAATGAAGGCATAAAGCCATCTAAAACTCAATGAAGACTTTAGGCTCAGTATGGCCACGATACACTTAGCTGCGGCAAAGCGTTTGAGTGGTGCAAATGGTTTCGAGACGGCTGTACATCAGTCGCAGAGGAGAAGTAAGGAGACCGAACTTCGTCAAAATGTGACGCCCCTAATTGCTCGAACCTTTCGCTGCCGCGGGGTGGCGCTCGCGTTACCTCGGAGGCAGAGCCGTATATTAAAAGGGAGTCTGGCGATTGGGAGGAGTCACAAAAAGAGGCTCGACCTGTCAACCACAGTTTCGCTCCTCTGATTGGTTTGCTTTTTACCAAGGGGGTCGCCATGACACCATACTGCCACCCAAAATGGCGACGAAAACAAACACAATGAAGCGGGGATTTCGTGACAAAAAATTTTCACAGACTAACCTGATTTTACGCTTCAAATGTACTTCCTAATATAAATTTCTCGAAAATCAGTTTCAACGTATGCTCATCCATCGATATCTAACTGAAAATAATACGTTTTGTCGCCGGTGTTAGGCCTAGTGAACACGGTGATCACAACGAAATCATAACAAAAACGGCGCTGTGCTGTACAATCTTATATTTAACAGCTGGATTTCATGGATATAAACATTCTTGCCTCTTATATTCCAACTATTCATGTAGATTTGTTTAAAAATCATACCGACAACAGAATGTGTCCCAGCAGGTGGTTCTGCCGGCAGCGGTACAACGACGGAAGCAGACGACAATTCCCGACGTGCCTTACGCTCCCTAGGTGGCGCTTATCAAATCTGTACCAACAATCCACTACTTTTGCAGATTGCGAGAGGTATCCATTTCAATCCCATCCAATCCACTTGCCACCCAAAATGGCGCTGCCCATGTTGGATAGGGGGTCAAATAGTGAGGATAGGCTGATTGATAGCGCCCCATATTTCAAGACTTCGTTGGTCAGAAAGCTGAAAAAGTGGGTGGAGCTCCAGGTATAGGCATGACCCATTAATGGCCAGACTCCCTTTTAATATACGGCTCTGCTCGGAGGCTGCGCCGTATATTAAAATAGATATATGATCCCATATATGATCCCATATATGTATATTATATAATCATGATCCCATTTCTGTCTCTCTCTCTCTCTCTCTCTCTCTCTTTTTCTTTTTCTTTTCTGTTTTCGTGGAATGATTTGACGGATTTTGACGGCTCCTGTGTTCGCTTGTTTTTGATTTTAATAAACGTTTCATGATCGGCGTCTTTTAGCGATGCGCGCGTTTGTTTGTTTGTGCGATTCGTGCGATTCGCACGGAGGTGCTTGCCTTGTTGTGAAAGCCGCAGAGCAGACGACGAATATATTCGATGAAAAAGTACCGCTCACATGTCATACTTGCCAGCTCAACTATAGCAAACGATTCACACGCGAAAAGCTGTTCATTATAGTGTGTTATCCTAAGGCCTCCAACCAAGAAAACGTAATGCTTCAACTTCAACCCTCAGACGCGACCAGAGACATTGTGACCTTCTATGTGCGACTAGATGGCTGCAGCCTGCAGCCAAAGCGAGATCGCAGCATTACTTGCCATTGTGCAACACCGGTGACGTAACGGGGCACAGAAGTGTGGTCCGTACAGTTACACCATCGACGGGAGCATGTGCGCGGGACAGGAGAGACCTTTCACAGAGGAGAGACGGAAGAGACATTTGGAGAGTGCGCTCCTCGCATTTCGATGGAGCGATTTCGTCCGGAAAAATTTGTGGCATATTAGTTTCTCGAGGGGAAGAACAGTTTCCAGCGAATAAAAAGGAAGGGGGTTCGGGAAATTTCATAGTTCCTCCACAGAGGCGGAGATCTACGTCATCTACGCAGCATTGTGATACATATCGCGTTCATCAGCGGACATTTGGACGATTATCACTGACAGCAAGACAGCATTACAGGTGATGGCCTCATACTGTGCTAATACGATTAACGATATTTGCACAAGGATCGCAAAGCGCTACAACGAATTACTTCTAGGACACTTCGCCGCAATGCAGGCCACTCAGGATCTTCGGAACCAGGCACGGTGTTGTTTGCGGAATAGCTGCTAGGAATTACATGATGTCGAGCAGCTGAGGAAGACGGCAAAACAAACACGTGCCTGGTGCTGGACAGTTCATGCAATTTTCTCTTTTCACCCTGTTTACACGTTATAGCGTTCTCGTGTACCTCGAGGGCCGTAAAGCCTTTCTTCGTGATGTGTGCTTTCGCCGTCGATAGCAATCCGGAGAAGGGCGCTCTGTATTTCTTGGACGTTATATCGTTGCACAATGCTCTAGTACTCGTAAGAGCATCGTTTGCTGTCGAAGGTGGAATGCTGACCATAGTTCGGAACGAACTGACGAATTCGTCCGTAGCTGGTAGCTTCTCAGTACGGACCCAAGGCGCTTGAGAAACCATAGAGTATCCCAAAGTAAAGTACATGCGAGTACTTCCTATCTTTCGGATCATGCTAATCAGAGTAAAGACTCGAGTTTGAATTCGCATGTAGGACCAAATTGAAGAATAGGTCGAGGTCGACTTCGGGCCCTCCGTAATGGTCGAGGGACCGATCCCGCGCTGCCGGCTTCTGTCGTGTAATAGAAGTACCGGCAGCAGTCGGTCCCCCTTTGTCTTTCACGACCGGGGTTTTTCGGGCCCTGCGGGAGCGTCTGGTCATTTTGGAACGAATTCTTCGTTTGTGATCTTCGTTTACGATCTTCGTTTATGGTCTTCGTCTTTGTTTCTTGGTGTTTCCCTTTTCCCTGCTACAGTTCTTGGAATTGCGTTGAGCCTCGTCGGCGTTGTAACAGTCACAGCGAACGCGAAGTGAAGCGGAGGATGAAAGTACGGGAGGAGCGTGAGGAGGAAAGCCGCGGGGAAGCGTACGACTAGGCTGAAGAGGGCGCGAGGAGGAAGGCGAAGGAGGAGGGCATGCTTGGGAACTAAATTTTGCGGATGACTCTTGTCACTGGAGTACATGACATTTCCACACGTGCGATCTTACGGTGGCCACTAATTTCATTTGCAAGTTTAGAGCCAAGCTCACTAAATTGCAACCGGTGCTTTACTGGAAGTGCGTGAGCACCGCAGCATCGTAGCACCGCCCGTGCTTGTGTAATGAGCGGCGTTACGATGCTGCGGTGCTCACTCGTTGCAAGGAACGCGCCGGTTGCAGTTTGGTGTGCTTGGCTCCAATCTTGCAATAACAACAACATCAAATAAATTAATGATAATGAATGGGGAAATTCGTCAGGTAAGGTGCGGCCCGCTACCTCAAGGCATAATAGGGCAGGATGAGATATGTCCTGATGGTGAGGTGATGAACGATGCTAAATAGGGTCGATAGTCAGTGGACTCAGTAAGACATCAGCAAGGTAGGCAAAACCACAACACACACAAAAAAAATACACACACACACAGCAACCAGGTACGCAGGCAGATCATAGGGTATCGAGGAGACCAGTGTGCCGGAGGAAAATCTTGAAATACTCATCAGCTTGGCAATGTTCGATCTGGTTAGACCTAGGGCCGAGAATGGTTGCCAATGTGAATGGTGCTGCCGTGATCGACTGCAGGCGGCACTGTAGAGCTGCTCTTTGGGAAGTGTAAATATGGCAGTCGACTAGCTGCTCGGGTTTGTAGCGGACATTTGCATGATCGAATTTACGAAGGGTACGCTTAATCTCTTCAACGTACTGGATAACGAGCTCAGTGTCGTCTGAATCAAGGTGTAGCACCATCACAGTACCTGTCCACATCGGGGAAAGAACATCCACCTAAACGGCGCAAAGGTGTGAGTATTTTTCGTTATTGGGGGTAACAAAGGTCTCTCAGTCCGTGTGGTTCAAATGCTATCATAGATTTCAGGATTGTGTGAATGGGTTAATTCTCATTTGCGTGACTCTGAACCTTGCTTACGGCACAGAGAGAGTAAAAAAAAAAAAGAAAATAGAAGTTACCGAATCCAGTCCCTAAACTCAGGTGGTGCACTGTTGATAAAAGTACACTTCGTTTAGCATGACCTTAGAAACCATACTTCAGTAGTAGGGACCTATTACGCACAACGACATCCTTTTTCTAATCCATGATGGCCGATTCTAATCCAATTCTAAGCCTTAAATCCACTTCTAAGCCAACAAAATCCAGTTGTAATCCAACACAAGCCAAATCCAAAGCTATCTGATTGGCCGCCATTAGCTCCGCCCACTTCACGTTGATTGGCCCATGCTAAGCCTACTGATCATTGATTGGCTGTCTGTAGCTCCACTCCTTTATGCTAATTAGTTGGCTGGGCTCCGCCCAGTTCACGTTGAATGGCCCGTGCTAAGCCTACTGATCATAGATTGGTTGACTGTAGATCCGCCCATTTATGCTAATTACTCGGCTCTGCCCACTTCACGCTGATTGGTGCACGCGTATCGCTGAGCACAGCTCCTCCCCCTTCTGCTGATTAACCGGCTCCGCTGATTGGTCCATTCTAAGCCTACTGATCACTCTCCCACACTTTCTAAGCCCTCTGATTGGCCGTCCCCTGTTTAAGCCTACCGATTGGCCCATTCTAAGCCCACTGATTGTGGCCCGCTGAACATAGCCTTCGTTAGCGCCCACCAGACGGCAGCGACCCCACTGCGGCTTTATCTCAGATGTTCAAACTTACCTTGTGGTGTGCAACTTTTCGCCCACTTCATGCTGATTGGTCTGATTCAGACGTCTAAGCCAAAGCCTACTGATCACCCTCCCAATGTAAGCCTGCCGATTGGCCCGTTCTAAGCCCACTGACACCGGATGGTGCAACCCTTTACTGGCTCCGCCCACTTCACGCTGATTGGCCCATTCTAAGCCTACTGATCTTTGATTGGCTGACCGTAGCTCCGCTCCTTTATGCTAATTAGTTGGCTGGACTCCGCCCAGTTCATGCTGAATGGCCCGTGCTAAGCCTTGACTGATCATTGATTGGTTGACTGTAGCTACGCCCCTTTATGCTAATTACTCGGCTCTGCCCACTTCACGCTGATTGATGCACGCGTATCGCTGAGCACAGCTCTGCCCCTTTATGCTGATTAACTGGCTCCGCTGATTGTTCCATTCGAAGCCTACTGATCACTCTCCCACACTTTCTAAGCCCTCTGATTGGCCGTCACCACCGATTGGCCCGTTCTAAGCGCACTGACTAAGCCCGCTGAACATAGCCTTCGTTAGCGCCCGCCAGATGGCAGCGACCCCATTGCGGCTTTATCTCAGATGTTCCAACTTACCTTGTGGTGTGCAACTTTCCGCCCACTTCATGCTGATTGGTCTGATTCAGACGTCTGAGCCTACTGATCACCCTCCCAATGTAAGCCTGCCGATTGGCCCATTCTAAGCCCACTGACAACCCTTTACTGGCTCCGCCCACTTCACGCTGATTGGCCCATTCTAAAACTACCGATGGCTGGCCCTGATTGGTCCACGCTAAGCCTACTGAACGGTGATTGGCTTACCTGAATTTGTCGCTCCTAAGCAGCTTCAGACAAGACACACGACAATTGTTTATTTCAACCTTTATTTGGTACAACAGCCTCCTGGTCCAGCTGTGGGTAGGTTCAGCTGCAACAGAGAGATCATTGGTCCATAATTCTATGTGGTCATCTCTCACACTCATTGCTCACTCAGCTCCCTCGGTAGATTCCAACTGTTATTGGTTCATCTGACTGCACGTGGCCGCTCACCCAGCTCCTTATTGGTTCTAGTTGGTCACAGCTCCCTCATAGGCTCCAACTCCGATGGGTCCATCTAACAGCAAGTGGTCACTGACCCACTCCTATTGATCAATTGAACCGCAAGCCACTCATTGGTCACACACACTCATCTCTAGACGAGATAAATTTAACTGTGGGAGATTGTAACTTTTACCATAAGATAACTTTAGCGGGGGTCATACACTGGTAGGCTCCAACTGCTATTGGCCCGTGCTAACCGCATGACTCCACCCTGCTGCTCATTGGTTCACAACGCGCATGCTCTGACGGCGCCGAAGAGGGTTCCCTACACATTTAATAGAAATTATGCTATTGGTCCAGCTGCATCATAGGGCACGACTTGGCTCTGCTGTGGCTGGCCGATTGGTCCACGCTACTTACTTCGTGGCGCAACTCTTTAATGGCTCCACCCACTTCACATTGATTGGTCCATTTTAAGCCTACTGACTTCTAAGCCAGTCCACGCTAAGCCTACTGATCACTCTACCAGCGCTCTGATTGGCCGCTACCAATTGGCCCTCGTTCTAAGTCCACTGACACCAGATGGCGCAACTCTTCACCAGCTCTGCCTACTTCATGCTGATTGGTCCATCCTAAGCCTACTGACTTCTAAGCCGAACCACGCTAAGCCTACTGATTGCCCCTTCACACCAAAGCCTACCGATGTCTGGCCCTGATTGGTCCACGTTAAGCCTACTGAACAGCGATTGGCTAGCCTGCCGCTCCTAAACCACAATGCAGCAGCTTCGGACGAGACACACGACAATTGTTGATTTCAACCTTTATTTGGTACAACAGCCTGTGGTTAGGTTCAGCTGCATCAGAGAGATCCCGGTCATCACTTGCGTTCATTGGTCACTCAGCTCCCTCGATAGGCACCAACTGCTATCGGTTCATCTAACTGCAAGTGGTCTGCTCATCTGACTACAAGCCTCTCATTGGTCACTTATGTCTAGAGCTCCCTAACAGGCTATAAAACTGCTATCGGCCCATGCCTCCATCCGGCTGCTCACTGGTTCAGAATGAAACTTTTTCACATGCTCTGCCCTACACATACAAGAGATGGCGCCGCTTGTCTTTGCAAAGATGGACAGCTGCCATTGCATTGGTGAGTCATTTCTATCCAGTTGGTTCATACTTCTAGAGAGCCAGCGTTCTGAACAGCTTACATGCCGCCGCCTCCCGCTGTTCACATAGCCACAGTTGGAAATGGGGGAAAAATTTTTTTTCAGGGTACACATTTCAAAACACACTCTACACGAGTTAAGTTGGCTTCACCTGGTTGCATTCGTGCGTTAGGTCAAGCGCACCCCCTGAGAACAAGCTTAGGATCGTTTAGGACAATAGCATAGTGGCGCTACGTGGTGAAGCTCAAGACGCACTGACACTCCAACGCTTATTAAACCATGCTATGCACGCACGTACTGAAGCTAAAAAGAATACTCAACCCAAGCTGAGTATGAAGAAACACAATTTCACATTGCTCCCCTCAGAATATTCTGTTCAAACATAGCCAGCGCACACGACACAGCTCGTACGCAGAGCACAACTGGAAGCACTCTTAGAAATATAAGTTCAAGGCACAACGTCGCACAATGAACGAGTTCATCTCGGAAAAAAATGCGCTCGCCTTCGCAAACGGGCACATAGATTCAGGAGCACCATGCAGCAATATCTGAAACATGCGACGCGCCTGCAGCTCACGCGATTTTTGCCTCCCCATGTCCGCGTATATTGGAATTTTTCACCTGAGAGGCATGCACACACCGTTATCACGTAGCTATGAATACACACACACACACACAATAAAATTTTGAATGCGTAATCTGCGTATGATCGCAACGAACGGGCTCAACACGCACCGATATAGACACATCAAACTATCGTCCACCTTCCAGGTTTACAAATCTACATCACGCCGCAAACGTAGCCAGCGTACATTTCACGCGACACACCCACGCGTTCGCACGAGCACTACTGAACAGTAAGAAGCATCATCAGAAATATAAATTTAGGATGACCACACAAAACCCACTCAATCTTAAAAAGCAGACTCAACCCAAGCAGCCACGCACTGCCACGCACTGCAAGCTGCCAGCGCACGCAACACAACTCGCACTCCTGGAAGCACCATTAGAAATATAAGCTCAGGACACAACGTCGCGTTATGAACAACTTCATCTCGAAAAAAAAAAAAGATGTGCGGGCACATAGATTCACGAGCACCATGCAGCAATATCTGAAATGCGAATTTCCGACGGCGCGTGAGCAGCTCACGCGACTTTAGCCTGCCCATGCAGTTTTAGACAGTGTGCGGTTCAACATAAGAAATTATCTAAATCAAGCAGAATGATAGAGCACAGTGATGCTATGTGATAAGGCTCTCACTGACGCCCCAACGCTTATTAAACAATGCTACGCGGTGAAGCTTCGCACGTACTCAATGTTAAAATGAACACTCAACCCAAGCTGAGTATGAAGAAACACAATTGCTCTCCCAGAACATTATGTGCAAACATAGCCAGCGCACGCAACCTAACTCGCACATGTACCTTCGAAACAGAGCGCAACTGGAAGCATCATTAGAAACATAAATCTAGGATAATTGCACGGCGTCGCATTATGAACAAGTTCATCTCATAAAAAAAGAAAATATGGGCTCACCTTAAGAGCGTCACTGACTGACACATGGATTCATAAACTAGCGGTACAGCAGGGCGCGAATTTCTGCCGTGTGGACAGCTCACGCGACTTTAGTCTGCCCATGTCGGCGTATATTGCAGTTTTAGATAGATGGCGTTCAACATAAGCAATTAATTAAATCAAACGGAATGACAAAAGCATAGTGATGCTATGTGGTGAGGCTCCAACGCTTATTAAACCGAAATTGGTTGGTGCTATGCACGCCCGTACTGAACCCAAGTCGCGCCTCCGCGTTCCTTCTCTATACTGGAAGCACCAATATTAAGATCCTCGCACTATGAACAAGTTCATCAAGAAAATGGGCTCACCTCATCACATCCGTATGACGCACGTAGATTCTTGTCGCGCGACGCGGCACAGCAGGGTAGGGAAACACGGGCGCGCGGACAGCTCACACGATTTTAGCCTGCCCGCGCACACAGGCTCAACATGCGCCGACACGCCAAAATGCCACGCGCACCTTCCAGGCACCCGTTACCGTGCCAGCCGCACAGAAAACTAGATAGCCGAAACACAGGCCCGTAATATAACCCTCTGGATGGGGCCATCTGTTTTACATCAATGGTCGCTCGTTTCTGCAAGGTTGCAAGTCCGCGAAATTGGGTCACCTTGAAGATGTGTTCGAGCCATCTGTTTTATATCAAAACGCGCTTTATGGCCAAACTCTGCGGCGGACCCTAGCGAAAAAAAAATTGTTGCGTCAAGGTGATGTAACGAGAAACTGGGTCACCTCGTAAATCATGTTTTCCGAGGCCGCCCGTATTAAAACCAAGGATCACACAACGCTATGCGACCACCTGCTCATTGCCGAAACGAGCTTTCTCTAACAAAGGGTTCGCTTATGCAGTTTCCAAATGTCCTTCGCGGCTAACGGGCTCGCATCACGGGCGTGATTGTGTGAACAAAATCGCACCACCCTCCAAGGGCGCATTTGAGTTCCGTCCGACGGTCGACTGTGGGTCAAGCGCACGACGAGGAAAGTACGTCTCACTATATTGTCTTCAAGTTGAGGAGGTAATAGTTGTTCTCATTTTCAGTTCTTTCGGTGTGCGTAGAAACTGAGAAGTCATGTCACCTAAGCCAGCTGTGCCTGCCAGCCTGTGTGTAAGCTGTGCCGCGTCGCGCGACAAGAATCTACGTGCGTCAGACGGATGTGATGAGGTGAGCCCATTTTCTTGATGAACTTGTTCATAGTGCGAGGACCTTAATATTGGTGCTTCCAGTATAGAGAAGGAACGCGGAGGCGCGACTTGGGTTCAGTACGTGCGTGCATAGCACCAACCAATTTCGGTTTAATAAGCGTTGGAGCCTCACCACATAGCATCACTATGCTTTTGTCATTCCGCTTGATTTAATTAATTGCTTAAGTTGAACGCCATCTATCTAAAACTGCAATATACGCCGACATGGGCAGACTAAAGTCTCGTGAGCTGTCCACACGGCCGAAATTCGCGCCCTGCTGTACCGCTAGTTTATAAATCCATGTGCCAGTCAGTGACGCTTTTAAGGTGAGCCCATATTTTTTTTAATGAGATGAACTTGTTCATAATGCGACGCCGTGCAATTATCCTAGATTTATGTTTCTAATGATGCTTCCAGTTGCGCTCTGTTTCGAAGGTACATGTGCGAGTTAGGTTGCGTGCGCTGGCTATGTTTGCACATAATGTTCTGGGAGAGCAATTGTGTTTCTTCATACTCAGCTTGGGTTGAGTGTTCATTTTAACATTGAGTACGTGCGAAGCTTCACCGCGTAGCATTGTTTAATAAGCGTTGGGGCGTCAGTGAGAGCCTTATCACATAGCATCACTGTGCTCTATCATTCTGCTTGATTTAGATAATTTCTTATGTTGAACCGCACACTGTCTAAAACTGCATGGGCAGGCTAAAGTCGCTTGAGCTGCCAAACGCGCCGTCGGAAATTCTTATTTCAGATATTGCTGCATGGTGCTCGTGAATCTGCCGTGAATCGTGCCGTCCGCGAAGGTGAGCACATCTTTTTTTTTTCTTTTCGAGATGAAGTTGTTCATAATGCGACGTTGTGTCTATATCGGTGCGTGTTGAGCCCGTGCGTTGCGATCATACGCAGATTACGCATTCAAAATTTTATTGTGTGTGTGTGTGTGTGTATTCATAGCTACGTGATAACGGTGTGTGCATGCCTCTCAGGTGAAAAATTCCAATATACGCGGACATGGGGAGGCTAAAATCGCGTGAGCTGCAGGCGCGTCGCATGTTTCAGATATTGCTGCATGGTGCTCGTGATCTATGTGCCCGTCTGCGAAGGTGAGCGCATTTTTTTCCGAGATGAACTCGTTCATTGTGCGACGTTGTGCCTTGAACTTATATTTCTAAGAGTGCTTCCAGTTGTGCTCTGCGTACGAGCTGTGTCGTGTGCGCTGGCTGTGTTTGAACAGAATATTCTGAGGGGAGCAATGTGAAATTGTGTTTCTTCATACTCAGCTTTTTTAGCTTATGTTTTTTTTAGCTTCAGTACGTGCGTGCATAGCTGATGATGATGATTAAGGTTTTCTTGGCGCGTTGTGCGTGCATAGCATTGTTTAATAAGCATTGGAGTGTCAGTGCGTCTTGAGCTTCACCACATAGCGCCACTATGCTATTGTCATTCTGCTCGATTTATTTAATTTTGTGTGTTGAATGTGCGGTGTCTAAAATAAAAACAGGCCCAAGCTCTATCGGGTTTATTGATCATACAAGCTGTTTTTCCCTCAAACCAGCTTCTCTGCACAGCATCAACTATCGTTGTTTTCTCGATCATGTGCTTCTTCTTGCTTATTTCGAACGCGTACTGGCTTCCCTGATTACCATCACGATGAGTTTTCTGCACATTGAAATGTTTTGTTTTGTTTATGTTCTGTCCCAAAATTCGTTCTCAAGAATGAACGCGCTCCATTGCATCATTTGCCATTATGCTTGATTGAGACAATTTTTAGGTTGACCTGCAAAGCACACACATCCTAAACGATCCTAAGCTTGTTCTCAGGGGGTTGGCTTGAGCTAACGCACGCATGCAACCAGGTGAAACCAACTTTACTCGTGTAGAGTGTGTTTTGAGATGTGTACCATGAAAAAAATTTTACCATTTGCAACTGTGGCTATGTGAACAGCGGGAGGCGGCGGCATGTAACCTGTTCAGAACGCTGGCTCTCTAGAAGTATGAACCAGTTGCATAGAAATGAGTCACCAATGCAATGGCAGCTGTCCATATTTGCAAAGACAAGTGGCGCCATCTCTTGTATGTGTAGGGCCGCCGTCAGAGCATGTGAAAAAGTTTCATTGTGAACCAGTGAGCAGCCAGATGGGACGGGCTTCACCTAAAGCACGCATGCAACCGGGGGAAGCCACCTTTACTTGTGTAGAGTGTGTTTTCAGATGTGTACCCTGAAAATGTTTTTTTCCCCCTTTCCAACTGTGTCTATGTGAACAGCGGGAGGCGGCAGCATGTAAGCTGTTCAGAAGGCGTGCTCTCTAGAAGTATGACCCAGTTGGATAGAAATGAGTCACTAATGCAATGGCAGCTGTCCATTAGAAGTCGGCCCAGGACGCACATTCCCCAGGGCGTGAGTCGTGACGTTGCCCACATACTTCAATGGCAAGCCCTATCACCACACCACCACCTCAGCTGTCCATCTTTGCAAAGACAAGCGGCGCCATCTCTTGTCTGTGTAGGGCAGAACATGTGAAAAAGTTTCATTGTGAACCAGTGAGCAGCCGGATGGAGGCATGGGCCGATAGCAGTTTTATAGCCTGTTAGGGAGCTCTAGACATAAGTGACCAATGAGAGGCTTGTAGTCAGATGAGCAGACCACTTGCAGTTAGATGAACCGATAGCACTTGGTGCTATCGAGGGAGCTGAGTGACCAATGAACGCAAGTGATGACCAGGATCTCTCCGATGCAGCTGAACCAACCCACAGCTGGACCAGCAGGCGGTTGTACCAAATAAAGGTTGAAATCAACAATTGTCGTGTGTCTTGTCTGAAGCTGCTGCATTGTGGTTTAGGAGCAACAGGCTAGCCATTCACTGTTCAGTAGGCTTAACGTGGACCAATCAGGGCCAGACATCGGTAGGCTTCGGTGTGAAGGGACAATCAGTAGGCTTAGCGTGGTTCGGCTTAGAAGTCAGTAGGCTTAGAATGGATCAATCAGCATGAAGTAGGCAGAGCTGGTGAAGAGTTGCACCATCTGGTGTCAGTGGACTTAGAACGAGGGCCAATCGTTAGCGGCCAATCAGAGCGCTGGTAAAGTGATCAGTAGGCTTAGCGTGGACTGGCTTAGAAGACAGTAGGCTTAAAATGGACCAATCAATGCGAAGGTGGTGGAGAGAGTTGCACCACAAGGTAAGTAGCATGTATCAATCAGGGCCATCCACAGCAGAACCAAGCCGTGCCCTATGACGCAGCTGGACCAATAGCATAATTTCTAATAAATGTGTAGAGAACCTTCTTCGGCACCGTCACAGCATGCGTAGAAAAGTTGTGAACCAATAAGCAGCAGGGCGGAGGTATGCGGTTGGCACGGGCCTATAGCAGTTGGAGCCTACCAGTGTATGACCCCCGCTAAAGTTATCTTATGGTAAAAGTTACAATCTCCCACAGTTAAATTTATCTCGTCTAGAGATGAGTGTGAGTGACTAATGAGTGGCTTGCAGTTCAATGGATCAATAGCAGTGGGTGAGTGACCACTTGCTGTTAGATGGACCAATCGGGGTTGAAGCCTATGAGGGAGCTGTGACCAACTAGAACCAATAAGGAGCTGGGTGAGCGGCCACTTGCAGTCAGATGGACTAACGAGCAGACCACTTGCAGTTAGATGAACCAATAACAGTTGGAATCTACCGAGGGAGCTGAGTGACCAATGAGCGTGAGAGATGACCACATAGAATTATGGACCAATGATCTCTCTGATGCAGCTGAACCTACCCACAGCTGGACCAGGAGGCTGTTGACCAGAGCCGTGCTCAGCAATACGCATGCACCAATCAGCGTGAAGTGGGCAGAGCCGAGTAATTAGCATAAAGGGGCGGAGCTACAGTCAACCAATCAATGATCAGTAGGCTTAGCACGGGCCATTCAGCGTGAAGTGGGCGGAGCCAAGCCAACTAATTAGCATAAAGGAGCGGAGCTACGGTCAGCCAATCAAAGAGCAGTAGGCTTAGCGTGGGCCAATCGACGTGAAGTGGGCGGAGCTAATGGCGGCCAATCAGATGACATTGGATTTGGCTTGTGTTGGATTACAACTCGATTGTGTTGGCTTAGAACTGGATTTTAGCTTAGAATTGGATTTTGGCTTAGAATTGGATTAGAATCGGCCATCTTGGATTAGAAAAAGGATGTCGTTGTGCGTAATAGCTCCCTACTACTTACTTCAACAGAATATTTATGTAATATGTTGAACATACGTATCCGTTCTTTTCTCTTCACTCAGCTGCTTTCATGTTCACAGGTGACTTCCTCAGCGGAGCCAGAAACCACTTAGGTGAGACAGCATGATCATTGTAACCTACTAGTCAGAGCAGACAAATGCCGTGCACCCTCTTTCCAAATTCCTCTTTAATGCAGTGCCTTGCCTACCATTCGGGCTCTCTATATTGTTCACAAGTTTTTTAAACTTTTTTTTTGTTATTTGGTTTACAGTTTGCTTTTTCATGTGCAGAGATATGATATTGAGGGCGACATTTTCTTGTTTACACTTCTTATCTGATAATCATTGCTCAGTTAGATTACATCATTTGCATTCACCGGAACTGGGGTTGTATACTGTGCGATTTTCTTCTCTCAAATCAGGGCAGCCCAGGTGTATGGCAGCTCTTTCACCAGGGTAATATGCCAGAGCAACTCCAGCAAGTCCTCTGCAGGTCACCTCCAAATTAAAGGAACCTACCTTCGATGCACTATGTTCTAATGAGATTTTGTTCCTGATACAACTCTGCGCTTTGCTTCACATTACCAAAAAATAACCCTACCAACCATTATCATACCAGTGATATACTGCTGCGTTCAACCAGTTCAACTTGCTCTGGGCATCCTGCAAGGCCGTGCAGCTACTTCAGCCCTTATTTGCTGGCAACACTGGTGCCAATACAGATGTTACATGAGCTGTATGACAGTGTAAAATAGAACATATCCTGTGTTCTATTAAAAATACAAATTGTGCATGTATAGCATATAATGTGTATATGTAGATGGTTAGGTCTTAGTTATCGTGCTATTTGAGCTAAATGTCGACATTTCAGCTATTCGAGCCTGATGCCCTCGTCCTTGACGCACATACTAGTGTGCCCACACCCTCGGAAGAGCCTGCATAGCGAGGACTCTGTCCCAGTAGCAAATGAAACTGTTCTTTCACAAAGAAAGCAGATTTCCACCAGGGGACCAACAAGCAGTTTACTTGAAATAGTACCAGTTACTTGTCGTTTTTCTAACTCCAAAATATTGGGCATGCTACGTCAGTGCTGGGGTTTCTTGCTTCTTTCCGGTTACTCAACTGGTCACTTCAAGCTTACGTAACACAATGATATAAGAGGGCAATGAAGCAGGCGAACTGGTGTCGTGAGGTTGTGTCCCCCAGTTTTAGGGTTATGGATGTATTACACAGTATTGGAAACCTGGTTGAACAATAAATTTGTTAAACGACAAACATTTATCAGAAATAAATACGATGTGCAGAATACTCTTACACAATATAATACACAATACGCTGCAGCTGAGTTTTTGTAGGCATGGTGGTTGGCAACGCTAAATGTTCAGATTTACGACGTGCTCAACATTGAAGACAGAATACGTGACGTGCTCACAAATAAATTCTTGCGTGAAACATGATTTCAGGCAAAGAAGAAGTCCTTCGACGGAAGGATATACAGCCGCCTGTAGAACAATAAATGCAGAGTAAATCAAAATCACCTGAAGGCGCGAAGCTGCTTTGAATAATAACAGTAATGATGTAAATATAATGAGTTGAAACTAAAACAAAGCATTAGACCATTAGATCACCCAGTCTTTTACGATAATTCGTGCAAACAAATCGAGCAACAAAGGGGGCATCTTCCAAATATCACAGTCTCCCTTCACAACGCACTTCCTTTGTTGTCAGATTGCCAACACGTAAACATAACTGCAACTGACGTAAATATAACTGCAACGCCAAGCAACCACCGGACACGTTCCATTGGTGACGGCGATACAACCAATACACGTTGCGGTGAATCGCTAGAGGCCCACATAACTCGTCAGCAGAACTCTCAAAGCCACGGAGGTGCTTGCCTTGTTGTGAAAGCCGCAGAGCAGACGACGAATACATTCTATGAAAAAGTACTGCTCACATGTCATACTTGCCAGCTCAACTATAGCAAACGATTCACACGCAAAAAGCTGTTCTTTATAGTGTGTTATCCTAACGCCTCCAACCAAGAAAACGTAATGCTTCAACCCTCAGACGCGACCAGAGACATTGTGACCTTCTATGTGCGACTAGATGGCTGCAGCCGGCAGCCAAAGCGAGATCGCAGCATTACTTGCCATTGTGCAACACCGGTGACGTAACGGGGCACAGAAGTGTGGTCCGTACAGTTACACCATCGACGGGAGCATGTGCGCGGGACAGGAGAGACCTTTCACAGAGGAGAGACGGAAGAGACATTTGGAGAGTGCGCTCCTGGCATTTCGATGGAGCGATTTCGTCCGGAAAAATTTGTGGCATATTAGTTTCTCGACGGGAAGAACAGTTTCCAGCGAAAAAAAGGAAGGGGGAGGCGGAGCTCTACGTCATCTACGCAGCATTGTGATACATATCGCGTTCATCAGCGGACATTTGGACGATTATCACTGACAGCAAGACAGCATTACAGGTGATGGCCTCATACTGTGCTAATACGATTAACGATATTTGCACAAGGATCGCAAAGCGCTACAACGAATTACTCGCCTCAGGCCACAGTGTCTGGTTCCAGTGGGTGCCAGGCCATATCGGCCTACACGGGAACGCATATGCTGATGACGCTGCGCGCCGCGCTCATGAGAAAGGTGAGCTAATTGCATCAGTACCGATGTCGTCGTCCGCCAGCAGAATTCAGGTGAAGCGGCTCTACGCTCGCAATACACTACACTTCATAGAAAATGCTGTGCCTGAAAACACGCTCCTACACTCCATCGACCCGAAGATGGAATACGCGACCACTCTGCGGCTCACCCGAAGGGAAGAAACTATCGTACACAGCTTACGGTTAAAAGTATCCCGGACACCGTCACTGCTATAGAAGATGGGCCAACTGAGCTCCTCAGCATGCGCAACGTGTAGGGTAGAAGCAGACACAGCGCGTCTACTACCGCACTGCAGACGTTAGGACACTGCTCGCGACAATCTCAAAGGACGCCTAACTGCTCTGGGACACACACACATACACCTTCCTATTACTTGGCCGTGTGCGACACTCCCGTCAATGGTACGTCACTCGAGCTTTCCTCGACTTCCTCCACACGACAGACGTCATGAGAAAATTATGAGTTGATCTTTCATGTCAACTTCACATCATGCCACCGTCATCATCTTATATTTGGTTTTACTCCATCTTTGTGATATATTTAGATTTAGGAATAGCAAGCCGACCTTTGGTCAGCCTGACCCCCCCCCCCGTAGCTTGCTACAGGACGAGCGAAATGAATGTGCACGAGATCATACACACCACAACAAATACTTTTACTCTAATGTCCCAAAGGCAAAAGGACGTCGAAAGACGAGTTCACTCTTTCTACAACCTATGGAACGTTTTATGTTTACGACCAATGGAAGTATGCGTTGATAATATCGTGCTGTAGAATCTAGGACACTTCGCCGCAATGCAAGCCACTCAGGATCTTCGGAACCAGGCACGGTGTTGGTTGCAGAATACCTGCTAGGAATTACATGATGTCGAGCAGCTGAGGAAGACGGCAAAACAAACACGTGCCTGGTGCTGGACAGTTCATGCAATTTTCTCTTCTCACCCTGTTTAAACGTTATAGCGTTCTCGTGTACCTCAAGTGCCGTAAAGCCTTTCTTCGTGATGTGTGCTTTCGCCGTCGATAGCAATCCGGAGAAGGGCGCTCTGTATTTCTTGGACGTTATATCGTTGCACAATGCTCTAGTACTCGTAAAAGCATCGTTTGCTGTCGAGGGTGGAATGCTGACCATAGTTCGGAACGAACTGACGAATTCGTCCGTAGCTGGTAGCTTCTCAGTACGGACCCAAGGCGCTTGAGAAACCATAGAGTATTCCAAAGTAAAGTACATGCGAGTACTTCCTATCTTTCGGATCATCCTAATCAGAGTAAAGACTCGAGTTTCAATTCGCATGTACGACCAAATTGAAGAATAGGTCGAGGTCGACTTCGGGCCCTCCGTAATGGTCGAGGGACCGATCCCGCGCTGCCGGCTTCTGTCGTGTAATAGAAGTACCGGCAGCAGTCGGTCCCCCTTTGTCTTTCACGACCGGGGTTTTTCGGGCCCTGCGGGAGCGTCTGGTCATCTTGGATTCTTCGTTTGTGATCTTCGTTTATGATCTTCGTTTATGGTCTTCGTCTTTGTTTCTTGGTGTTTCCCTTTTCTCTGCCACAGTTCTTGGAATATATGCGGCATCGGCTGTGTCGTTGCATTGGCAAAATGTCGCAGAAATCAACGTCAGCACCATTCGTTATACTGCCTGGTGAAACTATATAGCTTTCTACAGACCATTAAACTCCCATTATCATCTCATTGCAACGTTACGGGACATGCTGGCATTTTTAGGGCGCAGCTATAAGGCGACTATTCCTGCGTTGAGCCTCGTCGGCGTTGTAACAGTCACAGCGAACGCGAAGTGAAGCGGAGGATGAAAGTACGGGAGGAGCGTGAGGAGGAAAGCCGCGGGGAAGCGTACGACTAGGCTGAAGAGGGCGCGAGGAGGAAGGCGAAGGAGGAGGGCATGCTTGGGAACTAAATTTTGCGGATGACTCTTGTCACTGGAGTACATGACATTTCCACACCTGCGATCTTACGGTGGCCACCAATTTCATTTGCAAGTTTAGAGCCAAGCTCACTAAATTGCAACCGGTGCTTTACTGGAAGTGCGTGAGCGCCGCAGCATCGTAGCACCGCCCGTGCTTGTAATGAGCGGCGCTACGATGCTGCGGTGCTCACTCGTTGCAAGGAACGCGCCGGTGGCAGTTTGGTGTGCTTGGCTCCAATCTTGCAATAACAACAACATCAAATAAATTAATGATAACGAATGGGGAAATTCGCCAGGTAAGGTGCGGCCCGCATCCTCAAGGCATAATAGGGCAGGATGAGATATGTCCTGATGGTGAGGTGATGAACGATGCTAAATAGGGTCGATAGTCAGTGGAGTCAGTAAGACATCAGCACGGTAGGCAAAACCACAGCACACACACACACACAGAATACACACACACACACACAGCCAACAGGTACGCAGGAAGATCATAGGGTATCGAGGAGACCAGTGTGCCGGAGGAAAATCTTGAAATACTCATCAGCTTGGCAATGTTCGATCTGGTTAGACCTAGGGCCGAGAATGGTTGCCAATGTGAATGGTGCTGCCGTGATCGACTGCAGGCGGCACTGTAGAGCTGCTCTTTGGGAAGTGTAAATATGGCAGTCGACTAGCTGCTCGTGTTTGTAGCGGACATTTGCATGATCGACTTTACGAAGGGTACGCTGAATCTCTTCAACGTACTGGATAACGAGCTCAGTGTCGTCTGAATCAAGGTGTAGCACCATCACAGTACCTGTCCACATCGGGGAAAGAACATCCACCGAAACGGCGCAAAGGTGTGAGTATTTTTCGTTATTGGGGCTAACAAAGGTCTCTCAGTCCGTGTGGTTCAAATGCTATCATAGATTTCAGGATTGTGTGAATGGGTTAATTCTCATTTGCGTGGCTCTGAACCTTGCCGCCGCTTACGGCACAGAGAGAGTAAAAAAAAAGAAATTAGAAGTTACCGAATCCAGTCCCTAAACTCAGGTGGTGCACTGTTGATAAAAGTACACTTCGTTTAGCATGACCTTAGAAACCATACTTCAGTAGTAGGGACCTATTACGCACAACGACATCCTTTTTCTAATCCAAGATGGCCGATTCTAATCCAATTCTAAGCCAAAATCCAATTCTAAGCCTTAAATCCACTTGTAAGCCAACAAAATCCAGTTGTAATCCAACACAAGCCAAATCCAAAGCTATCTGATTGGCCGCCATTAGCTCCGTCCACTTCACGTTGATTGGCCCATGCTAAGCCTACTGATCATTGATTGGCTGTCTGTAGCTCCACTCCTTTATGCTAATTACTCGGCTCTGCCCACTTCACGCTGGGTGGTGCACGCGTATCGCTGAGTACAGCTCCTCCCCCTTATGCTGATTAACCGGCTCCGCTGATTGGTCCATTCCAAGCCTACTGATCACTCTCCCACACTTTCTCCTCTGATTGGCCGTCCCCTGTTTAAGCCTACCGATTAGCCATTCTAAGCCCACTGATTGGGGCCCGCTGAACATAGCCTTCATTAGCGCCCGCCAGACGGCAGCGACCCCACTGCGGCTTTATCTCAGATGTTCAAACTTACCTTGTGGTGTGCAACTTTCCGCCCACTTCATGCTGATTGGTCTGATTCAGACGTCTAAGCCAAAGCCTACTGATCACCCTCCCAATGTAAGCCTGCCGATTGGCCCGTTCTAAGCCCACTGACACCGGATGGTGCAACCCTTTACTGGCTCCGCCCACTTCACGCTGATTGGCCCATTCTAAGCCTACTGATCTTTGATTGGCTGACCGTAGCTCCGCTCCTTTATGCTAATTAGTTGGCTGGGCTCCGCCCAGTTCACGCTGAATGGCCTGTGCTAAGCCTACTGATCATTGATTGGTTGACTGTAGCTCCGCCCCTTTATGCTAATTACTCGGCTCTGCCCACTTCACGCTGATTGGTGCACGCGTATCGCTGAGCACAGCTCCTCCCCCTTATGCTGATTAACCGGCTCCGCTGATTGGTCCATTCTAAGCCTACTGATCACTCTCCCACACTTTCTAAGCCCTCTGATTGGCCGTCACCGCCGATTGGCCCGTTCTAAGCGCACTGACTAAGCCCGCTGAACATAGCCTTTGGTAGCGCCCGCCAGATGGCAGCGACCCCACTGCGGCTTTATCTCAGATGTTCAAACTTACCTTGTGGTGTGCAACTTTCCGCCCACTTCATGCTGATTGGTCTGATTCAGACATCTGAGCCTACTGATCACCCTCCCAATGTAAGCCTGCCGATTGGCCCATTCTAAGCCCACTGACAACCCTTTACTGGCTCCGCCCACTTCACGCTGATTGGCCCATTCTAAGCCTACCGATGGCTGGCCCTGATTGGTCCACGCTAAGCCTACTGATCGGTGTGAACGATCTGTCCAAAATGTGCTGGCATGGACCACTCTGCAGAGTCCTGTGCAAATGAAGTCCACTGTGCAAACTGTAAAGGGAGCCACCCAGTCTATTCCAGGTCCTGCCCCCGTTGGCAGGAAGAGAAAGAAATACTCAAAATGAAAGTAACACAGAATATCTCATACAGAGAAGCAAAGACACAGGTAGAATTTGCCAGAAAAGGCATGTTCCCCGAAGTGGTGCGCCGGGGAGTGGCACCACTGCGGAAATCTGTGGAGACGCAGACTTCTGGGTCTCCACCCCACATTCCCCCCACACAAGAAAAGCCTGCGGAGAGCTTGCTTCCGCTGGCACCAGCTGCTCAGGTAGGCAGCCAGGAAGTAGTGGCCACAACCTCTACGGAGGTTGATGGTGAGCTGTCAGTTTGGGACGGGCTCACGGGGGGCTCATCCCAGGCTGCCACACACGCGATGGATGTTGACGATGATGGCTGCATGTCGCAGAAATCATCGTCAAGCCTTCCCCCCAATCCTTCCCCATGGAAGGAACAAAGAACGAAAAAAGGAGGCCGAGGCAGGGGTAGTACGTCCATAGGGAAACATAAGCCCCCAAGGGTTACACCTCCCACATAATGTACAGTCTCTCTTTGTTCCTATTGATCACTACTTTCTTTATGGGACAGGTAATCCTCCAGTGGAACTGTCGAGGCCTCTTTTCAAATATAAATGACATTCACGACCTTTTTGAAAAATACAATGCAGTCTGTTTTTGCTTACAAAAGACATATCTGAATGAACAAAGTGTAAACCCATTTCGCAGACACAATGTTTTCAGAAAGGATCGTATTAACACCACACGTACATCTGGAGGTGTGGCTGTGGTCCTTCCACTATCCACACCTGCAAAACAGATCCCACTCGTGACACATTTGGAAGCAGTAGCTGTCCAGGTATGCCTGGATAGGGTCATTACGATATGTTCACTGTACCTGCCCCCTTCAGTGGTAATACAACAGAGAGATTTGGAACAGCTCTCTGACCAACTTCCTCAGCCATACCTAATTCTAGGTGACCTGAATGCCCACAATCCCTTGTGGGGCAGTTCAAAGGTAGATAGCCGGGGAAAAATGGTAGAAAGGTTATTCCTTTCACGACCAGTTTGTCTACTAAGCACAGGATTACATACATATATAAACTCCTCAACACAAAGTTTTTCATCCTTAGACATATCTCTTAATAGTCCTTCCATTTATAATTGTATTGACTGGACCGTTGAACAGAACCCTCGTGGGAGTGACCACTTCCCCGTAGTCCTGACAATTTGTGGTTCTACAAACACTTTTCTTACACGACCACCACGATGGAAACTGTCCAAGGCTGACTGGAACTTGTTCCAAAAGGAAGCCAGTCTTGTGGCATCATCCTTAGCTGGTAGGTCTGTTGAAGAGGCAAACCGTTTTGTCACCGGGATAATTATAAATGCTGCTGAGCGATCTATCCCGCAGACATCTGGCCGTCTCCCCAAGCGTCCCAAACCTTGGTGGACAGATGAATGCGGGAAAACGCGGAAAGATCAAAATCGAGCGTGGGGTATCTTTCGTAGGTACCCGACTCCAGACAACCTGATCCAATTTAAGAGAGCTCGAGCGAAAGCTAAGTGGACAAGAAAAGAAGCTAAACGTGCATCGTGGAAGAGCTTCTTGTCATCTTTGAACAGCAACACTTCTTCTAAAGTGGTTTGGGACAGAGTTAGAAAAATTAAGGGCGATTACGTAGGATTCACAATACCACTCTTACAAGTTAATGGAGTACCTTGCAAAAACATGAGTGAACAGGCCGATGTCCTTGGCGAGCACTTCCAAAACGTCTCCAGTTCGTCACATTACAGTAGAGACTTCATAAAAATTAAGCAAAGTGCTGAAAAAGCAACAATTCAAAGCAGTGGAGGTGACAGGTGCCTCTACAACATGCCTTTCACAATGATTGAACTCTTGAAAGCTCTGTCAATAACAAAGCAAACATCACCTGGACCAGATCGTATAACATATTCCATGCTCCAGCATTTGTCTAAAACTTCCCAAGAAGCACTACTATATTTCTTCAATTTAATTTGGCAAGAAGGGCACGTTCCTTGCAATTGGAAGACTGCAACAATCATACCGCTTTTGAAACCAGAAAAAGAAGCTTCAAACCCAACAAGCTACAGGCCTATAGCACTCACGAGTTGCTTAGGAAAGACATTCGAACGAATGGTGAAGAGCCGCCTCGTGTATTACCTAGAACAACATAACCTGCTTGACAGATACCAGTGTGGATTCCGGGCTGGCTGTTCTACCACTGATCATCTTGTTCGTCTGGAAATTACTATTCGCGAAGCCTTCGTTAAAAAACAACTCTGTGTATCAATCTTTTTTGACCTAGAAAAGGCATATGACACAACTTGGCGATTCGGCATATTGCTTGATCTCAAATCGTGCGGAATACGCGGGCGCCTTTTCCAGTGCATTTCGGACTTCCTCACTGGAAGAACGTTTAGGGTGCGACTCGGTACAACTCCTTCCCGGCCGTTTGTACAAGAGAATGGTGTGCCGCAGGGATGTGTGCTGAGTGTCACCCTGTTTCTTCTCAAAATGAACTCCGTTGCCAAAGCGTTACCCGCGACTATCACATACTCACTCTATGTCGACGATCTACAGATTTCATGTCCATCCTCTAACTTAGCCACATGCGAAAGACAGTTGCAACTTGCCATTAATAAACTGAGTAAATGGTCCACTGAGAACGGCTTCAAGTTTTCAGCAGACAAAACTGTGTGCGTGCCCTTTTCAAGGCGGAGAGGAGTGCTTCCTGATCCATCTCTTCATATGAACTGGATATCTCTTGCAGTCAGGCCGGAACACAAATTCTTGGGCCTGATTTTTGATAGGAAACTCACTTTCTTGCCACATATAAGTAACCTGAAAGTGAAATGTACAAAATCTTTGGATCTGTTACAAGTCCTCTCGCACAGGTCTTGGGGAGCAGATCAACAGACTCTTCACCGTATTTTCACCTCTGTTGTTTGATCAAGGCTAGACTATGGAAGCATCGTCTACGGATCGGCACGCCCCTCCACATTGAAACGTCTGGACCCCATACACCAGCAAGGGCTACGACTAGTCCTCGGAGCTTTCCGGACCTCACCAGTACAAAGCCTCTATGTTGAAAGTGGTGAGATGTCCCTCGAGAGGCGACGTACTTATCTCGCTATCCGTTATGCGTTGAGGACGAAAAGTTACCCTCAACATGCGGCGCTTCCATGTGTCAAAAGTACACGTCTTAGGCAGCTGTTTCTTAACAGACCCTCTGCTACATGTCCCTTGTCCATGCGTATTGCACACCAGGTTCAATGTTATAATTTCACTGAATACAATTCCTTGGTATCCGAATCTGGCAAAGATCTTCCTCCATGGTCAGCACCAACACAGTCAAACTGCTCATTAACCAAATACAGGAAAACCGATACCTCCTCAGTTGTACTGCAACAAGAATTTAAACACCTCAGGAACAGTTTTGGTGATCATGTGGACCTTTACACAGACAGATCAAAAACAAGCACAGGCGTATCGTGCGCAATGGTAACGACAACATCGACAAGGGCACATCGCCTAAACCTGGTGATGTCGATATTCAGCGCTGAAGTTTATGCTATAATTTTGGCGCTTAACTTTATCTTACAGAATCATACCACATCATCAGTCATCTACACTGACTCTCCTAGTGCCTTGCATGCGATATGTAGCTTCCATAAAACAAAAAACTTCCTTATTCAACGTGCGAGACATTTAGCATCATTGATCACAAGCAAAGGGTACAAGCTAACCATTTGCTGGGTGCCCAGCCATGTGGGCATTGCAGGAAATGAATGTGCTGACCGGGCTGCAGCTGCCATCCTGCAGTCCGATGATGTTACCCCTTTTAATATGCCGTTTGAGGATTTAGTTCGCGTGTTAAAATACAAAATGAAGGTGAAGTGGCAGCAGTTTTGGGAAACTCAAACCAATAATAAACTCCGTCTCATCAAAGGTAAAATTGGGAGGTCTACTTATCCTCTTGAAAACCGGCTTCAAGAGAGAACACGTTGCCGGCTAAGGATAGGACACACATATGTTACACATGGGTTCCTACTTGAGGGAGAGGAGCCACCACATTGTATGAACTGCGACACACAACTTTCCATTATACACATTCTCATAGAATGCCCTTTGTACAATTTTCATCGTCAACGCTACTTTCAACACTTCTATAAGAACTTTATTCCTTTTCATCCAGCTCTTTTACTGGGTGATGAACCTCTTGTTCAATTTGAGAACGTTTTTAAGTTTTTTAGAGACGTCGGTATACTCGACCAGTTGTAAATTTTTAATCCCGTTTGTTCTTTTATCTATGCTACCTTGTGGTTTTAAATAAATCACTACAATTTTAACTTTCACCAAGCTTGGCGCATTATGACCTTCGTTGTCGCTGCGCCAAAAAAATCCCAATCATCATCATCATCACTTGTTCACTAGGAGGGGGACCCTTGTAGCAGCCGACAGGCTGTATTAGTTCTCGAAAACCGACTTCCTTCGTGGCCCCCGCTTCTTCACAGACACACGCCGTGCCAGACCGATCACGAGAATCCGCGACGCTGTAAATTTCCTCGAACTCGCGGGGTCGCCTGGTATGCGTGGTCTGCCTCTCGGACGCGGTGTAACCTGACACCCGGTTTGCGCGTTCCGAGGGGGGCAGTCTGGACTGGGGTTCCGAAGGAAGCGGACGCTAAAATAAACACGGCTCATAATGTAAAAGAAGTTGTCTTTCTTCTGTGACTCCAAATTCAATCTTACAACTGGTGACCCTCTACACTTCGCAACAATGCGAACTTGTACCTGTGGAATTGTGTAAGTTTGACAGGGATGCAACAAAAGTGTTAAACTCTCCAGCTAGCCGTCCACCAGTTAGAACCGTTCCACCTACGGCCAACTCCTCGACAGGGCTGTTTTCCCGACTGTAAATTGATTTAAGACGCTTCCATGCAGTATTTGGCTTAGCAGAAACATTCTCGAAAACTGAATTTTAATATAGCTTTTTTGCGCGACGTAACTTCGAGTTTACACTGTTTCGGTATTTTTAAAAAAAAATAATTAGATCTTCGGGTGACCTATTTTTTATGAACTTTCTGTAAAGCTTATTTCTAATATTTAACATTTGTCTCAGTTCCTTTCTTACCCAAGGTTTACGAATTTTGCGGAAACCCTGAAAACTTTAACCGGAAAATGCTTATCGTATAGTTTACGAAACTCATCAAGGAAGCTTTTATACGCTCTCTCCGAATCCTTCTCTTTAAAAACGTGTTCTCAGGATGTTAGTAACAGGTCATTTCGAAATGCCTCAAGCGACGACTGCTGAATGGATCGGTGTGACACATGTGTCTGAACCTTTGGTCGTTTGCTAAGTGACGGTATCGCTACAAAAATAGGCATATGATCGCTTATATCCGCGCTGATGACAAAGGCTGTGGGATCAAGTTCATTTGTAATGAACAGGTCTAGTGATGTCGCTGAGACACTGGTGACCCGGGTAGAAATCTCAATGACATTACTGAAACCATTTGCATCATAAAGTGTTTGAAAGCGTAACTGATGAGTGGTTTTAGTGAGCATGTCAATGTTGAAATCGCCTCCTATGACGAGAGTTAATTACTATGAGTCACAAAGGAAAACAGTCGCTCAAGAAAATCTAACATAGGTTGAATATGGCCATCCGGCGGTCTATATATGTAACTGTGAATAAATGTTTCTCATTTTTGTACTGTCAATATTTCAAAATCTCCCGTAGAACACGTAAAGTCATCTACAATTTGGCAATGAAACGAGTTTCTGACAAGAATTGCGACACCTCCTCCTTTCCGTCCGATCCTGTTAAGAGGGAATAGGGTGTATCCCTGAAAGAGATAGTGATCCTCACCAGAACACCAGGTGTCTGGTGAGGATCACTGGTGAGAGACCTGGCGTTTGATGGAGGCAGTTTAGATGGGGTGTTTTACGGCTCTGCAGAAGATAAGAAAGGCGGCCAGGTGGGACAAGCCGTGTCATGGTCACAGAAAAACACAGATATCACAGAGACATGCTAACAGGCGCTGGATGAGCCCTCGGACGATCGCCGACGACGGACGCTGCCGTTTTTCCATGACCGTACTCGTCAAAATCGACGGTGAACTCGTGTTTTCCAATCCAGAATGGGCGCTGGATGGGCTCTAGGAGGACCACCGGCGACGGCCTTTGCCATTCTAGCAAGATCCAGTTCGTTCCTTATTTGTATTACGGGAGATCCGTCCTCCTTTCGGGCAAATATTTTGCCTTCCCGACTCCAAACATATTTCCAGTTGATTTCCTTCTTCTTTGCGACAGTTTGGCCCAATAGCTTTTTCAAGGTTGGACATAAATGCTCATTTATGAATACAGTATGTCGTACACTATGACCAAGTTCTACAGTTGTTAGCCGTATGCTCCTTGCCTAATCAACCAAGATGCAAGATTTGATGCACGAAAACTGTTCCGAGACCATGGAAAACCGCCATGGTAATTCCCATCTTCCCACCAGGAAAGTCGCCTCACGACCTCGACTTGTTTCGCCCAATAGTCCTTACCAGCTGCGTAGGCAAAGTCATGGAGCGCATGATCCACTCACGCTTAAACTGGTATTTTGAAACCAGGGCCTATTTCCCAGAAGCCATGGCAGGTTTCGCCAAGGAAGATCAGCGATAGATAATTTTATAGACATTCTCTCCAGCGTCCAGCTAGCTCGGACTGAAGGACAGTTAACAGTTGGTGTTTTCATCGACGTGATGAAGGCGTACGACAGCGTGCTACACAGCGTCATCGTCGCCACACTCCAAGAGGCTGGAATAGGGCGCCTACCGCTATCATGGATCCAAGATTACCTCTCCGATCGGTTCCTATTTGTGCGCATTTGTGCGCAGAAGGAGATACATATCCCGTTCACCGTGGTGTTCCACGAGCAAGCGTACTTAGTCCGCTGCTCTTCAACATCATTATGGCTTCACTCCCCTAACAGTTACGTGAACACATCAACATAACAATATACGCTGACGGCGTATGCATCTGGACCTCAGCTGGCCGCACCGATACGATCCAGTAACGTCTACAGACGCTCTAGGCATTATTGTATCCTACCTCGCCGACTGCGGGCTCTCGATCTCCCCAAGCAAAACTGTAGCAATGGCTTTTACGCGCCTCTCTATTAGCAAGTACCCTCTACGTGTTTGGGGTCTACCGGTTTGTCCCGTGTAATAAATACTTGGGCACCATCATAGATAAAGGGCCGACGTGGTCGAAACACCTGAAGTCAACAAAACCAACAACTATACTAACGTGTTACGACACGTCGCTGGAGCATCTTGGGGGCTGACGTGTGCTGACCTGCGTCAGCTACACCGCTCCCTCATAATAGGACCTTAAGGCTTGCCGACCATACGTGGCCTCAGTAGAAACGGAGAGGTAGAACGCACAAAGTCTCCGAGTATGCCTAGGAGTTCCTGGACCAATGAGGCATACTGCGTCTTAGATGAAGTGAAGGAACCATCGGCGCATGTCCTGCGAGAGACGCTCCGTACCTACACGCGATTTCTCACCCGACACCAATCACATTACCTCCAGTCTATCGAGTCGAACTGTCCCTCGTCTACGTTCGAAGCTGCAATCTCCCGTCTAAAAAGCTGTGTACCATCGTCCACTGCACACTCCTCGTATGCACCAGCTATATGGACCCTTTGTACCCCTACAGTCCATACGGACATCCCTGGCCTAGCAAAGAAGAGTAACATGCCTCCTATTATCGCGCACCTACTACATTTGGACACTGCATACCACCAGCGAGGGGAAGTGTACACTGACGGATCTGTGGTACCAGGCAGTTTAATGGCCGCATTCTACGTGCCGAGTTGTAGCATCCAGCAAGGACTTAAAGGGACTATAAAATGATTTTTTTCTCGTTGTCATCTGAAAGAAAACGTTTTTCCAAGTCTAGAACCAAAATTTTACTTTCGTCGTGCGTGGAGTATTCTCGTGAGTGAATTAAACGGAGCAGCGAAGGGAGGACAACTGGCGCCGCGCCGCGGAGAGTTGCCCAGCGGAGACACAGCAGGCAACTTGACGGGACAACGGCCGGCTCGGCAACACTTCATCGTGAAGTGTTGCCGAGCTGAAAGATCCCGCCAGGAGCATGCGCCGTAGGATCCCGCGTATGCGTTCATCGGGAGTGGAAATCTCCACGACGGGAGCTTTCGCGCGATGGTCACAGTCTATCGCAGCCGCATAGTCGCATCCTGTGGTTTTCGTCGACATGCCGAGACGATGTTGGATAGTTGGTTGCCCCAATTTACGTCAATATTTGCCTGGTATCCAATGTGCGGACAGATTTTAATGCCACGAAGCAATCAGACCGCCGGAGTGGAAAGGCGATGTGGTGCCAACGACTTGCTGCTCGTGTTTGTGGCGGACATTTGCAGGATCGAATTTACGAAGGGTACGCTGAATCTCTTCAACGTACTGGATAACGAGCTCAGTGTCGTCTGAATCAAGGTGTAGCACCATCACAGTACCTGTCCACATCGGGGAAAGAACATCCACCCAAACGGCGCAAAGGTGTGAGTATTTTTCGTTATTGGGGCTAACAAAGGTCTCTCAGTCCGTGTGGTTCAAATGCTATCATAGATTTCAGGATTGTGTGAATGGGTTAATTCTCATTTGCGTGACTCTGATCTTTGCCGCCGCTTACGGCACAGAGAGAGTAAAAAAAAAAAAAGAAAATAGAAGTTACCGAATCTAGCCCCTAAACTCAGGTGGTGCACTGTTGATAAAAGTACACTTCGTTTAGCATGACCTTAGAAACCATACTTCAACAGAATATTTATGTAATATGTTGAACATACGTATCCGTTCTTTTCTCTTCACTCAGCTGCTTTTATGTACATGTACATGAACATTTTTCACTCCATCGACCCGAAGATGGAATACTCGACCACTCTGCTGCTCACCCGATGGGAAGAAACTATCGTACACCGCTTACGGTTAAAAGTATCCCGAACACCGTCACTGCTATGCAAGATGGGCCAACTGAGCTCCTCAGCATGCGCAACGTGTAGGGTAGAAGCAGACACAGCGCGTCTACTATCGCACTGCAGACGTTAGGACACTGCTCGCGACAATCTCAAAGGACGCCTGACTGCTCTGGGACACACACACATAGACCTTCCTGTATTACTTGGCCCTGTGCGACACTCCCGTCAGTGGTACGTCACTCGAGCTTTCCTCGACTTCCTTTACACGACAGGCGTCATGAGAAAATTATGAGTTGATCTTTCATGTCATCTACACATCATGCCACCGTCATCATCTTATATTTGGTTTTACTCCATCTCTGTGATATATTTCGATTTAGGAATAGCAAGCCGACCTTCGGTCAGCCTGACCCCCCCCCCCCGGCTACAGCACGAGCTAAATGAATGTGCACGAGATCATACACACCGCAACAAATACTTTTACTCTAATGTCCCAAAGGCAAAAGGACGTCGAAAGACGAGTTCACTCTTTCTACGACCTATGGAACGTTTTATGTTTACGACCAATGGAAGTATGCGGTGATAATATCGTGCTGTTGAATCTAGGAGAGTTCGTCGCAATGCAAGCCACTCAGGATCTTCGGAAAGTGGCACTGTGTTGGTTGCAGAATACCTGCTAGGAATTACATGATGTCGAGCAGCTGAGGAAGACGGCAAAACAAACACGTGCCTGGTGCTGGACAGTTCATGCAATTTTCTCTTTTCACCCTGTTTACACGTTATAGCGTACTCGCCCTATTGAAAAACAGTTTTTGGTGGGCCACCAGAGCTGATGTGTGGTGTGTTTTTGGACCTTGATGGACTGATTGGCCACCAGCCCTGATTCCACCAGCCTTGACTGGCTGAATGCCCCCACCAGCCCTGATGTGCAGTATATGTACATCCACAGACGTGCATGCGTGTATATGCATATTTGCTGGAGTTGATATACATTTTCTGTAGCAGACACATATTGCCACTCAGGATTCGACATCACTCAGCCGTCCTGGTGGCCAACCAGGGGCTGTCAGAATCAACCTGGTGGCCAATCAGGGGCCACAAGAACAGGTCTGGTGTTCCACCAGGTGCTGTCAGAGTCAACCTAGCGGCCAGTCACGTGCCACCAGAACAGGTCTGGTGGTCCACCAGGTATAGTCAAGGAGTGTCTGGTGGTCCACCAGGTGCAATCAAGGAATGCCTAGTGGACCACCAGATGCCCCCCAAAGAATGTGATTGGCCATCAGAATTCCTGGTGGTCCATCAGCATCATTTTTTGATAGGGCGTGTACCTCGAGTGCCGTAAAGCCTTTCTTCGTGATGTGTGCTTTCGCCGTCGAATCCGGAGAAGGGCGCTCTGTATTTCTTGGACGTTATATCGTTGCACAATGCTCTAGTACTCGTAAGAGCACCGTTTGCCGTCGAAGGTGGAATGCTGACCATAGTTCGGAACGAACTGACGAATTCGTCCGTAGCTGGTAGTTTCTCAGTACGGACCCAAGGCGCTTGAGAAACCATAGAGTATTCCAAAGTAAAGTACATGCGAGTACTTCCTATCTTAAGGGGTCATCCTAATCAGAGTAAACACTCGAGTTTGAATTCGCATGTAGGACCAAATTGAAGAATAGGTCGAGGTTGACTTCGGGCCCCCCGTAATGGTCGAGGGACCGATCCCGCGCTGCCGGCTTCTGTCGTGTAATAGAAGTACCGGCAGCAGTCGGTCCCCCTTTGTCTTTCACGACCGGGGTTTTTCGGGCCCTGCGGGAGCGTCTGGTCATCTTGGATTCTTCGTTTGTGATCTTCGTTTACGATCTTCGTTTATGGTCTTCGTCTTTGTTTCTTGGTGTTTCCATTTTCCCTGCTACAGTTCTTGGAATATATGCGGCATCGGCTGTGTCGTTGCATTGGCAAAATGTCGCAGAAATCAACGTTTCGCCATTCGTTATACTGCCTGGTGAAACTATGTAGCTTTCTACAGACCATTGAACTCCCATTATAATCTCATTGCAACGGTATGGGACATGCTGGCATTTTTAGAGCGCAGCTATAAGGCGACTATTCCTGCGTTGAGCCTCGTCGGCGT
Organism: Ornithodoros turicata; assembly: GCF_037126465.1. Lineage (NCBI taxonomy): Eukaryota > Metazoa > Arthropoda > Arachnida > Ixodida > Argasidae > Ornithodoros > Ornithodoros turicata. The sequence continues at coordinate 11,303,394 of NC_088207.1, forward strand.
TGTAACAGTCACAGCGAACGCGAAGTGAAGCGGAGGATGAAAGTACGGGAGGAGCGTGAGGAGGAAAGCCGCGGGGAAGCGTACGACTAGGCTGAAGAGGGCGCGAGGAGGAAGGCGAAGGAGGAGGGCATGCTTGGGAACTAAATTTTGCGGATGACTCTTGTCACTGGAGTACATGACATTTCCACACGTGCGATCTTACGGTGGCCACCAATTTCATTTGCAAGTTTAGAGCCAAGCTCACTAAATTGCAACCGGTGCTTTACTGGAAGTGCGTCAGCACCGCAGCATCGTAGCACCGCCCGTGCTTGTGTAATGAGCGGCGCTAGGATGCTGCGGTGCTCACTCGTTGCAAGGAACGCGCCGGTTGCAGTTTGATGTGCTTGGCTCCAATCTTGCAATAACAACAACATCAAATAAATTAATGATAATGAATGGGGAACTTCGCCAGGTAAGGTGCGGCCCGCTACCTCAAGGCATAATAGGGCAGGATGAGATATGTCCTGATGGTGAGGTGATGAACGATGCTAAATAGGGTCGATAGTCAGTGGACTCAGTAAGACATCAGCACGGTAGGCAAAACCACAGCACACACACACACACAAAAATACACACACACACACACACACACAACCAACAGGTACGCAGGCAGATCATAGGGTATCGAGGAGACCAGTGTGCCGGAGGAAAATCTTGAAATACTCATCAGCTTGGCAATGTTCGATCTGGTTAGACCTAGGGCCGAGAATGGTTGCCAATGTGAATGGTGCTGCCGTGATCGACTGCAGGCGGCACTGTAGAGCTTCTCTTTGGGAAGTGTAAATATGGCAGTCGACTAGCTGCTCGTGTTTGTAGCGGACATTTGCATGATCGAATTTACGGAGGGTACGCTTAATCTCTTCAACGTACTGGATAACGAGCTCAGTGTCGTCTGAATCAAGGTGTAGCACCATCACAGTACCTGTCCACATCGGGGAAAGAACATCCACCCAAACGGCGCAAAGGTGTGAGTATTTTTCGTTATTGGGGCTAACAAAGGTCTCTCAGTCCGTGTGCTTCAAATGCTATCATAGATTTCAGGATTGTGTGAATGGGTTAATTCTCATTTGCGTGACTCTGAACCTTGCCGCCGCTTACGGCACAGAGAGAGTAAAAAGAAAATAGAAGTTACCGAACTAATCCCTAAACTCAGGTGGTGCACTGTTGATAAAAGTACACTTCGTTTAGCATGACCTTAGAAACCATACTTCAACAGAATATTTATGTAATATGTTGAACATACGTATTCGTTTTTTTCTCTTCACTCAGCTGCTTTCATGTTCACGGGACTTCCTCAGCGGAGCCTCGCATGGAGTCCTCGCATTCATGACGTCTACCAGCTGGTTGACACGTTGTACGAATGCAATAGATGCATCGCAGTCTGTCAGGTTGTCGTGATGAGGCTGATAATGCTTCATCCCCTTTGCAACACTGTCGCTGAACAACTGTGTGAGCAATAGAAAATAGCTGCTTTTTATTGCTAATATTGCTTATTTTACCGTGGCTCTTATACAGTCTCTGCTCGATGGGCAAATATGGCGATTGAGAGACTGGGATGAAGTACACACATATTTTGAAGCCTAAATCATTGCCGTGCGATACCTTCATCTTTGGTATCAGGCTAGATGTGACGTTCATCACAGGAATATGTTGCTTTATTCGTATCTCCCACCTGGAATGCCATGGCCACGTTCATCTTTTGATATGGGCGTGGATCTACATGATCCGGCGTCAGCTTAGGGCATGCTTTCAGGTTGTGCGCACCGGGGCCGATCCATTTCTACCACTGCACTCCAGTGCTTTATGTCAACTATTCCATCTGGTGTCTGTGAAGTGTTGAAATGGCATTACCAAGAGATGTAAAGCATAAGAACTGTAATGATAGTTACTGTCAACTTTCTTTTCTTCACAAGGCTGTTCCTCAAGCATTTTATCAAATGTGGGAAATCAGATGTGAACCACAGCTGCCTTGAAAAGTTGCATGGATGGGTACAGTTGACTTCACTGGTGTTGACTCCAAAGTGAGACCACATGTTCCTGTTCCACGATGCCCCATCAGTGGTCACTACATCTACCAGGAGTCCTGCATTCTCAAGTAGTATGATGTTTTACTCGAGGACAAGTTTGTGCAGTACATTTCCTGGTGCACTGCCCTTACTGAGGAAGCATGCCAAGGCCTGAACCCACTTGCCCCTGAAAGGCTGGAGCATAAAGACCAGTGCGTGGTCTCCCTTCTTGCTCTTCTGGGACTCTGGTGTGTATTTTCCCAAATTTGTGAAGCCATGAAGCTTGTATGAGGACCGGTCTAATGATACACCCTCTGTCAGCTTCATCTCGTCAACGAGGAGGGCTCTTGAAATTTAGCAATATTAAGTGTAAATCCCTAGTGCATATGTTCAAGTTTTACCACACAGTGATATGGGGTACGAGCAACGAAGGTAATGCATATTTTTTAAGAGGAGGATAAGCTGCATACATTTGTTGCAGTTCAGTAAAATGCTACCACTGCCATTCAGTATTCCATGTTTTTCCTTGGAAGACTTGAAAGTAACCAGCATCACTATCATAGCTCTTACACACATTCATGTGTATACTTTTTCCAGGCATCAGGAATGATTAAAATGACAGGTGCGTGTCCCACTTCGATTCTTTTGCACATCCGTCACAGTGTTTGTAGACTGTTTATGCTCAGATTTGTGAGGTGAAATATCCCGCACATGGTAAGCTACGGATTGTAGTAATAAAGGTAGTATTTATCATGTATTGTTGCAGAAAAGTGCACGAACTACTCTATCAAATGTGCTGTCTGATTGCACGCCATCAATCTGTGCTTCCCCGACATCTCATTGATTGCTGCAAATGGTGGCTCTCTTTTATTCCCCGGACACTTTCAGCCATATGTCGGCACAGTTCCCTTAGAAGTCGGCCCAGGACGCACATTCCGCAGGGCGTCAGTCGTTGCCCACATATGTGAGGCCAACAATGGCGAGCCCTTTCACCATCACCACCATTCCATAATATAGCAAGTAATATAACATACCGTGCTTGTCTTCAGGTGCCATTGCAGCTGACCGAATTTTAATGCATTCAAAGACGCTTTCCTGAAACCCATAAATGCCCTTGACTTTGTTGATGTAGTTGTTGAGTGTGTCAACACAGGTAAGTGGGAGCAGGTCTTTGGAGCGCAGGTGCTTGTAGAGTGCTTGGCTCATCCTCATTGGAAGGCACTCATACACCCATTCCAAAGTGTAGCGACGGCCTTGTGGACCCTTCCTTTTGGCATTTGCAAAACATTGCCTGACTGCTTCTTTCTAACTATCAGGTAGAGAAGTTAATGCAGCTTCCACAGTTTCATTTGACAGGTTGGCACACTTTTCCTTCAAGTGGTTGACTTTCTGATGTAATTTAACGACCTGGTGAACAAAAAAGGAAGATATTAGAAAGCATGCTTAATATCTCCTTTGTGGTGCTGCTTTTGTTGTATAGGTTTAAAAAATCAACGAAGTGGGGTGGCAAGCATATATTACTGTTTTCCGGAGGCGTATTCTCTGCTGGTTCAACTTCTTTCTAGAGGATTTCGGTGGTCGTCCTCGTCCAGATTTCACTGCATGTTTTTGTCGCCGCATTGTGTTTTTCTGTTTAGTGGTGTCCAGTCGACAATAGATGCATCTGTCGATTTTTGGTCCTCTTGAGGTGCTCTCCGCTCCCATGTAGTACCCTGTGCACTTGTCTGAAATTCTTTGAAATTAAGCAATCATTAACATTTCATATCAAGATTGAGAATGAAAATTTGAAAAATGAAAAAAGCATTATGCATCAAGATTGAGTTCTATCAAAATCCAGCACATTAACATCCTGTGATGTCTTATAAAATATTACGAGGCCTTAGTTACCCACCTGGAGGACCCCTTGACTCCAGGACACACACAAGCCTCATCGATGGTTTTCAAGATTGATGTGACCTCTGAACCAGACACTGCTTTCTTTCCACTTGTTTCTGGCATCTGAACAGACCTTTCGTTGAAAAAGACTAAGATTTCAAGGTCAGCCTTCACAATGATACGTTTTGTCACATTGAACATGTCATCGACGTAAACAAAAGCGATGAATTTTTTCTTCACATCAATTGAAGTTGCCCACTGAGAGTTGGGTTTCTGTATCTGTGTCACTTCATCCAGCAGTTTTGTGAAGGTGTCGTGGTCATCTTGATTTATTGGCGCAGTCACATCCACGAGATTGTCCTCATCTCCTGTCGGTACAGGGACCTCATGGTCGTGGTGAGAACAGCCAGGCTGCGGCTCGTCACTTGATCCACGCGCATGCTTTACAGGCACAGATCTTTCAGCTGGAGCTTTTCGTTTGCCTTCTTTCCATTTACTCTCCGAGGTATTCGGAAAGAGACAAGGCACAGCATCCTCCTTTAGCGTTGGCTTTGTTCTTTCCAGCTTGTGCACTGTGCCGTCCTTCAGAGTGGTGGTGTAGTACCTTTCAATGTCACTCTCCTTGAAGTGAAGGATGCACACTTTATCAGTCTTAGACAGCGTTTTGTCAAGCCTTGGAATGACTGTTTTCCATTTCTTGAACAGTTCTTCATTCTGAAAATAAGATCACAAATGTCCGCTATCAAGTAGAAAATCTCCTGAAGAGCATGGGGAAGATACGAGGCATTCTGCACTATAATGCAATACAGTACAGCAATACAATGTAGTATAATGCAGTACAATAATAGTACAGCCAAGACAAAGCAAACGGAAATGTTGTGCCTCATTCCACTACATATTTCGAGAGGAAATTCATTGGCATGCATACATTTAAGTTTTGTTCTTTAGCACAATATAAATACACTAACAGAAGGGACAGGGCACAGACTAGAATTCAATTCAATTCACAGACCAGAAGCCAATATTGCAAGTAACTGCTGAAGCAGTCTGACAATTGTTCTCTCAAAGAGAGTGCACGCTCATTGCAAGAAAACATTATACATTGTTAGTGAAAAGTTGTATAGCCGTAAGAAATACAAACCATTACCGTGTTCTCTGGGCGCACATGATCCACAATGCCAGGCAATCTCGATACAAAAATGAAACGAACATATCCTCAGGGCGCAACTTTTCTCCTTATAACTAGAACTTCCCAAAATTGAGTGTTTTTTTTTTCTTATAAATTTCAATTGTAGGAAATATCTCCACCATACATTTTTTACGAGCCCAGCAAACTGGACTTTATAATGATAGTTTATGAAGAGCAAAACTGATGTTGGATACATTGATTTGCGTAAAAAAGAAAAAACAAGCTCTTGCACAGTTTGTGCCCAATGGTAGAAGTGCAAGGGTGCAGGCGAGCTGGTACATTGTGAAAACATTTGTGCCCAATAATTGTAACAGATGCTGTATATACCTTCCTTCTCTTTGCAATATTCCAGCCCAGAACCAAGTGCAGTCAAGCACCAAGCTACCCACAAGAGCACTTCACAAAGGAGGAAGAAGAAACCTATTTGATGTTTTACTTTCAATAAACTAGCAAAACTATCGTATGTGATATACTGCCTAGATTACATTTTGAACGGACCTGCTTTTGAAATCACACCGCGTATAAGTCCATACTTCAGTCAAAATCTACTTAGACGTTTCCGTATCTCCGAGATGGAGGCCGATAAAATGCGCACGTACTAGTTTCACTTTCTTACCTTTGGCACGCCGAAGAGAGTGGGATTTTTCTGCCCCTTTTCTTTGTTTCTCTTCTTCGCAAGAGAATTTCCGGTGTCGCATCCAGGTATGAAGCAGTTTCTACTCATTGTTAAATTCAGCAGAGCATCGTGTAGCAAAACACTTGGTGAACAGCTGAGCACTTAACTTTCACTACTGCGCGGGGTACCTTTGACACGCACTGGTAGTGCGCATCATAAAACCGGCTCCGGGGTAATAAACGACTCAATCAGTGACTGAAAGGTTGTTTATTCTGCTTGCACACGAAACATATTTTATTGCACTGTAGATCACATAATCATTTTCACAATGTAATATGACTTGGAGTCCCTTCACAATTTTGGAATGCATTTGGAACATCTTTGCGTCATTACGGTAAAGGAAACGTGAAATTAACACAACCGAAGTTAACTCCGCAGTGCTTAGAAGAAGCGACGATGTTGCAGGACGTTTCCGTGTGCATATATCTTGTTACACATTCAAAATTACTCTCTATCTTTCCACAACACCACTTCGCGAGAACACCACAGGACAAAACAGGATAGGTGGGCTTTCCCTCATGGCACGTAAAGCAGTCAAGATGACGATGTTACAGCTAAGAGAAACAGAAAGAAGTTTAAAGAAAGCTCATCCTGAACACAAAACCGTTCTGTCTGTGGCACGGATCATTTTTCTCTTTTTTTCCGTAACGAGAACATGCATCACGCACGATGCTCTGTCAAGGCTATTAGTTTCGGTATCCAGCCTACCAGGGCGCGCCAGCGCCGCCACACGGCCGTAATTATACGACGAATTCAGACTCATGTTTTCCGTCGAGTCCGGTCTCCTTCCTTTTACTCCGTGCCATTGTGCAACACCGGCACAGGGCGCAGGGCGCACAACGGGGCACAGAAGTGTGGTCCGTACAGTTACACCATCGACGGGAGCACGTGCGCGGGACAGGAGAGACCTTTCACAGAGGAGGGACGGAAGAGACATTTGGAGAGTGCTCTCCTCGCATTTCGATGGAGCGATTTCGTCCGGAAAAATTTGTGGCATATTAGTTTCTAGACGGGAAGAACAGTTTCCAGCGAAAAAAAGGAAGGGGGTTCGGGAAATTTCATAGTTCCTTTAAGCTTCCTCCACAGAGGCGGAGCTCTAGGTCATCTACGCAGCATTGTGATACATATCGCGTTCATCAGCGGACATTTGGACGATTATCACTGACAGCAAGACAGCATTACAGGTGATGGCCTCATACTGTGTTAATACGATTAACGATATTTGCACAAGGATCGCAAAGCGCTACAACGAATTACTCGCCTCAGGCCACAGTGTCTGGTTCCAGTGGGTGCCAGGCCATATCGGCCTACACGGGAACGCATACGCTGATGACGCTGCGCGCCGCGCTCATGAGAAAGGTGAGCTAATTGCATCAGTACCGATGTCGTCGTCCGCCAACAGAATTCAGGTGAAGCGGCTCTGCGCTCGCAATACACTACACTTCAGTGATGGGCAAAGTACCTCAAGATTATACTTAAAGTAAAGTACCAAGTACCTGGGGTCATTAGTACTTCAAGTACAGTACAAAGTACCCAATTCCAAATGTACTTGAAGTAAAGTACAAAGTACAAGGCAAAGTACGTACTTCAAGTATTCATCAAGTACATTGCGAATTTAATTTGGATCACTTTGCATTTCACTGTTAATTTCACTGTTTCCGAAGGGAGGACAGCTGGCGCCGCGCCGTGACGAGCTGCCGAGCGGAGACACAACGGGTAACTTGACGCGACCACGGCCGGCTCAGCAACACGTCATCGTGACGTGTTGCCGAGCCGAGGAATCCCGCCAGGAGCATGCGCCGTAGGATCCCGCGTATGCGTTCATCGGGAGTGGAAATCTCCATGACAGCAGCTTTCGCGCGATCGGCAGATTTCGGCAGTGGCGGCAGCCACAGCGCGAGCTCGCGGCATTACTTGCCATTGTGCAACACCGGTGACGTAACGGGGAACCGAAGAGCGGTCCGTACAGTTACACCATCGGCAGGGAAATATGCGCAAGAGAGGAGGAACGCGGAAGAGACATTTCCAGCGCGCGCTCCTCGCAGAGTGGAGCGATTTCGTCCGGAAAAATTTGCGGCATATTAGTTTCTCTGCGGGAAGAACAGTTTTCATCGAAAAAAAGTATGGGGGTTCGGGAAATTTCATAGTCCCTTTAAGTATCTGTGTCTTGCTTTTTTGGAGAAACTTTAGCGAGCATTCTTGTCAAATCCTCTAAAGCCATAAAGTCCTAGGTTAAGTGCTAACCCGTGAATATGAACTTAATCAGATAACATAATTTGCAGTTACATGTAGAGAGGTAATCCGTCAGCTGTGCTGTGATTATGTATTGTAACCTGACTGATCCAAGATCACCCGCCTAGTGTGGTGTTCCGGTACTAATCTTCTGCTATAACAGGCTAGGAAATTTCGAGGGAAAAAAGTACAAGTCAACGGAGACTATATATTTCTGGGCATTCCATGTTGCTTTTTGAAATACAACATGTTTAAAAAAAGAATATGAAGAAAGTAAAAGACGATGAAGCACAATGTAAGCCATCATTTTTATACGACTGTGATCTGCAGCAATGTAATCCATGTGACAAGTTTAAAAAAACGTAAAATGTAAAAATGGAAGCATGTGTGTCTTTCAGAGTGTTCGTCATGTAATGCAATCACACATTGTGATATCAAATGATTATTAATTGCCAATGAAGGAAACAATATCAAAAAAGCTTAGAACCCTGCATTGGGAGAACTGGAATGACAACTGACCAAGTCATTGTGCTGCCGGTTGCAGTGTCATAATGTGTGCGTGTCTTTGCATTCCATTCGTTTTACATAATCATAGAAGCGTTGATACTTTTTCAACATTTCAAGCCTCTCGACAATACATTAGCTTCAACAATTATGCTCTTTAGCAGCACAAAAATCCTTTTTGGTAAAATGTCAGACTGGGACTCTTGGTACTGCATCCCACTAAAAGCGCTAAAATGACGACAAGAAGACGAAAACACACAGATAGCGCTATCTGTGTGTTTTCGTTTTCTTGCTGTCATTTTAGAACTTTTAGTATGGTGCATTTTTGATACTCTTTTGTGATTTTTTGTCTGGAGTTCAAGTTTGGGTACTTGAGTACTTGACGGGAAAGCACAGGAAGAAAGTACTTTAAGTACAGTACAAAGTACACGATTTAAAATGTACTTACAGTAAAGTACAAGTACACAGATATGTACTTAAAGTACTACTTGAGTACTTGGTACTTCAAGTACTGCCCATCACTGCTACACTTCATAGAAAATGCTGTGCCTGAAAACACGCTCCTACACTCCATCGACCCGAAGATGGAATACGCGACCACTCTGCGGCTCACCCGAAGGGAAGAAACTATCGTACATCGCTTACGGTTAAAAGTATCCCGAACACCGTCACTGCTATACAAGATGGGCCAACTGAGCTCCTCAGCATGCGCAACGTGTAGGGTAGAAGCAGACACAGCGCGTCTACTATCGCACTGCAGACGTTAGGACACTGCTCGCGACAATCTCAAAGGACGCCTGACTGCTCTGGGACACACACACATAGACCTTCCTTTATTACTTGGCCCTGTGCGACACTCCCGTCAGTGGTGCGTCACTCGAGCTTTCCTCGACTTCCTCCACACGACAGACCTCATGAACAAATTATGAGTTGATCTTTCATGTCATCTACACATCATGCCACCGTCATCATCTTATAATTGGTTTTACTCCATCTTTGTGATATATTTAGATTTAGGAATAGCAAGCCGACCTTCGGTCAGCCTGACCCCCCCCCCCCCCGGCTACAGCACGAGCTAAATGAATGTGCACGAGATCATACACACCGCAACAAATACTTTTACTCTAATGTCCCAAAGGCAAAAGGACGTCGAAAGACGAGTTCACTCTTTCTACGACCTATGGAACGTTTTATGTTTACGACCAATGGAAGTATGCGGTGATAATATCGTGCTGTAGAAGCTAGGACACTTCGCAGCAATGCACGCCACTCAGGATCTTCGGAAAGTGGCACTGTGTTGGTTGCAGAATACCTGCTAGGAATTACATGATGTCGAGCAGCTGAGGAAGACGGCAAAACAAACACGTGCCTGGTGCTGGACAGTTCATGCAATTTTCTCTTTTCACCCTGTTTACACGTTACAGCGTTTTCGTGTACCTCGAGTGCCGTAAAGTCTTTCTTCGTGATGTGTGCTTTCGCCGTCGATAGCAATCCGGAGAAGGGCGCTCTGTAGTTCTTGGACGTTGTATCGTTGCACAATGCTCTAGTACTCGTAAGAGCATCGTTTGCTGTCGAAGGTGGAATGCTGACCATAGTTCGGAACGAACTGACGGATTCGTCCGTAGCTGGTACAGTCTCAGTACTGACCCAAGGCGCTTGAGAAACCATAGAGTATAGTAAAGTACATGCGAGTACTTCTTATCTTTCGGATCATCGTAATCAGAGTAAAGACTCGAGTTTGAATTCGCATGTACACACCGCCAAATGTAAGAATCAAATCACTGAGGACCACGAGGCGCTCTTCTGTTTTGCTATGGACTCCGATTTCCTCAAATGCCTCTTGGTGTCGTCGAATCTTACTTGAACTGTGTTGGCCAAATAGCTGTTGCAAACACCAATCGGTAGAGATAACGGTCCTTACATTTTGAGATCCATGTCTCGAGGTGACCTCAGTGATTGAACAGATCTTGAACCAGGAGTGATACCCAATAATATTAATGGACAACGAGAGCCAGGCGATGCCTCCTATCCTATTAGTCAAATGGATCATAGTAACTCGCTGGAAGCGTTCCCTGTAGAAGGGCTGGTGAACAACATGCGCCTGGTCTACGTCGAAGGGCAATATGGGGTGCCAGACATTCATGGAGTCCATGGGAGAATAGAATGGGAATAGAATAGAATGGTGGAAAATGGGTGCCTTCAGGACCGCGTGGCAAGTTGAGAGCGACTTTTGCGTGGCTTCACTGAGACTGCACCTGAATGGAGAATCCTGTAGATGGTTACCCGTTGGCTTTTCAAAGATGGCATCCATGCTAACGGATCTGCTGTCGTGAATCTTAATCCATCGGATCGTTTGTAGGGGTTCGAATAAAGGCTCGGCGATATCGGACCTGATGAGAGTGATGAAAAGAAAGGTAAGGACGTAGGCTAGCGATGGGACACGCAGGATGAGCTTCATATCCTGTACGACCAAATTGAAGAATAGGTCGAGGTCGACGTCGGGCCCCCCATAATGGTCGAGGGACCGATCCCGCGCTGCCGGCTTCTGTCGTGTAATAGAAGTACCGGCAGCAGTCGGTCCCCCTTTGTCTTTCACGACCGGGGTTTTTCGGGCCCTGCGGGAGCGTCTGGTCATCTTGGATTCTTCGTTTGTGATCTTCGTTTACGATCTTCGTTTATGGTCTTCGTCTTTGTTTCTTGGTGTTTCCATTTTCCCTGCTACAGTTCTTGGAATATATGCGGCATCGGCTGTGTCGTTGCATTGGCAAAATGTCGCAGAAATCAACGTTTCGCCATTCGTTATACTGCCTGGTGAAACTATGTAGCTTTCTACAGACCATTGAACTCCCATTATAATCTCATTGCAACGGTATGGGACATGCTGGCATTTTTAGAGCGCAGCTATAAGGCGACTATTCCTGCGTTGAGCCTCGTCGGCGTTGTAACAGTCAGAGCGAACGCGAAGTGAAGCGGAGGATGAAAGTACGGGAGGAGCGTGAGGAGGAAAGCCGCGGGGAAGCGTACGACTAGGCTGAAGAGGGCGCGAGGAGGAAGGCGAAGGAGGAGGGCATGCTTGGGAACTAAATTTTGCGGATGACTCTTGTCACTGGAGTACATGACATTTCCACACGTGCGATCTTACGGTGGCCACTAATTTCATTTGCAAGTTTAGAGCCAAGCTCACTAAATTGCAACCGGTGCTTTACTGGAAGTGCGTGAGCACCGCAGCATCGTAGCACCGCCCGTGCTTGTGTAATGAGCGGCGCTACGATGCTGCGGTGCTCACTCGTTGCAAGGAACGCGCCGGTTGCAGTTTGGTGTGCTTGGCTCCAATTTTGCAATAACAACAACATCAAATAAATTAATGATAATGAATGGGGAAATTCGTCAGGTAAGGTGCGGCCCGCTACCTCAAGGCATAATAGGGCAGGATGAGATATGTCCTGATGGTGAGGTGATGAACGATGCTAAATAGGGTCGATAGTCAGTGGACTCAGTAAGACATCAGCACGCTAGGCAAAACCACAGCACACACACAAAAAAAGATACACACACACACACAGCCAACAGGTACGCAGGCAGATCATATTGTATCGAGGAGACACCAGTGTGCCGGAGGAAAATCTTGAAATACTCATTAGCTTGACAATGTTCGATCTGGTTAGACCTAGGGCCGAGAATGGTTGCCAATGTGAATGGTGCTGCCGTGATCGACTGCAGGCGGCACTGTAGAGCTGCTCTTTGGGAAGTGTAAATATGGCAGTCGACTAGCTGCTCGTGTTTGTAGCGGACATTTGCATGATCGAATTTACGAAGGGTACGCTGAATCTCTTCAACGTACTGGATAACGAGCTCAGTGTCGTCTGAATCAAGGTGTAGCACCATCACAGTACCTGTCCACATCGGGGAAGGAACATCCACCAAACGGCGCAAAGGTGTGAGTATTTTTCGTTATTGGGGCTAACAAAGGTCTCTCAGTCCGTGTGGTTCAAATGCTACCATAGATTTCAGGATTGTGTGAATGAGTTAATTCTCATTTGCGTGACTCTGAACCTTGCCGCCGCTTACGGCACAGAGAGAGTAAAAAAAAAGAAAAGAAAATAGAAGTTACCGAATCTAGTCCCTAAACTCAGGTGGTGCACTGTTGATAAAAGTACACTTCGTTTAGCATGACCTTAGAAACCATACTTCAACAGAATATTTATGTAATATGTTAAACATACGTATCCATTCTTTTCTCTTCACTCAGCTGCTTTCATGTTCATGGGTGACTTCCTCAGCGGAGCCAGAAACAACTTAGGTGAGACAGCGTGATCATTGTAACCTACAAGTCAGAGCAGACAAATGCTGTGCACCCTTTTTCCAAATTCCTCTTTAATGCAGTGCCTTGCCTACCATTCGGGCTCTCTATATTGTTCACAAGTTTTTTTAAAACCTTTTTTTTGTTATTTGGTTTACAGTTTGCTTTTTCATGTGCAGAGATATGATATTGAGGGCGACATTTTCTTGTTTACACTTCTTATCTTATAATCATTGCTCAGTTTGATTACATCATTTGCATTCACCGGAACAGGGGTTGTATACTGTGTTATTTTCTTCTCTCAAATCAGGGCAGCCCAGGTGTATGGCAGCTGAAGTCTTTCACCAGGGTAACATGCCAGGACAACTCCAGCAAGTCCTCTGCAGGTCCCCTCCAAATTAAAGGAACCTACCTTCGATGCACTATGTTCTAATGAGATTTTGTTCCTACTACAACTCTGTGCTTTGCTTCACATTACCAAAAAATAACCCTACCAACCATTATCATACCAGTGGTGTGCTGCTGCGTTCAACCAATTCAACTTGCTCTGGGCATCCCGCAAGGCTGTGCAGCTACTTCAGCCCTTATTTGCTGGCAACACTGGTGCCAATACAGATGTTAGATGAGCTGTATGACAGTGTAAAATAGAACATATCCTGTGTTCCATTAAAAATAAAAATTGTTCATGTGTAGCGTATAATGTGTATATGTAGATGGTTAGGTCTTAGTTATTGTGTTATTTGAGCTAAATGTCGACATTTCAGCTATTTGAGCCTGATGCCCTCGTGCCTGACGCACATACTAGTGTGCCCACACCCTCGGAAGAGCCTGCATAGCGAGGACTCTGTCCCAGTAGCAAATGAAACAGTTCTTTCACAAAGAAAGCAGATTTCCACCAGAAGACCAACAAGCAGTTTACTTGAAATAGTACCAGTTACTTGTCGTTTCTCTAACTCCAAAATATTGGGCATGCTACGTCAGTGCTGGGGGTTTTTGCTTCTTTCCGGTTACTCAACTGGTCACTTCAAGCTTACGTAACACAATGATATACGAGGGCAATGAAGCAGGCGAACTGGTGTCGTGAGATTGTGTCCCCCAGTTTGAGGGTCATGAATGTATTACACAGTATTGGAAACCTGGTTGAACAATACATTTGTTAAACGACAAACATTTATCAGAAATAAATACGATGTGCAGAATACTCTTACACAACATAATACACAATACGCTGCAGCTGAGTTTTTGTAGGCATGGTGGTTGGCAACGCTAAATGTTCAGATTTACGACGTGCTCAACATTGAAGACCGAATACGTGACGTGGTCACAAACAAATTCTTGCATGAAACATGATTTTAGGCAAAGAAGAAGTCCTTCGACGGAAGGATATACAGCCACCTGTAGAACAATAAATGCAGAGTAAATTGAAATCACCTGAAGGTGCGAAGCTGCTTTGAATAATAACAGTAATGATGTAAATATAATGAGTTGAAACAAAGTAAAACAAAGCATTAGATCATTAGATCACACAGTCCTTTACGATAATTCGTGCAAACAAATCGAGCAACAAAGGGGGCATCTTCCAAATATCACAGTCTCACTTCACAACGCACTTCCTTTGTTGTCAGATTGCCGACACGTAAACATAACTGCAACTGACGTAGATATAACTGCAACGCCAAGCAACCACCGGACACGTTCCATTGGTGACGGCGATACAACCAATACACGTTGCGGTGAATCGCTAGAGGCCCACATAACTCGTCAGCAGAACTCTCAAAGCCACGGAGGTGCTTGCCTTGTTGTGAAAGCCGCAGAGCAGACGACGAATACATTAGATGAAAAAGTACTGCTCACATGTCATACTTGCCAGCTCAACTATAGCAAACGATTCACACGCAAAAAGCTGTTCATTATAGTGTGTTATCCTAACGCCTCCAACCAAGAAAACGTAATGCTTCAACTTCAACCCTCAGACGCGACCAGAGACATTGTGACCTTCTATGTGCGACTAGATGGCTGCAGCCGGCAGCCAAAGCGAGATCGCAGCATTACTTGCCATTGTGCAACACCGGTGACGTAACGGGGCACAGAAGTGTGGTCCGTACAGTTACTCCATCGACGGGAGCATGTGCGCGGGACAGGAGAGACCTTTCACAGAGGAGAGACGGAAGAGACATTTGGAGAGTGCGCTCCTCGCATTTCGACGGAGCGATTTCGTCCGGAAAAATTTGTGGCATGTTAGTTTCTCGACGGGAAGAACAGTTTCCAGCGAAAAAAAGGAAGGGGGTTCGGGAAATTTCATAGTTCCTTTAAGCTTCCTCCACAGAGGCGGAGCTCTACGCCATCTACGCGGCATTGTCATACATATCGCGTTCATCAGCGGACAATTGGACGATTCTCACTGACAGCAAGTCAGCATTACAGGTGATGGCCTCATACTGTGCTAATACGATTAACGACATTTGCCCAAGTATCGCAAAGCGCTACAACGAATTACTCGCCTCAGGCCACAGTGTCTGGTTCCAGTGGGTGCCAGGCCATATCGGCCTACACGGGAACGCATATGCTGATGACGCTGCGCGCCGCGCTCAAGAGAAAGGTGAGCTAATTGCATCAGTACCGATGTCGTCGTCCGCCAGCAGAATTCAGGTGAAGCGGCTCTGCGCTCGCAATACACTACACTTCATAGAAAATGCTGTGCCTGAAAACACGCTCCTACACTCTATCGACCCGAAGATCGAATACGCGACCACTCTGCGGCTCACCCGAAGGGAAGAAACTATCGTACACCGCTTACGGTTAAAAGTGTCCCGAACAGCGTCACTGCTATACAAGACGGGCCAACTGAGCTCCTCAGCATGCGCAACGTGTAGGGTAGAAGCAGACACAGTGCGTCTACAACCGCACTGCAGACGTTAGGACACTGCTCGCGACAATCTCAAAGGACGCCTGACTGCTCTGGGACACACACACATAGACCTTCCTGTATTATTGGCCCTGTGCGACACTCCCGTCAGTTGTTACGTCACTCGAGCTTTCCTCGACTTCGTCCACACGACAGACGTCATGAGAAAATTATGAGTTGATCTTTCATGTCATCTACACATCATGCCACCGTCATCATCTTATATTTTGGTTTTACTCCATCTCTGTGATATATTTAGATTTAGGAATAGGAAGCCGACCTTCGGTCAGCCTGACCCCCCCCCCGTAGCTTGCTACAGCACGAGCGAAATGAATGTGCACGAGATCATACACGCCGCAACAAATACTTTTACTCTAATGTCCCAAAGGCAAAAGGACATCGAAAGACGAGTTCACTCTTTCTACGACCTATGGAACGTTTTATTTTTACGACCAATGGAAGTATGCGGTGATAATATCGTGCTGTAGAAGCTAGGACACTTCGCCGCAATGCACGCCACTCAGGATCTTCGGAACCAGGCACGGTGTTGGTTGCAGAATACCTGCTAGGAATTACATGATGTCGAGCAGCTGAGGAAGACGGCAAAACAAACACGTGCCTGGTGCTGGACAGTTCATGCAATTTTCTCTTTTCACCCTGTTTACACGTTATAGCGTCTTCGTGTACCTCGAGTGCCGTAAAGCCTTTCTTCGTGATGTGTGCTTTCGCCGTCGATAGCAATCCGGAGAAGGGCGCTCTGTATTTCTTGGACGTTATATCGTTGCACAATGCTCTAGTACTCGTAAGAGCATCGTTTGCTGTCGAAGGTGGAATGCTGACCATAGTTCGGAACGAACTGACGAATTCGTCCGTAGCTGGTAGCTTCTCAGTACGGACCCAAGGCGCTTGAGAAACCATAGAGTATTCCAAAGTAAAGTACATGCGAGTACTTCCTATCTTAAGGGGTCATCCTAATCAGAGTAAAGACTCGAGTTTGAATTCGCATGTAGGACCAAATTGAAGAATAGGTCGAGGTCGACTTCGGGCCCCCCGTAATGGTCGAGGGACCGATCCCGCGCTGCCGGCTTCTGTCGTGTAATAGAAGTACCGGCAGCAGTCGGTCCCCCTTTGTCTTTCACGACCGGGGTTTTTCGTGCCCTGCGGGAGCGTCTGGTCATCTTGGATTCTTCGTTTGTGATCTTCGTTTACGATCTTCGTTTATGGTCTTCGTCTTTGTTTCTTGGTGTTTCCATTTTCCCTGCTACAGTTCTTGGAATATATGCGGCATCGGCTGTGTCGTTGCATTGGCAAAATGTCGCAGAAATCAACGTGTGCACCATTCGTTATACTGCCTGGTGAAACTATATAGCTTTCTACAGACCATTAAACTCCCATTATAATCTCGTTGCAACGCTACGGGACATGCTGGCATTTTTAGGGCGCAGCTATAAGGCGACTATTCCTGCGTTGAGCCTCGTCGGCGTTGTAACAGTCACAGCGAAGGCGAAGTGAAGCGGAGGATGAAAGTACGGGAGGAGCGTGAGGAGGAAAGCCGCGGGGAAGCGTACGACTAGGCTGAAGAGGGCGCGAGGAGGAAGGCGAAGGAGGAGGGCACGCTTGGGAACTAAATTTTGCGGATGACTCTTGTCACTGGAGTACATGACATTTCCACACGTGCGATCTTACGGTGGCCACTAATTTCATTTGCAAGTTTAGAGCCAAGCTCACTAAATTGCAACCGGTGCTTTACTGGAAGTGCGTGAGCACCGCAGCATCGAAGCACCGCCCGTGCTTGTGTAATGAGCGGCGCTACGATGCTGCGGTGCTCACTCGTTGCAAGGAACGCGCCGGTTGCAGTTTGGTGTACTTGGCTCCAACCTTGCAATAACAACATCAAATAAATTAATGATAATGAATGGGGAAATTCGCCAGGTAAGGTGCGGCCCGCTACCTCAAGGCATAATAGGGCAGGATGAGATGTGTCTTGATGGTGAGGTGATGAACGATGCTAAATAGGGTCGATAGTCAGTGGAGTCAGTAAGACATCAGCACGGTAGGCAAAACCACAGCACACACACAAAAAAAGTACACACACACATAACCAACAGGTACGCAGGCAGATCATAGGGTATCGAGGAGACCAGTGTGCCGGAGGAAAATCTTGAAATACTCATCAGCTTGGCAATGTTCGATCTGGTTAGACCTAGGGCCGAGAATGGTTGCCAATGTGAATGGTGCTGCCGTGATCGACTGCAGGCGGCACTGTAGAGCTGCTCTTTGGGAAGTGTAAATATGGCAGTCGACTAGCTGCTCGTGTTTGTAGCGGACATTTGCATGATCGAATTTACGAAGGGTACGCTGAATCTCTTCAACGTACTGGATAACGAGCTCAATGTCGTCTGAATCAAGGTGTAGCACCATCACAGTACCTGTCCACATCGGGGAAAGAACATCCACCTAAACGGCGCAAAGGTGTGAGTATTTTTCGTTATTGGGGCTAACAAAGGTCTCTCAGTCCGTGTGGTTCAAATGCTATCATAGATTTCAGGATTGTGTGAATGGGTTAATTCTCATTTGCGTGACTCTGAACCTTGCCGCCGCTTACGGCACAGAGAGAGAAAAAAAAAAGAAAATAGAAGTTACCGAATCTAGTCCCTAAACTCAGGTGGTGCACTGTTGATAAAAGTACACTTCGTTTAGCATGACCTTAAAAACCATATTTCAACAGAATATTTATGTAATATGTTAAACATACGTATCCATTCTTTTCTCTTCACTCAGCTGCTTTCATGTTCACGGGTGACTTCCTCAGCGGAGCCAGAAACCACTTAGGTGAGACAGCATGATCATTGTAACCTACTAGTCAGAGCAGACAAATGCTGTGCACCCTCTTTCCAAACTCCTCTTTAATGCAGTGTCTTGCCTACCATTCGGGCTCTCTATATTGTTCACAAGTTTTTTCTTTTTTTGTTATTTGGTTTACAGTTTGCTTTTTCATGTGCAGAGATATGATATTGAGGGCGACATTTTCTTGTTTACACTTCTTATCTTATAATCATTGCTCAGTTAGATTACATCATTTGCATTCACCGGAACTGGGGTTGTATTGGCACCGAGCGCGACATGTAGATGGCGCCTAGGAGCACCCTGAAGGGTCATGTGACCCGGCACTTGGGGGATAGCGTAGTATTTTTACATGCTTTGCACGGTTGAATGCACGCAAAATGCGCTATTGTAGTGTTCCTCAATGCAATAGCTATGCAAATGAGGAAGGAATAAGTTTGCATAAGTATCCTCGTGACAAGAAAATGAGGAAAATTTGGCTCATAAAGCTGAGAATGGGAAAAATACCGAAAGACTTCACCCATTATCGTGTGTGCTCCAAACACTTTTGCGAGGGCGATTTCAAACCGATGCCCACTGGTAAGCGTATTTCATTACCTTCTTAACGTGTTCCTGTACTAATTCATAGGTTTTTCCACACAATATTTGCCGCAGGCTCAAAGCGCCGCTTCTTGAAAGCGAACGTTCTGCCGTCAGTCAACCTTCCTCGACGCAAGTTCGACAGTGCCGAACGGCCAGTTCTAAGGGCAGCAAGGCACGACAGTAAGGAAATATTTTCGTTTGGACTTCGCGTGCACTAGTGGGAGCGTGTCTTTTATCAGCTTTCTTCTAAACGCTTACAGAAGCCCCATGTCAGCCATTGTCATACAGCGACACTGTTGGTGGGGAAAGTTTGACGTTGTCAAGCAATGGTAAGCCGATATTGATTCCAGTAAGACATGGAAGACCAAATAGAGCGGCATGTGGAAGGCCAATATCAATGTATGTAAACTTTTAGGAACAGTGGCGAGCAGTGCAAGCAAGAGTCTGCAAGATGCACAAGCAACAAGCTGTATGTTCACACTTGGTCCGACCGTGTTTTTATTACAACCACGACCACTTAATGAGACGCGTCCTTACAGAATGCTAATATATGTTCAAGCAGCAGCAAGCTCTAGTGAAAAGCTATCAGTCCACGTGCTTTATGGTGTGCCACTAATTTGTAATTTCTTACAGCAGGGGGGGGGGGAGGAAAGGCCACTTGAACACACATATGCAGCGTGTCATCGTTCCTTGGAGGTCAATGTGCTGCAGAACCAAAACCTGGCAGATGGGGACAGTGCACCGTGGCAAGGTGTTGGAACCTACCTTCAGGGTCCCGATGTGTCATACATAGCAGGTAAATGGATTCAGTAGTTGTACTAAACAGCTGTACTTACCATAGCCTACGTTCACGAGGAAACTGGAATAAATGATTGCTGACTGACCATGGTACAGCCCGTGACTAATACATACACATTTTATTTCAAGGAGGAGCCGTCACATCTTTTTATGGACCTGGGACTCATCAGAGTGTTGAAGTTATGGAGCTAGATCCGAACCAACACACAGTAATAGAATGTGTCAACCCTGAGTGTAAGTATATCGCTCAGTGGCTTAAACAGCCAGTGTTATAGTGTATTCCTTCATTAATTGTGCATGTCCCACCTCATCTGTACAAGGCCCACAGGAATCACCAATGATCGAGGTGTCAACATTTCTCGAAAAGATAGCTAGTTCAACAGACGTTGCCTGTCAATCCGACAAAGCCAGTTTAGTAGACGCTGCTTGCCAAGCCAACACCCTTGAGCGGTCAAATGCTTTGCCTCTAATATCTGTATCCCTCCTAAGAAATGAGCATGAGCTAGTCGCACTTACCTCTCTCCCATGCAAGCAACTGTTTGACAACATCGTACCCCTGTACACTGAACTGCGCATGTCAGCCTCAGAGAAAGGCTTTTTGATTACTGATGAAGATGCAGTCCTTCTAACTTTCATGAAGCTGTACCATAATTTATCTTACAGTGCATTAGCTGTACTATTTCGTGTGCATAGAACAACAGTAGCAAAACTGTATAAATTGTCTATTTGCATCCTATCAGAGATACTGAGTCACGCCATATATTGGCCACAGAAAGAGGAAGTCCTGAACAATATCACAGCTCATTTTAAGGGCTACACAAAAACACGTGTTGTGTTAGATTGTACAGAAGTTCCTCTGCAGAGACCGAGGGACCTGAACTCTAGGATTTTGACCTACAGTCACTATAAGGGCACATACACTTCAAAGATTCTAGTTGGGGAGACTCCAGGAGGCATGATAAGCTTTGTGAGCAGAGGTTACGGTGGAAGATCATCCGATAGCCACATTACAAATGAGAGTGGAGTACTTGCCCTGTGTGAGCCATACACTGATGCCGTGATGGCAGACAAAGGGTTTTTGATTGACAAAATGTGTGAGGATGCTCGTGTAACGCTGTATCGTCCACCCTTCCTGGGAAGAAAAGCTCAGTTGAGTGAGAGAGATGCTCTACAAAACCAGTCTATTGCATCCGCTCGTGTGCACGTTGAGAGGGCGATTCAACGGATGAAAGTTTTTAAGGTGTTGAGGGAGCCCTTTGGTGCTGAAATGCTACCTTACTTTGATAAAATTGTCATAATTATTGCAGGCATTGTGAACTTGTCACGGCCAATCCTTAGTGATGCATACCACGTATGATATACTGTTTATTTTGACCAAAAACCCTTGCACATGAAAAAGCCACAAGAACGGTATATGAAATGTATTATATATGTGAATAAATATTGCACAAAAACTACAGCGTCAATAGCTATTTCTGTCCTCGATAAGCTATTGTAACAGGTCACCCACAATTATTCATTTTTCAAAGCAGGGTACAAATAAGAACAGAACAGTTGCTTCATCTTCTTCAGGAATTCTTCATACTCAGCTTCACTGAAAAGGCACTCAACATTTACGAAGCTATCTGCATCCGTACCAACAAAAACGAAGAAGTGACACTTATGTACCGATGTCACACCCATTTGCACATTCATCTGTGTAACATATACATGCTTTGGAGCACGATTTTCAAAGTTTCGAAATGAATTACACAGTTTGGTTGGACATTTGATTTCCAAAAGTACTTTTTCCCCCATGCAACAGTCGCACGAAAACTCTACTATGCCGTCAGGTGAACAGCCAACTATTGGCAGCTGCTTTGATAGTTGCAGCCTCACAGACCGAACAGTGAGAGTATGTCCCTGTTCCTCCATATGCTTAATGTATTATGTTTTTGCTTCGGACTCCTTCACAGTTCCGTTTTTCATTGCACTGCTGCAGAATGATGATGTGTGTAGCACTGCGTTCATGACACCCCTGAGGTTATGAGGTCTTGGTTCCTTCTTCAGTTTGTTTGCCTTCGTCAGGCATGTGTGTGCTACACTTGCTGTCACAAGCCCTCTACGGTATGAGACCCAGAGTTCTGAACCAGCCTGTGCCCTTGTTAATTCTTCGATGTGCTGAAGGTCAGTATCTGTGTAAAAGTTCGAACAATGCTGGAGAAGTTGTTCTGCTGTTAAGGTGGCTCCGTGCTTGTGCACCAGATCCATGAGGGTTGGTGGTAGCTGGTCATCTGTGTTAAGGTAATCGTCCAGTAAGTGAACTCTGAATGTGCTTGTTTTATGAGGGATGTTGTGTGGTTGCAAAGGTGCTCTGCTGTTCACATAAATACTGGTGGAAGCCTCACCTAACTGTGTGCTTGATGGTAAAAGCTTCTTCCTCCTCTCTGCCAACTTTTCCTCTGCAGGAACAAAAGCAATACTTGTGAGTGCAGAGCAGAACCAAAAGCACTTTTTTACACTTTTTTTCTATGCAGCATTGCTTGCTGATGATATGAAAGGATGATGTAAATAGTAAATGAGTCAATAAACTGCAGAGTATTCTTGTCATCTAGCCGTCCTTGTGCATCAAAATTTGTTTTACAGAGCAGATGCTTTTCTGTTGCCTTGTGCTCTTTCATCGTAGGAGATAGTGTACTTTCAGCCCATGAAAAAGATTGAATATGTGCAGCATTCCATTGTTGTGCACGAATAGCTCTTACTTGCATGAACTTCCAGTGTTAATTTCCCAAAACAACATACCTTTTGGCTGCAAAGGCGAGTGGGTAAAGGCGGGGCACCTGTATGGAAGATTCTTTACCAGTCTACTCAATGTGTCGGGAGGTGCAGAAAATCTCGGAAACTGTATCTGAAGGTAAATAGCAAAAGGCTTGAAACACACATTTTAACGGTTTGAAACGGAGGCTGCATTAGATGTGCGACGTGATATAAAAGCTTAAATCAAGTCCCTGGGAGTTTGTCTCCTATTCTGAAAAAATGAGTACACAGCCCTAGTAGTACATTCTGAAATTAAAGGTCTTTGGTCGCTTGGTTTTGTGGGTCTTGTGATTACTGGCGGCATTAAGGTAGACGCGAAGTATTGTGGAATGTGCAAATGTTCCTGTGGGTTTGGTGGTAATTGGAATGTGTGAATGAATTACATCTATGTTGCACCTATGTCTTAGCATATCACAGCAGGAGAGAAAACTTATGATAACTTTGATAAATTTACTATAATGGCCCGGAGTGGTACAGAACTGAACACACGGTCCTATAGACTGGGCTTTGGCTATTTGACAATAATTATGACCGATTAACAGGTGCCATGACAAATCTTACTTTCTTCACGCTTTCAACAGTCCTCCTTAAAACTCCTTATTCGAGGCTGTGACAAATATCTTATGTTCATGAGCGAGGAAGTTAAAAAGGAAACAGAAACATACCTGGCTAGCACATGCCATGTTTGTAACAGGCCGTGGGGCAAACTTCTCTTTCAATGCACTTTTGTGTGGCTTTCCCCACTGCTGTAAAATATCTGTACATGACAGCATTGGCAGACGCCTGCGTTCCCTAATGTGCAAAATGTCCTAATGTGCAATAGCACAGCAATACAGTGTTTGCACGTTTGGGAAAGCCTGAAACGGGATGAAAATTTCTACAGCAAATATGTCACCAAGGTGTAGTGCAATGCCTGACATGACCCAAAAATTCGATTCATGCGGTATCCAACATAGTAGTCCTCACCCTGCTTTGCACGAACACTTCACTTCTTTCAGGCGTCCATTATCCAGTCGCAAATTCACTTCATGTGGTTGGTCTTTCAGTGCAGACGTTCGCAGAACGAAGGCTATTATGAGCAGATGGCTCCCCTTGGTCTCTTTTACACTGCATTCAATGACGTGTCCGGATGAAAAGACGTCGTCTCCTTCGATAAGACACCTTTTACGGTCACCAACATGGTCCATTATTACGGCTAATGAGACTGAAACTGAGAATATGCCACAAGTATTTACACATTAACCTCACGTGTACTGTGCCCTACTCAGCGAGAAAATACGCGCAATTAAACAGTGTGCATACCAGGAACGGTGTCTGGGTCAGTCTCCATTCTTCAGGTGATCTTAAAATGACTGGATTCGATAGATTCACTTGATCAAACTCATTCGCATGAAGAAAGACAACAGCGCGAAACGAGAGCAAAAACATGCGATCCCTCAATCTGGTTACCAGAAGCAGCCGCTAGAGCGGCGCCTAAGTCTGCGCTCGCCGCCAATACTGTGTTATTTTCTTCTCTCAAATCAGGGCAGCCCAGGTGTATGGCAGCTGAAGTCTTTCACCAGGGTAACATGCCAGGACAACTCCAGCAAGTCCTCTGCAGGTCACCTCCAAATTAAAGGAACCTACCTTCGATGCACTATGTTCTAATGAGGTTTTGTTCCTGCTACAACTCTGCGCTTTGCTTCACATTACCAAAAAATAACCCTACCAACCATTATCATACCAGTGGTGTACTGCTGCGTTCAACCAGTTCAACTTGCTCATGGCATCCTGCAAGGCCGTGCAGCTACTTCAGCCCTTATTTGCTGGCAACACTGGTGCCAATACAGATGTTAGATGAGCTGTATGACAGTGTAAAATAGAACATATCCTGTGTTCTATTAAAAATAAAAATTGCGCATGTATAGCATATAATGTGTATATGTAGATGGTTAGGTCTTAGTTATTGTGCTATTTGAGCTAAATGTCGACATTGCAGCTATTTGAGCCTGATGCCCTCGTCCTTGACGCACATACTAGTGTGCCCACACCCTCGCAAGAGCCTGCATAGCGAGGACTCTGTCCCAGTAGCAAATGAAACAGTTCTTTCACAAAGAAAGCAGATTTCCATCAGAAGACCAACAAGCAGTTTACTTGAAATAGTACCAGTTACTTGTCGTTTTTGTAACTCCAAAATAAGCTAAAATAAGCATGCTACGTCAGTGCTGGGGTTTTTTGCTTCTTTCCGGTTACTCAACTGGTCACTTCAAGCTTACGTAACACAATGATATAAGAGGGCAATGAAGCAGACGAACTGGTGTCGTGAGATTGTGTCCCCCAGTTTTAGGGTTATGGATGTATTACACAGTATTGGAAACCTGGTTGAACAATAAATTTGTTAAACGACAAACATTTATCAGAAATAAATACGATGTGCAGAATACTCTTACACAATATAATACACAATACGCTGCAGCTGAGTTTTTGTAGGCATGGTGGTTGGCAACGCTAAATGTTCAGATTTACGACGTGCTCAACATTGAAGACAGAATACGTGACGTGCTCACAAATAAATTCTTGCATGAAACATGATTATAGGCAAAGAAGAAGTCCTTCGACAGAAGGATATACAGCCACCTGTAGAACAATAAATGCAGAGTAAATCAAAATCACCTGAAGGCGCGAAGCTGCTTTGAATAATAACACTAATGATGTAAATATAATGAGTTGAAACAAAGTAAAACAAAGCATTAGACCACCCAGTCTTTTACGATAATTCGTGCAAACAAATCGAGCAACAAAGGGGGCATCTTCCAAATATCACAGTCTCACTTCACAACGCACTTCCTTTGTTGTCAGATTGCCGACACGTAAACATAACTGCAACTGACGTAGATATAACTGCAACGCCAAGCAACCACCGGACACGTTCCATTGGTGACGGCGATACAACCAATACACGTTGCGGTGAATCGCTAGAGGCCCACATAACTCGTCAGCAGAACTCTCAAAGCCACGGAGGTGCTTGCCTTGTTGTGAAAGCCGCAGAGCAGACGACATACATTCGATGAAAAAGTACTGCTCACATGTCATACTTGCCAGCTCAACTATAGCAAACGATTCACACGCAAAAAGCTCTTCATTATAGTGTGTTATCCTAACGCCTCCAACCAAGAAAACGTAATGCTTCAACTTCAACCCTCAGACGCGACCAGAGACATTGTGACCTTCTATGTGCGACTAGATGGCTGCAGCCGGCAGCCAAAGCGAGATCGCAGCATTACTTGCCATTGTGCAACACCGGTGACGTAACGGGGCACAGAAGTGTGGTCCGTACAGTTACACCATCGACGGGAGCATGTGCGCGGGACAGGAGAGACCTTTCACAGAGGAGAGACGGAAGAGACATTTGGAGAGTGCGCTCCTCGCATTTCGACGGAGCGATTTCGTCCGGAAAAATTTGTGGCATGTTAGTTTCTCGACGGGAAGAACAGTTTCCAGCGAAAAAAAAGGAAGAGGGTTCGGGAAATTTCATAGTTCCTTTAAGCTTCCTCCACAGAGGCGGAGCTCTACGTCATCTACCCAGCATTGTGATACATATCGCGTTCATCAGCGGACATTTGGAGGATTATCACTGACAGCATTACAGGTGATGGCCTCATACTGTGCTAATACGATTAACGATAATTGCACAAGGATCGCAAAGCGCTACAACGAATTACTCGCCTCAGGCCACAGTGTCTGGTTCCAGTGGGTGCCAGGCCATATCGGCCTACACGGGAACGCATATGCTGATGACGCTGCGCGCCGCGCTCAAGAGAAAGGTGAGCTAATTGCATCAGTACCGATGTCGTCGTCCGCCAGCAGAATTCAGGTGAAGCGGCTCTGCGCTCGCAATACATTACACTTCATAGAAAATGCTGTGCCTGAAAACACGTTCCTACACTCCATCGACCCGAAGATGGAATACGCGACCACTCTGCGGCTCACCCGAAGGGAAGAAACTATCGTACACCGCTTACGGTTAAAAGTATCCCGAACACCGTCACTGCTATACAAGATGGGCCAACTGAGCTCCTCAGCATGCGCAACGTGTAGGGTAGAAGCAGACACAGCGCATCTACTACCGCACTGCAGACGTTAGGACACTGCTCGCGACAATCTCAAAGGACGCCTGACTGCTCTGGGACACACACACATAGACCTTCCTGTATTACTTGGCCCTGTGCGACACTCCAGTCAGTTGTTACATCACTCGAGCTTTCCTCGACTTCCTCCACACGACAGACGTCATGTGAGGAAATTATGAGTTGATCTTTCATGTCATCTACACATCATGCCACCGTCATCATCTTATATTTCGTTTTACTCCATCTTTGTGATATATTTAGATTTAGGAATAGCAAGCCGACCTCCGGTCAGCCTGACCCCCCGTAGCTTGCTACATCACGAGCGAAATGAATGTGCACGAGATCATACACACCGTAACAAATACTTTTACTCTAATGTCCCAAAGGCAAAAGGACGTCGAAAGACGAGTTCACTCTTTCTACGACCTATGGAACGTTTTATGTTTACGACCAATGGAAGTATGCGGTGATAATATCGTGCTGTAGAATCTAGGACACCTCGCCGCAATGCAAGCCACTCAGGATCTTCGGAACCAGGCACGGTGTTGTTTGCAGAATACCTGCTAGGAATTACATGATGTCGAGCAGCTGAGGGAGACGGCAAAACAAACACGTGCCTGGTGCTGGACAGTTCATGCAATTTTCTCTTTTCACCCAGTTTACACGTTATAGCGTTCTCGTGTACCTCGAGTGCAGTAAAGCCTTTCCTCGTGATGTGTGCTTTCGCCGTCGATAGCAATCCGGAGAAGGGCGCTCTGTATTTCTTGGACGTTATATCGTTGCACAATGCTCTAGTACTCGTAAGAGCATAGTTTGCTGTCGAAGGTGGAATGCTGACCATAGTTCGGAACGAACTGACGAATTCGTCCGTAGCTGGTAGCTTCTCAGTACGGACCCAAGGCGCTTGAGAAACCGTAGAGTATTCCAAAGTAAAGTACATGCGAGTACTTCCTATCTTTCGGATCATCCTAATCAGAGTAAAGACTCGAGTTTGAATTCGCATGTACGACCAAATTGAAGAATAGGTCGAGGTCGACTTCGGGCCCCCCGTAATGGTCGAGGGACCGATCCCGCGCTGCCGGCTTCTGTCGTGTAATAGAAGTACCGGCAGCAGTCGGTCCCCCTTTGTTTTTCACGACCGGGGTTTTTCGGGCCCTGCGGGAGCGTCTGGTCATCTTGGATTCTTCGTTTGTGATCTTCGTTTACGATCTTCGTTTATGGTCTTCGTCTTTGTTTCTTGGTGTTTCCCTTTTCCCTGCTACAGTTCTTGGAATTGCGTTGAGCCTCGTCGGCGTTGTAACAGTCACAGCGAACGCGAAGTGAAGCGGAGGATGAAAGTACGGGAGGAGCGTGAGGAGGAAAGCCGCCTGGGCCGCGGGGAAGCGTACGACTAGGCTGAAGAGGGCGCGAGGAGGAAGGCGAAGGAGGAGGGCATGCTTGGGAACTAAATTTTGCGGATGAATCTTGTCACCGGAGTACATGACATTTCCACATGTGCGATCTTACGGTGGCTACCAATTTCATTTGCAAGTTTAGAGCCAAGCTCACTAAATTGCAACCGGTGCTCACTCGTTGCAAGGAACGCGCCGGTTGCAGTTTGGTGTACTTGGCTCCAACCTTGCAATAACAACATCAAATAAATTAATGATAATGAATGGGGAAATTCGCCAGGTAAGGTGCGGCCCGCTACCTCAAGGCATAATAGGGCAGGATGAGATATGTCTTGATGGTGAGGTGATGAACGATGCTAAATAGTGTCGATAGTCAGTGGAGTCAGTAAGACATCAGCACGGTAGGCAAAACCACAGCACACACACACACAAAAATACACACACACACAGCCAACAGGTACGCAGGCAGATCATAGGGTATCGAGGAGACCAGTGTGCCGGAGGAAAATCTTGAAATACTCATCAGCTTGGCAATGTTCGATCTGGTTAGACCTAGGGCCGAGAATGGTTGCCAATGTGAATGGTGTTGCCGTGATCGACTGCAGGCGGCACTGTAGAGCTGCTCTTTGGGAAGTGTAAATATGGCAGTCGAGGAGCACATGCTTTGTATCCGCCAAAAGAGCACAGCGAGAGCAGAGCATGGAGCCGGAGCGGCCGATCAGATGCTTGAAATGGGGGGAGTGAATGCAACCCCAAGAAGAAGCCTGCGTATCAGTGACGCAAAATGGCGAGGCACACGAGAAGGCAGGGTGAAACGAAAGTTAGGGTCCACTTCACGCATTAGAATTCGTGATGGAGCGTCTCGAGACCATATTAAGGACGTAGACTCCCGAATTGAACCTTTATTAACAGTAGAGGAGTTTGAAGAAGAGTATACTCGACAGGTTGAATATCAAAATCGGGTTGGAACAACTACGTTTCAGGCGAAAGAGTCGTTGCTACTCAAGACAAGCGCTTCAGCGACTGTACAAAACGCAGCACAGCATGATTCAACCGATCGAACGTCTGAGACAAATCGAGATGATCTTCAACCATCACAAGCCAACAATGCACGGCGTGCGGGACACGGTGCTGTAGGACTTCCTAAACTGGAGTTAAGGAAGCTTGACGGAAGACGACACAGATGGCAACAGTTTTGAAGCCAGTTCCAGTCTACGATACATGAAAACCGCAGTTTGTCCAATGCGGACAAGATGAATTACCTGAAGGCGGCATTACAAGGCGAGGTCGCAAACGCAGTGCAAGGGTTGCAATTAACGTCGGGTACTTACGACACTGCACTCAGCATATTACGTGAGCGATTTGGTAATGACCATCTGCTGATATAGGAGCATTTACAGAAACTTGCCGATATAGATCCAGTACGATCCAGTCGTCAAGTGTACCTACTACACAAGGTACATGATACGATCCAGGCTCATATCAGAGGACTGCAGTGCCTTGGAACAACGATGGAGTCATACTGCTCTATGTTATACCCGGTACTGCTCAGAGCACTTCCGAACGACATGGCGCTGCAGTTCCACAGATTGCTCAACGATAAGCTCACGCAAACAAAAAGCATTGCTGGAGAATTGTCGACATCCACAGCTGCTTCGTATCATAAAGAAGCTCTCCAGTTACTCATCACCTATCTCGGGAACGAGTTCAGATATCGCGAAGAGCTCAATGACTTCTGACCATGCCACAATGCAGAATCAGTCGAAAGAGAATAATTACAACATAACTAGTAGGCAAACGGAAGCTCCCGTAACGACATTGCACAGCGTGACCAAGCATGGAAAACGACAGTCGTGCGCCTTTTGCAACAATACAGCGCATAACACGGCAGAATGTACTAGCAGCAAGTCGCTAGATGAGAAGGAGAGAACGCTAGCAATGCGGCATCTATGCTTTAGATGCACGAAGCCCAATCACTTCGCAAAGCAGTGCAGAAGTAATCCAAGATGCGCAACGCGTTCTGGACGCCACGCATCCAGCATGTGTGATCCTGAATACAGGCCAAAACAATCACACGCTGCATCAGAAACCTCGGCACAGGTTAACCCTAAGAACACACTGTCGTCCATGGGATATCCTGCGATTATCATACCAGGACAGGCAGGACGTCCTCAGGAGGGCGAACTCTGTCCTCAGGGTATCCCTCAAGTGTTAAAACGGGACTCTCACATGTCCATACGATATTCTTTTGGTTGTCCCTAGGAGGTCATCAAGGACTGATATAGGAGAGTGTGTTGACGCAGCAGCGACATAATCTACCATCGTTTTATTGTACCTTATTTGTTTCCGTCAGAAACCACACGCACTCTTGGCAACTGTTTGGTTTCGCTGATTTCACTGATTCATGTTCACAAAGCTGCCGCGTAAAGTGTAGTACTTTCCATAACGGAAATAAGCGCGGCGATTTAAAATGACAAAAAAGAAGGCGAAAAAAAAAAAAAAGAAGTCTTGCCCGGAGCACACAAAGGCCGAGAAACCCACTTCGAAAGGTACTGGAATTCCCTTCGAAAGAAAAATCAGACACTGTTCGTTGCTTGCTATCCGACCCTCCATAGGTTCGGGAGTACTTCTCACCTCCGACACAAAACAAAGGGTGAGCTCTTGAAGTTTAATTACATATATTAAACACACACTACTCAAGCGACGAATTGCTTCAAGTGTCAACTCGCAAGCAATGCGAAGTCTATATTTCTTACTCCTTTAGTTTGAGACATCCGGGTAGGACCTTCAAAAGTCAAAAACAGTGCTACCGAATCGCGCCTTTCTGACTTTTCCGCGGTAAATGCTCCACCAAATGCTCGTGCCTTTTCGGAGGGCAGCGTCTCTTCTGATGAATGTCATTTAGCCCCTGGGATCGGCAAAGGAAGCAAAACAAATGTGTCACTCAATATTTGCAGTCTTAGCAGGAAAATGAAACAAGGTGGTATTTCTCGTTCCTTGAGCTACCTACGGGGACTGGCACAGGATGTACCTGAATGCCTCTTCACGGACAATCCGCGACTGTCAACCTCAGGACAACCTCGACCCGAAGATGGAATACGCGACCACTCTGCGGCTCACCCAAAGGGAAGAATCTATCGTACAGCGCTTACGGTTAAAAGTATCCCGAACACCGTCACTGCTATACAAGATGGGCCAACTGAGCTCCTCAGCATGCGCAACGTGTAGGGTAGAAGCAGACACAGCGCGTCTACTACCGCCCTGCAGACGTTAGGACACTGCTCGCGACAGTCTCAAAGGACGCCTGACTGCTCTGGGACACACACACACACATAGACCTTCCTGTATACTTGGCCCTGTGCGACACTCCCGTCAGTGGTACGTCACTCGAGCTTTCCTCGACTTCCTCCACACGACAGACGTCACGAGAAAGTTATGAGTTGATCATTCATGTCATCTACACATCATGCCACCGTCATCATCTTATATTTGGTTTTACTTCATCTTTGTGATATATTTAGATTTAGGAATAGCAAGCCGACCTTCGGTCAGCCTGACCCCCCCCCCCCCCGGCTACAGCACGAGCTAAATGAATGTGCACGAGATCATACACACCGCAACAAATACTTTTACTCTAATGTCCCAAAGGCAAAAGGACGTCGAAAGACGAGTTCACTCTTTCTACGACCTATGGAACGTTTTATGTTTACGACCAATGGAAGTATGCGGTGATAATATCGTGCTGTAGAAGCTAGGACACTTCGCAGCAATGCACGCCACTCAGGATCTTCGGAACCAGGCACGGTGTTGGTTGCAGAATACCTGCTAGGAATTACATGATGTCGAGCAGCTGAGGAAGACGGCAAAACAAACACGTGCCTGGTGCTGGACAGTTCATGCAATTTTCTCTTTTCACCCTGTTTACACGTTACAGCGTTTTCGTGTACCTCGAGTGCCGTAAAGTCTTTCTTCGTGATGTGTGCTTTCGCCGTCGATAGCAATCCGGAGAAGGGCGCTCTGTAGTTCTTGGACGTTGTATCGTTGCACAATGCTCTAGTACTCGTAAGAGCATCGTTTGCTGTCGAAGGTGGAATGCTGACCATAGTTCGGAACGAACTGACGGATTCGTCCGTAGCTGGTACAGTCTCAGTACTGACCCAAGGCGCTTGAGAAACCATAGAGTATAGTAAAGTACATGCGAGTACTTCTTATCTTTCGGATCATCGTAATCAGAGTAAAGACTCGAGTTTGAATTCGCATGTACACACCGCCAAATGTAAGAATCAAATCACTGAGGACCACGAGGCGCTCTTCTGTTTTGCTATGGACTCCGATTTCCTCAAATGCCTCTTGGTGTCGTCGAATCTTACTTGAACTGTGTTGGCCAAATAGCTGTTGCAAACACCAATCGGTAGAGATAACGGTCC
This sequence comes from Ornithodoros turicata, assembly GCF_037126465.1. Taxonomy (NCBI): domain Eukaryota; kingdom Metazoa; phylum Arthropoda; class Arachnida; order Ixodida; family Argasidae; genus Ornithodoros; species Ornithodoros turicata. Next base: position 11,336,067 of record NC_088207.1, read on the forward strand.
TTACATTTTGAGATCCATGTCTCGAGGTGACCTCAGTGATTGAACAGATCTTGAACCAGGAGTGATACCCAATAATATTAATGGACAACGAGAGCCAGGCGATGCCTCCTATCCTATTAGTCAAATGGATCATAGTAACTCGCTGGAAGCGTTCCCTGTAGAAGGGCTGGTGAACAACATGCGCCTGGTCTACGTCGAAGGGCAATATGGGGTGCCAGACATTCATGGAGTCCATGGGAGAATAGAATGGGAATAGAATAGAATGGTGGAAAATGGGTGCCTTCAGGACCGCGTGGCAAGTTGAGAGCGACTTTTGCGTGGCTTCACTGAGACTGCACCTGAATGGAGAATCCTGTAGATGGTTACCCGTTGGCTTTTCAAAGATGGCATCCATGCTAACGGATCTGCTGTCGTGAATCTTAATCCATCGGATCGTTTGTAGGGGTTCGAATAAAGGCTCGGCGATATCGGACCTGATGAGAGTGATGAAAAGAAAGGTAAGGACGTAGGCTAGCGATGGGACACGCAGGATGAGCTTCATATCCTGTACGACCAAATTGAAGAATAGGTCGAGGTCGACGTCGGGCCCCCCATAATGGTCGAGGGACCGATCCCGCGCTGCCGGCTTCTGTCGTGTAATAGAAGTACCGGCAGCAGTCGGTCCCCCTTTGTCTTTCACGACCGGGGTTTTTCGGGCCCTGCGGGAGCGTCTGGTCATCTTGGATTCTTCGTTTGTGATCTTCGTTTACGATCTTCGTTTATGGTCTTCGTCTTTGTTTCTTGGTGTTTCCTTTTTCCCTGCTACAGTTCTTGGAATATATGCGGCATCGGCTGTGTCGTTGCATTGGCAAAATGTCGCAGAAATCAACGTCAGCACCATTCGTTTTACTGCCTGGTGAAACTATATAGCTTTCTACAGACCATTAAACTCCCATTATAATCTCATTGCAACGTTACGGGACATGCTGGCATTTTTAGAGCGCAGCTATAAGGCGACTATTCCTGCGTTGAGCCTCGTCGGCGTTGTAACAGTCACAGCGAACGTGAAGTGAAGCGGAGGATGAAAGTACGGGAGGAGCGTGAGGAGGAAAGCCGCGGGGAAGCGTACGACTAGGCTGAAGAGGGCACGAGGAGGAAGGCGGAGGAGGAGGGCATGCTTGGGTTTGCGGGTGACTCTTGTCACTGGAATACATGACATTTCCACACGTGCGATCTTACGGTGGCCACCAATTTCATTTGCAAGTGTAGAGCCAAGCTCACTAAATTGCAACCAGTGCTTTACTGGAAGTGCGTGAGCACAGCAGCATCGTAGCATCGCCCGTGCTTGTGTAATGAGCGGCGCTACGATGCTGCGGTGCTCACTCGTTGCAAGGAACGCGCCGGTTGCAGTTTGGTGTGCTTGGCTCCAATCTTGCAATAACAACAACATCAAATAAATTAATGATAATGAATGGGGAAATTCGCCAGGTAAGGGGCGGCCCGCTACATCAAGGCATAATAGGGCAGGATGAGATATGTCCTGATGGTGAGGTGATGAACGATGCTAAATAGGCCGATAGTCAGTGGACTCAGTAAGACATCAGCACGGTAGGTAAAACCACAGCACACACACAAAAAAATACACACACACAGAGCCAACAGGTACGCAGGCAGATCATAGGGTATCGAGGAGACCAGTGTGCCGGAGGAAAATCTTGAAATACTCATCATCTTGGCAATGTTCGATCTGTTTAAACCTAGGGCCGAGAATGGTTGCCAATGTGAATGGTGCTGCTGGTGTGTGATCGACTGCAGGCGGCACTGTAGAGCTGCTCTTTGGGAAGTGTAAATATGGCAGTCGACTAGCTGCTCGTGTTTGTAGCGGACATTTGCATGATCGAATTTACGAAGGGTACGCTGAATCTCTTCAACGTACTGGATAACGAGCTCAGTGTCGTCTGAATCAAGGTGTAGCACCATCACAGTACCTGTCCACATCGGGGAAAGAACATCCACCCAAACGGCGCAAAGGTGTGAGTATTTTTCGTTATTGGGGCTAACAAAGGTCTCTCAGTCCGTGTGGTTCAAATGCTATAATAGATTTGAGGATTGTGTGAATGGGTTAATTCTCATTTGCGTGACTCTGAACCTTGCCGCCGCTTACGGCACAGAGATAGTAAAAAAAAAAAGAAAATAGAGGTTACCGAATCTAGTTCCTAAACTCAGGTGGTGCACTGTTGATAAAAGTACACTTCGTTTAGCATGACCTTAGAAACCATACTTCAACAGAATATTTATGTAATATGTTAAACATACGTATCCATTCTTTTCTCTTCACTCAGCTGCTTTCATGTTCATGGGTGACTTCCTCAGCGGAGCCAGAAACAACTTAGGTGAGACAGCGTGATCATTGTAACCTACAAGTCAGTGCAGACAAATGCTGTGCACCCTTTTTCCAAATTCCTCTTTAATGCAGTGCCTTGCCTACCATTCGGGCTCTCTATATTGTTCACAAGTTTTTTTAAAACCTTTTTTTGTTATTTGGTTTACAGTTTGCTTTTTCATGTGCAGAGATATGATATTGAGGGCGACATTTTCTTGTTTACACTTCTTATCTTATAATCATTGCTCAATTAGATTACATCATTTGCATTCAGCGGAACTGGGGTTGTATACTGTGTTATTTTCTTCCCTCAAATCAGGGCAGCCCAGGTGTATGGCAGCTGAAGTCTTTCACCAGGGTAACATGCCAGGACAACTCCAGCAAGTCCTCTGCAGGTCACCTCCAAATTAAAGGAACCTACCTTCGATGCACTATGTTCTAATGAGATTTTGTTCCTACTACAACTCTGCGCTTTGCTTCACATTACCAAAAAATAACCCTACCAACCATTATCATACCAGTGGTGTACTGCTGCGTTTAACCAGTTCAACTTGCTCTGGGCATCCCGCAAGGCCGTGCAGCTACTTCAGCCCTTATTTGCTGGCAACACTGGTGCCAATATAGATGTTAGATGAGCTGTATGACAGTGTAAAATAGAACATATTCTGTGTTCTAATAAAAATAAAAATTGTGCATGTATAGCATATAATGTCTATATGTAGATGGTTAGGTCTTTGTTATTGTGCTATTTGAGCTAAATGTCAACATTTCAGCTACTTCAGCCTGATGCCCTCGTCCTTGACGCACATACTAGTGTGCCCACACCCTCGGAAGAGCCTGCATAGCGAGGACTCTGTCCCAGTAGCAAATGAAACAGTTCTTTCACAAAGAAAGCAGATTTCCACCAGAAGACCAAGAAGCAGTTTACTTGAAACAGTACTAGTTACTTGTCGTTTTTCTAACTCCAAAATATTGGGCATGCTACGTCAGTGCTGGGGGTTTTTGCTTCTTTCCGGTTACTCAACTGGTCACTTCAAGCTTACGTAACACAGTGATATAAGAGGGCAATGAAGCAGGCGAACTGGTGTCGTGAGATTGTGTCCCCCAGTTTTAGGGTTATGGATGTATTACACAGTATTGGAAACCTGGTTGAACAATACATTTGTTAAACGACAAACATTTATCAGAAACAAATACGATGTGCAGAGTACTCTTACACAATATAATACACTATACGCTGCAGCTGAGTTTTTGTAGGCATGGTGGTTGGCAACGCTAAATGTTCAGATTTACGACGTGCTCAACATTGAAGACAGAATACGTGACGTGCTCACAAATAAATTCTTGCATGAAACATGATTTTAGGCAAAGAAGAAGTCCTTCGACGGAAGGATATACAGCCACCTGTAGAACAATAAATGCAGAGTAAATCAAAATCACCTGAAGGCGCGAAGCTGCTTTGAATAATAACAGTAATGGTGTAAATATAATGAGTTGAAACAAAGTAAAACAAAACATTAGACCACCCAGTCTTTTACGATAATTCGTGCAAACAAATCGAGCAACAAAGGGGGCATCTTCCAAATATCACAGTCTCACTTCACAACGCACTTCCTTTGTTGTCAGATTGCCAACACGTAAACATAACTGCAACTGACGTAAATATAACTGCAACGCCAAGCAACACGGACACGTTCCATTGGTGACGGCGATACAACCAATACACGTTGCGGTGAATCGCTAGAGGCCCACATAACTCGTCAGCAGAACTCTCAAAGCCACGGAGGTGCTTGCCTTGTTGTGAAAGCCGCAGAGCAGACGACGAATACATTCGATGAAAAAGTACTGCTCACATGTCATACTTGCCAGCTCAACTATAGCAAACGATTCACACGCAAAAAGCTGTTCATTATAGTGTGTTATCCTAACGCCTCCAACCAAGAAAACGTAATGCTTCAACTTCAACCCTCAGACGCGACCAGAGACATTGTGACCTTCTATGTGCGACTAGATGGCTGCAGCCGGCAGCCAAAGCGAGATCGCAGCATTACTTGCCATTGTGCAACACCGGTGACGTAACGGGGCACAGAAGTGTGGTCCGTACAGTTACACCATCGACGGGAGCATGTGCGCGGGACAGGAGAGACCTTTCACAGAGGAGAGACGGAAGAGACATTTGGAGAGTGCGCTCCTCGCATTTCGACGGAGCGATTTCGTCCGGAAAAATTTGTGGCATGTTAGTTTCTCGACGAGAAGAACAGTTTCCAGCGAAGAAAAGGAAGGGGGTTCGGGAAATTTCATAGTTCCTTTAAGCTTCCTCCACAGAGGCGGAGCTCTACGCCATCTACGCGGCATTGTCATACATATCGCGTTCATCAGCGGACAATTGGACGATTCTCACTGACAGCAAGTCAGCATTACAGGTGATGGCCTCATACTGTGCTAATACGATTAACGACATTTGCCCAAGTATCGCAAAGCGCTACAACGAATTACTCGCCTCAGGCCACAGTGTCTGGTTCCAGTGGGTGCCAGGTCATATCGGCCTACACGGGAACGCATATGCTGATGACGCTGCGCGCCGCGCTCAAGAGAAAGGTGAGCTAGTTGCATCAGTACCGATGTCGTCGTCCGCCAGCAGAATTCAGGTGAAGCGGCTCTGCGCTCGCAATACACTACACTTCATAGAAAATGCTGTGCCTGAAAACACGCTCCTACACTCTATCGACCCGAAGATGGAATACGCGACCACTCTGCGGCTCACCCGAAGGGAAGAAACTATCGTACACCGCTTACGGTTAAAAGTATGCCGAACACCGTCACTGCTATACAAGATGGGCCAACTGAGCTCCTCAGCATGCGCAACGTGTAGGGTAGAAGCAGACACAGCGCGTCTACTACCGCAATGCAGACGTTAGGACACTGCTCGCGACAATCTCAAAGGACGCCTGACTTCTCTGGGACACACACACACATAGACCTTCCTGTATACTTGGCCCTGTGCGACACTCCCGTCAGTGATGTGTCACTCGAGCTTTCCTCGACTTCGTCCACACGACAGACGTCATGAGAAAATTATGAGTTGATATTTCATGTCATCTACACATCATGCCACCGTCATCATCTTATATTTGGTTTTACTCCATCTCTGTGATATATTTAGATTTAGGAATAGGAAGCCGACCTTCGGTCAGCCTGACCCCCCCCCCCCCCCCCGTAGCTTGCTACAGCACGAGGGAAATGAATGTGCACGAGATCATACACACCGCAACAAGTACTTTTACTCTAATGTCCCAGAGGCAAAAGGACGTCGAAAGACGAGTTCACTCTTTCTACGACCTATGGAACGTTTTATTTTTACGACCAATGGAAGTATGCGGTGATAATATCGTGCTGTAGAAGCTAGGACACTTCGCCGCAATGCACGCCACTCAGGATCTTCGGAACCAGGCACGGTGTTGGTTGCAGAATACCTGCTAGGAATTACATGATGTCGAGCAGCTGAGGAAGACGGCAAAACAAACACGTGCCTGGTGCTGGACAGTTCATGCAATTTTCTCTTTTCACCCTGTTTACACGTTATAGCGTTCTCGTGTACCTCGAGTGCCGTAAAGCCTTTCTTCGTGATGATGTTTGCTTTCGCCGTCGATAGCAATCCGGAGGAGGGCGCTCTGTATTTCTTGGACGTTATATCGTTGCACAATGCTCTAGTACTCGTAAGAGCATCGTTTGCTGTCGAAGGTGGAATGCTGACCATAGTTCGGAACGAACTGACGAATTCGTCCGTAGCTGGTAGCTTCTCAGTACGGATCCAAGGCGCTTGAGAAATCATAGAGTATTCCAAAGTGAAGTACATGCGAGTACTTTATATCTTTCGGATCATCGTAATCAGAGTAAAGACTCGAGTTTGAATTCGCATGTACGACCAAATTGAAGAATAGGTCGAGGTCGACTTCGGGCCCCCCGTAATGGTCGAGGGACCGATCCCGCGCTGCCGGCTTCTGTCGTGTAATAGAAGTACCGGCAGCAGTCGGTCCCCCTTTGTCTTTCACGACCGGGGTTTTTCGGGCCCTGCGGGAGCGTCTGGTCATCTTGGATTCTTCGTTTGTGATCTTCGTTTACGATCTTCGTTTATGGTCTTCGTCTTTGTTTCTTGGTGTTTCCATTTTCCCTGCTACAGTTCTTGGAATATATGCGGCATCGGCTGTGTCGTTGCATTGGCAAAATGTCGCAGAAATCAACGTGTGCACCATTCGTTATACTGCCTGGTGAAACTATATAGCTTTCTACAGACCATTAAACTCCCATTATAATCTCGTTGCAACGCTACGGGACATGCTGGCATTTTTAGGGCGCAGCTATAAGGCGACTATTCCTGCGTTGAGCCTCGTCGGCGTTGTAACAGTCACAGCGAACGCGAAGTGAAGCGGAGGATGAAAGTACGGGAGGAGCGTGAGGAGGAAAGCCGCGGGGAAGCGTACGACTAGGCTGAAGAGGGCGCGAGGAGGAAGGCGAAGGAGGAGGGCACGCTTGGGAACTAAATTTTGCGGATGACTCTTGTCACTGGAGTACATGACATTTCCACACGTGCGATCTTACGGTGGCCACTAATTTCATTTGCAAGTTTAGAGCCAAGCTCACTAAATTGCAACCGGTGCTTTACTGGAAGTGCGTGAGCACCGCAGCATCGAAGCACCGCCCGTGCTTGTGTAATGAGCGGCGCTACGATGCTGCGGTGCTCACTCGTTGCAAGGAACGCGCCCGTTGCAGTTTGGTGTACTTGGCTCCAACCTTGCAATAACAACATCAAATAAATTAATGATAATGAATGGGGAAATTCGCCAGGTAAGGTGCGGCCCGCTACCTCAAGGCATAATAGGGCAGGATGAGATATGTCTTGATGGTGAGGTGATGAACGATGCTAAATAGTGTCGATAGTCAGTGGAGTCAGTAAGACATCAGCACGGTAGGCAAAACCACAGCACACACACACACACAAATACACACACACACAGCCAACAGGTACGCAGGCAGATCATAGGGTATCGAGGAGACCAGTGTGCCGGAGGAAAATCTTGAAATACTCATCAGCTTGGCAATGTTCGATCTGGTTAGACCTAGGGCCGAGAATGGTTGCCAATGTGAATGGTGTTGCCGTGATCGACTGCAGGCGGCACTGTAGAGCTGCTCTTTGGGAAGTGTAAATATGGCAGTCGAGGAGCACATGCTTTGTATCCGCCAAAACAGCACAGCGAGAGCAGAGCATGGAGCCGGAGCGGCCGATCAGATGCTTGAAATGGGGGGAGTGAATGCAACCCCAAGAAGAAGCCTGCGTATCAGTGACGCAAAATGGCGAGGCACACGAGAAGGCAGGGTGAAACGAAAGTTAGGGTCCACTTCACGCATTAGAATTCGTGATGGAGCGTCTCGAGACCATATTAAGGACGTAGACTCCCGAATTGAACCTTTATTAACAGTAGAGGAGTTTGAAGAAGAGTATACTCGACAGGTTGAATATCAAAATCGGGTTGGAACAACTACGTTTCAGGCGAAAGAGTCGTTGCTACTCAAGACAAGCGCTTCAGCGACTGTACAAAACGCAGCACAGCATGATTCAACCGATCGAACGTCTGAGACAAATCGAGATGATCTTCAACCATCACAAGCCAACAATGCACGGCGTGCGGGACACGGTGCTGTAGGACTTCCTAAACTGGAGTTAAGGAAGCTTGACGGAAGACGACACAGATGGCAACAGTTTTGAAGCCAGTTCCAGTCTACGATACATGAAAACCGCAGTTTGTCCAATGCGGACAAGATGAATTACCTGAAGGCGGCATTACAAGGCGAGGTCGCAAACGCAGTGCAAGGGTTGCAATTAACGTCGGGTACTTACGACACTGCACTCAGCATATTACGTGAGCGATTTGGTAATGACCATCTCCTGATATAGGAGCATTTACAGAAACTTGCCGATATAGATCCAGTACGATCCAGTCGTCAAGTGTACCTACTACACAAGGTACATGATACGATCCAGGCTCATATCAGAGGACTGCAGTGCCTTGGAACAACGATGGAGTCATACTGCTCTATGTTATACCCGGTACTGCTCAGAGCACTTCCGAACGACATGGCGCTGCAGTTCCACAGATTGCTCAACGATAAGCTCACGCAAACAAAAAGCATTGCTGGAGAATTGTCGACATCCACAGCTGCTTCGTATCATAAAGAAGCTCTCCAGTTACTCATCACCTATCTCGGGAACGAGTTCAGATATCGCGAAGAGCTCAATCCGCGAACTTCCGACCATGCCACAATGCAGAATCAGTCGAAGGAGAATAATTACAATATAACTAGTAGGCAAACGGAAGCTCCCGTAACGACATTGCACAGCGTGACCAAGCATGGAAAGCGACAGTCGTGCGCCTTTTGCAACAATACAGCGCATAACACGGCAGAATGTACTAGCAACAAGTCGCTAGATGAGAAGGATAGAACGCTAGCAATGCGGCATCTATGCTTTAGATGCACGAAGCCCAATCACTTCGCAAAGCAGTGCAGAAGTAATCCAAGATGCGCAACGTGTTCTGGACGCCACGCATCCAGCATGTGTGATCCTGAATACAGGCCAAAAAAATAACACGCTGCGTCAGAAACCTCGGCACAGGTTCCCTAAGAACACACTGTCGTCCATGGGATATCCTGCGATTATCATACCAGGACAGGCAGGACGTCCTCAGGAGGGCGAACTCTGTCCTCAGGGTATCCCTCAAGTGTTAAAATGGGACTCTCACATGTCCATACGATATTCTTTTGGTTGTCCCTAGGAGGTCATCAAGGACCGATATAGGAGAGTGTGTTGACGCAGCAGCGACATAATCTACCATCGTTTTATTGTACCTTATTTGTTTCCGTCAGAAACCACACGCACTCTTGGCAACTGTTTGGTTTTGCTGATTTCACTGATTCATGTTGACAAAGCTGCCACGTAAAGTGTAGTACTTTCCATAACGGAAATAAGCACGGCGATTTAAAAAGACAGGAAAGAAGGCGGAAAAATCGAAAAAAAGAAAAAAGAAGTCTTGCTCGGAGCACACAAAGGCCGAGAAACCCACTTCGAAAGGTACTGGAATTCCCTTCCAAAGAAAAATCAGACACTGTTCGTTGCTTGCTATGCGACCCTCCGTAGGTTCGGGAGTACTTCTCTTCTCCGACACAAAACAAAGGGTGAGCTCTTGAAGTTTAATTACATATAGTAAACACACACTACTCAAGCGACGATTTGCTTCAAGTGTCAACTCGCAAGCAATGCGAAGTCTATATTTCTTGCTCCTTTAGTTTGAGACACCCGGGTAGGACCTTCAAAAGTCAAAAACAGAGCTACCGAATCGCGCTTTTCTGACTTTTCCGCGGTAAATGCTCCAAGTATCTAGGTGCGTTTTTGCCTTTTCGGTGGGCAGCGTCTCTTCTGACGAATGTCATTTAGCCCCTGGGATCGGCCCAGGAAGCAAAACAAATGTGTCACTCAATATTTGCAGTCTTAGCAGGAAAATGAAACAAGGTGGCATTTCTCGTTCCTTGAGCTACCTACGGGGTCTGGCACAGGATGTACCTGAATGACTCTTCACGGACAATCCGCGACTGTCAACCTCAGGACATTCTGGGGATACAAATCGAAGAACGAGGACACGGGGACACTGTGAGGACGTCCTGGGGACCGTCTGTGTTCTGGGGTTACCCTTAAAACTATATATACTGTCGCTGAGTCAACTCATCGTACCGTATTATTGCAAACTGTGACAGCCATGGCTACAGGAACGCGAGAAGAAAGGTCAGTACGACTGATATTCGATGGCGGCAGTCAGAGAACATTTATTAACAGAAGCTTATCCGAGGCTTCGGTATGCAAGAAAATACGAACACAAAGGGTCTCTATCGGATCTTTTGGTAGCCAAGCGAGCCGCTCACAGCTACTTGACGCAGTGGCGATTCACTTGAGGAATACATCTGCGGACATGCAACAGACAGTCATTGCATTAATAGTCCAACAGATCTGCGCCCAGAATCTAGAAGCACCAATAACAGTACTCCACGAAGAGATGCAGGACCACTGTCTTGTAAAGGCAGATTCGTCGATAGCCATCAACGGTGAACATGTTGCTATACTGATCGGAGCAGACTACTGGGAATTCGCCACCGGAAGAACCCACAAATTGCAAAATGGAGTGCAAGCCGTTAAAACAACGCTGGGCTGGACTCTGCAAGGCCCTTATGCTCACACGAGCGCATTGCATTCGATCACCTGCAATAATATCACGGTGCTCCGAGTTGACACACTCCCGAAAGTGGAGATAACAAAAAGGATGGACCAAATATAGACTATCGAGAGTGTCGGTATTCAAGAGTACGAGACAGAAAAAACGCATCCTGTAATGGAAAATTTCGAACGAACAATTGAATACAAAGGCGGTAGATACGTGGTTGCTCTACCGTGGAAAGATGAAGTCTCAATAGAAGACAATAAGGGTATCGCATTGAGGCGGCTCTCACAGGTTACCAGGTACTCGATATATCGAGTCAGGTGTCGCAGAGAGGGTTATAGAATCTACTGGAACTGCAGATAAGACAGGACATACTTACTACATGCCACACCACGCAGTGGTAAAGGAAGATCGTATAACGACCAAAATAAGGATCGTCTTCGATGCCTCGGCGCATGAAGCCTTCACCAAGCCACTGAACGACAACTTGCATGCTGGTCCAAACCTCAACCCGGACATAATGACGGTGGTATTAAATTTCAGGCTAGACCCAGTGGCATTGATCAGCGACGTACAAAAGGCGTTTTTCCAAATATTGATTCGTGAAGAGGATCGTCTCTCAGGCTCTTATGGTACGAAACGACACCCACGCAAGGGGAACAAATGCCGAGAACCGAAACGTGACGAATGAACAGAGCAGCCTTAGGGACAGCTCCAAGTACCTTTCTGCTAGCAGCTACACTACAACATCATTTGCGACGGAATGAAGGGACTATCCCGAGACTGTAAACGCACTCCTTGGCTCTACTTACGTAGATGACATCGTTTTGGGAGCAGTGAACCTCGAAGAAGCAAGGAGAAGATGCAATGAAACGCGGCAGATATTCAGCAAGGCTTCAATGAAGCTACAGAAATGGGGCTCAAACAGCAGCGAAATGCGCGACACATTTCAAGCTGAAAAAGACGCCATCGTTATCGGCACGTCAACTAAAGTCCTTAGCATGCATTGGAATCAAGAGACAGATGCGCTACGCTTACCATTGAAGGAATGTCAGCAAAATCCTAACCCAAAAGACGTGACGAAACGTTATGTCTTACGATCGCTTGCAGAAATATACGACCCGATGGGGTTCCTTCTACCATACACACTAACCGGAAAACTGTAAGATATATGGAGATATATGGCAAGAACTAGATTGGGATTCGCAGTTACCTCAGGATATGTATAAGAAGTGGTTGACATGGTATCGTAGCATGCCTGTACTAAAGGGGGTACGTATTCCACGGCATTATGGAACAAGCCTCGACGGTACCGACGAGGCACAGCTACACTTCTCCGATGCAAGTCCGGCAGCCTATGGCGCAGCAGTATACTTGCGATTTGGAAGTAAGCAAACGCGAGTGGTACATCTTATATCCGCGAAATCCAGGATATCTCCAGTGAAGAAGATGACATTAGCTTGACTGGAGGTGTTAGGCGCACTCATGTCACCGAGGCTTGCCAAATTTTTGGGAGGTCAACTTCAAGATGAAGACTGAAAAACACTTCTGGACGGATTCAACTATCACTCTTCATTGGATACAAGGAGATCCCATGAAGTGGGAGCCATGTATGCGCAACAGACTCCTGGAGATACGGAAGAATGTGGGAACGGATTATTGGCACCACGTGCCTACCGATACAAACCCGGCTGACCTTCTGACGAGAGGCATTTCTTCTCAGCAACTGTTAACGGCAGAACTGTGGTGGAAAAGACAATCGTGGCTCAAACATCCACAAACCATGTGGCCTCTTGATGAGAAGCAATTATCTCGAAGCGATGACTATCCGGCCGATTCTGTGTCCAATGTGCTACGAGTCATTCCAACTAGCTCACAGCAGCTACCGCTGATCGACATTACGCGCTTTAGCAACGCAACGCGTTTGCACCGCGTCACTGCTTGGGTACTACGTTTCATTAAAATCGCAAGACGCGCGAGAACGCAAGGACCGATGAGTTCAAACGAAATACAACGAGCGGAGATGTATTGGATCAGACGAGCTCAAGACTTTGCATACACAACTGAACTTTTCTGTATTCATGAAAAAAAAAAAAAAAAAGCGCTGCTTCGCAATTCCAAGCTGCGTGACTTGACACCCTTCTTGGATGAGGACGGTATAATGGGAGTTGGGGGCGCATGCGCGCGAGTCAGCTATCGTTTGCAGAACGTCATCCCATAATCGTTCCGACAGAGTCACATTACGCCAAACTCATGGTCGGCGTCTCCCACCGACAAGTCATGCACGCAGGGGTGCGCGACACACTTGTGCAGTTGAGGGAAAGATTCTGGATACCCCGCGCTCGCCAACTGATCAATCACGCCATAAAGGAGGGTAGGACATGCAGGAAGTTCAACCCCAGGCATATGATACAGGCCGACGGGCAGATCCCAGCTAAGCGTGTCACCATGAGTCTTCCATTTCAAGTGGTCGGAATAGACTTTGCGGGACCGCTGACACTACGTAGGACGCGACACTCGTACCTTAAAGGATACGTCGCCTTATTCACATGTGCCACAACCCGAGCAGTGCATATCGAGCTACGTAAAAATATGTCAGCTCCTGCATTCCTAAAGGATTTCCGCAGGTTCCTTGCACGTAGAGGAATGTGTCATACGATATACTCCGATAACGCCAAGACGTTCAAGAGTGTGGCAAAAGAACTCAATTGTGCAAGGAAAATCCTCAAGGAACAGCTAATTCAAGACTTCTCCTCTAGAAATGCAATCCAGTGGAGGTTTATAGCTGAGTGGGCACCCTGGTGGGAAGGCTTTTACGAACACCTCATAAGATCCGTTAAGTCTGCACTTTGCAAGACCTTGTCAAGGAAAATACTTCAATTCAGAGAAGTGCAAACTTTACTGGCCGAGGTTGAGGCAATGATAAATTCCAGACCTCTCACATTCGTCTCACATTGGCGACTTGACCTTGATAACGATGGCTCTCCCACATTTATCAGGACCAGCCTCCTCTGGTCTTGCTTGGACCTTACCGCTCCATCAGTATCAATTGCACACCGCTGGCATGTTGACGTAGACTCAGTTCCGGACTTAGGGGAGGGCAGACGGGGCACTTGCCCCGGGGCCCCCACCACAAAGGGGCCCCCACCAGTAAATGTCTTGTCCGAGAGAAATCTCTTTTGCATGCGTGAAACGCATCTCTGAAACGGAAACTTGGTAAAAATCTGTCCTCCGTCCACGCATATCGACCCCGAATAACACATTGGATAGACATAGAACACACGAGGGAGCCCCCACAGCACAGTGCCCCGGGGCCCCCACCACTGTAAATCCAGCACTGTGTAGGCTCACTAGGAAATGACTATCTATACCTGTACTGATCAGCACTTGTGGAGCGCATCGGCATCGTTCTGTTCATTACTAAAAAAGGACGGACTGGCATGTAGTTCGTGACGCGGTCGAGAACGTTGTTACGCATCTACATCCATAAGTGAGGAGGCGTTCTCCCATACTGTAGTCAGAGCTACCCAAGGCGCTACGAAAGTTTTTCGCGTCCCCGAGAAGTTCACGGCTGTAGACACAGAATACGAGAAGCTTCGTGCCATCCTCCGCCGCTCCGAGCGCCGAGCCCGCCGCTCCGGTCTTCCAATTGACTGGACTGAAGCCAAACGCATACAAAAGGTAGTCCATAGACATTTATGCAAGCTTGCACGCGACCATTGGAGGAACTTTGCGTCATCCCTCTCTCCCCGCACACCCCTCTCTCGGATTTGGTTCGTGCTCAAAGGTGTCCCTGCACATGTGATTCAGAGGCAGCCATTCCGATCGCTGTCGTTAGCTGCGGGACGCACAGAGCTACAGATCGCAGAGGAGTACTGTGCTCGCCTAACTGCAACTCTAATCACATACTGGCAGCTGCAAAAGACATTCCCATCGTACTGGAGTCATCGGATGAACCGTATGTAGACGTTCTCTTCTCGGTCAAAGAGCTTCACTGTGCGGTACAACACTCCGGAATGCACACCTCCCCGGGGGCAACTCAGGTAACATATAAAACCATTCAGGTAACATCATTCCACTACTCAGGTAAGGTAACCATTCAGGTAAAACCATCAGGTAACATATAAAACCAACCTAAAAACCTCCCAACGAGTGGAGGACAAGCACTCCTCAATATAATCAACCAATCTTGGTGCACGAAAACTGTTCCGGGCCCATGGAAAATCGCCATGGTAATTCCCATCTTAAAACCAGGAAAGTCGCCTGACAGCCTCGACTCGTTTCGCCCAATAGCCCTTACCAGCTGCATAGGCATAACCATGAAGCACATGATCCACTCACGCTGAAATTGGTATTTTGAAACCAGGGCCTATTTCCCAGAAGTCATGGCAGGATTTTGCCAAGGAAGATCGGCGATAGATAATGTCATAGACATTGTCTCCAGCGTCCAGCATGCTGGACCTGAAGGACAGCTAACAGCTGGTGTTTTCCTGGAGGTGATGAAGGCGTACGACAGCGTGCTGCACAGCGTCATCGTCGCCACACTCCAAGAGGCTGGAATAGGGCGCCTACCGCTATCATGGATCCAAGATTTCCCCTCTCATCATTCCTATTTGTGCGCACTTCAGAGGGAGACACGACTACATATCCCGTTCACCGTGGCTTTCCACACGGAAGCCTACTCAGTCCACTGCTCTTCAACATCGTTATGGCTTCACTCCCCTTACAGTTACGTGAACACATCCACACGCTGCGACGTATGCATCTGGACCTCAGCTGCCCGCCGCTATACGATACAACAACGTCTACAGACCGCTCTAGGCATTATTCTATCCTACTTCGCCGACCGCGAGCTCTCGATCTCACCAAGCAACACTGTAGCCATGGCTTTTACGCGTCGCTGCTTTAGCAAGTACCCTTTACATGTTGGGGGTCTACCGCTAAAGCTTGTCCTGCATTATAACTACTTGGGCATTATCATAGCCAGAGGGTTGACATGGTGGAAGCACTTCAACTCAATTTTGACCAAAACCAACAGCTATACCAACGTGCCACGACAAGTCGCTGGAGCATCCTGAGGGTTGACGTGTGCTGACCTGTGTCAGCTACACCACTCACTCATAATAGGTACCCTAAGCTACAGCTTGCCGGCCCTACACGGCCTCAGTAGAAACGGAGAGATGAAACTCCTGTTGGATTTCGCGTTGGATATCAAGGAACGAGGAGAAGAAAGAAGCGATGAGGAAGACGAGAACGTTTTTTTGCGTTGCAACGTTTTGATTGGACATTCTACGTTGGGATCTCGTGGAAGCAGGTTGGTTTAATTAAACTGCGTTGTTTCTGATCAACTGATCCTCTCATTTTCATCTTCACTTATCGCCGGCCTCTAACGAACGTATTTGAGACATACAGTTTGGTGCCGAAACCCGGGAGAAGGAAAAAACTGAAGAGGATCAGGAACGGAACGGAAGCAATCATCAACGCATTGGAACGAACTGAGATGGAACTACTTGCCAAGAAACGAAAAGCTCTACGATCCCAGGTCACACGACTGAATGAAGCTCAAGAAGCCCTGACACCATCGGGTAAAGCAGATGTTCGTGTGTTCGAAGATAGGCTAAAGGCATTGCAGCTGCAGTTGAACGCTGTGGACGACAAAATCGAACAAGAGCGTGCAGATCAACTGGACGAGGCAGAGTTCAAGCAAGTATTTCAGTACAATGACAAGTTGGTAACGTGTTTGGCGAAGTTGGCACATCGACGTGAAGCGTTCGAGGCTTCGGAACGAGCTACACGTGACGCGTCGGGGAGCAACCATTCGAATGGAACGGCACCCTCAATGAATCGAACGAGGGCTCGGCTGCCCAAGCTGGAATTCATGAGGTTCAACGGAGAAAGGACGACCTGGCAGCAATTTTGGGAGCAGTTTGACCTCGTCGTGCATCGAAATGAGGATCTTACGGAAGTGGACAAATTCAACTACTTGAAGGGATGCCTAACGGCTGACGCAGCAGCGGCAGTGAAAGGATTGCCTCCAACTGCAAGGAGTTACAACGACGCCATAGACTTGCTCAAGCGACGGTTTGGTGTCGAAGAATTGCTCGTTCAGTCTCATATGAGAAAGCTCATTGACTTGAATCCAGTTTGTTCTTCGGATGACGTCAAGGGTCTCAGACACCTGCATGATAACGTGGTTGCACACGTACGAGGATTGGAAGCATTGGGAAGAAAGCAGGAGACCTTCAGCAGTCTTCTGCTTCCGATACTTCAACGAGCCCTACCAAGAGACATTTTGATCAGTTTCAACAAAAGGAACATAAGTGAGCGAAGAAACAGCACGGCAGCGGTTCTCGAGATGGGTGAACAAGAACCGGGCGACAGTGCTCGTGAGGGAACGATCGACAGGTCGGATTCGTTTACACATTTCTTGAAGGTGCAAGTCCAAAGTCGAGAAGATGTGGAGTTCATGCAACACATGAGCAGTAGGACGAAGAAACAAGGCAGTACACACAGCAACAAAGGCAGAGGCAAGCGCGAAGGTTCCCGGAAGTCATAGTCAACGGCTGTTCTTCAGCAATCCACCCAGGTAAACAGCTGCTGCTTCTGCAAGGCGGAAAGCCATTCGACGCTGGAGTGCGACATGAAGATTGGACTTGAAGAGAAGAAAAACAGACTTCGCTCTGAACGGAGGTGCTTCAGGTGCGCGAGGCCGAATCACCAAGCAAAGACATGCCGAAGCCAAGTAAACTGCAAGAATTGCGGAGGTAGACACGCAACGGTCATGTGTGACCCAGACTTCGTACAGAAGAAAGCATCCACGCCGAATGAGACTACGTCGGTTCCACTGCATTTGGAGTGTCACAGCGACCAAAGGAGACCAGCCGTTCTGTTACCCACCCTGACAGTTTGGTGCTGCGGGAATTCTCAACGGGAACATGTTCGAGCGCTCCTCGACAGTGGAAGCCAACGTTCATTTGTGTGCACAGAAATCTCCAGGAAGATGAGATGCAAAAAAGTTGGGACGGAGACGCTGCCGTGCTGTTTCTTCGCTCACTTATGTTCTGACAGTCGGAGTCTTTGGTGGTCATCAAACCGAGAAGGAATTTCCACGCGTACTTGTACGCTTGGAAATAGGAGACGGCAAGTGCCAGGAGATAGAAGCCCTGGAGATAGAGACGATATGCAATAGTCTATTCCAAGCCCATCAAGTTCTGTCACCGAGAAACTAACACAGCTTCAGTGCAGATTGGGTGACACGTCAGCACTGGGAGGTCCAGTTAACATAGGGCTACTGTTCGGATGTGAACACTATTGGACAGTCACCACGGGCCGGTCAAGAAACTGAACGGCCAACTACGAGCAATAGAAACTGTATTTGGATGTGCTGTCCAAGGTCCCGCACCAGAAGAAGCAGAAGGAGATGGTCAGTGTTCACAAGCTATTGCGTGAAAGGCTGTACTTTGCCACCGACATACTTCTGACATCTTGGCGAAGTTCTGGACACTCGAAGCAATTGGTATCGACGACATGGAATCTCTGGGACTGGACGACCCGGTTGTGAACTACTTCGAGCAAACAGTGAGCAAGAGTGATGAACGATACGAAGTAGCATTACCGTGGAGGGACCACGTTAACCTCAATAACAACAACGAAGTGGCCAAGAGACTGCTCCAGCAGCTGACGAGAAAATTACAGAAAGCACCGGTGTTGCTGGAAGCCTACGACGTGGCGATCCGACAATACTACCGAGACGACATGGCGGAGCTGGTGGGCGAAGATGCTCAGACGGAGCATTTCACCTATTACATGCCGCACCAGGCGGTTGTTCGTGAGGCAAGCAGTACGACGAAACTGCGGGTAGTGTTTGACGCGTCGTCACACGCTCCACGGTCATTGTCTCTCAACGACAATTTACAAAGCGGACCGAACTTGACAGCAGATCTCGTTGCCCTCCTACTGAACTTCAGGCAGCACAACGGTGCGCTTGTCGCAGACATGGAAAAGGCGTTCCTCCAGATTCAAGTGAAGGAGAGCGACAGAGACTCCCTGCGTTTTCTATGGTACGATCACATACCACGGCCTCAGGAGGACACGCCAAACATTGTCACATTCAGAATGAAGAGGGTCCCGTTTGGGACTACCTCAAGTCCGTTTTTGTTCGCAGCTACGCTGAAGCACCACTTCGAGAACATGGCGCACAAGTTTCCAAGGTCTTCGAAGTTGCTTTCTGAAAGCATGTATGTAGACGACCTACTCACGGGGTCTAAAGATGAAGAAGCGGCGCTGAAGCTGTACGAAGATGCCAACGACATAATGACAGAAGCATCGATGAAGTTGCACAAGTGGGCTTCCAACAGCAAACTTCTTCGGGAACGTTCTGAGACAGATGCGGGGGACACAAAGCACCTCGGCTACGTTGCAGGAGTGCTGAAAGTACTGGGACTAGTGTGGAATCCTTTCGAAGACAAGTTGGGTTACACCGTAGACAACGTACCGAGCTACGACGAAGAAAAGCTACACACAAAGAGAGCAATGTTGAAAGCAACGGCAAGTGTGTACGACCCGCTTGGATGGGTAGCACCATTTCTTGTACGCGCCAAGTATCTTTTTCAGAAGCTATGGGTCATGGAAGTCGACTGGGACGACGTATTACCTGATGGCATCGATGCTGAATGGAAAAAGTGGTGTTCAGAAGTTGACAAGCTGCGTAACATTCAAGTTCCTCGCCGTTACACCGAAAGTCTCCCAAGTCGGAGTTGTTCCTTCACCTTACGCAACTTTGCGGATGCGGGATTACGGAACTGTTGCGTACTTGAGTGGCACTGACGAGCATGACAATACCACTTCGACACTTCTCATCAGTAAATCCCGAATCGCTCCTGTCAAAACGTTAACGTTGGCAAGACTGGAACTAATGGCGTGCGTGTTATCAGCGAGATTGTACTCCTACTTGCAACGTCATCTGAAGGTCCGTCTAGAAGAAGTGGTCTTCACTCGACGATCGCTATCCATTGGATCAACGGCGAGCCAAGCAGGTGGAAAACCTTCGTACGAAACCGTGTGGAAGATATTCAACGACACACGGATGCTACTCAGTGGCGACACTGTTCCGGGAAGGAGAACCCTGGAGACTTACTAACGAGAGGAGTATCCGCGACGAACCTGGTTTCCAGTACCCTGTGGTGGAACGGGCCGGAGTGGATAAGGAAATCAAAGGAGAACTGGCCTCGAGGAAAAACGAGTGGTGTGCAGTATCAGAGTAGTGAAGAGGAGGCCGTGAAGGAAACGGGGGTTCTACAGACGCAAGTTGCTTCAACGACAGGCAACGCGTTGCTAGACGTAGAGTCGTATAGCAGTCTTCACCGAATCCTGAGAATGACAGCCTGGATTCTGCGCTATGTGAGAAATTCGAGGCCAGGCCGTCGAACGTCGGGTCCCATCACCGTTACGGAATTAGCCGAGGCCGAGAAGCACTGGACAAAACACGTACAGGGACAATGTTTTACGACAGAGATTACGTGCACCCTGGAGAACCGGAAGCTACCAGCAAATTCTCCCCTACGCACAGTGACCCTGTTCATCGACAAGGAGGGCCTGCTCAGAATCAACGGCCGACTGCAGTTCAGTGGGAAAGTGTACGATGAACACCATCCCATTGTTCTGCCGAAGACGCACCATCTGTCAACGTTAGTAGTGCGAGGATGTCACCGACAGCTGCTTCACAGTGGTGTGCGGGACACAATGGTCCAAGTAAGGGAAAGGCACTGGATCGTAGGTGCACGACAACTGATAAAGAAGGTCATCAAACAGTGCATCATCTGTCAGCGATTCCGCTCAAGACCAGCGGAAGAAGCGGTACCAAAGGAACGAGTGCCAGAGGCATTACCTTTCGAAGTCACCGGAATCGACTTGGGTGGGCCATTGTTAGTAAAAGGCAAGAGGACTACCCACAAGTCGTACATCACGCTTTTTACATGCGGTGTAACTAGGGCAATTCACCTAGAGTATGTTGAAGATATTCTACAGACATGTTTCTACGAGCATTCAGACGATTCGTCTCACAACGAGGAGTACCACGGATCATCTACACTGACAATGCTCTGACGTTCAAGCAGTCCAAGAAGCACCTAGAAGAACTTTAGAACGCAATTCGGAACCCCGCGGTGCAAGATCACTTCGGAGGTCAGAAGGTACAGTGGAAATTCATCGTGGGAAGGGCCCCTTGGTGGGGTGGGTTCTACGAGCGTCTGATGGGATCCACGAAGCTGGCGTTGAAGAAAACTATAGGGACAAAGTTTTTGTCTGCGGACGAGCTGACAACGTACCTGTGCGAAATAGAGGCAGTCTTGAACTCAAGGCCCCTAACCCACCTCTATGGCGAACCTCAGGAGCCAGTGCCACTTTCCCCGCTTACTTTCCCGCAGGAGGAAGACTGACCACGCTACCGAACTTAAAGGGTCCGGAAGTGACTAACATAGCACACAATCAGCTGCGCAAATCGTGGTCGGATCGCCAAATTGTTTTGGCAGCATTCTTGAAAAGATGGTCCAAAGCCTATCTTGCCGAGTTGAAAACAGGGCCGTCAAAAAGAGGACGGAAAGCAACGATTGAGGAAGGAAAACTCGTTTTGCTGCAAGAGGCTATGCTGCATCGGCAGCAGTGGAAGATGGCAAGAGTCGAACAGTGTTTCGTCGGAAGAGATGGGAAGGTCAGATTGTGCATGCTGAAGCTTCCGAGCGGCATCCACTTTCAAGAGACCAATTCAACTATTATACCCTCTCGAGTTAGGAGAATGAAAATGTCTACGGCCCGGATTCTCGGTTCGCCCTCAGTGTTAAGCGCACGCGAAGGGGCCCTTCTGCCCATGCTTCGTGAATGGACGAAAGGGTCCCTGCGCGTGCACTTAACCCTCAGGGCGGAGCGAGAATCCGAGCCTACGTCATTTTGGGGGGAATGTGTTGGATTTCACGTTGGATATCAAGGAACGAGGAGAAGGAAGAAGCGATGAGGAAGACGAGGACGTTTTTTTTGCGTTTCGTAACGTTTTGATTGGACATTCTACGTTGGGATCACCTCGGAGCAGGTTGGTTTAATTAAACTGCGTTGCTTCTGATCAACTGATCCTCTCATTTTCATCTTCACTTATCGCCGGTCTCGAACGAACGTAATTGAGACAACTCCTACGGACCCAAGCACGCAGTCTCCGAGTATGCCTACGACTTCCTAGGACCACTGAGACATGCTCCGTCTTAGCTGAAGCGAAGGAACCTCCGGTGCATGTCCTGCGAGACAGAGAGACGCTCCGTACCTACACGCGATTTCTCACCCGACACCAATCGCATTACCTCCAGTCTATGTAGTCTAACTGCCCCTCGTCTACGTTCGGAGCTGCAGTCTGCCGTCTAAAAAGCTGCGTGCCATCGTCCACTGCACACTCCTCGTATGCACCACCTATGTGGACCCTTTGTACCCCCACAGTCCATACGGACATCCCAGACCTAGCAAAGAAGAGTAACGTGCCATCATCGCGTGCCAACTTGCTCAGGAACATTTGGACACTGCACACCACCAACGAAGGGAAGTGTACACTGACGGATCTGTGGTACAAAGCAGTTCAACGGCCGCATTCTACGTGCCGAGTTTTAGCATGCAGCAAGGACTTAAGCTTCCTCATGAAACATCCTCCACAGAGGCGGAACTCTACGCCATCTACGCAGCATTGTCATACATATCGCGTTCATCGGCGGACAATTGGACGATTCTCACTGACAGCAAGTCAGCATTACAGGTGATAGCCTCATACTGTGCTAATACGATTAACGACATTTGCAAAGCGCTACAACGAATTACTCACCTCTGACAGTGTCTGATTACAGTGTCTGATTCCAGATGGTGCCAGGGTATATCGGCCTGCACGGGAACGCATATGCTGATGACGCTGCGAGCCGCGCTCATGAAGAAGGTGAGCTAATTGCATCAGTACCGATGTCGTCGTCCGCCAGCAGAATTCAGGTGAGGCGGCTCTGCGCCCGCAATACCCTACACTTCATAGAAAATGCTGTACCTGAAAACACGTTCCTACACTCCATCGACCCGAAGATGAAATACACGACCACTCTGCTGCTCACCCGGAGGGAAGAAACTGGTAGAAGCTCCAACGTGCAGGAAGTTCTGCCGTGCAGTGTGGAAGCAGACACAGCGCATCTACTACTGCACTGCAGACGTTACAACACTGCACGAGACACTCTCAAAGGACGCCTGACTGCTCGGGGACACACACACATAGACCTTCCTGTATTACTTGGCCCAGTGCGACACTCCCGTCAGTGGTGCATCACTCGAGCTTTCCTCGACTTCCTTCACACGACAGACCTCATGAACAAATTATCAGTTGACCTTTCATGTCATTCACACATCACGCCACCGTCGTCATCTTATATTTGGTTTTACTCCATCCTTGTGATATATTTTGATTTAGGAATAGCAAGCCGACCTTCGGTCAGGCTCACCTTTCCGAAATCAATCTATGCCGCTCGCCGCGCGTATCTTCCTTCTTCGTGAGCGAAATGAATATGCACGAGATGATACACGACGCAACAAATACTTTTACTGTAATGTCCCAAACTCAAAAGCGCGTCGAAAAACGAGTTCACTCTTTCTCTCGACCTAGGGCATGGCACTGCACCTCCTTTTTGGACCGCAACCGAAAAGTTAATTTTTACCCGGTTGCTCGTTGTAGCTCATTGTGCCACATCCACGCTGCCTTCATATACATAATAGAGAAAACCTAAAAAATGCCGCTTCAACTGATGAAAGTCACTGAAAAGGTTAGCCAGCTGTAGGACTCGAACCCATATCTTCTAGATTACCGGTCCAGGGCTCTACCAATTGAGCTAAGCTACCACGCCTTCTCAGCGACTTACAGGGTGCGTCATCTGAAGGGACAATCCAGTCAACTCTCTCTCACTCATCCTCCTTTCACTCTTACATTTTTGCACACACATACACACATTCATACGACAGGGATCGACGCAAGCGGCAAATGTTCAACATGAGAGAACTGATGTGTTGAGGCTGGAACAACATAGAAGCGACAATCACATACAAGGCCTCAAGTTGCCTAAGAAATTAACGATGAAAGATGAAAGTCACTGAAAAGGTTTGCCAGCTGTAGGACTCGAACCCACATCTTCTGGATTACCGTGACTCGTGATTGTCCCTTCTATGTTGTCCGAACCTATTCGTTTCGGTTCCAGTCCTCGAGCGAGATACCGCTGCGACTGAATCCCTACGATTACCAGTGCAATTTTAGAGACGATAATGCACCAATGCTTTCAGCCGACATACACTTAACTAAACCCATAGAATCCGTGACTAGAAAACAGGAAGAACAAGACGTATTGTATTTTTATCAAAGTCGTTTATTATACAGTATATTCCTCTCGTGACGTTGAGGAACCTACGTCGCAACTTCGGGCGGGTATCGTCGGAGAAATGTCACATTCAGAGCACACATCGTTGCTTCCCGCATTATCCCTGCTGTAGTACGTTGAGGAGTTCTGAGATTGCTTGAAAGTCGTCGTTGAATTTATCTAGAAGCGCGGCATGTTGACGCGATTCACATTCGTCGTCCAGTCCTTGCCGGCGAGTTTGAGACACCAATGGAAGTATGCGGTGATAATATCGTGTGTAGAATCTAGGAGAGTTCGCCGCAATGCAAGCCACTCAGGATCTTCGGAACAAGGCACGGTGTTGGTTGCAGAAGACCTGCTAGGAATTACATGATGTCGAGCAGCTGAGGAAGACGGCAAAACAAACACGTGCGAGTGCCTGGTGCTGGACAGTTCATGCAATTTTCTCTTTTCACCCTGTTTACAAGTTATAGCATCTTCGTGTACCTCGAGGGCCGTAAAGCCTTTCTTCGTGATGTGTGCTTTCGCCCTCAATAGCAATCCGGAGAAGGGTGCTCTGTATTTCTTGGACGTGATATCGTTGCACAATGCTCTAGTACTCGTAAGAGCATCGTTTGCCGTCGAAGGTGGAATGCTGACCATAGTTCGGAACGAATTAACGAATTCGTCCATAGCTGGTAGCTTCTCAGTACGGACACAAGGCGCTTGAGAAACCATAGAGTATTTGAAAGTGAAGTACATGCGAGTACTTCCTCCCTTTCTGATCACCCTAATCAGAATAAAGACTCGAGATAAACTAATGTTCTGAGGCTGGAACGACAAGAGGGGACAGATACAAACAAGCCTCAAATTGCCTAAGAAATCAACGATGAAAGACTCGACTGACTGATGAAAGACTCGATGAAAGACTCGACTTTGAATTCGCATGTACACACCACCAAGTGTAAGAGTGACATCACTGACGACCATGAGGCGCTCTTCGGTGTAGCTGTGCTCTCCAATTTCTTCATATACTTCTTGGTGTCGTTGAATGTCACTTGATCTGTGTCGGTCAA
This sequence comes from Ornithodoros turicata, assembly GCF_037126465.1. Taxonomy (NCBI): domain Eukaryota; kingdom Metazoa; phylum Arthropoda; class Arachnida; order Ixodida; family Argasidae; genus Ornithodoros; species Ornithodoros turicata. Next base: position 11,361,160 of record NC_088207.1, read on the forward strand.
ATAACTGTCGAACACCAAATAACACCAGTCGATGTAGACAGAGGTTCTTACATTTTACTTTTATCTTACCATGTTGGTACCGAGACCTGGGGGACCAGAGGCTATCCAATGCATGGTAGACAGTAATGGCCTTGGGATCAGTCTCTCCAATTGACAGTCTGGGTGGTACATTTTCTGCTTCAACGGCCCGGACCACTTTGCTGGTTGAGAGCGACTTTGGCTTCGCTTCACTAAGACTGCATGTGAATGAAAGGCCGATACTTTCATCCTGTAGATGGTTACACATCTGCTCTTGCAGGATGGCGTCCATGGTAACGGAATGTGCTATCGTAATGGCTAATCGGTGTTGTCGACTCCAGGGGTGCGAACAGGGGCTTGCCAATATCGGACCTGATGAGAGCGATGCAAGCAAAGGTGCAGGCCAGTAGGGGGACACGCAGAATGAATTTCATGTCCTGTACCAATATGTTGGAGAATACGTCGAGGTCGACGTCGGGCTCGCCGTAGAAGTCGAGGGACCTCGCCACCGGCTTCTGTCGTGGAGTATGAGTGCCGGCCGCAGTCGGCTTTTATTGCATTTTGCGGCGGCAGTTCGTCGGGCCCTGCGTGAGTGCCTCGTCATCTCGGCACAAATTCTTCCTTTCTGACCGTAGTCTTCTTTGTCTTTTGATCTTTTTCATCTTCCTCTTCTATAGTTCTTGAAATATTTGTGGCATTGGCAATGTCGTAGCGTTGGCAAAGTGTCGCAGAAATCGACTTCGGCACTAGTCGTTACACTGCCTGGTGAAACTAGGTCCACGCTTCCTCAGGTAGGACCTGAGGAAGCGTGGACCTCCAAGCGAAAGCTTTTACAAATTAAACTTAAACAAAAATCTTCAGTGTCGGTTTCTGTATGTTGTTTATGTGATGTACAGGACTTGACTCCCCTCTTCGTATACACTTCAACTACATGTTACGTGTAACCTAGGAGTGTTGGTATGTGGGTGGAGAGGCTAGTTTGCCACAGTACCACAAGTATGAACACAAATGGCTGATAAATCTGCTGCAGAATCTGGTCCAAGGGGATGAGCACTTGGAATCGTCACAGTTTTTAGTACCCTGCAGAGGAAGATAGAGTGGAGCACCGTCAAATTTTGTGCCACTTTTTCTGAATTACTCGTATTTATGCTGCAGCTACATAGGCAGCAGTTAAAATGCTACTCACAATTGCCAAAACTTCATGCTAGCACTCAATTCTTTTTACAAACTTTGGTTTGTGATGTGATCAATGTTTCGGTGACTTCCATAGGCCCGGTTTCACCAACTCTGGTTAACTGAACCAATATCAAAGGTTGCCAATTCTTGAACTTAACAGACACTTTTTTCCATCGGTGATGCAGTGAATAGTTCAGTAATAACTCCTTTAGTGAAGCAGATAGTTTAATGACCGTTCACCTTAGTTCAGATGCTGGAAAGGTTGGTGAAACTTGGTCATTATGTAACCTTTGTGTTCTGGTGCTGTGCAATGGTTTTTCGAGGGATTCAAACTACAAGAAAGGTTAATAATAAAAAAAATTCTTGACATACCTACCTACATACATGTCCCGGACAGCACGTAAGAAACTCAACAGAATATAAATGTCATCATGACGTTGGTAGACAGACTTAAACCAAAACAAATCGGAAGGGGAGGGCTGGGACCCACGAATGGGCACTTGTTCGCTGCCTGAAAGAAACTGTACCAAGTTGGTGGCTCTGGTGAACAGTGCGATGTCATTCGGAAGAGACGTGCACATCTAAATACCTGAAACCCTCAACTCAATTAATTGTAGGATCAAAATTACGTGGGAATATATTGAGGTTTGTCTCGTTCACAGAAGGTATCATTGCACACTCTCCAAAGTTCGTCGGAAGTTGCCAGGGCCTACATCAATCATAAACACTGCAAACCACTCATTGAGCATAGTCAGTCCGCGGTACCCAAAGTGAAAAGCGCCATTGCCCATTGTGAACATGGCCATGCAACAGTGCTTGCGGCTTCGCATTTCTCACTAGTTTCTTTTATGAGATGACTAATGCTTTGCCAATTCAACACGAACATACTTTGTAACAACTACTTGAAACTTTGGAATAACTTTGCAAAGCATATGTACTCGTATGCACTTCTTTTAATCGCTTCAGGAGTATTTCTCCAGTAACATATCTCAGCAGATGCAGTATGTCATGTAGGTAACACAATTTTGGCACAGTATTCGCTTGATGTGTCCAACAAGCAGAGATATCAAATCTTTGTGCCAAAATGGTGTGCCACGTGTCCGTGTAAAGACGAGTCGCTTAGATGGAATAGGTATAGCATCTTGATGTTGAATGCAAGAAGTTAATGTTTGACAACATATATCTCATGGGTTAAATAAAGCAGTATATCATACACTTCAGAAGTATGCCAACACTTCAGTGCTTTACCTTTACCTGTTATTCCAATGTTTACTCTCCCTTCTATTAGAATATGTATTTCAGAATCATTTGTGTATTACTGAATTTTAATTTGGCAATCCTTTCACATGTCTTGTGATAGACAGGTTAGCAATGTAAGAAGTGTTTATGTGCCTCTCACAACCTGCATATTTATCAAAAATACTCCAAAAGCCGGGAGACGACATAACTACACAATGAAGTAGAGAACTCCAACTTAACATAACAAAATAACAAGGTTTACTCAGACGTTTCATCCGTCGTGCGACGGACATCATTACCGGACCGTCATCCGTACCATTTACCTCCGAGGACCTCTTTGAAAATGCCGTACTTCTCAATCTCGAACTCCATGTCCCGCAGTGCTCTCCTTCAGGTTAGGTTAGGTAAGGCTAGGTTAGGACTCGCTCGCCCTTGCCGACTTCCGAGTTAGTGCGAGCGAGGTATCTCCATAATGGAAAATCTGAAACGGTGCACTAAAAACAAATGTCGACTCTGTGGATAATAATTTGAAGCATATTATAGATTCATCTCATTAAGGATTCATCTCATATCTAAACCGATTGCTCTTTCTCTTTCTGTTTCTCGAAAGAAAGAAAAACAGCTTCATAAAAAAAAATACATCTTAGTGAATTATGGAAATTAGAATGCCAAAATACCTTGCAGATAAGGTTTTCCTCCACTCGCGAACGCGTAAGTGCGAAACTAATGTACACGTAGTCCTTGTTGTTTTATTTTTAAAAAATATGTATTAAAAATGGCTACGAACACGAAGTATGCGTTTGTGGCACCCCGTTTATTTTTTTTGTGTGTGTGTGTGTGTTTGAGCTTGGACAAACTTTTATAAAAGAAGTCGCGAGAGCACGTCATTTTCACAGTTGAGTTCTACGAGCGCGTATCTTTTCCAAGAAAGACTAATTACTAGTAAGGATGATTATAATCAATTAAATTCATTCACTCTAATAAGGACGTCTTGAACAAAAGGCAGATACCGATATGGGAGACTGTCCTAGTGAAAATCCACACCACGTTTAAAAATTTTGAAACACGTACGTGTATTAAAATATCAATCCCTGAATTTTGACATGCAAATTTGGCCAAAACCGAAACCGTGGCAACCACGTTTAGGGTGGTGGTCTTCACGGTACGGGATACTTTTGTATGTCAATTGCGCTCGCAACTATATTGTCTTGGCTCACAAACCGTATGTTTCTGGAACGTAGAGAGGGAAAAAGGAATCACACAACACGAATATACTTCAAGTACTCTTCTCCTTACGGAAGCGAGGAAGCGAAAGATTTATTGACTCTACGTTGGGCACTAGTGTCAGCGCGCTGAGCGGTTGAACTGGTTTGAAATTAGAATTAGAAATGAATAAAAAATAATGATTAATAATACTAAAAAGAAAACGAATGAAAAAAGCGTTATCTGAGCTGATCGAGCTCGGTTCACTCTGGAAATTGTTGCACCGACGACTGGCGCCACGTTCGAACTTACCTAAAATTGCTCCTCTGTTGACCTGTCCTTCTCGGCTCGCATGGCCGCGCCCATGAAATCAGCAATCAGCTGTTCTCGTTTTGTGGAGTGTGCACCAAACTGTTCGTAGTTCAAGCTACAGGTACTTAGTACGAGTGGGAGAGCTTCGGCAGTCTTCCTGTGGATTCGTGGGTGCATCAACAAAGATGGGCATAGCCTTCGGGCCTTCGGGATGTCTGTGTGTGTGACAGCCGGTGTCATTCTCTGTCTGTTACGTCGCGAGACAACTGAGATCACCGTCTGTGCGCGCTCAGGAAGCTTGAAATCTGCCCTGATACATATACAGTAATACAGTAATATACAGTAATATATACCTTCAATATACGCTGATACACATACGGTCAATAAATTGGGACTTTCTCCACGGCAATCTTTCCCGGAGTTCACAAGAGACACTGTTTGTGGATTTATGCCTTACATTTAATCTATCGCATGTCGTTCCACATCCTACCCGAATAACTCATGCCACGCAGTCAACCCTTGACTTGGTTTTAACCTCCCACCCTGAGCACATCACTTCTTTGCATGTCACTGATGGTCTCAGTGACCACAAGTCCATTATCTAAGATATCTCTTCAAGTAGTCCAAATGTTCATAAGTTCAACGATAAAACCATATACGACTATGCTCGAGCTAACTTCCAAGCCATCAACGAGGGTCTTGAAGCTCCGTATGAAAATTCCCTTCATGGCACCTTGCCTCATTCCATTGAGGATAACTGGTCCCTCTTTCGTGACAACATAAACTACCTTACTGAGTACAATGTTCCAAAGATAAGAGTGAAATCTTATTATCACAATCCTTGGTTCACGAAAAGTCTGAAAATCTTGCTAACCAAGAAAAATCGTTTATTCAGGAAGCAAAGCGTCTTGGCGACGACGTATCGTGGGCTAAATTTCACTACTGTGAACGGGAATACAGGCGCACGATCAAGGAAGTGAAACAGAAGTTCTTTACCATCGACCTTCCGTCTCTCTTGACGAATAAACCAAAACAATTTTGGAAAATTTTATCTCCACCAAAATCCCACCTTATCAGTCTAACAGACACCCGCCGACAGCGACCGCGCCAACGCTTTCGCTTCCTTGTTTTCATCCGTTTTCAACACCGATAACGGGTACACCCAAGCTCCATTATCAGTAATCGCCTCGTCACCTATGGTCCCCATTCATATCAGCACTCGTGGCATTTGTAAAATCATTGAGTCACTTAAAGGTCAGCTCCGGAGATACCTTGACTTCTTGAAACTGTAACAATATTCTGGAAGCCCATATCGAACTGTGTCTGAAAGCACCCTTCATTTCCACAAAACAGCCCCACATTTTAAATAATCGTAAATTAACCATTTCGAAACAGACATGGGGGCCGCCATTTTTATGACGGCAGCTGTTCACGCGGTCTATATCGCCGACGTAAGTGATATCAGTGTTCTTCAAGACTTCCCTCCCTCTCTACGGAGCATACGGGAATGTAAACAGGCGATGGTGGCAGGGAGCGTCTGCTCGATCGACGTAGGTTTCTTGATCGCATCGCTTTCTTAATATTTGGGATGATCTGCCAATGCTAAAACACGCTGTTGATACCACTTGTGCAGTTAGGATTCGTGCAACTATGCTGTCGCGTTCCGGCCAGCGGCAGACTGGCTAAGAACGCAATGAACGTCACGTATATTGTCAACGGAACTGTGCTACGCCTACATACGAAAGATATTTTTATTCGCATTGTAGGTGTCTTTGATAAAGTAAGTCAATTCATCGCTTAATTGAAGACTTCACTCTCTTATAGTTACGGCTCACCACTGCTGCATCACTTGCGCATATCTTTCTCACTCTCGAATACGTTCCAGGCGTTTGACGTTACAGGAGCAGTAATCGCATTTCTTGGCATTATGACCGGGTGAACGAGTTGTGTTTGGCAACGCCATGTTATCGTATACACACTGCAGGTACTACGTACGTAAGAATTAGGCTTGAATGACAACCTTAGTGTAGATTCGCGATGAACGTATTTGCCGAAATTTTACACTGTCCAGAGAGCAAGCACCAGATACAAGAACAAGATACTTACACGAGGGCATACGTGGCTTATGAGAGCTGAACAGAAAAAGGAAGGAAGGAAAAAATAAACGAACACAAAAATACACTGCACAGTACAAGGACACCATGCAAGTGTAATTATCAGGGATATCTTGCACCTTATTTCGGCTGGTTTACTAGTGCAGTGCAGCCATGAGTCATCACATTAATCAACCACAAAAAAAGAAAGAAAAAAAAAGAGAAAAGAAATGAAGATGAGTTGCTTCCATATGTGAAAGACACCAGTATTACATCTGGATCTGCATGCTGGTTTCAGGAGCCGATTTACTTCTTGAATCAATGCACACCTCCACACATTCCACAGATACTGTAATTTTACACGTAACACTGAATATACCATAATTTTATTGAATACACAGAGATCATAAAACTATCTGACTCCCCCCATAATCCCTCGCAACAGGTAAACAAGCACACTGCAAGATGGACAGAACACAGGTGTCAGTTCAGGTGTTCTGTGGTTTACAAACCAAGGTTGGAATAGAGCGTAGAAAATGGGCACCTTGAATAGCAAAGCTCAAGCAGCTCTGACGTCACAGACCTCAGGGCTATCAGTGGAATTGGCTGTATTTCTGAGGTCCTTGACATTCGTGCGTTAGTCAGGCATCTGTTCGAGAGCTTTTATCTCACGAAATATGACACATGAAAAAAAAAAACAGATTGATCAGCATTATGGAGCGCAATGCATGACGCACCCATGATGTAACAAACCACGTCTATGAAAGCGTCCCAACCCCTTTGATTTTTCCCTGGCACTTCATGTAGTAAAAATGGCTAAGGAACATGGAGTACCATTTACTGTGTGCTCCAAAATCTTGTGTTTGTTTCCCCATCCCCTACGCTTCTACAGAAGCCACCGATTAATGGCGAATGAAATGCCAAAAACTAAAAATCCTAGGTATGCGACTGTTTGTACATGTTCGCCGAAGCCCTTCTGCTGTCGACTTGCATTTAATGCCTTGCAGAGCTGTTAGCGTTTACTCATTCACTGTAACTCTTGCGGTGAGCCCCCCTTGTGTAGTCTCTTCCTTCTGTTCGGGGGCTCATGAACAGCTATCGTCCACAGAGATCGAGCAGAGCACCAGAAAGCCCCTGGACATAACCTGACATGAAAATTAGCATTATTAGAATTCCTAAAACAGACAGAACAGGCTTGTGCAGTAAAGAAGCAATGCAATTCTCTGTTTCAGTAGTTTTCTCACACACATTCCTTTTGTGTAGATACAATATGTGGCACACATATAAGGTGGAAGTGATACATGACCTACTTACCATGACATACTTTGATACATGACCGAGTAACAGCACTGAGACAAGGAAACTTTTAGTGCACACAATGGCGGGATGTCCTTCAGAAGGGGAAGTACACCCACTATCCCCTACAACACTTCGAATGTTCCAGTTCCTGTAAGTGAGGAATGCAGGACAGTTGCTTAGTAATCGCTGCTAGCTTGAAATACTGTAAATCACCTTCGTGGGGCCAAAGCAGCTTCCCAATGTCTTGATCTGCACATCTTGCATGGTGACTTTGATGCTCATGAATATGTGAAGCAACGTTATGGTCCAAATATCCATGACATGCCAGAGTATCATGAGCCATTTTACCGGAAACAGGTTGCCATTATCATTGGTTGTCCATGTGTGCACACATGTACATGTTCACGATACTGTGGCACCATTATGGTAGCACCAGACGTTGCTTCACCAGTGCTGCTGTATGTACCTCTTTCCTGGGGCCTGAGAAAGGAGAAGCAGAAATTATGATACCTGTTAAGGCTAATATTGTTAGGAAAAGTGCAAAAAAGCATCTACATATTTAAGAGCTACAAAATGTGATCAACAATGTTGACAGCATAGCTTGCCCCCAGCTATACCCCTTCTCATAGGAAATATGTTGTCAACCAACGGACAGCATACATATGTGTTATAACTGTGTGCTACAAAGCAAATGTGGCCCTCTTGCAATGTGCCATGTGTCAAAACGATGATTCACAGGTAGATGAGCCTTTCTCATGACTTCACCTATTTCTGCTAATCTGTGACGAGCATGCTGATCGTCATCCCTTACTGGTCAAGGTACTCAGTTGCTGGAGTCAACTTCATTAGTATAGAAGGACAGAATGGAATTTCTGGCACGTAATAACTTTACATTACAACTTGAATACACGGCACTCACAGACACAGCCCGGCTTTTAAAGAGGAACAACAATATGGTACCATGTATGCAGGATATGGTGTGGTTCCATGGTTGGGAAATGGCTGAATGTGATCACACAGAAGTCCAGACAGACACAGAGTGTCTCAAAACAGGAACTCCTAAGTTGTCGCTGATTTCAGCTGCTGTGACTGTTTTGTCTTCCCTGTGCCCAAGCTCAGACTTCTCCAAACTCATGTAATTTCTCAACCAGCTTCTCTGAGAAACTGCGTAGTTTTACATACAACCGCGGATTATAGGGTTTAGCAGTCCCATATTTGTCATTCACACGTTTACATTGTGTGCAAGCCATAGTGCAAGTTCGTGCGGACACTTACCCGCAACTTGGTCCTTTGTTGCTATCCTCTCCTCTTTGTTGTCGTCGAACGAGGCAGGTGCCGCATCCCTTTCCAGCGACTTTTACAGTCCAAATCGGCCGTCAAGTGAACGACCTCGTAACATTCTGATGCAAAATGCTTCGTGCGCACACGACAGTTGCCTTGATAAGTTCAGAGCACTCAACTACTGGTTTCGTACCACTCAATCACGCACAATATCAACTGGGAACCTGGCACGAAACATCTTTCTTAGTAGCGTACCTGCTCGTACTGCGAGAAGCACGGCATTCTCACAATTCACTCACGCTGCATCTCTCACAAAGTGACAACTTAGATGAGGTTGTGTGTACTGACTAGCCGGAGTAAAAAGATGATCAAATTAAGACGCGGAGAAAGGTGCCCACACGTACACGACTCTCGATTTCGCTTTCAGCCTGACGAGTTGTGATTGCTGGCGATTGCGAAACTGCGAGCCAGCAAACAAGCCAAGAGGAGCCAAAGCGAAAGCTGAGCGTGACGTCAGCTGTTCAAGCGGACGATCGGACGGCAAACCAAAAAACAGATTTCGCAGTAAATACAGGGTATTCGCCGAAACTATTTTGGAAGTACATTCAGTAGGCATCAACCTTTGTGCCTGCGAGTTTTTGTTGTAATCCGTGGCAGTAAGTTTCCTCCGGAGCTGACCTTTAAGCTGTCGTCGAGTGCTGGTCCGGACTCTATTAACCCGAAGGTTCTATACAACACGAGATCTATTTCCAGCAAGATTCTATGTTGCATATTTACTCAGTCACTCCAAGATTCTGCCATACCGCAGGATTGGAAGATGGCGAAGATATTGTCCCTATTCACAAATCAGGCAGCTGTCACATCGTTAATAACTACCGTCCCATTTCACTTACTTCTATAGTATGTAAAATTCTCGAACGCATACTCCAACGTAGTTAAGTACCTTGAAGAAAAATGCTTCTCCTGTCCCTTGCAGCACGGGTTTCGAAAGCTCTTTTCGTGTGAAACTCAAGTAGCCAGTTTTGTTCACGACATCTTTCTCCACGCGGACAATAATCATCAGACCGCTTTCTTAGACTTTCGCAAGGCCTTCGATATGGTGCTGCACTCTAAGCTTCTATAAAAACTCTATCTGCTTAACCCCAGGGTTCAGTCCTTCCCCTTCAATCCAGTCCCTTCCTAGAAGATTTGTGTGTTCAGTTCTTGTGAACAGAACTTCCAACTTCCCGCTGTGTTCTCCCAAGCATACTTGAAGATGTGTCTGTCCGCGCAGCCCAATGTCGGCCTTGTTGAAGCAACGGAGTTGGTATCTTGAAGGACTTAGGACATCCTAGTTTGAGAAAAGTCCGCTCATCAAGTAGGGTTGCGCGAGATCCTGTGTCCACTTGAAGCAGGACATCTTTTCCTTGGATCCGGCAAGTCACAAACTGTCCATCGTATTCTTCCGCTATGTAAACATCAGTGACGAGCTTGACCTTGCGAGAGCGCCTTCCCCTTCTCGACGGGGCTGATGACATCGCTGAGGAGCTGCTACTGCGGCACATCTTCGCTATGTGGCCCTTCTTGCCGCAAGAACGGCAGTCTTCGGATCGGAATCGGCAGTCGTCTGCGCCATGGTTGGTGTTTCCACATCGAAAGCATCGAATCTTTCGGTCAGGCCTCAACAGGTGCACGGCGTTCTTTGAGCACAGCTGTTGAGATTCAGTTGCCGCTGCCAAACAACTTTCCGCCAACCCGAGCGCAGAATCCAAGGTAAGGTCCTTTTCAAGCACAAGCCGTGTCCGGAGTCGTTCGTCTCGTAGTCCAACGATGAACGCTGTTAGCAACGAACAGGTCCGAAGATCCGTCTCGGCTTCGTACTCGCAGCGACCGACGATAGTGGATAGCCGTTCCATGTAGTCCCGCACCGTTTCTTCCTCGTCTTGACGGGTGGGGAACAACTTCAGCCTCTCGAATTCTTTGAATCTCTTCGGCGTATAGTGTTCTGACATCTTCTTGAGAAGCTCGGCGAAGGGGACCTGGGCAATGTTGCGTGGCTGCAACGAATGGTATAGTCGTTTGAAGACTTCTGGACTCAATGAAGATATAAGTAGGCTGCTCTTGTCTTGGTCGTCAGAAATCCTGGCCACACGCAAGGCAGCTTCGAACCTCACGTGATAGAGGTTCCACTCGTCTTTGGCTGGGTCAAAGGTTCCTGGACTCCTGAAATGACGTATGCCCTCCGCAGACCTCGCGGCAGTTGGTGACGGAGGCGTCTCCGGGAAAGACATCACTGTAACAGCTCGTCGCCAGTTGAAGTAGACCAGACTACGTGGGTACACTGTTTATTCCACGGAAGCCAGAACCCGAATGCCAGCTGACTAGCAGCTGCTCACGAGACTCGCCAGTCTTCATCCTCAATATCGCTGCCGGTGGAACTGCAGCGCCACTACACTGCTATGCAGAAAGATGATGGTCAAACCACTCCATCCATCCAGTGGAGTGTCTTATCCATTCTACTGTATCCATGCAGATGCTATTCTGAAGCAGATATGAGTTGCGTGCTTATACCTGAACAAGAAAGATAGGGTTCAGAAGCGTGAAAACCGAAAATTCTACCTATCAAAATGCTACGTATATGCCACAGGTGCGGCGCTATGTTATGCTAAGCGGCAAAATTGAATAGGAACTGACTTACCTGTCATCGAGTGAGTAGCGGAAAAACACAGTATTCGTCCTTCTTGAATCGTTGTCGCACCAAGCAAGCGAAGCGGACCTGCCTACCACTTATATACCACTCAATTGACTTGCAGAAGTATCCATGAGGCAAAGAGCTTTTCAGAGTCGGTATCGACAACATGTTAGGGAAGGACACTAAAAACCATCCAAAGCGGTACCGGCATAAATGCTTTGCTTGCGTCCCTGCTGCACCCAACACATTTCGAAACTTTGCGGCGAGTAGCTCCGGCACCGCCGACACGGTGTCGCCGGCTTGAGCGCGCCAAGGAAAGTTCATAATTTCAAACCAACCAATGAGCGCTCGCATACCGGGGCAGCGCCCTCAGGAGCCAATGGACTCGTGATGGTTGAGAACTCGCGCTTCGACGTAAAAATTCTGACGTTTCATGACGTTTGATGACGCGAAAAGCTCGCAGCGCCTCACTTTAGTCCGCAAGTGAACTCGCGAGTTTCATCCCCTTGGCTAAAGCTTGTCCCACTACTTGGGCATCATCATAGCCAGAGGGTTGACATGGTCGAAACATCTCAAGTCAATTTTGACCAAAACCAACAACTATACCAACGTGCTACGACAAGTCGCTGGAGCATCCTGAGGGTTGACGTGTGCTGACGTGTGTCAGCTACACCGCTCACTCATAATAGGTACCCTAAGCTACAGCTTGCCGGCCCTACACGGCCTCAGTAGAAACGGAGAGATGGAACTCCTCCTCTGGAACGCTCCGTACCTAGACTCGATTTCTCACCCGACACCAATCACACTACGTTCAGTCTATCTAGTCGAACTGCCCCTTGTCTACGTTCGGAGCTGCAGTCTCCCTTCTAAAAAGCTGCGTGCCGTCGTCCACTGCACACTTCTCGTATGCACCACCTATATGGACCCTTTGTACCCCTACAGTCCATACGGACATCCGTGGCCTAGCAAAGAAGAGTAACGTGCCATCATCGCGCGCCAACTTGCTCTGGAACATTTGGACACTGCACACCACCAACGAAGGGAAGTGTACACTGACGAATCTGTGGTACCAGGCAGTTCAACGGCCGCATTCTACGTGCCGAGTTTTAGCATGCAGGAAGGACTTTAGCTTCCTCATGAAACATCCTCCACAGAGGCGGAGCTCAACACCATCTACGCAGCATTATCATACATATCGCGTTCATTAGAGGACAATTGGACGATTCTTACTGACAGCAAGTCAACATTACAGGTGATAGCCTCATATTGTGCTGATACAATTAACGGCATTTGCACAAGTATCGCAAAGCGCTACAACGAATTACTCGCCTCAGGCCACAGTGTCTGGTTCCAGATGGTGCCAGGGTATATCGGCCTGCATGGGAACGCATATGCTGATGACGCTGCGAGCCGCGCTCATGAGGAAGGTGAGCTAATTGCATCAGTACTGATGTCGTCGTCCGCCAGTAGAATTCAGGTAAGGCGGCTCTGCGCTCGAAATACACTACACTTCAAAGAAAATGCTGTACCTGAAAACACGTTCCTACACTCCATAGACCGGAAGATGAAATACGCGACCACTCTGCGGCTCACCCGAAGGGAAGAAACTATCGATCACCGCTTACGGTTAAACGTAGCCCGAACACCGTCACTGCTATACAAGATGGGCCAACTTAACTCTTCAGCACGCGCTGCATGCAGGCTGGAAGCAGACACAGCGCATCTACTACTGCACTGCAGAGGATACGACACTGCACGAGACACCCTCAAAGGACGCCTGACTGCTCTGGGACACAAACACACATAGACCTTCCTGTATTACTTGGCCCTGTGCGACACTCCCGTCAGTGGTGCGTCACTCGAGCTTTCCTCGACTTCCTCCACACGACAGACCTCATGAACAAATTATGAGTTGATCTTTCATGTCATCTACACATCATGCCACCGTCATCATATTATATTTGGGTTTACTTCATCTTTGTGATATATTTTGATTTAGGAATAGCAGGCCGACATCCGGTCAGGCTGACTTTTCCGAAATCAACGTATGCCCCCCCCCCCCACCCCTGTAGCTTGCTACAGCACGAGCGAAATGAATGTGCACGAGATGATACACAAAGCAACAAATACTTTTACGGCTAAAGTCTCAAACGCAAAAGTGCGTCGAAAAACGAGTTCACTCTTTCTACGGCCTAGCGCATGGCACTTCACTTGCTTTTTGGAGCGCAACAGAAAAATATGTTTTTACCCGTTTGCACCTTGGAGCTCATTCTGCGACATCCACGCAGCCCTCAGATATATACTAAAGAGGACCTAAAAATGCCGGTTGAACTGTTTGTTCACCAGTTACCGTCAGACTTCTGACACTGAACCGTAATTGAACCTATTCGTTTCGGTTTTAGTCGCTGAGCGAGATACCGCTGCAAGTGTAGCCCTACGATTACCAGTGCAGTTTTAGAGACGATAATGTACCAATGCTTTCAGCCGACATAAACTTAACTAAACCCATAGAATCCGTGACAAGAAAACAGGAAGAACAAGACGTATTGTATTTTTTTATCAAAGTAGTTTATTATAGCAGTACATTCCTTTCTTGACGTTGAGGAACATACGTCGCGATTTCAGGCGGGTATCGTCGGAGAAAGGTCACATTCAAAGCACACATCGTTGCTTCCCGCATTATCCCTGCTGTAGTACGTCGAGGAGTTCTGAGATTGCTTGAAAGGCGTCGTTCAATTTGTCTAGAAGCGCGGTATGTTGACGCGATTCACATTCGTCGTCCAGTCCTTGCCGGCGAGTTTGAGACACCAGTGGAAGTATGCGGTGATAATATCGTGCTGTAGAATCTAGGAGAGTTCGCCGCAATGCAAGCCATTCAGGATCTTCGGAACGAGGCACGGTCTTGGTTGCAGAATACCTGCTAGGAATTACATGATGTCGAGCAACTGAGGAAGACGGCAAAACAAACACGTGCGAGTGCCTGGTGCTGGACAGTTCATGCAATTTTCTCTTTTCACCCAGTTTGCACGTTACAGCATCTTCGTGGACCTCAAGGGCCGTAAAGTCTTTCTTCGTGATGTGTGCTGTCACCGTCAATAGCAATCCGGAGAAGGGCGCTTTGTATTTATCGAAGGAGATATCGTTGCGCAATGCTCTTGTACTCGTAAGAGCACCGTTTGAAGTCGAAGATGCAATGCTGACCATAGTTCGGAAACCATCGTGACCATCGTGTCGGTCAAATAGCTGTTGCAAACACCAGTCGATGTAGACAGAGGTTCTTACATTTTTGAATTCTCGTCTGGAAGTGACCTTCGTGATCGAACAGATCTTGAACCAACTGTGATGTCCAATAATATTAAGGGACAACGAGAGCCAGGCGATGCCTGCTATCTTGGTAGTGAAATGGATCGTTGTAACTCGCTGGAAGCGTTCCCTGTAGAAGGGATTGTGAACCACGTAAGCCTGGTGTGTCTCGAAGGGCAATATGGAATGCCGGACATTGATCGAGTTCATGGGAACGACAGAATGGCTATCTTGGGTGCTCGATGCTTTTATCTTACCATGTAGGTACCGAGACATAGGGCACCAGAGGCTATCCAAGGCATGGTAGACAGCAATGGCGTTGGGATCAGGCTCTCTAACGGACAGTGTGGGAGGCACGTTTCCAGCTTCAATGGCCCGGACGACGTTGCGGATTGAGAGCGACTTTGGCTTCGCTTCACTAAGACTGCACTTGAATGAAAGACCCATATTTTCGTCCTGTAGACGGTTACACGTCTGCTCCCTCACGATGGCGACTAAGGGCTTGGCGATATTGTACCTGAGGAGAGCTATGAAAGCGAATGTGATGATGCAGGCCAGTAGTGGGATACGTAGAATGGATTTCATGTCCTTTACCACGATGTTGAAGAATACGTCGAGCTCGACGTCGGGCTCGACGTAGTAGTCGAGGGACCGGGCCCTCGCCACCGGCTTCTGTCGTGGAGTAGGAGTGCCGGCGGCTGTCGGCCCCTGGTTGCGTTTAGCGGCGGCTGCTCGTCGGGCCCTGCGTGAACGCCTCGTCATCTTGCACAAATTCTTCGTTTCTGACAGTAGTCTTCCTCGTCTTTTGATTTTTTCCCATTTTCCTCTTCTATAGTTCTTAGAATATTTGTGGCATCGGCAGTGTCGTAGCTTTGGCAAAATGTCGCAGAAATCAACTTCGGCACTAGTCGTTACACTACCTGGTGAAACTATAGTTGTAGCAGCTTTCTACAGACCATCACACTCCAATTATAGTGTCAGTACAACGCTTCGGGACATGCTGGCATTTTCAGAGGGCAGCTGCAAGGCGCCCATTGCTACGTTGAGCCTGGATCGTCGGCGTCCTAACAGTTAGAGCAAACGAGGAGTGAATTGAGGGACGAAAGTACGGGAAAGCGTGAGGAGGAAAGCAGCTGGGAAGCGCACGGGGTGACTAACGAGGGCGCCAGGAGGAAAGCAAAAGAGGAGGGCACGCTTGGGAACTTACTTTCGTGAATGACTCTTGGCATTGGAGTGCATGACATTTCCATATGTGCGATTTTGCGGTCGCCAGTCAGACTTCTACGTACTTAGGGTATTGCATTTAAGGCGGCGCACCAGAGCCGGCACTTCGTCGTCTACAATCGAGGGGTGGCGCAGCGAGCGGAATGGTTCGCGCAGTCACCGCTTCACAACATTTTGGCGCTTGCTTGGAAATGCGGTACCGCTGATGTAACGTGTTTTTTGTGTGTTATTTTTGTTTTCTCTTGGCGTCCGACGGGTCAAGCGAAATATTGTGCAAACATATGACGCTCGTGCTCAACCATGCCAAGTCCAACGCATATCGCGCTCAGAATGACTGAACAATTAGTGGCGCGGCTTTTGTATGCTCACAGGCTGTCCAGCTGTCTTCGGAACTTCGATCTGTTGCTGTTCCGTGCTGTGTTGTTGTCCGGCGAAGGGTTAGTCACCAGTCGTTTCGTGTGATTTCTGCAATGCTTGCGCATATAATAAATCAAATTCCTCGTAACACAAAAAACCTCGGTTGGACTCTACGCGGTTGAAACACGTTGGTACCGACATGTTATAGCCTTCCGACATTACGCGGAAATTGCGAAACGAAGCCGCAAGCTGTTTTCGTTGTTTCCTGTCACCCTAGGCTTACAAATTTCAGACCACGTTATGGTGGTGCAAAACGCTTCGTTTACTTGCACAGTCAACGGGAACGAAATAAAACTGCAAAGAGTAATAACGTTTCCCATATCCTTGGACATCAGTCTCTCTTCAGTCTTCAGAAAAGCAGGGTAGATGAGAAAAATGTGTGAATGTGGTCCATACAGCTGCTTGGAACGTAAAGTGCGAATGAAGGTTTCCAGTTTGGTCGTGTATATGATTCGAGTCTGTTGTGCTCATCCTGGTCCTCACTAACCATGGCCCCAGAGTTCGCCCAAGCACAGATCAGCATACCGTGAACTGGGTCTCTGATGTCCCATTCGTCTGAAAGTGACCTTTATCTCGTGGTTCTGTCAGTCTGGATCTCGGAGTGAGAGAATTTCATAACAAAATGTCATTGTGAGTGTCATCTTGCCTATCCGCGCAGGAACATCGAGAAATCCTCTCTAGCTTTCTTTTTCGTCCTCGTCGTGGCTGCCGACATCACATGACCTTGTCTCGATTAGCAAAAGGCACAGGGCACACTGATTACAATTATTCTGGACCGGCGTATTTCCTTCTGTAATCGGGAACTCTAATTCGCATGCTTCGAGGATAGCGAGGATCAACAAGCTCTGGCAGGAGGTAGTCGTTATAAATTCGCGCAAGGTACACCGCCTTTTTGTCGTTCCGAAAGGCGTCCTCCAGTGCCTACAACGAAGAGGCAGTACTGCCGCTTGGTTATCCGTGGAGTTGGCCGTGGATCAGGTACCAGTAGACATGCTTGCACTTCCGCAGACCGTGCTTCCTCAGTTCCGGTACGTGACTCTGTCCTGTACGCTTGCTACTGTCCGTCAGTTCGTCTTGATATTTCGCGAATGTTCCGGTCACTATACACGGCATGTTCAGTGCGGCACAGAACTGAGCATGGGCTCAATATCGCGCTCCACTAGCGAGGACTTCCGACACTACAGAGGTGTTCACGTCCATATGATCTTGTCCGATGCTTGGTGGACGCTCAGTGTCAGCCACACCCTTTAGTCTGTACAGTTTGCACTGCAGTGTTAGTTCACTGCGCAATCCTTTTCTGCGTTCAGAAACGACTTTCACGTCCGCAAGTGCACAACAATGGGTGACGGATTCAGGAGCGCCTTGAAGCTACTTGACAGATGCATTAGTGACAGACAGACGTAACTAAAGCCTACAATATTGACATGTAACTAAAGCCCACAATATTCAGTCATATCTGAAATACGCACTTCGCTGCTGTGAAAGCGAAGTCAAATTGCACAAACAATTGCACACGTGAATTTGTATGAAAGTCCAGCCTCGGTATAATCGTGTCCCTTCACGTTGAAGTCCTCCGTGCTGTGTGAGGGAGGGAGGAGAAACAATGTTCAGTTGGTTCAGCAATGGTTGGTTCATGAGCCACCACCCTGTGCATAGCGACGCGGTCGCAATTCTTGGCGTCAGTGACGTCAAGAGGGAGTATCCTCACAACGCATTTTTTAGTAATTTCTTAGCCGTTTTCTGCTCAGTATACAGAAGCAGAGACGACGGGTGATGCCAGCGCCCACGAATGTGCACATGAAGCGAAAGTATCGATACAGAGTTCCAGAATACCGTACAATATGCGTACGTGCTGTGCAACATATTCGGGATGCCAACTTGGACCCAGTGTATTTCGCTCTGTAGTCTGGACTGCCATACTGCGGGAACGGCGAGGATCAACAAGCTCTGGCAGGAGGTAGTCGTCATAGGAACGCTGAAGGTGGACAACCATGCTGTCGTTCCAGAAAGCGTCGTCCCTGTCAATCCTCTCCACTGAGATCTTGCTGGCACCTGTCCAGGACTACGAAGAGGCAGTACTGCCGGCCTGTCACATGGAGCTGGCCCTGGACTTGGTACCAGTACGGGTGCGTCCTCTTCAGTTTCAGCTTGCCTTCCACCTCAGTGCAGTACACAATCTCCTTTGACTGAACAGCCTCAACAGGAGTCATGATGTTAGCCGACGATGGACATTTCGCTTCGACAAGGCCGTCGTGCGCAATTAGGCCGTCGGGGCTGGCTGCCAGAAAGTTGCAGACCTTGTCAACGAAAAGACCGCACCGATTGACTTTTACTCCCTTGTGCTTTTCCAACTCCAAAATCGCAATGGGCTCATACCTCTTCCCGTGCATCAGTGAAGCGGTATCAATGTCTCGATACAAAATTTCCTTAACTGCACCCACACGACTTGTAGAGGAGCGTATCCTGCATACTCTACAAAAAAGAAAAGACGCTGTAAGCCGCTTTTTCCTTTCTCGCTTCCACCGGAGGCTTAGCGACTGCTCTATGGTGTCTTCCTATAATACGGCATGCTCCTCCTCTGAGAGCTTAAGCATTTTTATTTTTATTTTTATTTTTTTTGTAGTCGATGCATGCCGTTGCGAAGGACGTTGGCTCCATGTCTGGTTTTCGCGCTTGTTCCCCACAGTCAGCATTTCGGCGCTCGGGCTTCTTACGCAGGGCTGGAAGGCTGGCCTTCTTGGCTTTGATGTTGAGACGGCGCTTGGCCCTTGCCTCTTCACTTGCATTACAACATTTTTGAAGGCTCAAAGTGTACTTCCCTGGCTTTGTCTGACACATCTCCTTGCGCACACGGTGATGCAAACGTTCACGTGAGTTCACTGATACGGCTACGGCAAATGCGCATGTTTGGTAAGACCGCCACTGACAGAAGTTGAGAAGGCAAAGTCTGCTGTCGCTGGAACCGGACACTGTTCGCTGTCTCCTTCAGGTTCAGTCGTGTCAGGAAACACAAGAAGGAAGCCTTCAGAAGCATTGTTCCCTGGAGACTGCAATGACTCTCTGTCGTGTTGTGGGACATACGGGAGCCACGTAGTCGTTGATTCCCGCCGCTTTAAATGATCCTTGTGGACCCGGACCCGGACAACATAGATCGTGGAGCCCTGCTTGTTGCCGATCGTACCAATTTTCCAATGGCCTTTTTTGATGGGGTCGAGCATCCACACTTTCTGGCCGATTACGAAGCTGCGATCGCGGGTTCGAACGTCGTGGTTCCTCTTCTGTCTAGCACGCGCTTTTCTCGAGGACTCAGACGTGCTGAAGTCCTGAACCTTGTCCGGACACACCAGATCCAGCACCGATCGATAGTGTCTGCGATTTAGAAGTTCACATGGTGGACGACCTGTCGTTGCATGAGGAGTAACGCGATATTTGAAGACGAAATCGCGCACTCGATCCCGTTCTCCTCCCTCCGAAGTAGAACGACGAACGGCTGTCTTGAACAAAGTTCTCTGCGAGGCCATTCGATTTTGGATGGTATGGAGGAGCGAAGACATGGCGGATTCCCTTTGCTCGCAGATAGTTTTCGAGAACCTCGCTTGTAAACGGGGGTCCATTATCCGTAACAAGGACGTCAGGAAACCCGTTCTGGGCAAATACGTCAGCCAATGCGTCCACTGTCTTGCTGGTGGTGGTCTTGGACATGCATTTAACGTCAGGCCATTTGCTGAATGCGTCGATGACGATTAGGTAATGAACTCCTTGCGGTTCAGCAAAATCCGCGTGAAGCCGGACCCAAGGCCCGTCTGGAGGTTCCCACT